>NC_071581.1:21296697-22496697 GCF_024509145.1 Vidua macroura | reverse complement strand
TTCTGGAATTTTCCTGTTAAAGCCACTATTTACAACTCTTCCAGTTGTTCTTCATGTTCTCATTTCTCAGGAAGTGCTGAAATCTATACTTTGTACAGATATTTACTTTGGCTTTTAGGGTGTAGAGGAGATTGCGGGTTTGGGGATGCAGTTATTAAATATTATTGGTCTGGGGGATGAAATGTGCCATGAAAGCTCCCTGTGAATGCAGACCACCCACCCGCCCCGGGATTACCATTGCTCTCGCTCCTTTGTGTGGGGCTGGGGGCTTCTCCCACTCCCCATTCTCCAGGGCAGGCTGAGGCCACCAAACTCATTCTGTCCCTGATCAGCATGTGAATGTTGTGGGACACTTACTTCAAATATTTCTGAAGCTAAAAAAGCCTTTTAGAAATCACATCTAAAAACAAACAATTCCCCCCTGCCCCTCGCCTGCACTACTGACTCTCCAACAAGCCCTTTGGTATTCATCCCTCCTCCTTGATTAGTTTTTGCTGTACCCTTCATGTTGGTCACTTATCTCACATCTTGAAGGTCACACTCTGTACTCCCCTATTCCAGCCGCCCTGGCTTGCTTTTTATTCCTGAAGACAGCCTTGTTTTGGGCTCAGAAGGTTTAATCCAAGAATTGGCTCTGGATCTAATTCCCAGATCCTCAGTTCATTAGCCATGAAAAGTGATAGCTGCTTAAGATTTTTATGAGCCATTGTTCCAAAGCAGGCCACAGAAACGGCACAATTACCCAGTGCAGTGCACAAAGCCCTGGCTGCCTCTGGCACTGACACGAGGAGCTCGATAGCAATCAAACAGCTTAATGAAAAGCAGCAAGTTTGCTCTTGGTAAGGAGCGAGGGATCTGTGAAGTTTGTTTCCAAGTGGTGCTTTCTGTAAGGACACTTGTTAGGACAAAATTTAAATCACCCTACCCATCCTTCAGGAGCATTGGTGCTAAAGGAGACACAACTTGGCTTTTTGACCCTTCCACACAAGCACTTGTGAACATCACAGAGTGATGGGTTGAGAAAGGATTTAAAATCATTAAGCCCAGCTGTTTCCCCAGCACAGCCAGGGCCACCACTAACCCATGTCCCCAAGTGCCACATCCACACAGCTGTTAAATCCCTCCAGAAATGGGGACTCCATCACTGGCAGCCTCTGCCACTGCCTGGTCATCCTTTTCATGAAGAAATTCTTCCAGATGTCCAACCTGAACCTCCCTGGCACAGCTTAAGGCTGATTCCTCTTGTCGTGTCCCCTGTTCCCCGGGAGCAGGGAGGAACCCCGAGAACAACTGGACTTCTATTACCTCCAGCATTTAAAGCTCATCTGTCCTGTCCCTCTGGACTCTCAAGCAGATTTAGACAATAATATTGAATCTTGAATTCATTGCCATTAGGCCAGGCAAATAGTGAGAAAATCAGCAAGGTGGCTAGACAGAAACATCAGAGGATTGCTCCCAGGCAGGGTGCAGCAGAAGCCCAGGAACAGTCCCATGTCCAAGTAATTACGAGGATGTGATGCAGGCCAGCAAAATTTAAGAGGTTTAGAAGTAAAGTAGGTACTCTGCTGAGTGTTGGATTAAGAATAAATGTAGCCAGACCCAGCACAGCTCCAGCGCTTTCAGCAGCCCCTGGGGGCCGACAGAAATCCCACCTGCCTGAGCTGCCACGCCAGACAGCACGAGCTGGGCTGAGGGCACCCTCCAGGATCTGCTCCCAGGTCCTTCCATCCTGCCTTCATCCACCCTGTGGCCACCCCATGGCTGGCTGCACCATGTCTGAGCTCGGCAGCATGTCCTGGACAAAGGGATGTCCCTGTGCCTGGGACATTCCCCAGGGACAGCCCTCGTGTCCAGCACATCCCACCAGGCTGCAAACCGAGCGAGCTGCCCCTTGCAGAGGGAACACCCTGCCCTGAGACTGCCCACCCAGAGAACCTGCACCCAGCCAGCTGAAACTCACACCTCAGATTACTCCACAGCGACCTCCCCGTGTGAGCCTTTCGGGATTGAGGACAAGCAGCAGAGCCTTGGCACCTTGTGTCCTTGGACCCACAGTCATCACAGCAATAGCTTTGTGTTCTGCACGTATTTCTGGTCTCTTTCTCACTGGACATACTTATATGAAAACCCCTATATATTAAGAAAATGAAACATAAAGCAATTGCTGGGTCATCCTAGCTACACATGCATGAACATGAGATGATGCTGCTGCTCTCAGCAAACAGCCAGCGCCTTTCATGGGGAAGCAGGGCTGCAATGATCCTTGTGGGTCCCTTCCAGCTCAAGATATTCCATGGGTCTATGATTTCATGGGGAAAAAGTGAGAGCTGGGAGAGCAGCAGTGATGGGGACTGCAGGCACAGACAGGCCTGGCAGTGCTGCTCTCTCCCTTTGGAGCTCCACCGCCTCCAGACCCCACAGCGACACCCCACCCAGGGCTTTGTATCTGCCTCAGGTAGCTACAGAAATTCAAATCCTGCTTTCTCACTAGAAAGCAAAAAGTAAACTTTGTCATATAGATCAAACACATCAGGACAGATTTTCTAGTTTATTAATTGTATCTCACACTCTCTGCTGTGCAAACAACAGGGCAAAATCCTGTCAATAAATTCCCATCCTAGGGGAAACATTAGTTGAAATTAGTTTAGTTTGTTCCTTTGCTCTAACGAGTACTTGTGAGATTGTAACTGTTTCTAACTCTCTGCTCACTCTGTCCACACCGAGGGCCGTGTCAGGGCAGGTGGCCACCTCCTGGCTCTGTCATTTAGCCAATATTGAGCTGCACTTCATTCCTACATATGTTCAGACACAGCCATCCCCACCCGGAACAGATGTACCTACCCACACACACACATATGTGGCTGCTGGTTAATGCAACAAGCACAGTAAAAACAGGAAGACTGGGAAAATTTGGAAAACAGCCTGCAGAAAAACAGCTTTCGTTTAATTTTTTAATTTTAAACTATATTAAATTAACCGTGATCACAAGAAGAGTAAGTGCTGAAACCAAACAAGTTCAAGGGTTTGACGCCAGTGTTTACATTTGGGAACAAATGGAATTTCACTACAGACACGGAACACGTGCAGACCCACCCCTCTTCCTTCCAGCTGGAGCATTAAGTGTGGCTTTGCTCTGAAAAATCACAAGAGAAATGGCAACTTCATATTCAAAGGTTCCCTCCTCATGTGCAAACACGGTCAGGTCCATTGACTTTAGCAACAAAACAGCTATTTGCCAAATTTTTGTGATCCCACATCATTGCAGATACTAATAAATGTGTAGCAGTACTCATGCCAAATTTACTGAGCTCTCGTCAGTTCTAACTGAAGGGACAAAGAGAGGGACTAGGGAAATGCCCAATTCCAAGGACATGCTCACATGAGTGACTGACATGGATCTTACCAGAGGTGATCCACCTGCACCAGTGCTTGGTTTGGCCAGACAGTATTTGCTGGCATCTCCCAAGGCTTTTCTTTTTCCCTTTTTTTCTTTAAGAGACAGATAAATTAATTTCTCACATGTCCCTCTACACTCCCTGGGTTTGTCCCTAATGGCAATCCAACTGTTATCAAACCTGTATTTTAACAACTTTGTTTCTTTTCATGTTTTTTTTTAAGTCTGACGGTGTCATGCCACAGTTCTCACCTACACTTCAAGCACACTGTCACCATGAAACAAATAAAATATAAAGAGAAATTAACAGAACTGCTCATCTTAGAAGAGATAAACAGAACTGAGCACCTAATTTAAATGGATACTAAAGTGAGCAAATAGGGTGAGTGATGCACCCTCCTTGCCAATAAAAACACGTGCATTGAATTTCCATGGGTTTGGTGGCCCATGGAGTAGAAGTTGGAAGGAAGAAAGAAATCTCTCTGGTTTTTGGGTGGAATTAAACTAGGAAGGGAGTACATAGGAAAGCGGGTTATTTGTGGAAAAACACTAGGGCAGAAATTGAGTCTGCTGTGCTGCTTTGTGCTCAGCCTCTGGCTGTCCAGCTGGTAACCAGATCATGTAGAACGCAGGCCTCCAAAAGGTGGAAAAAGATCTGAAATATGAAGCACTGCTGTTTTACTGCTAATTCAATAGGGAAAAAACCCTATAAAATATTAAAGAAAGTATTTAAAAATATATTAAACACAATTTGTACCATAATAGCTTAACCTGACATCAAAACGCAGCTTACAGCTTGTTTGTGCCGAGTTCCAGAGTGCGGCTAACGGAATCACAGGCGGAATGTTCCACACAGCCTCCAGCGTTCGGCAAAATAGGATTTGGGCTTCGTTAAAACAAATTCCAGGTGGAAAATTGGGCATGCTGATAAAAGCAGCGCAGGAAAGAGTGTTAGCTCTGATAGGGTAGGATGGGTATTGAATTCACTCTTAACATTACAAGACTTAATTAAAGAGGTTGACCTGAGGACCCCAAGCGGCGCCGAGCTAAGAGAGTCATTCCTGCTCCTGTGTGGTGTTACCAAAGTTAATTCTCATTAATATGACTCCAACTAGAACGTGTAGAGAAACATCCTAATTCAAGGGTGAAGGCTGCATCACTGCTCACCAACAGAAATAAAGAACACAAAGATGCAGATAATGCTTCAACAGCAGTGTATTCAAATGCAGTTCTCATCCAGAGAAGACTAATTTTTATTTCTGGATCAGAATGTTATGCAATTTCCCATGGACATACACAGCATTGTCTTTCAAACGACCTTTCTTATTCCAAAGGGGACCAAAAGGACAGCATGAGGGCTCGGGACCACCCTTTGTCTTTGAAGCTGTGGCTCAGTGATGCTGGCTCTCAGCAGCAGCCACACTGGCTGCTACAGCGTTAATGTTATTCTTAAAGAAAAGCCTAAATTAATAGGTATTTTTAAGACAAATTCTTCTGTGATGAATTTTTTTGGCTGAATGTCAGTCATGCTAACAGCCATGTCTGTGCTGGACATTGGCACCTGCTGTCCCTCACCCCCTTCCACTCACTGTGCTCAGGGAAACCAGCAAAAAACCACAAAGATTCTTCAGTAAGACAGAGAGAGGAAGAGACTTTTGTGAGGGGTGAAAATCCTGGGTGACAGGAAGGCATCCCTGCCTTCATCCCAAGGGAAGATGAACTGTTAGAATTCTGTGTTTGAAGGCCACCAGTGTTAGACTGCACTGGGTTCCTAACGCACTTCCAAAGAGGTTGTTTGGCCCTTGGTTGTGTAACATTTGCATGGAGCTGGGACCAGAGGAGATGGGCTCAGAACACACCCATGGCTGTGTCCCGGCCCCTTTCTCACAGGGATGGACCTACAGCTATGGAGGAGGTTTTCTGCCAGGGAGGAGATGCTCAGCTGAGAACATGCAGCTTGTCATCCTTCACCTCTGCAGAACCAGGATATTTTATTTCACCAAACTAAAGCAAAGATGTGCTGAAAATGTTGGAAATCATAGAACTCACAACATCTGCAGAAGTTGAGGTGCAACAAAAAAAAAAAGTTCCTCCTTTGAGAACTTCCTCATACACCAAACCAGGCCCCCATCAAAATCTACAAAAAGAATTTCTGAACAAAACCACAGTGAGCCTAAACAACATCTGGCCAATCAAATTTACAACAATAGAAAAAGTGCAATAAAAGTTTACTTCTTTTGAAGAAGAAAGACTTTTTTTTAAAAGCTTTATATACAACCCTGAAATTAAGGTTTCTAAACCAAACCTCTCTTCAGCTGCAGGACTGGACAAAGACAAGGAGCAGATGAGAGTCAGCCTCTAACTGTGCTCTGCCCTCAGCTAAAACCTTCCTCTGCTAATCCTTGGAAAGACCAAAATGAAGAACACTGTCAGCAAATTCCAGGCCATTTCTTGTCACTTGCCAGTCCACAGTGATGCTCTGAGAGCCTCCTGGATGGCCACCAGCACCACGGTGATGGGCCACCTGGGGCTGGAGCCCAAGGAGCTGTGAGTGTGAGAGCGTGACCAGCTCTGCCGCGATCGCTCCGACACATCACACAAACAGCACTGAACTGCAGCTCTGCTCTCCCGCAACTACTGCAGGGAGAGCACAAACAGCTGCACTGGGTCCCTCCAAGTGCCCGCTTAGACCCATGTCCAGCATGCAACAGCCTTCAAAGGCGCTGCCCAGGAGGAGTGCAAATGGAGCAGGCAGGGCTGCTTCCCCCGCATCCCCTGCTCCAGCAGCGGGGCCCGGGCTCCGCCCCAGCGAGAAGGGACCGTTCAATATCCTGGATTTCTCTTGCCGTGCACGAGCCCAGTCTGCCCTTGCACCCACACAAACCTACAGTACCCACCATGTCTGAGGGGTAAAAAGAGGAAACTTCCATCTCCCTTTCTGCACTACACACCCTGTTCAGTAAATTTTGTGCATAGCTTAAACTTTATGATTTTTCCAGTGCCCCTCCTCAGGAAGCCATTCTGATGGCAGCCAGAATCCCAGTTTAACTCCATTATTTCCCCTCTTTACTGTGAGAGAAACTAGTAGAAACTTGTTTTTTGGAAAAGCTGGAACAAATAGCAAGGAGGCAAGGGCTGTCAGTGTTGTCTTTCCAAGGTAAAGAAGTAATTGCCACAAAAAAAGAAACTCTATCTAATATCTCCACCAATTTCCAGTTGCCCAGTGCTTCATCACACCAAAAATGAAATGATGGGCACTTCATCACTATGGGCTTTGGAAGGAAAGAATCTAAAGAATCCAGAGTGATCCATGTACTTGCTTTGGCTAACAAAGGACAGAACCAAAGATCTGGTTACGCAAAGATCACTAAAAACCCAAAGAAACGTTTATAACTCCAAAAAACCTGTAATCTGCATAGGTTGACTGCTGCTGGCCAGAATAGAAGAATTTTTTGGAACTACAGAGAATGACTTCCCTTCCCCTCTAAAAGTTATTACCAAGCTTATCCTGTTTGATATTAAGCATTTATTATTATTCCATATTTATACTGTGGCATCATCTTCAAGTTCTGTAGCAGTGGAAGAAACTACAGGAACTGCCTTTGGGAGTGACAAGTTAAACATGCAGCATGTCCAGGGCTGCACAGGTGATGGGGGAGCATGGACCACCCTCAGCTGCCTGTGAGCAATTCCCACGGGAGCTGCACGGCTTCTGGCTCCTGGGAGCTCGGGACTGCAGGCTTCAGTGGGCACCGAGGGGCTCAGGAGGGGTGAAGGAAGGGAGGGCAGTGCCTCTGGGGACTTGCAGTGCTTTTCTCACCCTTTAGTGACAGCATGGGAGAAGGTGCAAAAACGCTCATCAGAAGAAGGAGTAATTGAAAAGGATGAGGAGGGTGAACCACCCCGAACCACACCAGAGAACGGAGCCCTGGCAAAAGCACGAGGGGATTGAAAGAAAGACAGAGTTCTGCCGGGTGCAGCAGAGCTGAGGACAGGCCTTAGCCAGAGCTGGAGGATCTGGGATCTGCAGCGGATCCCAGAGCAGCAGCGGGGCAGGAGCTGGAGCAGGCGATGGCTGCCCACGATGGGGACAGTCCCAGCCCTGACACAAGCCAGGGCTGGCTGGTGTGTCACAGTTAGAGCCACGCTTCCCACAGAGCCCCTGGGTGTCTCGAGAGCAGAAACAGCAACACAACAGGAACAGGGCACGAAGCACCATTTGGCACAAAATTACTACCTCTGCTTTACGAGAACATCTCCTCTCCCCACCCCTTGTGCCAATCACCTGGCAGTTTCCATTTGTCCCTGCATCTAAGCATAGGGGAATTTTCTGCCCACAGTCCTTGATCCCTGTGTTATCTGTAGAAACACAGCTGTTAACCACACACTTTAACCAAGGCATCAGATCACACATTTTCCATATAGATTTGGACCTTCTTTTGTGGCTTGGAAGCACACACATGTATTGGGAGCAAGATTACTCCAGAAAAAATTCACTAGCAGCTTACTTCTGAAACATGACTCCCACTATAAAGATGTTAAATCTTGTACCTTAAGTTCAGTTGGTTTTACAGAAGGTCCAACACCATAAATTTTCTAATCCCCAGTTTTGGTCTCTTCTGTCAGGCTTCTCTCCTGCTATTGACTGCTCATCCAGGATTTTCCAAGCAATACAGCTGATCATCTGATCATCCTTCTCTCAAGCCCGTGCAAGTGTCTGGAGAGCCCAGATTCCATAATGGACCCTGCAGGACACACTGTGCACCAGTCCCCTCCTTGAGACAGCCTGAACTGTCGCCTCAGGGCCTTGGAGCTTCCCCTGATCTCCTCTGAGATGGGTACAAAGCACAAATCATTCCCTCTTTTAAGTGAGCCAACTGCTGCAAAGAGAAGGGTTGGCCCAACCCCTGGGACTGCTGGTTCACCTCATGCCCAGCTTCACTCCTGCACTTCAGGCAGAGGGGATGAGGTTAAGAACCAGCTGTTTCCTGGCTCTTGCCTCTCTGATGTTCACAGCTCCCTGACATTCAAGGGTATAAACTTCCATTTAATGCTACTTTGAAACAATTCCTTTTCCAGAAATGCTGCTGCTACCACAGAAGCACCAACCTCCCACAGGCAAGGAGCAGCCAGCATACCCCATGAACACAGATATTTATACCATTTCTTCAGAAAACAAGTAGGAAAATACTGAACAGCTTGGGCTTTTCAGCCTTGGGTAGGACAAGTCAGAATTAACTTCATTTTTCCCAAAGACCTTAATGCAGGTCAGGCTGCCACAAGGGCTGTAAAATGGTTTGGCTTAGGAGGGACCTTAAACCTCATCCTGTCCCACCCCCTGCCTTGGGCAGGAGCACCTTCCACTCTCCCAGGTTGCTCCATGTCCTGTCCAACCTGGCCTCGGACGCTCCGAGGGATGGGGAGTCCCACAAGCTCTTCACGGCCCAAAGGGAGAGCAGCTCGCCGTGGGAGCTCTGGATTGTCTTTCCTCTCAAAAGAAAGCCAAACCCCAGGCCAGCGGCCCAGGGAGGAGCAGAGCAGGTGTCACCTGTGAGCCAACCTGTGCCCGCCCCAGGCTCGGCACGAAGCACGCTCGCTATAGGTGTCGCTGTGGACCCATCCAGCACCTGGAACGCATCCCTGTGCCAGGGGAGAAGAATGAATACTTGAAAATTAATGATGTCAGCCTGTCTTCATATATCAAGCTAATTTGAAAGGGCTTTAATTTTCTTAAAGGATAAAAAAAGGTTTCTTTGCTAGATTAAACTTGCAATTGTCATTCATATATTGTTTATAAGGTACTCATCTCCTCACTCGCTATTTTTTTGTTTTTGATTTTGTATACTAGTTAGCAGTGAAGACTTGTCTGCGTGTATCAGAAGGAATAAAGAGAGAAATGTCCTTAACTGTCAGTTTTAATAAGAGGAGTCAACATGCCTCTATTCAGGTTAAATATTGCCCTGTCACATTTCAATAGAGTCAACAGATTTTTTAAAGAAAAGTCAAAAGCACTGTGTTTGCAAAAAATAATAATAAAAAACCCTACCCCCCACCTCCTTGTCATAGAGTGTCAAAGCCCTTCTTTATTTGGGGGGGCGTGGAGGCAGGACAGAAAATTCTTTTGTAAAATGTGAAAAATTACTACTCATAATTGGCACTGACATGAAAAAGGTTGGGGTTTTTTTGTTCAAAAAACAAAGAAAATCTCTAATTTAATAATCACCTGCAAAGTGTTATTGTGATGGGAACAAAAAACACACAATCAAAGTCATCTCTTTTAAGTAACTATAGTGTTTTTAAGCAATCACTGCGCTTTACTGCAGCTCACACACATAAACCGATGATGTGCAAAGTATAACACGACACTCCAAATTCCTCAAGTAAAGTTTCTCAAATAACAAGTGACAACCTACACAGAGGAAGAGCAAGAAAGGATCTGTCAGGTAAAAGGCAATCACCAAAAGGATGTAAAAGGAGGAGATTCCACAGCAATTGATTCCATAAGAAAATGTGCAAGAGTTGACTCAATCCCCTGGGCAGAGCCTGCCCGTGCCTGCAGCCTGGTCAGGAGGGTCCTCGTGACCTTCAGATGCAAACTCACGTGGGCTCATCCTGCCCAGTCGAGACTGGTCTAACCCTGTGGAGGAAGATGAGACACAGAGCAGGCGTCTCATACAATAAAATGCAGTTTCAGAGTTCCTAATATACTTTGAGTGACAGTGTTTGAAGCCCAAGATCATTATTTGGAGTTACTTGTGCTTTACTTCCTTTGTTGATGAGAAACATTGTTTTGGAGCCAGTTCTTGTTCTCTGCTGCCTCGATTGTTCACAATCCTTACCTAACGATATTTCATAAATCAGCAGAGCACACAGACCTAGGGAAATCACACAGCCCCAGAACTGCACCAGCAGGGGATGAGCACAGAACCACTTCCCAGGAGAGGAGTGTGAACTAATTCATAAGTCAGCATCTGTCCTTGTGGTCACCCAGGTCCAGGGGCTGAGCAGGGATGGACGGCTGATCCCTGCTCCCGTCCCATCGGACCCCCACAGTCTCGACCAGGGCAGCTGCTCAGATGAGCTATGAGAACCCCATAAATCCTCAAGCTGCATGTGAGGCTTCTTTTTCATGGGGCAATCCCCAGGGTGACACCACATCCTGCATTTGGGGAACACGCAGTTTTCACAGCAATGCTAACATCTGTAAAATGGTTTCACGTGAAGTTTCCAAAGCAAAGCTCGCACAGGTCAGCGACACCAGAAAACCTCCTCTCAGTTCAGGTAACCCACGCCCCTAAAATCCAGGTGGTTGCTGAGATTTTGTTTTACAAGCCATCTGCCAGATGCTTACATTTCATTTTGCAGTCTAGTTTTCGTGCAACAGCCCTAAGATTTATTCAGTGAAACCGAATCCTGCTGCGCGTGGAGCCGGGCGAGGCTGAGCACAAAAGCAGAGCTCAGCTGCTCCGTGTGCTCCTGCACAGGCACAGGGACCTGCTCGGGATGGCTTTTCCATCCTGCCTTCGGTGCCTGCTCCCCTGTTTACAAATCCAATAAGCAGCACCTTCCCCTCCGACTCCTGCCAAGAGAAACCCTGCAGGGACCCTCCTGCAGCTGGAACTGGGGACAGAAGGCTCACCCCAAACCACCCCACCCCTCCTGCTGGACACCAGCCTCACACAACTTTGGCAACAGCGGGACAATGGTCCCGTGTCACGCTGTGCCCCAGGAGCACAGGGCACCTGGAAATACCCATCCTGGCTGCCAAGAGCCAAACTGGGACAAACAGGAGTTTCAAGAAAAACCCAAATAATGGTCAAAAGAAGTGTTTCATTAAAAAGAAAATAAACTAAAAAATGAGTGGAAATTGATACATCAATGTCACACACAGACCATCAATGAAAAATCCTCCATCAGACTGTTTAACAGTTGAATTGTCTTCCCATGAAAATTACTTATTTTGAACTATTCCTAAACTTATGGAAACATGCACTAGAAAAGCATTGAAATTTCCAGTGAAAACAGCTGTTTACCTGAAACCAGTGCACAGTTCAAGTAAAGCCACCAGCAAGTCAAAAGATGAATCTATCAACACTGAAATTGGGTGAGGTTGATGGCCCCAGCGTTCAAAGAGTTCTTCATTAGAACATGCACTGGAATTAGATTTTCTTGCTTTACAGCAACTTGTGGGGAAATAAACAGCTCTGCTTATCATGGAATCATAAAATGGTGTGGGTTGGAAGGGACCTTAAAACTCATCCAGTTCTACCCCTCTGCCATGCCCTCTTCCACTAGAACTGGTTGCTTCAAGCACCATCCAACCTGGCCTGGAAGACCTCCAGGGATGGGGCAACCACAACTTTCAGGTTTTATTGGTTTTTTACATATTCTATTTGCTGCTGAGCTTCTCCTATACGCTGTTTTCATCTTTGTATTTCCTGCAAATGAAGTAAATCTGGTGGAACTGGCAAGGGTTTCATCCTCCTGCTCGTTATCTAACGTCTCCCAGCAGCGGAGGATGTTTCACGTCAGAACATTTCCCATTCCTGCAGGATGCTCTGTCGCTCCTGAAATCACAACCTGATGTCACAGGAAGTTAATTTTTCTTGGCGTTTCATGTTTAAATTCAGCCATTCACACACACTGCGCTGAAGCAGACAGTGCCAGCGTGACTTCATAGAAACAGACAACAAATATTTCATAAATTAATCTTTGCAAGACAGGGTTCATTAATCTGTAAAAGACTCTGGTTGTGTGTGAACCCAAAGGGCATAACACTGGAATTCTGTGATGCCTTCTGACGTACAAAAGTAGTTCCAAATTTGCAGTCATTATCCAAATAAGCCTCTTGATAAGTCAGAGAAATCAGATACTTGATTTGGGAAAAAAACACAAATTCCACTAAATCCTTATCTTCACAGGTAAAACACATTTAATTGTACAACCTCACAAAGTGGTGTTTAATCACAATTTGGGGGATTTTTTGCTCAATGTACATGGGCATTCCAACATCTCTGGCAAAGCCCACAGTGACAAGTGCAGGACCTAAAAATATTGAGTACCTGGTTCAGAAACTCTTCCAGAACTACATCCTCAGTAATTAAAAGATGACACAAAGGATTTCCAAGTCCTTCCACTTGATTTCTCAGAACTAAAGTGAAAAATGGCAGAAAACAGCCCAGAATTTACCTGAACATCAACTAAATCCCTTACTTGCAGAAGTGCCCAGCTGGCTTGCCCATGGCCCACATTTGCCAGCCACGGGATGCGTGCCAGTAATTTCCTCTTTGCCTCTGTGGTCACTGCCTGGGGATGCCAGCGAGCCCAAATGTTCTCTGTGTGGGTGCCCTTAGGAACTCCCATGGAAATCTGGACCTGTGTATCTAAAACTGCCCTGTCTCACTGGCTGAAGCCTTTTCCTTCCCATGCCAGCACTGTGTCCCTGAACATCACAATTTTCCCCTTTTTTTCTCCCCACACACACCGTATTTCTAACTTTGAAGCAGTACTTTTGACTCTTGCAGGAACCTAAAATGCTTTAGCAGGAACAAAACTCTTCGGTGATTACTGCCCACCCCGGATTAAATCCCACAATCAGGAACTCAATTTGCATTCTCAAAGTGAAATCTATTGTTATAACCGCAGTCACAGTTGACACAGTAGAATAAGCCATTGTTGAAGTAATTCCTGCAAAAGGTCAGATACTTAAAGCCTTCCATTTTACTTGACAACCTCTCAGAAAAGAACAGCACAGCTGCTCCAGGTCCAAATAAGCCACACTGACCACCGTGTTTACTTGAGCTGGGACTGTTCTCGCCCATCACAGGCCCTCCTGGCTGTAAAACATGCTTTGGGACATTTGGGAGACCCTGAGAATATTTCACTCTCTGGAGGACCAGCACACAGCAGTTCTGCCCCTGCTGTGCTCAGGGTGCCGTGGAGGAGGGATGCAGAGCTCCCAGCTCTGTGCTAGAGCATCAGCATGGTTGGACTCGATGGCCTGAAAGGCCCTTTCCAACCCAGATCATTCTTCTTTCTGCTCAGTGCAACAAGAAAATGTGTCTTGCCCAAACCAGGAGTTTTGCCAGGCTGGCTGCCCATTCTAATCTGTATTTTTTATTATGTGTGCTGTCTCTGCTTTGGGTGGGGAGGCCCTGGCACAGATTGCCCAGTGAAGCTGTGGCTGCCCCAGCCCTAACTCCTGTCTCAGTAAAAAGGCTTTTACTTTTTAACATTTTTAAAAGTATCTGTACTGCATTTTACACCCTCTTTAAACCACCATTTCTGATTGCTTGGTTGGGTTTGGCTGATGGGTTCATACAAAATTCTATTTGGTAGCAAACGTGACATATTTGTGGGTATTGTTGTGATTCATACAATTAATCCTTTTATTTAGCATAGCTGCTTTAGGCAGTAGAGGAGAATTTCATAGAATATCTTTAGTGCTGCTACCATGAGTAAATAATGTTGTCAGTAGCTTGGAACTTAAAGTGTTTTTGTGAAATGAATATTCCCTCTCCCCAGAAAATCTGACTGACCTTGCCTAAATGCTGCTATTTAGTGCAGACCTATTCAGTTTAGGGCCACAGCTGCTGGTGTTACTCCTGAAGTGCTTTAAACCACTCTCACATATCCCCACTCACACCTTGGGCTGCTTCAGCACTGAGTGGGGAATCTGAAGGGTTTCTGTTCACACTCAGCTCTCACCAGTCACTGAAAGCATCTCACACTCGTGTGCAAGTCAGAAACCAGAGACAGGCTCAGGAACAAAGCACAGCCAAACCTGACTGGAATGAGCCAGTTTGTAACAGAGTTATATTTTGGGGATGGGGCAGTCACAAGAGACAAAGCTCCCTAAAGACTCAAGGAAATTATAATCCATCCAACTAATACAACTTTAATTATATCAATAAGCAGAGAGAGAACCAGACTAGTTTTTGGGATAGAATATAATGTAGGAATAATTTTTTGTGCTATTTCTAGACTGCTTTTAAAGAATATCCAGAAATTATCAGTGTGAGCAAATCCATGAGGTAAAATTTTAATAATGTAGCAGCATCATATAGCATTTAATGTGTCTTTCCTCAATGAGGAGAACAGTGGCCAAGCATTGGGTGTTTCTTCAACACAATTTCCCAGTTGCAGAAAATTGCCCCACTTGGATTTAACATACTTCTAGGTATAAACTTCCCATAATGCTTGAATTAAATACTATAATATTTTTTTAAGTCTGAAGAAATCCACAGATGGAAAGCAATTAAAACATATATAATGTAACTAATAGGTCTGAATTAGGTGTGTAATTATAAATAAATTCTAATTAATTTCCTACCACATCTTGCTATTATCCCTGTTTCACATGAACCCATTTAAGTTCATTTGCAAATGAGGAAGGGAAAATAGCTGATGCTCTCTAAGGTGTGCTTGTTTTGCTGTCTCGTGGCTCTGCCTCCACACAGACACAGCTCCACCATTCCTGCTGCCTCCCGGGGACCTTCAGGGAGTGGAGGCACCAAGATTTGGTACCAAAATCTATGTTCTCTGCCAGAATGAAAACAGTAAGCCAACCAAAGAGCAGCCCAGCTCCCTCAGCCACAGACTTTCCCACTGGGTCTTGCTCTGAGTCTTCCTAAAATTCAACACAAATTTGAAGAGGGTGAACTAAGAGAGATGTTCCTCACACTCCTAAGGAAAACACAGGTACAAACAGTGGAGCAGCCACACTATGACCAGCCCTATGGCCTCTGCAAGTTTTTGGAATGCTCTCACTTTTATTTATTACACTGAAATCAGATTTTTTTTTTTAAGCTTCAATGGATGAGCACACAGGATTTATTTTCATTTATCTTCTCAGGTGATCAAAAAGTAACAGATTATTCACTCAGTGCACATGGGGAATATATTTACTAGCGGATTAAATGAAACCATAAAATTTATTAACCATTCCTTAGCTGCCACATGTCCCAGGCACTGGAAGCAAAGGGCACACGGCTGTCAGGGCACAGGAGGAGAGGAGAGCTGCCCCAGCCCCAGAGCAGAGCCAGGGCCCCGAGCTCCCTTCCCTCTGCCCAGGGAGCTGCCAGAGCTGTGGTGCAGGGGAGCTCCTCCTGCCTGCCTCACTGTCCCCAGCACACCTTGGACAGAAGCACACACCAGCGCAGCCACACGGGGAAAAACTGTTGACATTTGGATTGCACTGGGATGGTTTGATTGAAACCTGTGACAGGTCCTTTTCTGACTCGTTCCTTTGGGCTGAACATCATTTTTGCACCTGAAATACATATTTTGCATTTCTCTGGGTTCCTAAAGTTAGCTTCTGACCCACTGGCATTTCCTACTTCTGATTTTGAGGCCAATCTCAATAAGCCCTGTTTGATTTTCTTTTACTGGAATCAAGGAACAGTTTGAGTTGGGAGGGACCTTAGAACTCATTTGGTTCCACCCCTCTGCACTGCCACCAGACCAGGCTGCTGCCAGCCCTGTTGGGGTTACCAGCCTGGTAACTCCAAAGGCAGAGCACGAGGTCGCCTTTGGTGTTCCTTTATTTTTGTCATTTCCCAAGAACTTTTACCAGTGGACCCAGCTGCTGTGAGTCCCAGACAAGCTGTGAACTCTTTTTTTTCACCCCGACAACTCAGAACAGGAAAACAAAAATCAGGATGGGACAGATTGTCTCCAATATTAACAACATGAAAGTTTATCAGCTATTTACATTTTAGCTTATTCCATTTCCATGCCACACCAGGAACCCCCAAACCCAGTTGTTTCCTGACACTGCTGGGTCCTGCTGCACCTGCAGCACCTCCTCTGCTGCTCCTGCTCCATGGGAGCTGGGTGGATTTACCTCAGGATGTACAAACTGAACCCATTTCTCAGCTCAGGAAAATCAGATCCTCTGCCTCCAAACAAAATAAATAATTGCACTGTAAGCAGCACGAACATTCCTGTGCAACCAAGAGGTTTAAGATAAAAGCACTCAACTTAAAATAAAGGAAAAAAAAAGAGCAGGAAATAAAAAGGCATCACTCCCAAGGACACCCGAACCCAGCCCCACATCTTCGGGGGGGAAAATAAAAATCTATAAGTACAACTGAGGTTTCTTTATTGCTGTCAAGTGGCAGGAAAGAGGCTTTTTGGATTGGAATATCATCAAGATAAAGAGCAGCCTAGAACAAAAGCTTTCCGCAGCAAAGGGCAGTGTTTACTCTCCTGTCTGAGTGCTGTCTGAGCCGATCTCCCCTCGCACATCACCACTCCCTTGCACCCCACAAAGGCGTTTTTAAGGACACTGATGCCCAGCTGCCTTTTCTCCACTCTGCTGGACCCTTGGGCAGCACTGGGAGGGGCAGGAGGGACGAGCAGCAGCACAAGGTCGGATGCCTAGTGCCATATTCAGTCTGTCCTTTCCACCCAGGTGAAGGAAGAAATGCTCCAGGTGCTGCTGGCACAGCAGGGCCGTTCCCAGCCCGGGCTGGACCCTCGGCAGGGACGGGCTGCTCTGGGCTCACTGCAGGTGCTGTCGCTGCCTCGGCTACCTGGGCCGGGTCTGCACTAAGCCCCCATTGTGTTCAGGCAGCAGAGGAGAAAAATAGGGATATTAACCTCTAACACTGATGAAAATAATAGCCACAATAAAACCAGATGAAAGCCACAGTGGCAGTAATTATTCTGCTCTCATTTAGCCAGGAGCAAGCAGAGCCTGGAGGAATTGCTGGTCCCTCTGGCCGGGCGCAGCAGGGCCGGGGTCTGTGGGGGCCAGGGGACCCTGCTCTGCCACCCACGGGGTCAGCGCCTCGGCTCTGTCCGGCAGAGCCCCCCGTGGAAAACCTCCCGGGCTGGATGTGGGAAACCAACAGCAACGGGCTGAGCACGCTGAATTCTTGCTTTTGAGTCCAGCTCCTAAATTCCTACAGACCTGACTTAGCAGACAAGGGGGGGCCGTAAAAGCCAGCCCGTGAAACCAAAACAGACCTTTCAGGATTTCTCATGTGCACACGGCAGGAAAACCAAAACTCCTTTTATTTGTTCACCCCATATTCCTTGGTGCTCCTGGCGCACCCGCATCCGGATCACGGAAAAGGGCATACAACCAAACACCAAGGAAAAATCCCCAAGGATGGTGTGGAACACAGGCTTTTGTGGGAACAGCTATAAGTATTGCTATTTAAAAAGCAACTGTTTCTTCTCTTCTTCCCCACACACACTTTTTTTTTTTTAGGTTCTCCATGTCTGTAATTAATTTTTGACATAAATAGCACAATTCCTTTCCATGAGTGATCTTAGTTATTCTCAGGTTTAAATGTCACTCTTTCTGTGAAATCTTCTCATTCAATAATCAAGTTGAAGCTAATAAAAAATTCAAAGGTGCATCTAATAATAATGAAATAATAGCAGCAAAAAACATGCACCTGTATTTATGCCAAAGAACAAGGGATAAAAGAGACAAAAATGTAGGGAAAAAAAGAAATTAGAGGGAAAATCATGATATTGCTCAAGTGCTGCTCTCACACTAAGACCAGGGGGATTGGGATAAGGCTAAAGTTAATTGCATTTCCAGATGACAAACCTCTCACCTCTGAACTGAATGGCTCTTTATAAAAGCTATCAGTAATAAACTGTAAATCTCAGCTATGATTGCAAATAAAGGTCATCCCTTTCATGCTGCCACTTTCCTGGGCCTTATTATATTCCTGTCTGAACCTTTCTTACTTCTTAAGGTGTGCTAGCTGCCCATATAAGCAATCAGGGAGGCTTTTTGATTTTATTTTGAAAGACACAAGGCAATGGGATTTACATTCTGGCACTGCACTGATCCAAAATGGAAAATCACTGAATTCTGACAAGCAGACAGAATCCTGCTAGCAGAATTAATCTTCATCTTATATTAATGCAAAGAAAGTCAATCCCTTCCTCTCCTTCCCTCCACTCCTGAAATCTGTATTTCCTCCTTCAGCAGTACAAACGGGCGTCTCCAATTTTCTTTTAGCCAAATGTGAAGATTATTGCGATAATACTCAGGGGCTGAAGCGACCCTGCACCCCATCCCCAGCAGCTCCTGCTGTCACTCAGCCCATGCAGGTGCTCCTGGACTTGCCTCACCAGACTCTGCAGGGAACATGTGGGATGCTGGGCCCTGACTGCCTATTCAGAAAGAAAATTCTCCATCAGAGATAAAATGTACCTCAGCACAAATTCTCCTGAGTGATTTTCCTCTGCAGAATACTCCATATTTGTGAACACTAAGATTTCTGACACAAAGAATCCACCCCTCAAACCTGCTCCTGTGAGAGCACAGCCTGTTCATTATGGAGGCTTCAATCCGAGCAAGCAGAATATTAAACAAAGAGTGTGATGAATTTGGGGACATCCATTTCCACTCTGTACCCTCAGGTCACCACGACAGCTCGCTCCTCACAAGTCCTTTCTGATGGGTTGGTGCTGCCAAGTCCAAACGCCAGGAATGTCAGGAAGGGAGGGAGGGCAGCCCATGGCACAGTGCAGACCTGGGTCTCGTTCCAGTGCCCCAAACTCCAGGGTCAGAATGCAGGAGCCAGTCCAGGCACTGTGATTTCAGACCCACAGGGGATGTTCTGCACGTGTGGGAGCTGTTGGTGCTGCACAACCCTAAAACATGTGGACAGTCCCATGGGTCCCAGAGATGTGACAAAGCCAATGCCCTTCTCCTCCTGCCCATCCCACAGAGCTACACCACAGCCCAACCGAGCAGCATCTGTCTGATCAAGCCTGACCAAACTCAGGGGACACTTGCCACATCTGTCAAGCAGGATGGGAGCCCAGAGATAGCCAGGGATCAGCACAGCAGATTTACCTGCAGACGTGTAAGGTGAACTGGCACATGGGGAATCCAGGCAAACTTAGCTTTACCAAATGTTTATGTTTGCAGCCTACGCAAATAGGGAATCTATTTGAGCAGCAGCCTGGAGCATCTCTTGGACTCTTTAAACAAGGAGGAAAAAAAACTGATACTCAAATTGCACAGCAACTGGTGTAAGGAACAAATAGACTTGTCTATGGGATGGGATAATTATCTTCTACATCTTCAGGCTCTTGGAAAATGTGACAATGGCATCTCTGAATGAGGCTTCTGACAAGTCCCAGATGCAGCCTGGTTTCATTTAGTTTCGCTTTTAATTTCAGCTGCTCATTTGAAAGTGATACACTGATAGCTCCAGTCAGAGGCAGGAAGGACACACTTCAGTACGGTGTCTCAGCAACATTCCTACTCATAAATTACACCAGCCCCAAAGCACCGTTCCTCCAGCCCTGAGTGATCCTGCCATGGTACCACACTCCGCATCCTTTCCATCCCTGAACACCAGTCTTGGGAAGACGAAAGAGACTTGTGATCAAAGGACTGCTGCAGCATACACCGATTTTCTTTGTGGTTTGTTTCCTTGGCCATTTTTACATGCACTTGGGTAATTTGTGCAGAGAGCAGCAGCTCCTGGTGAACACCTGGCCCCAGCTGTGGCCCAGGGTGGGCACAGTCCCCCCAGCTCCTGGGCACAAGCTGGAGACAGCCACAGTGCTGCTGGGGACTGAGTGCTCTTTATTGTTTCCACTTTTTCTTTGATCTTTAAGGCAAAGTCCTGGATTTTCCCAGCAGACGGTTAAGTGGGGAACCCTGAAGTGGCATTGTGTGGAAACAGCAGCCTCATGCAGCCAGAGGCAAATGCCTTCCCCCATCTCTGCAGACCCCAAGTGCCTTCCTTCACATTTCACCTCCTGTGCCTTCTCACAGCCAGGAAGTCACATCCTGTTCCACACTTCCCACTCCACCTTCTGTTTAGATGCCCAGAAAAATCAAGCAAATCTTGTGCAAATACTGCAAGGCATTAACACTCTGCAGCACATGATAATTACCAGCCTTCCTCGTGTGGGAACATCCCTAATCTGGGTGTGCTCTCCAGCTGTGACCCTGAGGAAGAGCTGCATTAGCTGTTCTTTCAGCAACAGGGCTGTTTGCAGGAGATCTCTTTTAGCACTCATGCAGGTGTTTACTCATCCCAGGAAAATCAAGAGGAATGTGGTTTGGGAATTCCCACATGCCTAGGGATGTAGGATTACAATTACATCAAGTTTTCAGGGAGAACTGGAGTGCTAAAGGAGGATCTACTCTCCACTCATCTCCCATGCCAACTGACCCTGCTGCAGATTCCTGCTGGGGGCATCCCTGGGCAGAGGCTCAGCAGCCCCGGCTGGGATCAGGCCCAAGGGCTCTGGGAGCGCTCAGGAGCGAGCCAGGGCTCATTCCTGCTCAGCACAGACTCAGACTTGCCTGAGGTTCTTCCACTGAGGACAACGGGACGAGCACCTGGGCAAACAGGCTTTGAAACCCGACTTGGCAATGAGATGTGACTGCCTCTGCTGTGTCTAAGGCCAAATACTCTTGACATGGAGGAGAATTAATTTGAGATCTTGCTGCAAGAGCCACAGCCTGAGAGGCTTCTCCTGGCAATCCCTGTCTTTCTGCACGTTTGCATGCTGAGGATTAGAACAGCTCCCAGGTACCACATCAGCTGCAGGACCTCGGTGGTGAGCTGGGCTGGGTCACGATCACCACACCGTGCACAGAGCCTGGCACAGCCTGGTTTAGCTGTGGGAGTAACCAACACATCTTACCCTGGACGGCACCAATAGCACCCAGGGCAAAGAAAAATTGTTGCACATGACAAGATCAACTTTGACTCCAGCAAAAGCCTTGGAGAAGGGTCCTGCCTGCCAGGTCCACCTTCCTCCCTCTCCCTGGGCTGACGGCCACAGAGGCAGGAAAAGCTCCACGTCCCCACGGCACCGATGAGCTGCGACTGCTGGGGCTGACAAAGCCCTGCTGGGACAGGCACTGGGAGCCCCGGGACACTCCCCTGGCAGCAGCAGGGAATGCAGCCCTGCCCCGGGGCTCCAGGGACTCAAGCCTGTCACCTCTTGTCAGTCCCCAGGACCAAAGGGCACCTCTGCTTCGACACTGGCTGGACACATCATCCAACACATGTGCAACTGGATTTATTGCTATTATTAAAAATAACTACAGCACACAGCAACCATGTAAAACCAAACTAATTGCTTGAAATAGAATAAAAATTCTATTGTGCGGATAACGCACACGCGGTACCGAACCTTCTGAATTTATGGGATCCCAAAGAATTATTTTTAAATTGATGGTATAATAAGTATATATCAAGGCAGCAGCATCCAACTCAAATGCTGAAACATAATCAGTCAGCAGAATATTTTTTTAAGCTTAAAAATACTCCCTTTCTTGAAAATGGACACTAAACCCCTAGGCAATGTAACCACCACGGTTTTACTATAAAATACATTTCAAAAGAATGGCTGAAAGACTTAGGAGCACAGGAGATGAAAAAGAAGAAGTAAACAAGCCTTATTCCACCATTAAATGATAAATTAAAAGCAGTATTTTGCTGTTCTGCCTCATTTTTAAATTTTTTCACAGGGCTCTGGCTATGGTGTTGTGAGCTTTCCCATCAAAAAGCACCTTTTACTGAAGGTTTACAATTTGACATAGACATCATCTGTCCCAGACAACACACAGCCAGGTAAAAACCTCATTCCAAACCCAAATTTTCGTTAAATTTTCAGAAAAAGCAATGCAGGCTTGACATTATAGACAGAGCCATAAATGCCCCTCACACATGCCCTTTAAAAATTTGAGTAATTTCAGAATGCAGGCTTTCGGAATTTTAAGAATAATAGAGGAGATACTGGATGTGCTGTTGTTGCTATCAGATAAAAAGGTAAATCTTAATCCTCCCTGCTATCTTGCCTCAGTGCAGATTATGCTGCAGCCTACCTCTGTAAAATGCTGGAACAAATACCAGCCAGATACTTCCCTGGGAAAATGGAGATTTACAGAGTGAGAGGGAAATGGGGCTGGCTTTATAGTCCCTTGCTCATTAATTTTTTTACTAATTAATACACAATTTGGTTTTGGTCCTACTGTAAATCTGTAACAGAAGTACCAATGAAAACATCTGGAGCTGTAAATCCATTCCTACATTTTTGTGGACAGACAATGACACCCAAAGGCACTTCCAGCCCCCAGCAGCTGAGAGGACCTGAGGTTCCTGCCCATCCCAGCCCAGAGTGTGGCTCCCAGAGAAACGGGCTCTCCTTGGCTCATCCTGCTTCCTTCTGGAAACTGTCACACCTCCAGGGAGCACAGGGAGCTCTGCTGGGCGTGCCAAGGTTACAGTGGGAATAAATCAGAGCCAACACCTGCCCATGGCCAAGTGCTGGAACTGGATCATCTTTAAGGTCCCCTCCAAACCAATCCACAATTCTATAACATTTTGTTCACAAAGTGTCCTTTTGCCCTTACTTCCCCCAAAGAAATCATGGAAACACAGATTGGTTTGGGTGGGAAGGGACCTCAAAGCCCATCCTGTTCCACCCCCTGCCACAGGCAGGGACACCTTCCACTATCCCAGGTTGCTCCGAGCTGCACCAACTTAGCCTTGAACATTTCAGTGATGGGGCAGCCACAGCTTCTCTGGACAAATCAGCAACATTAAATCACCAGAACAATGAGAGGTGAAAAAGAAAAAGACAACTGTGGACAAAATAAAAAGTAAAGTTCTATTAATGCTAAACACACTTTCCCTTTTGGGTTTACACTCCTGTTTCTGTAACTGTTTCCAGATGGCTCAGCAGCTGTCTGAGCAGCGAGCTGGGAACAGCCTGCACCTCCCCAGCACCAAAGGGCAGAACCCCGAGCAGAAACATGATTTATGGATTTGATAAACTCAAAACAAAGGTAAAGACACATTGAGAAGAGCAGGAAGCAAAATGAAAAATGCATTCAGAAAATAAGCCCCTGGCAGCTGAAGAGTTAAGCACAACCTTCTCCCTTTTAACACAGCCTTCTGTAGTAGCTAATGAAGGTAATGAAATATGACATGTAGTTTGGCCCCTGACCACAGCAAGCACCTCCCTCCCCTCTGCCGGCGAACAAAGCCAAACCAGATGGAGCTGCCGCGGCCGGGCTGGGCTGGCGGCCGTGCCACGGAGCTGGGCACGGCACGGGCAGCACTGCCAACAGCCAGAGCCACGCCAGCAGTGCCAACGAGACCTGCTCTGCCTGCCAGCCTCCTCTGCCCCTAACTCCCTAAAACCCCATTCCTTCCGTGTAAGTAAACGTGAACGTGGAATTCTAGTGGAAGGTGTCCCTGCCCTGGCTGGGGGCAGAACAAGAGGAGCTTTAAGGTCTTCTCCAATCCAAATCAATCTGTGATTCCATAAATATGGGTTTTATGTGCCCAATTAGTTCCTCTACTGCTAGTCTAAGTATAATTTAACAAAAAAAACACTACCAGTAAAAAGGAGAAGACAGGGTATTGCTTCGGCAGGGACAGGCTTCACCTCCCAAATGATCATCCGCCTACCTCAGGGAAGTGACCTACCACAAACATGGCTCTCAGCATTTCATTAGCACAGAGCCAGGGATAGAAAAGGCATTTTAAAACACTTTTTAAAGAAGTTTTAAATTCACAAAAGACTACAGAACTTATCAACCTTTTTAAGGTCTTCCCGTAGGTCCTCACGCTTGCTATCAGGCAACAGATTCGACCTTAGCGCACACTCTGGGCTGATGCAGCTGCCAGGAAATACCTTTGAGCAGGTACCAGGTAAAAATGTGTGCTAAGAGGTACCACACAGACATCTCATCACCTAAAGATGGGGCAGCTCAATCACAGCTGCTAGTTAATACCAAATACATGGATAATGATCCCTGCTGGACCAGTGACATCAGCTCCATCCCTCCCTTGGCTAAACAACAGCTGCACCAGGGATGTGTCGTTCCTCAGGGCTGAGGTCACCCATCCATCTCCCTGAGCACCCAGCAGGGTTTGGGGGCACAGAGGGGTGCAGGCAGGGTGGGCTGCTGTCCCCACTGAGACACCCAGCTCTTCGGGAAGTCTGATTTCAGCAGCCCCTGCTCGGTCACGGGAGGGGACGATGTGGCACGGGATGGCTGAGGCCGCAGACAAACGGCTCCCCAGGGGGACGGGCAGTGCCCCGACCCGTCCGAGCCGCTCCCTGAGAGGGTTCATCTGTCCCCACAGCGAGCCCTGAGCGCTGCTCAAACAGCTGCACCCAGCTCCAGCAGCAACAGACACCACGTGGTGACACCTGCACCCTGCCACCGCTCCTCCGCGCAAGGACAGACACCCCCAGTCGCTCACACTGCCAGAGACCTGGGACAGCAAAACTCCAGACGCAGAGTAAGCCTAGAAAACAAAAGTGTCTGGAGATCACGAAAGCTATAGATGCAGCAGATGAACAGAAGTGTTCCCCAGCCCCACAGCTGATGGGAGCCCCTTGGCCAAGCCAGTTGAATCAGCCACCTTCCCAATGTCCACACATCCTCCATGGTAACCACTGGCCCTTATGGCTGCCCCCTCCAAGAACTATGCATGGTGTTTATTAAAAAAAATTTAAAACTATGTGTAAAGCCCTTAAGTTGCAAAAAACTAGACAATACTATCATTAAATGTACCTACTCACCCTTAATTTGTCCCTGTGTTGCATATGCATTGTTACACGTGCCTGAATTCTGTGCTAATTTGCTATCATTGGCCAGGAGCCTGGCCCCATTTAGTGAGCACAACAGGGTATGCTACAGGGTGCTGCTGAATCACCAACCAAGTTTCTCTGTTAGTTGTAGACATGCAGCCACATTGCAACCAAATTCAGGTACATAACTCCTGCACAGGACCTTAACCATGGCAACTCTGCTGCCTGTGTGCAAAAAGGGCTTAAAAGCAATTTATTTTGGCTTTATACCATATGATAACACAGTATTTCACAAGAAGTGTTGAGGGTATTTTCCCAGCTGAGTCCCAATGCCACTCAACAGGTGATGAATTGAGAAGGAAAGAATAAATTTTGGAGCCTGTGTATTGTTCAGCTTGTCTACAGTGAGTAACACAGAGGCAGGAGCAGGGGGGGAAGGAGAAGGTGGGATGTTCCCACCTTCAGCACCTCTACTCCCTGTGCCCACATCAGCCAAGGCCTCCCCAAGAGGAGCCCAATGAAGCGATGGCATTTCAGGCTGGGTCAGACACATCCACTCAGGGAGGGCGAGTCAGGGGTTTTGTGCAAACTTGAGCGCTTCCAAAATTTTTCAGTTCGTTGCTTGATTTTGCAACCTTAATGACTTATGGGCGCATAAAGCTTTGAACACTAAAACGCGTGAAGTCAGCCCTCCAAAGGACTTTTCTGGGCCAAGGGTGGTGACGCTGACAGGCTCCCTCTCCCAGAGTCCCAGCAGCTGCCCCCGGTCCGAGGCAGGAGCCAGCACAGCCAAAAGCAGAGCCAGGCTGGGAGCAGGAGGGATCCGCTCCCTCTCAGGCCCAGGGCTCGGCAAAGTTCCGGCGGCAGCAAGGGGAGGCAGGGCCCTGGGAAATTGATAGCCTGTTCCAGGCATTATTTATCATTCCCAGCACAGACACTGACATGTGCCTTTTGAAAGGGGATACTGTACCTTTAACCTTGACTCTGAGCGCGTTGGTAATTTGGGATGCGAGCCCGGGTTCAAGCGGGGTGACCTTTTGGGGGGAGGGGAGGGACTGCATTTATTTATGAGGCAGTTGGAAATTTTTGACATCACATGCTAGTCCCATTATTCACATGTTACATGACACGAGATTGGCCCTTTTAATGCAACAACATCACATCAAAAAATTTGATTTTCTGCTCTGACAGCGGGCTTGTCCTCTGCAGCTCCCCAAAATGTAATCTGTGGGGGTTAAAGGCCACAGGAAAGTGATTTAAAAATTGCACAGAACGTGGAAGAACGGGTCCTGGACCCTGAGCAAGAGAAGGGATGCTCAGGGGCTGGAAGGAAGCAGCCTGCTAAGTGCAGAAGCCCAGCTGCATCCCAGGGAGGGGAGTCCCTCCGTGTGACCCTGCGGTGCGGTGCCTGGGGGTCCCAGCCCAGCCTGGGGGTCCCAGTGTCACTCCAGCCCCCCCAGGTTCCCCTGTGGGGGAAATCCCATCTTTCCTCACTCCATCTCCTCATTCCAGAAATCCAGCTTGTGCACGATTATGGATACACATACATAACACACCCATCCTCCCCAACAGCAGGAAAAGCCTTTGGAAGCCTTTGCAACACAGAACACCATGAACACATTTAGCAGGAAAAAATGGGGGTTCTCTGTACTTAAAAAAACAACACAAAAACCAAAAAAAACCCCAACAAACATATTAGGTTATTAGGTTTTATTTTTTTAAGTTTATTACTCTGATAATTTAATCTGGTAATAATTGTGTTTTCTATGCACAAACTTCAAAACTTCCCTTCCAGGGCTGTGCTATATATACACTGAAGTGAAACGTTTGCTAATCCAGCTCTGGAAGAACGTGCCCACACTGTGCAAAAAGCTCAAGCTCAAAACTACACTCCCATTTTCATAGAATTTAAAGTATCAGCTAATGCACTTAAAGCTAATGAAATATATTTCACAATAATGCATCACAAAGCACATATATTAAATTACTCATCTGCTAATTCCACAGAGAGAAGAAAAGAGTTTATATGTTTAATTTTTCTAAATATCCTTGGTTGAGGGCAGGCAAAGAAGGAATTTTGATTTATATCTGGAAAAGCCTTTCTAAGATTGCTATAATTTCTTTTCAGAAATATCACATGATGGTGATGATGAGGCTTATACTAAAATAACATGTAAATAAACCAGGCTAATTTTATCAATATTTTATCAATTTAAACACAGTGTTTTCTACTGTGTACATGCAATGAGAGCAACAAAACTCAAAAAACAACCAGGTCGGCTGGGGTTTAGAGCACCCTGGGACAGCAGAAGGTGTCCCCAGCCATGGCAGGGGGTGGAACAGGGTGAGCTGTGAGGTCCCTTCCAAAGCCATTCCATGATTCTGTGATATTAAGAACGAATACTCTTACAGACCCCAAAGGATGTTTGTTCTACCCTTGCAGCAGAATTTCAGGTGCATTATTCACTTCAAAGGAATCAAATCAAGGGCAGGATGGGCCATTCCCACGTGAGCCAACAGGAGGGAAGGTGAAGCTGGGCCAGAGCAGCCAGACCTACGAGCCAAAGCTCTAACACCTCCAGGAAAACCCTCCTCCAGGAGCAGGAGGAAGAGGCTCCTAAGGCAGAATTACATTTTTACAGATTTATACGGGTTTTGAAGCCAAGTCCCAAGACCGGCAGAACACAGAGGGGGAATGATTTTCTTCTTATTAAAAGAATGAAAAGACCCACCATTGATTTTGTCCTTCATGACCACACAAAAACCCTCCCAACCACAGCGAGGATGACGGTCTGGATTATCACAACGCCGTAAATCAAAGCGAATGTATTTATTAGGTCGCCTCTCTTTGTTGCACATGTGTGTGCTGTTTGCTGGCCCATACTGTTATTATTTTAATTTATGGTTTGCTTTTTCCACTATTTTCTCTCCCTCACAAGACTGGAGCCTGTCTACAAGTTCTCCTCGTGCCAGTTAAAATCAGCATAACGAAATGTCATGGCCAGATCCCATCGCTCTGCAAGGACGGCCCAGGGACGCGGCCCTGAGCGCGGCGAGCTCCGCCGCGGCGGGGCCAGCACGGCCGGCTAACGAACCCACAGCCCTCCTCAGCTGCTTGCCAGCTCTGCCTATCATTAAGTGCAGTAAGTTTAAGCAATTTGCAAACCCCACGTCATCTCTCCTCCCGTGACAAGCCCCATCCAGTTCCGAGTGAGCCGCAGTGCCAGGGAGCCGTGCCGGGCAAGGGGAGCTGGGCTCAGCCCCAGCTGCCTCTGAGCCACACCTGGCACCCCCAGCTGTGGCAGCCAAGGACAGCACCACTGCTGGGACTCACCGGCCACAGAGACACTTCAGGCACGCAAATTCACATCTGGGTGCTTGGAAAGCATGGAGTTTCCCCCCAAAACACCCACTTCAGGATTCTTTATCTAAACTACTGGGGTGATTTGTTTTAATCCTTTCTTGGAAACCATGAAATTTTAGGCTATTTTCCAAGAGCCTCTGGAGAATTGCAAAGTGGACAGAGCAGACACCAAGTCACCTTCCAGCTCTTGGCAGCACAGCTGGATGGGTGGGAAGAAGATCCTGTTCCTTCCCACTTAAGAGACCTAAAGACTGCAATTATAATATCCAGACAGGTCAGAGATCATAAAATCATTAAGGTTAGAAAATACCTCTGAGATAATCAAGTTCAACCCTCAGCCCACACCACCGCCATGTTTAGCACTAACCCATATCACCAAGTACTACATCCACACAGTTTCTGAACACGTGCAGGGATGGGGACTCCAGCACTGCCCTGGGCAGCCTCTGCCCGGGCTGGATGGCCCTTTCCATGAAGAAATTTTCCCCAGTACCAAACCTAAACCTCCCCTAGTGTAACTTGAGGCTGTTTCCTCTGGCCCTGTCACTTGCTACCTGGGCAATCCACACAGCTGTGAGAACAGAGTGCAGGAGCTCCTGTCTGCCAAGGCTTCACTCAAACTTTGTTAATTAGAAGCCAGAGATTGTGCCAATGTGGCCTTAGGGTGTCAGTCCATGTGAGCTGAAGGATTTGGCTCATCCCTGCTCTCCACCCACACCAAGGACAAGCTGAGTAAGAAGGGACCTGGCTGTGAATAAAAACCAGCATCTTTGAGGAGGGGAGAATTTTCAAAACATCCAGTTGAACACCGAACTGAAAGAACAGCACAAAGCACCACCAGGAGCTTCATTCCCAGCATTACTGAGGTTACTTGGTAGCTGGTTGTGCCTTTGGCGTTCCGTGGGCTTGTCTCAGGGAAGAGCAGACACGGCGGGCTGGAGTTGGTGAGGCTCCTCCGCCTGCCCTCCTGCAGCAGGCTCGCTCCCAGAGCCGCTAATCCACTCGGATGCTCCACGGCAGAGCCTCGAGTTTTCACGGATTTATGCCCTGCACTGCTCCCAGCTCCATCTGTTTCACGGTTATTGTTCTCACCGACTCTACTTCATCATTTAAATTATTAACAGCAGAATTACACCAACTGAGAGCTGGAATGGGCAGCTTTAACACACAAAGGCTTGTATGTAACATGTCAATACACACCCAGTGGAACAGAGAAACTGGGGAAGATTCAGATGTAGGGGTCATTGCTTCACTTCAGTGCTGATCTGGGGGGAGTTAGGATGAGAATAGCAGTGAAAAAAGCTGGAAAAGCTTAAGGTGGTCACCCATGGACTGACACTCATGTACCTTCACTCAGTGAGTGGCCTGGAGCTGCCACACAGCACCTTCATCACGGCCTGGACCCTCCAGGGCTGGGAGGTGCCCGTGAGACCTTGGAGCAGCACAAACCTCCCAGAAGCCTCCAGCCTGGGAGGAGCACACCTTCCTCCACCAACTGTGACAATGCTTGCAAAGCACACACCTTGTACAACCACGAGCAGCAAAGATGTAAATTACACACTGGTGTAAATCAAACCCCCAGAGAGAAACAAGTGACTCCAGAGGGTGAGAGATGAAAAGCAGGACAGGAGCATCAAGAACCTTGTGGGCTCTGGCTCATCGAGGTCTCCTCCATCATTTTCTCCTTAGGAAAATGAAATAGTTTCCTACCTGTTACACCCCTACTGCTGTCACTAACTATTCAAAAAAGAAAAATCAAGTGTCATAACTGTATGAAGTCTCAGTAAAGCACAAAATCCCAAGCAAATTCACTTCTCTCCTTTAACTACATTTTTCCAATCGTAGCACACGGGAAAGGGTGATGGTGAAAAGCCACTTCTGTTCCAAACCCTCCAAGCCCCACCTGCTGCCCCTCAACTACCTCAAGCAGTTCCTCCTGGCCACCAGACACTGCATTCAGGGGTGACTCCGCATTGATCCCAGACTTAACAATATCCATTAATAACAGACCAGACAGTGCCCACGTTCAGCCCGGCCATATGGTTTGAATCCAGGGAATTTGCTTTTCCCATGCACTGCATTACATATTTATACCAAAATAAGAGCTTTTTTCCCCCACCTCCCCACTTCTGGGGTAATTGGCAGATGGATCCGATTCCAAAAAGGGTAATCAATGCACTCAAAGAGCCTCAACCCATGCTGCTCTGCCCCAGCTTCAAATGCTTTATTACACAAGGGTCTGGGGACATTTTTTAAAAATTAAAGTTCCTGCAGCTTTTCATGGGAGATTTTTTTCTAAAAAACTCCAGCCTGCTGCAGCAAGTTTCCCTGCAATCAAGTCAAAAACCCAACAAAGCGTTCACAGTATTAATAATGAAAGTCTTATGCACACAAATAAGTTCCTTTCAAGTAAAAATCATGTGCATTTTTGTTACATCCTATACCCAAACCCACAATATTCCACTGGACACCCCAGGAGGAGCTGCCTGAGGTAGACAGCTCAAGGTGGTTTCACAGCCACCAGGTGTAAGTGACACCTGAGCACACAGCCTACATTTCAAACAGTAACAGTGAAAATAATACGAGTTAAAAAAATCATAACTGCATGGGGAAGGAGACAAAGCAGGAGCTTGAGGGGGACTTAGTATCAAGATCTGCCAGGATATGCTCTCTCAAGAAATCTTAAGTCCCAGCTGCCCTCAGCCCCACCACACAGATCTCCCCAAGCATCCTCAAGAAAGGGACCACAAAGCACCACTTCAGCACTCCAAACACAATGGACAGGCTGGCTGAGAACAGCAAACTCCAGCAGAACCTTCCCTGCTCAGGTTACTTACATTGCACAAGGGCATTTCATCACAGACACTTGGAATTAAAGTTATCCTGTGATTCCAACAACTGCAGAGAAGCTCAACCAGCAAACCAGAGCAAGAAAACTCAATGTACCTTAACTCCTCTCAGAGCAGCTCCTTCTCTCCTTTTCCCAGGACTCCTCAGAACTCTCACCTGCTCTACCCTTACATATGTCCTCTCCCTCCTGCCCACAGGACACCTGTGCTCCCACTCCTGAGCAGGACTGGGTAACGATGCCACCAACCAGCAGCAGCTCACGCTCATATGGTGAGACACAGGGACCAGGCGTAGCCCATTGCCCTCACTCTTGAAGCAGCCCTTTGCAATAAAAGACCCCCTAAAAGAATTAGCAATAAACTCAGAGGAATCCTTACAAGCCTAAGTCCCAAATAAGCTCCTTTATCAATAGGATCCCACAGCAGAAGTGCACCAGAGAGGCTAAAACATTATTCTTCCAGAAAAGAAGAATTCTGTGTTTATGGCACTTCCCTTCCCTCACTATTCATAATTAGACACCTGACCCCAGTGACCAACCCTCCCCACTCAGACCTAGCAGAGATGGGCTCTGGCTGCCTCATGGAGCTGCAGCTGGGCACAGCGCTCTTCCTCCTAAGGCAGAACAGGTCCTGATGACACTTCCCCTGGGGAAGAGCTGGCTCTGCTTCTTGGAATAAGTCAACCCCAGACATGATGCTGCAAAAGGGGGACTACAGGGTCACAGAGCCAAGGTTAGAAGTCATGTCTGCAGATCACACAGTCCAACCCACCTGCTCCAGCAAGGTCATGCAGAGCGGGAGTCCAGGTCCAGATGAAAATCTGCAAGGATGGAGACTACACAATCACTGTGAAGGCAGCCTGTGCCAGTCTGACTGCCCTCACAGTGAAAAAGGCTTTTCTGGTGTTGAAATGGAGTTTCCTGGGTTTCAGGTGTGCCCTGGCTCCCCACTCGAGGGCTCACCAAGAAGACAGGACCGGTGTACCAGCAGATCTCCCCTGCATGGGCTGAGCTCTCCCTTAGCAGCAGCTCCCAGGCCAGGTTACATTTAGAACTACCTGGGGAGAGCTGCAGTTGAACAATTCATTTGTGTCAAGTGTACCTGCTAAGGGCTGCAGAGGCTGTTTGGTACAGGCATGATTTTATTCACACAGCCCCTCCCCAGGCAGGTGATTACTGTATGGAAAATGCTCTGGAGATGTTGGTAGGCAGCCACACAAGCGCTGGCTGGGTGTCCCAGCAGTGTTGCTGTGAGGGCTACATGCACGACAAGAATTCACCACGAGAAGCATTTTGAAGTTTATCTGTGTATTGTTCCCTTTTAGATCACTTTTTTCCCAACAACACCTATAACCAGAGGAGTGATAAATATTCAATACACATTCATCCAGCTAATGTTCCCTATACTCCCCATGACTGTGAGTTTGCAACAAAAACCGTGCCTGAGCTGCAGAGGGGAGGTGACCTCAGCCGTGCCCCTCCTGCCAGGGCCATGTCCCACTGCCACATTTCCCAGCCACATCGCCACGCTGCCACAGGGGCCCTGCTGCCACGGCCACCTCCCTCCTGCCTCACGGGCTCTTCCAGCCCAGGATCACCACAGAAAGCATTAGACATGCTCTGGAAACCCTTTGCCCAGCTGCTCATTAGGACTGCATTAGTCTGTAAACTCGAGCGCAGAACGCCTAGTTCAAGTTGCTCTTTCTTGATGTACTTGAAAGGTCCTGGGAATTTATGGCAGGATAATGCGGAGCACAGCACCTATTTATGAGTTGATCATTTGTACAAAACCCCTCTCAAAGCACCGAAGGTTACCATTCGACCAAGAGCTGCACTTAGCTGCTCAGAGGGCAAGAAAGCCAAGTATATGAAAGTTAAAAGCATTAATAAAAGTGTGACTTATAAATTACTTCATCTTTGTCACCCTTTTTGAAATGGGGTGAGAGAGGCCAGGGTAAATTTATTTTTTAAGTGCTTTCTGAGACCTGCAAGGGTCAGCCCTGAAATGCTGTACTCTATAAATCATTCCATGTGTATCTGAGAGATGCGAGTGCATCATAACATTAACAAATATTGATTTATTTATCATTTGCAACTGTTTATCACTAAACAGCTGCCTTTATACTCTTGGTAGGGAGAAGAAACTTTAATCCCTGAGAATGCAGAAGAGAAGCTGCCTTGGCTGCAGGAGGAAAGAGCAGCCCCCGTTACCCTGCCACCCGACTGCCGGCTCAGTGTTCGTGTTACCGTCGTATTATGAAACCAGTCATTTCACAAAATGACTGAAATTTCCAGGCGTTCCAGGGAACCGCTCGTGTCGCTGCTGAGAGCCAAGCGAAACCTCGCATTAGGGGCTTGGCTGAGTCACAGCACGGGGAAGCAAAGCAGAGCCAAGGATGGACAGAGCCAAGGATGGACAGAGCCAAGGTCAGCTGTTCCTCCCTGCCGGAGCAGCCTCCCCTCTGGCACGGCTCCAGCCAGCCATGCCATGCCACGCAGCCCTTCCCAATGCCACCAGCACCCCTGGCCCCAGGCTTCTGGCTGGAATCAATGACACAGGAGTGAGAATCAGCCCCCAGAGCCCTCCAGGCTGCCCAGCAGGCAGTGAGCACCATCACTGTCACTGGAGTCCAGCCACTGCTCTGCAGCAGGAGGCTGGAATTAGATGATCTTTAAGGTCCCCTCCAACCCAAACCATTCTGTGACTCTGTGACTCTATGAACTGACCTTTCATCATCAACCCTGCCTGGTTTTAGACCTGACAAAACATAGAAGCATCAACTGATCTGTTTTCTCCTTCATTTAATATTATTCAGTGGGTTTTAAATGCAGGGAAGACACCTGGAGCAACAGGAGGATGTTGGGGAAAATGTCAATAAAAATCTCAAATCCCATTACCCTAATGAGGGAGACAAACTATCTGGCAAACCTCTTCCCAATGCTTTACATCATTACAGATTAGGTACAAACCAAACCCTTTTGTTAAGCAACTACAATAAAAATGGGTTGTTTTCTCTCCCCTCCTTCTTTTTTTAAATCACACAACTCTCTGCTTTTATTTATTTTTGGAACTAGGCTCAATAACCAATTTCTCTGCAGAGCCACCCACCAACAAACTTCACTAAGTGGAAACTCGCTGCATTATCTGTGTCCACACTCCCTCACTCACCAAAGCTTCAGGGAGTTCCAAATGAAGTATTTGGTGATCTCCCTGAGAGAGGGTTGTACTTTATTTGCATTTCTCCCTATCTGTAACTGAACACTGGTAAATTTGCAAAATCCAGATGTTTTATAAGTCTGTTCTTCTTCTTCTTCAGGCTTAGTTCCCAAACCATTTTTGTAATAAAGCAGCAAAATCAAGTACTTTGGAACACAGAGCAAAATCTGGAGGTGCCACAAAGCACAAATGGCATCAATTCCCCACCTGGCTAATGTCTCCTGAGAGAGCATCCAGGGGTTTTCGAGCAGCAGAATTAAGACCTGGGTTAGATCTGAATAGCAACTTGAGATCATCTGGAGATGGTCTCCTCAAGTCCTATCTCGCTCTTCTTAGGGAAAACGGCAGCACGAAGCGAGGGCTCCACGCCTGAGCTGAACCCCCAGCAAAGCTGGAATTAGCTTTTCCCTCGGAGGCAAGGGGACTGCTGCTGGCACAGCAGGGGCTGGGGAAGGGGTGTGGAGCTCACCCTGGGCCGGGCAGGGTTTGGCTGCAGCCTCGGGCCGCGCTCGGAGCATCGCTCCAGCACCAGAGAGGAAACTCAGCAAGCCCCACTCTTACCAATTACAGGGCGTCAATATTGACTATCTGAGGGATTTCCATGCTCAGGAACAAATTAGAAACTCAATACCTGAACTATTCCTAAATGCAGTTATCAACTTCAGAGTTTTATCTCATAAAACCAATTCAGCTTAGAGTTTAATTCTATTAAATTAGGGCTTAGAAATAAGATTTGCTCGGAGAATGAATGCATCATTAGTTTTAAAATGCAATATAGTGAAACCCAAAATGTGCGGCGTTACAGTTTGAAGAATAAATGAGTAGAGATGGCACCCAAATGTACTTCTCCCTAAATATATTTAACAGAAAAACCCATGGGCTCATTAGGATAGTGTTTTGGTGTGGAGAACGTCCACCTTCCTTTGGGAATCATAATCCTCTTGTGTCTCCCCTTGGCACAAGTTTTTTTCTTTGTTCTTAAAACCTTCTTATTTCAGCAGCTGACAGAGAAAAAAGAATCAGCATCCTCTTTCTTAATAAAAATGCCACAATGAGACCCTGTCGGGCCTGTGCCAGGCGTGTCAAAGGAGCAGGGACTAATACAGGAAACCTCAAGAACTCCCCGTTTTGTGCAAGTTACAGTACAGGGAAGAGTCACGTAGGGCTGGGTTTTAAATCAGGTTTCCAATAGATGAAAAGCACCCTTCCATGGGGTGCATGTAATCTCTGAATAGGGCCCTTAGTTTCCTGTGGTATTGTATTAGAAGGGATGTTTGATGCAATAACGTGGGGATAGAATATGCTCAAAGAGGGGGCGGGGGCCCGGCCCCGCGTTCCGAGCCGCCGGCTCTTTGATGGCCGAGCCAGCCCAACCATACCTGCAGCACCAGCAGCCTGGGGCTGGGGAAAGGGCACGGGAGAGGCAGAGCCACTGCACAGCCACGGCCAGGCCCAGACAGAAACCCAGAGCCTTTGGGTGAGCCGCCTTTCGCCCCGTTTCCTACTCCAGATGTGGCGGCTCTGACGGTCCGATGGGAACAGCAGGTGCCTCTTCAGGCCTGGCCACACACCTGGCATTTTAAAAAGCTCCTTTTTCAAAAGCAAGCAACAGTGTCCCCAAACAGGATTGCAGAGAGAGTTACAAACTGTGTGGTGCTGTCACAGCGTCACACAGGAATTGGCAGCCCATCGTCTCTCGCACTGATACGCTGGGTTAAAGCTTTAAAGATGTATTTTAATGTGTGCTAATTTCCTACTTTTACTTAAGTAGACTAGAAGAGTTTTGTTCTTATTAGAAGTACAAAATTAAAACCAATTTAAATGATCTAATTATAATTTTTGCAGAAGAGTCATATGGAACAACCCAATTGACTCTATCGAGCCTAAAATACTCGCCAGTATGCATTTTAATGTACCAATTCCCTTGAAAATGCATGCAGAGCTGTGGGAGAGAAAGGTTGAAAGGATAAATGTGGGATATATCCATGTCATTGTTGTGCAGCAGCTCTGGGGGTGCCACCCACACCATCACCCCGTCTTCAGTCAGGGCCTGATTTTACAGTCATTGAATTCTCATATTCAAAAAGGAGCCAGAGAAGCACAACGTGCTCAGATGCTTGTGGTTTGCCATATGATCTTCCTCTTCCTTAATTTTTTATTCTATTTAGGTCAAAACAGTTCTTGTATTTTTCATGAAAGCAAGCCTCAAACTTTCCCTTTTCTATTCCACTCTCAAAAGCAGAGAGGCCGCCGCCCTGTGTGCCGGGCCACAACTACAGAATGTTGTAGTTTTGCTACAATTCATGCTTGCTTTTGGTTTTCATTGAGTAGAATGACTTTATCTGTTCCAAACAGTAAAGCAGAGCAGCTCAGCCAAGATGCTACAGGGCTGCTGACATTTGGAATGCTATTTTCAGTCCTATTTTACATATGCTTTCAAAATGTATCCTATGAAAAACAGAAGTCAGATACAAGAGGGGCTGATTGGTGTCTCTGGCAAAGCAGATGACCTACTTCAGCCATAAAGGTGGGGAAAAACCATGGATATTGGCAGGGCAGGGCAGGGCAGGGCAGGGCAGGGCAGGGCAGGGCAGGGCAGGGCAGGGCAGGGGAGGGGAGGGGAGGGGAGGGGAGGGGAGGGGAGGGGAGGGAAGGGAAGGGAAGGGAAGGGAAGGGAAGGGAAGGGAAGGGAAGGGAAGGGAAGGGAAGGGAAGGGAAGGGAAGGGAAGGGAAGGGAAGGGAAGGGAAGGGAAGGGAAGGGAAGGGAAGGGAAGGGAAGGGAAGGGAAGGGAAGGGAAGGGAAGGGAAGGGAAGGGAAGGGAAGGGAAGGGAAGGGAAGGGAAGGGAAGGGAAGGGAAGGGAAGGGAAGGGAAGGGAAGGGAAGGGAAGGGAAGGGAAGGGAAGGGAAGGGAAGGGAAGGGAAGGGAAGGGAAGGGAAGGGAAGGGAAGGGAAGGGAAGGGAAGGGAAGGGAAGGGAAGGGAAGGGAAGGGAAGGGAAGGGAAGGGAAGGGAAGGGAAGGGAAGGGAAGGGAAGGGAAGGGAAGGGAAGGGAAGGGAAGGGAAGGGAAGGGAAGGGAAGGGAAGGGAAGGGAAGGGAAGGGAAGGGAAGGGAAGGGAAGGGAAGGGAAGGGAAGGGAAGGGAAGGGAAGGGAAGGGAAGGGAAGGGAAGGGAAGGGAAGGGAAGGGAAGGGAAGGGAAGGGAGGAGTCAACACCAAAATCTCTGCAAATGTTCAAGGAAGAAAAATCTAGCCTGGAATGGGGCACTGAAGGGAGGTGGTGCCAGCATGAGGCCATGGACACTACTGGCACAGCAAACTCCCTTTCTCCTGATTCTTTTAACAGGCAAAAAACAGCTGGGAAACAAAATGGTTTGGCAAGTGTAACCCAAGAGGGAACATTACCTTGCACACCTTTTAATGGTGAGCTTCCCAAAAATTCAGTGTTCTCCCTCAGAAGGGGGAACAGAATGGCAACATTCTTCAAAAAAAGAAAAAAAAAATTTTGCAAAGAAAACCAGAATTAATCAAGGCACCACCTGAGAAAATAGATTAAAGGGAAAAATAAAATAAAAAGCTGTTAAAGTTATTAAAAAGACCCCTATTTGAGGCCAAAGCAGCACCTCTCAACTCCTCCCTGATACTTCCCATTCCATGTGGCTCTTTCTGCCTATAAACAAATTGTAAAAGATGGCAACAGCTAATTTAAAAAATAAAATGCGAAGTGTTGCAGCGGAGTCTAAATTGAGTCTGACAACCAAGGTCACATAACTTTTCACTTTTATTTAAAGGCATTGCCTTGATTACTGAAAAATATTGCAAGATATATAAACACAAATGTGGGGGCAGGCCAGCCCGCCTCTGAGGACTCCAGTCATGGCTCCTTGTCCTTTGCTTGAAAAGGAACAACAGGAATAATCTTTTAAATTGCCAAATGTTCTGTAATTATCAAATTGTAGAAAATTGTCAGAAATTATCAATATAATTTTTGGAAGTATGTTTTCAGAGTAAGCAATATGTCCTAACCTGTCCTGTTATACCTAAATAAATTTGAGTTATTTCTGGAAATGTTAAGGAATGTTTGCTGCTTTAATTCCTGTAAACACAAAAAAGCCTTCATTATACCTTTGATTTCTTTTAATTGTATTTGTAGCGTTCTAGGCCCTTTCCTGTAAGCTCTGAGAAGAATGTGCAGTGTGGTTCTGAAAGCCACGAGCAGGAGCGCAGAGGCCGCGCACGCGGGGCTGGCACGGAGGGAGCCCAGCGCTGGGCCCAGCAGAGGATCCCCCTTTGCAGGGGGATCTCACTCACAGCTTCGTTCAAAAGCAAAAACCCGCGGATGCTGAGGAGAACCAGAGCCTGTTTGATGTTCTGCCGCTGTTGTCTCCAGGCAGATCTGAATGAAAGCTTGGAATTGAACTCTCTTTGAATATAGTTTTCATTGCAAGTGATCTAAAATAAAACAACCTGGTTTCCACATCCAGGTTTCCAGAGCCAGCTGCCACATTCCCCTTCATTCATACACTTCCAAAGTTATATTATTTTAAAACTAGAATATAATTTTGTCATGGATTTTTTTTTATGAATTAAAGGCAATAATCAGCCATTTTATTTTCCTTTGTAAAAATTCCTTTCTAGGACCCAGAGCTTTCCCTGTCGCTCCCCCACTGCAGTGCCCAAGCACCCTCAAATGTTCACTCCTGCCCTGGTCCATCAGAAATTCCTGTTGAAGTCATTAATATAGCCTTTAATTAGGAAACTAATGTAAGGTCACTGCTATCAAGCGATTTGAAGCATACAGGTGGACTTAGACCAGTTCCTCAGCGGAGCCCCAAAAATAAGGACCTAGACCTCGTGGAGTGAGTTCAGAGGAGGCCACAGGGCTGGAGACCCTCTGGAGCCAGGCTGGGAGAGCTGGGAATGCTCACCTGGGGAGGAGAAGGCTCCAGGCAGAGCTCAGAGCCCCTGGCAGGGCCTGAAGGGGCTCCAGGAGAGCTGGAGAGGGACTGGGGACAAGGCCTGGAGGGACAGGAGCCAGGGAATGGCTCCCACTGCCAGAGGGCAGGGATGGATGGGAGATTGGGAAGGAATTCCTGGCTGTGAGGGTGGTGAATCCCTGGCACAGGTGCCCAGAGCAGCTGGGGCTGCCCCTGGATCCCTGGCAGTGCCCAAGGCCAGGTTGGACAGGGCTTGGAGCAGCCTGGGACAGTGGAAGGTGTCCCTGCCATGGCAGGGGTGGGATGAGATGGGCTGTGAGGTCCATTCCCATCCAAATCATTCTGGGATTCTGTGAATTACCATTTTTTGTTACTGTATTTGGGTAGTGCTTTTGGCATCTGAAAAGGCTCTTTAAAAATGTGACCATTTTTAAATGTGACCATTTAAAAATGACCATTTTAAATGTGACCAAAAACACCCCCAGGTGAAATCACCTCCCAGCCAGGCTTGTTACACTACAACGTTGCCCAGCCCTGGATTCCAGCCCAGCCCGTTGTGTACCAAGGCACACCTGCTCGTTCTCATCTGGTGGCATCTCCACGTTCAGCTCAGATGATCTGGAGCAAGTTTCTGAGGACAAATCCCTGTCTGTTCTGTGGGGCTGTGTCTTCAGAGCAGCCCTGGGCACGGGGAGGGGAGCCAGGACACACCACTGGGACTCAGTGTCCCCACTGCCCCCAGGACGGCACAAGGGCTCTGGGCTGAAGGCACCGCTCGCCCTGGTGCCACCAGACCCCCAGCCAGCCCCTTGCTTTCTGGGCTTTTGGGCAGCATGTGCTCCCTGTAGCCACAGGGGCCACGTGCCCACGCACCATCAGCAGCTCTGCACTGGCCACGCAGCAGCCCAGCATCATCCTGCACGCTCACCTACCCAGCCTCAGAGGGAATGCAACAGCCCCTCTTCCTGCAGTCTCCCTTTATGCCCTGCTACTTTAGGGAGTGCCTAAAACCCTGCAGAATTATTGCAGAAAGTGAGGTGAAGCCACTCGCCCTGCTCCAGCGAGCAGTGGGTCTTCAATGGCCACCTGAAACACGAGGCTGTGTATGTGGGGGGAAGCACGGGAGGTGACATCCCCAGGGAATGCTGGAGCAGCCTGGAGTGCAGGAGGCTCCGGAGTGTCCCCCGGCCCGCGGGGCCCCAGCCCAGGGACACTGAGGCACGCGGGAGCCGTGGCCACGAGGCGCTGCCTGCAGCCAGCCCGGGAGCCGTGGAGCGGCGATGGGAGCCCTGCTGGATCCATCAGGAGGAAGGAACGAGGAAGGGAGTCGAGTTATAAAAAGAAAAGGAGAAATCATAAATTAAAACAGAAATGAAAAGCTCTGCTGAACATTTTTTTTCCTGGGACAAGCAAGACTGGGGAAAGCATAAAGTGCTGCACCTTTTCTTCACCTAATGACACAGGAAAAAAGTCTTTTCTGCAAATAATTCAAGTAAACAATCTCCAGAAAGCATAAACAACAAGACCAAATTTCCTTAAATTAGCCAAGCTCCTAGAAACACGGTGGCTGTTCGTGCTGCAGGAGGCTGTGGATCCAAAACAGGGGAGACTGGGAGTGTGGGAGAAAAGGGCAGAAGAACCAGCCCCTTCTTCATCCTTTATGGTTTACCTGGAATTTAGTTCACTGTAAATTTTATTTCAAAGACAAAAAACCTTATGCCAAACTCACCTTGGCTAAATATCATTAACTGATTTCTAACAAAGATCTGATTCACTTTCACTTGCAAAATACTTTGCCACTGGTTTATATGCACCACTTCCAAAGAAAGGAGAGAGAAAGGAGAGATTTTTAGGTCAAATGATTAAGGGGAAAAGGGATTTAAACCAACAATTTTTTTTAAGTTCTAATTGTTTGCTTATTGACACCAATTTACATGGAGCCACTTAGTGAATAAAGGTTTTCACAGTACATGGCACTTCTTTATGTCAGTTTTTAGCCATCATGTCACAGCCTGGCTTGAAAAGAAGAAATGCTGAAAACTCGTAGGCCAGAAATGAACAGCCTATTAAGATCTGAAAAGCTGTCATCCCTGCTGAAAAGACTTGCGTCAGCCACTGAGGATATATTTTAAACCGCCTGTCCGCAAGAAAACTTTAATAATGCAGCCTTGCTCTAATGTCTTGTGAGAGGAGAGGCAATTTTACTTCTTCTATTAACCCAACGTGATTACAATGGCTTATTTCATGGAATATTAAGTTCAAATTCTGCTCCCTAGGAGGACAATAAAAAAAAAGAGTGTGCTTATGACATTGCCCGAAATAGCCACAAGGACCGCAACTCCTTGGTGCTTTTAATGCATCCAAGCCATAATCCACCTTAATTTGCTAATGGTTAAGTAAATTAGCAACAAAATAATAAACCACAAAAAGGTATCGACACAGGAGCAAAATGCTTTCTTCTCAAAAATATTAAAATAACAAACTAATGTTTTCCTAAGGATTGTCGTGGCCTTTCAGTCCTCTCCCTCCCCCTCCAGCCATCCCCCTCCAGCCAGTTCTGGAGAAAAACAGACTCCTTGTGCCGGACGGGCTTTGGCCATGAGGTGATGAGGAGGGAAGGGGTTTGTGCCCAGACCACAGCTGGGATGGCTTTGTGCAAACGGAGCCATTAACAACCGCCCCGGCCGCCCTGCGCCGGCACCAGGAAACGGCGTCCCGGGAGCTGGGTGCCTGGCTGGGGGCACGATGGGGCTGCCACCCGCTGCCTCCAGCTGGCCAGACCGTGGGCACCCCTGTGCCGTGGGGCACCCCTGTGCCACCCAGCAGCACCCCTGTGCCATGGGGCATCCCTGCACCACGGGGCCTGCAGACAGTCAGAGCACGGTGCCAGAGCAGCCAGCGCCCATCGCCACCTCCAGGAGGCTACTCTGGAAGTGTTGGGTTCAAACACCATTTGCAGGCTGCCCCCTTCTTGAACACTTGTTTGGGCCTGATCCTGGCCATAGAAACCAGCATTAGAAAGGTGAATTAAAGATGCAAATGGCATTGCCACTGTCCAATTCCAGTCCTGGGGTGCAGTGACCGAGGCCAGCACGGCCCTGGCTGTGGCTCTGCCAGCCCTGGCACTGACTCGCTGTCCCATAGCTCAGGAGCTCTGCGCGTGGCACTGGGGACAAACAGCCCAAAACCCCAGCAGGAGAAACCTCCAACACCACATTTTGTTTCAAACTCATGCTGGATGCTGAAAAGGCCTCCACATTCCCCCTTTCTGACATGGCCTTCCTACACCTTTTTTCCTTTTTTATTTTTCCAATGTGGAAAAAAAAGGAAATAAATTTTTCATTTAAAAAATAAATGTAGGCAAATATCGAGCGAAATTATAAATAGCCACCATTAATTTCTTTTTCCTAGTTCCACAATTCCAAAGCAAAAAGGCAAAAACTTAAATAAATACATTTAAATCTCCTGCTGTGTAATAGTAAAGAGACTCCATAAAACCAGAACAATATTTATTTTTCCTTTTCGGAGCAGCTCCCTGGTTTATTAGGCCCGTGCTCCCAGCGATCTGATAAGCAGGAGCGAGGCTAAATGGCAAATGGCAAACATCCCAAATCCCAACCTGATGTATTTCCACAGCCCTGACCTTCAGATAAAAATCACACAGAAATCTGCAAACCCACCAAATATGCAGCACCACACGCCTGTGTTCAGACACAACAGTCGGGCGAAGAAAAGGAACAGAGAGAAGGGCGTTGCTATTTCCAGCCCTGAGCCTTCCCCTCCCTTCAGATTTCAGGATCCTGCTCCGATCCACGAGTTCGAGGGGCCGTGGGCACACCCCACCAAAGCCAAGGGTTCCTCACGGCCACCAAGGGCTCGGAACTGCCTGGCTGTGACCGTCAGGGAAACACCAGAGAGAACAAATAATCCCACTCCCACATTCTGTGCATATTTAGGAAAATACTTCAAACAGAAAAAAAAAAAAATTTTTGCAGTGTGAAATTAGCTACAATTATGACAACTGCAAGAAAAAAATTATACGGGCAAAATTTGGGGCTGCTGGAAGAATTCTTTGATGTCTGGATTCCAATTTAACCCCGACTGAGTTCTGAGAATCAAATGAACAAAGTCTATCACACACCCCAAGTCTGCTTGTCGGTGCGAGGCGTCATTCCCGTTCCATTCTTCCCAGGCACACGTATTTCCAAGCCCCTTGCCGACATCTCCTCCCTCCACACTGCAGACGGCCACTTGCCCGACACATTTGAGCCACAGCCCAACGGTGTATTTCTTTATTCATTAAAACACAGGCACTAGTATCAATAAATGTGTACAACAGTATTTTCTCCCTGTGCCTGCACAGGCCGGGGCTCGGGCTGGGGCGGTGTGGGGAGCACAGAGAAATAGAGCATATTCCATATAAATATTTTTAGGCAAAAGACTGTCACAAGCACTGTCCCTGTACCTTTATATCGCGGCTGGGGAGAGCAGGAGTTTATTAAATAAGACTATGGGTGAATAATAAGGCCCTGATAAATGCCCGTGAATATTTGGCGTAGCAGAGCAGGGAGGTGCTGCTGGCTCCGGGAACGTCACCTCTGTTTTATACCGGGGCGTCAGCGCGGAGCCTCCGCGAGCCACGCGGATCCCAGGCTGAATAAATAACATAATCCCCACCATTGGGGTGCTTTGCATATAAAAATCACTTTTTCTTCAGGTACTGAACCACCGTATCCTCTAAACCTGAACCGAGCTGCCGGATTTTTGAAGCAGTTGTAAAACATTAATAATATATCTGGGTTGTTTAAAGAATATTTCCAAATAACATGAAATATTTAGTCCATTCCCCCCCCACCCCACCCTCAGTGCTACTACCACCGTAAAAAGATGAGATTTATCATGAAATGTTTGAGGGGTAATCAGCCATTTTTGGCCAATATATTTTAATATTTATATACCTGACATAGCTGAATATAAATGATACATCATGATTTTCCATAGTGCATGGAATTTATACAATTAACGGAGGGATCCAATGGCTTTAGGGCACACAAGGTGCAAACAGTGTTACAGTCGGTTGCTGATTATTGTTATAAATCTCACAAACCATAAAGACATTAAGGTGCATTTTGTTTACCCCATTTGTTTTCAAATATTATGTACAACAATATTATTTATCATTAAAAGAGTTACACTTTCCCAGTGCATTTATTTCATGAGATACATTTATAGAACTATTTTAAAAATACAGCTGGCAAAATGCATGGCTGAAACAGGCAGGAAAATGGGATCATTTTCAATTTTTTTTCCCCAAAGATGATGGTTTTTCATTTTAAAATCGAGAAGACATTTAAGCACTACCTATATCTGAAATGTCTAATTCGAAAAGACGCTTATCTGGAGAGCTGCGGCGGTTTGGGTGGACCCTCCCGCCCAGCCCCGCCGCCGTCCCTCCCGGAGCTGCCGCTGCTCCCCCGCGGACCTGCGGGGCCAGCGCCTCGCACCCCGAGCTGCAGCACCGAACCACGGCGCTGGGACAGCTCAACCTACGGCTTCCCAGAGAAAAACACTGACAGACGCGCAGCCCTGGATTTTCCTCGGGCAGGCAATACTTTTCCTGGGAAGAGCTACCTCCCTGCTCCGTGTAGATGCAGCAGAACTGAGCGAAAATACTCACAAATACAAATTCCCCCAAATGTTCCCAAGTGGATATAATGTCCCGGGATTGTTTCAATTATTCCCCTTTGGGCTGGCGGGGTTTGAAGCGCCGGAGCCCCCGAATGTGAAACGTGAGCCGGGAGCGGGGCAGAGCCCCGGCAGCGCCGGGGTGTCCCCGGCAGCACAGGGACCCGAGCGCTGCAGCTGCTCATCAAATCAGGTTTATGTTCCTGAAATGAGTTCCTGCTGCTGAGCCTGAATTCACAGACAGTCGGGGGAAAAAAGAGATGGATACAGCCCCAAACAACCCCCCTGGAAGCACGTCCAGGGGACGGCTCTTTGTGCCCCAATGGAGGCAGCTGGGGGGATTTGTTTTATACCTACGGAAACACGACGTGCCAGTTCCATGTGTGTGTCTTGTATAGCAAATCCCCCCAAAAATACATGTTAGAAAGGCATTGCTGGCATTTTATTTGCTTTGCCAGAGGTAAATGAGTCCTCTCCCTTGCTCTTGCCTTCCTGCAGCACTGGCAAGGAGGTTTCTCGGCGATATTTTGCCACCCAGGAGGTGAAGCATCATTTACTAAACACGAACCCATTTTTCCTTAAATTTATATTATTTCAATTAAACCAACTGGAGAAATAAAAAAAAGTCAAATTTTACCATTTGCTGCCCTTTTTCCAGCACAAACAAAACCCCAGCCCAGGGAGTTACCCAGAATTTGCCTTTCTCTTTCGGCCTGCTCAAAGGTTGCTTTCTAATGTACACAAAATACAGAAACAGGGAGGGAAATGTGGGAATGTACCGAACTGGCTGTTGACTTCAGGCACGGGAAGTGTTTTGTTGAGAATTCGCAGGTGCTAAAACCTCATCAATGAGTGGGAAATGGTGCTAAATACGAGCTCTGCGAACTTTATTTTTAATGATGACTTTAAAACCCGGGGATCAGCGAGGTGAATGTAAAAACTGTTAATCTTAAATTTCTACAAACCCGAGTGTCAGGGCAAGCATGTCTGGTGCATCAAGCATAACAAGATGAAAACGAGGAGGTGTGGGTGAGGAGGGGGTCCGAGACACTTGCTTTTCTTGAATCCCTCTGAATACATTTCACAATTCATCAGTTTTTGTCTTCCCTGCCACGAGTGAGGACAATCAGACCAGACACCCATTAGATTTTTCATGCAATTTTTTTTTTTCTTGTTCATGACATGTTGGCAGGGAGGATGGCAATTCTGAAATCTTACCAAATGAGAAAAATGTCAGAAACTGAACTGACAGCTGGTGGTTACTATGGTGATAGGTGATATTGAAAAAAAAATAAAATAAGACTCAGTTAATTCAAAAGAAATCAAGTTCAGTATTTTTTAAGCCAGTTGATAGAGATGAAAACTTAATCCCAATACTGAGGTGTTTTCCTGTTTTAGCTAAGAGCCAAAGAAACCATTTGCTTGATTAGATAATTAACTAGATACAGCTAAATATCCAATGAAAATTACAGTGAAACCAAAAATAATAATAAAAAAATAATATGTTTTTTAAAAAGGAAACAGCCATATTAGAAAAAAAAAATAAAAAATAAGCAGACTGGGGGAAATCTTCTGTCTGTGTGAGCAATCCAGAATTGTCCTCTCCATAATCACAATTACCGACACGGGTCTGGTTTTCTGCCATCAGTCTGAGGGAGAAAGAGTAGTTTCACTCAGTGACAAAGACAAATCAGCTGGAAGGGAGGGAAAGCTGCTGACTGATGGCTTCAATCGAGGGAAGGCTGCGCAGGCAACTTGGGCAGGAACCTGGATATCTCCATATTTGTGTTTATGTATTTTATGGGCTTTTTAAAAATTCCCAAGGGAGCTATTTCTGGGGCCCGAATACCGCGAGATCTGGTGTTCTCCTGGCATTTCCATCGAGGAAGTGAAATACTAAAATACCATGAGAACATCAGATCTCCTGTTATTTCGGCTGCATTAATGGTTCCCTCAGGTATTAACAAAGCCCCTGAAAAACAAACACAAATATTTGAGGCAGAAATAGAAGTGCTGGAATATCCACCCCCCCCCCAGCAACCCAATGCACCCACACAAAAACCACCCCATTTTTGTGATCTCACACTTTGAGGAACAAATTGTGCAACCATACACATATAAAATTAATATTATAGGGAAATTATTTGGCCACCGTCTCTGTCTTTGTGGCAAGAATTGAGTTTGTTCCCCAACAGCCCAGAGGAGGATGATCTCCATATAAATGCAGGTGGGGTTTAGGGATGTTGTTATAGAAAACAACGTTTAAATGCAAAAGTCTCCAAACAATTCGAGTTGTGCCTGTGCTCCCTGGGCGGGGATGGCAGAGATGAAGTGGGATGGGGATGGGGATGGGGATGGGGTGGGATGGGATGGGATGGGATGGGATGGGATGGGATGGGATGGGATGGGGTGGGATGGGATGGGATGGGGTGGGGTGGGATGGGATGGGGTGGGATGGGATGGGATGGGATGGGATGGGATGGGATGGGATGGGATGGGATGGGATGGGATGGGGTGGGATGGGATGGGATGGGGTGGGGTGGGATGGGATGGGATGGGATGGGATGGGGTGGGGTGGGATGGGATGGGATGGGGTGGGATGGGGTGGGATGGGATGGGGTGGGATGGGGTGGGATGGGGTGGGATGGGATGGGATGGGGTGGGATGGGATGGGATGGGGTGGGGTGGGATGGGATGGGATGGGATGGGATGGGGTGGGGTGGGATGGGATGGGATGGGGTGGGATGGGGTGGGATGGGATGGGGTGGGATGGGGTGGGATGGGGTGGGATGGGATGGGATGGGGTGGGATGGGATGGGATGGGATGGGGTGGGATGGGGTGGGATGGGGTGGGATGGCAGCCCAAGGGCGCGTGCCGGACCCGCGGGAAGGCTCCGGGCGCTCCCGCCCCGCGCGGCCCCGCGGGAGCGGCGGGGGGGGGCCGAGGCGGCAGCGCCGCGCGGGCGGCACCGCCCCCTGCCGGGCGCGGAGGGAACGGCGGGGAATGGCCGGCAGCCGGAACGGCCCGGCCCTGGCACCGGGGCCGCAACCCCGGGAACCGCCCGGCCCTGGCGTGTGCTCCATCCCTCTGAGGGCTTCTGCGACCGAAACAATCCCAATTCTGGTAACAACGCGGGAAAACCATCCACCCTTATTTCACAGATGGGAACGCAGCTTCTCCCAGCTCCCGGACCCAGCAGGCAGGGCCTGTCCCGGCTCTGTGCAGCCAGGAGGCTGCAAGGACACGGACAAGGAGCCAAGAGTCACTCAGGGCCAGGGACACCACTGCCACCATCCATGGCCTTGGCCACCTCACCTCCCACACCTGCCGCTTGCCCACCTCCTGCAGGAGCTCATCCCTGAGGCCAGGGCAGGAGAGCAGGAGGCACAGCTCGTGGGATGGGATGGGATGGGATGGGATGGGATGGGATGGGATGGGATGGGATGGGATGGGATGGGATGGGATGGGATGGGATGGGATGGGATGGGATGCCATGGGATGCCATGGGATGCCATGGGATGCCATGGGATGCCATGGGATGGGATGCCATGGGATGGGATGCCATGGGATGGGGTGGGATGGGATGGGGTGGGTGGGTTCCCTGGGCTGGAGCTGGGCTCTCTGGGCAGCGCTGAGGGTCCCGTGTTTGTGTTCGTGGCAGGCAGACACAGGCAGACACGGCTCATGTGGCCGCGGGAGGCTCTGCGGGCAGGGGAGGTGATGAGCAAGGCCAGGATGAACAGAACTGGCTCTGCTGCCTTATCCCACACGGTTCCGTGCATTTTTCTGGAGTAAGAACGTGGCCCCGTCGTACCCAGCGCAGCCCAAACTCAGTGATTATGTCTCCAGTGCAGCAAACCTGCTTTCTGCTCAAAACCACAGGAAAATGTCCAGAAAAACAGTGGCCTATAAACAAGAGATTGCTTCTGGAACCGCTTAAGCCCAGATCCACGACACCAAATTTCACTGCTCCTTACAGGAACGGAGACGGTGCCTGCTTGTCTGAATTCCAAGCATGGGAACAGACAATTTGGGAATCTTCCCCGTTTGACTGCACCTATTGCTGCACTGAACTGCTCTGGGGAGAGCAGCAAAACAAGTTCCTCAATACTCACAAGAAAAAAAACCCTCTTGTCTAAACAACGCAATTATATTAAAAGTAAAAAAATAAAATTTTGAATAAATAAAATTGCAAAAAAAGGCTCTGGACAATAAGAGAATGATGAGGTAAATAAAGCAAAACCAAAAGATCCAGAAAACCTCATTTCAAGATAAAAACCAGTATAAATAAATGGCTTAGAGTGTTTAAAATATTGTTATAAATTATACCTTCATTATATATGAAAAGTACTGTTGAAAATCAAAGCCTATAGAAATGTAAAACTGCTTCAAAATATATATTATATATAACTTAGAATATGTTAAATTCAGTGAAATGTTGAATTTCACAGGGTTTAAAAGAAGTTTGTCTTCCAGCCACCACACTACAAAATCTGTAAAATGACCATATGTAAATACCCACAGATCCTGAATCTATTTTTATATGTATTTCTACAAAAATCAAGTGTCTTTTTTTTTTTTTTTAGTGTGGTTTATAGTGTCCTCTGTACTGGGCACGGAGGTGGGGATCAGCAGACAGCTGATGTTAACTAATAACACAGACAACTAAGAATAACACACTTCATTCTTGACCCCTTTTGCCACTTAAAAATGTTGATAGAGAATTAAATTGTGCTAAAATTCCCACTGGTTCACGGGACGATTGTTTCTCCCTGAATATTTTCAATCAGAGGCCACACGGTGCCTTTTCCTGCAGCACGAAACGCAGCTGGGATTGCGGAGAACGCGGAGCGGGCGCAGCCTGTGATTGTGTCCGTGCCACAGGCCCCCGGGCTGGCCCGAGGTCCCTGCGTTTGCCCTCCCACCCCCCTAAAAGCAGGGCTGCTTGGCACTGGGCTCACAGCGCACTCATCCCCCGCTGCCAGGCGGCCCTGCCCGGCCGTGTGCGGCTCCCTGGCGAGCCAGCCCCGCGCAGCTCGCCCCGCGGTGCCCGGGCTGCGGGGCAGGGAGGGCTGCGGGACCCGCCCGGGCTGGCACACGGACGCGAAATTCTGCAGCTTCCAGCCTCTGCAGCCCGAGCTGCTCCGCCGGGCTACTCGTGCACCCCAGGGACCGCAGTGGGCGCAGAAGGGCTTTTCCCACGTTGTGTTTTTCTGGAGAAGAGCAGCTGTGAGCAGTCCCCAGCGCTGCGGGGCTGGGGCTGTCCCAGGGCGGTGCCGCTGTGCAGCAGCGCCCCGGAGCCCGGCCGGAGCCCGGCCAGCTCCCAGCCCCGCTCGGGCTCCTGCCCTGGGGTCCCGGGGCGGGGGCACGGCCTTGGCCACACCGGTAGCCCCGCAAGCCCGGCCGGGTGCCTCGGGGCCCTTTGGCTCCCCAGCCCTGCACACGGGGCTCTGGCACTGTCCCCGAGCCCCGGAGAAGTGCCGCAAACAAAACCAAGTGAAACACCCAACTGTAAAAGTTGTGCAGAAACACGATCGCTGGACTTTACATTTAGGAAGAATTAAGCTTTTAAAGAATTTTTTCCACTGAAAAAAAAAAGCCTTTAATGGGAGTTATCCAGGTGGCCCCTGGATTTATTGTTGGATTTCTCTTTGACTGCTCTGGGGTTCCCAAGGGGACTATTACGTCAACAATTTCTAAGGCAACATTTTATTCCAGGTGAAATTCCTTAGAAGATGAGAGCTTTGGCTTGGAGATTCTGGGATCCCATTTGAAATCACTCACACTGACTACAGAAGAATTTTTAAAATAAATTACTGCATTGCCTCCTGCTTTCAGCTACATCCATCATCTATCTATATATATTTATAAACATTCTTTATAGAACAATTTCAAATGTAATTCTCCTGAAGCTATTAAAACTCCCTATTTAATTGCATTCATAAAAAGTTGTCGGGAATACAGTCTAAACTGACCACTTAATTCAAGGTGTATTCTATATTAACACACTTTCCCATTCTGAAAAATTAGTGATAGGAGCTGTTCTGTGCATGGAACTCCCATCAGAGTCAGTCAAGAGCCTTTATTTATAAAGTCAGGGGGCTTCTGAAGTCTTTAATGACTATTTTTGGTCAAACTTGAAAGAAAGAGACAAGACACAAAGATCTCCCAGTTTCCAGTGTACAAAGAATCTATGACCAGTAGGAAAAGCTGCGTAGGGCCTTAGATCCAGACTAAACAAATTTCAGCATCAAATGATAAATGAATCAAGGAACTTGCACTCTCAGATCCTAAATTATATTAAGTCGCTGATTTTATGAAGCCAGAAAAAGGTCATCTCACGATACTTATGAACTATGGTAAATAACAAAAGTTTATGCAGTAGGATGATTTTAATTGTTGGTATCCTTAAAACCTGAGAAACAGATACAACTTGTAACTAATCAGAAAAGTTAAAGGGAAACTATAATTGTTCCTTTTAAGACTTATTATGTGTCATATCCATTGGCCATATTTGTTCCACAGGTCAGGTATAAAAATAAATTTACTGTATTTCTTGCATTTGATTAACAGAAAGAGCTTAATGATACGTGTCCACATTCCTGTCTCTGTGCTAGTGTCTATCGGGGCTTTCTTGCCTAAACTGAAAACCATCTGTCATAAATACAATAATGGCTTTTAAATCCGCCCCACCTAGTCCTCCTGCTCCCAAAAAGGGGCACATCAAGCATGGGCTGCTCCTGAAATATTCCTTGCAAGTTGCTAAGTGGATATAAAAGAACACAGACCTAAAATAATCTGCAAATAACTGTAACATAAGCCCTGAGAAATGCTTTTGGAGCTGGCGTGAGGCGGGAGAGACGGCGTCCACTGAGCCAAGGCCAACGCAGGGTCCGGGTGACCCGGGCAGGGGGACAGTGTTTGTCCCCCTGGAATACTGGAATACTTTGCAATTGTGAAAGATTATTACAGATCTTATTTAAATCAGGTTTCCTTTTGAATATTTTCATCTAATTGGACAAGTGTTGAGCTGTGCCGGGCTGTCACAGCTGTTACAGGACATGAACCACACTTACAGTAACAGCTTTCGTTCCACATTTTTGTGGAGCAGTTTCCATAGCACTCAGATCAGGGCTTGCATATTTTTATACCACTTGCATATTGAAAATAAACTCTGATGTTTAGCTTGCTTTCTCCAAGTGCATCTGGTCCTTAAATTCCCTGAAAAACAAGCTGGCAACTCTGATTGAAGCCCAAGCAGGCAGGGTGTGACACCTTGGTAACTTTTATAAAGTTATTTTCAGCCTTCCTTTCCCCTAAACTTCATAGGAGATGGGATGAGAGAGCTGGGAAGTTGGCATTTATCTTTAATTGCCATTCCTGAATTTAACATTAGGGCAAACTTTTCCATTCACAACAATATCCAAGATAACCAGCCACTCTGCATGTGAGGATGTGCTGTGGAATTGCCGCTGCCTCGATTAAGCGTTTCCCGTGCTCGCAGCAGATAAAAGGCGGCGAGCTCAGGAGCTGGAGGGACACAAGCTCCAGGGCCAGGTGGCCCCGAGGCCCCCCGGTCCCACACCGGGAGCGAGGCTTTCAGGCACCCCGGAGCCCCGGCCAGGCAGAGCACGAGCCTGTTGGGAAGTTTATTCTCGGTAAACGAGTCACTTTCTAATTAGAAAAACAAACAGGACGTTCTAATGTGGGATTGCACAGCACAGCGAGCCCAAGCGCTCTGCGGCAGCGAGGCCGGGCTGTGCCTGGTGCCGGCCGTCCCCGCTGGGCCCTGGCACCGGCCAGGCTTTGTCCCACCGAGCCTCCCGTGTCCCCACGGCCCCTCACCTCCTCACCCCCTTCCCAATTAGCAGATTGAAAATTAGCAAAATACAGCCCCTGCTTTGCACTTTAAATTTTAATAAGAAACAGAGACATCTCTCTCTTTCTTCTGCTGTTCCTCCCTCTCCTCCAAGAACAGAAGGCTGCTGGTGAAAGGAATGAAAATCTGGAAAGAATTTGGGGTGGACTGGCCAACCCCCTTTCATTTCCTTCAGATGTTTACAATCTAGCACCTTTCTGAAGACAAAGATGGGAAAAAAGCTATTTTTCCTTTTGACTGAAGGGTGAGACAGGGGGGTATTAAAAACTGATCAATGTAATTTTTTTCACAGAAGTATTTGCACATCTGTGAAATAATGTAATTTATGAAAAAAATCTTTTTATATGACATCCATGATTATAGCCTGATCTGGCGAATTATTCAAATATAAAATTAAATACTCAAAAACTCGCTGTGCTGTGGATGACTGAGCTTTTACCAGCTGTGCATCACACTTCTCTAATTCTATTAAAAGTATAGAAGTGAGGCTTCCCAAGGATGTCTGAATCCCTTGTAAAAGGAATGTTACATTTCTAAATGCTTTATGATCAGTTGCTTTTTGTTTTTTCTTGATTATCATCCCAGTTGTTGGATGTTTTATCTGACTGTACCAAAAAAAAGAAGAGAGGAGGAATGCATACCCGTGGAGAGCGCTCTATAAATTATATTGTATTTTATTATCGCAGGGCTTAAGGAAAAATTGGCTCTTAAGAAAGGTTAAAAACCTTTAAAGTGAATTCTTCTGTTTGGTTAAAAGTACTTTTGATTTAATACGATCCATCTGCAATCTGGGCCTGGCCTCCTCCCCCTTGGGGAATGGGGCAATGCCCAGGGGAGCAGGACAGGGCAGAGATTTCTGCCCGAACAGGACAAGTTTGGGTTGCCCCATGCCAGCTTCCCTCCCAGCAAGGGACCAGCTCGCTGTCTCCTCAGACAGCAATTCCCAGATTTTTAAACAATTAATCCAGGGGAAAATGAGCGGGCACGGCTGCTCCTGGGGGTAGTTTCACAGCCCAGCGTCGCTCCGCAGGAACAGCCTTGCGAAGGGAAAGTTCAATCCTATTTTCCAAGCTCAAATGGAAGCTTTGGTACGGATCCTGCACTGCTTGGACATTATCCACAGGTTACAGACAGAATCACCGGGAATTCGCCGTGCCTCCCCATGCCACAAGCCAACAATAAACTCGAAGGGAAAACACAATTCCCCAAACCAACAGAAACACCGTGGTGCAAACCAGCCACTGAAAGAGCCCCAAAACGGCCACATTAGTAAAAGCCAGTTGGAGTTTAGCAAAGAGAGAGGCAAAATAAGGGCTAAGCCATTGTTTCTGCTGCCGAAGACAGACGGACTTTAATAACACTTAACAGAATGATGCACATTAACGATCTCAGAAAGCACTTCTTATGCCTCATCCATCATGCGGAGGAGAAAATGAAGCCTTCGACAGCATTAGGAATTATTCTAGATCTTGTCAGTAATTCGCAGCTTCTCGGTAGTATCGTAACACAAATTTGTGTGGATGAGACACTGACCATTAATCTAAGGGGCTTTTTTTCCCTCGCTGCAGCGTGTGGAGAATGTATCAATTGTTTCATGGAGAAATTTCACAGCTGAAACCTTACTAAATAAAACAGGGGTGAGGAAAGAGATATAGACAGAAACATAAACAACTGCAACGCGGAGACAAATCATTATCTTTAAAACAAAACCTACCATAAAATCACCATATGTGTGTTTTGTGAATGGGCAGTGAGCAGCCTCCTGCTCTGAAAATCCTCAGAATATGCTGATTATAAAGTTACGTTCGTACATACAAACACACTGAAATTTCATTTTCTGGGAGGCTTTTTTCCCTTTTTTTTTTTTCTGGAGTATAGGCAAAAAATCCCGATTTCTCCTCCCAAGAGAGCCCTATATTTTTTGCAAATAGTAGCAAAACAAATTTCAAGACAAAATGCCACGCAACTAAATAAACAACAGCTTTTGGCAACCTCTTCCCTAAGTCGCAAGCTGCTGTTCATCGTGTGATAGCTGTTGCCACTGGAATCTCTACTACAAAGGAAAAGGTCCATAAATATTTGTACAGCAAACTCCACAGAAAAAAAAGCCTCCCCGAGTGAGCTCAGAATTCATTTCTATACGTGCGATGTAAAGATGAAAGCTAATGAGTTCTGTGGAGTTTATGATAAATTAAAAGTGCGGGGCTCCCCGCCCCAGCCGCGTGTTTACACGGATCTGATCCGCTGCTCCCCAACAAAACACTTGTCAGACAGAATGAGGCGAATTCGCCTCCGGATGTGGAGGAGCTGGATTGTCTCAGGGACAAAAAAACAGATAGGATTTGATCAAATACTAATCAGGCAGCAATAATGTGGTATCCTAAAACACACCCTATTTTATCTCCAGTGAAATAGTGACATCTATCCAAAAAGTCCTCAAAGAAACTTGGGCTCAGGTAATATATTGTGATTGCAGCAGATAGGCAGGATTAAAATCAAGCTTGATCTTCAAAGAGAATAAGAATGTATAGTTCTGTTTACTGCACACATATTTGTATATAAAAGATATGACAAATATTTCGAGTTCTTTAGAAACCTGTATTTCTGTATTTTGAATTTTCACAGACCAAGTGCTGAGAAAGGGATTTGACAGTGCCAGGTAATAGAGGCAAATTAGAGATTAAACTCATTAGAAATTATAAACACTCATATAGTCTGTTAAACCCCCTGACAAAACCTGGAAATTAGAAATCCAATAACACAGCATCAATAGGGTCTTTAACGGCTGGACAGATGTTTAAACTGAGCGATGCTCGTGTGAGGAGTGAGATGGAACAGTCGGAATCAAGGTTTGCATTAAATAACACGGCATTGATGTCGGATCAGATCATTCATGTGAACTGGTTTGATCCTTTTTTTGCCATTAATTTCCATTCTCCTGTTATGGTCTAAATTTGTTATTCATTTTGCATTGTATTAGACATTTTTCTTATTTGCAAATATGCAGATGAGGGAGGCAGCTCTGGAAGGTGCCACAGAGAGCCGGGCTGTGTCCAAGGGGCCAATAACCCCTGGGGCTGCCCTCCACATAAAAACACTTCGAAAATAAAATATTATCTGCAAGCTTTAATTTTTTGGCCTAAATAATTAAATCACAGAGGGAAATACTGTGAAAACAATCATCTCACTAAGCACAACTCAATAAATCCCAAGGAATGGGCACTGGGATAGCAAAAACAAAATTGTTTGCATTCCTAATGTTGGGTCTGACCTGGAAAGGATAACAAAAGAATCTGGCATGAATATGTATTTTTATAGGGAGTGCTGCTGGTAAACAGACCGAATAAAAGCGAGAGGATTATTTTAAAATAGTTTCTCCTAAACTCTCAATACGTTTAATCTGATGATATGAAAAACCATCCATAAAGCAGAAACACATTCAGCCCCTACAAAATTCTGTACAGAGAAGTGAAAAGGGTTTCAGCAGAAGAAAACAAACAAACAGCAGCAATCCTGCAAAGCTGCGGCATCTCCCCACGCCCGCCTGCTCTCCAGCGCCGAGATAAAGACCCAATCTGCTCATCAAACACCTCCGGGCTCGGCCATCTAATAGGAACAAATTGGCAATGACTGCCCAAGCAAGTAACACAGGCCCACTGATTTGTAGATTGATACTGATGCCTAATGATCCCCTTGGGCAGATCAATAGCAACAATCCTCATCCCTGCCTTTCTTCTTTATTGGCACGGCGGAGCGAGCGCGGGGAATCGTGTGCGCACACGGCTGCAGGTGCCGGCCGAGGGCCGGGCACCCGAAAGGGGCCCCGAGCCAGCGCTGCCCTGCCGTGTCCTCGGGGCTCGGCCTGCCTGCACTGCCCCTTGGCAGCCACGCTGGCCCCGGGCACGGTGCCCTTGGCTGTGCCAGGCGTACCCCGGAGTGCGGTGCAGCCAGGACAGGCCTGCGGCCGCAGCGAGGGAAAAGCACAGAGACGGGGATAATGAGAGAAAACCCAACACTGGCCAGCTGGGCTGTCTGAGAGCTGAAGGCCAGCTTTGGTGGCATTTGGGTGGCAGAGCCATGCGGGACACTGGGCACGCTTTGGAGAGCAGGGCACACAAGCAGGTGGTTTGTCCTGCTGGAACTGGGTTACACTTCTCTCCTGCTCCATCTCTCGCCTTTTCCCTCTTCTCCCCTCAGCTGACTCCTTGTCTCTTACTGCACTACACTGTGATCAATCAGGCACTATCAGCACAGGGGTTTTATTCAGTTACCCTGGAGTCACTTCCATCTGCTGCTTCCAGCCCCACTCCTCAAAAGAATTAGGGATTTTCTATTTATTTATCAATCTAGTGAATACGGTTATCCCATTAGTAGATCCTTTTAAAGTCCCTGGTAGAACCTAAGAAAAACTAATGGAGTTGATTTGCATTTGGTTTCTTTCCCAGTGAATTAATGCCAGTGATGTTCTGCAGAACCACACATGTTCACTGCCACCTCGGGGTGCTGGCAGACATCCCCAGCAGCACTCCACTGCCCTGAAAATCGCGCTCTGCATGGAATGACCACGTAGAAACCTAAGACGTGATCAGGCGTACCCAAATCACCAGGTAGGCAAACAGAAGAGAGGGAAAAATGTACCACAAAGTTTGTGCCTCCTGCACATGAAACATTAATTTTGCACAAGGTGTGTGTCGTCACCGCAGTGTCCCCCAGCCCGGGCGCACAGCCGGGGGTGCCACCCGCGGCCCGCCAGGCGCGGGGAGCGCAGGCACTGGTTTTAAATCCTATTCAGACCCGAGATCTGCTTTGTTCAGCAATCACCTGGCTACTCTTATTCTTCGTGGCTCTTTTATTAAAATGTGGATAAAGCAAAAGGCAAAGGATAAAATTAAATTCCATTGACTGTAAATTTCTAAATCATCCCTCCAATAAAGGATTTTCCTTTAATAACAAAAATGCCTTTCCCATCTTTTTGCCGATCTCGGCGTATACTCGCAATAAAACAGGGCTGCATGAAAACCTTTGTAACTCGACCCTTCCAGTGCATAAATTAATCATTTTCCAAATCCTGTCTTTTCTTTCCTTAAGTTCCCGGGCGCGGGGGTCGTGCCCCCGCCCAGCCTTGACCATCGCAAAATTCAAATTCCCACTAATGATGAGTGTAATCATCGCAATCACCATCACCATCATCATCGCCAGGAAAGCCGGATCCTGTTGGCCCCTGACATCAATCAGCGACGCGGGGGGAGCCACCCCCCCCTCCTCCGCGACCCCCGGCAGCGATCGCGTCCGTTCCCCGCGTGTCGGGGTCACCCCCGCTCCCATCCCGGCCTCGCACCTCCGCCGCTCCCTGGGCGGGACGGGACGAGTGCGACGGGACGGGCGGGACGGGGCCGGTGCCCCCCACGTCCCCACGGCGCCCCCGAGCCCCGGGTGGGAAAGGAGCGAGCGAGGGAGGGGAGCGAGGGGAGGGGGAGCAGCCGCACGTGTGACGCGCCCGGCCGCCCATTTGCATATTCACATCAGCGCCGCGCCCACTTAAGCAGCGCGAGGCGAAGGTGTCTCCTCCACCCACCACCCAGCACCCACCCACCTCCCACCTCCCACCTCCCACCTCCACCTTCCCTCCCGCTCCCCACAAGCCGCGCTCCCGGCCCAAAAGCGAGGGCGCGGGGGGCCGGCAGGAGGGTGGGCGCGGGCTGCCTTACCTCCGCTCCCGCGCTACCAGGGATTCCCCGTGGTTCCGCCAGGAATTTTGGAGAGCCATCCTTCAAGGGTTTTTAGTTCTGTCTTTCTCTCTCTTCCTCCTCCTCCTCTTCCCGTGTTGTGACTGGGTTTATAAAAAAAATAAAAAAAAAGACAACTCCATGTAAGCTCGCAGCCAGGGCACGGCGAAGTCTGGGGCTCCGGGGGGAGGGAGCAGCGGAGGGAGGGTCACAGCTCCATGCCTTACAAAAGGCAACCCAAAGCCTGGATATTTTTTTTAATATCGTACACAAAACGCCGCCGCACATATACACGTAACGCAGGCCCCAGACCTGGCGCTAATTAGGTTTTTGCCAAAAACTGTCGAAGTTCAGCCTATGAAACGAATAAACGCAACGGGGCTGGGAGTTATGAGCCCTCACCTGCCCCGAGGCCCCGGCGTTCAGCCCTCACCTGCCCGAGGAGGGCGAGCGTTTATGGGGCACGTCAAGAGCTCCCACGACAGCCGGGACCCAGGGTCAGCCGTAACCACGCGGCACCGAACTGGACTATTTCAACCCGAGTGCTGTTCCAGGGGTATTTTTGCACAAATTAATTTTACTATTTCACAGCTCCACTCACAGTGGGGAAAAGGAAGAAAAAAAAAAAAAATAATCAGGGTTGTGTATCCCCTCGCAAACGTCACAGAAGCAGCATCGCGTGTGCCGGGACGGGTCTCCAGGAGCACAGGCCTATTGTTCTAAGGACACGGCTTTTGTGAGAGGGGCAGCACAGCCAGGCTGGAGCAGGAGGAGGAGGAGGAAGAGGGGAGGGAAGCCCTTGCACAAGCACACCGTGCACCGCAGCCCCTGTTTCACACCCTCGCATTAGATGTTTGCTGAAAATACACGGTGCACACGTGTGGCACTTTTTTCCAAACATGTCATTACCGGGAATGATTAAGGGCTTCGTTGCTTCCCAGTGCATGGTCTCGGCTTGGATTGCTGACTGATGGCTGAATTCCCCTGTACACCTGGCAACATGATTTTAGTGCGAGGATAGGAGGGGGGAAACGCACTTCCTTGAATGTTTTTTCATACGCGGAATATTTAGGAAAGAGTCAAATTTAATTTTGCAATTGGCAAAAGCAAATGTGCTCCTAAGCTGAAGCATGGCAAGTCGTGTTTCACCCCGGAGTAGATTTTCATGGAGAAGTTACACGGCCTGAAATAGGCACTGTGTGTCAGAAAGGCTGGGGTGCTCCAGCCCGGGCGGGCGCGGAGCGGGGCGTCCGTGCCCCAACTCTGTGTGCGAGGGGAGCGGCGGGGCCGAGGCAGACAATGGGAGCTGGAGGCGAGCAAGGAGCTAGAGGGGGCTCTGCCCGTGCCCCCCCGGCCAGGAAAGCAGGTCACTCCTTATCAACTGGGTAAGCAAATGCCAAAAAAAAGCGTGGGGCTGGATTTTGACGAGCCAGACACGTTTTCTTACAAAAAATAACTTCCCCGCCTTTGTTTCTCCTCTTCTCATTCAAAGCAAGGGGAAGAGCAGGCTGCTGTGTTCACACTGGCTTTCCGAGGGGAAAAAAAGATGATTTTTAAGAATCTGTCCACCAAGCATGAGTTACTTGTTCTCCCCACTCCAAAAAGAAAAAAGAAAAAAAAAAATCCTCAACAAGACTCAAAGGATTCCTGAAATAAAGGAGAAAGAAAAACATCCAAAACATTAGACACAGAAACATTATATTTCAATATTATCATATGAATTAAATGTAATCCTTGAAGCGACTCGTCCCAGGGGTCACATATTAGGCCATTTTTTTCTTTTTTTTTTTTATTTAATAGAGGTCACCCAGGCTGAAAAGCAGAACCCAAATGAAAAGCATCTTCAATGTGGTTATAACATGAGCTGGACGAGGTCAGGCAGTGTCTTGTATGGCCTCATAAAAAATACATAACCAGACAGCCTAATAGTATTTCTTTGCATTCATTTTTGGATGGGAGCTGGCGGGTGGGGGAGGGGGCCGGGAGAGGGCCACAACCGCCTGTGCATTTCCATAATGGGCAGCTTCTCCTACGTTCCAGTTAGGGAAAAAATGAACATTCCTTTTAACACATCCCTAGGTTAGCTCACTTTAAAGAACCATCCTACAGACAATTGCTGTGGCCCCGAGAAAGTGAGAGAGGAGTGAGGCATCGCCCATGTCTCTGCCTCTCTCACACACACACACACACATGCACGCACACGTGTTCACTGCAGACATGCTACCGTCATGCTTAATTGGGAATGCAACCACCTTGGGCTTGCTTTCATCAACACTGGCTTATGGATGTTGTTATTTGTCCATACACACTCCCAGGCTGATTAATTTGAATTATTTCTCTTCTGAAGAGAAGCAGAGGAGCCCCCCATTTCAAGGAGTCTCTCTATCCACACTCACCGGGGAGGGATTTGCCCACCACCAGGATTTACACAGGTTTTGGGTGGGAGAGGGGGCAAGAGAAAGGCAAGGAGTAAAAGGGGAAGGGGAGGGGGGTGTGTAAATAAAAATAACCAGTGCTAAAAATGCCGGGCGAGAAGAGAATCTGTAAATCTCGCCTCCCTTCCCCCTCCCCAAATGCCGCCTGGAGCCGGGTGACCCTGCGGGGAGCGGAGCCGCAGAGGTGACCCGATGCTAACCAGCCTGTTAGAACTAATAAGGTGTGCGCCTAAGCCAGGGGCTGACACTGGGGCATTGTGGAAATAACTCTCCTTGTTATTGCCCATCCTCAGCTTGAAATTTACTGCTCCTTTGCATTATTAAAGAGACAGCTTGCGTGCGCGATGGGGGAGAGGCTGGGCAGGAGGAAGAACCGCGCACGCTTTTTTAATGGTATGTTTGTGCTCTCTCTAGTCTTTAGATTCAGATTCGGAGCATTAAAGCATGCTGGGTTAATAGGTTGTTATTTATTATTCAAATAAAATCTGGTTTAGAAAAATAAAAAAGAATATTTTTCCCCCCACTCTAGCAAATGGTCAGAAAAAAGGAAAGGTGTGAAACAGTTAAGATCAGGCTGAGGCCTTGTGGGACAAACCCTGCCCCAAACGTTTCCAGTAGCACTGCTCCACATTTACATCAGATGTGAGCAGAGCTGAAAACACCCAACATGGTGGATAACAGGGACTGCATGATGGAAACACAAAAGGACCTGCTGCATCGTGGGGCCATCCTCAGCAGGGCCATGTGAAAGGCTGTCAGAACACCTGAAATCATTCCAGGATTCTGTGTTCTGTAAATACAGAGACATTGGGTATTTTGGGGTAAAGATGAACATGGTGGGAAAATCTACCTTTTCTCAATCCCTGCTCCCACTGCTCCTCCAGCACACACCCTCCACCCTCTGAGCTGATTCCCACAACATTCCCAGGATAACAGGTGAGACTCCCCACAGAGGGTCCCCGCCAGGTCCCTGCTGGGCAGACACACACCAACCTCACGATGTACATTGGCACCTGAGAGATCAGATTTTACAGAAACTGAGCTGAGCTTCTCTTTCAGATGTGTTTGCCTTCTCTGAGTCAGTTTTTATGGACAGGCATTTTCAACTTGACCTCTGAGGGGCTGCAGAGCCCATCTGGCACCAGCAGGGCACAGGCAGAGCCTGCAGCCGCTGCTGCCAGGGGAGGTCCTACCAGAATTGGGACTCAAGTATTATTAATTTTCTGCAGCAAAGCAGCTAAGTGCACATGGGAGACATTGCTGAGAACGGGGATCAATGATAAATAACATCCTCAAGGTAAATACAGAACAGGATTGAGCCGTTCATGGCAATTGGCCGAGCCAAGGGCGGCTTCCATGGAGCTCAGCTGAGGGGGTGGTGGTCTATGGTCAGAGATTCGCAAAATCAGCTACTGGAGGGATCTGAGAGAATTCCTAAGAGCACATGAGAGCCACAGCAATCCTTGATCTGTCCAAGGCAACTGGGCTTTCCTGCACGTTCAGAGACATTCTTGCGAAAGGTTAATGTGAGCAGCTGCTGGGAAGACAGTGGAAATCAGTGAAGGAAATTTCATGAGATACGTGTAACTGCCACTGCACACTGAAACAATGTAAATCATGTACACATAGCCCTGAGCACTCGTGGATCAGAGGTGGGGTTTGAAAGGAGACCCTCAGAGCACACCAGGCTCTCTCTCGGAGAGCCAGCGTGTCCCACAGCACCTTGAACAGGTCCCAGTGTGAACATGTCCAGCGCTTCTGTCCCAAACCATCCTGTCCCCATCACAACCAGTCAGAGTCAGTGACACCAGTGCACAGAGCAGGCTGAAATACTTACTAAGCATGGTGGGAACAAATCCCAAACAAAAAGCTTCAGAGCAAGGGGCAATTGCCAGCTAAGGCAAGGAAACGAAATCTAGGCTTTTGAAAGCACCAAATATAAACAAGGAATTAAAGCTGATACTGACAAAGAGGTAGAAGCAAACCAGAAACCTCACTGCCTCCTCCTAGTTATTCCCTTTCTGGCATCCTGATTTAGTGAATCATCTGAAGTAGCCAAACAGGTCCAATCAGCATCTGAACATACAGATATTTCCAACTCCTCTGTCCCCAAAGAGTGAAGTAACTTAAATCAACACATTATTGCATGGCTGAACTTGCCTACACTGTATTTGATCATTTTTGCAAACATATGTTTTTAATCCTATTCCTCCTATACGGAATCATAACAGCAAAAAGCATGATGCTCCACATTTCAATTGGAATATCCAAATGTTTTAGGGTAAAATCAAAGGTGTGGAGACTCAGAGGACTGTGTTAAGCAGCTCTTGTGCTCAGCCTTCAGGTGGTAAAGCTTAAGTAACAAGAGTATTCGAACCGTGACCACACTCTACTGGATTTAAAAATACAATTTTCAGAGCTGATTGCCAAACTCTGATCTCATGCCCATTTCTTTTAGTTCTATCAGCTGATCCCATGTAAAGTACTATTTCTCCTTAGAAACCCAGGCAAAGTCAGGCTGCCAGAGAGGAGAGGGTGGATTGGAGAGTTTCTAATCCCCTGCAGCTCTCAAAGCGATGTCCTCCTGAATGGACATCGAAACTACACTTACAGAAACAACAGCACAAATTATTCCCTGCGTACATAGGGCCCTGTGGTGTTTACCTGCCTCACTTCTTGAAACTCTTCAAGGATTCTCTTGCCATTTTGGATTCTCTGGATTATAATTATCTTAGTTATAATCACAGATTGTTTTGGGATGGAAGGGACGTTAAAGATCATCCTATCCCACCCTCTGCCATGGGCAGGGACACCTTCCACCATCCCAGGGTGCTCCAAGCCCTGTCCAGTCTGGCGTTGGACGCTGCCAGGGATCCAGGGGCAGCCCCAGCTGCTCTGGGCACCTGTGCCAGGGCTTGCCCACCCTCACAGGGAAGAATTTTTTTCTAGCATCTAACGTAAATCTACTCTCCTGCAGGAATCATTTAATTCATATGCTGTTAATCTAAAATCTGCTTCTCCTGCCTTTGTGGTGTCTAACACACTTGGAATTGTTGGCTGTGAGACCACATTGTCCGTATGGTTTTGTACTGGGCAGAGAGAAGGTGGAAGGTGCAGGGTGTCACCTGCCACTGAATTCTGCTCCAGTCAGCAGTACCTCCCGAATAAGCACGTTCCCGTTCAAGGCACTGAGCCAACAGCCCCATGCTGCCCTGGACTCCCTCAGCCTTCTGCCAGAACTCTGGTTCTGCACTCCCCTGCTCCCAAATATCCCAGCAACCCACAGCCACGTAAAACAGCTGCAAAATGACAGAAAATTCTGCAACTAATCCTGTAACTTTATTATATCCATAACAAATATACAGGTGCATTCTTTTGGGAAACAGAAAAAACCAACTGTTTAATACAGAACAGGACTCACCTGCTCAATTTCTAAGCCATATCATTCTCAGTTACTGAAAAGCAGCTCGCAAAGCTTTTAGCACCCAAAACCTAATAGTTAAATATATGAAGCCCCTGCATGTGTCCTCTGAAAAGTTCTGAGGGGGTTTGGGTTTTTTGTTCATTCTGGTTTTAGCGCAGAACTGGTAGAGAAGGCCAAGGTGTCTGTGGTGAAAGTGTAGTTCAGGCCCTGGACATGCCACCTGCTGCCTCCTGGGCTGTGGATGGTTCCTCAAAGGTTCCTCCTGCAGCATGAGGGCAGTGGTTTTCCCCAAGTCTCGTCTGTTGTAGCTATTTAAACTAAAACTCCACAAGATAGGGAGTGAAATTTTAGCTCCTCACAGCCCAGTGAGCTTGGCTCACTCCTTATAAACACACACGGTCGGTTAAGCGAGTTCAGGTGTCTGTGTAGTGAAACCCTGATCTGGGCTGTGGTGTCTCGGTGCTTTTAGAGTGCTAAGAATAAGAATGTGGTGGCATATCCAGGACTACACTGCAGCCACAGAAATGCAGGGTCTCCGTTTTCAGTCATCTGAACGCTGCCAAAACCATCTACGCAGAAAAACACCCAGGCAGCGCTCCAGGGCGGGTGATCGGGGAAACGCTTCCTCCTCTCCACTTACAGCCAGCACTGCTGCATCCGTGTGGAAAACAGAGCAGGAAAGCAGAGATCACAACTGGGATTTCAACCCCGCGGAGAGCTGAGTTAGGAGTGAGAGCTGCAGAGAGCAGTCTCTCAAATGTAGCTGTTCCAGGGGGAACTGTGCTATGGGACTGGAGGAGGTGAGAACAGCAAAGCCTCGGCGTGTTTCAGTGTCTGCACCACCTGGTTCAGGAGAATCCTCTGCCTTACAAGAGGCTCCTCCATGAGCAGCTGGCAGTTCTGCATGGAATTGAGAAGGTCCTGGAGAAGACCATGACTCCCACCAAAGGACACAAAAGGAAGCCTACAAATCATTAAATAAATCCCCAAACCTGACTACAACTGAGAGTGATATGGAGGAAGATGCTGAATTTGACTCAGTGATGAAATTTGCTCCTTTTTAGGCCTGTTCTGGGAAGATATTTCAGTGTCTAAAAGACTTTGTTGTTAGGGGAAAATTAAAAATATTCAGCTTTTTTGTTAAGGTTCATACTACAACTCATAAGCACAAAAATCTGGTTTCTGAACATCAAAAAAAAAAGTAGAAACTGATCCCCCCTCAACAGTCAGTTGATGCAGAACCATGGCATTACATTTTTGTTGCTATTGCTTAAGAATTTCAGAATCATATAGTCAATATTGCAATTTAATTATTAAGAAATGGAATGAGTGTGCCTATCTTTCAAAATTAAGATCTAAAATATTCTACATCACCTTGACATTCGCATCGTTCTTGTTTCTTAAAGGATGTGGGTGTGGCTCTGCACTGTAAGATGTGCAGAGTAATTTTGATTGGATTTCCTTAATGAGTTGGGGCCTACGTTAATAAAAACCAAGGCATGAACTTTAAACATACCCAGTTGTAATTCCCCAAATGCCCTTATTTTGGAATAAGAGCATCTTTATTTTATTTCATTTAATGGTTCTTAAAATTAGGACCAAAAAACCACTGCCATTAGTGGAATTCCTTTGAGTCACCTTGCACAACCACACAGAGCTGACTCATTCATAAATTTTACTGTTTAATGGAATTCTAGAGACTATAGTTAAAGAGGCAGTGGTTTGGAGAAGTTAAACCAAGCCAAAAAAGCCAATTATTCTGGATGGAGTGATCATGAGTACAACTATGCTGGTACAGGAGGTGTAACCTTCCTGCGTCAACAAGGCCTGAGCAGCTCAACACCTCCTGAAGCTCAACGGCCTTTGTGCTCCTAAACCAGACATTTTTGGAGATACATGATACCAATTGAAAAATAACAAAATAAAAGTGAAAGAAATAAAAAATTGTAAAATTATCTGGGTGAAAATTTGGAGTATGAAGCCATGAAACTGAACCCACATGCTTCTGTCTCAAGCTTGCTCCTCACCTTCCTCTGCCAGGGACTGGATATGTATGACATAAGGAATAAACAAAACCTCTTCCAGAGGGATCAAGAAAGGCACTGTAAGAACACACAGTCAATTAAATATTATCTGCAACTCTGTGCCACATCTTTAAACAAGAAAGCACAAAGCCCATTCCCTTTACCAGCAGCTTACTCATGTAAGTGCCAGCTGACAAGTCTCATGCACGATGAAATAGATATTCCTACTAACTCCATGATTATTCCTGGAATTGTAAATACAGGGGGTGTTGGCACTGTGACTTTAACAAAAACCACAAACTATACACACGCCACAGACGTTCTGCTGCACAGTTTAGATTTAATCTCCTAAATCGTGGCATATGGCGCAGGCAGTTTTTATACAAAGATGTGGAAATGTACACAAAGAAAATGTACTCCAAAATAAGGCAGTGCAGGCCCAGCCCTACCCAGGGTACGTTCGTGTTCATTAATTGAAACAGAATCAGCCCAGCCCAGCTGCCCCTCAGTGACTCCCCTTCCACGGAACAGAGATCTGGGCCAGCTCCGGCGGGGTTCCCGCGCCTCGGTCCCGTGACCACGGGCTGCGACCTCAGTTTGGAAGCAGCGATCTTGGAGGAAGAACAGCTCATCTGGCTCCAGCTAATTATGATTTAATTAGGCTTAAGAGAAGTTTTTCCTTCAGAAGAATTAAAAACCTCAGCTGGTTTTCAGCAGAACTATGGATTTTGCCAGGTGAGCTAAGCTCATCTCTCACTCAGTCGATCAAAAACTCTGTTTGTGATTCCAATCCCACCGTCACCACCGGCTTCGCTCTCTGCAATGCCTCTGGGAAGGAATTATCCCAAATGTCACCATTGCTCTACTTGATATCGCCAGCTCAATCTCTCAGCAGGAGACAAAAACAGCTGGACTCTCAAATAAGATTTTGAGTTAACAAAATTTAATTATTCCCATTAAAATTAGTCTCTTCACATTTTTCTACTCTGCATTTCATTGTTACATTCAGATCTGGAATTACAGTTTCCTTGCTAGTTTTATACCCTCCTTTTCTACCCTAAATTTAGGATAAGCTATTCAGAAAGGAGAATGAGTTTTTACAGAAGGCACACAGAATAAAGGACACATGGTTTAGCACCAAATAATTCCCATCTGGAAGTCCAAAGCCAGGGCTTCAGGAACTTTCACCTTTTATTTAACCTGCTTATGCCGATCACAGTTCCAAAGTACATGGACATGGTATTTCCTAAAGCTAAAAAAAGCACTGAAAACTGATCGTAAGGAGGGATTTAGGGGGGAAACAACCCAAACCACAAAAGAAACATATTAAATGCCTAAAAAGACAACTGGACAATGAAGGTGACAACTTCAGCTGAAAGGAGTCTCAGTTTATCAGTGATATAAAGTCAGCAATTAAAATAGAAAACCCAGATGACAAATGGAAACAAGGGCAATAGGTAATGAGTAAAATAAACCAGAAGCCGTGGGCAGCAGGACGTGTGTGGGGGAGGCTGAAGAGAGCAGGAAAAATGGTTACAAAGTTGGGATATTCAGCTTTAAATTGTAGTAAAACACGCAGAAGTCATAGCTCTGATGTAAAACCACAATGAGATGATGATGGCAAAGTGGAAAATATGAAGTAGAAAACATAAAAATCTTAACAGTTTCCTGTTCAAAGGATGGATTTTAAGAAAGTTACCAAAGAACCATGAAGCACTTAAGAGGTTCGTAGTCCTGAGCTCTGGTGAAATTAAACAAGGCTTTAGCAACTGGAAGGAGAATATTGGGCAGCTCTGGGCAGAGCAGATGTTCTCCAACACCCACCTGGGAGCAGTGACTCGTGGGCAAAGAACTGATCCCTCCATAAAGAGCACAGACCAGTGTCTGCAGGACTGTGCCAAAAGAAGAAGAAGAAGAACCATTATTGATAGTTAAGATGACACAGAAATCACAGAATCAGAGAACCACAGAAGGGCTTGGGTTGGAAGGGACCTCAGAGCTCTTCTCATTCCACCCCCTGCCTTGGACTTGAACACTTCCCGGGGATCCAGGGGCAGCCACAGCTGCTCTGGGCAATCTGTGCCAGGGCCTGCCCACCCTCACAGAGAAGGATTCCTTTCCAATCCTGCCCTTTGGCAGTGGGAAGCCATTCTCTTGGTCCTGTCACACCAGGTCCTTGCCCCTCTATGTCTTTACTGTAGGAAAACAAAGATCTGGTGGTGAAGTTAGAGGATGACTCAATCCAGAATCAGATCATCACTTCTTACCACGACTTTAATTAATCTCTGCAAAATGTTTGGGTAGGAGGGCTTGATTCTCCATGGGACAATTTTAACCCCAAATTCAGTGCCACTCTTGAGCAGAAGCCCAGTAAATATCTAGTTTTGGACTAGAAAAATCAATAATTAAGAAAAACTCAATTTCTAGAGAGGTTGTGCAGCCCAGGACTTCTGTGGCTTTACATTCTAAGGTGGAAAGAAAAGGAAAAAAAAAAACAACCCTAAACCACAACAACAAAAATGCCCTCAGAGTACCCTTATCAAGTCAAACTCAACCATTCCAGTGTCAGCACTCTCTTGCACTCAGGATACTTCTCTGCCCTTTTTCTTGGCAGTAAAGTACTGCTGGCCACAAACGCAGGGTCTAGAGCATTTCTGCTGTCTGAAGGATGAAATGAGACTTTTAACATGTTTGTTTTGAAGCACAATTTACGGCAAGGATTTGGGCTGAAACCACATCCCTGTGCTGGAGAGAGGATGAAAGGCCCAGCAGGGAAGAAAGCAATAGAAATATCGTTGTAATACCCCAAAGTCCATGATGGGCAGGGCAGGGCAGCACGAGGCACATGTCCCTCAGCAGGGGCACACAGGGCTCACGGGGCACGGCAGGAGCACAACACACGGCACAGACAAATCCCACATGTTCTGCCTTCTCCAAAGTGCCGGCTCAGCCTGGCTGTTGTCCTTGCCCCTGTCCCCAGTGCTGCCCTGTGTCATCCCAAGGCCATGGTGCCCAGTGCCATCTCCAGCAGATCCCAAGGCTGTGCACAGAGGTCACATGGGACAGGACGGTCCCTTGCCCAGTGACGCCCTGCCACCAGGCAGCTTGTCCATCTCTGCCCCTTGGAGCACAGGGAGTGAGAGCGCACGGATTTGAATTCATTTTCATCCTTATCAGCTCTGAAAGATGCAGAAAAAAGAGAATTGCTGGGGAGCTTTGTGCTTGCAGCCACCACGCGGGTTGAGTGAGGACACGCTGGTAAACGTCTGCTGCAATATCTCTCTTTAAATTAGGAAAAAAGGTGGGGGGCTTGGAAAATGGGTTTTAGTGTCCCAATGAAAGCACGACGGCAACAATTTATAATTTTCTGCTGCCCAGTTCCCTCCATATTTCTCCCTGGCTGCGCATGCCTCCTCTCCGCTCCCCCCACAGCCATCCTCCATTTCCCACTGACTCCTCGGCACACGCTCCAGCCTCCTGTGAAATGGTGGCGTGCAGAGGGAAGGGAGGAAGAGAGGGAGGAAGAAAGGGGCTACCGTGGGGAGGGCAGGGGAAAGAGAGAGATTGAGAGAGACAGAGAGAATGTCAAAGCTCAAGTCTGGCATTTGCCTATTTAAATTCAATCACGCAGCCCTCGCCGAGCTGGAAATGGATGGCCTGCATTATGAATTTCTGATCAGACGGCTGATAGGTTATGAGCGGGGACGTAATCCCATTGAGGAAGGCTTTTTCCCAAGCAAGGGCAAGCAATAACTGCCCTTCCGAGATGGCTCTTTGCTTTGCCCTTTTAAATTTTTTTTCCTTTCCTTAAAAAAAAAAAAAAAGTCCAAATAAGCATTTTTATGATGATAAATGTGTAATAATGATTCACTCTGCCTGCGTCTGAAATGGGAGATGCCTTGGTGAAGCAGACATGCGCTCAAAATAAACTGCCATATTTTTTCTTTTTTAAACCTAATTAGAATTCTTGCCTTCGCTCAGCTCATTTTGTACCAACACTAGTGATCTAAAAAGAAAGTGAAAGGAATGAACACGTGCATTGAGACCGGTATTTTTAATACCCTGCAGGGTTTTTAATGTTTTATAGTTTGCCTTTTTTAACACAAATGTGTTTACATAAAAGGATACAAAAAAATTTTTTCTTCAACTGGCAAGAACTTCTGGCACACAGTGAGGCAAGCCAGAAATCAGCTCAGAAGATGTTTTCTTACATCTACCCAAGTGATGTGGTCATGTTGTACTGAACTAATTGAAATAGCTGAGGACACTGGCAGATTTGCAGTAGCCAAATTCACCAGGCAGAGAGAGCACAGCAGCCAAGGTGGTGTGTGCCTGCCCTGGGGCCTCCACAAGCTCACACACAACTTTGGTACTCAACAAAAGCAGAAAACGGGGAGTTTCCTACTTAAAATTTAAGATCTATGTGCTAAAACAACCAGTGTGCAGGGACTGGAACCAGTCCTGGGAAGAAGGATATAGGGTGAGGACTGACAGGGCTGGAGCTTCTGAAAATAATCCAAAGAGAAAAAACACCTTCTGCAGGCACAGGGGAGGGAAACATCTCAGTGTTGGTGCTAAACAGGAGCTTGCTCTTGGGAGTTACATCTCTAAACATGTTTCAAAGTGCAAGGAACATGGAATCACAGAATTCCAGAATGTTTTGGGTTGGGGGACCTTAGAGCTCATCCGTTCCACTCCCTGCCATGGGCAGGGACACCTTCCACTATCCCAGGTTGCTCCAAGCCCCCTCCAGCCTGGCCTTGGGCACTTCCAGGGATCCAGGGGCAGCCACAGCAGCTCCAGAGAGAAAGAGTCCCCTGGGAGCTGGGATTTAGCAGCCACCTCCCACCAGTCAGGAGCCAAGTTTAGTCTCACAAATGCATCTCGTTCAGAAGACCACAGCTACCAAAGTACAGAGTTCTCATAGTGCTCCTCATTTTGCTCAAATCCTGGATCATCATCTAAAAAGCAGAGTGTTGTGGGGAGTCTCCCAGGTGTGCTGGGCCAAAGCACCACGTCCTGCCATGACTCAGCTCCTCAGGTGACCAACATCCCACCTGTGCCACCAGCACAGCCAGCCTGGGCCAGTGGGGGAGAGGCTGGGACAGCTTCTGACACAACAGCCTGATTTTCTCTTTTGGACATTACATTGAGATGAATTTGCCTGTGTCGAATTGCCAAAGCTCCATGCACAAAGGGAAAATTGTTAAGCAGATATAATAAAGTGATTTTTTTTTATTCTTCCGATGACATCATAACTGCAGAATTTCTGAATTTGCACACACCAAAAAGGAGGGTCCCAGGAAACCCTTGCACTGTAAAGGGCTGTTTTTCCTGAGGGACATAAAAAGCTGATGATCCAAGTGCTTTCCAGCTTTCACATACCTCAAATGGTTAATTTTGCTCAGTATCCACCACCAATGGGCCAGAAACCTGCAGCTGATAATTATGAAATACCATGGCCACAAAGGAGTTTCCTCCCCAGCACCATTGGTTAGGGATCATCTTATGTCCTGGAGCTGTCAAATTTTGATTATTTAATTGAAATTACATATATTAGCATGGGTGTTCTCATTAGCCATAAAATAAAATATCTAATATTTTCCATCTTGTTGCATCAACATCTGGTGATGATGAACTCCGAGGGCTGGAAGCCCAAAATGTGAAAACATCAGTGTTTAAATTTGTCACCTTTTAGTGTCACTGGCTTCTTGCATTAGGAAAAAGGAAAACGAAAGGGAAGGACTGGGAACGCAGAATTGCATAATATTAGCCTTCTTTATTTCCTTTTATATCGTAAGCAGAACAAAAAATTTGCTCTAACTGAGGTGGAATTGTCATTTATCCAGCATATCACAGAATTTATTTGCAATTACAGTTCCTAACTGTCTTCCATTACCAGATCTTAAACCCAAGTGTTGATATTCTTCTTCAGTTCACAGAACTGATCAGGTCCCAACAACCAAGTGAAACTCCAGAAAGATTATTTTTTTATTATCTGTGTTCTAATCAAATACAGGAATTCCTAAGCTGGTGATTACAGCAGTGGCACTTGTATTTGCAATCTCTGCTTTACATGTTTATTTAGTAAATCAAAAATAGATCACAGATGAAGAAGCAGCCTAAAATAATAAAGCATCTTCTTGCAAAAAGCTTTTAGTGATTTCTCTAACTTATCATTAAATTTAAACTCATTTTTCCTGGTTTTCATTTCTGCAGTTAATAACTTTCATACAGCCATCCTATAATTACATTAACAAAGAAGTAAATTTCCCCCATTTCTCACTACATTACCGGTATTACAGCGTTAATGGCAAATTAACCAGTAAACCTGCAAATTAAGTCAACTCATCTTCCACTGATAGGGCAGGAATCTGTAATTTAGGCAGGTTGGAAGTTTTCTGTGGGTTTTTAACTATTGTCGAGCTTCTGCTTGTCCCAGCGTACCAGTCAAAGCTACCCAGGAGCCATTGCCTTGTTCCAGTCACCACCCAGCCCCTTCCAGCTGCTTCCTGCAGTAAGGCCAGCATGGGAGTGCTCCAGCGGAGAGCGACCCACGGCATTCCCCCTGGGCACCGGGACACGCCAGGGGACGTGGGGACACGCCAGGGGACGTGGGGACACACCAGGGGATGTGGGGACACGCCAGGGGATGTGGGGACACACCAGGGGATGTGGGGACACGCCAGGGGATGTGGGGACACACCAGGGGATGTGGGGACATGCCAGGGGACGTGGGGACACGCCAGGGAATGTGGGGACACGCCAGGGGACGTGGGGACACGCCAGGGATGTGGGGGCACGCCAGGGGACGTGGGGACACGCCAGGGGACGTGGGGACATGCCAGGGATGTGGGGACACACCAGGGAGCGTGGGGACATGCCAGGGGATGTGGGGACACACCAGGGATGTGGGGACACACCAGGGGACGTGGGGACACACCAGGGGACGTGGGGACACACCAGGGATGTGGGGACACGCCAGGGATGTGGGGACACACCAGGGATGTGGGGACATGCCAGGGGACGTGGGGACACGCCAGGGATGTGGGGACATGCCAGGGGACGTGGGGACACGCCAGGGATGTGGGGACACACCAGGGGACGTGGGGACACGCCAGGGGATGTGGGGACACGCCAGGGGACGTGGGGACACGCCAGGGGATGTGGGGACACACCAGGGAACGTGGGGACACGCCAGGGAATGTGGGGACACGCCAGGGGACGTGGGGACACGCCAGGGGACGTGGGGACACACCAGGGGACGTGGGGACATGCCAGGGGACGTGAGGACACACCAGGGAACGTGGGGACATGCCAGGGGACGTGAGGACACACCAGGGAACGTGGGGACACACCAGGGGACGTGGGGACACACCAGGGGACGTGGGGACACGCCAGGGGACGTGAGGACACACGCGGTCCCAGCAATGCCCAGAGCCAGTGAAGCCCCAGGGCAGCCGCACAGAGCGCTGTCCTGCCCTGCTGTCCTGTTCAGGCAGGGCACACCCTCGGAGTGCCACTCGTGTCCCTGCTGGGTTATCCAGCACCACCTCCCCAGCAGGCTCAGTCCTGAGCAGCAACGTCAAAGCCCTCAGTGCGGCACAGCTCGTGGAACACCTACTGCAAGGAATCCTGGAATGAGCTGGGTTGGAAGGGACCTCTTCTCATTGCATCCCCTGCCATGGGCAGGGACACCTTCCACTGTCCCAGGGTGCTCCACGCCCCCTACGACCTGGCCTTGGACACTGCCAGGGATGGGGCAGCCACAGCTTCTCTGGGCACCCTGTGCCACCACCCTGACAGGGAAGGATTCCTTCCCAATATCCCACCTATCCGTGCTCTCTGACAGTGGGAAGCCATTTCCCCTTGTCCTGGCACTCCAGGCCCTTGGTACATGTCTTGCATTTCAGCTCCAGCTATGGTGTGATGGGATCCTCGGCCAACCTTCCGTGCTTCTGAGCCAAGAAGGAGAGGGACAACACAAACTTGGCATAAAATGAACAGAATTTCAATAACAACAAAGATACATCTTTGGAATATTAGATTTATGCAGTGGAAAGGAACCATCAAAACCATTCCATTTCAGAAATATAAAGGCTTCCTGAGCTAGTGAAGCACAACAGAAACACTCAGTGATAAAGGACATCACAGCTCTTTATAAACTGAACCGGTGGTTTCCCAAATTTAATATGCATGAACACTGCATGTGAGTCCTCTTAAATCCAAGTACCAAACCCTGCCTGTTTAATAAATCTCACCAGTCCTTCACTATTAGACAGGGGATTAAAACTAATCTATCAATCCCAAAACCAAGCACAGAGTGGATTAAAATGCAAAACACATGAGAGTATGAAGATGCTTAATGCTAAATAACAAACATTTCAATCACAGAAATCATTTTTATCTTCTTGTTTATGCTAAGTAGATACTATTAGGCTTAATATCTGTATTAGCACAAGTGGGGGAAGAAACAGTTTTAAGGAGACCTAAATACTTGAATGCTACTGGATTGCTGTGAGCAGAAGCTCTCATGGTAGAAGTGAGCACACCCCAGCGTTTGAAATCATGTTTACTCTCTCAGGCCAGCTCAGTGGTGCTTGACCCTTTTCCTATGTTTTTAACCCAAAGCAGAACACCCAGAGGGTCCTGACAAAGCCAGAACTTAAACCTGTTGTTTGCATCAGACATCTGAATGTCTCACACCCAGATGCTCAAGGCTCCTTGTCACCCACCTGTGCTTTGGGTGTGGTTTTTGGGTTTTTTTAGGAATATGTGAAAAAAGCTCATCCCACCATAGGATAAATATAATAAAAAATGGGCCTATGTGTGCCTGTATCACATAGGGAATGACCAAATGTGAGTCACACAACAGCTCCCAGTTCACCCAATAATTCACTTTGTATATCTGAATTCCTGCAATGGGATGATCCCCCTTTCTGGCAGGAAGGTTTCCATCTACATCTGCATTTGTCTATCTGCCTGGCAGAGATAAGGATTTGGGAACACTGCACCCAGCTGTGCCAGGAGAAAGCACTCAGTGTTTCCTTCATGATTTTGAGTGCTGGGAAATGCTCAATGTTTGCTTGGATTCACATGAGAACATCCCAAAACTGCAGAGCTGGACTTTCTTCATTGGCATCCAAGCAAAACCTATGCACTGAATCAGAGGAATCGTAAGATTTGACATGAAATAATGTCCACCAGAGATCTGTGTGAGGCCACCATCACCCACATCTCGCTCACCAGCACAGGGGGTTGTGGGGGGATGCCACACCAGCACACGTGAAGCTGCTGCATCAACCCCTGCATTGTCCCAGCAGAATGGTTAATGAGGACGAGGGGCTGCCTGGGCGGGGGGAGAATGGCACACAAGTTCAGGCCATCCAGCTGGAGAGGGAAATTTGGAAACAGGAAAAAAGAAAGAAAGGAACAGCCAACCCCTTAACAATGCTAACTTACAATGATGGTTATTTGTCTGTGGGGTCTTGGGTTTGGTGTGGCAGAAGGCTCTGGTGTTACTTCAGCTGAAAATGCTGCTGACTTGCATCATTCATGTTTAACTTTGCCTTGGACGTGAGACTGTTTGTCTGGCATCTTGTCATTCAGTAGTGACTGAAGTCCTTCTCTCCCTTAGGAAAGTGTGGTCAGCATCATCACTCCCCAGGGACTGTCACTCCCCAAAGGCCCAGAGTGGTTCAATTCTGGTCTTTCCTGGCATTCCCACTTTTCCTATTTAATCTAACACTCAGCACCCAAAATGCTGAGGAGGAGGTGAGAAGTCAGGATCATCACACTTAAACAGCTCACAGGTGTTGGAAAAAGCTGTGCAAAATAAATTAATTACTTTATTGTCAGTAATTGTGGAAGCACTCATTAAAATGCCATTTAGAAAGAGGAAATAGCTTGGACAAAGACAAAATACCTGGGAAAAAATTAGTCTGCTGCAGTGTAGGACTCAAAGAAACTTGTGGGCAGGACAGGAAGAAAAATGGTGCAGAAGCTATCTGAACTCCGAGAGCAGCTTTGTGGCAGTGGGAAGTGTCTGAAGACCCATCCAGCCTCTCCCAGTCTGGAGGACAAGCACATGTGTCTGGGGAACAGTCACATTCCCCTCTCAGTCTCCAACTTCCATCTTTCTGTTCCTGCATGTGGTTGGGGCCCAGCTGCCCCACCTGTGTGCTTGGGTACCGCTGTCAGGAAAGCACATCACCACTCAGAAATCATCCATGGCCTTCCCAGGAGCTGGATCAGCCCTCCCTGTACTGGGCTCCCTCTCCCAGCCAGGGCTGCCCAGGAACAAAGAGGGGCAGCCGGGCCCCCGCACCGCTGTTCGGCGGATCAGAGCCCTGGAAGTGTGGAGAGGTTTATAAGATTAATTCTTATCTCTCTGGGCAGTGGGTCAAGTCAGAACCGTCATTCAACGAACTCTGCGGATAATCTCCCTTTATTACTTTCAATCAAACTAAGTGTCTGCAATCTGCAGCATGGTTACTAATTTAGTGAAAGAAATTACCTGTAGAGCTCGATTATATAAGAGACGAAATAGAAAATAGTCCGGGTAAGCAGCCATTCAGTTTGTACATCCCTCAGTGCAGAGCAAAGCCGCTCCAGCCTGGCTGCACCCACCCCGGCAGCTGCTCCATGGGGGAAAACACCCAGAAAGGAGTGGACAGTGTGTTTGTCCCCTGCCTAATTAAACTAAGAGAAAAAGAAACTTAGGGCTTAGGGCTACACTTGGCGTCAAATCTAAAAATTTGCTGCTTGCGAATATTTAACAAATGCGTTTTGTGAGAAATCAGATTTCCAGCGCATTCTGGTTAATGGAATTCTGCTGCAGCCCCTGGACAAAACAATGTAAAGCTGCCTGGCTTGTGGAAATCATTCTCCTCCAGTGATGGATAATATAGCATGAGGTTTGCCTTGGTTTGATTAATTTCAGAATATTGCGGAGAAGCTGCATAATCCCTAAGATAGCAGAGAGAAGGAGCGAGACACGATGGAGCAGGATAAAAGCGCGCAGTAACGAGCACAGGCAGTTTCATACATATATTATATAGATATTAGAGCAAGGCTCATGAACTCAGGGGTCTGGGCAAGTGGTGACCACAATAAGGGGCAACACTAAAAGCAAAAACCACTAAACATTTCCATGGCTATGACCAGAGACAGAACACAAACAAGAAAATTCCCATTTCCTTTTCCCATTCACAACAGCCATTATTTATACAAGCCCTGAATATGAAAAAGGCTCTAACAAATTTACTGTGGGGTTTGGATGGATAAGGATGACGAATGATGAATGAGGGAGGCAGAGGATTCCCTTATTAAAGCATCAAATCTTTCCCTAAATATCAAACAGACATCTCAGCCTCAACCACTCAGCTCAAACCAAAAATTATGCAAACCAAAGAAGCAAAATTTTGCTGTTTGTGTCCAAACTGAAAAATTGTCTTCCATGTTACACAATTTTCATTACATAACTTTGTAATTTTTATGCTGGGTTTTACACCTATTTGAAAGATTAATTAAAAAAAAAATACAGACAAATATGACAACACAAAACCCCAAAACATCAATGAATTTCAGTACAAATCAGGCAACTGGCATAAATTACAAAATTTCCCTGTCCAGGGAAAAAACAGGGGAAACAGCTCCCACACACAGTCCCCAGCAGCCTTTCCCAGTGTTGCCAGCAGAGCCACCACCAGAGGAGCGTCGGGTGGGAACCTGCTGGGATGCTGGTGGGCACTGGGCAGGGAGAGCCGCAGGCAGGGCCTGAGCCTGCAGCCCCATCCCATCCACACACAGTGGAAATTTATTAACTTCCACCTGTCTCCATGCTGTCCTAAAACCCAGCCTTCCCCTTCCCTTCTCCTTTCCCCTTCCTTTTCCATCTGCACACATGAAGACACAAAAAAACAGCTGCAGTAACAACAAAGGAACACAGTGGTGGAGCAATCCCACCCAGGGCTCTCCAAAGTTCTCCGGAGAAATCAGCACCAGCAGCAAACTTCCCCTGTCACCCTCACAGATGCTGGTGGCCAAGTAGCCCTGGGGCAGCTCAAACTGGGAGCAGGATGGGGAGAGAACATTGGCTGAAATCCTCTCCTCTGGTGTGCCCAGCCCACGGGTGAGCAGTGGCTGCTCCGACTTGGCGGCGCGTCGCTGCTGCGCGCACGGCAGGCGCGGCCACCCGACTGCTTCAGGAGATGGAATGAAGAAAGGAGAAGCAGCACAAGCCCTTGAGCGAGAAGAAGCTTCCAGGACTGCAAAGCAGCAAACCCAGACGAGGGAGAGAGAGGAAACAGTGAAGGAGGATGAGGAGTAATACAGGAATAAAACATGTAACACATGGCAATGGAGTATTTTCAGCTACAATGTACAGTAGTGATCATCCTACTTCCAAAATAATATTCCACAATTAGAGATGATTCACAGCAAACTGCCAGGAATGATCAAGGATATGGAAAATCTCTTGTATGGACAGAGTGAAACATTTTTTTTTTCCTAATCTTAACTAGGCAATAAATAAGAGGAGACATAACAACAGTGATAAGATAATGAACAACCTACAGGGGGTAGATCAGCTCCTTCTGGGCCATCTCATAACAAGAGCACCTGGGCATTCTCCATGAAATTAAAAGGTGATGCATTTGAAACCAATCAAGGGAATTTCTTTCCACAAATGCAAATCAAACTTGGGGACTCCCTGACACTGAACATGCCAAGCAGAGGAGCACAGACAGATGCAAAAATGGAGTGGACAGTTCTGGTAATGCTAAAATACTATTTTTAAAATCTAGAATTGTAGTTGTTAAACACAACAATTTTAAAAACTCAACAAAATACCTTGTACAGTTCACTTTCTAATTATAGGGAATCAAGATGAAAAACACCTCCTTCATCTCTGCAGCCCCACAGCTCCCCAGGAAGGCTCACACTGCACCACCAAGCTGTAGATTTTACTCTTTAAAATACCCCAGTGTTTCCCTCTTTGCTGCAGAGCAAATGCACTGGATGAAAACCCAGACAGCTCAGGTCCTAGGCTCAGCATCCCGGGAAATGGAATCCACATGAGAAAACATCCCCTTAACTGCCTTTTGATTAAAGCTTGTCACAAAATGCATTCTCCCTTTTTCATGTGGGAAATAAACCCAGCCCAGTCCATTTCCACAAAGAATTGACTCAGTTTAATCAAAAAGAAAAACTTTTTTTAAAAATCTGCTTTCAAAAATTAGTTGTTTTTTATGTTAAAGGTCCAAGATTTTCAGTCAAGACAGATATTTAGGTGACGAATTCCATTTCCTTACTACATCATTTTTAGCAGTGAAAAAAGGGCGAGTGTAGCTTTTTTCAAACACCTCTTGTTCCTCAGCATAATCAGAGAATTCCAGAACAGTTTGGGTTGCAAGGGACCTGAAAGCTCATCCCATTCCACCCCTGCCATGGGCAGGGACACCTTCCACTATCCCAGGCCCTATCCAAGGTAAAACCTACTCCCACCAGTTGCCTGATGGTCTGCAGTCCCATTTTTGCATCAGTTGCTAGAATTCCATGCAGTGTGTGTTTTTTCCCAATGAATGCAATTTTTAGCCCCCCAAAAAGCAATAAATAAATGAATAGTTGGGTAAAGCTGCATTTACGTTTAAAGGAGAAGAGGATCAAAGTGAGGCAACGCCAGAGAAGGCAACAGCCACAACCAGATTAGGCTGCAAACACCTTTAACTCTTCCTTTATTAGTGCACCTGTTAGATTAATTTTGAATTATTTTTAACCTTATAGTTTTATATTTTAAGTCTCTAATAAATCACATTTACCTCCCTTGGGTGACATGTTTTGGTATCTCGTTATTTATCCACTTTAGTGCCTGAGTGGTTGTGTGGCAAGGGAGGAGCTCACTGGGGGCACCAGCATTAACACAGGATCAGCCCAGAGTCTCCTGGCCACTAAATTCCACTTCTTTTTTTCTTTTCAGAAGTGGTAGGGGCTCAGTTGATGCCTCCTAGTCCCTTCCAGTCATTGCATGCGATTCCCACTATCTCCTAAAGCTGAGTTTTAGTCCTCATCCACTTGACCACAGTGTGAAAATGATGGGCTAATGTTGTGTTTAGGGTTTGGAGGGAAAACCTTATAGCCCATTGGGCTGCCCTGAAAACAGGACACGTGTCAGCACAAGCTCTTCAGGACAGCAAACCCTCAACTGCAGCTCCAGGTTTTATTCTGGATGTGCTCCAAGGACGCAGCAAACCAATCCACCACAAGTATCACAGCTTTCCAACACACAACGCATCCAGAAAGGCCCCTAAATGCAGGAAAACAAGTCTGTAATTACATAATTGAGCAGATGCAATGCAAGTTTTCTTTTTTGTTACTTTTTAGATTTTTCAAAGGCAACAGGACAGCACTGTGCTAAAAAGCAATAAAGCATGGGTAATTTAATACGAAATTACATCCATATTGAAAAGTTTACATGAAGTTGAGAGCAGGCAGAGGTCAGGTTTGCAGCGGGGCTGTCTTTAATTGTGGCCATCAGGTTTAGCAATCCAGATCTCTGGATCAAAGACAAATAGAAGGCGTTTCCTCACCACTGACTAGTGAAAGCCGACAGTGAGCACAGCACTGTCTTGCACCAAAAGGTCATAAAAATTATTATCTGAGGGGGAACATGTCTCACTGTTCAACACACACCTTCACAAAGGCACCATGGATTTTTCTAGCAGAATTTTCAGCAATTAGGAGCTTAAATTAAAATTTTACTATCAGTTTTCAGATGTAAAGGGGTTTTCTTGTCCTCTAAAAAATGTTTCATCTTTGTGTAGGTCTTTTTTAATATTTTTCAGTTGCTTTCAATCATCCTCTCAGCCCAGTGAAACAATTCCTCCCTCCTTAGGGAAGAGATGTGAGCTGAGACACTGTTTCCTTTCTGAGGTGGGGGGAAAAGAAAAGGAAAAAAAATCAAATGAGGAGTAAATTATCAGCAAATCAGATAGAAACAAGCTCCCCAGATCTGCAGATCCATTGTACAAATGAAGCAATTTCATCTCAGCTCGCTCTGGGGGTGGGATTTTAAGTGGCCAAGGGGGACTGGAGCGGGATGCTGGCAGCCGAAGCATCACAACATTTGCATGCACAGACCACTCAAATCTGCACCAGGAGACTACTTGTGAGAATCCATCTTTTTTCACTTAACAAGATACAAAATATAAAACACATTTGCCTCTTATTAAGCCTCTCTTGTAAGTGGTTCCAGGTCCACCATTTTTAAAGAGGGGGAGAGGGGAGCCTGGATGCTCTCTTGGGAATTTCACAGGAGTGACTGGAGATGAGGTACAGGCTGGAAGCCTTTATTACTCTTTCTTTTTTTTTTTTTTTTTTTTTTTTTTTTTTACTTTTTTCCCCTTGTCTCTAAAAGCACAGAAGGAATAACATTTTAAATCATTAGCATTTACTTTAAGTAGCACTTTCTTCAACTCAGCTTCCCTTCCTGGCCCTCACCCTGCTTGCATGGAGGAGCTGCCCCAATGGAACTGCCTTCTGGTTTTGGAAGGCAGAAGGTGCTTTTTTTTTTAAAACTCTGGCCTCCAAACTGAGGCAGCTGTGAAACAAACTCTAATCTTGTTTTTCTTTAAAGTGTACCGAGAACAGGGTTCTTGTGTTTATTAGCACCCAGACCTGTGAAGCATTTTGCCTCTTAGATTTCCTTTAGTGCTCTTGGAGTGGTTTCTGGTTTGGTTTAAAAACAAACCAACAGAAAAGCAACAGCAAGCTCTGCAAAAAACAAAGATTTTTAGCAGCCTCAACCCAATTCACAGTCCTATGTCACACATACCACAGCATTTTCATCGTTTCTATGCTTGTTAAATATTAGATGTAATATTAAAATATTGAAGAGAAAAAAGGAGGCTGGTGGCAACAGCTTGAATTTATAACCCAGACAAAGCAATCGGCACGGTGAGTTATGAAAGGAGTTGTGGATCCTGCAGGTTTGATCACGTTACCCTTAGGGTTATGAAATACCCCTCATTCAGTGTTCAGAAAGGGAGGAAAAACAAGTGGCTCCTTTACCTAGAAATTAGGTGTTAACGAGAGCTCTTCAGAGATAAAAATAGTCTAATTTTCACTGCAAAACAGAGTCTGTGTTCTCCCTTGCCATTTGCCTGAAAGGAAACCTGGGCACAGGTGCTTTGACTTGAAAACTGAGGATTTCTAAGAAAATGGCCTGTATTTCAGGAACAGTGCAAGCACAGACCTTCATTTCCACATACAGGAGGAGGCAGAACTTCTGCTAGAAAACAGCAAAAGGGATGGAAAACAGAGCATCTGTTGGAAGAGAAAAAAACATTCAAGCCCTCATTTCTACTGCATTTGGAATCTAAACCCTTTGGGTATTTCCAATGCACCTTTCCCAAGTCCAGCAGTTGCCACATTTCCCCTAAATCTCCTGGATTTGCTACTAAAGCACGTATTGAACAAGTCCTTGTGTGGTGAAAAGTTCAATCAGCAGGTTCAGTCCCCTGGAGCAGCTGTGCAGGCGGTTGAACGTTGGGCCCACCCGTGGTTTGGGGGAGCCCAGGAGGTGAGAGGGTCTCCAGTTGGATGCACAGCTCAAGGCAGGGGATGCATCGGCACCACAAGGTCCTCGGGGTGAGGGGCCTGGCTCTCAGGTCCCAGCTGAGCCCTTCAGCGGGGTGGTGGCACCCCCAACCCAGCCCCAGAGATGCAGAGGCAGACAACGACGGCTGCGAGCAAAGCGCCAACATCTGTCACTGGTGAGCAGGAGAGGGCCAAGGGCACACAGGTGACTTGTCTCTTACCACCTCAGCACACACATTCACACCCAACACTTGGCCACCTCAGCTGCCCTGCAGCCAGAGGGGACACCCACTTTTGGACTCCAAGCCTCTCAAACACACTCCCCACCATCCCCTATCACCACCACCAACCCTCTTCCAACCGCTGTCCCTGGGCTGACACTTTGGGCAGGATGGGAGGCAAGCCCAGCTCTGACCTTCCCAGCAACAGCCACAGCTCAAGAGGTCCCTGCTGAAAGGTGGTATCATCCACACCTTCTGCTCAGTGAAGGGACCTCCCAGGCACTCCCAGGGAAAGCCTGGTTTCCTTAATGGTTACACCAGGTCTCAAGATTTAAGAGAGGTGAAGCCAGCTACTAATCACTAATTCTGGTGGGACATTTCACCTCCTCTGCTTGTAGGTTTTGTAGTCTCTGTTCAGGAAACCTCCCAGTCAGAGCATTCCCAAGACTCCTGAGCAGTCACACTCCCAGGGCCAGAGACTTTCACTGCTGGGACTGAAGCTCCTCCACCACAGTGGTGGTTCCAGTGACCCGATGGATCCTGCTTGACCTTGATGAAGGTGGTAACTAATTGATGAAGGTGGTAACTAATGGATAAAGGAACAGACTCCAAGCAGCTCAGCTGCCCAACAACTCTCCCATGTGTCATCCTCACAAGTGCCCAGGAGCTGCTCTTGTGATGTCATACATCACAAGATGTATGGCTGGAAGAGACCAATCCAGTCCCTCAAGACCATCCAGTCCTACATTTGTTGCATGCTGGCAAGTCTACGGGTGTCCAAGGTTTTGGGACAGGAGGACCCTGATCTGAGTGGAAGATACAGGGCTGAGGATTTAATCTCTTTGTACCTCACTCACCTAATCCATAAAACAGGGATAATAATGCTTGCTAATCTCAGAAGGCTTTAATTGATTATTTGTTATGATCATCAAAAACTTAGAAGGAAGGCTTTAATGACCTGCAAAGCCTATCAATTATTTTATCATCATTGCTGACAAATTGTATGATTTTCCTCCTTCCTCCACTGAGTCCTTTAGCTTGGGAAGGTTCGAGGTGAACCCCTAGGCCACAACACAGCTGAAGTCTTGGGTATTATTACAACAGATAAGCACCGCTTTATGGGTAAATTCTTCAGCCCAAGGTTTCTGGCTGTTTATCTCATTGTTATGGAGAAAGAATGAAAACAACCTGGCAGAGCCCAGTGCTGTGGTTAAGGACGAGGAGTGAGGAGGCACTGCACTAAAACAGATAGAGTGAGGAGAGCACAAAGCCAAGGGGTGGAGATCCAACCACGTCCCCAAGTGAATCTTAATGAAGCATTGCCATAAAAGCCTATGGCTGTTTATCACTGCTAGCACCATGACAACTGTGTGCTTAATAATGTAATATATGGAATCATATTCAAACCATGTGTTTGTCTACACAGGAGTTCACTGATGTGTTTTCTTTAATTCATTTGATCCAAATGTCAGTGTAACCCACTGTAATAATGCTCATTCTTTATGCTCAAAGTCTTGCTAAAGCACCCATCAGGCAAGTTTGGGTGGCAAGTTTCTCACCCTATCCAAGTTATAGACAGTCTGAGTCAAAGAGTTCACCAGCTTTTTTGGGAATTTCTTCCAGTGGCTAACTGGTATTAACACATCTGTGTCATATTCCCTGTTGGAGTTTGGTGATTAGAAGCTGAGCCCACTCCATAAAAAGGGCTGACTTCTCTTAAGTGCTTTAGGTTCCTTGTACTCCTATTTTTTGCATTTTTTAGACCCAGAGAATGAGCAAATGTTGCTTGTCAGCAAAGTCAACCTGGGGCAGGACTATTCTGATGGTCTACAGTAAAGATTTTTCATAGAATCATAGAATCATAGAATCACAGAATCCCAGAATGGTTTAGGAGGGAAGGGATCTTAAAGCCCATTTCATCCCACCCCTGCCATGGGCAGGGACACCTTCCACTATCCCAGGTTGCTCCAAGCCCCAAGCAACCTGGCCTTGGATGCTTCCAGGAATGGGGTAGCCACAGCTTCTCTGGGCAACCTGTGCCAGGGCCTCCCCACCCTCACAGGGAAGGATTTTTGCATGATTTTGGCAGTATTTGGTCAAACCTGAAAGATTAATTTGTCTGATATCAGTGAGGAGAGATATTTCATGGCTGGTGTAATAGGAGGAAGCACATCCTGAATTATTTTAATTCACATTTCGTCTTTTCACCTCATAGGTCCAAACTTCTCAGAGCAATGAACATACAGCCAACCAAAACGGTGCCAGAGCACAAAGGGAACATGCTGGGACTGGGACCAGCAGCCTGCATGCACACGGATAACCACATGCATGGATAACTGTGTGCATGGACAACCACATGTATGGATAACCGCATGCATGGATAACCATGTGCATGGATAACTGTACATGGATAACTGTGTGCACGGATAACTGTGTGCATGGATAACCGCACGCATGGATAACCATGTGCATGGATAACTGTACATGGATAACTGTGTACACGGATAACTGTGTACATGGATAACTGTGTGCATGGATAACTGTGTACATGGATAACTGTGTACACGGATAACTGTGTACATGGATAACTGTGTGCATGGATAACTGTGTACATGGATAACCGTGTGCATGGATAACTGTGTACATGGATAACTGTGTACATGGATAACTGTGTGCATGGATAACCGTGTGCATGGATAACCGTGTACATGGGTAACTGTGTACATGGATAACTGTGTGCATGGATAACTGTGTACATGGATAACCGTGTGCATGGATAACTGTGTACACGGATAACTGTGTACATGGATAACTGTGTGCATGGATAACTGTGTACATGGATAACTGTGTACACGGATAACTGTGTACATGGATAACTGTGTGCATGGATAACTGTGTACATGGATAACCGTGTGCATGGATAACTGTGTACATGGATAACTGTGTACATGGATAACTGTGTGCATGGATAACCGTGTGCATGGATAACCGTGTACATGGGTAACTGTGTACATGGAAAACTGTGTGCATGGATAACTGTGTACATGGATAACTGTGTACATGGATAACTGTGTACATGGATAACCGTGTACATGGATAACTGTGTGCATGGATAACCGTGTGCATGGATAACCATGTGCATGGATAACCGTGTGCATGGATAACCATGTGCATGGATAACCGTGTGCATGGATAACCGTGTATATGGATAACTGTGTGCATGGATAACCATGTGCATGGATAACCGTGTACATGGATAACCGTGTGCATGGATAACCGTGTACATGGATAACTGTGTGCATGGATAACCGTGTACATGGATAACCGTGTACATGGATAACCGTGTGCATGGATAACCGTGTACATGGATAACTGTGTACATGGATAACCATGTGCATGGATAACCGTGTACATGGATAACCATGTGCATGGATAACTGTGTACATGGATAACCGTGTGCATGGATAACCGTGTACATGGATAACCGTGTGCATGGATAACCGTGTACATGGATAACTGTGTGCATGGATAACCGTGTGCATGGATAACTGTGTACATGGATAACTGTGTGCATGGATAACCGTGTGCATGGATAACTGTGTACATGGATAACCGTGTGCATGGATAACTGTGTACATGGATAACTGTGTGCATGGATAACTGTGTGCATGGATAACTGTGTGCATGGATAACCGTGTGCATGGATAACTGTGTACATGGATAACCGTGTGCATGGATAACTGTGTACATGGATAACTGTGTGCACGGATAACTGTGTGCACGGATAACTGTGTGCACGGATAACCACATGTATGGGTAACCGTGTGCATGGATAACCGTGTGCATGGATAACCACATGTATGGGTAACTGTGTGCATGGACAACCACATGCACGGATAACCATGGAAGGCTATGGGCAGGCGGGAGAAGAGTTCCTTTTGTTATGGCCTCAGGACACTGAACTAAAATCGGTCTAACAGGAAGGTGAAAGTTATTGAGCCACAAGCTTTCTCTCAGATGGTTTTCTCTTCAGAAGTTTACTTTACCTCCCAAATTAAATTTTTTAGGTAATATTCAATACCTTTAAAAAAGAAAAACAACAAAAAAACCATTAGGTTGTAGAAGTGTGTCCACAGTTATTTATTACCTGCCTTGTGGTCTGAACAAATATGATTTTGTTAGTCTATGTTGTCAATAGAAAAAGCACATATGGTTTTGGTTGACAAAATTATGATAAAATTCACTGTATCCTAAAAAATGATTGAAAAGTTTGCAGATGGTTTCTGGGCATTCTAGGGAGGGGGAGGATTGAATTTCAACAAAAGACGTGCCAAATTTTTTTCTCTTCTTACTGTTCACCCTGTTTCCACATCCCAGTTTTCTCCTTATTAGATATGAGGGTAAAGCAGGTATCCAGCCCAGAACTCATCTGTTTCTCTTTAGCTTTTGGCATTCCATCACACTTGGTCATGTTCACATGATGTTATACCCAGGTCCCTTCACAGATAAACATGAAATGACATCATAAGTCTCAAGTCACAAACAGCAAAACCCAATTACAGTAATCGAAAGAATTTTGCACACCAAAAATTTCATGTTTGATGAATATTCCTGATTTGAAGGTTTTCAGTTAATCTGAATCTTGTGACTCTTGTTTTTTTGTGGTTTTTTTTTTTTTTTTTTTTTTTTTTAAACTAAGTTCTGTTCTTCTCAGTTCTTTTACTCCCCAAGGGACAAAAAATTGGGGAGAGGGCCAGAACTGCCAATCCAGATCAGCAATTATCTTGTTTGGTTTGAACTGATAGCCCCTTTTCCTCAGTGCTGTTCACACAAGCAAGGCAAGCCCTTCAGTGGCTTTGCTACAGCTTGCGGAGCTTTTGCACATTCTGTAAAACAAAAGACCCGTGCCAGCTCCACTTTGTGCATTTCATCTCCAAAGTACCTGTACAGAGAGATTTCACCTGTCATTGCAGAAACACATCTTCCTTCTACTTTGTCTTTCTGGGAAAAATACTTATTTAACTTTCTGCTTGTCCCTAGAGGCTGCTCCTAGAGGAGCCCTGAGAACGTGCTGGCTGGGTGGGCTGGCAGTGGGACAGACCCCTAGGGTGCTGAAGGGAGAAGGGCCTGGCAACTGCAGGCTGGAGGTCTTGAATTAACCCCCTTGCACTGGGACCAACCTGCTCTGCAAAAACAACTGGTGCAGAGCACCTTTCACCTTCTCATGCTTTCCAGTAATTTAGGAACAGACTTCAACCTGTCACAGCAATTTTTCTCTCCATGATGCTCATGGTAGTTGATGATCTGCTACATCAACACCTCTAACAGCTGTTACCACGGTGTGCACACTCCACGTGGTGATCAGTGGGGACTGGAAAAACACAACCTGGGCAGGACAGTCTGTTTTCCCCAGCAGAGGGTGGAGGGATGATGTCCTCACTGTGTCTGAACAAGAGGCGAGTTCTGAACTCCATCCCTGCTCTTTCTTTTGAGCCACATTAGTGATGGATAACCCGGAATACTCAGAATTTATTCAACTTGCCAGAATATTTCCACCTCTGCCAAACCTGTCAGTGGCCTTCAGCGGCTGTCATCCCGCCTGCCCGGGATGTCCGGGGAGCAACAAGCCAGCCTGGAGCAGATGGATAATTATTGAAGGGAGAACATCTGGAAAGTGTCACCGGAGTGTTAGTAGCTCTCCCTGTCTATGAGCTATGCCCAAACATGTCGATAAGTTTCCCAACATGGAATTCATTTTTTCTAACAGGATACATGTGGAAGTTCATGTTTCACCAGTGGCCAGAAGTGGCTTTTTTCGTCTTCAAAAAGATTTGTGACCTCTTCTTCAGGCTACTGTAATGTGATTTATTCAGGTCTCCTCTCAGGGAGCACTCAGAACAGAACAGAAGACAGGAGCACAGGCTCCCAGCTCCGAGTTACAGGGAGCTGTGCTCCATGACTGTAGCCCTGCCCATGAGCCATGAGCACACTGACGCTGGCACAGGGACGCTCCGTGCCAGGGGCCGTGTGTCCGGAGCCACCCGGATACGCAGGGCAGGCCAAGCTGGGTAAGGTCAGCAAAACTCCGTGTGCAGAGCAAGTGTGGGACTGCAGGACACAACAGAGGAACGTTTCCCATCCCACACCTGCACCCAGCAGCTGCAGCCAGCTCTGGGCACTCTCTGTGCTCCATAAACATCTGGGACATGAAGGAAAACAGGGCATGCGCCTGGTAGAGCATCAACCACAGAAACACAGGTGTACAACAGTGTCTGTGACTCCTTCCTAGAGCTGCTTTGATGCTGGAGGGGATTCCTGGGACATGGAAGGTTACAGCCCAGCACCCAGAAATGTCCACGCCCACCCAACCGTACCTGTTCAGTCCAAGGTCCCTGTCCTACAGCACTGACACACCTTCTCCATAGGCAATAACTGCACTGTGCAAAGGAAAGATTTTGCAAAGCCTTGAGCAGTGACGAAGGAGGGAGATGCTCCCCATGCCCACACCTGCTTCCAGCTGAGAACCAAATTTTGTCTAAAACTATTTTCTCATTCAGCATGTCTCCAAGCACATATTAAAATAATCAGTTTAACGATCACAATGACCCCAGATAAACACAGCAGCTGGAAGATCCATAGCAACAACTCAAATAACATCCTTGCAGAACACAGCACATCACGTGGCTCTCCCAACACCACACCTCTGAAGGTGCTTTCTCAAAGCAACCATGGGAACAGCTTGGACAGAGAGCAGCACACTTTTATGCCTTGTCTCAGCTGCCAGCCTCTGCCCAAGGCCCTAAGAGGCAGGGTCAGCACTCTGCACCACTGCAAGTCCTTGGTGTGATGCTTAAACCTCTAACCCACCAGTCCAGAGAGAAGAATTCTGCCCAATAAACCTTCCTGACATGCAGTAAAATAACACATTTTTTTACTTGCTTGAACCCACCAATATGCTGTTCATTTCGGTGATTGATAGAATTGGGTTATAATAAGCATACTTTATTATTGAAAAATTTAATTTAAGGTTTAAACATAAAACAAATGGTATTTTCAAATCTATTTTAATGGAGACTATCAAAACCATTCCATTGCCATAAGGGAAAAATTCTGTCTCCATATCTGTTATGTATATATGCATAAAATCTTCAGCCTACAAGTCAAAGTCGCCTGTCCTTCTATCAATCCATCATTTTGAAAATAGAATACAGAAAGCCTTATTTTTTCACTTAATTTTCATTAGATTCTTGAGGGAATTAAAATAACACAATAATGGGCAAATGCTGCCACCACAAATCCAAATGACAGCAATGAATCTACTTATGGACAGAATTCGGCCAAAACTCCAGCTTTGAGTGCCAAGTACAGAGCAGACAACCATAAAAGTATTCTTAGAACTCGAGTGTGTCAGGTAGGTAAATAATCTACTTCAAATCCAGACAAGAATATGCATTCCTTCAATTCCAGACTGGTGTTGCCTGGTGCTTACAGTGATGGACTCACCACGTCCATCCTCATCCAGGGTTTCCCTGCCCAGGTGTCAGCTGAGCAATCCTCACAAACACCGTGTCAAAGGACCCAGTCCAGCAACCTGCCAGGACACCTCTGGCCTTCCAGCAGGACTGGGGAGGCACCAGGTGAGTGGGGTGACTCTCCCTTTCTTTGTGCACCTCGTGCCATTCACCTCTCCCACAGACAAACTTGGAGAGATATTTGACAATATATTGAGAGAAGACCTTCATAAAGCTTTTCCCCAGCACTTTCCAGAGACCTCTCCATGTCCAAGGAAGACCTCACCCTTTTTTAAATAAAACACTTTTAAAACAAAAAATTGCAAAAAGATATTGTCATGGCAGCAGAAAATCCTGAGCCTCTTCCCTTCTCCTTCCCCTCCCCTGTCCTTCCCCATGGCTGCAGGTGCCTGCTGTGTGACAAGTTTTCCAGCAGGGTCTTTCAGCCCCATCCTCTCAGCTGCGTGGTTGGAAGATACCTCTGCCCAGCTGGTGGCCTCTGAAAGACTCCCCTGCAGCCCCAGCCAGGGCCACAGCCTGAGCTAAAAGCACTCAGGTCAGGGAAAACAGACGCCCACAGCTGACTATGCTGGCCCCACTCTCCTCAAACCCTTGCTCTGTTCCTGTTGTTTATTTGTGGACATAGGCAAAGCGTGGTTCAAATTTGAATACATTTAAATAAAGTGCCACGTGGCTGCCAGCTTGTTGTTGACCAGGAAGTTCAGCTTCACGCGGAAGCTCAGGTGGGAGGAACGTTCTCATTCATTGTTTCCTTGCATTTTCTTAAAACACCTCAAACCACAGCACCACATGAAAAGCACAAGGTGTTGGCTGGATTCCTTTTTGATAATTTTTAAATAATTTAAATGATGGTCTATATTATAATGGGGTTTGCCCACTGCCCTGATAAGCCCACAGCTTCACCTCTTCAACGGGTCAGACCCTTGGTACATTTTGCCTTGCTGCAGGAAAGAAATTTATCTTTTGCAATGACTTATTGTTTCCCTGGATGTTTCTTTGATGCAGATCTATTGTTTCAGGGGAAAACAAATTTATTCCTTTAGCAGGTTTGTGCCTTCAGTGGAATTTGTCTAAGGAGGTTCCACTGCACAAACACAAAAAGCCCTAATAGATGCAGGTTGGGGCTGCCGCACACAGGCACATGTCAGGTTTGATGACTGATGGTACTTACACAGATTTACACAACAAAAAGTACATTAAAAGGACGTTAAGACTGTGAGCCAATGTCACAAAAGCGTGGAAATTCAAATTTCAGGATTTAAACTTCCAATATTGACAGGGAATGCTGAATATTAAAACAGGCTCCCATTAGAGTGAAGGCACTGAATAATTTTTAATCTAGACTATTAATTTCCTGAAATTTGTTGTTCTCTCTGCCTCTTAAGGCTTTCACATTTTTAATTAACTTTTTGTTGTGTCCTTGTCTTGTAATTTCTGAGTTGCTCCTCCAGTATAATTACATAATATATGCGGCACACGTGATAGCTTAATTGGAAATATTAACCACAATATGCACGGAAATCATAAAAAGCTTCACAAAACTTTGAGAGTAAATGTTTCTACAGCTTTAGGAAGTTTATAAATGGTTGATTCTAGTTTTATTCTCTAATAAAAACAATTACACCTAATGCCAGCCCAACCTGGAGTAGAATCAGGAATAAGGAGAAGAATAATTAGTACCTACAGAATCCCTATCACCACAATGTTATTGGTTTCAGGTGGAAAAACAGATTTAGGCACAGGCAGCCAACATTAACCCCCCTCTCTTTGATCCCCTGACCCCCTCCCCCCGGGTCTGGCATTATCCCTACAAACCCCTTTTGGATCCAAATCTTTCAGATGTTGAATTGCTCTTAGGAGATGGGGAGCACTAAAATAAATAGGAACCGAAGGTGCTTAGAAACGTGTGCAGCCTGGCAGCCTGAAGGATGCGAAGCTAAAAACAGGAAACTAAATTGAATTTTGGTATTTTTTGTAGCATTCAAAAAGATTATTCCCAACTTTATGCCAGGTCTTATCCTGCTGTCAGCTCTCTCAGGCTATTTTACAAGACTTCAGAGGAAAAGCATGAGCAAACCAAACATGCTGTAACCTTAACTCGCAGCCCTGCTGCAAGTTAAACCAGTGGATAAAAAACTCCCCCAATAATGACTACTTGCTCTGCTCTGGAAAGGGGCTGGGACACAGGGATGGAGAGGAGGACGGGGAGGAAAGCAGAGTGCAGTGAGAAAAAGCAGAAATTGCTATTTTGAATACAATTTATGTTTGCTAATTCCATTTCTATCCCTCCAAAAGTGAGGCTCCATCTTAAAGCAAGCTGCAGCCATTTTACCTTCACCAAGAAGGAACAGAAAATAGGATTCTTCCCCAAATAACCCAGAATATTGGTTCATGGACTGATGGGACCTAAGCAATGGTTAATGGATGATTAAGGCCGGAAGCAATTAAAAAGAGGAATTTTTTAAATATCTCAAGACAACTCTGTAACTCCAAGGCCAAAGGAGCTGCCTGTCTCCAGAAGTGCCCTCACATTTTGGTGTTAAACTGGGATTGCAATTCATCAGCCCTTAGACCTGTTATTTCGAAATACAATAATTTATTGGGTTCCATATTTGTTGCATTTGGTTTCCTGCCTGCAGCAGCTTCAGTTCAAATGAGCACAGTGTCTCCCATTTCCTTTCCCTCCCACCCTGTCAGGGCATCGAGCAGCAACACTGAACACAGACCCCAGCATGGCAGAGAGAACAGGGAGGCAACACATGGAAGAGGACACAGCCCAGGGGAAATGCCTCAGTGGTCAGCAAGAGAGAGGCAGAGGTGGGACAGCATGTAGAATATGAAACACATCTTGCAGGGAAATGTGTTTGTAATGCAGGACATGCCAGAGGCTCTCCAAGGCGCCGGTGAAAGAACCTGCACCAGGCACGTGCTGTCCCCACAGAGAAGGACATTGCTGGTACAGGCCCCTCCTGACATTGGCCGGGGCTTGGCGAGGCATTTTCCAGAGCCTGAGGAAAAGCGTGTATACTCATTTATCTGTGCCCTGAGTGGATAATGAATGTACAGGTCTGATGTGCTCCGGAAAGTCTCAGGTTCTGCCAGTGCCTGGAAGCGCATCAGAGATAAGGCTGTTGGTGAAACAATGGGCTTTTCTGGCCATATTTCACGTCCCTGCATCAAAGTCCACTATTCCTTTTTAGGCTCTCCTAAAACTGGGCATTTGAGAATAAGTAGAAGAACATTTCTGCTGAAGGGAGTTGTCTAAGGAGCATCTCAGGTGCTTGAGCATTTTTTTCCCACCAGAAAGTAAAATGGAGTTATTAGAAGGAATTGTTTTCCTCCTCATAGACAAAACCACACACACTGAAATGTGGACACAAAATAACCCAAGATGTGACAGAAAAGAGTCAAACACTCCAACTAGACTGTCTCATCGCCATATGGCCCTGTTCACTTGGAAGCAACCTGCCAATCCTGACCTGAGCAGCTCCCAGAGCTGAAGCCTTTAAGGGGTTGAAATTCGCGGTTAGGCTAAGAAACAGATTTCAGCCTCCACTCTGACTAAAGCCAGCGTTACTGGAACAGTGGCAAGTGCTCGTCATACTGAGCTTCAGCAGAAGACCACTACCAGTAACACTAAAAGCCATGCTGTAGCTGACACATTGTTATGGCAGAGCACGACTGTGTCTCCCAAGTGTCCCCACACTGCCCAGCCCCGAGTTTGGCTCCTTTCCCACACCACCTCCATGTCCCAGCCCGCAGACACCAAGTCGTCCTTCCCTGCAAGGCTCAGAAGGGCACTTTATTCTTTCCAGGTGTCCTGCCCTGGTTTATTTATGGGCTTACTTTCTTCCCTAGTGTGAGAAGCCAGCTGGGAAGGATTGGCAAGACACATTTGGAAGGGGAAAAAATTAGAGACGCTTTTTTCTCTCCAACCTTTGTTCACCTTATCAGCGGGGTATTTTCCAGAGCCTCAGCATCTGCCCCACGAGCAACAATGCACGAAGGCACTGTGTGCTGAAACATGGTCACATCTGATAAACCTGGGCTCTGGCTTAGGATAAACCTCCCATGAGGAACACAAAGGAAGCCAGACTGGTATTTTGTTCTCCAGGGCTTTGGTAAAATCACAGCAAGCCCTACAAAGCCCAGGAGCCATCGCACCTCTTGCAGGCCTGATAAAGTCACCTCCTGTTCCCAAGCCAGTGTGGTGGGGACGGAGAGGAGAGATCCCCTTGCAGTACTGCATCAACCCAAAATGACATCCAGCACCTCCCAACAGTCCAGGAGCCTAGTAATCCTCCAGCTGGATGAATCTCGTTTTTCAAATGGAAATGGCACAATAGAAAGAACCAGTTGTGCATCACCAATGGCTCCTCCAGCTGTAAATTCACACCAGCAGCAGGGAGTCTTTTTTTTTGCTGGAAAAGCGACACAGAGAACGTGTTGCAGCAGCTTAGTGAAGCCCAGAATCCCTGTGGGACTAAACCAAGGCGAAGTTCAGCGGTGTTGGACAGAGCCCACGGGGCCTGTCCTCATCACCGAGCTCCTGCCCTTGGGCTCTTGGTCATTGGAAAGGTGACGTGGGAAACGTGCCAGGAGCTCAGTTTTGAAACACAGAAGCATGAAGACCCTGGAGAAGTTGTTTCTTGAAAGAAAATTAATCTGGGGTTTATCAAAATGAAGTGTCAGATACCTTTATGCTGATGCGAGAAAGATCCTACCCTGCTTGGTTAATGGCAGGTTATTCTTTTTCCTATGCTGTCAACTATTGTTACTGATTGTTAATAGCATTAATATTTCCATCACTTAATTTATTTCATTAATCCCATTCAAGTTTACCATTCCCAGCATATGAACTGTAAATAGCAATAATAATGCCATCAAGGTTAATATCAGTGATGCTGAAGGGTATTATGTAAAACACAGGCTGTGAGCAGCAGCGAGACAGGCGCCTATAAAACCTGCCCGCGCTAGCGGGGGGTGGGTTAAACAAAGGTCTCGCGCAGATTTACGGAATTGCGTTATCTTCTGGAAGAGGTGAAGATTTAATACCCAAAGCCTCCTTTAAATTTCCTATAATGTTCCTTTCTATCCCTTGACTGTAAAAATACAGCCAGAGACATCCATAAGGAATGGCATTTTTAGCTTAAATTATTGAAAGTCTAATAGTGGTTTCAGTTTGCTTCTAAAAGCAAAGGCAATGGCAACAGACAGTTTGTCCCCTTTTAAATCCTGACGTGCAGGTGTTGGGGTGACTCCGAGCAGTGCAAGGAAAACGTCTGTAACTGATCACAGGACAAACAAAATTATGGATGTCCCCTGAAAGCCAAATGCTGGGTGGGAAGGGGGAAGGAGCAACCAGGGGACCCTGACAAGCAAGACACCCACTGTGCTGGCTGTGGCGGGGGTTTCTGGACACTGTTCCTGACAATTCCATGACACTGCAAACCCAGAGTCGCCCTGAGCATAGCACATGGTTGACTGAGAGAAGCAGCGATCCCATCAGCACTACCATACCTGCAGTATTTATTACCTCAGAAATGAAAATACATCTGCTACCTAAAGGCTTACCAGCAATTAAAAGGCTAGAATACTTCTACATGAACAGCCATTCTCACAACTGGAAGGCTCACGGCCCCGAGGGGCGCGGGTCCTCCGTGTTCATCACTGTCATATCCAGGTAACCCAGCACATCAGTGCCCCTTTTCCCATGGAGGCCAAGGTGGGAAGCAGACAGGGATGCCCCAGGGACATCCCTGCTACAGACCCAGCAACCTCAGGAAATACTTGCTAATGCTGCTTTGGAAAAAAAGGGGGTAAAAAAAGATTCAAGAAAGAATTTAAATTTCGGGAGAAAAAGGGAGCTGCTGGTAAAGAGACCACTAAAAACAGAGGCTGAGGGAAAAATGGGGAAAGGGCTCTTTTTGCCCCTCTGGGCAAATCCATCCTCTGGGATGGATTTCTGGAGATAAAGAACACACTGGCTTCCTGCGCCCGGCCAGTAGGATTGAGTATTCACACTACTGGATTTGGGAGGAATTTGTAAAAGAGCCGGAGCTATAAAATACCTTTCTGCTCCTTTTTCATGGATGCTGCTGCTGAGGGTGCAGGAGTCTGCCAGGGCGGGGAATGGAAAAGGACATTTGCCATGGAGGACGGCTTCGTCCTGCGCTGGGAAGTGGCCCATCCACACAGACCCTCCTTTCTTTGTTACATCTGCCATGCCTTGAAGAATTAAATTAGATATACAAGGGGGAAAGAGAGAGGGAGAGAGGGAGAGAGGGAGGGCAAGGGAGGGAGGGAGGGAGAGAGGGAGGGAGGGAGGGTGAGAGGAGAAAAAAGGCTCAGGCAGGAATATATTTCCTATGTCTGGATAAGGGGAAGGATTCGAGGTAATTGCTTGCTTTTCTCATTGTTCTCAGCTGCCAAGCAGAGATTCATAGAGTGTCTGCAAAGATCTCTCTCTTTTTTCTTTTCCTTCTAATTCTTCACCCCCCCGAACCCCCATCTGTCCCAATCCCTATCCCTCCCCTTCCTCCTGCTTATTCCACCCTAGGAGGGAAAAAAAAAAGTAATTTGTCTGTTTTATTTATGATGCAATGAAGGTATGCTGAACGCATCGGGATAACCTGACACTGGTCAAACTATCTGTCAGCAAAGAAGAACTGCCTTCATACTCCAGCGAGTGCATAATTTAACCATTTCTCTCCCGGAGGCCAACGCCAGCCCATCCATTCCCAACACGAGGGTTTGTCACTGCTCCCTCCACGATCAAACCCGGGGCTGTTGGCAAAAACCAGCATTTGACATGTTTTCAATCAACCCTTTATCTTCTCATTTTTGCTAGTCATATACAGATTGTCTGCATGTAATAAAACTTCTCCTTGGAAAAATAGAAAATTATTTAAGATATTCAGATCAAAGCCAGGTCCCAAAACAAGATGGAACACACAAATCTGCCAGCTAGGAAACCAATTCAGGATGGATTTAGGACCCAGATAGAGCCAGACAATTGGATGCTGAGTATGGGGAAGAAACAGTAATGCCTCAGGTCTGAGAGAAGTACAGCTAATCCTTTCCTCCTGATGCACGGGGAGCAACGGCTTCAGCTCCGGGAGAAAATGCAACCCATCCAGTGAGCAGGGTGAGAGGGAAATGGGAGATAAAGGAGGGAGAAAGACAGAGGGAAAAGCAGAAAATATTAGCAAATAATATTCTGGAAGATTAGAATGTGAACCCAGAATAAAAAATTAAAATTAAATAAAATTAGCTGCATATGGTTTTGTTGAGTTTCTTTTTAATTTTAAAAATTCCAACCAAACAAAAATAATCCACACAAGCCCTGTTGAAATGGGATGGAGCAAAGAGGGAAGGGAATTACTACTTTCATCCTACCAGTATGAATTAGTCCCAGTATCTTTCCATGACTCCCAGTACAGCACACATGCTGTGTGTGAGCACGCTGGCTGAGCCGGTGCCAAAGGGGCCATTTCCCAGCACGGACTGTGCCCGCGGTTCCCATCCCAAGGGGACGGGGACTCCCAGGCAGCTCCCCGTATCCCCACAGCTTTGCTGGGAGTGAGGGCAGCTCCTGGCATGAGACAGGAAAGGACTGGGCGAGTTTGAACAGATTTTTGATCTCAGCATAAGCACGGCCCTCAGGATTCGGCCCTGGCCGCGTGTTCCCACAGCGGGAAGCACTGCCAGGCGGAACTGCCTGAGCCCGGGGCTGAGCACACCCGCAGCATTCTGATGTTTAATAAACGACAGAAGAAAGTATAAAATAAATAAGAAGAGATTTTGCCCTCTAATGCGATGCATGCAAGAGGGATCAGGGCAGAACTCCAGGAAATGAGGGCTTTGACGAATAGCTGCTGCTCGGGATCTTATTTATTCCTGAGACACCCCAGCCCTCGCCACCACAATCAGGAAAAGATTTTATGAATGGGAATATCTGTACAAGAGGGAATGTAACATGGAAGGGAGATAATAGGAAGGGTCAGGTGAAAGCCAAGAGGCGGCTCCAGGGCTGGGCAGTGGCACTGCAGGACACCCCAGGGCCACTGTCCAGGGCCACTGTCTGGGGCCAGCCACTTCCTCCAATGGCCAGGCTGCTCACATGGATCTATTTGGGAAGGGGGGATTGCAGATTTCAATTCTGGGTTTATTCTGCATCCCTGAGAAAACACCAACTGGAATTCACATATATTTTCCTTTGTGAGATTATTTAGGAGTCAGTCCTTACAGCTATTTTGCACTTACCTATCAATATACAGGTATGAAACACACATTAAGATAAAAACAAATATATTTGGCAAAACATACAAATAGAGACATAATTTGTTTATGGGGAAGCAATTTATAAATGATGAGATTCTGTAGCAGATCTATCAAAAACAGGCACATGGTGCTGTTTCTCCTGTCATTCAGGAAATCCCACATCCACAGAAAAATGATGAACAATCACGTTTTTCACACAAAAATTGCTCCCTAGTAATTAGTATATTTGGGAATAAAAAGGAAGTCCTTTTTACTTCCTTGTTCACCTGTATTTTTTCACTAGAGAATGAAGAAATACCATGAAATTACAAGCAGCCACACTCCTTTTCATTCACGACAATTTTAAATATTAAAAGACAAGTGGAGGTCAAGCCAGCAGGTACAGATTTTATTGTCAAATCACAACTAAAACCAAAATTAGTTAAAACAATTTAATTTTGCTCAGAAAAGGTACAACGAGACTGAAATATTCTGTGCCTGCTTTTAACTTGTACCAATTCTTAAGGCTGACTCCTAAACCTGTGAACAGGACACCTGTATCTAGAACAGTCACATTAATGTAAAGGCAGGAGCCCCAATAACATTATCCTAATTCTGAACAGGTTGAGTCACGTCCTTAAGTCCACAGGTAAAACCTACCGAAATAAAATTCCGAGTCTTTTCGATTGACAAGGAACTGCACTGTTCTGAGCACTGATTTCTGTTTGGAAATGTTCGTAATTTGTGTTTGCCAAACCAGCCGGGTTATTCCAGTGGGGAGATGGGATCGGCTTTCCGCCTGCCCGAGGTTCCTACAGAAATCTGACGACCCCACTCCACAAGCCCCTTGTTCGGTAACTACTCCACCATTTGAGGTTGCTGCTTCTTCACCTGCCTTGGCTCCACAGAGCTCAAACCATGCATTTAAAAATGGATTGGAACATCCTGAAACACAACTTGTTATTAACAATAATTCTCCCATCCATCCTCCCCATAACACTGAGCACAGATACACCTATAGGAGGGGATTTACTCAAAGCAGTAATATTTTAACCAGTAACTTAGAACAAATGAAAATCATACTTCAGAAAAATCATACTTTCAATTATGTTTGTTAAAACATGTTTTGTAAAAAATCATCCTTGGTAAAATAAAAGAACTCTCATTCCATTTCAAAATGATCAATTTTTTAAAGAAAAGTAGAAAATATTTGCAGAGAAAAAAAAAAAAAAACAAACCAAAAATACTAAAACATGTAACAAAGAGAAACTTTAAAAATAATTCAAAATTCTCATCGGCAATGTAGCAATGTAAAAATTCTCTGGAAGATGGATTTCTATGACATCCAGACCTACATTTGCAGAGCTGGCTCTGAGGATATTTTTGTTTACGTGCTCCTTTGCTGTAATAAAAGCAAATAATAAAATGCTAGAGCTATTTACTGGAACACATCCATGGGGGTTTTTCCACCTCAGATGAGTGATGGCATAGACGGTGCCAGACCATTTCTACCCGGGTTTAAAATAACCCTAAACAATTTCTATAATCTGTTTTCAAGGGCAGCTTGTTGGTAATATGAGATTTTTTCCACAAACTCCAGAATACTTAATTCCTAAACTGTTTTATCGTTTGGTTGCCGAGTATTTCTTTCTCAGAGATGTACTTCAGAGCCTCGCACAGAGAGATCCCAAGACTTCCCTGGCTGAGCTCTTTGTAAGTCTGTCCCTTTCCTATACAGAAGCATGGAAGAAGCACACGGAATAAAGGCTGCTTCCCAGCGCTGTGACAGCCCATGCTTGGGGCTGCAAACCAAAAATAATTCTCTGTATTTGCCCCAATCTGTTGGCTTTTCCCTTTCTGGGATGTTGCCTTAATTAAGCCTTTTTCCTCTCATCTCCATTGCTATTAAATTTTAACCCAGACACGCAGCCTTTCCTTTTTCCACCCTTTTTATGATTCCCGTTACTGCAGCCCCCGGCCCCCCACGTCCCTCCAGCCTCTCGCTCCCCACATTGGATTTTTTCCTCCTTAAATCTCGGTCTCTTCCCGCTGGCCTTGTGCACTACCAGGGAATCATTTGCTTTGATAATTTACATTTTTTTCTCTCCATCTCTCCGGGTTTGGCAGGGGATGCTGCCGGACGCAGCGTCGCTACGGGTGCTGTTCGTGGATGGCGAGTGCCCTCTGCAGGAAAACAGCCCCAGCCAGGAAAAATCCTTGGAAATCAGGGGAAACAGGAGCAAAGAACTCCTGCTTTATTATGATTTTTACTCATTTCATTCTTACACAGACCATCAGCACTGCTGGTCCCTGAGCTGAACTTACCCAAGCTGCTCCATCCCTCCCAGCCCCACGGCCACATCCCAGCCCATTGCTTATGGAACCAGATCCAAGAAGGGTTTTCCTTTCTCAGGTAATGTTTTCTGGCAGGCTCTAAAATCTCTGTCACATTATTTCAGAGCAGAGACACATTCCTGCTTTTGCTGCAGCAAAGCTGTGCAGGATGGATTTTTTATTAGTTTTTGCCAAAAAATAAGCACCTTAAGAAATTCCAAATTAAATCCTGCTCAGACCCCTGTCCAGAATGACAGCTTTTGCTCTGGGTGCTCTGCCCACTCTCCATCTTAAACAGCAAATTCTGATTAGGTTTTATATATATATATATTGATAAAATCAATGCAAAACATTGGCTGGGAGAAAGCTCAAGTGGCAGATTTAAATCGAATACAAAATAAAATAATAATTTTAAAATCCCAACAAAGAGAACACTTTTAAAACAAGTCTCTAACCAGGGCCTCCTGAAAGCCTTTTAATCAAAGGCCAGGTCCCACACAGAGACCCCACTGCCATGGCCATCCCCAGCCACGACTCCATCGCCAGCCACAACCCCAAGCCGTGTATCTTGTGGCAGAGGATGGGATTAGGAAAAACCCTTTCTCTAAAGGAAAAGCATTTTGAAAGACCTCGTCCTTTCCAAGAGCTAATAATGCCTGTGCAGCACAATAGGCATCGCTCACCGTGCCACGGGCAGACTCCCAGGCTCCTTTCTCTGTCTCCCCCTTTTTTAAGGATATCACTTATGCAAACCTCACCCGGCCTCTGCCTCGAGATTGTATATCAGAGCAGCAGGGGGGCTGATGAAGTGCTCATTTTTTTACATCAGTCTTATAAATTGCTCTCCCCATTAATTGTTTCCATGGAAACAATGCATTTGGCTTGGATGGGGATCCTGAAAAATTTTTAATGGGATTCTTAAAAATGTGCAGGAAGCAGGTGGGGGGTAGAGGAGGTGCTCTCAAACACACTCAAAATAGATCCAGCATAAGTTCTACCAACATGTGCTGCTAATTGCTTGTGGCCCAAAGCTGCCGAGCCTGGAGTCAGTTGAGGATCTGAAAACATTATTCAAATGACCAGGAAAAAAAGCACCAAAAGGGCAAGTACAGATTACGTGACAGCAGAGATGAGAATTTCCAAACACCTCCTGGCAAAACACAGCCATGAGACCATGACCAAATAACAATTCTTTAATGTCACAGCCTTAACTAATAATTTAAGCATGAGCAGTCCTTGATAACCCATCAGATCCTCCAGCGAATGCGGGGCTCTGCGCGGAACCGCCGCGCTGACAGGGACAGCAGTAGCAACATGGCCGTGCACACCCACCTTCCCCTTCCCCACTCTTCCTACGCCTGAGAGGATTTTTCTTTTAATTTTTTTTTTCCCCAGCAGGGAAAGTATTTGTATTACAGGGTATGAAACTAGTCCAACATGCAAGCTTATTTAATTTGGAAAATGTGTGGCTAAATGCCACTTGTTATGGGATTAGTTAACAGCTGCAAGTCTGCTACTGTGGAAAGAATTTTTTTCAAGGGAAAAAAAAAAAAAAAAAAGAAAGAAAAGGATTTAACTGCGAGCTGCTATGTGCTGTCTCCCAACGGTCTGTGTGGATTTTTGAGTTCCATCGGGTGTCTCAGCTCTCGGTGGGGTTGCCCTCACTCCACTGTCGGCTGGAGCCATCTACACTTACACGAGCTCCTCCCAAGTAGCTCCAAGTGTTAGCAGCGAGCCTGGAACTGCCGGAGCTGCCCGGCACGTTGAGAGGAGCCAGCCCAGCCCCACGGCGTGATCAGCAGCAGCTCCGGCCTCCCTCCGGCACGGCCGGCTCGGCCCAGCCACCCTCTGCCTCCAGTCACAGACACCCACAAGCGTCAGGTTACTGGCAGCTCTCAAGTTATACCTCCAGCTAATCCCGCAGTGCAGACAGGCTCTAAATTACTTGTTAAAAATCCTGTCCTCACCCTCAGTGTCCTCTGGTGTCCTCCATCAGAGTGCTGCTAATGAAGGAGCAGATCATCTTTAGCACATCAGTCACACAAGCCAAACCCACCAGTCACTTTATTTTCCATGACTTCCCTGCATGACCAGAACAGATATTTCCATGCAGATGCCAAGAAGCAAGTTCCTAAATCATAACTTGCTCCTCCCAGCCCCAGAGCGCTTCTCATTAGTATCCATTGCTGTCCTCTTTCCTACTCAGGAACACCTTATCTTAGAATCATGGAATGGTTTGGGTGGGAAGGGACTTTAAAGCTCATGCAGTCCCACCCCTGCCCTGCGCAGGGACACCTGCCACAATCCGAGGCTGCTCCAGCCTGGCCTGGGACACTTCCAGGGATCCAAGGGTAGCCACAGCTTCTCCACAGCCTCAATTGTTGAGTATTAACCACAAATCTGGTGCTCGGTTCCAGGCTCAAGGAAGGACACAGAGTCACTCCAGGAGCTGAGAGGAGCAGCCACCTCCCAGGGAAGAAGCTTGCCACAAATCCTCGCCTTGGAGAGGCGTGAGGAGGAGGATGGCTGGGAGGGGAGGAAACGCACTGCTCAGCACAGCGGAGGCTGCTCAGACAGTGTCGCTTCCCATTCCAGGCTCTGCATCTCACTGCTGCTCAACCTACAGCACAACAGTCCGAAAGGTTTTCATGGTAAAAGCCATAACAAAGGAAATCAATCTGTTTGTCACCCCCTATGACAGATATGACCCAAATTATCTTTGCAGAAGATGTATCCTAGTGGATCTACTGCTCAGGGGGCAGGAGGACTTTGTGCTTCTGGGCACCAAATGCTTGAGGCATCCGAGTAAGCCACAGCAGGGAGGGGGACAAAGGGGTTGGCATCAAACCCCTGTAAAATTGCCTGTGCCTGCAGCTGTCTCAGATCAGTCATCTCTGAGCAGAAGGCAAATGTGTGCTTCTCCCAAGGCTTTGGGGGGCTTTTTCCAGCCCTTGGACCTCTGGAGGTCTATCTCTCCACCTTAGAGCTTCTAATAGAAACCACAAATGGGGGTTTCTTCAAGAATAACTTGAAGAAAGTACTTTGCAGCCAGTCCTTGGAGCAGAGGAAAGCCTGTACGAGGCCTGAGCTCACCAAACCCCCTGTATTAGCTCCAGCCAGTCTCTGCAGAACTGGTGCTATCTATCCTAGCTGAAATTTTGTTTCAATCCTGTATTTATTCCCATAATGCAGAAACAACACAAAGATAGTCACATCACACGGCAGGAAAATTCCTCTTTGCCTGTTTCTTTTGGATACCATAACCCGATTACTTTCATGTCACATGCACACAAATGATCACACTGTGCTGACACACACCCTGCAATTATGTGGACACAGATGGATGTCACGTGGCATTTTTCTGCTGGAAGTGATACCGTGAAAGGGGGAGGACAGAGGTAACTGGACCAAGTTTCTTAAAATCACATTTCTGTTATACCATGCCAATTACTTGGCCACATCCTGAACCAGTGTGCATCTGCTCAGCACAACCAAGAGCAGACTGTGCAGGAAAAGCTTTTCCCTTGCTGAAGATCACCGAACCGGAGGTCACAGCCAGGCTCCCCTGTGGCTGCACACCCCTGAAAAGGGAGCAAGTGCAGGACCATGGGGTGCGGTGGCTGCCCCGGCAGCAAGTGCAGGCAGAGGCTGCGCCTGAAGCTTTGTGCTCAATGGCCCCAGCAGACATGTAATACTGATGAGCACGGTGTGCTGAGACAAGGTACTAGCAGAGGGGCTGGGAAATGCCTTTGAAAGAGCTTTAAAAAGCACTGGAGATAAAAGCTACACATACACTTCTTAAGTGTATCAATATCTCACTCACAGCGATGAGCAGCGAACTAGCCCAGGGTTCCTGGTACTTTACAGGGCTGCATAAACTGGATTTGCCATTTCAGTTAACAAATATAATCCCCCCAATAAAATTTTAAATAAGTGGGGCATTATGACTCTTTTCACAAGCAAGGCTCCCAAAGTCACGTGTGAGTGTTCAAGCAAGCAGCCCCAGCCCTGTGCCCCTGGGTACGTCATCGCACAGCACAGACAGGGAGAGTCCCTGTCCTGGGAAGAGCATCAGCAAATTGAAACTTCAGGCACATCCCCAGCTCCACTGGGACCTGCACGCAGCAGATGCTACAAGTGGAAAGCAGCGTGCAGAAGAAGACTGTCATTTCCTTCATTTCCTTTATCTTAAAAGGGCCCAGACTGGGTAAATTCTGTTTCTCATAACTCTACAGCAAAATTTTCGTTTTCTGTGATTCCTTTTTAAAAATGACAGAACAAAAATCCTTGTTTCCAAAGCTGGAGGTTTGCAGCCTCCCTTTCCCCAGGAGGGGCTAGTGAAGGTTTTTTCCATTTGTCTGCATTTAAAGCTGGTCCACTTTAAGAGAAACAAGTGAGAATTGGGTTTTACCATTTCAGAAATGAAAGGTATTTACCCTCAAGACAATAAAAGATCTTTTAAACCCTGCTGATGCAGGGGAGGAAATGGGAAGCTTCCAAATGTAAAGCTCCAGCCCTGCACAACCAGCCCCGCTCCTGTTTAGGTGTGGAGTTCACTGAAATCTATACCATTTTTCACCAGCACAGTCACACATCAGAGTTCCATATCTGCATTTTTTATCAATGTAAAATCTGCTTTCAAGAAGAAAACATTCTTCACAGCAAATTCAAAGTTTGTCCAGTTTAAAAGTTATTTAATAGACTCATAGAATGGTCTGGGTGGGAAAGGACCTCACAGCCCATCTCACTCCACCCCCTGCCATGGGCAGGGAACTCCTTCCACCATCCCAGGTTGACCAAGCCCCGTCAAACCTGACCTTGGACACTTCCCAAGCATGGGGCAGCCACAGCTGCTCTGGGCACCCTGTGCCAGGGCCTCCCCACCCTCACATGGAAGAACTGTTTCCCAATATCCCATCCAGCCCTGCCCTCTGGCAGGGGGAAGGCATGCCCTGTGTCCTGTCCCTCCATCCCTTGTCCAAAGTCCCTCTCCTGGAGCCTCTTTAGGCACTGGAAGGGGCTCCAGGGTCTCACTGAGGCCTTCTCTTCTCCAAGCTGAACAATCACAATTCTCTCAGCCCTTCCTTAGAGGGAAGGTGTTCCATCCCTCTAAATATCATGGTGACCTTCTTTTCTCCCACCTCATGAAGTCACACAAAGCAAATCCCAACTGCTCCCCAGAAAAAACAAGAGCTATTTGCTAAAGCCCTGATAATGTTTAAAAATATATAGTCAAACATCATGCTAAGTGGAGGCCTGATAAATGAAAGTCCATCTCTTACACTAACCTTCGAGGTAAAATTAATAATTAATTAGTAAAGCCAGGACATGGAATGATTGCTATCAATATTTTAATGCTTTTACTGCTAATTTCATTCTCCCTCCGTATTCTGCTGCTGGAGAAGCAGAAGAGCTGTGTGTGCACTTTCAGTGCAGTCCCTGCCTCAGGGCCAGTGCTGGAGGAGCAGTGTCACCCACAAGGGTGCCCCAAACGTCCCTGCTGCCAGAACCCAAACCCAGTGTCCATCTTTGTTACGTGTGTCTGGCACCGGCACGTTCCAGCCTTCCACGGCATCAGCTCCAAGCCAGGGCCACTCCTATGGAGCCGGCAGGCAAAACTAGAAGGGGTTTAATGAAGATAAGCAAAACTCAACTGAAATCTTCCTCAAGCATTAGAAATACCTATTCTCTCTCCTACAAGGTAGCAAGGGAAACTTTGGCCCAAGAGGAAAACTGCTGGGAAAGTTGTGAGGAGGTGACTCCAGGCGGGTGCCAGGGCCCAGGAGCCAAAGGAAGGGAAATGAGTGCTGCCCTCACTACTGGAAGGCAAAGTGTGTCCTGCCTGCTTTATTTAGTCTTTATTAGTCTAATGAGGCTGTTTCCTGGGAGTTTAATTACCATAATAGAGACAATTCCTTTCTTAACCCTCTTTACAGTCTGGAAGAAAAAGAGCCTCTGACAGAGGAATGTGGAACACGAGTGATGCTGTGTTTGCACCAGCCCGAGCAGAGCCCCCAGAGCCCTGACAGCTCAGGCACGTGGCCACAAAGCTCCCCCCGTGGGGGGGTCCCTGCCATGGGGGGGTCCCAGCCAGGCTCCAGTGTCCACCCTCACCCAGCACCCCGTGAATGGCCGAGCTGGAAGGCAGTGCCGCAGAGTCTGCTGCAGAAAAATTAAGAGCACATGATTAATGCTACATAAAATGTGTGGGTTCCCAGCCCTTTGAAATCATACCTCTTCATAATTTCCATTTACAGTTTACTAATGAAATTAGATATGGTAAAGGGTTCCTTTCTTTCTTTTTTCCCTTAAATTGACTGTACATTTTTTTAGAGTTAAATCAACATATTTTCCATTCCATATTCAGCAAGAAATCAGACAATTAAATGTGAGGGGTTTTTTTTCTGCTGCTGCTAAGAGATATTTCCATGGTGTTGTCATAATACATACAGCAATTTACTGTATTAGATTTACATGTCTGTTACTCTGCACAACAGATACAACAGATCAGATTAGAACAAGGTAAAGAGGCAGCAAGGATGAAAAGCAGCAGCCCTAAGAGGAGAAAACACACAGGCTCTGAAAAGCCACAGCAGAGCTGTGCTCACCCAACCACAAGGCTCTCCCAGCCCACTTCATGCACAGCTACACAGTCCAGACAACACACTGTAAAAGCAATTGCTAAACCCAGAATAAACCTGTGCCAGAGTCCAAAATCCAAAACAAAAAAATCCTTGCCTAATTTTCTTCTAATCCAGCCTCACAGAAGGGATAAGGCACAAAGTCCTGATTCCTGGGCACCATGGTGTTGATGACAGGAAGCCATTAAAACATCACTGTGAGGTCACAATCAGATTAAATGAGACCGGAGACAAAGGGTCATGCTGGTGTGACACATGCACAGTGTCCGGGTGAGTTTCACATGTGCTGTGTCCAGGTGTGTTGCACACGTGCACCGTGCCCAGGTGAGTAACATGCCATGCCCACTGCAGCCCCAGGTGAGTCCCTCCCAGGACAGCTCTCTGGCACTGCTGGCCTCTGGGACCGCTCACTGAGCACTGTCCAGCAACCGTCGTGAGGGAATTCTCAGATTCTACTCTTTAAAAACATGGGGGGGAATGGGTGTTTACATAGCTGTTACCTTAACTAACACTGGAACTGTAAAATGCAGGTGAAATGAAATAACTAAAGGCATCTCCCCTGAAATCCTGATCGCAGAGTTGGCCCAAGAGCAACAGGATTTGGGAGCCTCGCATTCTGATGCCGCACGTTTAGATGAACGCTATCTTTTCCGCAGTGCAGTTTGAAGGTTTGGGCTTGGCAGTAAGAAACTGCACTCTCACTAAAATTCATCCATGGATATCCCCTTTGAACGCTTCTTGGATGGTTATTTTCACTAACATTGTGTTTATTAGCAGAACAGAGGGAGGACTGTAAAGCAGGATCACGGGAGAGTTTGATTTCCAGGCAGTGATGAATGGCGGGGGAGGCCAGGTCACCCGGCTGCAACATCAAAGGGGCGACTGAACCAGCAGCACACTTGAAGTTAGTTAAAATGCCATCACCATTTTCTGAGTTTTGCTTTTTTCTTACATTTAAAGAAATTATATTCCCTAGTGCTGGCCTCAGCCATTATTTCCAAGTCTCTGATGATACCCAGGACTCCATAAAGGCATTACCTGCTGGTGTGCCAAGGAGGATTTGCCACATGGTTTAATTGTGATATGATGCACTCCTGTCCTCGCCATGTCATTTAAAGAGCTTCAGCAATGCACTTTATGCACCTTCCCATGGGTCTGCCCCATCCTAAGGCACCAGGATCAAACTACCAAGGTATTTGTGTGGGGCTGGTTCCTTTCAGGCTAAAACTGGACAGATTCTTTCAGAGCTCTGCCCTCCTTTTCTGTTAATAGGAGTGAGGAACCAGTTGTTCTTGGGGTAGCACATAGCAAGAGAGGCAAGTGCTAAGCCTTGGAGCTGAACCAGACACAGGCTAAGGAAATACAGTTGTCTACTATACACACGGTTAGCAAAGGTAAAAACGGTTTCAATCCGACTACTAAGCACAAGATATGCCAGACTGCTTTGGGTTGGAAGGGACCTTACAGCTCATCCAAGGGAAGTGGGAAAGGACATTCCTGCCTTGGGAAAGGACACCTTCCACTATTCCGGGGTGCTCCAAGCCCCATTCAGTCTGCCCTTGGACACTTCCAGGGATGGGGCAGCCACAGCTTCTCTTGGCACCCTGTGGCAGGGTGTCCCCACCCCCACAGGGAAGAATTGCTTCCTACTATCCCAATTAACCCTGCTCCCTAAATATGTGCATTCAATATTCCTAAATAATTAATATGTGCATTGAATGAACCAAGTCCTCAGTCAAGTCTTACTAAAGGCGGGTGGAACACAGAGAAGACCTGCGGTAGATCACACACACCTGCTGGGGCCTCTCCTTCACTGGCTCCTCCGTCTGCCGTGGCTCAGCGGGGCTCTGGCTTTCCCTGGCGGCTCCTTCCTGCAGAAGTTCTCCGTCCCTGGCGAAACGGACCCGTCCGTAACGTGTCCATCCCTTCCATCATTACGTTTAAACGGTAAAGGTCGCTGATTTTTGTAATTAAGAGCTCTTCGTGTGCGCCACGTTCCCACGGCGCCGAGCCCGCTCCGGCCGCTCGGGGCCGGCGCGTGCCCCCTCAGGGAGCGCGGCGCGTGCGCCTTCCGCGTGCCCTCCGCGTGCCCCTCACGCGTGCCCCTCACGCGTGCCCCTCACGCGTGCCCCTTCCGCGTGCACCTTCCGCGTGACTTCCGCGTGCCCTCCGCGTGCCCTCACGCGTGCCTTCCGCGTGCACCTTCCGCGTGCCCCTCACGCGTGCCCCTTCCGCGTGCGCCTTCCGCGTGACTTCCGCGTGCCCTCCGCGTGCCCTCCGCGTGACTTCCGCGTGCCCCTCACGCGCACACATATAGACACACGGAGACAAAGACAGACCCACAGACACACAGACACAGACACACAGACACATACACACATAGACACACACCCACCCACACACACACACACAGACACACCCACACACCCCCCCACACCCACACACACACTCACACCCACACCCACCCACACGCACCCCCTCCGCACCCTGCGCGTGCCCGCGCTGTGCGCTGGCGCGGGGGCACCAGGGGGCAACCTCGGCCCGGGAACGGGCGCGGCCGGGCCGGGCCAAAGGCGGGTGGGTGAAACACAGCAAACACACAGCAAACACACAGCAAACACACAGCAAACACACAGCAAACACACACACACACAGAGCAAACACACAGCAAACACACACACACACACAGCAAACACACAGCAAACACACACACACACACACACACAGAGCAAACACACAGCAAACACACAGCAAACACACAGCAAACACACACACACAGCAAACACACAGCAAACACACAGCAAACACACAGCAAACACACAGCAAACACACAGCAAACACACAGCAAACACACACACACACACAGCAAACACACACACACAGCAAACACACAGCAAACACACAGCAAACACACAGCAAACACACACACACACACAGCAAACACACACACACAGCAAACACACAGCAAACACACAGCAAACACACACACAGCAAACACACACACAGCAAACACACAGCAAACACACAGCAAACACACACACACACACAGCAAACACACACACACAGCAAACACACACAGCAAACACAAACACACACAAACACACACACACAGCAAACACAAACACACACACACACAAACACACACACACAGCAAACACACACACAGCAAACACACACACACAGCAAACACTAACACACACACACAGAGCAAACACACACACACAGCAAACACACACAAACACACACACACAGCAAACACACACAAACACACACGCGCAGCCCCGGGCGGCGGCCGGAGCGCCCCGGGCTGACCGTGCTCACGGGCGCGGCCGCGCCGGGCGGACCGAGCGGGGACAAGTGTGACACACGTGTGATGCCCCCGGGAACGAGGGCAGCGGCATCCCGAGCAGGGGGGGAGGCGAGGGGAGGCTCGGCTCTCTCTCTAATAAATTTTACCTGCTTTTCACACATCGACAATATTAGGAAGAAAGACCAAAACAAGTTTTTTAAAACCCAACCTCCACTAAAAAGGCTTTGGGAGTCACGGAATCCCAGAATGGTTTGGGTTGGAACGGACGTTAGAGTTCTTCTCATTCCACCCCCTGCTATGGGCAGGGACACCCTCCACTATCCCAGGGTGCTCCAAGCCCCCTCCAGCCTGGCCTTGGGCACTGCCAGGGATCCAGGGGCAGCCACAGCTGCTCTGGGCACCCTGTGCCAGGGCCTGCCCAGCCTCACAGGGAACAATTTCTTCCCAATGTCCCATCTAGCCCTGCCTGGCAGGGGGAAGCCATTCCCTGTGTCCTGGCACTCCAGGCCTTTGTCCCAATCCCTCTCCAGCTCTCTTGGAGCTCCCTTAGGCACTGGAAGGGGCTCTGAGGTCTCCCTAGAACCTTCTCCTCTCCAGGTCAGTGCAGAACCCCCCCAGAAACAGGCTCGGCTCCCCCGGAGTGCTCTGCTTCACGGCAGGCTTCAGAGCACGGCGGGTACATCACAGGGATGCTGAGTCCTGTTGGATCACCAGCTTTCACGGATCACAGGGGGAACACAAAATCTAGAAGACGTGCCCAGGCCGTGGTGTAATGCTGGACATTCCTGCGCGTCAGGCTTTCCTAAATTATCTCCCGGGTAAACAACCTAAAACCAGCCTCTGTGCTCTGACGTACACCGCCTTGTTTCCCTGGGCATTTTGCCTCGGCGAAGAACCCGGGCCTTTGTCCCAGATTTCCATCTGAAGAGTTGCATATATTTATCCAGGCTGGTCCAGCCTGACCCGGACTGCAAGGCCCCAGCCCTGCCCCTGCAGCCAGACCTTCCCCCCTTCTCCTCCCCCTCTGCAGTGACAACAAATCCATCGCCACCGTGTTCACCCAGCATTATCTTATCAAACAGAGAGGGGGGATAATATTGATCCTTTTCTCCAATTTTAAAAAGAGGGTGAGGGGAAAAAAAAAAAAAAGAAAAAACCCAAGAAGGGGAAAGCGGACAAAGAGAGGCGAAATCAAACCTCTGAGCAACAAAGGAAGAAAACCAGGTGGAAGACGGGAATTGTTTTCTGAAGGCCAGCTAAGTGGAGAATTGAAACGAGGGAGGCTCCGCAAGAGGACTGGGGGATGAAAGGGAGCGAGGGTAAGAAACACAAGGGCTATATAAGTCTGAAAATGGCTAGAAAGAACAAGGGAGAAAGGAGACAAGAATGAAAACCTCTGATGTTGGCAGGAAATGTTGTGATTCTAAAGATGAAACAACTTGTGGGGAAAGAAATTGGGAAAAAATACCCCTGTGTATTTCCTAGGGTGAACTCAGGCAGCAAATGAAGCATGGCAGAGGCAGCTGCCGGCCAGCGCTGGGCAGGAACGAGGCGGTGCAGCGTCCTCTGAAGGAGAATTCGGGGTTAGGAGATTACATCCCTTCACAAGGCCAGGAATTTGCCAAGCCTGCTCCAGCTGCAGCTGCAGATGTGGTTTAAAAACCCGAGCAGGAGTCCCGTCCCCTGTGGCAGGACTATTTCTTGTATGGCCATAAGATTATGGCCATGAGGGGAATGAGGAGAGACGGGGCTGGAGAGATCCTTAAAACTGCCAAACTCATCTGAGGCGAGTAATAAGGGACATACATGGAGCCCAGGAAGAGAAACCCAACGGCTTTCTTACTTATCTAGGAAATGATTACACAAAAGTTTATCGTGCGTATTTTCACTGTCCCCTGCATGTTGGGGGCTCTAATTCCTTTGGACGGGCGCCAGTGTGTTAGGAAAAAAATGCTGGGGAGAGGGAAGGAATAGATTTACTAGAAAAAAACTGCATTCCTTCCAACCTTTCTGCAGCTTCTTAAAAACATACAAAAAGCCTCCTTCAAGCTGCTCAGTGCCATACCAATTTCCTGTGTAGACCTGGATATTAGTATATGTTTTTCTGTGTCTCCAAAGTTTCCCAAGTTACCTAATGCACGCTCAGCATGGAGCATTTTTAAATGAGTTAGTCTTTATTGAATTATGATTTCCAGCAGTCACTAATAACAAAATTCAAATTGCTCCAGCAGACGAGGATTTGAAGAATGCTGAGAAGAAACTGAGTTTTTAAGAGACTCTAGAAGAGCCACCCACTGCTTGTGTATAGTAACCGTGAGCCTCTCAACGGAATACTTCAAATAGTTAATTAGATTTGCTAAAAAAATAATAAAAAATCAGTCATTAGGCGTTCCCACTCTGGAGACACTGCATAAAAGCTGTTACTGGCACACCTACGGCTCTGGCAAAAATGAAGCTAAAAATAGGGGGGGTTTTAAATAAAGTTTCAGGTTTTCCACACACCGTCCCTGCAGTGGGCACGATGCAATTAGCAACACATCTAAAGGAGAAAGAGGAACTTTTATTCCATTAGGACTTCTTTTTTACCTCGGGAATTTCTTCAGGCTGCTAAAGAGGCATTTTTCAAGCAAGGAATAATAGGGAGGCTCGGAGCCCATCCGCAGCACGCGGGGCTGGGAACTGCAGCTCACCTGCAAACTGAATTTGCTCTATTTTGTTAACCATTTATTTTGTCTTTACTGGCTGTTCAAAGGGAAGTGTGATAATCCCACTGTTCCTCACTCGCTCAGCGGGGAGTTTAATCTAATAAAGCTATTACAGCCGAATGGATTAAAGCAACGTGAAGCATTAGTAATTTGAGGAGCAGTTAAAGAATGTTAACGCTGAGCCTCTGCGCGGATTCTTCTCCAAACACGATCCCAGAGATGAAAGCAGGGCTGCTACTCAATATGTCATTTTTCAGGCACAAAATTTAATTCTTTCAGCCTCCTCATCCAGATGTTTATAGTGAGGAGCAAGAGGCTGCCCATTACTGAACAACTGCTGAAACCAGAGGCTGACCAGAGTGGGCAGGCTTACAGTCAACCCAGTTTTCATTAATCCTTCTGTTACAATAATATCTTTTTTTGAAAGAGAGATACATGACCAAAGTCATCTGATACGATGTATTAGGATGAGCTGCAGTATTAAAAACTGAGGGACTTAATAATGTTCCCTGTCTCACCCCCTTGGTGCAGCAGATGTGGAGCATCACTGCCAGAAGGGCTGAGAGCCACGGCATGGCCGGGCAGGGATGGGATGGAGGGAGGGATGGAGGGACGGATGGGTGGATGGATGGATGGATGATGGAAGGATAAAGGGATGGATGGACGGATGGATGGATGGATGGATGGATGGATGGATGGATGATGGATGGATGATGGATGGATGGATGGATGGATGGATGATGGATGGATGGATGGATGGATGGATGGATGGATGATGGATGATGGATGGATGATGGATGATGGATGGATGATGGATGATGGATGGATGGATGGATGATGGATGATGGATGATGGATGAAGGATGGTGGATGGATGATGGAAGGATGAAGGGATGGATGGACGTATGGATGGATGGATGATGGATGGATGGATGATGGATGATGGATGGATGATGGATGGGTGGATGATGGATGGATGGATGGATGATGGATGGATGAGGGATGGATGGATGGATGGATGGATGGATGGATGGATGGATGGAGGGATGGATGGATGGATGGATGGATGGGTGGATGATGGATGGATGGATGATGGATGGATGGATGAAGGATGGTGGATGGATGGATGGGTGGATGATGGATGGATGGATGGATGGATGGATGGATGGATGGATGGATGATGGATGATGGATGGATGAATGGATGGAGGGATGGATGGATGATGGATGGATGGATGGATGATGGATGGATGGATGGATGATGGATGGATGATGGATGGATGATGGATGGATGGATGGATGAGGGATGGATGGAGAAGGACTGCAGAGCCACAGCATGGCCAGCAGGCCCAGGATGGATGGATTGGTAAATTGATGGATCTGGAAATGGAAATTAATACATTCAAAATTCTTCTTCTGGTCTTCTTTACTGTATTTCCCCTGAGAAAAACTAGCTCCATGATGACGTATGCATCGATACATAGCAGCAAGATAATTTCCAGGAAATTCACGAGGAAACTTGGAAACTGGACTTGAAGCATGAAAGTAGCTCGCAGGTTAACTATGAAAAAATCTATTGTCTCTACGTGATGCAAGTTCCACTTAATTCAGTCACTGGTTAATTTGTTTCTTTGTTTAATATGATAGAAACCCCAGGGATCGAATAATTCATAATAAAATTATATTAGTACTTTATTTTTGTCATTTCTGATTGCTCTGAGCAAGCATTATTGAATAGTTTGATCATGGGATACAGAAAGTTACCATTTAATTAATATGAAAGGTGCCTAAATTTTGAATAATATTGAAGAAAAAAGCCTTAGGACGTGGCAGGAGAGTCAGTGTGTTATTAACTCTCTTGCTTTCTGTGCCATGTTGGCTGTCAGCTTTGGGCGCACTTCGAGTTAGGGATTTAATCTCAAAAGCCTGGAGTTGCTCAGGATGCTGTGGTCAGCGCCCAACAGCTGGACTGACACCATGGAGAAGATGATGGGTGTGGATGTGGCTGGGTGCCAGGGGCTGGCTGCTGCCCCCCAGGGTTCTTGGGTTTAGGGGTCACTCATCAGTGATAACCAACTACCAGCCCGGCTCAGGAACCATCAACTTGTTACTGAGACTTTGACAACAACCACCAACACTGGGGCCACATGTTCACACACAAAGTCACACCAAAAATGGGGATGTTTTTTAATTGAAATCAGCAAAGTCCACCTGCCTGACATTACCATAAGGCAAAAAGAAATTTCAGGAATTAAAGGGGCTCTGGAAGCTCCCTAAGCAAAAAAAAAAAAAAAAAGAATCCCCCAAATTTGTATGAAAGAAGGAAAAAGTAAAACCTGGTCTATAGAACCTTTAGCCAGGAGGTTTCACAGCATTACTAAATCTGTGCCTGCCTTTTAACACTCATATAGTGGGAAGCTTTGTGGGACACTCTGGCCAAGTCGCCCTTGGCACAAAGTAAGTTTATGCTCTCTAATATGGTTGGTAGAAAAGGTAACAGTTAATTAGCACAAGAGAGGATAATGAGGAAAAAGGGGAATCAGCATCACAGCTGGCAATGAAAATCGATGTTAATAAGCAGAAGGAAATGTATACTAGAGACAAAAACTAATGTATTTATAGACTCAACAATATCCCAAATCAACAGGTCAAACCAAAACATGTTTCTGTAACACATCCTGTTGGAGTATCCCAAAGGAAGTCACTGCAGACACCAACACAGCCAGGTTAAATCAACAAGATTTCCTAATTAACTCTAATAAGTTTAGAAGGACATTAGACCTTGTACCCCAGGGTTTCTGTCAGTCTTTTACTATCGGAGCAAAGTAAGAGACACATTTTGGGGCAGGATTATGGGGCACCAGTGTCCTCTGAGATTCTTGGGTTTTCCCCTAGAAGATGCAAGAACCATTACAGCCAGGGATGAGCATGAACCAGCAGAACAAAACAGACTCCGCTCTCCCTCAGCACAAAGTCGCATTAGTTTGAAATCCCAGAGTCTCTGATTCAATTTGGGAGCTGCACTGGCGTCCCCAACAACGCAGCTCATCTATCTTACACTGTTTATGCTGCTGAGCCTCTTTGTGGCTTGTGAACCACCCAGCTCAGCTCTGCAGCTTTCATCTCGCTGTGCACGCTGCCCAGGATTACACCAACAGGAATTTTTAAGGACACTTTCTACTCATGTCTTTAAAAATGAGGCTTTCTACACACACATCCAGATATTGTGATTTGACATTCCCACAGAAAACTCAATTTTCTCCCCACAGGAACAGGCCACTGAAGGTATTTATAAAGGCATTAGAGCTCATTCTGCTGCCTTCTATAAAAACTGCACATATTCCTCAATAATGTTTAATATAATAATTTCAAATGCAAATTATTTGGTGATATGACCACAGAGTGGGAGCTGGGATGGAGCCTGAGAAGTTTGCACAAGTTTCTCTCTGTCATCTCTATTTCCAACATGCAAAGGCATTTTCATTGCTGGGAGTAATTGAATAAATGTTCAGGTTGTATCTAATCAACCCAATCCCCGTTTTCTGGCCTTAAGCAGCTCACCACTACATTGGCCAACAAACACGGGATGTTGCCATTCTCCACCTTTCCTACCAGATACAGAAATGCTGTTTGTTATCAATCAGCTCCCTAAAGAGAGGGTTACAACTTTAATGGTTTTCATTTCCAAATCCAGCTGAAGCCTTTTAGAAAGTCCCTGGTGCTCATTACCCACCACTGCCCAACGGCCATGGATGTCTGCTCTTCCCAGACCCTCTTTAACCCTGACCTGCACAGAAGGTACTGGAATGGCACCATGAGAAAACCCAGGACAAGCTGGTTACTTTCATACTTCCCTTGGGACAGTTTATCCAGTACTCCCAGTGGATTAAACACCACCAAGGGGAATTCCCATGAGGCTGAGCTCCATTGCTGAGCCCAGCATTCCCACAGCCTCCCTGCAGCACCCTCGCACCACAGAGTGCCTGGGGAGAGCCCACACCTGGGTAACTTAGCAGGGCACATCTTCTGCCAGCTCCTAGCACCTGATAGCTCGGTCACTTCCTGAAGCATGAGATTTGGATGTCTTGGGATGTTTACTTAATGTATTGGGGAGCATTTAAGTTATTCCTCCCAACATCTCGACTTTCTTGCTTTGCTGTTTGGCTCCAAAGCACTTCAGGACACATTGTCCTTCGGCAGAGGGAAGGTGAGAAAACAGCCGGGGCGGGTTCCCTTCCCCCCTCCTCAGCCCTGCTATTCCTCCGAGACCTCCAGCATCATCCAGCAGAGTGTGGAGTCAGCCGTGTGCTAATTCTGCACTTACTGCTGGCTAATTTAATCGCTCCCTTTCCAGCCCTGTAACCAGAAGAAAGTGTTTCTCTCCGCTACAATAACCTTCCTGCTCGGCCTGGGTGCAGTGCCAGCTCCGGCGACACTTGGCTGGGGTGTCCGGCACAAGTGCAGCCACCGGGCGGGGCCCGCCGAGCAACGGGGACCGGGAGGGAGCCCGGGAGGGAGCCCGGGAAGCCCTGTCCTGCCCGGGATGCCCGGGGTGCCCGGAGCAGCGGCAGGGACAGGGAGGGATCCCGGGAAGCCCTGTCCTGCCCGCGGTGCCCGGGATGCCTGGAGCAGCGGCAGGGACAGGGAGGGATCCCGGGAAGCCCTGTCCTGCCCGCGGTGCCCGCGGTGCCCGGAGCAGCGGCAGGGACAGGGAGGGATCCCGGGAAGCCCTGTCCTGCCCGCGGTGCCCGGAGCAGCGGCAGGGACAGGGAGGGATCCCGGGAAGCCCTGTCCTGCCCGCGGTGCCCGGGCTGGCCGCAGCAGCGGGCGGCCAGCGGAGAGCGCACACGGCGCAGCGCCCGTCCCAGCGTGGGCAGCATCCCAGCTCTGCCTCCTCTGGCTCTGCTCGGGCCCGGGGCGGGCAGAACAGCTCGGCCTTGCAGCCCCGGCTGTAGCAGGAACTTTGGGCTGTGCTCTTAGGGTGAGCAGCTGATGTAGGACCATGGGAAGAACGCACTTCACTGCAGAGCAGGCACCGAGAATAAACCTGCCAAGTGATCCCTTTCCACTTCGTCCTGCTCCAGCGTTACCTGCGATCCTCCCCGGGGAGCAAATGCCTTGATCTTGTCTAAACATTTCTTTTGCCTCTTTCATCACCTTCTGTGGCCGTGCATTGCTTGTTTGCCAAGTCACCACTGCAGCCTGAACAAGTGCAAAACCAAAACCAACCAAGCACCTGCTGGGAAAATAAACAGAAACTCACTATGTTTGTAAAACCTTTCCTCTTTGTTTTGCCAGATATTCACAACAAGGGATATAACTATCCTCCTTGCAGGTCCAGCGTAAACAGTTCTTTTCGTTAAAATTAAAATACTCAGTGTTTTTAATGCCTGTCAAGGCTTTGCCAAGTACAAAATGCTGAAGGCTACAGAGGACAAAAAATAAGTCTACAGCTGAAAACATATATTATAACTGGTCCCTTAAACCCTGGTGTGGGATCCTTTTATCATTCCTTCATTCCAAGGTTAGTAGGTTATTAACCTGTATCCTGAGGGAGAAAAGATGCACATCAATTATATCAATTGAATGGACAAATGAAAATCAAATTAAAAATTTAACACGTGCCACCATAATTACAATACAGACCTACTACGAGGAATTTCAGTTGAGGAATGAAATGGAGAAATGCTTCCTAAGTGCAATTTACAGGAGCAGGAAAAGTAGCCAGAGACAGGAATTCTACTGAAACTAAAGCCCATGCAGGAGAAAAATTATTTTCTAAATCTGCCACCCACTGAGAACTTTTGATTGCAATTTTAGACTAGGATGCAAAAATATTTAGTTCATTTAAGCAATTAACTGTGCTTATATAGTGTAATTATATGTATTGACATTGGCATATTGAAACAATTAAATAAACAATCTCAACACTTCAGCCTTTCCTGGTATTTACACAACCCAACAAGTTGCAGCCCCATGATGCTTCCAGCTGGCAAAGTCCTTCTGGGAGCACAGGATGCAGAGGGGTCCCTGGCCACAGCCAGGCTGTCCCCTTCTGCGGTTGCAGGGAACGGCAAAGGCACAGCCAGCTCATTCCAGGACCTCAGGGGATGGCAGAGGACAGAGGGGAGGCTGGACAGAGTCAGGCACCTGGAGGGGGACAGGCAGGCGTTGGAGGTACCTGTGGTGAGGTGGGACCTGTCTGTAACACGCGTCAAAGGCAGCCTTAGGCCAGCATCCCAGGGCCCAAGGGTAGCCACTGGATACAGGTTCCACAGCCGCTTTAAAATCCATAAAAGAGCCATTTGGAGCTTGTAGAAAAATTCTGCCCGAGTTGCAGCAGTGAAGCTCTCCAGGCCTCCCTTGGGGGCAGCCAGAGCCTTCAGTTGAGGAGCAGGCCTGGCCAAGCCCCTGTGCTGCTGCCAGCCCTCGCCGCCTCCTTGCTGTGCCATCCAGCCAGAAACACCTTCCTACCAACTCCCAAACATCTCAGCACCAGAGCTGGGGCCAGGCCGGAGGCTGCACTTCGCTCTGCACACCTGCCTGTAACTCCAGCACTGCGTCACTTGTGGCTGAGGCCAGTTCCTCAGAACCAAACAGGGAACAAAGGCAGCGCCGCGCCGGAGCGCTGCCATTTCAATGCTATTTCTGTCTGTATAAAATCTTCTGTAATTTGTTTACGACTGCCAGATTCAACAATAGTGTGCAAATGCAAACCCACTTATGTTAATGTCCTCTCTCGCTCTCTTTCTCAGATCAGATTCTGAATAAAAATTAGGTAAATACTCTGTTTGAAAATATATAAGATGAGAACTGGTTGGGGAGGGAGCAAGAGAACCTCCAAATGCACCGTCCTATCAGCCACATTATTTTTTTTTACTTAATAACTTAAGTGTACTGTTAGTGAAATTACAACCTGCTTGTGACACAATAAATTTACAACAAAACTCATTCCATAAATTATTCAGTTCGCTGACTCCAACGATGCTGGGAAATATCACCATGAGCAGATGATTAGCATGTGAAAGGAAAGCCATCTCCAGCCTGAAACAATCACTGTCACACCTCCATTTGAAGATGCCTGGTGGAGTTTTGTTAAATTACCATTAGGAATACACATTTAAAGCTTTGTAGTTTCTATAAAAGCATTAAGTATTTGATTTACATTAGATTCATTTGTTCTTTCTTCAACTGTCTCTTTTTCCTACAAACCATAACCATTTGGATAAATGCTGGCTCAATCAAGTGTGCATTGAAACAAAAGAATTTAAGTTCAATAAAAGTGATGAATCAGAGCTAGAAGTCAACCTTTCCCTTCCCTTCTCTTCCCAGGCCACAGGATTGCTCCAGCAGGAGAAATGGGCAGGTTTGGGAGCCTGGAGAGCAAAATACTATTGTCCCACATGGATATATGTTCCTGGAGAGACAACCCAGGCCCTGGACCTTTGGTGTGGAGTTGTTGGGTCAAATGCCAAGTCTTCCTCAGAGGTGGGAAGGAGAGAAGGTTGGGGATGAAGAAACATTTCTATGCAGGTAAACAGTGGAGCTCTCAGTGGACAAAACTTGGCATTTCCCAGGCTAACCTCAACCACAGCTTTTTGGGGAGCCACCAAATGAAAATTTTAGCCAAAATTCAGCAGTGGGGTCAGCACATTCCCAACCACAGGGAATGAGACTACTCAATGTAACTGGTGCCCAAGCGTCAGCAGCAGCTACCACAGGCATGAGCAAAATCACTGGGAATGTTCTTCTGCAGCCATCCCTTAAAACTGTTCTGATAGAGCAAGGAAAAGATTAAACCCTCCCTCCGTGCTCTGCTTTTAGCCTAATTGTTTGAACAACTCTCTTTATTCCATTCTGTGGCTCTGCAGACAGGTGTGACGTCGCTGGTGAACGACCCACACACAGCCACTGCCACCCTCCACCCAGGCTGGTGGGGGAACTTTCAGCACAATTTTCTCAGGTGACATAGATGAGCCATCAAAATGCCTCCACACAAAAGACCCTTCTGATCCAGGCCCATGTAATGTAAACATCTTACCCATTAGAGGTGTTGAAAAGGCTTCCAGCCTCTTCTGCCTGCTGGATTTCCCAGGTAGAGAATTTCAAGGGGTATGGGTAAGGAATTTCTTTCCCTGGAAAGGAGGAGGAAAGATTCTTCTTGTTCTGGGACTCAAATGTTAAATTTTTGTAAAATACTTTTAAAAAGAAGTCCAACAGCAGCAACTAAGTGATTCAAGAGTCAGTGCCATGAGAAAATCCTCTTTTGCAGACAAGAGTATTTTGAAATAAGAGTTACTGGTTTTAAGCTGCATAATGACACCACTGTGACAACTTCCTCACCAACCCTGCCCCTTGTATTACACAAATCAAAGATTGCTCTAGAAGTGGCGACTGCAAGAAAAGGAATTTTTGCTCCTTTACCAAGAAACTTTATTGGCTCTATGTGTGACTGCAGTGCCCCGTTTGGTGACAAACTGCTGGTTCCTGAGGTCGTTACCAGCACTCAGACTCATTCCCTAACTCCTTCCCAAAGCCTCTCCCATCTGAAAGCAGGAGCTTACATTATTCATAAGGATAATCACAAATATGCAGGGAGCTGTAGACATGTAATGGAGAGGCTGGCTTCTATCCCATCCAAATTCCACGCGCTTCATGGAGCTTATGACTTTCCCATAAATTTTTGCAGCATGGGACTTACCTCCATTCTCAGCCACTCCAGCGCTCCCAAAGCAGGGACAGCTTTGGGAAAAGTTCTCATGCTCCCCCATGGAGTTTTATTGCTTCTGAAGGAAGGAAATCAAGTGGAAATCTTGTGCCACCTCCCTGTGGATTCTCCAGGGGATGTGTTTGTCTACACACACTGACTGCACAGACAGAAGGCACAAACAGTGTTTGTGCTCTGAAACAGCATTCTGGAAATTCTGTGAAAAGAAATATTTTCAAGACCACAAGAACAGCAGAATCGAGTTACTGTTGTTTCCACTTCCTCCATGAAAAAGCCAGGGAAGGCCAGTGCCCTGCTTAGCATGGGCAGCTGGCAGCCAGCAAGAGGGCAGATCTTCAGGCAGCTTCTGGAGGGATGGTGACGTGGAGACATTTCTGTCTCATCTGCCTGCAAGAAGCACCTGAGGCAGCCACAGCCCTGTGCAACGGCTGTGTGAGGAAGAAGGGAGGAGTCAAAGTCCAGTCAGCCTAGAAGAAGAAAATAATTAGGTATGTCTAACTCAGGGAGTTGGAATGATGTTTGCAGGAGAGATTATGAAACGAGGACAGATAGGAAAGGTGTGGGACCCTCACAGCGTGTGCTATTGGAAATATCCCAACTCCTTGTAGACAAGATTATTAAATATCAGTAATAAAGTAATAGATTAAGAAAATGGAGGTCCTTCTAAATCCCTCAAATCTAAGACCAAAAAAAGATTCTTTCCCTTAAGCTTCAAACCCATCCGGAGCAGATCCATGTCATCGGATGCAGTCCAGTAGGGGAGCAAGAGACGAGGCATTCACAGCCACATTAACAGTAATAACTGTAACTTCAGCAGAAGACAGAATTATGGAGACATTAATAAGTGATGAGATCACAAAACATCTGGAGAAACGTGAGCTGATACAAAAAGTTGCCAGCAGAGTCCTATAAAGGGCAAATCTTGTTTGACAAATCTGCTGGAATTTTTTAAAGAGGTAACACAGACTCCAGACAGGAAGAAAACATGGGACATAATCTGTTTGGATTTTAAAAGGTTATTTGACACATCACAGCCCGCAGGCCAGTGTATTAAAGTACATCAATCAAAAAATGCACCAAGTTGGAATGGACAAATGAAATGAAGGAAGTTCACGGCCTGGTGGTATCATCAGCACAAACCAGGGGGAGCAAAGTGGAGCCAGTTTTGCTCTGGGCATGTAAGGTGAAGAAAATATCATAACACAAGCATCTCTCCAGATGGATCACATCTACCTACGACATCAGTTAACACACTGCAATGACCATGGTATTCATTTTAGCTGGAAAATGAGGATTTTTAATATTAGAAGCCTTATATAATGATGCCTTTGGAAGACACACAACAGAAGAAACTGGGAGAACCTCTAGGAGTGGGTACAGAAGGTTTCATGATGGGCAGGAGGCTGACAAGACCGATGGAGCCCTCCATGAACAATGCTGTGGAGAAAGAACAGCCACCAGTCCTGCATGGATGGCCAAGCCAAGGACTGACCCAGGAAACAGCCCAGGTGTAGGTCCCTCTGAAGTAGCTCCCTGGCAGGAAGGGAGATCTTCTCCAGCCTCTCTGGGAGCTGCAAATCAACAGCAAGCTAAGCACTGAACAGCCAGCAGCAAGGAGATGTCCTCTTCAGCAACAGGTTCCACCTTTATCTGGGGCAGAGGGAAGCCATTCCCCCTTGTCCTGGCACTCCTGGCCCTTGTCCAAAGTCCCTCTCCAGCTCTTCTGGAGCCTCCTTGGGATGTGACCAAACTGGTCCAGAAGTACCATAAGACACAGCACAAAGTAGGAGGAAAACATGACAATAAGAATGTGCACCCTGGAACGGGAGGCAGGAGCTTATTGTCAAGTATTAAATGCTTTCTAACTGCAATATGGAGACTTAAAATAATTTCTATATAGGCTTTCTGAGTAAAAAGCACAGTCAGGGAAAAGTTACACTAATTTAAACAAAATTAATAAAGAAATGTTCTGCTTCTTTTTATCATCTTTCTACCTCTCATCATTTATCATGCAAATTAAATTGCAGTAATAGAAAATGTAAAGAAAACAAACTCTGCAGTATATTGAAACCTCTATCCAGCAAGAGATAAGGTTGAGTATTAGAAGGAAAGGTGCAGAAAATTAGCTGTCCAGACAATAACTGGGAGGGAAACTGGTTTATTTAGCCTGGAGGGAATTTTGTTGCAAACTGACTAAATTAAAATCCAGACTATTATACCCAGTATCACACCAGAAAACGCCTTTTCCTTGCACTTTTAGATAAATTTTCATTGATCTCATTTTATGCATGATTACATTTTTAATGAGATGTACAGTATTTCGAAGCTAATTTTAAATGCCTTCTCCCTCTCCTTCCTCTGCTCCCCTCCCTCCTCCCACCACATACACACTTATGCTTGTTGGATTAACATTTCTGATAAATTGCTCGGCCAGAAAGGAACATTACCGAGAGGAAATAAATTACTTCCATCTTTCGCAGCTCCAGCATAGTAAAGTAACCTTTAAAATGGCCACTGTCTCATTGTGCCACCTTGCAATTCCTTCCAAAAGCGATCATTCCATTTCATGGAATGATTGTATTTGTTGTTGGTCACACTGAACAACATGTGGTGCAAGGGAAGAAGTCACTTTCCTCCACTGGCAGTTCTGGCCAGAAGAACCAGCAATGCCTTGAAACTCAAAACTCTCCTGAAATAAAGAGTTTTATTGTCAGGATCTTTGACTCTTGTGAATAAAGTACAAAGCAGGTGAAGGTGGGTGAACTGGCCTAATGCCAGAGCATGGGGGTCTCGCCTTGAAAATATTGGGCAATAATTGATTTTCAGCATGGAAAACTTGGCTTGCCCCAAGAAGTTTTCAATTTTATTTTCTTCCTTTGACTATTTTTGGTAAAGTCACACCCTGTAAAACAAAGGGGGAAATTGCAGGGACAAAGTATGAAATAAAATACTGCCTCCAGCCCATCATTAAGGACCCAGCAGTTTATTTCCCTCTTTGATTTCAGGCTGCTTTTTGTGAAGAGGGGCTGGTTTGTCCTGCCAGCTTCTCTCCAGTCCGTGCTCAGGAAGGGAAAATAAAGGAATGAATAAATATGAAGGCTTGGGTCTCTCCTAAATGAATTTCAACTCCGTAATTTGCAGACGTTTTGCAAACTCTCCAAGGCTGCTCTGAATTGCTGCCTTGCCCTGCGGAGGGAGAAGAGCCGCTCTCCTCCTCCCCTCTGCCAGCCTCGCTCACGGTGCAGCGCTCCCACCTCCGGAGGCGGCGGGATGCTCCCGGGAGCTGCGGTCAGCGGACACCACCTGCAGCTACCAGCGAGCCCTTTGTGGCTCTCCTGGTGCCTGACCCGCCCCAGGGCCGGGAGCACCTCTGGCACCGCACCGGCAGTGGCAGCTGTCGGTGGGGAGCAGGCCGGGAGGAGGGCACAGCCCAACAACGCAGCAGTGGAGGACAGGAGAAAACTGGCCAGGACCGCAGGGGAAGGGAAGAGGGCTGAGAATGGAGCCTGGGCTCTGAAAACCACGGAAATGAAGGAGCAACGGAGGAGTATCAGCTCCAGCTGAAGCATCAGGAGAGGGGATTAGGAGTTTAGACTTGGGACAGTGGAAATGAAGCTGAGTAAAATGTCCCACAGACAATGGGAGCAGGAAAGAATCTTAAATGCAAATCCACGTTTCACAAAGGATTTATCATTATCCAGCAGTGCTTTGAGAATTAAGTGTTTCCATCAGAATCCTTGTCCCGGTGCACTAACACGACAGACGGCGTGAGCCTTTCCAGATGTGGGAGTGCAGATGGGCTTACGGGCCCACAGAGCACAATCCTCCCACTCTCCCCAGATGGATGAATGGGACTGTTACTCAGCCTGTGAGGAATTATCACTGCCGAGAAAGCAGCGCTACAGGAACAGACAATGGGATCCCCAGAGCAGAATCCGTGTGTGAAAACACACAAAGCAGTTCCAGAAAGGTAAACAGCTGAAGAAAGGGAATGTAGATCATTGAGCAAAATACGGCCCTCAGGCTGCACCCCCAATTTTTATTATCAGAGAACCAGAGAATCCCAGCCAGTTTGGGTTGGAAGGCCATCCAGTCCCACCCCCACCATGGCCAGGGACACCTTCCACTATCCCAGGTTGCTCCAAGCCCCCTCCAGCCTGGCCTTGGGCACTTCCAGGGATCCACAGCTGCTCTGGGCAACCTGTGCCAGGGCCTCCCCACCCCCTGAGGCGGTTAAATTGTGTTATTATTAAGTTGTAGGTGTGAAGGTTAAACAGTATCAGAGTTTTCCATGAATAAATGACAGGTCTCTGTGATGAAATCAAAAATGTAATATTTCCACAGCTAAATGACAGCAAAGAACTGTTACTCCAGGTCAATGGGTACCTCAGGGGAGCACAAACCCTCCCCACACAGAAAAAGCATTTTAGTGTTTCTCCTACCAAAAAGGCTTTTCTGGCCCCAGCTGCGTCCAGCCCCAGCATTTTACCCCATTGCAGGGCTGGATCTCAGACTGGGGCTGCTTCCAACTGAGCATGTTTTCCAAATAATCCCAGACGTTTGACAGGGAAATTGCCAAAGCTGCTTGTAGGCTGGATGTAACTTTTAACACTTGTAACACACAAAGCAATTCTTGCCTTGGTTTCCCTGGCTCTCCAGAAGGATCCCCTCGGTGTGCTGGCAGTGGGAGAGCCTGCACCGCTCCGGCACGCAGGAATGTGAACTCCCGGACAGTGCTGGATGGAAGGCTCATCCCTGGGCTCCCCTGCACAGAGGGCAGCCCCTGGCTGGGGACAAGGGGCAATATCACACACAGAAACTCCTTCTTGGGACTAGGCACAACCAACTCCCCCCTGGTATTGCTGCTACTGCTTTATTAAAATGCATAAAGCAGCCAGAAGCAAAGACACCAATAAATTCTTCTGTAAAAGCAGAAATGTTTTTTTCAAATGGCTCCCCTAACACTAATAATCACAGCTCTCTTATGTGTACTTGACTCTGGTTAACCTTTTTCTGGCACTTTTTAACTTCTCCAAGTCAGGTACTAATATGGAACTAATGTGGGGTTTATTTTCCCTATAGGAATAGCAGAAAGAGCACTGCACATTAGCGTAATCACGCCGGCTCCTTCCAGAAACTGCAGGACTTTACATCAAAGCAGCCGCATTATGGCACAGGAAAAGAATTTAATAACAATTGAGGGACTAAGCATTTTTTTAATGTTAAGGGGGTTTTATTGAATATTAATCCTATAAAATGCTCCTGAAAGTTGGCAGAAGGAAAACTGATGTCCCAAATAGTTATCGTGGCCTTCCACAGTGCCGGCGTGCAACTGCAGTGTAATCAGAATTCATCATGCCATTAGCAGAAGGACAACAGGAAAGGAGACACTTCCTCCTGCATCCTGGGGCTTGAACAACCAGAGCTGTGAGAACAGGCTCAGCACTGACAGCCTCAGCCAGCTCTCAAAGTTTACGTGGTTTTGGGTTCAGAGCTTCCAGTTTCCTTCAATACAACTTGGTATTTGCACTCTCGATTTTATCTTCTGCTAAAGATTTCCATTATATTTTCCTTTCTGAGGGGGTCAGAGGTTCTGGAAACAGGTCTGTGGTGAAAAGGAACAAGAAGCACCCAGAGTTTGGTTTTTTTTCTTTTTCTTTTCTTTCTTTTTTTTTTTTTTTTTCTTTTTTTCTTTTTTTTTTTTCCCGGAGGAGGTCACTCCACTGCCCGGCATGGCTGCAGCCATGCTCCAGCCACATTAATCCCTGCCCTGCTGAGCTGCTGGAGAAACAGGAATTCATCTGGCACCAGCAGGGGAAAGACAGAAGGAAAAATGAAGGGGGGAAAAAATGAATAAATAAATAATTCAGGCAGAGGATGAATACTTGAACAAAGCAGGGCCTGTGTGCAAGGGAATGCTGGGCTGCTCTGGAGCAGAGAAGAGCAGCAGCCCACAAAGGTGCACTTTATCCAAGCAGAATCAGTGCTCCTGCCCAGGCACTGACAGAGCTGTCCCCAGGCACCCCCTGGCCACACACACCGTGCCCTGGGTGCCCCCACCTTGGAGCTGAGTGCCTGGCACGGACCCTCCTGTGGGCACATGCCCAGGTTTGTGCCAGTCAGCTCAGCTGCTCCTGGACAGACACTCAGCACAACTCCTTTCCTAAGTGGCTCATGGACCCCATTCCAGGCCTTAGGATTTTCAGAGTAACTTCTGAGGGCCACCCCTGCGGGCTGGGCAAGGGACCCACATGTGGAGAAGGCCCTGTGCTTTAACCTCCATCTCAAATACCCCTTTTCTCTCTTTTTCTCAAGCCAAGTTCTGAAGGGGTGATGTTTTCCCACTGCACATGCCAACACAAGGTCAGGAACACAGAAACCACTTGTGCAGAGCCTGATGCTGGAGGGCAGGGCAGCACAGAGCCCACAGGGGCCCCCCACACTCGGACACTGTCTTAAGACACACTTGGTGTTAGTTTCTTGCTCTGGGATGCCTCCAGCTTCTCCTTCACTGGAAAAGGAAACTCGTTCATTATGTATCACAACAGTGTGTTAACAGCTCACGCCTGAACCGAAGCGAGTGCAGGGAACACTTTCATCACCATTTCCCTCTCGTCAGTTGGGAGTTTGCTGGCACTTACTGGAGACGTTTTCCCAGCCATTTACCACACAGATAGCCCACAACAATAAGTGGAAGAGTGACTGACCAGGTGCAATGCAGAAGATCAGTTGTTCCCCAGCACCAGGCCATGGTCTGTGCCACGAGCCGTTGCTGTGGTGCCTTTGAGCAGCGCCGACGCCTGATCGACCTGTCGAGAGCATCGAGGCCAGGGAGGAGCCAAGAACACATTAATAAATCTTGATATCAGTGTTTTATCTATGTGGTCTTGTAAGTTTACGAGCATTTGGCTTTGTTTTACACCAGACAGCTCCACGCTGCTCCGGAGCAGGCTGCCAGATGTGCAGCATTTCCCTCTGCAGCCTCATCGCTTGCGACGGGTCAAGTCCAACAGGAACCTCCTGGGGAGCCTGACTGCTGCCCCGCAGCTCCTCTGGGCACTGCTCTCCCAGGCTGACCACGCTTGTGACCTCTCTGGGAGTTACTGTGCAGACAAGGTGCTGCTGCCACCCAGCAGCTGGGCCTGGGATGCAAAATTGTGGTCGAGACATCTGAAAGCCCAAGGAGGATGTTGCTGCAGTAAGGAGTGAAGGTGTGAACTCCATGGGGATCCCAGGAGCTGCAGAGCAAGTTTCCATCCATATCCATGTACAGGTTTCTCAAGATAAAAAAGTTAAGCTTGCACACATGCAATATTAAAAAAAAACCTATGTGCTGTCAGGTGCCCACAGGAATCTCTGCACATTTGGCATTTGGGACTGGTGGGAACATGAAATGGTCATGGACATCTCAGAAGCATCCAGCAACCCAAAGGCAGGCATTTTGCTGTGGTGGGAAAAAAAATCATCCAAAGGGTGATTGCCATTTTGGCAACCTGTTACAAAAACCAGCCCAGGGGAGAGTTCTTGCCCACGTCCCTGTTTCATGTGCCACACAGCCCAGCTGATTTACAGAAGCAACAGACCCTCAAAAGCTGCCAACAGCTGAGTAGTTTAAAGTTGCTGTAAGGCAATTTTTTGGCAAGTGGTCATATAATTGTTTGTTCTGGACATCTGCATTGACTGAAGGAGTAGTGAACACAAGACTGTAGGAGTTTTGCTCAAATGTGGAGCAGAAGGCAGTGAATGGTCTCTGTTTCCCAGCAGTCTGTCCCAGCTTAGGCTCAAATACAAGAAATCTCTATTTTCAGAAATAAACTTTAGTCTTACAACAGGTGGCTTAAGGCAAAAGCAGGTGTTGACTATAGCCCTTTTCGTAAGGCCTTCAGAGATGCCCAATCCCAGGCTACTGAATACCTCAAGGAGAGGAGGGGGCTCTTGGCTTGGCACATCCTGTGACAGACCCTGGAGATGGGCAGGGAAAAGCCTCCATGGATAGGTGCATCCATGGAATGTCAGTGTCTCCTAACTGCCTTTTCCAATGACTGCTCCAGACCAACTTTTGCTCCAAGGTACATCTTTTGTTATACCTCCTTATGTTACAAGGAGAGAAAAGAAACGGGACTTAATAGAGTTGTGGATGTTTGAGGTGTCAGTCACCGACAGAAGAAGGCAGCTGTCAAAGTCTCAGCTGCCCCAGACTCTGGACAGCAAGGAGTGTGTTTGGTATATTAGGACCAAAAGAAATTCCAAGAACTGGTTTATTGCTGGGTGGATATGATTACAATATTAATGAAGAAGCAGACAGGGCAGAAGTGGTCGATAAAACTTTTGTTAGAGGACTCAGACAGTGCACTCAAATCGGATGAAGACCGCGAACCCATCTGAGAATTTCCAGGCACAGGGAGCATTAAACAATCTAAAATCGAACAGCCTCTGGGTGCCTTGTGCTCCTTCACTGTAAGAGAATTGCCAGGAGAGATCCCTAATCTGTCAATAGGAATGGAGAAAAGTTACGAGAGCAGGAAAATCGTGGAACTCTGGAAATGCTGTAGATTATATCCACACTCAACCAGAGCAAGCAGGACTTGTAACTACAGGTTACTTAACCTGACATCAATCTCAGCAGAAAGTCGGGGAAGTTAATACAGAATTTGATCAATAAAATATTAGAGGATGGGAATAAAATTAACTCAAGTCACAAAATGTTTTGTACCGAGTCTTGTTGAGCAAACATTGATTTTTTTATTTTAGGTTTCATAGTGTTGTTTCAATTGACTGACTCAGAGTCAGAGCCTTTGGGCAAACAGGGCTACTCCATGCAGCAAAGTCCTCCCAGGATGTTCCCTGCCCTGGCCCCAGGTGACCAGTGACAGCAGGTGACTGTGCAGGGGCTGAGATATAGCCACCAGACAGCACGTGGGTTATCAGCCCAAGCAGAGCCTCACTAGCACAGAGAGCCACTTCCCATTGGTCTGAGGGCAACAAATGCTATCCTTGACTTAGGCTGATCCTCTCACTGAGTCACAGGATGGGGCAGGGACCACAGTGGTGATCTGGTCCAACCTCACTGCTCTGGCAGGGTCATCCCAGAGCATGGGGCACAGGATGGCATGCAGATGGTTCTGGGCTATCTCCAGGGAGGGAGACTCACAGCCTCTCTGGGCAATCTGTTCCAGTCTCAAGCAGACCTCGGAGTACTGGGTTGCAGCGCTGACAGAAATGCATGGCAAAACCTAAGAAAATCGGAGGTTTATCACCTAAAAGCAGTAGGGAAGCCTCGCCAAAGACACTCCTCACAGCCACCGCTCCCGCCTCTGCCGCCCCGCGACCACAAACGCTGCGCGGCACCGCAGCCAATCCCGCCGAGAAAACAAGGAGCCAAACAGAAGTCTGGCCTCGATCCACCGAAAGCAGGGGCTCATCTGTAAGTGTTACAAGGTGTTCCCATCCCACATTATGGCCGGACTCCAATTCGTGCAGAAGCTGAAATAATGGCTTTTACTAAAGGAGGCCTCGGCTCACTCCTGCCTGAGCTTCCAGAGGAGCACAGGAGTGATGCTCACTCGCAGGAGACTGGAGCTGATGGAGCCACAGAGCTGAGCTTCCACCTGCTCAGCTAAACCCAACCTGAGCCAAAATTTTATTGAAGTTAAATTCTTCTTGCACAGATTTACAAGATGCGACCAGCTCAAAATTTTAATTGCAAGCAGAGAATGATTAAGCTGCTTGTTTGAAAGGTAAGGCAGAGCGAGTCTGCTGCCCTCAGGAAGCACTCTGAAAGGGGACAGACAGTGAGCCTGGCCGGGCCTGGCTCTGCAGCAGCCTCGCCTATGGGCAGCAGAGGAAGGATAATCATCTGCTGGAAAGCTGCAACACTCATCTGGGCCTCCAAAGCCATTCATTACTGCCAGGGAAACAGGGAAAGTTGGGGGCAGCCAGGGAAGCCCTGCAAACACCAAGTGTGGGTACCATGGTGAGCCGTGCCCTTGCTGGATGGGAGAGGAGGCAAAACTCAGCAAGGGCTGACGTTCGGCTGGGTTTTCTTATCTGAGAGCATTTTCTGATGCTGCAAGGTTATACAGTGATTTAAACCACAGCACTTTCACTGCACCCACTATTGCCAGTCTATCTGTAAATTATTTAATAATAAAAAATAAAAACTCCTCTGCAATCTCCATCCCTTCATTCATTCCCTTCACCACCAGCCTGACACCCACTCCCAAACAGGCACAAACCCCCACAAAACGAGATCCAGCAATTGTAAGATTCAACTTCAAAGACATTAAGAGACATAACATTTTATTTGCCTTCTGCTTTTTAACTTTTGGGGTCCACTCAGGTAATGCTTTTGAATTTTTAATTAAAAATAAAAGCAAGGCTGCTTCTGCTGTCATTTCACTTTGAAGTTGGACATTTAAATATCAAATCTGTTACCTGAAGACTCTGCTAAAGCTATGAGTTTAGGAAAACTGCCCAAAACATATGTCTCAGCAGATCTGGACACTTATTATGGTTTGAGCTGGTTTTATTTTGCCTAAAACTCTTGCTGTACATTCTTTCAGCAATTTTAAAGTGATTTTGATTTCCATGCAGTTTTTCTTTTTGCACTTGAAATTTAAATCAGAATCATAGGACCACAGAATGGTTTTGGCTGGGAAGGGACCTTAAAGCCCATTCAATCCCACCCCTGCTATGGCAGGGACACCTTCCACTCTCCCAGGGTGCTCCAAGCCCTGTCCAGCCTGGCCTTGGGCACTTCCAGGGACAGGGCAGCCACAGCTGCTCTGGGCACCCTGTGCCACAGGGAGGGATTTAATGAAATGAATGCATGCATTTGCTATCGTGGGGACGATTTGCCTCCATTTCCATCCAGTCCCCAGCCCCTCCTTGCTCAGCCCCTTCCCGCCGTCGCTGGGACAGTTCACGTGTCCCGTTGGACCACTAAGGAGAAGCTTCCATGGACACATGGGAGAAGAGCAGGGCCAGGGGCTGTGCTTTCCTAACACCTTTGCTGCCAGGTGGGCATCGGTGCCCACCTTGAGGAAGCCCTGCAAGTCCCGTGGGCCCCTCCCCAGGCCAGCAGCGCTGGCAGCTGTGGCTGTGAGAGCGAGCACGAGCCCCCAGTGTTCCTGCTCCCTCCGAAGCACAGCAGCCCCCGACTGCACGGCTGTAATGGGATCCAGCAGCAAAACACTCTTCCTGCTGGAGGACTGGTGTATTTCATTGCTGAAAGAACTCAGAACTTTTGAAGCCTCTCCTTAATTTTCAATGAAAAGCATTTGGTTCCAGGGTGACAGACGAGGCTCTTAAGAGCTGTTACCACCTGAGGTAATTATAAAATGACGGAAGGGAAAGGGAAAAAAAGCAAGCAAGTGCCAGATTAACACTCAGTGTGTTTGTGCAGGACTACAAAGGCACTTGCACGGCTGCCTGCACAAGAGCTCGGCTACAACAGCTTCCAGTTGGAAAGAAAATTGAAGGAGGGTGGAAGTGAGGAAAGAAGAAATTGCAATTAAAAACTGAAATGAATTCCAAAATAACATATGAACTGGAACGCTACAAAACACTTTCAAAAAAAAAAAAAAAAAAAAGGAAAAAGGAGACTTTTATAGCAAACTGAAACCAGCCCAGATTGGAAAGAAGAGTCAAAAAACCTCTTGTGCAAGCCTGGGGCTGGCTCAAGCCCCAGGACCTGGAGGAGGGCTGTCCTCTCCCTTGGAAGCAGGTAAATCTCAGCAAATTGGAATTTCATTTTGACACTTCACTTAATATACTCTATGTATAACTAGAGGGAAAAAATTAAAGCAAGACAAAACCAGGCAAACAGGCTGAGCAAAGCCCTATGAAATGAAAGGAAATGGTTCCAGCAGTAATAATTAGTTCTTTAACTACAGAATCCCAGAATGGTTTAGGTTGGAAGGGACCTTAAAACCCATCCTGTCCCACCCCCTGTCATGGGCAGGGACACCTTCCACTATCCCAGGCTGCTCCAAGCCCCATCCTAGCCTTGGACACTTCCAGGGATGGGGCAATATGGTGAAATCCAGTGAAGTAAGAACACACAGACCATACAAGAAACATCTGGAGTGGAGGTACAATCCTTTGGTAAGAGATAAAACACAGCAGGTCTCAGTGAGGAGAGGTGAGCCCGAGGTGGGACTGCGCACTGAGTGACTGAGCAGGGCAGAAGCAGCAGACAAGGGGCGTCACCAAGTTCAGTAGCCTTCAACTTTGGATACCCTGCTCCTAAATCTAAATTAAACCAGAATAAAATGCGAGATTATTAGCCTATAGGTCCACATAATAAATTCCTCCTGAATTCTGCCTCCTTGCCAGGAGAGCGTTTGTAGCAGAGGAAAAGCTTGGAAATTCCGTATGGCGAGTGGCCGCACCCAGTGGCAGCCGCCAGTGCCCAGGGACACCGGCTGTGCCCACCCATCCCAGCCCGGAGTGGCGTGCACAGGGCTGATGGCAAAGAAAGGGCCTTTAATAAACCAGCAGCATAATCCAGGACTCTGTCCTCTTTATTTTTTTAATAGAAGCCTTTCACTATATGGAACTAATTATCGCCATCTGCCGTCCCCGGTCTTATATTTCCTCTCTCACAGCTCATTCTTCAAAAACTCAGTAGCTTCCTCCCCTTACATTTGTAAATGCTGTTGACTATGGATAAAATCCATGTTTACTTTGTATTCAGGGCCCATAGGAAAGCTTGTTTTAATCATCAACAGATGTTACATTCTGCTCTGCTGTGCTTGGCACACAACTTCAGAGGGAAATAAAAGAAAAATCTTTATTTTAAATTTAAATTGTAGATTGTTACAGACTAAATAAAATGCCAAATTGTTATTGGAAACAACATGGCCACTGTAATAACTGTAACTGACATTTACTTTTTACAATTAGGGTTTTTTTTTTCTGTTGCTGTATAACACAAGATGGTTTCCACATTTTGCAAAGGACTTTCTTTCCCTTTGCTCTGAAATGATTTGCAATCAAGCCACAGACATTTGTAATTTATTTTTATTTAATACTTTCCTACGAGCTTATGAAATACTGGGATTATTATGCTATATACAGTAGATAGTTTTTGAATACGTACTCTCCCTCCGGACTCATATTTCAATACACATTATCCCCTTGAACTCATTTATAAACACCCATTATTCCCCCAGACCCCGCTATAAACATGGAATATCTCCACGGACTGTTCCGGCCTTATGGTCCTTTTTATCTCTGGCTTCTTTCCTATTTCTGTTCATCTTTGATGTCTGCTCCGCGCTCCCCCAGCCGCGCGCGCCCGGGGCGCGGTGCCCTCCCGAGCGGCCGGCAGCGGGACCCGCGGGTACGGCCCGCAGGTACAGCTCCCCTCCCGCTCCCTGCCCAGCTGCTGGCAAAGCCGAGCTGGCAGCGGCTGCCTCGGGCACCTGCTGCAGGCGTGCCGACATCCCTGCCCGCGGCATCCCTGCCGCTTTCTCCGTCGCTGCGTGAGCAGCGGCAATGGGACCCTCGAGCCTCCGCTGCCTGAGCGTTCACTCCTCGCCCAGCTACCAAACTGGTGCTTTCTTTGGCTGCTAACTTCTCATTTCAGTTTTGTTTCCACACCGCTGCAGAAACTAATTATGAAGTTATTTAGGGGTTTGGTATTGCTCAGGAGCAAAATGGAGTAAAATGTTTGAACATGACAAACTGAAATATTCGGCAGGATAGCTCTTCACTGTACCTTACTTTGAGAGTGATTGCAAGGGCACATCTTCCACTAGGTTTCTCTAAGTCCTGTTCAAACTGGCCTTGGACGGAAAGGATGGATTCCATGCCAAAAGATGTTTTAAATGCAAGCTTTTGAGCCTGGGCTTATGCATCAGAACGTCTGGGAGTTTTTAGAGCAAGTCTGTAAGGGAGCAGAAGGAGCTGTGCTAGACCTGGATGACATGGTGACACTACTGGGGCTCTGAAGGATCAGAGTTGGGGGCTTAGATGTAGGAGAATTAATTTATAAAAACACAATGATGTACACCAAGGGCAGATGTTGCATATATTTGGGCAAATCTTAAGCAGAAACAAGTTTTAAAAATTTTCCTCATGAAACTTTGTGATCCAAAAAATAAATCTCGGGAGGAAATAAATCCTTTTCTTTTAAAAATTGCAAACTCCAGCACAATGCAAACCAGCTTGGAAAGCACCAGACGGCTATTTTACATCGCTGGTGAATACTGTTACGAATTAACAGCTCATTAAGAAAAAAACCTTTGCAAACCATGAATCTCAAAAGAAAGTCTGAGAAACTGTCATCTGCAATCTCCAGTGTGTGAATAAATCTAAAATCCATCAAGGGACAGGGTTCTTCCGAGAGCCAAACAAACAGGTGTCCCCTGGCCTCCCGACCCCGACATCAACAGCGCAATAAAACTCTTCCCAGTCCAGGACCAAACCATTTGGTACCAGTGCATGGGATAATACCTGCTCCTTAGAACACGGAAACACGGATAACAAATGCCTCTAAAGTCCCAGAAGAAACAGAGACGTGCACTGTGAAGTATCCCCCCAGGAATCCTGTAAATCATACCCAAATTTCACTTGTCCTGGAACAGGTTTGAAAATCTGTTTGTGGTTTCTCCTACATATTTTGAACTGTATCTGGTCAGTTCAGAAATGAAAGAGTCCTTCAAATTCCAGTGGAAAGATTCTCTGTACGTGTTATTTTAAAATAGTCTTAAACTGCAGACAAATTTGCTCTGCAAACTCAATTATTTTTATGGTTTTAAAAAATTTACTCTTTTTTTATCACATTTGACTGATCTGTACAGTCAAGTGCCATTACTTCATCCATTCATTCCTCTGTGCCAGATTCGTTCGCGTTGGCACCCAAAGGGCAGTGCTACAAACGCCCTGGGTTATTCTCTGCTCCCTGAGCTCCAGCATTCCCAGCGCAGCTCAAATCATCTCTGGGCAGCTGGAAGCACCACGAGCTTCTCCTGTTGGCTTCTATGAGCCTGGTCTCAGCACCAGAGGGATGAAAACCTCTGCTTTCGCAGATGGTGACCCACATTTAATTTCTGTGACTGCCCTTCCATCCATCCATTGATTTCTCTGCACTTGAAATGTAACACCAGCTTGGAAAGCTCTCCCAAGATAACCTTCAGCATCCAAAAGGCCCCCTCTGACTGAGGGTGAGAGCTCAGCCCCTCTCTGGGGTCACAGCTTTGTAACTCGCTGGGTTCACTTGGCATTGCAGCACAGCTCAGCCAGAGGAGGATTTTTACCAGCACAGGTTTACCTGCAGTTTATTAACATTAAACCCTTCCTCTTCATTGTCACTTCTCCCAGCTCCTCGTGGTTTATCCCATCGCTACCCTAACACAACGTTCTCACACAGATGTGGTAAACACCCAACAATAAAACACACAAGTCAATGTTATGACATGCATAGAAGGCAGCAGAATTAGAGCTGGGAGTGTCACTCCAGCCCTGTATCACACCACGTGTGGCACGGGGTGCCACTGCCACATAAAGCATGGGAGATTTAAGAGAAGAGCAGATAGGCATATGCAAAAAGGCAGAAACATTTTTTTTTTTATTATATTTTCCTGACAGCTCCTCACATTTATTTTCTTTGTTTCACCACTGAATAAATCCCTGTTCAGACAATTCACTATGATGGACTAAAACATAATGAAAAACTCAAGCTGGTAGGACTGAGTTGTTCAAGAAAAAGGAAATTATTTGAGGTCATGTTTATTCAGAAACAAAAGTGCCTTTTTAATTCACCGGACTCAAGATAATGTGATTTTTTGATCCAATTCTTTACATAATACAGGCCACCAGAATTTTCTGTATTACTTCCAGTTTAAAGCTCAATAGCTGCACTTGAACTACAGGTTTAGAAAATCATCCGCTCTTGATGCTAAAATATCCACCATAACAGCCATTAAGTTGTTCCAGTGATTAATCACTTCCCCTGATTAACATGTACATTATTTCTAGTCAAATTTTTGTCTACCTTTAATTCAATTCACTAAATCTCTGTATTTTTTCCTTCTACTCTTTAAGGGCTCTCTATTTGCTAATTCTTTTTGCCCATGCAGGCACTCATTGACCAAGTTCAACCACCTCTTTAGTGCCTTTATGATAACAGAAGAGTTATTTGAGTTGATTTTTTTTATCTGTCACCATAAGATAAATTTTTCACTTATTTAATTCCCTTTGTGGATTTTCAGTGCATCTGTTTCAGTGCCTTTTTCTGAGTGTCAGGCCAAGAAATGGACAACAGCACATGAAGGCACCAGAGGAGCTGCAGGGACTCCCAAGATTAACTAAAGGGAATTATCAGCATACAAAAACTTTTCAGCAATTATTTTTATTTTTTCAAAAGAGCCATGTACTTTTAAAGTGCATTTCAAGAAAAGGCAGTGTCGTTTGTTTTATATAAACAGACAACTTTGAAATGCATTCTCTTTAAAAATTATACCACTTCTTCACATCTTAATTAATGCCAAAACTTGATTTTCTTTCTTAGCAGTGTATTAGAAAACTGCTATTAATGTAATTTAATTTTTGTAAGGAGCAGCATTTGTTTTCTATTTAAAAAAAAATAGGTGGTTCTGAAATGTTGGTCTGTCAACATCACTTAGAACATTCCCATTCCATGCCTCTATGTAATAAATTAAATCAGAGTTTTAATTGTGCCCATGCTTTGTGGTTCCTGGCAGTACAAAAAGATCTTCTGTGAATTCACGTCCCAAAAAGCCCTACTGAGTGATTAATTACTGGTCTGGAAGATATAAATATGCTTTTCAGGGAAGTCAGTATGGACTGCTGGAAGCTTTGGTCTTATGTATGGCTGTAGGTGTCTCTCACCCAGCAGACATCACCCTAATTCAAACAAGATTCCAGTTCCAATATTTACTGGCAGTACAAACCCCTTTCCTGTCCACTTGCCCTATTTAATTAACACAAGATCTATAGATCTAAAAGTGAGGAACATGAGATATGTTTATTCATATTTTAGATTTCCCTGAGTTTTCCTCAGCCTGGAAGAAGCCACCAGCACAGTGTCTTCAGTCCTGCACGTTCTGGACATCGAAGCTCCTCCAGAACATTGTTCTGATCAGCATGGGAGTAAAACCCAGCCCAGCTTCATTTTCCTTCCCACCAGAGCACCATCAGTATTAAAACCAAAACCATCCCACCTGCACATCTGGAGCAAGTCAGTGCCACCTCAGCCAAACGACGGGGCCCAGCTGGAGCTTCCATCACCCCAGGGGAACATCTCCCAGCACGGTGAGGAGCAGCAGGCAGGAGATCAGTCAGCAAAAGGAAAACTGATCAAAACCAGCAGTGATTTGAAAGGACCTGGAACCACTAATGCGACACTGAACTTGTCACAGTCAGGCCACCAACACAAGCCAAAGCAACCTAAGTGGAGATCACTGCCTAATGGCCTGGCAGAGGCAGCTGAGGGATCACAGTCCAGCTCCTTGCCGTAAGGAACACCATTTATGTCACTACAAGCAAGAACATGACAAACAAAGACAAACAAAGACTAACTCCATCCTTCCTCTTTGAAAAGGTCTGTCCATAGTCAAGGAACAGAGCAAAACGTGAAAGAGAAATGTGTTTCTGTTTGGGGGATAGAAGACAAGAGCTTTGCAATCCTCTGAGCACCAAAATTCACTGAAATCACCAGGGCCATTGTGATTGCTCATTAACAATACACATCTTCCAGCTGACATTTTCCATTTGGACCTTGTGAAAACCACAAATCAAACATACATAAGAAGGTAGCCAACTTCAACCGAGGAAAGGTCTTTAAAAAACAAGAAAGAAAATAAACCTTTGATAAAATAATTGCTTCTACTGTTATTTTTTTGCTATTGCTTCAAAAACAATTTCTCTTTCTTTCTTGTTCATCTATCTGGTGTCCTGCTGGTGTGCAGATGAAAGGTCCAGTCTCTTTAAAATTTCATGCAGGGCTCTTCAGAACAACTCAGTTTTAAATGCCCATGGCAAAGACAACAAAATGTACCAGTAAATGGGAAGCAGATGAAACCCCTGTTTATACACTCCGTAAAGGTAGTGTGTGTGACAGGGGCTGTTTCCACACCCATGCACACTGGCAAGAACCATCCATAAAATCACTAAACCACATCACCTTACATTCACCAGGACTGACCACAGCTCAGCATCCCAAAAACTACCTGGGACTTAGCAAACCCAGGTGGGTACAATTCTATCACCTGGTAAGGAAGGTTTTTTTCTCTTTCTGCCCTTCCAGTACCTGAAGGAGCCTACAAGAAAGATAGAGACTATTTAGAAGGAATGACAGGAGAGGGGAGAATGGCTTCACTCTGCCAGAGGGCAGGGTTAGATGGGATATTGGGATGGAATTCCTGGCTATGAGGGAGGTGAGGTCCTGGCACAGGTTGCCCAGGGAAGCTGTGGCTGCCCCTTGATCCCTGGGAGTTCCAAGGCCAGGCTGGACAGGGCTTGGAGCCACCTGGGACAGTGGAAGGTGTCCCTACTGGTGGGACTGGATGAGCTTTAAGGTCCCTTCCCAACCCAGTCCATTCTGGGATTCTGTGGTATAAATGACATTTCCTTCAAGTGATTTTGCCACTCACTGAGAGCATGTTCTGACCAAATTCAAGACAACAGATTCTCACAATGTACTTCAAGTTTCTACGGCTCGTGAGCCAGCATGGTAAGCACCACAATTTAAGGCTGCAGCGTTCAAGTCTGACAGGTTTGTGTGGATTTGTAGCACCTTTTTCCATCTAATAAGTCTAAAGTATTTTGCCAGAACAGTCACTGAACTTCCAACCGGAAGCCACAGCATCTGTTTCCTATATCTCTGCTGTTGCTGCTCTCATTTACAGTGTTCACAACTCTGAGCACTCATGAGGAGATATTTCTCAGCTCACTGTGGAGTTGAAGCAGACGATTCACATCTGTGGTGCTGAAGCAGCTTGGGAGAGACCAGTGGACTCCCTGCCCATAAGTGGGAATATGTATAATTTAAAAAAAACAGAACAAAACACAAAAAACCCATCAGAGGAACCAGCTGTCAAATACTGAGATGCTTGAGGAAGAGCAGAAATGTATTGACTATTTTTCAGAGAACTGTTCCAACATCTAATGGCAATCTAGATTCCCCTTGGGAATAGGGTAGTTTTAGGTGCACAAACTCGTCATGAGTGGAGTTATGTTTTGTACACTAATGATGAAAAAAACAAAAACTGTATCAAAGTAGGTGAGATGGAAGGTTTGGACACTCAGCATCCTGACACATAAAATGTTACCCTGCAGGAGTCACTTGCATTAATCAAAGAGCTCTGGTAGTGAACTGCACATTGAGAACAAAAGCCAACCACTCAGTGGGTCCAGCTGTGTGATGGGGACGCTCAAAGTGAGGATGATTCAACCACAACACATCTCTGCTGCAGTCTAGAGGCTGAGTTTGGAGAGCACTGTGCATCACCCACAAGAAAACTTTTCAGTATCTCAGGGAGCTGCTATCAACAGGCTCATCCTGGATACCCTTGTGCCAAGGCGGTTCCAAGGAGACAAATCAAAATCATCAGATGTTCAAGAGAGCAGCCTTGCAGATGAAGGGTAGTACCACAGAGTGACAAATGAGTGAGTCATGGGCTACTGGATGTGCAGAAGTGAGTCATGGCTCAGTAAATGGGCTTGCTCTGGCCACATCCCTTTGTCACACAGTGCTAATAAGACCAACCCCCCCTAATTGCATCAGCCAGGCAGAGGAAACAATAAAACTCCTTCAGTCAAGCCTGAGCTCCTGCATCCAGAGCACCACCACCCCAAGGGATTTTGCAGCCAAGTGCTGTGAGGTTATGAACAGGGATGTGAAGCACAAACCACTTTCTATATTACCAAGACAGAAGTGAAAAAGCCCTGCGAGCCCCAACTGGGAATGAGTCCATTGTGATTTGCTCCACAGGATTTAATACACACACAAGTCCTGCAGAACATTCTCAGGAGTCTCTGCCTCAGCTGGGGTGGACACACTTCACTTTGGGCTTTTAAGGCTGAAAATAACACAGGTGATTTTACACAATAATCAGACTGGTGTAATATTTCCAACCAAATGGCATCTGCATGACCAAAATGGAAGATGTAAGTAAAAGGAAATCTCTGTTACTCACCCCAGAATTTAATCAAATGAGAAGGCTAAACAGTGCTTTCTTTGACAATCATGTCTATGGTACACGACCTGCTGTCACACCAGAACAACCTTAATACAAAATGAAGAACTCAGGGCTATTTTCTGTAAGTAGAGAAGTAACTTGGAGTTATCCTTTTAGCTTATTCATGCATTATGGACTTAATAGCTCAGTCTTGGTTTTTCATATGTTACTACTAATTAGACACGGTGTAGCCAGAGGCACAAAGCAATCAGAAGCAGCAGCAAAGATCCAGAGTCAATGTGTCCCCCTCCACAGGACCCTGCTCGTTGCCCAGCTGGACCCTCACTGCCTCTGACAGCCCAAGAGACACCTCTGAGCATAAAATTAGTACAAAACCTGTGCTACCTGTACAGTCTTGGGCCAGGACCTCACTGGCTGTAAAGCTGCTGTTCTCTCTGTCTATAAGGGAACCGTGCCAACACTGCAGTTCTGACCTGCACATCCCAACCAAAAAAGGCTTCTCTCTTCCCACTCCAGCAGAGCTGCATCCCAGAGGGATGCATGGAGAGAGATGTGAGCCCCAACAGCCACCTGGTTTTGGTGTTAAGGGTAGACCCAGGTTTGCAGCCCATCATTCCCCAGGGCAGAGAGGGACCAACCCTAGGCTCAGGACATCACAGGTGCTGCTGGTACTAGAAGGGACCATGATAAAATTAATGTGTATTAAAATACCACAGACTCCATCCCGTGACCTTGAGTTGCTCCATGGTTCCTAGTCCAACTGTGGCACCAAGGACCAGGCCAACAAAGTTTTCAGCTCCACAGGCAAAAAAGCTACAGCAGCGATTCTGATGGATTTTTCAAACACACCCTGAATGATCTGCACGTTACCTATAACCTTCTGCCAAGCCCCGGTGGGGCTCTGCTGAGGGCAGCTTTCACCAACACTTCACAAGAGCAGCTCGTGCAATGCCTGGGTGCCTCTCTCTCACCCTGCTCTGGGGACACCCTGTGCCAGTCCCTGTGCCAGTCCCTGTGCCAGTCCCCGTGCCCACAGCCCAGATGGCCCCACACACGTGCAGCCCATGGACAGCTGAGCCCCAGCACAGGGCTGGCAGGAAGGCAGCAAACCAGCCCACCTGGGCACAAGCACCTAACCCAGGAGCATCCTCATTAGAATCCTCATTAGCCGCTCCGTGTAATTAGCTCCAGGTAGTTGAAAGCACATTTTTGCTTGGCCTTTCTACATCTGTGTTTTCCCCAAAGACTTAACTACCTGGTTTAATGCTCAAACACTAAAACTCAGTTCTCCATCCATAAAGTATTTTAATCTAAAAATAATTTGAACCATGTTTATTTTTAAGAACTTTTACCCTCCCAAAAATAATGTTTAAAAGAAAGCAACTTTAACCATGAATACAGAGTAAATAATTGCTGTTGCTTTCCTTGCAAATAAATCACTTTTACTCTGAATTTAAAAAAAAAAAAGATCAAAAGTAACATTAATCATGCTGGCCAGGGAGCAAAAGGACATTCCCAGACATTAACTGCCTTCCAAATATGAAAAACATATTAAATATCTCCCTAAAACAAGATGTTTTCCTCATGTTTCTTTTGAGGGAAAGCTGCTGGGCACATTCCTGCTGGGCTAGGCTGGGGGGGCACCTGCAGTGTGCCACCCCTCAGCACACCTGCCCCACAGGCCTGGCATCCAGCAGGCTCTGGCTGGGATGGAGCTGCTCTGGTGGCATCAGGGCACCTTGCCTTTACACAGGAATTCTGCACTGAGAGCTGTCCTGACTGTGCAAATTGATTTTTTCCCCAAACTTTTGCAAGAAAACACACACATGGAAACTCCCACTCATCTGGCTGCCACCATGGCACACGTGGATCAAACACCACAGATTGTGCATTTACTTAATCATGAGCTGTGATTTCTGTTGCACAGGATCGGAGGCACGAGGGAGAGAAACCCACTTGGGCAGTGTAAGGAAATGCAATTAGAGTCAGTCCCAAAAAAGACCCAGGAAAGCTATTTTTCCCTCAGCCTGGCTGGCCCAGAATCCCAGCACACCCTCAGTAACCTGAGTGAGCAGGAAGGTGCTGACTGGGCCCCCAGTTCCAGTACCAACCCTTAACCCCACAGCGTGGGTTTGTCATTAGGACAAAAGAAGGGGGTGACACTCGGTGCTGGGCATCGCCCACAGAGTGAGGGCCATTAAGAGCACTACTCCTCCAGAGGGGTTTGATCCTTCCCCTTCCCACCTCCAGAGAGTTTTTAATGCTTTAAAGACACATTAAGAAAACCTGGATGCTTTCTTCCCTTAGCAGGAACCAGGGAACTGAGTGGCCAGTGCAGCGCCTACACCCCGCGCTGGGGCACACCAGGTGCTGGCCACAGGGACTGCCCGTGGGAGATGCCACTGGCTGCCAGGCTGGCACACCCACTGCCAGTGCCATTCCATACCGCAATGCCCAGTCTCTGGAATGCCCCCTTGCCCTGATCCTTGGAGCAGACACGCGTTAGACCGCTCCTGCCAGCCCCTGCTGCCACACCACACCTCCACGGTGAGGCTGCTCATATTCCTGCTCCCAAAAACACAGCTCTGCCTAAAAGGAGAGGATGGGCTTGGTGCCCCAGCAATAAAGGCTTCTCAGCACCATCAGTAACTCCTCTTTCCCTTCATTTTCCTGCTCCCCCCAAGAACAGGAGGGACACACAGACAGTGAGGCTGCGGAGCAGCAGCCAAATCTCTTGTTGGATTTGCTGTCTGTATTTCTTTGTTACTGAAGTCCCCCTAATTACTTTGAAAGTCTGTGGATTCTGGTCACAGGAATGAGGGGTTTCTGTCAAAGCAATTTTCCAGAAAAAGCCGTTTCTCTGGAATAACTTCTCATCTGCTAATCCAGCAGTGCCGCAGTTGCCGGCTGGTCCAAAACAAAGGAATAACGTTTTCCTCCCGGACACCCTGAGGAAGAATTTTATTAGCAGCATACATGTATGATTAGAATAACAGAAATAAAAGTTTATTTGTGAAAGAACTGACATCAAACCAATACCCAAGTCCTCTGAGGACAGGGTAGATGCCTTTGAGCAAGGAGCTTTTAAAAAACTACCAAAAGCACACAGGTCACTCACTTTTTCCATCGAGTTTCTTCTCTGTGCCTTACTAGTATCATTTTCTTTTAAAGCAATAGCATTTGAACTTGTACCAACTCCTAAAAAATTAGGATTTTACATGTTTATCATGTCTCATAAGAAGAAATTCCCATATATTCAAGTGGCAAACAGCACACAACACAAAGCCATAAAACTTGGCGGAAAGTTCATAGCTGCAAACCTTTAAAATGTTTCATGTGAAAGAGCTGATAATGCAAAAGGAAAGGCAGTGAGTGAGCATCCCGGGATTTGCAAATTAAAGCCGTGCAGTAGCTGACATCCAATGTCTCAGGTCCTGTTGGGGCAGGAATTGCCTGTCCCTGGCTTACCTGCTGTCCCAAGCGGAGCTCTGCTGGCGGCGAGCCGCGCAGCGAAGGTGGGCACAGAGGCTGCTGCAGCTGAGGGGCTCCCTCTGCACCCTCGTGTTCCAGCTGGTCCTGGTGGCACCAATGGAGCTTGGGAGGTGTTTGGGATCACAGCAGGACAACCTGACAACGCCTGTCCTTGGCTGTGGTGAGAGCACAGTCCCGAGGAGACCAGCCCAGTGCCCGGGCTGTTGGAATGTGTGCCCTTGGCTGAATTGTAGCACCAAAAAAGGAGCCAACAGAAATTATTGTTTTCTGATTCACTCTTAGACTAATACTCAAAGATATACAATCTCAAGTTATTTTCCAAACATTAGGAGTAGAAAAAAACAAATATTTAATAAATTGATTAAACTTCTGTTGGGCAAAAGTACTTCAGAGCATACCCTGAGCTCTGGGTGTGTCTGTGCCACCCCCAACACTGCCAAAAGACCTTGTGCAGAATTGCTACAGTAAAAAAAAAAAAAAAAAAAAAAAGAGAGAAAATATTAATACATGAGGCTTCTCCTCAACCTGTTTTCCTTCCCAAGGAAGGAGACAGTTATCCCTGCTCCAGCAGGACGGAGATAAGCACACACAGAATGCCCAAAGGCTACAGTTTTTCATTTTCCTCTTGGCCGATCTACAACTAAGCTGCCAAAATAAACAAACTTCGCCTTCCAGTCAGGCTCAAAATGAACCAAACTGAATTTTTATATCATAAAAGGAAGCAAAAAAAATAAGCAGGAACAGTCAAAATGCTTAAAATATCAACACTTTTTTCCAGAAGGGAAAATAAATTTCTGAAGACAAGCTATTAAGCACTGATTTCAGGCACTAATTACGCAGTCCCCAACACATCCAATGCAGTATCTCAGTCGCAGTTGCCTTCCTAAAGTCAATGAAGTGAGAAAGTTTGGCTTAATGACATCAGGGACCAAACCCATACTTTTTAGGTCAGAAGAGGACCAAGCACATATTTTGACTGCTACCTCATCTAAACTTGCTCTTTGCAGAGCAACAGCTTCACTAAATGACAAGTTTTTTTGAGTGACATTTTTGTGGCCCATTGAAAGCTCCAAAAAGAACTTGGAGAGAAATCCAAAGCCTCCTCACTGACTTTGAGCAGCAGGGATGCCCCAGGGTCACCTGAGCAGCCAAGAGCCAGCTCCAAGTGCTGGTATTGGTATTTTCTGGAGACACTGAAATTTCTCCAGAAGATCCAGAATACTTTCAATTTTAGACATAATATGAACTTTAAATGATTAAACGTTTCATCGTGTACTGAAGAACCTGAAGGATGAACTTTTCTAAAATGCTGAAACACAATAAGCAGTATGAAGACATAGACCCAGAGACTACCCCACAGCCCTGCCATGCTGCCATCAGTGCATCTCCCAGAATTCTGACCCAGCTCTGCCTCTGGCAGGCCAGGAACCACCAAGAGAGCTCAGCCCAACCTGTGCAGGCTCCCCCACGCCACAGCTCACCTGTCCTGTGTGGCCAGCTCCAGAGGTTTCCCTGAGCTGCTGTGTCGTGCATTGCCTCCTGCAAGAGATCTCTCGGACCATTTGGAATTAGAAACTGTTCCTTTTAATTACCTCTTGCAAATTACTTGCCCTTCAGAGCTAGGAGGGGCAGTGCCCGGGAGGCAATGGCCACGCTGGCCACCCCAGCAGCACCGGACACCTGTGGAGTGTGACAGCTGCCGTGGTTTTGGCCATGGGACAGGGGCAGAGCACCAAAGATTGCTGCAGCACCCCTCCTACCTCATCTTGGAGCAGCCCAGCACCGTTTTAACTTACCAACACCCAAGGCACCAGGGAAGTTGTACACAGGCAGGAAATTGTCCGACAGCAGATTGTTTTGTAGGATATCGAGGAAAAGGAACGCGAGGAGCAGCCAAGATGTCAGAGAACCCTTCAGAGGTTTCCTCCTCCCCGCTCCTGTGCTGACCGTCCCCAGGCTTCACTGACCTGCCAGTCTGAGGCACAGGCACACCAATCCACCATGATGCTCCATAAAACAGTGCAAAAGCACCTGCTTTAAAGAAAAGCCCATTTTGTGAGTCACATAGACAAAAGTACAAACCCCAAGTACCTGCTGTGTCAAGCAAAATACATAAAGCACAATCAGAAAAAAAACATTGAAAAAATGTGAATGCCACACAAAGCAGTCTGGAAGAGTAACTTAAAAGGACTGATGGGCTGCTTGTCACTTTTGTATGTACTCTTACCCTTCTTCCACTCAGTACACTCATTTCCCTTTTTTTAAAACCTATTCCCCTTACTCAGTGTCTTTGATCCTTTCAGAGTATGACACAACATTAATAACAGAGGTAGGCAAACATCCAGACCAAAACAGAGCATGTCATCTATCACACTTGGTTCCTCACAAAGTACAAGTTTAACTGGAATTTGTGTGGCCAGCAAGACTGAATTATAAATAATATAAATAAATTCACATTTTGATTTTTTTTTCCTTATTATTGTAATAGGAAAAAAAAAACCCAAAAAACCAAAAAGAGGAATTATTTCTGCAACAAATATCTTACGAGAACTGCAGATCCAGACCAACAGCGTGCCAGAAGGTTGGAGAGCACCAGCCGCACGCATGCAACAAGTGGAACCACGGCAAGAGTAGCCTCTCTTCGTTTTAAAAACAGAGTGGAACAGCCCAGCTGCCAAGGAGAGGGAGGCCGTGCCAAGCGAGCGGCGTGGCACACCTGGAGCGCGCGGGGCGTGCGCCGGGCCAGGCGCTGGCCCGCGGTTCTCTGCTCCAGCCCCAGCCCCAGCGGGAACGCGGTCCCTGCGCTCCCCTGAGAGCAAGGCCAGGCTGCTCTCATGGGGACAGGCTCAGGCACACACGCAGCTCCGGGCTCCAGCGATGGCAGGGCTGGTGGCTGAAGTTACTCCCTAAGGCGTGGCCTGTCCGTCCCTGCACGTCCAGAGCCAGGTCAGGGCCCCGTTAAAAACACGGGCGTTGATCCACGATGCGTTTCTGAGCTCCATGAGGGACTGCGGCCACAGCCGCTGGCTCCTCAAACAGGGGAAAGCTTTGAGTCACACAGTGGGGATAATTTTCTATTTAATCTCATGGACATTCCAACTGACCCCTGCTCCTGACATTGCCATAATTAGAAGCATTTGACATTACACTTTAACAACATTCTTCTTAGTTGGCATTTTTGTGAGCAATTAATAACCTTGACTAAAAATAAAATTTATGTATATATACACTGCGTTATGAAACACACAATATTTTAAGATAGCATTTCATCTGAATACTTTCTTGAGGTCATGTGGAGCATCTATCTCTTTATATGGATAACTAGAAGCAAAGAGGAATCTGTCGTGATAACATGCAAATAAGTACGGTGCATTCATACGAGACCAAACACTAGAGTAATAAAAAGGAAGGAAAACTACACAGCAGGACAGATATTTCCAGCATTAATGTAGCATTTTCACCTGCTGTGCAGACACAAATTCTGTGTACATGAATTAACACTTGCTCTTATTTGTTTTCTCACCTTCTTTATAGACTAGAAGCCCTATGTGCATCTTTACTTTCAACTAATATTAAGAAGCATCCATGGCTGCAAAGATTATTTCCATTTATTCATGTGAAAAATGGGGTTGTTGTGTACACTTCCTGAGGGAAAAAAATTTAAAGAGTTATGCCAAAAACTAAGGCAAAAAGTCTGTTAGACTCTCATCATTTATCACCAAGATACTTTAAAGAATGACTCTTACATCAAAGCAATGGTCACTCTATTGCCAATAATAAGGGCTAAATCAATTTAATCACAGAGCTTCTGTACTTGCTTGTTGAGCAAAGCTCAGCAGGAGCTCCTGGGCTTCATGGAGGCAGAGACTGTCCTCTGATTTCTTATCTTAATGTTTTACATTAACATTCTTTTAATATTAACAGGAACCTGAAAACAGCCCTGTATGTGCAACTGGATCATGTGCTTATTTCCATCAGTGTTCCTCTCCCTACCAGCTCCTTGTAGATGAGATTTCTAAAATAATTAATACTTTCATGGAGCCAGCTATGTTTTAACGCCAGAGACACGCAAGGAGATGGCTCTGAGAAAAAAAAAAAAACAAACTCATCACCTAAACAGGTAATTTTGACTGAATTCCTGAAGGGCTCCAGCACATGGAATTCCCTTGGCTGTGCTGTATGTTTGCTATCAGAACATATATACCTCACTCAGCTTGGCTCACAAAATCCGAGTGTGTTAAATCTCTCGTGATAGAACAGTCCTGATTGCCTTTGTTCTGCTAATTAGCAGGGGAAAAAACCCTTGGAACAAGTTTTTCCCAGTGAGTGCGTTAGGGCACACACAGTGCAGTAATAGCGCCACAAGAAACTTGTGTAACAGAGAATTCTGGCTTCCTGCTTTCTTAAGCCTGACACAAAGCTGGAATAATTAGGGTGATAAAGTCGAAGCAGCCTGAGTAAATTCAGCTAAATCTGGTATCACCACAGTTGGGACACTTATTTGCATATTTAAATTACTCAAGTGACTAATTTTATAATTTCCTTTTCAATTGCTGAATGCCTTATGTCTCAAACGAGTCCCCTGGGAGGCAGAGGCACAGCGCACGGTGTGTTAAACTTACAAACTTGTTATACTGCACCAGATTAGCATAATATTGCATACGTTATTCCTTATTTAATAAAAATTTAATTGTGCATATAATTTGATAATTCAATACCAATAATTTGTTATACAAATCTAGAATGCACTCATTTGGTTTCTTCCTTGGAAAAAAGTTACCTGTGAGTTCTCAGGGACTAAAACATTCTCACTACAGCTCCCCATTTTGCCATATTTTACCTGCAGCCTTCCTAAACAGGACACAGCTCACACCCAAGGAAATCAAAGCCTTTTACTGGCACTCAAATGTCCTTAAATCCAAGCCCCTGGGCTTTGTGTGGAGGACACAGAACACTGAGGCTGCAGCTCTTTGTTGATGATGTTCTGCTGATTCTCCTTGGGCACACGTTTCACACAAAGCCAGGAATGACCATGGAACTGACCAGGACAAGCAGCATTCTGCGGCCGAGTTCTCCACAGTCTGATGCCATGCGGGGATTTCAATCACAGACTGCAAACAGCCACTGAAAACATCTTGAAAAGCGTTTGGAAAATCCCGTGGTTACATCATTCCCAATTACCTACCCTGGCAGACCAGCCTTTCCACCGGTTTGTTGACATGCACTTTGGTTTTCCAAGTCCTGGGGGGAAACAGTGATCTTGGGAACCTCCTAATGAAAGCAAAACTCACTCAACAGGATCACAGGAATGACAAATTCATTCTCTTCTGTAGAAATTAGCAGAAAATATTTGTCTCAGGTGTTCTAGTAACATGTTATTTCTTCCCTCTTTTCTAGCTTGGCGCTCTGGAGCTCATGAAAACTTCTGACACAAAAAGGAGGGCAGGCAGCACCTCTCCAACCCCCAGAGCAGCCTTGGGGATTTAACACCCATCCACCCACCCTCTCCCCTGGTTGCCAACATCAAGTCCCAGCAATGCATTTTAATTGAGAGCAACCGCTCCACTAATAGAGGAATGCCAGAGAATGCATTTTTCCATAAAAAAAAAAAGTCCTAATAAACAGCCACCTTCACACAGGTGTTAAACCCATTAACCCTCACAGCTGAGAGAGGAAAGGGTTCTTTCTCTCACATGAAAGCAAACTTTTTGGAGAAGGCAGTTTCCACAGAGCTGCATTAACGTCCTCCCACAAAGGTCAGTGCAGCTCAGCCCGGAACCTCCCGAGCCTGCTGAGAAGCCCTTTACATCTGCCAAGCCTGTTTGCAATCTCAGTGTAACGTACAGGTCACCTTCCTAAGCTGCTCTAACTTCTCTACTTTTAAATTATTAGTATCATTTTATTTAAGTTTCCAACTTGCTGTGGTGTATTAGCATATTGAAATTAACTCTGCTGGCTCTAATCACTTTAACTTAATAAAACAGCTTACTAAGGCAAATTTGATAAAATTATAGTACCCCCTTGTGGTGTTACCTTTGTGCCCCAATATAACACCTTTTGATATTATATTTTAAAAAATCCTCTTTTATCAAGCTCAGTGGAGAACTAATTAGCCTTTTCTAGAATGCAACAGGAGCAAAGGGAAGTAAAGGGACTATCACTGGAATCCAAGAATGGATAAGCTAGAACACCACTTTTCTGTGAGCCAAGGGAGTAATCTTTACTAAAACTGACTCATTTTTACATCAACAAATACAGTTTATGACACTTTCATATGAAAATACCACTTGGGCAATTGTCTCCCTGATGTAAAATCAGTAAAAAATGATTTCCATAAAAAAACCCACCAAACTCAACAGCCAGAACACAATCAGCCCAATCAGCTTACCAGTTAAAAAGTAATTTGGGAGTTCACCAGTGATTATAACCCAAGGAAACACCCCCCAAACTGCATAAACAAACCTCAGAGGCATCTCCTTATAGATCCTGGATATGCTGTACCATTGCGCTGCTGCTTCCAGCACTATAAAAACTCATGTGGGAGACTGCTTTAGTACCCAGGACTTCAGGTGCCCTCCAGAACCTGAAAATATGGGAATGTGGGAACATCCAAGAGCCTGCTCAGTGGAATTCCACAGTCAGGGATGCCCACAATTCACAGCCCTTTTAAACCCGTCACCTACGGAGCACGACCCAACCCGTGACCTTCCATCACAACACTAAAAAGTTATCATCTCCTTCCTGTTCATGACAAATGGAGCTTTGCAGACACAACCTTCCCAATATTTGGCTGCAGTCTAAGAATGGAAAAGAGAGAAAGTCTGGCAGAAATACACGGAAGGAGATTTTATCAGGGAAGAGAGGACCTCCTGCTTCACACACACAAGCCATTAAGAATTTTACAACCAAATCATACGGAGCTGCATGTACAGAACGTGTTCCTTCTCCCTTCCAGCATCCCTGATACAGGAGCCTGGCTCCTGGCTGGATGTGTTTCCTTCTGCTTCAGGACTCAACTCTGCCTTTCTTTTTCTTACTGCCTTTCTGAAATTCCATGGAAAGCCATTGTTGTTAAACAGCAGTAAGTGTTACTCTCCCAGCAGTGTACACTAACAATAATTCAGCCCTGTGTCAGGGGAGGCTGTGAGTTCCTAGCTGAATTTATTTGAAAAATAAAGTTTGTTCTTTTTCTCCAAGATCTTTCCTTAAGCCAGCATGGAACTCTTGTAAAAGAAAAGTGCCTCTAAGTACCAACTACCCAAGGAACAGCCTTTTTATTTTATTTTTTTTATTCCTTCCTCACCATGACAACATAATAAATGAGCCCTGAGAGACTTGCAGTGCTTAACTATTTAAAATTGTGTATTTTATCTTTCACTGTAGGCTTCCAGACATAACATCCATGATCTATTTTCAAACCCTCTTCAGTGTCTCTGAGTGAAATGCGCCAATTTTCACCTGCAATACGCAATGATCAGAAGGACACCTTGAGCGGGGATTCTGGTAACACTTTACAGAACTACTCTTACAGTATTTTTGTGATCTATTAATAATTACTCGCTCCTGTAAAAGAAAGGCAACAAGGCAATAGTTTCACCATCTGCTTTTTCCATTTTTGTTTGGAATTCTGCTGGATGGCTCTGTATTCTTTCATACATGACTAATAGGAAAGATACAAGACTAATAGGAAACACAACTGCAACTTCACTTAGGGTTGGTTTCAGTTAACAGATGGGCTTTAAACTATCCAACATAAAAGCATTCATTTCAGAAGAACTGACCCCAAAACTGCTTCATAAAATGAAGTATTTCCATTTTTTTTCCCCTCAAAGCTTTAGGATATTTCATGACACTACAGTATAAGAGGCCCCTGGGTTAAAAAAAAAAAAAAAAAAAAAAAAAAAGTACACACACACACAATTTTTGACCTTAAATATCAGAGACTAAAGGTTTTGCAATAAAAGTATCAGCAGTAACATACATGGCTCTACAAAAAGCCTTCAAGACCACCGTTTTCCTTGCTAAATTTCAAGTGCCAACATAAAAATTACAGCAAAGAGATCTCCAAAATCCCTTTTTTCAGTCAAGTGAAGCTCTAGTTTTCCACCAGCCATACAGCAGCTGTGGTGGGACCTGGGGCTGTTGCAGCAGACTTCCCTCTGGGTGAGTAACTCCTGCGAGGCAGCCGTGGATGGACAGGGACTGGGGGCAGCAGCACAAGTCCTGCCTCCAAACTCCTGGATGTAGAGCACAGCTCGTGGAAAACCGCTCGTCCCACACACTCCTGGATTGTTGAAGAGCATTTGCCCAAGATTAACAAATAGGTTTGTCTAAATCCCTGGACGTGCCCGAGGCCAGGCTGGAAGGGGCTTGGAGTGACCTGGTGTCCCTGCCCAGTGTGGTGCCAACTTCAACCCCAGCCAGGCTCAACAGCGGAGCTTTCCCAGCCTGGCGCTTCCACAGGCTCTGGCTCCAGCCCAGCCCACACCACAGCACTGGCAGCAGCTTCGCGCAGGTTTACACTTACAATCAAAGATGTTCAAAATCGTACTCTACAGTATTTCCTGCAGCTTGGTTCTCCTACTTTCTGCCCCAAAGGTGCCAGTGTAACGCCCCGGACGCTGAGAGTGACGGCGCTTCCCAGAACTTCCAGGCAGAGCCCGAAGGTGGCGGCATTTTCGTATGGAAAAACCAGAATTCCCTTTTTTATAGTCACTGTACAGGCAGATTCTGAGCGCGTTGGTGACAGGCAAAGATTCTCCCCATCAGCTCCTCTCCCCAGCCGGGGCTGGGCAGTGCCAACCAAGCAGCAGCATTTCCCTCTAGACCACAAGCCCAACTTTACTTTTCTCTCCACCGCCTGTTAAGAAGCAGCATCCCAGAAGTCACCAAAGCACAAGTTTAGAAGCAGAGGAAGCAAGTGAAGCTTTCCAAATCTCACTGTACCCCATGGGCATGGATCTTCATTTTGAATACTTTTATTACTTCCTAACCAGAATTCTCTGAGCTTTGCAGAGAGGTATAGAATCACTCAAAAAATAATAATAAAAAAAGAGCACACCAAACAAAACTCCCCAAACCCTGCAGTTAAAAAAAGGCTGTTAAAATTTCATACAAGAATTAACAATGGGGAAAAGTTAGCGAATAGGATTAAGTAGAAAGTAAGTTCCTGTGTTTCCAGCAGTGGCTTTGCCAGATGCATCATCACATCTGCATGTGAGCAATTTTTCATTATTTATAAATGCGTAACAGGAACACGGCCAAGCTACAAACCAAGGAGTCCAACACACATTTAAAAAAAAAAAAAAAAAACCAACCAGGGAATGTGTCTTGGTTATAGAACAAAAGAATTCATTTTATCACTTGGCTTTAGCGCTGGAGAAAATGGCTCCTGGTGCGCTGAACCCCGTGATGAATGTGCCCCCTCCAGATCTTTATTGCCCCTGTAAATCACCGCACTGACAGCACTTAATAAGAAAGCTTTGGAGTGGGTTTGAAGTTTTGCTTTGTACAAATAAAATCTCATATTAAAGAATTTGCTAGTCCTCAAGGTGTGGAAAAATAAGTATGACTAGAACCTGTTGTGCTTGCTTTTTTTAACTGTTTGTTTCCACTATTATTTTTTTTTAAATCATTTTGTAGCAAAGGGACCAGAATAGCATAAGGAAAATGGTCTGTATTAAAATAAAAAATTAGAGTCAGGATTTAGTTATTAAAAACCCCGTATTTCTGATGTTTCTGTATCCTATGATGTCTGGACAGGGCAACAAAATCAGAGGCATAGAATATAAAACATTAAATATCTCCCATGGTGTGATATGACATGTTGACAATACTCCTGGTTTTTAACGAAAGAAAGTGAGGATTTGCTGTCCACAGTTATCGGTCAAAATTCCACTCTTTGAGAGAGGGCAGGATTTTCAGAGTCACCTGCTACCCTCCAGGTGGGAACAAAAGGGTTTAAATCCCTTGGCAGCAACTGCAACAATATTCACAGATGTGGTCAGTAACGACTTCTACATATAAATATATAATTTTATATATTTATACACACACAGCTTTGGTCAAGCACCCTATAGGGAAACAGAGAAATAAATTATTACAACACAAATATTTAAAGTTCATATCAGAAAGTGAATAGACTCGTTTATAATTAGAGATTTAATTGTTTGCTTTAGGGATGACATTCTAGAACAGATATTAAGGGGGGGAAATGGCTCTTTGGAGGAGCTCAAGCAAAGTGCAGCTTGGCTCAGGCCATCATGCACTCACTGATAGACAGTGTCAGCACATCACTGAATTACACTTTAACCAAATAAATCACAATTCATGTGGTGGTGGCTTTCTGTTCTGCTTCCATGACTGGTGCTATCCTTGCTCAATTCCAGGCAGCATCATTCCCTCTAAACCAGTGTATGGCACACCCTGGCTGAGGAAACCTTAACAGGAAACTACAGTTATTTGGACAAAGCTAAATGTATTTATAGGGAAATAAATGTATTTCCTGTTCAAACTGGGAGCACAAAGGTATTATGTGACAGACTATCAACAGGTCTGGAGGAAGTCCAGCTTCTCCTGACGGATAAAACATATTTGAGGAGGTACCTCAAGGAAAATACACGCTAGTGGGCATGGTCTGTAAGGGTAGGAAAAATAAAGGAAGGTTTTTCCCTAAAAACAAACCCAACCAGTATTAAAGGAGCACATTAGTAAGAGTCCTTTAGGATTAGGATCCAAAGTATCAGGTATCAATCTTTCCCAGCTGCATGGACCTTTCCTTGGATCTTTTTCTACCTCTCACCACTGGAAAGAACATCTGCAAAGGTGTGGCCCCTATGACACCAGAAAGAGTAACCTGGCCAGTGCACAACTCCAAACCAAGCAAAAGAAAGAAAGTCGGGGCAAAAGGAGGAGAATCAGGGCACACGTGGATTTGGAAGGAAGTTCCAGGTCCATCATGTTCCCCCCGGGCACCCCCTGAGATGGACACGGAGCCAGCACAGCCCCTTCCCCTTCCGTGGACATTCCCTGCTGCCCACTCCCCTGCAGCTCACCGAGGCAACAACTGGAGCCTGCTTTAACGTTTACAATCATTACCTTGATTTTTAAACTACTTGAGCCTGCTTTAACGTTTACAATCATTACCTTGATTTTTAAACTACTTGAGCCTGCTTTAACGTTTACAATCATTACTTTGATTTTTAAACTACTTTAGGATGGTTTAATCTTATTTCTCGAACAGGAAACCATTCTTAAACCTCTGAGAACAGCTGTGTGTAAGTTTTGGGGGTTGTGTATGGGTTGGATTGGGGTTTACCAACAAAAGAAAAGCCCAGCAAATACTGCAGGAATCACTTGTTCCATCTTAAGGAGCAGATCCCGGGTCCCCTCCTCCCTCCATCCCCACTCCAGGTGAGGCGCCAGTGCTCAGGGACGGTCCCAGCTCAGCACCCCGAGAAGGATCCCCTCCTAGTGTGGATGTTTGCCGCTCCACAGCTCAACCACCTCATTAGCTGCTTTTTATTGAGCACCGACGCTCATTCTCGATCCTCTGATTAAGCACCACCCTGGCGGGATCCCCAGCCTGCGTCTGCCAGCTGATTAGCTCCGTGATTCTGACAACCTCAAACCCAGCGAGCTGGGAAGGGAAGGAGCTGCAATCCCTGGGAGCCGTTTTACCCCTTTGTGCACAACATCCACACCCCAAACTCCCGGCAAGGCGGTCCAGAGAGTCCGACTGCAAACGCGCCAAGCTCCAGAGTCATTTCAATAAAAAGCCACAACGGGTTACCGAAATGCCCTTTAATTGTGTCTGCATCGCGCTCCGCGCTGCTCCCGCCCCTCCGGAGGTTTTAGAGCTGCTCTGGGAGCTGGAGCAGCCCCGAGGTGGCTCTGTCACCGCCGGGGACAGCCCCCCGGCCCCCTGCCCCCAGTCCATCTCCTCGCCGGCCCCCCGTCACTGCCTGACATGATTTAACAACTCTAATTCCTTATTTAACGATGTCAAAGGTTTTTAGGAAATTGACTGTATTTCACCAACGATATATTTCTTCTCGATGACAGAGTGGTTAAAATGATTTTTAAACCAAGACAGCAAAATAAAGCAGTAATAAAATCAATAAAAGGTGCTTAAAACATTCCTTCTATTAGGTAATGGCATTTAAAATATCCGTAGCTTGTAATGGCACTTAGGATATGCCCGAAAATCAATGAGCTAAATTACTTATTGAACTAGTTAATTTGAACATTGAGTTTTATATGTATATTGATAAAACAAGTGACAAGAACCCTGGCTGTGTTGGAATTCGACGGTCAGAGATCTCCCTCTGCTGGGAAAAAAACTCGGGAAACTACACTAGAGACTCCTTTTTCTTTTTTTCTTTTTTTTTTTTCTTTTTTTTTTTTTTTTTTTTTTTTTTGTTTGTTTGGGGTTTTTTTTTAGTTTTGTTTTGTTTTGTTTTGTTTTGTTTTGTTTTGTTTTTGTGGGTTTTTTTTTTTGTGGGGTTTTTTTGTGGGTTTTTTTTGGGGGGGGGGTTGGGTTTTTTGGGGGGTTTTTTGTTTTTTTTTTTAGCAGGAACACCAAAGGATGTAACAACTGAAAACTCCACGAGAGGTCTCAGACTGGGCAGGGTGTGTAAATTGCTGTTGTTTTTGCTAAAATCTCTGAAGTTTTATGATGCTGAATAGCAACACAAAACCTTCAATTGCACCCAAAATACCATTTGGTATTTTAAAATACCAAAACATTACTGCTATATACAGAAATATACAAAAACTATGTGGGAACAATGTAAAAAATAAAGGGATATAATAGTGCTTTAAAAACTGTGAGATCACCCTCAACAACTTTGGTATTTTTCATGTTAGTAACTCCTCTGTGTAACACCTTCAGGTAATACTTCCTTTTCCTTTTTCTTTTCTTCTTTTTATTTCTTTGGGGGGTTTTTTGGGGGTTTTTGGGGGGGGGTTTTTTGGGTGTTTTTATTTTGTTTTGTTTTTGTTTTTGTTTTCTTTTCTTTTCTTTTGCAAGAATTAAAGTGTGAAAGACAAGTTCTGTGTCAGCTTCTGCTGCTGAGCTGCAAAAACCCTTCTCCAAAGTTCAGTCCCACCTGAGCCTGTTTCTCCTTTACACGCAGCAAAAACCTCTACAAAAATCTGAGAGGCTGAAGGGCAGTGGCTTCACCTGACACGGTCCCTGGGAAGAAACCAAACACGAATAAGGATTTCTACCTATTTTGGTGGGCTTTTATCTCTGCGGCCGCGGGATTCCTGCCGTCCCCCGCGGCTCCGGGACCAGGGCGCTCTCCCGGGCCGGGTCGCAAGGCCTGGAGGGCGAGGGTTCCACCCGGTGCTGGCACTTGGACCCCATGCCAGGCTCCCAGCCTGTGAAAAATGCAGATTTTATGATTGGCTTTTCGCAAATATTACAATGAATATTATGTGTGTAACGTTAGGCAGTTATGCTGTATTAATTCTCCAGAGTAGTGTGTTAAATGTAGTTTTAGGTTATAACGTGATGTTAAAATAGAAACTCTGCGGCGTAAGGTATTTTTTTACTAGCTCAAGAAAGGGATGAGATAAACAAGAAACTCTTCACACAGAGATAACAGCGACAGAAAACCTGAAGAGTTACGGCCTCCTTATCAGAAAATACAAACATCCTTCCACCTTCTCTCCTCTTTATGGAACCACCAGGATTAAGGGGAAGAAGTTGACAAAAACTAGAAAAATTCTTAATTTGCAAGGAATTTATGCATATGAGAGATATGAATATGTAACTGGCTATTACTTTTAAGGGTTATTCTTTTGTTCACAAGGCATGGTTTTGGCAGCTCAGTGCCCAAAAACATCTGGACGTCCGTAATTCTTTGCTTTTTATTGTCTCGTAATGTCCTAATCCTCATTGTCCAAATTTTCATTACTCTAATTTCATTACTATTTTTTTTTATATCTATTTTGTTACTAATAAACTTTTAAGGTTTAAAAAAACCCAAGTGATCGGTGTTTTTCACGCAGCCCCATGCGGGATTCCTCCCTCTGCGAGAGGTCACGGAGATCCCTGAGCCTGGGAAAGGGAGGGATGGGGGAAATGAGGGGAAAAGACGAGGGGAAGGCGGGGGAAAGGGAAGGGGAAAGAGGGCTTTTAAAAAGTGGGGGGAGAAAGAGGGGAGAGGAGTGAAAAAGAGAGGAAAGGGGTGAAAAAAAGGGAAGAGGAAAGAGGGCTTTTAAAAAGAAGGGGGGAGAGAATGAGGACTTTAAAAAGCGGGGGAAGAGGGGAGAGGAGTGAAAAAGAGAGGAAAGGGGTGAAAAAGAGGGGAAAAGGGGGGGGAAAGAAAGTGGGGAAAGGGGCAGAAGGGGAGGGAAAAGAAGGTGAAAGGGGGGAAAAGAAGGAGAAAAGGGGGGAAAGGGGAGGGAAAAGGAGGGGAAAGAAAGAGAAAAGGGGAAAAGGCAGAGAAAAGGGGGGAAACAGGAGGAAAAGCAGGGGAGGGGAGGGCTCCGCCGCTGAGGGCCGCTCCCTTCCCGCCCTTTCCCGCCTCGGGCGGAACAGCGCCGCGGCCCAAGATGGCGGCGGCACCCTCCCAAGATGGCGGCGGCACCGTGCCAAGATGGCGGCGTTACCTCCTCAGGATGGCGGCCGTGGCCGCCGCGGCCCGTCCCCTCCGAAGATGGCGAGCGCACCTTCCCAAGATGGCCGCGGGCCCGCCCCGGCCCGGCGCCGCCCCGCGCGCTGCACGCCGGGCGCTCGGGGCGGGCTGAGGGCGCGGGGCCGGTCGGGCCTGCTGCGGGCGCGGGGCCGTCGGAGCGAGCGGGGCCGGGCCGGGCAGGGCGGGCGCCATGCCGGAGCTGGCCGTGGACAGGGTGGTCGTGCACCCGCTGGTGCTGCTCAGCGTCGTCGATCACTTCAACAGGTGCGGCCGGGCGGGAGTGGCGCCGCGGCGCTGAGTCACGGCCGGGCCGGGAGCGGGGCCCTCAAGGAGCCCGGGGCCGGGAGGGGACCTGGCGGAGCGGGAGGGCCCCGGGGTCGGAAGGGGACCCGGTGCCTCCGGCACCCCGGGTGATTTGGGCCTAATTCCGCTCCTTGCCGCTGGTGCCCAGCGGTTTTAGAGCCGAAAATGAAGCCGTGAATCGCAGGAGGCGGCCGAGCCCGCGGTGGGTGACACGGGGGTCGGTCGCTGCCCGCTGTTCGCAGCCGGTGGCGGGGTCGCGTCCCCCGTGAGTGACATCGGCCCGTCCCTGGGGACAGGCTTTGCTTCCGAGGGCCGCGGAACGCCCTTTTGTGGCTGTAAACACAAGCAGTGATAGCACAGTCACAACGCCTCTCTTCCACCCCCGCTGTGTCATCTCCGACTCGGGGTGGGGGTCCCTTCTCCCCTCCTCCCCGTTTGTGGCAGGGACTGACAGTCGTTTTTCCTTTTAGAATAGGAAAAGTGGGAAATCAGAAGCGAGTGGTTGGAGTGCTGCTGGGCTCCTGGCAGAAGAAGATCCTGGATGTGTCCAACAGTTTTGCAGGTGAGTTCGGGTGTCCTGCCCTTCTCCAAAGCCACTGAATGATTTTGTGAATGGATTGTGTTGGGGATTTTGAAGAAACCCTTGATCCATCCATGTACACCTCATATCCAACAACAAATGCAACATGCTGTTGACACCCCTAAGTAAACCTCACTCTCCTTTAGCAGCCAAAAATACCCAAACCCAAAGCATTTCAATAAACATTTTAATTCAGAAAGTTGGATTCTTAAACGCTGGTGTTTTGTTTTATTCCCAGTACCCTTTGATGAGGATGACAAGGATGATACCGTGTGGTTCCTGGACCATGACTATCTGGAGAACATGTATGGAATGTTTAAGAAGGTCAATGGTGAGTTGAGATCTTCTGACAGTCAGGGATATGCTCCCAAAAACTTCAGGGCTGTGGAAAAGGGAATTCCTACTAATCACAGAATCCTTAAGGTTGGAAAAGACCTATAAGATCATCAAGTCCAGCCAGCACCGTGTTCTCCACTAACCATGTCCCACATCCACACGGTTTTGAGCACTTCAGGGATGGGACTTGCATCTCAAGATGTCAGATGTGCAGGCTATCAGGCCCTGAGAGCCACACAATTAACGGAAGCTGTTAATTACCAGTGAAGGGGCCAGGAGAAAAGCTGTGGCTCAGTCATGGTGATGAGTGAGTGCGGTCACTGCTCAAGCCATGGCCTTGTAATCCACTTCCCTCTCCTCCACACAGATCAGACTCTCACCCTCGATCAGCCCACCCAGTCTCTGCCCAGGTCTCTCTGCTGGGGCCTCCCCCAGTTCCTATTCCAAATCCTTTCTGCTTTTGCTCAGCCAGAGAAAGAATCGTGGGGTGGTACCACACCGGCCCGAAGCTGCACAAGAACGACATCGCCATCAACGAATTGATGAAGAGATACTGCCCCAACTCTGTAAGTGGGGCCACCTTTGGCCTGTGGGGTTGTTCCTGCCTCCCTTTCCCTAAAAGGGGCATCTGGGAAGCCTTGTCCCCCACCCTTTTTGCTGGTGACACAGCTGTAAAGTGATTGAGGAACTGGGATCAGGAGGTTTTTGAATCATTGTCTCAGCGCCTGAGGTTACCCCTCTGAGCAGCCTTGTGGTGGTGCTGAGGAGGGAAGAGCTGGCTTGGGTATTTTTTTTCTACTCCATGACTGAAATCCAGTTTTCTGCACGGTTTCTTTCTCCCCAAGGTGCTGGTGATCATTGATGTGAAGCCAAAGGACCTGGGGCTGCCCACAGAAGCCTACATCTCCGTGGAGGAGGTCCATGACGTGAGTGTTCGCTCTGTGAAGTGTCACAGTCACAGCTGGAGGCTGTCACTCGTGGTGTCACTGCCTGCAGCTGCTCCCAGGTGTGCCCAGTCACTGTGGGCCTGCCCTGAGCAGCTCACTGCTCGCTGAGCCCCATGCAGACAAACAGCACCCAGCAGCGAGTCACTGTGATGGCTGCATTTAAATTATTCTGGATGCGTATAAATTATTGCATCTTTTTGCCTTTCTGAGGCCTTCACTGCAGAGCAGGAGCTGCTCTCCCAGAAGGCAACAAAGTTGGATCAGGAAAGAGAGAAATAATTGTGATATTTAGAATTTCCATTGCTCCCTCTGGGCACAGACTAGCAAAATGCAGAAATGGGAAGTTAGCCAGAGCAGGAGAGATTGCTGGGGCAGTCAGTGACACTGATTAAATCAAGGACAGCCCAGCTAGAGCTGTTCCTCTCAGATCCCTTGTGGCCTGTGTAGATCTGCTTTTCTGGTTTCCTCGGCGCAATCCCTCATCCCCTGGCTAAAATCCCCCATTTGTGTGTCCCTTTAGGACGGCACCCCGACCTCCAAGACCTTTGAGCACGTGACGAGCGAGATTGGTGCTGAGGAGGCCGAGGAAGTGGGTGTGGAGCACCTGCTGAGGTGAGGGGACAGCTCTCCTGGGCCCTGCCGCGCTCCCAGCGGCGCTCCCGGCGCCGCTGCCCGAGGAGCGCGTCGAACACGTGGCATAAATCCTGGGAGCCTGGATGCCATCAGCCCTTGGCCGTGCTCACACGGCTGGAAAGGCCCCAAGGGACGGTGCCCTGCAGGGTGAGGTTCTAATCCCGATTCTCTCTGGGTTTCAGGGACATCAAGGACACCACGGTGGGCACGCTGTCCCAGCGGATCACAAACCAGGTCCATGGCTTGAAGGGACTGAACTCCAAGCTTCTGGACATCAGGAGCTACCTAGAGAAAGTAGCCCTGGGCAAACTCCCCATCAACCACCAGATCATCTACCACCTCCAGGACGTCTTCAACCTGCTCCCAGACGTGAACCTGCAGGAGTTTGTCAAGGCCTTTTACCTGAAGACCAATGACCAGATGGTGGTGGTGTACCTGGCCTCGCTCATCCGCTCCGTTGTGGCCCTGCACAACCTCATCAACAACAAGATTGCCAACAGGGATGCGGAGAAGAAGGAAGGACAGGAAAAAGAAGAAAGTAAAAAGGAGAGGAAAGATGAGAAGGAGAAAGACAAGGAGAAGAGTGATGGCAAGAAAGAGGAGAAAAAGGAGAAGAAGTAAAAGGTGTAGGTTTTTTATTTGTAAATTAAAAATCTTGTAAACTAAATCCTTGGTGCTGGGATTTTGTATGTTGTGCTCAGCACCCTGCTCCTCCTCACCCAGGCAGGGTTGGGGGAGCCACGTGCAGGCTTTTGATTTGATTATGCTGTTACACAGCACTTCTCCTTCCCCCAGTGTGTCTTTGGGCGTGTTGAGGCCTCAGCTCACGCACACTCTGCTCTCACTGAGCATATTCCCATGTTCCAGGGCTAATCCTTTGCCATCAGCCAGTTTTGTGCACCACGGCCATCCCTGTTTAACTGGGATGTACCCCACTTGGTTAACTGGGATGGTTTAACTGGCTCTGTGCCCCAGCTCCTCGTGGTGTGACACGGCTGGGATGTTGTCACTGCTGTCACACCTCTGTGCCAGCCAGGCCCCAGCCCGTCCCTGGGGACAGCGCTGCTGGCCCTGTCACCCCTGGCTGGGACCAAGCAGCTCTAGGGGCTGCAGGAGGCTGTGAGCCTGGGGAGGCACCGGGGCCATCACTGCTGACAGAGCAGGCAGGGACAAAATCCTTGGGATTTGTGATCCCAGTGCTGAGCTCCGGATGGCATTGCGGCCCTGGAGCCCCAGCCCTGCACAGACCCCACCCTGGGAGCCACACACAGCCCGGACAGTGAGAGGAGCCAGCACACAGGCACGCCTCGGCAGCTGCTTTGTCGTTTATTGCACACGAAGCCGCGCGGGGCAGGCGGGGCCGTGCGGAACCGGCCGGTTCCCAGCCCGGAGCCGCTGCAGGGTCCCGTCTCCACAGGCCCCGGGACACACGGACACAGACCAGCCGCGTCTGTCACCCGCACACACGGGGAGGGACACAAGTGACAGCCAGGTGATCTTGCCCTCACTGCAGCCTGTGCGGCAGCAGAGGGAACACAGGAGTGTGGGCAGAACCCGGGATCTGAGCGCAGGCCGGCAGGGCCCCAGCAGTGCCCGGAGCCCCCGGGGCTGCTGTGGAGCACCAGCTCCGAGCAGAAACCACATCATTTAAATACAACTGCCCAGGGGTCACGGGCTGCACATCGGGACACGCCACAGACACCCTCAGCCAGGCTCTGGCTCCAGTGGCTGCAGATCTGGCCTGGGAAGGGGCTGACCTGGCGCTCAGGTTGTGCACAAGAGCCCCTCAGAAGCATCGTCTTGGGGGTCCCTGTCACTGAACGCTGGGTGCAGGATGGCACCCAGAAGTAAATCTGAGAGCCATTTTCCCCCTCACCTGCCACTACCAAAATGCCATGAAAAGGCAGAAAACACGAGGGGGAAGAAGAGCCCCTACCAAACATGTAACTGTGTCTGCAGTGGGGGGCTGGGGAGCCCCGGTGCCCCCTGTGCTGCCCCCCAGCCCCTCTGCGCCAGCCCTGCCAAGCTGGGCAAGCCAAGCCCTTGTGTCCTCCTCTCCATCACACCTCGGGTTTCCTGAGGGAGGGAAACACAGCCCTGTTCCCCCAGGGCTGTGTCAGTGCAGGCCTCGCCCAGGAACAAAAGCCACAGTGTCCATAGGGGCCCGTGCACATCCCGGGGAGGGCTCGGCCCTGGGCACCGGCCGGCAGCGCTCCGGGAACGCCCCACAGCTCCATCACTCCTGTCCAAACCCTTCCGTCTCCTCGATGGCGTAAAGCAGCTTCTCCTTCAGCTGCTCATAGCTCTTGTAGGGAGGGAGATCCAGGCGGTTGAAGCTGGGGAGAGAGCGGAGGCTGGGACAGGCCAGGAACAGCAGTCCCATCCCGGGGGACGGAGAGCACCCGCGCAGCCCCGCAGAGCTCCCCGAGTCCCCGCGCGCTCCGGCCAGCCCGAGGGGCAGTGACTTACCACGTGTGGCTCCGTGGCAGCCACGTCTCTTTGCCAACTTTATCGATGCAGAATTTCTGGGGCCCGTTGCTGCCTGTTAATGAAGAGCACAGCAAAGCTCTGTGCACGACCAGGAGCTGGAGAAGAAACCCCTCCCACACACTCTGAGATCCACCATCATGGCCCTACAAGCCCAGGGTCACACAGAGCATAAATCCATGGCAGCAATCCCTGTCTGTTTGCAGAGAGGATGTTCAAAAAACAAAGGAGGAAGCAAAAAGCAGATTCATAGCACAGAGGGGCAAGAGCACCATCTCTGAGCAAGGTGGTTCCATAGCAAGTGCTAAAACTCATTGATCTGTAAATCCTCAGGATTGTGTGAGTCCATCCAAGAGTTTCAAAGAACTTGGCAAGCCACTGAGGTGGCTTTTTAACACATTGGGAATGCTGGAGAGGTTCCAGGGGGTGGAAGAAGCTAATATGCCAGCAAGAACAACTGAGTGGGTTAAGCAAGCTGGTTAGCTTGACATGAATGCCAGGAAAGTCAGAGAAAGGCTGGTATAGGCCCCAAAAAGCAGTAAATTAAAGGAGGAGTGGAACCACACTGTGGTTTTCTGAAAAAGAGGCTTTGTTGCACGAGAATCAAAATTGAATCAGAAATCCAATCTCATTCAGATTGAGATCACAAACCAGCCAGACGAAGTTAACCCTGGTGGGACCCTTTGGTCACGGCCAAAGAACGGGTGTGGAAATGGCACAACACCAGAGCACTGTACTCAGACCTCACAGCTGCCTTCCTGCTCACATGCTGCCCTGAGCTCTGTGTGGGGACAGGGACAGGAAGGTGCCACCCCCCCAGGACACACCGATGAGCTCAGCAAAGCCCCCGACGGGCAGGCGGCAGGTCCCCGTCACGAACTGCAGCAGCCGGATCCTCTTCTCGTTGTCCATCTCCTTCACCACCTGCAGCAGGAACGCAGCAGCTGAGTGGGATCCTGGTCCCATCCTGCAGGATGGCTCCTGCCAGGGCACCCCACGCCCTCAGCTGGGCTCAGACTGACCTGCCAGAACCACTGGATCTGTTTGCTGTTCTTGGTGTAGTGCCTGTAGATGGTATTTTTCTGCCAGTCGTTCATGTCGATCTCCTGCATCCCGCACAGCATCAGCTGGGGACAGGGGACACTCAGCAGGGGACAGATGGGGCTCTGAGCACCAGCCTCTCTGGTGCCAGCCCTCACCTGGCCCAGGTGCCAGCACTGAGGTGTCTGGCACAAATTTCTCCCATCCAACGGGATGTTCTCTTGCCAATGGACCCAACGAGCCACCCCCAGACCCAACACCCAGGGCTGTCATCAGCCGACGGGCACAGAGCATGAGCAGGGTCACCACGTGCCACTTTCCATCCACATCCCAGCCCAGGTGCCAGCTCACCTCCAGCTCCTTCTCGTCGAAGTAGCGCAGCCACTCAAGCGGCACCACCTCGTTGAAGCCGTCCAGGAACGCCTTGGTCTGTTCCTCCACGCCCCGTGTGAACCTCCAGTCCGTCAGCAGCCTGGGGAGGCAGACGGGGTCGGCACAGAGCCAGCACCGCTGGCCTGGCACGGGGAAACCCCAGGATCCCTCCCTGCAGCAGGGAGGGCCCCGGGAGCGTGGAGAATGGGAGAGGGGCTCCCTCAAAGCACCAGGGCTCTCCTCAATTCCCACTGGTGGGTTTCTGTCTCTGTCCCCAAACCCACCAGCAGCATTCAGCCCCGACAGCGGCCTTAGGAGCTCCAGGGGTGCAAACCACATCCCCTGGCTGGAGCTGAGCTGGCCCTGGCAGCCCCCAGGCAGGCAGGGGGAACAGCCATGAGATGGGAAAGCAGCCTCAGCCTCTCTCCCCTCTCCTTTTTCCTGAAAGTACTGGCAACTGCCCAGCCCGCAGCAATCCAGACCGCAGCAGAGCTCGGCCAACCGCGCCAGCCCGGGCTTGTCACAGGCCACGTAGCCCAGGGAAGCGGCCACGTCCCAAGCCCCACGGTCCCACCCCTGCAGCTGGTGGGGGCGGGTGCCTGACAGGACCCCTGGGACAGCCACTCACATGATGTACTCCTCCTTGTTCTCCTCCGTCACACGGATGCTCTCACCACCCTCCTTCAGCTCGTGGGTGGTCACCTTGCCCAGGATCTCCATGTCCTGGATGAAGTACAGCTCCAGGCCGCACTCCTCCAGGCTGTTCTCCCTGTGGGCGACACCGGGATGTGATTCCTGATGGAGGCACCCAGCAGCAGTGGGGGGCTGTGGGGAGAGCTCTGCAGGAGGGAGTGCAGGGCACTCACTTGGTCCAGACGATGGAGTTGTAGAACTCAGGGTCGATGGACTCCAGGTCCTTCAGCGTCGGGCGCTTGTTCAGCATCCGTTTGTAGAAGGGCAGCGTGAAGCCGGTATCGATGAACTTCCCGTGGTACAGAGCCTGTGGCAGGGAGGGGACACCAGGTCACAGGGGACCCTGAGACACAGCCCTGGGGCAAGACGATGCTCCACCCTGGGGCAGCCACGGGGCAGAAGGGACTCATTCAGGGGTTCCTGAGCTACGGCACGTGCTCCTGGCTGGCACACGTGGAGGGGAAGGGTGGGCTGCCCCAACAGCACTTCCCGGGCCGAGTGGGCTGCACGGCAAATTCCACTGCATCTCCCTCTCCCCTCACAGCTCTATTAAGAGCACTTGTTTAAACAGAGCTGTGCTGTGGCTTTCCTGAATCCCTGGCTTCCAGGAGCCCCGAGGCAAAGGCAGCCAAAAATAATGCAGACGCTTGTCTAGAACGGCCCAGCGGTGAGTAATAGTCTGGGGTTTTATTGGTATCCTGCGAGGCGGGGCAGGGCAGGGCAGGACAGCGGGGCCGGAGCCGCCTCCGCGCGCACCCCGCGGGGCTGAGGGCCAGGGACCCTTCCCCGGGCTCGGGGAGCCCCGGCAGCCCCCCTGCCAGCCCGGGGCACGTTGGCCTTGAGCAATCCGAGACAAACGGGAGGAGCCGCTCTGGAGCTTGGGCAGCTGGAAAATCTCACACTGCTGGGACTAAAAATAGTCTCTGGAGCTGCAGACCCGACAGCACCTGGGGTGACAGCCAAAGACCTGGAGCCATCCATCCCCGCCACAACTCCTGGGAAACCAGGTCTCCTCTGGCCCCACAGCCATTCCGTGGATTTAAAATGCATCACCCCACAGCACCCCCTTGAAGGCCCATCTCCCACTGACCCACACGTGGGCAAGAAGGGGCTCAGGGAGGGCAGCAGTGCCGAGCCCAGCACAGCCACGGCACTTGGAGCTGCCCCTTGCCCTGCTGACCACCCTGTCCCCTGCTCTGCACGGGGGACACAAAGCCCTGGTGCGTCCCCCAGGCTCTCACCATGGCGATGAAGCGGCCGATGAAGCGGAAGTAGGTGAGGTGGTCGGGGTTGATGGAGGAGGCAGGGTTGATCTGCAGGCAGTAGTTGTTCTTGCCCGCGTACTCGAAGAGGCAGTACATGGGGTTGAGCACCTCGTGGGACAGGAGGAAGAACCACTCCCTGGAAGGAGACAAGGGGAACACGGTGACAAGCAGCTCAGGGAGGGGACAGTCCCTGCACCAAGTGGGTGCCCACCTCCTCAAGGTGCCAGGCAGGTGTTGGTGTGACTGGGTTTGTGAAGTGTTTCTGGAGACACCAGCTTGCTGCAGGCCCCACTCAGAGCATCAGGAACAGTCCCACACACAGTCCCAGCTGGGCTGTCCCACACACACACACCCCCGAGCACACCCAGTCCCTCCGCACGCGCTGCCCCGGGAGCCCCACGCCAAGCTCGGGACAGCACCGTCCTGGCTTTGCTCCCCCGGCCGTGCAGGCAGACAGGAATCCTCAGGCGTGGAGGCAGCCCCGGCATCCTGTCCGTGGTTCTACCCTGTGGTAGAACAGCATGACGTAACCTACCATAGGGTAAAACCACTGGCAGGACACGGAGAGAGGTGGAGCAGGAGCAGGAGCTGGGGTAGCAGCCCCACGAAGGGCAGCAGGCGAGCGTGGGGTGGCAGCGGGCAGGGACACGCCAACCGAGCTCCGAGGAGATGTCCCAGGTGAGCCAGAGGGGGCTCACAGGGACACAGGACCCCCTCCAGCCAAGCCGCAGCCCAGGCCCTGTGGTAACATCATCCCAGGGCAGCAGCAGAGCTGCAGAAACCACATCACACCCTGTCTGCCCTGGCACACTGACTGTCTGGGAACACCAGGGCCTGTTTGCTGCAGGGAGACAAGGCCACTCAGCCCACTGCCCTCACAGCTGGGGGCAGCAGGGGAGCCCCAGCTGGGTCCCCTGTGCTCTCACTGCCAGGGACAGGCTGATGCAATGCTTTCAGGGTGTTCCACCACTCCTAAAACCCAGCTGCCCATTTGAATGCCCCTGGACTCCTGTGCTCAAGGGCTGGGAGCCCTGAGCGCAGCTGCCTTATGCGTGCGCTGCCCGCAGGACACGGGGCACAGGCAGGGCGTGGCCCTGTGGCCCGGCAGGCCACGCTCACCTGGCGATGCCACCGTAGTCCAGGCCCTCCTCCCCTCGCATGATGATGTACAGCCGGCGCCGCAGGTCGTACGGCTTCATGTTCATGATCTGGGGACGAGCAGGGCAGTGTCACCGCGGCCGGGGCCAGCTCCGCTCCCGCCCGGCTCCGCGGCCCCGGCACCTCCCTACCTGCTGGAAGGAGTCCTCGAAGAGCGTCTGCCGGGACACGCTGATCTTCACGTGGCTGGGCAGCGCGTTTGACTGCAGGCAGGGCAAAGGCTGTGTGAGGCTGGTACGGTTCTCCTCACCCACGCCTGCCCACAGGGCTCAGGGCACCCACACAGCTGCCCACAGCCGCTCTACTCACGTGGCAGAGGAAGCGGAACTGGTGGTACTTCCAGCGAAAGCTCCGGTCGTACGCGCCCGGGGAGCCGCCGTGCTTGCTCCTGCCAAAGCAGCAGGGCCTCGGTCACACCCCGGGCCTGCCCTGAGCAGCCCCCGTCAGGAGCCGGGTGGGAGGAGGGTCACTGGGGAGCAGCTCTCCTCGGTCAGAGCCCACGCGAGCCCCCAGATGCGCTGCTGGGGCTTACCCAGACTCGAAGCCCGGGCGCGGGTCCTTGAAGGTGGTGGTCCGGGTGTTGTGGTCCACGAAGTACCGCACGCTCTCGTTCGTGTACTTCATCTCCCAGCCCGGCGGCAGCGGCGGCTCCTGGATCATCCTGCTGGCAAGGAAGGGCTCACCAGACAGGCCCTTCGGGCAGTCCCCCCCTCAGCTACAGCTCTGTGCCAGGCAAAAGGCAGGATTCGTGGCATGGGACTGGCGAGCGACTGCCCACACCCCGGGAGAGGAGTCCTGCCTGGGCAGCACTCCGGCCACGGCCACGGCACTGTCAGAGCTTCCCCCTCCATCTGTGGGACACATGGCCTCAGTGCAGGCCAGGTCCCTGGAGAACTGCACCTTCCCAAACCCTGCTCCCCCCACGGCCGCCTACCCCTGCGTGCGAGGGTCTTCCCACTGCGTGGTCCGGGTGTTGTGGTTCACGTAATACACTCGCCCATTGTCCTGTCTCTTCTCTAGGAGAAAAGGGAGAGAAAGCGTTAGCTGGAGTCCTGGGAACAGCCCTCCCCTTCCCAGCTCACAGGAAATTTGTCAGCTCCCCCATTCCACCTCCCTGGCTCGTTTGGAAAGGGCAGGATAAACCTCACGTTCCTTCCGCGTGCCCGAGCTGCCTCAGCCCGGCAGTGCCAGCGTGCAGGAGGTGCCAGGGCAGAGGCCAGCGCTGCCAGGCTGGCACAGGGGCTGTGCTCAGCCACACACCCTCGTGGCACACACACAGCCCCTCCTGGGACACGCAGGAGTATCCCTCCACATGGATCCACAGGTGCTTTCCCAAACTCCCTGCATGGCCTTGCTCCAGTGCACACGTGTGTGAACACACACACCCTGCCTGTGCTGCGCACAGGCACAAAACAGCTCCAGCACACACCCCAGCCACCCCTGCACACACCCCCTGCCTCCCTGGCACTGTGTGTGCCCCGCACCTCCTCCTCCTCCATGTGCTGCATCACTTCCCCATGCTCAGCCTGCACCATGCAGGCAGGGTCACCTTGTCACCTCCCTGTCACCCTTCTGGCCGGTGCCAGCCCCTCGCTCCATCACTGCGGGCAGCAGTCCCCAAATGATGGCCAGGACTCATCCATCCCAGGGATCCCATCCATCCTGGGAGCCCCCACCCCACGGTGCTGTGCCTCCCCAGCCTGCCCAGCTGGCACGGGGGATGGGTCCTTCTCCCTGCTGATGGAGGGGGAACACCCAGCAAGGGCTCCACCACCACCCCCATCAAGACACTGCCCCTGCAGACTGCCTGAGCAGCCTTGGCCCCTCTCTCCTCTCCAAGCTCCCACAATTTTAACCCTTCTCCTGCTCTCTCTGGCACAGCACAGCCCAGCTGCACCCACCAGCATCCCAGCCTGCCCTCTCCAGGGATGCTCTCACCATGGAGGGGATCTCTCTGTCCTGGGGGTGGCACAGGGACTTTTCAAAATGTCCCAGCACACAATGCTTGGGCCTTTTGGGGATGACCAGCCCTGCTCCAGACCCAGGCAGAGCATCCCGGGAGGCAGCACAGCAGCGGGACGGATCCCTGCTCACCAGAGGAGGGGTCCAGGGACAAACAAGGACTTCCATCCCCAAAGTTGGGGATCTTCCCCAATCCAAAGAACAATCACAAGCACTTCTGCATTCAGCAGCTGAGAGAGGCTGGGAACTCCTCCAGGAAAAGGGGAAGGCAGGGGAAAAAAAGCTGAATTTCACAGAAGAGATGGTGCTAGTCACAGGCAGACTCAGCCCCACGTGCAGCCGAGCACAGGGAGTGCTGGCTCCATGGCCACCCTTCACCCTTCCCAGTAAGGCCAGGGATGGGAGCGAGGGAGCTGCTGGAGCTCCTGCTCCCCGCGGGATGGGCAGGGTCCTGCTGCGGGCGACAGGAGTGTCCCCTGGGGGCATGCAGGGGCAGGTGAGGCGGTGCAGTACTTACCCCAGCCGGGAGGAAGGGGCCCCAGAGGATCATTGTCGGACGGGGCTCCGGAGGACTAGAGAGAGCAAAAACACGGAATAAACCCCAGAGCCGGGCTGGCTGGGAGGAGCAGAACACAGAGGTGAGCCGGCCAGCCCCGCTTCCACTCGCCTCTCCTTGGCCCACAGCTCCCAGGGAACTTAAAAAAAAAAAAAAAAACAAACTTGCACACTCAAGGAGGGGTTAAAAAAAGAAACAAAAAAAAGCAAAAGATTAAAAAAAAAAAAAAAAAAAAAGCCCAAAAGCTCAGCCTAAGCAGGGGCTGGGCAGCCAAGGGGCAGCGGGGCAGGGGCTGTGCCGGCCGAGGGCAGCGGGCCGGCCCGGAGCGCTCCGGACGTGCGCGGCTGCTCGGCTGCGCCGGCGAACCCTCCACATACACCTCCAGCCTCCTCCAAGAACCACACACAGGAGGGGGAAAAAATATCGCAGGCCTTTCCAATGAAATCATTCCCACAAGCGCTGTCCACGCCCCGCGCTTCCTGGCGGGACGGCGGCCCCCTCCTCCGCGGGCAGGGCCGGGGTGCGGGATGCGCCGGGCCCGCGTTCGGCCCCGGCACACGGCCCCGCCCGCCCCGCACAAAGCGCCTTTCTCCCGGGCCCGCCTGGCCCAGCACGGGCACGGGCCGCCGTCCTGCCCCGGTGCGGGCAAACCCCGCCCCGGCCCCGCTGGGCTCCCTGGGGATGGAGGGTCCCCGGGGTCCAGGGCAGGAGGCGGCCTGGAAGTGCTGTTAATGGTTAAATGAGTCGTTTAGCCAAAAGGTAAAAACCCATGGGGCTGGAGGGGGGGGGCTGTGTCCCAGCTTCCCGCGCCGGGATGGATCCCAGTCAGCCTGGGCCCGGGGAATGCCACCCGCAGCCAGAGCCGGCCCTCCTGCTGGAACCGGGCCCTCGGGGTGCCAGGGCCCCCCACTCCCACAGAGGCACCAAAACCTGGCTGGGTACAGCTCACGGCAGCCAGCACGCCGAGGATGGCTGGCACAGTCTGTGCCCCTCCGAGCTCTGCCCCTTGTACCCACTCCCTGTGCCAGGACTGGCGTGGCCGGCACAGCTCCGACTTGGGGCAGTGTCCACTCCCTCCCCGCCAGGACAGGCTGCCCACACAGACAGCCGAGTCGTGTCCAGGGGTACCACCTCACTGGCACCTCAAAACAGCCGATGAAAGCTACCAGGGCAGCTCCTGCAGCTCCCCACAGCCCCTGGGAACAACCTGGCCCCCGTGCCAAAGACCCTTTGTGCAAAGGATGTGGCACTGGGGCATCTGCCGGGAGAGTGGTCGCTGGCTTCACCCGAGCCCCCCAAACTGTGCCTTTCCCAGGCTCTGCCCCACTGCTCATCACACCCCTACTGTCCCCTCCAGCAAGGAGGGCAGAGGGATGCTGGAGGCAGGAGCAAGTCAAGCAGAAAGCCCCTGTGGGGCAGGAGGCAGAGCAGGAACCATCTCTGCTGGCAGCAGAGCTCGAAACAAAAAGTAGAATCGTTTCATCAAGCTAAATTTGGAGCCCGGGTCCCTCCCTCGGCAGAGCGTGGCCAGGGCGAGTCGCAGGGCCTGGAGCAGCTCCAGGGCTGGCGCTGGCAGGGAGGAGGGACAGCAGGAGCCCCACTGGGCACGGTGGGAGCCCTCCCAGGGGAGCCCCTCCGCTGGGCTCTGGCCAAGGCAGGGCCAGCACAGTAGTGGGGGTCCAGCTCTGCCTGTGAGGCTTGGAAGGGTTGGAGGGACAGCCAGGGAGGGACAGACAGGGGGAGGAGAGGGGCTGAGCTGCTCCCGCAGCCCCGGGAGTGGCCCCGGTTGTGTCCCACACGGAATGCACTTTGCACTACACCCCCTCCCAGAGAGCAGCTGAGCTCCTGGATGGAGCCCTGAGCCCACTCTGGTCCCAGCTGGGACTCCTGGCTTTCTCTGAGGAGATAAAGTCAATGAGAAGTTGGTCCCTGTACGCTGCCCACCTTCCCTCCACAGCTGTTCACAAGTGCAGGCTCACCCCTGCGTGGGGCTGGATCGCTGCTCCAGGAGGCAGAACTGCTCCAGCCCAGCCCTGTCCCAAGCACTGCTCTCCCTGCAGCCCACAGCCACCAGCGCTGCTCAGGTCAGCAGAGGGGCTCACCCCCCTCAGCTGGGTCCAGATCCACGGCAAAGGCACAGCCAGGACAGGTGTGGTCCCTGCCCAGGAAGAGAATGGTTGAGACCATTCCCTGAGCAAGGAAATGCAAATACTCAGCCCAAACCAGGAATGGGGGGAAGCAGCACATAAAGCAGGAGGATGCTGACCAAGTCCAGCTCGTTCCCTGCACTCTCTGGTCCCTGGCTCCTGCAGCCCTCTCCACTTGTACCCTGGGCCTGCAGCTCCAGGACCCAGCCACGCTGTCCTCAGCCCAACAGAGACCTGGGGAGGGACGAGCTCAGGCCCCAGAGCCTCCTGTCCTGCTACACACCAGGCTGCCAGGGCTCCCTCAGCTCCGACAGCAGGCTCTTCAGCCCCACAGGTCAGCAGCAAGGCTTGTCTGATGGGAGCCACAGGAGAATGTGTGGCTGTCCACACTGGCACTGGAGAAACCTCGGGGGCAGGCTGCCGAGGACACCTCCCACCACCCTTCAGGGCCATGCAAGCTGGTTTATAAAAAGCAAGTCACTCCCCCAAGGCCTCTGCCGGCTCTGTGAGCTCCCATCCAGGCACTGCTCTGAGCTCTCAAGGACCCCACACAGCCCAGCAAGCGCCTTCCCACGCCCTGTGGCTCCCAGGCAGCCCCGGTGAGACCAGCGGCAGGGGCAGGTGAGACCCTGGCACCGCCACGCCCGGCTCTCACCTGGTACAGGAACCTCTGGCTGAACTGCTGCATGGCCCCTTGCAGCTGGTTGCGCTGCGACTGCCACTGCTCGTAGTTCCTGACGTACTCGGCCGTGGGGCGCTGCCACGTGGTGGTCCGGGTGTTGTGGTCCACGTAGTAATACCTGCCTCGAGGATCCACGCGTTTCTCCCACCTGGAAGCACCCAAGGAAGTTGTCACTGTGTGGCTCGCGCCGCTTGGGTCCTGCGGACTGACACCCTCCGACACGAGGGCTCCGTGCCCAGCTCCAAAACCACTGCTTTCACACCTAAAGGGGCTCTTCTGGACAAGGACCCACCAAAAGGAAATACAAAGGATGAGTAACTCCTCGAGTAGCTCCTGCAAGGGCACACGAAGCCTGACAGGATGCTGGGACACTGCTGGAGCTCCCACCAGGATGCCATGAACATCCCCCCAAGAGAGCGAGCGAGCCTGGAGCCCCCGAGCCCCTTACCCTGGAGGAAGGGGTCTCTCCCACGTCGTGGTCTTGTTGTTGTGGTCTACATAGTAGACTCTACCATTCGGCAGCTCCCGCTGCTCCCACCTGCAAGGAAAATAAAACCATGAGGCAGGTGATATTTGCTGGCACCAAGAACATCCAGAGAGCTGCTCCTGCTGGGTCAGGGAGCCCAGCCCCTCACGTCCTTGGCATTCCAGCCTTTATTTGACAGGCCTGCGTGGCAGCTACTGGGCCTCCTCCATGGAGACTCTGCGAGAGGGGCTGCAGCACTCTGCTTCCTCAACAGGCATAACTGGAGCATAAACTCCTAATTTCCCCCAGAAAGGTCAGCATAGGATTTCACAGAGGGTCAGTTTTATGCCCTGTGTTTCTGATGTTTTTGTTTGGTTTCTCTTAATACATCTTCAAAGGGGAGTATTTGAGTTGGGGCTGGGGCTGGGATCGCTCCCTGGCAGCCCTGGGCTTGCTGCTGACAGCTACAGCTTAAACACACGTGTGGCCACGGTGCTTGGGCTGGGGTGGCCCTGAGGACAGCCCAGGTGACAGCAAGCCTGGCTTTACAGGCCCACGCTGCAACCATTCTTTGTGTGAATTCATTCAGGAATTTACCCCGGCAAAGGTAAATGCTCTGTGGAGCCCGTGCTTTCTTGTCAGCTTTTATCCTGCAGCAGAGGAGGCGAGCCAGCAGCTGCTGACAGATAAAGTGTTCTCCTGCCACACTTCTGCTCCCACAGGCCTCTCTCCCCATTCAATCATCTGTCTCAATTAATCACCACAAAAAGCTCTAGGAAATTAATACAGCAGCTTCTGTGTGGCAGCAAGGGAGCCAGCCCAGGCTGGCAGGCAGCAGGCAGCCCTGGGGATGGAGCTGCTCCCACAGCCTGGGCTCATCCCAGCTCAGCCCCACAGCTCCAGGGACAGCAATGCCATCACCACGGCCACACACCTGCAGTGACACAGCTCAACTGCATTGCAGCCTCTGCGGAGCCAATGCAACACCAGTGTTGCTTCCAGCCAGCAGCACTGGACCCTTCTCCTCCCTGGAACAGGTCAGAGACACCCTTGGGTATCCCTGACAGAGAGTCCAAGGCAGGACCTGCTGTGCCCCGGCAGTGAAAGGGTGAGGGGCTGCCAAGCCTTGACACCACACGGTTTCCTGGTCACAAACCATGAACTTGGTGCTTCATGAGCATAAAAGCACCAGGACAGGTAAAAGAAGAGTGAAATCTCTAAAGAGAAAATCAGCACAGCTGGGGTATCCTAAGACATGAGCAGGTCTATCCCATGAGACAGATGGCAGAAGGTGCCCAGGCACTTTTAGGGCAGTGGAACTGCCCTGGACAGCTCTTCCAGTCTCATTAACAACAGATTCTCTGATCCACACAGCTCTAAGAACCGGGAAGGTACCATTCCTGCGGCTATAGAGACCAGAATTCCCACGATGAGAATTCCCCCAGGTTTCTGGATCCCTCTGGGTGCACTCATGACTGCAAAGAGCCACGTGGGACTGGGGAGAGCTGCTGGTGGTGGCAGCTACGGCCTGATGTCCTCTGTCCCCACCTCGCCCCCTGTAAAAACACTGATGAGCTCACAAACTGCTCACCAGCAGCTCCTGGGTGATGTGAGGAATGAATCTGCTGAGGGCTGGCTCACCCTGTGAGCCAGTGGTGATGAACCGTGGTTACTGCTGCCACACAGAGATGGGGACAGTGGGGACAACCCATCCTTGCCCAGACCACCTTGCCCAGCTCCACATGGCCCCCAGCATGGGAGATCCATGGTTTTGGGAGCTCTCCCCACAAGCACCACAAAGCACCCAACATGCCAGTCCCTGCCAGCTCTCCTCCAGCTGCCCACAGGCTCTCGATGGCCATGGATGCAGGGAGCCACAGGCACTGGGAAGTGGCAGAGCTGAGGCAACCCTGCAGTCCAAACAAAACGCCCTCCTTACGTAAGAAACCACAGCCCCGTGGGTTCTGCCAGGCAGCATAAAGCACCTCTTTGTGCGGGCAAGGCAGCGCCACACACCCCCCACCCCGCCGCCTGTCCCACACGGGATCATCCCTGATAGGATCCAGATGCAGGAGCCAGCGGCCCCCTCCCCTCCCTCCGCTGCCAATCCGCTCAGACAGCCCAGCAGGAGAGCTGGGACCCCGGGCTGGGACCCCCGAGGCACCACACACGCTCCTGGCTCCAGGGGAACACTGCCCAGAGCATGTGAAGGAGGTTTTGGGCACTGTCGGGCTGGAATTACTCAGAACTCCTTCCAGCCCTCTCCAGCCCCTAGGACAGACTCCCAGTTGTGTGAGGGATGCCTTTGAGCCACCACACCTGGTGCAGATGTTGAGACACAGAGATCTGAGCACAACACATCGCTCGGGATCCCTGCATGAACCCAACCATCTGCCACAGCCCAGAACGAGCAGGGAGGCTGGGGCCACCCTCCAGAGGCTGAAGTGAGTGCTCCCCACACTCCGAGGGAAGGAAGGAGACACTCAGAGACAAGGGCAGGGCTCAGGAGGAACGTGCCTGGCAACTCTGCAGGGGACTTTGCTCCTGGAGTGGCAGAGCAGGAGCCGCCCCCACGGGCCCTGCAGTGCTCTCACAGCCAGCCCAGCAAGGGGCTCTCCTGCATCCCCATCTCCTCAGCTGGGCCCCAAACCACCAGTCAGAATAATTCCGTGGTGAGGTGAGCCCGCCAAAAACCAGCCTCCCTGGATCAGGGCTCAGGAGAACTCCAGAAGCTCATTTACACCACCCCAGGGACACAGCGCTGTGCAATCCCAGCTCAGCAAATCCCCGTTAGCCCAGGACCTGCTCTGGCAGCTCCCTGGAAGGGCTCGCACCGTGGAGACCTCAATGCATCCAACTCCCCACTCTCCTTCACCTGGGAAGCCCTTGATCTCTGGTCCCCCCTGCCCAGGCCAGCACAGCACAAGCACAGCTCATGCTGCCCTCTTTCCCCCTAGCACAGAAGGTGCTAATCAAAGAGAGATCCAGAGATCCAGATTCCAGGAGCTCAGCCTGCCTCACTACCCCTTCAATGTTCCTTTCCATCCAGCTCCCAAAGCACGATAGCTTTATCATCCTCCCTGCTCTGACACACTGATTCTCTGGTGCGTGAGCTCCACAGGGAGATGGGCAAGGAGGACATGGCCACCTTTCCATCTGGCTGGGCCAGGTAAACCCAGCCTGGTGTGTCTTAGAAAGCAGTGCCCGCAGCCTCCGGAACCCGGAGGTATCTGCAGGCTTCCCCGCCCCGGCAAAGAAACAGCAGCCTGTTTCCAACCCCAGGTGGGGAAAAGGAGACCTTCAGTCTACCTGGTAGGAGCAGAAAGGGGCACAAGCTCTGGCTGGAATAAAGGCCTTTTTGAGAGCACTGGACTTTTCCAGCTGCCTGGAAACAGGAAGGGCCCAGGCCAGGAGAACAGAAACCCTCACACACCCGCATAAAGGCACAGTGAGCCGTTAACCCTAATTACCTGTGACTGACACGCGAGCGGGCCCTGACCTTCCAGGCATCGCCTCAGCCAAAGCAAAATAAACAGCTCCCTTCATCCCAAACACAGGCCATTTCACCCCCCGCCCAGAATTCAAGGGGTCTCACACAAGGGGAGAATGGTGCAGCTGCAGCACGCTGGGGGCTGAGCCCAGACCCCAACTGCTGCCCCCCACCCCGAGCCAGCAGCTCCCACTCCCCTCCAGCCCCTTCCCAACGTCCCCTGGAGGAGGAGGAGGAGGAGGAGGAGGAGGAGGAGGATGAGCAGCATCCGCACCAGGGAGAATGAGCACCACTACTCGAGGGTCCTGCCCCCCTGTCCCCAGCAGTGGCCAATGCCTCTGTGGTGTCCCCAGAGCATGTCCGTGCCCTCCTGCTCACTGAGAGCTCCCTGAAAATCCACGCTCAGTCTCCCGGGCGTTTTCCTCTGACTGATCCCTTGAGCAGCCCCGTGAGAGAGGAAGGCTCTCCTGCTCCACGGGCACAGAGATGCCACCCACTGTTCAGCACCCCAAACACCCAGTGGGCACAGGCCAGACCTCGGCCCAGAGTGTCTTGGGCAGGCAGGCAGGACAGGGAGCACCAGCTGTGCCAGGCAAGGGGCACAGGATCCCGGGCACCTGCCCCAGGCCCTCCCTGTTCTGCTGAGCACCAGCATCCCCAGCAGCTCCTGGGGCAGCACCTTCCCTCCCTCGAACAGCCCCTGGTCCCAGCACACAGCAGTGCCCCAGTCGGTTGCTGTCCCCCTCCCCGAGGGGCACAGGCAGAGCTTACCCGGGGGGCAGAGCATCCAGGGCGAGCACGGCCGCCCGGGCCGGGGGGGCGCTGGGGCCCGAGGCCGCCTCCTCCGCCTCTCTGGAGCCGCCCAGGGCAGGAGGGGCAGGGGCAGCCGAGCCCTCGGCCGAGCCCGACGCCGCCGCGGGCGGAACGCTGGCCCCTGCTGCCGGCCTGTCCTCGTCCATGTCCACGGCACCCACGGCGTCCCCGTTCGCTGCAAGGCAGAGGGCAGGAGGTCAGCACAGGGAGGGCCCAAAGCCAGCTGAGCTTACCCGGGAAGCAGCACGTGGTGGGTGACAACCCAAGCACGGCACTCTCAGTGCTCCCAGCCTGCAGCAAAGGCAGCACCTGCTTCACCCAGACCCCTCTGGAACCACTGCCATCGCCTCCATCCTGAGACAGAAGCAGAACGTGCTTTGCTTTTGTGCCCAGGGTGTCTTCTGCCCCTGGAAACAGGCTGAACCCTGGAAGAAGTCCACTCAGTGGTGACCACTGTCCTCCTCACTGTGACAGTGGTGACACTGCTGTGCCAGTATCCTTTTAAACACCTGGGTGACTCCAGAGTGGAGTCACAGAAATCATTCCTGACAGGCAGCACAGATCCTCCCAGTGCACTCAGCGGAGCTGCCTGGCTTATCAGAAGGAAAATCAATAAAAACCCATCAATGCACAGGGACAAAATTCCCAGGCACTACAAGATGCATTACGAATCTCAGCAGAGACTGAGTTTCTCCACAGTGAGTAGCCCTGAGCTCTGCCCCCACCTCCCACGAGCGCTGGGTCACCTGTGCCGTTGGCCACGCCATTGGCCATGCTGGTGGCCGTGCCGGTGGCCACGCCGTTGGCCATGCCGTTGGCCAGGCTGGTGGCTGTGCTGGTGTGCTGTGAGCTCTTGGCCTGCTGCCGGTGCCGGCTCCTGGCACTGGGACTTTGCTCTCCACTCCCCGTGTTTGCCCGGGCTGCTCCGGCCGCATGTCGGTGCGTCCTGCAAGGGAGGGAGCACAGGAGGTGAGAGACATCACATGGAAAATGCCACTCCTGCCTTTTCACCCTGGGCTTCTGCTGCTTCTGCCCAGCACAGCCACCGGTGTCCCCTGGGAAGGGCCAGGATATGGTTCCGTGCCTCTGCTGAGGGCAGCGCTTGGAGCTTCATGCTGCCTGCTCAGACCTGCCCACAGTCCTGGCACACACCTGCTGGTGGCAGAGACCCACGGAGGAGTCACCTGGGTGACACCACCTTGCTTTGCTCACAGGTGGTCACTCTATGTGCCAAGGAATGGCCCCGGGCACTCACAGCCAGACACCTGCTCACCACAGTGGATCCCAGCTTGCTCCGTCCACCCCTGCAGATCCCAGGAGATCCCACAGCAGCCCTGGGTCCTGCACCATGGTGGGGACCCTCTCCAGTGCCTCGTGCCTGGCTCCAAGCCTAGCACAGAGGCAGGTGAGGAAGTGTTCCCAGGACAGCTGTGGCCTCCAGAAAAGGAGGGAACAAGCAGTCAGGAAAGGTGAGAGCTGAAATCACAGCACGAGTTGTGACCAGCTCAGGTGCAGCTGCTCCATCTCTTGGGGGTCACTGCCACCCTGGAGCTCACCTGCCGCCATTCTCCATGGCCAGGGCATCCCAACATTCCCTGGCAGAGCACCTGCAGCTCCCCCAAGGAAACTCACTGCCTTGGACCATCCAGGGGCCCCAAGGCAGCACAAAGGCATTCCTGAAATAGCTGGGTTTCACCTTAAAAATTCATTCCTGAGAGCAAGGAGGGGGACAGGGCAGGAGGGGACATGCTGTCATCCCAAATCTGGGGGGCCTGAGGAGCAGAGGCAGAGCCCAGGCACCTCCACCCAGGCTGGCAGCCCAGGCAGCAACCATCAAGGGTAGAAACTGCAGGGAAAAGGAGATCAGCTTCTCCCAGCCAGAATCTACCTTAAAAGGGCAAAACCCACAAACTGTCCCCAAGTCTCACGGCTGGTGCTGGGAGGGGACAGCAGCTTGGCAGCAACAGGGCACAGATCAGTCATGCCACTCTGAGCAGCTCCAGCAACAAGAACCCTCCCACTGGCTCCAAAGCTGCTCTCCTTGGGGAGCGGCTCATGGCAGGGCTGGGATCGGGAGGAGACATGGGAAAGAAGGAGATGGATGTTGAAAATAGATTAGATGAGAGCCACGGGCAGAGCAGGAGCTGCTGTGACCACTTGAGTGAGTCACAGACCCCTAGGAGGGCAGCCCCAGCCAGGGGCTCCTGCAGGGGCTCCTCAGGCAGTGAACTCCCTGAAACCCCAGCTGGCCCCAGACACGGCTCCATGCTGGGGTTTGCTTTGGCCACCAGGACCCAGCAACTTGGGGCATCTGTGGGGAGAGAAGAGGCTTCTCTTCTCCCATCAAGGGGGCCCCTCACTGCCATGGCTCAGCAGGGCACACTGGTACCATCCACCTCCCAAAAGCTGGCTGGGACCTCTCCCCACAGAGAGGTGAGGCCAGATGCAGCACAGCCCCCAGAGCCCTGGCCAGAGGGGAACAGGCAGGTGCCACCAGCCTGTCCCGCTGGGAGCAACCTCTCTGGCATGGGATGGCTCTGGCCCCTGCCCTCCTCAGCACAGATGAGCTCAGAACTGCCCAGGCAGTTTTTAGAAACCAAAACAGGATGTTTCCAGGCTGCCAGCCGGCAGCACAGGGTTACCAGCCTGAATTAGCCAGCCCGCCCAGCCCAGCCCAGCCCAGCCCAGCCCTCCTACGAGTGCTCCCATCTGGGCATTGTCTTTTAATAGACACTGGAAACAAACCCAGCAAGGCCACAGAGCACGGCAGGATGGGAGTGTGCGCTTAAAATAGGAGCAAGGAAAAAACCAGGCAGAGCACGGATGGGAACAGACAGAGGGAGGGATGGAGAGGGGTGTGTGGATGGCAGCCCCTCTCCCACGCCAGGGGCTGTCCCCCATTGCCTTGGGGACCTCGGCTGGCTGCCCCACTGCCCCTCCTGGGCTGGGGCAGATGATGCCAAAGAGTAAAGTCGCAGCAGCCAGGTGACACCAACCCTCCCTCTTCCCCTTCTGCCAAGGCCGAGTCCCCTCGCCACGGTGGCCAACACGGACCCCAGCCAAGAAACCCAGGCACGGCCAGTTCCTGCAGCTGGGATGGCCAGAAGGTCCCTCAGGAGATGCAGCAGAGGTGGCAGCATGTCTCGGTCTCACTCAGCACATCAGAGCCCAAGCTGTGGCTGAGGAGGAGGAGGGCAGAGCACAGGCTGGAGCCAGGGCTGGCTCTGTGGAGCAGGGCACAATCTCTGGGAAACAGCCGGGAGAGCCTCAGTGCCATGCGGGCTCCCAAAACACGGAGCTGAGAAATTCCCCCTGTCCCTGCCAAAGGAGGGGAGGCAGCCACATCCCCCAGCACCCAAATGAGAGATCCATGGAATAGTTTGGGTGCAAAGGGACCTGAAAGCTCATTCTCGTTCCAGCTCCTGCCATGGGCAGGGACACCTTCCACTATCCCAGGGTGCTCCAAGCCCCGTCCAGCCTGGCCTTGGACACTTTCAGGGATGGGGCAGCCATGGCTTCTCTGAGCACCCTGTGCCAGGGCCTCCACAAACAGGGGTTGTGGCACCCATGGCCCCAGCTCTCAGCCAGAGCTCTCTCTCTCACTGCACAGAGGGCTGTGGAATTTCACACCCAATCACCAAGACTAGCAGCAAATCCCAAGATGACATTTGTTCAGGAGAAGAAAGAGAAGCCCTGACCAAGCAATTTCCCTTGCAGGGACAGTGTGGAAATAGCTGAGGAGCAAAGAATGCCCCTTTTCTTCCATCCTGCCGCTGAGCGACTTTGCCAGCATCCATCACCAAGCCCAAGAAAATAAACACGGCTCTGTGTATAAACACAGCAACCATCAAACAACATTCCCAAGTGCAAGGGACCCACATTCCAGCCTGGAGCGTGCAGCTGCCTCCACTGTGGGTACAGAGAGCAGTGCTCTGCCCCACGGAGCAGCAGCACATCAAACTGAGCAGCCACGTCCAGAAGACCCCAAATTCAGGTGACTGCAGCATGGATTGAGAACTAGCTCGGAGCTTTCCACAGCAGGGCAGCCAGGGGATATGGCTGATGGCAGGCACACCTGGCAGGTGTCTGAAGGTGCCCTGCACAAGTCCTGGCCAGACTTCACCACACTCAAGGTGACACCTGAAGCAGAAACTCCTCGCAGCTGATGGGAAGGCAGTGGGGAATGGGCAACAAGCAGTGCCCAGGCTCAGCCTCCCAAACCAGAATTTTCTTTTCAGGTTTTCTAGCACCTCCTGAGAGCTGCTAAGTGCCTGCCAAGCCCAGCTCAGTCAGGTCACTGAGCACTTCCCACCCCTGGGGAGGCTCTAACACCAGGACAGCAGGAATCAACAGGAGCAGCCACCACAAAAGGGCACGATCTATGCTCACAAAGTGCTCCCAATTTCCATCCCTCTCCCTCCTCAGGTGGGAGATGAACACACAACATGGAAAGACAAGGTCACTTTTTGAGCTAAAAACATCAACTCTGGTGTGTGCCCAGGAGATAAAAAAGGAGCAGAAGGGCTCGGGGTGTGAAGCTTGTAGCTGAGAGTGCTCCTGAGCCTGGGCCACGCAGAACCTCCCACGGACAGGCTGCAGGCGCCCTCTCCACAGCCACACTCCTACCCAGAACATCTGTACAGGCTGCTGGGCCACTGCCATGCTCTGGAAATATAAATAGGTGTTAAATTCAACTCCATGTTGACAGTGTGACACGTCTCTCAGTAACCACAGCTCCAAAAGGAGCAGCGCTGAGCCACTCCAGCCCGGCAAGGAGGCAGGGCAGGGCAGGGCATGGAGCCAGCTGCAGGATGGCCTGCTGCCCAAGCATCTCACTTCCTTTGGAAGCAGCTGCTATTTCCCTGCAGCTCTGCTTCTCCAGCTCTCCCTGGACCTTTGTAAGCATCTCCCTGTGGCCGTTGCCCAGAGGGGCATTGTGCTTCCCAGCCTGGCAGAGCTGTGCTCACGTGCTGGGGTTCCTGTGATCCCCATTTGAAAGGACCCCACTTTGCTGGTTTGCCTCACTGCCCCACCCCCAGACAGACCATTTTTTCAGCTGCCAGTGGAGCAACTGGTGGAAACTCTCTGAGCCATCACAGACTTGATAGTCCTTGAGACACCAACACTTTAGGAGAGGCTCAGGCCAGCCACAGCCCAGCTGTACAGTCACTCCTCTGCACTCTGTGTCCCCTAGCACAGGGCACTCCTGCTCCCCGCCTCCCGTGTGCTGCGTGACAGGGGCTCACTGGGACATCTGGAGTGGGGTGCACAGCACAAGGACAATCCAGACAGAGCCACAGCAGCCCCTCAGTAATGGACACATGGCATGGGACCCTCACCTTGCTCTGCTGCCAAAGCAGTTGGTGCTGGGAGGTTGGTGCCGGCCCTCCGTGGCCACAGCTGTGCTGCTGGGGTCCCGTCCAGGTACCTGGGACCCTGCATTGGGGGAAGAACAAGGGGTGAAGGACTGAACCACCTGTAGATCTACCCTCCTTCCCTCCCTCCTGCCTTCCAGAAAGGAGCCCCAAAAGCACAACAGCCCCATCCCTTGCAGGACAGACCCCCAGCACCCAAGGAGCCCCCACCTCACACCACACAGCCCGGCAGTGCCCGGCCCCCCCAGCACCCCATAGCTCCAAGCGGGACACAGGACTCTGCAGAGTGGCAGTGCCAGGAGAGCACTGCATCCACAGCTCCCAGATGTCACAGGTTTTGTTTTCCTGCGACGAAGAGAAGGAGCCAAGGGAAAGCAATGCACCAAGTCCTGCTCTGTACAAGCTTTGATCTCCTGGCAACCCTGAGAGATCAGCCACCAGCCCATGACCCCACAGATGCTCTGGCTTGGGGAGCTCTCATGAGTGGATCAGCATTTCCCAGCCCTCACAGCCAGCCAGGGAAGGGGCTGATCCAGCCAGGGAAGGGGCTGACCCGCGTGGAAGGCTGGAGGAGGGCTGGAGAAGGGCTGTTCCTCCCAGGCTCTGGGGAGGCTGGTGTGAGCCCGTGGACACTCCCGTTCCGCTCCTGCCACACGCTCTCACCGGCAGGAGCCCACGGGGCTGGCCCGGGGTGGGCAGGGGGCCGGAGGCGGGTGCTGGCCCGGGACCCCGTCCCGGGGGCCGCGCTCGCCCCGCTCCCCTCGTGCGGGCCGGGCACTCACCCTCTGTGCCGGCACTGCCATCGGGAACGCCGCCCAGAGCAACAGCCGGCCCGTCCAGGAAAACCGTCAGCTCTCCGCCCGACACAATGCTGCCTTTGTTCTCCGTCTGCAGGTCCAGGGTCAGCTGCCTGTTCTCCACTGCGGCACACGGAGAAAGAGACCCCCAGTCACCACCGGGACACCGGCCCTGGCAGAGGTGCCTCCACTGCCAGAACCCCGTGCCAGCCTCCCGGGCCTGCCCCCATCCCCAAAGGACAACGTGCCCACCCCTCAGGGCCACCAGTGCTGGCCCCACACCTGCACACACCTACCAGGGCTGCCCGGCCAGTCCCACCACCCGCTCCTGAGGAAGATCCTTGTTCACCAGCCCTCAGGATCCCTTCACCCCTCTACTGGGGCTGCAGCTGCCCCAGGGGCCCTGGCTGTGACACCGAGACCCCCATCGCTCACAGATGCAGGAGCTGTAGGGCAGATCCCAGCAGGAAAGCCAAGGGATTTCACAGAATCACCAAATTGGAAGAGACCTTCAAGATCATAGAGTCCAGCCCATGCCCTAACACCTCAACTAAACCAGGGCACCGAGTGCCACATCCAGTCTTTTTTTAAACACATCCAGAGATGGTGACTCCACCACCTCCCTGGGCAGACAAGTCCAGAACTTTATCACTCTTTCCATAAAAAAACTCTTTCCTAATAGCCAACCTAAATTTCCCTTGGCACAGCTTAAGACTGTGTCCTCTGGTTCTGTCAGTGCTGCCTGGACAAAGAGACTGACCCCTACCTGACTACCACCTTTCAGGGAGTTGTAGAGTGATAAGGTCATCTCTGAGCCTCCTTTTCTCCAGGCTGAACACCCCCAGCTCCCTCAGGAGTTGTGTTCCCAGCCCCTCACCAGCCTGGTTGCCTCCTCTGGACGCGCTCGAGCGTCTCAACGTCCTTCCCAAACTGAGGGGCTCCCTTAAGATGACACAAGGGGCAAGAGGGGTCCTGCACAATGGTGAGCATTCCTCCATCCATATCCCTGTGCATCGACTCCACTGAACAAAACCAGCACGGAGGGCTGTCCCCAAACAGGAACACTCTGCTGCAGCACTGGACCGCACTCACAGAAGGTTCTGGAGAGGGTGCCACGGGCTGGGAGGCTCCTGGAGACAGCTGCCAGCTCCACTCCCTCCTGTGTGAGCCAGTCTGGCTTCATCAGCTTGGCTTTGCTGGTCCCTGGGGCAAGGAGGGCACAGCACAGGCCTCAGCACCCACCCCATCACAGCAATGCATGCCAGTGCCAGCCAGACTGAAACACCCGTCACAGAAGGCCAGAAAAATTTGGCTGCACCAGCCTGGGACACTAGCCCAGACGCTTCCTGACTCATTTGCTCAAATAATATTTTTATTATACACGGATTGCTCATGACACAATGGCACCATTTTTTAGCAACCTGCTTTGTCCCGGTGTGACGCGGGGACGGGGTGCGGCTCAGGCCAGCAGGAGCAGGATGGGAGCACACCCCCATGGAGCCCCTGTCCCACCTCTAGCTGCGAGCTGTCCCACACCGGGACTTGACACTTCCTTCTCCAAGGCCCCCCAAAACACAGTGACACAGGGTCTGCAGTGACACAGGGCTGTGGGACAGCCAGCACTTGTGGATCTGAGGGAAGTCTCCAGTTTTTGGAGCCAAGAGGGCAGGTGTCTCCTGCACAGCAGGGGCACATTGCTCTGTCATTGATCACCATCACCCAGCAAAGGATTCTGCTGAGCCCGGTCTTCCCCTCTGCCTCACGGAGCTGCACTCCGCTTGCTTCCATGGGAAACTGACCTCACAGACAGTTTTAAGAGCCTGAGACAGAAGATGCTACTGAGCACGGCCAAAAACCAGAACAAATCCAGACCCTGTTTCCCCCCTGGCTCCTCCAAGCCGTAGGAATCCGCATTTTCTCCAGGGTCCCTCCATCCCCCTCCACGCGCGCCGCGCTCCGGGGCCGCACAAGCCCTCATTGTGCGGGCGCCCGGCTGAGGCGCAAAGACAAGGTGTCTCCGAGTGGAGGATGTGAACATGAACCTCCCAGCCGGCTTCCTTCTCCCCCCCTCCACCCCCTCCAGCTTTTTTAAAGAAAATAAACACTCGCAGAGCCTTCCACTCCCTGTCCCCGTGCAGCGTGCGGGACACACAAAGGGACATTGCTGCTGCACCGACGGCGGGTCCCCCGAAGGGCCCGGCACAAAGGCTGCCTCTGTCCCGCCGGCTGCCAGAATGTCAGAGGGATTATTATTATTTTGGGAGGGGGTCGGGGGGTGATTTGGTCCTGAATAAGGTCTCAGTTCACCTACTTCCAGTGCCCTGCACGCAGCATCAGAGCTCCCATTTAGCAGAGGTGAGCTGGAATTCACACCCAGCCCATTAAGCGGATTTACGGTTCCACGAAACGAGGCTGGGAGCAGCCGGCGTGATAACGGCCCCGGGCTGAGCCCCAGCCCTGGGACCCCCAGGAACCACACGTGTCTGACCCCAGGGAGCTGCCACACAGGATGGGCAGCCCCTCTGGAAGACCCTGTGTGAGGTGGCTCCAGCTCCACAGCTGCATCCCGGAAGATTTTCAGACAGACAGCCAAAATGAGCTTCCCAAACCTAGCGCCAAGCTCTTTGCCCAGTCCCACTGGATGCAAAGGCCAGTTCCCATTCCAACAGCTCCACGTGATCGTCCAGGTTTTGTCTGGGATGAACCAAAAGCTCCCTGGTGCCGAGCAGGTGAAGACTGGCTCAGCCTTTGTGCATTCCCACAGAAGGAACGACTCCATGCCATGGCTACAGTCCCTCCAGGAACAAGCAAGGGGCAAGTTAAACCTTCTACAGACATCCCCAAACCAAGAAGGAACCCAGAGTTTAGGGGAAGAGATAATCTTTAGTGTCCCATGAAAGTCTCCCCAGGGAAGCTTTGCCTTTGCTGCTGATCCAGCCTTAACCAGCAGCAGCTTAGAGACAACTGTGTCCCACTCCATTTATCTGCCAGGGATGACAAGGAGGCCCTCAGGTTTCTGTATCTTTCCTCTAAAAGGTGACGTGGGATGGGCACTCTCCAATCCCCCCAGTGACCTACTGGCTGGATGACCAGTTTTGTGGGATTACATCCCGGCCATGGCAGAGCCAGCTCACGGAGCTGCTGGGACATGCAGCACAGCACAGCTCGTCTGGCATCACAGCCACAATGGGGTGGAGCTGCAGTTTTCCAGAGGCTGGGAATTGCTGCTGGTGTCCTGGAGGATCCCAGGAGGCTACAGTTCCAGCCACTCTGCCTGGGGCACCGCAGCAGGGACCCTGCAGGATCCCTAAGGCCCTGGCACGTGGTGCCACTCAGCACACAGCGGGACCAGCACAACCAGCAAGGCCCAGCACGGGCTCCCACAGAGCCCAGGATGTGGGGCTGGCCGGGCCAGGAGCTCCCGGAGCCCGGGAACAAAGAGGTGCCTCTGCAGCAGCAGCAGCTCAGGGGCCGGGGCCAGGGGCGTGCCACGGCAAACGAGCTGTTTTATGGGAGCCCTGGGAGCAGCTCGGCTCCTGGAAGGCTCCAGCCCGTGCTGGCGATTGAGCTGCTCCTGACCCACCTCTCCACCTCCCCGGCCAATCCCCGGGAAGGCGGGAGCGGCCGCCTGCCAGCGGAGAGGCCCCGCAGGAAGCGCCGCGACTCTGAAAGCACGGCCGGACCCCGGCGCAGGAGCTCCCGCGACAGCCAGGCTGTCAGCTCCAGAGGCTCCCACAGCCTTCCCGGGAGCTCAGGCCTCATCACTGAGCTCTTCTTCCATGCTCCAGGCCTCAGAGCTGGGACTTTTCCCCCTGCAGTGAGGCATGCTTGGCAGGAGGGCGGACAGCAGCATCCTGGCAGGCGGGAGCCTGGCACGCACTGCCACAGGTGTCACCGGCAGTGAGGACACTGTCCTGCCCACTGAGGAGAGCCACAGGGACACCAACCCGAGGCCTCGGCTACGCTCACAAATCTGTATCTTTCATAAAGCCTCACCAAAACCCTACAAACCCAACTAAAAGGGGCTGCTGCCCGGCAGGAGCTCACTCCTGGCTGAGCACCTCTCAGGATGGCTTGAAATCCCAGATGCCTTCTGCAGGCCCTTGCCTGACCCAGCGCCTTCCTCAGGCTGGCAGGCAGAGGGAACACACTCCCCTATTCCCAGGAGGACAGGAGCCCCTGAGGAAAGGATCTCCCAGGTTCCCATGGAACCCCCAGCAGCCTCTGGCCCTCTCAGACCTGCAGCAAAACCCGAAGGCTGAGCATGAGCCTGCAGAGAAGAGGAGGGAGCAGATGCCAGCCCAGACAAGGAGGGCAGACAGGGGCAGAGGGGCAGCACCTTCCCAGGCAGGGCAGGGCAGGCTCTGCAGCTTTAAGAGTCCTTCCTCCCTCCCAGCCCACAGTGTCAAGGAAAAATCTGACACGTTTTTTCTGGGGGACGTTAACAGACAAGCTAGAACAGCCAGTTGCCTTTTCCATTCATTTTCCACACGGCCTCCCGGGATGGCTGGGAATGAAAGAGCCAATTGTGCCCCCGTGGCGGTGCAGGTAGGGCAGGAACCGCGGCGGCTCCGGGAGCCCAGCACGGCCCCTGCACACCTCGGGAAATAACGGCTGCAGGGGAGGGTGCCCAGGGCCACAGGTCCCACAGCTGTGGGGCTGGCTGGCTGCTACACCCCAACAGAGCCAGCCCCAGGCACACGTCCAAGTCCCCACAGGCCTCGTGAGAAGACAGCAGTAGCAGCACAGCTCCCATGTGTCCCTCGCTGCCGCAGCACCCGGTGCCACCCAGAGCCACGGTGGCACGGCGGGGACACCGGTGTGGTTGCAGAGCTGGCGGCACCAGGGGAAGCAGCTCAGCCCAGCCCCCAGCACTGGGCAGGGTCTGAACCGGCCCCGAATCCCTCGGGGCGCAGGAGGCCCCTCTCCCCGCTCAATACCAGGTCTGTGTCTCACCAGCTTTAATTGGAAGACACAGAGCCAGCCTTTTGCAGCCCCGCGGGGCCGCTCGCGCCGCCCCGGCCCTGAATGGCCGCCTTTATGTGGGAGCTGCTGTCACGAGCCACGCTCTGGCAACCGCAAACGGCGGCAAATAGCAGAGGGGTTTGTGCTCCCCCGCCGGCCGCGGCCAACGGGCTGACGCAGGTACGGCTTCCGGCACGCCCGGCCCGGGGCACACAACGGCACCTTGTTCCCTGCCGGGGAGCGCAGCCGCCGCTGCCCCGAGCCCTGCTCTGTGCTGTGCCCTGTGCCCTGCTCTGTGCCCTGCCCCGTGCCCTGCTCTGTGCTGTGCCCCGAGCCCTGCCCCGTGCCCAGATCTGTGCTCTGCCCCGAGCCCTGCCCCATGCCCTGCTCCATGCTCTGTCCCATACCCTGCTCCGTTCCATGCCCTGTGCCCTGCTCTGTGCTGTGCCCTGAGCCCTGCCCCGTGCCCTGCTCTGTGCTGTGCCCCGAGCCCTGCTCTGTGCTGTGCCCCGAGCCCTGCCCCGTGCCCAGATCTGTGCTGTGCCCCAAGCCCTGTCCCGTGCCCTGCTCCATGCTCTGTCCCATACCCTGCTCCGTTCCATGCCCTGTGCCCTGCTCTATGCTGTGCCCCGTGCCCTGCCCCGTGCCCTGATCTGTGCTGTGCCCTGTGCCCTGCTCCATGGTGTGTCCTGTGCCCTGCTCTGTGCTGTGCCCACCCGTGCCCTGCTCCATGGTGTGTCCTGTGCCCTGCTCCGTGCTGTGCCCCGAGCCCTGCTCTGTGCCCTGGTCTATGCTGTGTCCTGTGCCCTGCTCTGTGCCCCGAGCCCTGCCCCGTGCCCTGCTCCATGCTGTGCCCCGTGCCCTGCTCTGTGCCCTGGTCTATGCTGTGTCCTGTGCCCTGCTCTGTGCCCTGCTCCATGCTTTGCCCCGTGCCATGCCCTGTGCCCTGCTCCATGCTGTGCCCTGTGCCCTGATCTGTGCTGTGCCCTGTGCCCTGCTCTGTGTTGTGGCCCAAGCCCTGCTCCGTGCCCTGATCTGTGCCCTGCTCTGTGCCATGCCCTGTGCCCTGCTCCATGCTGTGCCTCATGCTCTGCTCCATGCTGTGCCCCGTGCCCTGCTCTGTACCCTGCTCTATGCTGTGCCCTACTCCATGCTGTGCCCTGTGCCCTGCTCCGTGCCCTGCTCTGTGCCCCGCTCCGTGCCGTGCCCCGTGCCCTGCCCGGGCAGCCCCAGCCCCGTACGTACGTTTGCCACCGCCCTTGAGCAGGCTGCCGAGGCTGACGGAGGCGGCGCCCAGCAGCTCGTTCCTCAGCGTGTGGCAGATCCACACCTTCAGCTCCAAGTGGCTCTGAGCTGTGACATTCCTGCAGAGAGCGGGAAAGGGGCTGTCACCACGGCCTCCTGCCTGCTCCGTGCTTGGGGAGCAGGCAGTGCCACAGGCCAGGAGCAAAGGAAGGTGCACAAGGACAGGGGGCAGTGGGACACCCTCCTCCCACCGCCCTCCCAGCCTGGCTGTCTCTGGCAGTGTCCTCGTGCAAGGGCCAAAGCTCTGACACCCGAGTGTCCCCAGCCGGTGGCACAGCAGGGCACACGGGGCCGGCCCCTGACCAGTCCCACAGCAGGGGTCACGCAGACTCACAGGGTGAGGATCTCGTTCCACAGCAGCTCTGAGACCCCCATCTGCTTCCCCGTCTTCTTGGTCTCACTGGGCAGCCCGTCGCCGGCCACCTCCACGTAGCAGTTCATCCGTGCTGGGCGGCTCTGGGCCTTGGGCTTCACAGACACAACTGGGCAGGGACAGGCACAGGTCAGGCCTGCGAGACACCCTGACCCTGCCCTGTCCCCAGCCCACCCCTGCCAGCTCGGGGTGCCACAACTCACAGCGGAGTGCTGGGAGAGGGGCAGCGGGGAGCAACGCTCCTGCTGGCAGCGACGGCCGGCACCAAGCCCTGCCCACGCCTGTCCCCAGCTTCACCCCTCCGAGGGTGGCAGGACTGTCACTGTCCCCACGGACACCTCCCCGCCCCAGGGCACGGGGGCAAGCCGGGACGGGGCACCCCCAGGCCAGCAGTGCCTGCGGAGGGGCAGAGCGGGAGGCGGCTCCCAGGGGCCGCGGCTCCGGGCGCCGGGAGCCATCTCGCGGCCGCGGCAGCACCAGCGCGGCCCCGGCAGGGCCCCGGAGCCACGTCCCCACGGCAGCCGGGCCCAGCCCCTGCTCCCCCCGGAGCGCCGCGCGTCCCAGCCCGGGCTGCAGGCAGAGCACGCAGGACACATTCCCGAGGTGCAGGGGGAACCCCAGGGAGGCAGCAGGACCCACCTTTCACAGACAGCGGGGATTTCTCGCAGGGCGGGCCGGCCCTGGCCCTGCTGGAGCTGGCAGCGGCCATGGCATCACCCCCAGCTGGAAGGGAGAGAGGAGACACCTGAGCCCCGCTCCCGCGGCACCCAGGGAGCCCAGGCACAGCCCGATGCTGCTGCGAGTGCCCGGCACGGCAGGGACACGGGGAAAGGGCCGGGCAAGCCCCGGGACACACGGGCTCCCTCTCCTGATGAAGCCCCTGCGCCAAAGGCCCCGCTGTGTCCCTGGGAGAGCAACCCCTGCAGGCAGCGGCACGGGCTGAGCTGGGCAGTGCCGCCTCCAGGCACCCCTCTGGGCACCCGAACCCCTGACCCACAGGCCAGTGCTGCTGGGGGACAGAGCGGCCACCAAAGCCTTGCCCTGGGGGACACTGACTCACCAACGTCACCAACCAGATGGCAAGGACACGGCAGTGTCAGAGGGACATGGCAGTGTCAGGGGGACACGGCAGCGTCAGGGGGACATGGCAGCGTCAGAGGGACATGGCAGTGTCAGGGGGACAGGGCAGCGTCAGAGGGACATGGCAGTGTCAGAGGGACATGGCAGCGTCAGGGGGACACGGCAGCGTCAGGGGGACACGGCAGCCTCAGGGGGACACGGCAGTGTCAGGGGGACAGGGCAGCCTCAGGGGGACAGGGCAGCGTCAGAGGGACATGGCAGCTTCAGAGGGACATGGCAGCGTCAGGGGGACAGGGCAGCCTCCAGGACCAGCTGGACAGAGGGAGGTCTGTCACAGCATGGGGACCACAAACCTCAAGGGCAGCCCTGGTTTCATTATGGTACCAAATCCCACCGGATCACTGAGGTTGGGAAAGGCCTCCAAGACCACCGTGTCACCCCCCGGACGAGAAGGACACACTGTGACACCAGGGAGGGTGGCAGGACCCGTGGCCGGGGCCGGTGCCCAAAGCAGCGACCACAGAGCGGAGGGACGAGCAGACAGCCGTGGGGCTGCTCCAGCCTCCTCCTGCCATTCCCAGGAGCTGCAGAGCTCACAGCCCAGCCCAGAACTGCCTGGCCAGGCCACTGCCAACCTCCCCGACAGGGGAAGCACGAAAACAGGGAAGCAGCTCAGCCCCTCTCCCTGTGCAGGAGCCTCTTCCCTGCCCTCTCTCTACGTCCTCCTTGAACCGCACCGAGCTCCATCCCAGGGCAGATTCCCTGTGAAATCCCCTCTGCCAGGGTCTCCGCTCTCCGTGCCAGCACAGCAAAGCTGCCTGGCGCCCCAGGGCCTGGCTGTGCCCCGTACAGCCCCCAGCTCTGCCTGCGAGTCCCCGCCGGGCACCGCCCGAGCACTGTCTGGCTCTGTCAGCAGCAGCCAGGGCTCCCGGACACAGCCCGGCCTCCTGCCCGCACCGTGAGGGGTCACTCCCAGACTCCCACCCCAGTTACCCGGCCCCCGGGTCACCCTGACTCCCCGAGGACACCGGATCCTCCCGGCGCTCACGTCCCCAGCCCCACATCCCACGGATTCCGCCGGGGCCGTGCCCGGCCCTGTCCCGGCGGGGCTGTCTCCCTTCTTCCTTCACATCCTGACTCTTCCCCATTCCCTCTTTTCCTGACTCCACACCATTTCTCTGGCCCTCGCTCTGACACCCCCGGTCACGTCAACACCTCCGGCCCCCCAGACCTGCCCGGTGCCCGGTGCCGCTTTCCCGCCCCGCGCACCCCCCAGCCGAGCGGGGCCGTGACCGGGCCGGGCCCGGGCCGCTCCCGGCCCCTACACATGGCGGGATCCCCCTCGGCCAGGCCCAGGCCTCCCTTCCTCCGCGCCTTCCCGTTTCCGACAGCCCGGCCTGGCCTCCCGGCACAGCCGCGGGGCCGCCGCTCCGGCAGCGAACACCGAGCCCGCCCCGGGCCGGCCGGTCCGGCCCCGGAGCCCCGCACGGAACCGGGCCGGGCGCTGCGGGCACCGCGCACAGGAGGCGGCGGCGAAGGGTCCCGCCATGGCCCCGCCGTCCCGGGCCGGTACCGGCACAGGCTCAGCAGCTCCCGGCGGCCGGAGCGCCCCACCGGGCCGTGTCCGGCCGACGGACGGGAGCGCCTCAGGCTGGGCCGGGAAGCGACGCCGAGCCGAGCCGAGCCGAGCCGGGCCGAGCCGGTGCCCGTGCCCGTGCCCGTGCCCGTCCCCGTTCCCGTCCCCGTCCCCGTCCCCGTCCCCGTCCCCGTCCCCGTCCCCGTTCCCGTTCCCGTTCCCGTTCCCGTTACCGGCGGCCGCTCCGCTCCCGCTCCCCGGCTCCAGCTCCCGCCGTCATGTGACCCCCGGCCCGTCACGTGATCGCGCCGGCCGGAAGCGCTCCCGCGGCACGGCGCCGCTCCCGGCGCGCCCCGACTGAACTACAACTCCCGGCGTGCCCCGTGCCCGGACCACAACTCCCGGTGCGCTTCCCGCGGCGCTTCGACGGCGGCCGGGGCGGGCCATGGGGCACGCGGACATGGCGCGTGTTCCGCACGTCGTGGCCGACACGGGCGCGTTCCTGAGCGCGGCCCCGCTGCAGGTACCGGGGGAACACCGGGGAGACAGCGGAGGGACGGGGCGGGGAGGGGGTCAAGGGGTTACGGGCCGGTGTGACGGCGCTGCCCGCAGGACATCGCAGAGGCGCTGTACACCGTGCCCGAGGTGCTGGCCGAGATCCGCGACCGGCCCGCGCGCCGCCGCCTCGCCGCGCTGCCCTGCGAGCTGCGGGTCCGCCGCCCGCGCCCCGAGCTGCTGCGCCTCGGTGAGTGCCGGCCGGGCCCCGCTCCCGGCTGCTTTCCCCCGCCGTACCGGCCCCGCGGCCCGCCCGGCCCGGCCCGGCCCGGCCCGGCCCGACGGCGCCGCCGTTCCCCGCCCGCAGTGACCGAGTTCTCCAAGAAGACCGGGGACTACCCGAGCCTCTCGGCCGCCGACCTGCAGGTGCTCGCCCTCACGTGCCAGCTCCAGGCCGAGATCGACGGCCCCGGCTGCGTCCGCTGGGAGCCGCAGGACAAGGTAGGATGGGCGCGGGGCCCCGGCTCCTGCGGCCCGGGCGCGGGGCCCCGGTGCCAGCGGCCCCGCCGACGGCCCGTGCTGCCCCGCAGGTGCGGCTCAGCTCCACCCCGCGGCACCCCGAGGCCCCCCTGCACCTCGCCGGCTTCCACCTGCCCGCCAAGGTAAGGCCCGGCGGGAGGGCGAGGCGCTGCGCCCCGCGGAGCCCCGGCTGAGGGACGCCCGTGCTGTGCCCCCAGCACAGGCCCGCGGGGAAGGGCCCGCGCCCGCCCGGCCCCGGCAGCGGCCCGGCCCCGGCGGAGAGCGACCAGTTCGGATCCTTCCTGTACTGGCGGCCGCCCCTGCCCAGCATCGAGGAGGAGCTGCGGGAGCTGCTGGTGAGAATCCTCTGGAGTCTCCTCCCTGCGCTGGCTCTGCCGTTTCTGGCTGGCCGTTCCCGACCCCTCCGGGCCACCCTGACCGTCCTCGCCCCCCGTGGCCCAGGCCATCGCCGGCAGCCCCGAGCCCCCCGAGGAGCACCGGAGCTCTGCAGGCGGCGCCAGCGCCGGCGAGGAGGAGGAGGAGGAGGATGAGGAGAGCGATGACGAAGGCTGGATAACTCCCAGCAACCTGAAGCAGGCCCAGCAGGACACGGGGCACTGTGACACTGCTCCCGTCGGCGTCCAGGTCGGCTGTGTCACCACGGACTTTGCCATGCAGGTGGGTGCTGGGCTGCAGCTCCGCGTGTCTCACCAGCAGGGTCCCGGTCCCAGGGGCCTCTGCAGAGCCTGTAGGGCTCTGGCTGCCCCAGCTGGCAGGTCCCAGCTGCCGGGCCCGGCGTGTCCCTGCTCTTGCAGAACGTGCTGCTGCAGATGGGTCTCCACGTGCTGGCCGTGAACGGGATGCTGATCCGCCGGGCCCGCAGCTACATCCTGCGCTGCCACGGCTGCTTCAGGTGCTGGGGCTGGGGCTGAGCCCGGGCTGAGCCCGTGTTCCACGGCCCCAGGAGCTCTGAACCCCCCTGTCCCACCCTCGCAGGACCACCTCGGACATGACCAAGGTGTTCTGCCCCCACTGCGGTAACAAGACGCTCAAGAAGGTGGCAGTGAGCGTCAGCGACGACGGGAGTCTCCACATGCATTTCTCCCGCAACCCCAAGGTGCTGAACCCCCGGGGGCTCAGGGTGAGTACCTGGACAGAATCCCAGACTCGCTGAGGTTGGAAAAGACCAGCAAGATCATCGACTCCAACCTGTGACCGATCCTCCCCTTGTCAGCCAGCCCAGAGCACTGAGTGCCAGGTCCAGTCAATTCCTTGCACACCTCCCGGGATGGGGACTCCACCACCCCCCTGGGCAGCCCCTTCCCACGTTTAACAACCCTTTCTGTGAAGAAATTCTTCTATTGGGATCCCAGGGATGGGAGCCCAGCCCGTGGCTGGCAGGTTGGAAGGAATCAAACTGACAACATCCTCCAGATGTTGCGCTTGAAGCCCAGAGCTTTCGGGCTTCCCTGCTCCGTTCTCCGGAGGGCCGTGGGCACCTGGGGGTCCCTGGGAGCCGGGGCTGATCCCTTCTCTCCCGCAGTACCCGCTGCCGGCGCCGCAGGGCGGGAAGCACGCCAACAACCCCCACCTGGTGGAGGACCAGCGCTTCCCGCAGCAGCGCCTGTCCCGCAAGGCCCGGCAGAAAACCAACGTGTTCGACCCCGACTACCTGGCCGGGGCCTCTCCCTTCGCCGAGAACGACGTGCACAGCCGGGCCGCGCACCTGCACCTGCGCGACGCCGCCCTGGGCGCCGGCCGCCGCCGCCTCAACCCCAACGCCGTCACCAAGAAGTTCGTGAGGAGGAGGTGAGGGCGTGGCCTGCCCTGCCTGCAGGACACACCTGCCCAGGTGTGGTGGTGGCTCTGCCAGGGCGAGGCTGCTCCCAGCACCTGGGCGTGGCTCAGGCCATCCTGTCCCCGCTGCGCTGGTGCCCAGAGCCAGCGTGACCGGGGTGGCGGTGACGGGGTTTGGGAGGGCGGGGTGGCTTCCCTGGGCAGGGGCTGTGTCACCAATAAACACCAAACCCCAAAGCCCCGTGGCTCGGTCCCATTTCTGTGGCTGCCTGTGCCAGGGGGAGCCTTTCTCTGAGCTTCGAGGAACAAGGAGGCTGGGACGGAGGAAGGGAGGATTTCTTGGACCATTTGCCCCACAGGATAATGAGCTCCAGAAGGACAAAACCCTGGGGCAGGGGGTTGTGTCCCACCCTGGCACTGGGCAATGCCCAGGGCTGAAGGGGGAGACTCTGGGGTAAAGCTTTTTGGATAAATCTGCTGAAATCTTTCACAGTTGATTGTTGGTCCCAGCTCTTGCTGCAGTTTCTCCTTAGCCCTGCTGAAGTAGTTAAAGATAAGGAAATACCTGATAGCAGGTGTGGCCCCTGGTCCTGGGGAGGTCACAGGCTGCAGGCTGGGAGCAGCAAAGGGGAGCACACCTGGGCCTCCCCAGCCCCAGGACACTTTCAGTGTCTCAAAGCTGCAGATAAAGGGCACTGGGTAAGGCACCCACACATCCTGCTGAGGACGGGGTAACTTCCAGCAGCTTGGCTTTGGACTCCTGGTCTCACCTCCCTGGGGCAGACTCTGCCTCTCCCCCAGTCCCTGAGACGGGATCCCGGGCTATGGAAGATGTTCCCTTGGTCACAATTTGGGGGCTGGGTGGGGCAGCCCCCAGGGGTTACTGGGGGTCCCACACCACCAAGTCAGTGTGATTCCCAAGGACACTCTCCTGCAGCAGCTGCTGCACCCCAGGCATGGCTCTGGAGATGCCCTTGGAAAAACCATCACAAGACTTTACAGTGTAAAATGAAAACTTTCATCGTTTATTCTCGACTGCAGCTGTTTACAGAAATATAGTTGCGAGTATACAAATGTCCCAATAGAAGCAAAATATTTTTTTTTTTTTTAATATTCAACAAGTTATCACAGGAGAGCTAAAAACATAGATGCAAATAAAATATCCCCTCATAGACAAACTGAAAACACCGGGAATCAGTGCTTGGAAAACCCACCTACGAAAGCCATATACACAGAACTGCACGAAGGAGTATCTGGTGCTACTTTCACATTGCAGGACACAGAAGAGGCAGCTCAGCGGTCGAGGGTGCACCCAGAACATCTGGCAGGCAGGGGAGAGCCCACCTGAGGTGCAGGGACAGAGACAGAGGTTGGAGCTCTGCTCTGAAGGGGTTGGAGCTTAACTCAGCATCAGCTCAGGTGGAAATAATTCAAATTGCCTCCTTTTATCCAGAATAAAAAAGCCTCAGGAATGCTGCAGGCTGCTAAGGATACTGGATTGGGATCCCAGTTCTGCAACACCCAAAGAGCCACTTCCAAACAGGAACTTCCCCCTGGCCACGTTATCCCAACGGGCAGCCATGGCACTGCCCAGGGCACTCGGTCGGATCCCGTTCCACGGGGCAGCTCCAGGGCCAAAACAAAGGCAAGGCCATTTACCTGCCAGGTGAACACAGGACCCCTCCCTAATCCCAGGCCTGGAGCTGGAATGTGTCACAGAGGGCTGCTGGGTGTGGGAGCCTTGGAACCTGAACAGAGGGGTCAGTGAGCAGGGAATCCCTGGATTCCTTGCCCTGTCCCTACACAGTGAATGTCACCAGGCAATTTAATGAAGTGTAACAGCAAAAATGACAAATCTCTGGAAAAAGCAGAGTTCAGCCCTGCAAACTCCAAGAGAACAAAGGAGGACACTGGCTCTCAGTGTGGTGGAGGTGATTTAAGAAGACCTGTACCAGGACAACACTGATCCACTCAGGACAAATTCCAGTGGAACACGGATTTGGAATTGAAAGTCATGTTGGACACAATACACATTACTGATTGTATGACCTGATTTAAAGGCTGGAGCTATGTCAGGGCAGGTTTAGGGTGGATATCAGGAAAGGCTCTTCCCCCAGAGGGTGCTGGCACTGCCCAGGCTCCCCAGGGAATGGGCACGGCCCCAAAGCCACCAGAGCTCCAGGAGCCTTTGGACAGCACTGCCAGGGATGCCCAGGGTGGGATTGTTGGGGGGTCTGTGCAGGGCTGGGGTTGGGCTGGATGATCCCTGTGGGTCCTTTCCAGCTCAGGATATTTTAAGATTCTATGATTCTTAGGGTTTAATTCCTCACACAACCTGCAAGAAAGAAATCAGCACGAGTCGCAGCAGGCTCCTCACAGACAGAATTCAAGGGGAGCTTCACTGGCTTTCAAGGAGTTCTCTAGATTTTGACTGTTGCACTAATGAATCAGTTAAAAAATGAGTTTACAGACTCCTGCCCTCATGGGAATAAAGAGAAACGGCAGAGGAGTTTCCCCTCCCTGACCCAGCACAACAGGGACCTTTTGCTACACAACAACATCCCAGACCCCGGGCTGGTGTCAGCCTAGCCCTGGGCAGCACAGCCACCACCAATCCCTGTCTGCACCAGCTGCTGCCAGACCGGGGATGGAAACGGCTCTGGAGTGACCCAGGGGAAGCCCAGGGATGCTCAGGGCTGCAGGAAGCCCATCCTCAGCCTGGGTGTCAGTTCCATCCTAAACTACATCTGCAAGTATGAACTAAAAGATACAAAAATACAAAAGTGGCCACAGCTGCTTGCAAGCCACAGGTCCCAGCGAGGTTCCCAAGCAGAGCAAGTTCTGGAGCCACGTCACCAACAGGGCCACACGTCCAGGACTGAGAGGTGTGAGACAGCTACTCATGAGTTACTACAAAAACCTCCTACTGAGGAAAAGGAGTATTATTTCATGTTTATAAAAAATGTAAATATAACAGTATTCTAATGCTGTGTCTACTATTATTTATATAGAATAATCTGACTCCTCTATATACATATATATAATCCTAGAATATACAGGCAGTGCATATTTACATCCCTATACAGACTGGGAAAGGAAAAGCCTCTCCTCCTGTGTGACCTCCCCGAGTCCCCCACTCCCCTAGAGAATTTCACAAGTTCCCTTTGGCAGGAGTTTACCCCCTGCTGCATTTTTCCTTGTTTCTAACACGTTTACCCCATTTCCAACGCTGACCCTCGGTGCCGTGGCACAGACGCCCTGCCCGGGGCACCACAGCTGGCACAGCTGGCCCGAGCAGGAACACAAAGTGCTCAGAGGCTGCCACAAAAGACTAAACAAGCCCAAATTAAAACAAAGCCCCTGAACAAACACAGCATCCCACTGCTGTTTCCTTTTAGCTTCTACAGAACGGAGCTGCCCCGAGCCCCCCTGAACACAACCCCCCCCAACTCCTTGAGACTCAGCTCTGCACTAATGAGCACTCACCAGTATTTCCTGTTCTCACCTTCCACCTACAGCTCAGAGCATGCCAAGCAACTCCCTCTCCTCTCTCCTGCTCCCCTCACTCAGATCCATGTCTTTGCTCCCTCTGCTCTCCCACAATGGCCCTGGAAAAGGAACCCAACAGTTTGCCAAGCAGAGGCACAACAAAACAGGAATAAAAGTCCATTCGGACATATTTTCCTTTTAGAAATTAAGATTCCAAATCAAAATATCAATGGAAACTTTAAAAAATAAAGTTCAGCTTATGCAAGTGAGGGGAATGTCCACTGACACAGCTGCCCAGACTTGGCACTTCCAGTAAAAACCTGCCGGGGTTCTGTTTAACTGCTCATGCCTTGTTTTATCTCAAAACTACATGGGAAGCAGCCACCCTGTCAGTGATTAGAAGTAATCATAATCACTGATCAGAGAGTGCACTCCCACTTCAGAACAGCCAGCCTGGAATTACTTCTTGAACTAGATTTGTGTTAAAATAAGAGCGAAGCGTTTGGCTTGCTGCAAGACCAGGCAGTGAGGAGGCAATTGATACCAAAACAACTGTTAATTAAGCACAAAGCACCAGTAACTCCGTGCCAGAGGAGATGTTCAGCTCAAACTGTGCACTGAGGGTTGGCTCCCTGGTGTCTGGGTGGGCTCTGGGCACACTCAGGGTAAAAGCTGGGGGGACATGGGGGGGGTTGGCAGCTCCATCTCCCTCAACTCTCACCTGTGCCCACAAATGGGTGCTCTGGGACCCCCAGGGATGCTGGATTGACACGGACTGGTACCTCAGGATCCTCTGTCACCCAAAGGGCCCAGACACGATGCCAGTGCTCCTGGGGTCATAGAGGAGCTCTGCTGCCCAACCTCAGCCGCTGAAAACGTCAGAATGTTCAGGGCCCTGGTAAAACACAGACGTGGCTCAGGCTGTGCTCCCTGCCATGACACCCTGCAGCCTGTCCTTGAGCTCTTTTGGGGCTGATCCAACCCCTCCACCCTCAGAGCCGCTGCCGAGCACGCGCCAACCGCTGAGCGACCTCTTCAGTCACACAAATACTTCTTGTAACCAAATCACATGTTCAAAGTGTTGTACATTTAAACATTGACCTAAAATGAACAGGTAAATTTAACACGAGGAAAGGAAGGTGTTTCCAGAAGGGAAAACTGGGATAGCACAGCCCTTGGTTGGTTTTTTGTGTATGTTTTTTTTCTCTCTTCTCTTCGTAAGTGACCTCAAACACGCCCACAATTCAAACATACCCTTCCCTGGAGCTGTGGCAGGCTTGGGATGAGGTTCTCTTCTGGGCACTCATCCTGTTCCATGGAGAATTGGTCCCTGGTGACTTGGCACTGACCAACAAATGGATAGAGCCCTTGGGAACAAGGAGCAAACTGAAGCAGCACGCGAGCGAATCCGTCGTTCCTGTCACTCCTTCTGTGTCCAATGCCCCAGGTGACACCCAACAGCTCAGCCTGGGACACAGATCCTGCAAACACCACCAGTTCCTTTCCCAGTGAGTGCCTATGGACTTCCACGGCCCTCTGGACGTTGTTGGGTCCATTGTTCTCAGCCTGAGCAGCCCCACGCAGCTCCTGGGCGCTGCTGGGGGCTGCTGCTTTCGTGTTGTGAACCATTACAAGATGTTGGTAATGTTTTGTCTTAGCAGGGGAAAAAAAAAAATAAAATACAGAAAGAAGAAGTCTGGGTCGGGGTTAAAGCAGCTCTGGACATGATGCAGCGGGGAATTCTTTCTGTCCTGATTAAAATTTCCAACATTTGAGCATAATCATAAATTAGGAGTTAAAACACAGAGGCGCTAATAATAAAATATTAAATAGGCAATGAAGAGTGGAGAAAAGCTGAATGGCTCATTCTGAGGGAAACCCCAATATTTCATTTTCATATAATCCTAAATGCCTCTGGGTTTCCTGGCTAGGCTGTGAGTGAGGGACACACCAAACACAGAGCAAAGCTTCTCGTGGCCAGCTGGACCAACACTGCCTGATGGAATGGCGAGAGATGAACACGTTATTTATGTTGCAAAAAGTACTTAAATACTCAATAAAGACATAACAAACCCCACCCCACCCCACTGTTATCAGACGCCACGTTGTGGTAGAACATCAGACAAACTCACAAATTTACCACAAAAATGTGTGGCAAAAAGAATATTTTATATATATGTATATATATAAATTTTTATATTTATGCCAATGTACTCACTCAGTACAAATAGCAAAATAGTTATACCATTTCCTAAATACAAAATATAGCTTTCCAAAAAAATGAAACACACATTAGATATAAACCATCCAAAACTTGAACGATTGAAAACTGTATTCAAAATTAAATGACCCAGAGCAGGTCTCTTTCTGAAAAGTTCCCTTCATATCGGCAAGAAGCCTTACTACTGAAAACGTAATTCAATGCCTCTCAATGAGAGAGAGAAAGAGAGAGACAGAAAGAGAAAGTGAACGTCGTGACAGACCAACAAACGGGGGAAATCCAGGAAAACCAACAAAAAACTCTACACGGCTCAACTACGCACACGAGTTAAGGGGAAAACACACAGTAAACAGACTCGAGGAACTTAAAAAAAAAAACCCATTTACAGACTGTTCCTTTGTTATTTCAAATAACAAAATGAAGAATGACGTGATACCAGCTAACTCTACCGAGGCGGAACGGGCGCCGCGGGAGCGGCTCGGCTCCGGCGGCAGCGGGAGGAACACGGATCTGAACGAGGCTGTAGTGAGAGATCACACACTGCCTGGAGAGTTGAAGCACCCAAAAAATCCACAAGCCTCACAATACACCTGCATGGTCTGGAGTGGGTTGTTTTTACATTCGGTAACATCAGTCAATGATTTATTCCTTAGTTAAACATGGCAATCTAAAACCAGACTTGGGGCTCGGTGGTAGAAAAAGGAAAAATCACTTCAGAACTGCAATGAGCTCCATGTGCTACAAAGATGCAACAGCTCGGGATGAAGTGACCTTTTAAGAAGGCTTAAAAATGATGCAATTTGCCCCCTACTTGGAGTAAAGCCAAGCTGAAGATTTCCATCAGTCACAGCTGGAAGTGGTGGGTTAAGGGGGATTCCTGCAATTAGAAGGTGGTGGAGAAATTGCTTCCTCTCTCCTTACTCCTTGATTATTTGTCAAAGCTTCTACTGACTAAGCAATTTACTGCCAAGGATTCCTAAAAGCTGTTTCTTTAGCTTTAAAGCCAGTAGGATATTTATGTCTTTTTTTAAAGTAACAAAATACAAAACTGAGGGAGAGAAGGAAAACCATGGAAAGAGTAAAAGGGAGAAGCTGGGAACAGCTCATGAGTCTTTACAGAGCTCCAACCATCAGTCAGAACGAGAGACACAGAGGAGTCCCTTCCTCAGCCACAAAGAATGCTCCTTCCAAGCTGAAGGTGTTTTAGAGAAGATTTTAAGACCAACTGGAAGTTCCTCTTCATTTCTTCATTTTGTAGAGCCACCAAACCCTTGCTCTACGTACAGCTCCACGCAACCCCAGCTTCCACGGACGTGGAAAACCGTTAATCCCATTCTCAGATGGGAACTGGTTATTCAGAGCAGCAATTCTCTGCTTGGTTATTACCATTATCAACGCTTCCAATTCATAAAGGGTGGGTTTGGCTCTCCCACTCCGTGTCAATCGAGAGATCCCTTCACTTACTGACAGCTGAGTCACGGCTCGGGGCAGAGGCAGCTGCTGTTTCTGCTGCACGAGCTTCCCGAGGGAAAAAAGGGATAGGAAGAAAGAATAGCAGGGAAAAAGTAAACGTGGTAACATGGATTACCTTCCAACAACAATAATAACTGACCAGATATGCTTTAAATTCCAAGAGCCCCCACTGTAATGAGGTTTATGAACCTGGTAACAGCCCAACCCCACGCCCCAGTAACACAAAGCATAACTCCTCAGCATTATTGGCACTATGGAGCCCAAACTCCATGGTCATGGCCTCAGGTCTGCCACTGGCCACGCGTGTGCTCTTAAAGAGGCCACTTTTCCACAGAAGCAATTGGTTCCACGCAGCCTAATCCAGAGTTGGAAGGTCTGAGAGGATCTGGGAAATCGTCGCTTTTTTTTCTTCACGGAATTTCTGCGTGAGAAAACAAGCAGAAAAGTCAGGCATAACTAATCACAGTCCCCTCCTCCTCCTCCTGTGCAGTGCCTTCATCTTCAGGGTGTTCCTCATGAGCAGACACTGAATTGGGGGTGAGGAGCAAGAGAAGCTCTGGAGAGACTCCAAACTTCCTACACAAACCCCTTTAGAGAGGGAATGAAGTGTATCACTTCAGTGAAAACTCCGGGGGATTTAGGACAAGATCACCCCAAGTTACCACAACCAGCTCCGGACTCCAGAGTCCTCCTGGTTCCTGGTGCTCATTTGTAGTCAAAGGCTCTTCCCCTCTCTGAAAAAGGCACCTTCTAAAAGCAGAATGTCTCCTAGCAACAGCTGATGCCGTTGGCTGTTTCTAACACAGCCTCAGCATGTGGCACCCTCAGGAGCTGCCACATTCCACCAGAACTTGTTTTCACATTATGTTACTGTAACCCAGGGGAAGAGTTCAGAACAGTTCAAACTTGAGGTGTTATTTACTCAGTAAGTCTCAAGTTTTTTAACCACAGTCATGTTTCATAAGGTTCTGATCTGCCAAGCTGCCAGTGAGCCACTCTCCTCCCTAACAAAGTACCACACTCTCATGGCAGATGACAAAAGGTAGGAAAAATGAACAAGACACAGTCTCAACTGTGTCTTCAAACAGGTTCTGACCTCTGACTGGTTTTAATAACTTCATTCTGGTATTATAGTCTTAATTCAGCCTCACTGGTGTTTTAGCTGACTGCTCAAAGCACGGTCACACCCTGCAAGGTATAAACGCACTGAACAAAGCTCCTGCGTGGCAGCAAAGAACCCAGAGACCCAAACTCACCACTTGCCTAATTAAAACGAGCCAGCCATGTTGTTCCCCTGGTTCTGCAAGGACACGAGCAGGTCGTCTATCTTCTCCATGTTCTGGTTGGTGGCCATGGCCGAGGGCAGCGGCGGGGTCTCGGGGAGCTGCTGGGACAGGAGCGCCGGCACCGTGGGCTGGGCCTCGCCCTGGGGCTGCCCGGGCTGGCCCATGGCCATCAGCTCCTCCGGCAGCGCCGCCGGCCCGGGGGGCAGCAGCTGGCCACAGTCTGGGGGACAGAGGGACATTTCAGTGCCTTGGCACAGGCCAAGAGCTCCCAGAGCAGAGCACGCACGGCTGTGACCACGGCCCACCGCCAGCTGTGCGCCCGCCCTGGGAGAGCCGCTCCAACCTGCTGTAAGCAGCACCTGCACCTCTCACTGCTGGGGCTCACGGGCACCCACAGACCTCTGCACACAGAGAAAGGCTCTGCATCCCACAGAACTGGTCATGGAGGCTGGGTCCAGAGAGGAGATACGGAAAAGTGCAGGTTTGTACTGCTAAGTGCACTTTAACAGACGCTCTTCTGGACTCTACAGCTTCTAAAATCCTTAACTTTCCTTCAGCAAGGTGAAGAGAGGCAACACGTATATTGTGGAAACCAAAAACAGCAAGAGAAATGCTCTTTTAGGAGAGCACAATCATTCCTAGATTAGATATTAGTGAGAGACTCTTCCCTGTGAGGGTGGGGAGGCCCTGGCACAGGGTGCCCAGAGCAGCTGTGGCTGCCCCTGGATCCCTGGAAGTGTCCCAGGCCAGGTTGGACAGGGCTTGGGGCAACCTGGGAGAGTGGAAGGTGTCCCTGCCATGGCAGGGCTGGATAGGATTTGTTTTAAGGTCTCTTCCCACCCAAACCACTCCCTGTTTCTTTGGCAGCTCTCCACATGGTAAGCTCAGCATCAGGCACTGGTCACTTACTGTTCTGGATGCCGAACAGGAATATTCCCGAGGTCTGCTGGGATGAGGCAGGGGAATTCTGCAGCTGGTTGATGGCACTTCCCGCCGTGTTGTGGAACAGAGGAGCCTGCTGCTGGGGGGGAGAAGCAGTTCCTGGCATTCCTGCCATGCTGTTTTGGGAGGAGTACATGGGGGACTGCTGCAGCTCCGGCTGGCTCATGCTGTTCTGCAGGGCAGACATGGAAGCTGAGGAGATGAAGAGGGTGACTTGTTGCTCTTGAGAACTTGGGGACCCTTGGACCAGCTGAATCTGGGGCGAGTTATGGAAGATGGTTGGCTGCTGTGCTTCAGCCTGGTTGGAGCCAGGATTCTGGAGAGAAGACACTGTGGTCTGACTCTGGAATTGCATGGGCTGCTGTTCCTGATTCATCGAGGCCATGTTGGACTGTGGATGAAAAATGGACTGGCCTTGTTGCTCCTGATTGGTAACTGGGTTTTGGTTTGGATTGAAAATCATGTTCTGCTTTTGGGGGGCCATTGTACTCATTGCATTTTGATTGCTGAACATCATGTTCTGCTGCTGCTGCTGTTGCTGCTCCTGAGATGGAGGGCTGCTCTGGATAGCAACAATCGAATGCTGAGGCTGGAAGATGGCTCCTTGTTGGTTCTGAGGGATGGAGCTGGACTGGATGGAGCCCAACGACACTTGGGACTGAAACAAACCCTGCTGAGCTGGCTGAGTCTGGGGCTGCTCCTGGGGAAGCATGGAGCTCTGGATATGAGAGATCTGTGTCTGCTGCTGGAAAGAAGTCTGCTGTTCAGTGTTTGCTGCTGTCTGAAGAGGAGAAATGGGATTTGGGCTTGTAAAGAATGACATCTGCTCTTCCTGAGTGGCAGGGTTGCTCATGGAACTCTGGGAAAGGAACATGTTGGCAGACTGCTGGTCTTGAGGCACCGAGGAGCTCTGCAAGACACCCATGGCATTCTGTGAGTGGAACATCGGGGGCTGCAGTTGGTCAGAGGAATTAGTGTTGGTCTGGTTGTGGACAATGGAATTTGAGCTATGAAAAAGGGATCCTTGTGTTTCCTGGGATATATTCTGAGTGTCACCAATAGGGTTCTGAGAGTGGAAAAGCTGAGCTTGTGAGTGTGGAGACTGCTGGATGAAGCTTCCTGACTGAATTGACATCATTTCTCCACCTTGCTGGAACAGACCCCCGCCCTGCTGCTGAGTACCACTGGCCTGGACACTCATCATGGTCTTGGTAGATGAGAACAGATTAACCTGGGACTGACTTTCCCCACTGTGCTGCATCTGAACCATGGTCTGAAACACAGAGCTCTGCATCTGTTTGCTCTGGCCCGAGGCCTCTTCTCCCTCTGCAGAGCTCGAGGGCTGGAACATGGCAGCGCCGTTGCTGGAGACCGGCTGCTGCGCGGGGGCGGCCGCCTCGCCGCCGGACACCCCCGGGGACGAGGAGAACAGCTCACACTGCATCTGCATGTCCTCGCTGGTGGACAAGCCACCCATCATGTGGGACGCCTGCTGGTACACTGGGGACTGCTGCAGGGCTCCGTTCCCCGCCGTGCTGGAGGAGAACAGATCCGACTGCATCTGCGTGGCCGCCTGGCACATGTTCTGCTGCATGCCCATCACCATGGCTGCTGACGTCTCCATGGCCTGCTGCTGCTGCTGTTGCTGCTGCTGGTTGGACAGGGCACCTTCAGGCTGGGAGTGAACGTTCTCGGCTCGTCCAGGCAAAAGGTTCTCCCGTCTGGAATGGACAGCTGTGTCTGAGGAGGAAAACATCCCGGGATTCACGCTGTTCTGTATCTGGCTGACCTGCTGAAAGATATCTGCGTTCAGCTGATCCTGGACATCCTCGCTGCTGTCTGAGCCCGAAAACAAAACGGAAGATAACTGCTGCTGAGCTTCCAGGACCTGCTGCACCAAGTCAACGTTCCTGTTGCTGCCCGTGGCGGTGTTGGTGGGGAAGTTGCCAGCCTGGAGCTGCTGGATGGTGTTCTGGAGCTGACTCACGCCGCTGGCCGACGAGAAGATGCTCGAGGAAATCTGCTGCTGCAGGGCCTGGGCCGGCTCCGAGAGCGTCGGCTGCTGCTGCTGTGAGGCATCAGTCAGCTGTGACAGAGTCACCACTGTGCCATCCGACTGCAGCACCTCCCTGGGCTGGGAATCCCTCGTCTGGAACTGCGCAGCCTGCTGCAGCAGGGCATCGCTGTTCTGCAGCTGGCCCGGGGCGGACACTGCGGAGAAGCTGCCGGGCTGGGAAATGTCCTGCGTTTGGATGGTGCTCAGGGTCTCTGGGTTGTACACCTTGGGCTGGATTTGCTGCTGGTTTTCACTTTCAGAAGGTAAATGGGAAGCAGAAGTTGATATGCCAGACATGCTGTTTTCCAATGTTTGCTGAGTTGGTCCAACCACATTTGAAGCCTGAAAAGAGCAAGACATTCAGTAATTTATAAACTTACTGGGGTTATGCAAATACAATTTCCCAAAATCCCCGATGTCCAGGGAAGATCAGAGGGACATGTGAGATGTGAAACCCAGACACACCCAAACTAGCAAACAAATGATCAGCAGTGGAAACGCTACTACAAGGATGGAATCACAGCACAATTTAATGAAAGCAATGCTAAGAACTGATTAAAAGAATATTCTTACAGTAATTTACTGGTTCTGTGTCACAGGATAAAAATCCCCATCATAGGGTCACTAACCCATCAATCTGTCTGGGGGCAGGAACCAGGTGAGTTATCAAAGGAAACTGTGTTTTACTCATGCTCTGTGATTGTGTTTTGCCCAGACTGATCCTGGACATGGCACTTTCCCTGTCTATTACTCTTCTCCACTACTAAAGCATGGACCAAGGAGCAGATGTAACTCAGAGTCTGAAAGCTGCTGTGCTCAGCCCACACCAAACTCACCTGGAACTTGGGGGGAGAGCATTTTTGTGCACTTACTTCCATTGGAGCCACATCTTCGTTCTTGATCATACTGCTTGGCATGAGTGGAGTTATCAAGGCACTAGGAAGAATGTTCACCTTCTCCAGGTTACAGCCCGTGGCCTTCACTGCTGCAGCCACAAAGAAAAGGAGAACAAGAGGGGCAATGGTGAAACCATTCCATAACACCCTTGAAGTAAATTACAGAATTACTCTTCGACGTAAAGCAGCAGATCTCCACACCCTAAGCAAATTTAAACCTTACAGTAACGTGGCAGTAAAATTTCTGCACATGTGTATAGAGTGAGGAAGGACAGAACAGACCAAGTACATACAGCAAACAAAATTCTCTCTGGTTCACAGTCAACCTGGAGCAGAACAGGTACAGGAATGAAGCATCAAAGAGGAGCTGACACAGAAACCCCCATGAGAAGGTAAATTCAGATATATTGCATAAATTAACTGAGGACATGAAGGAACAGCAACAGCACGTTGTATTCCAAGGAGCAGCAGCTGTTCTCCTGGAGGAGTTGGGATCTTCCCTTGGTTAAGCTCCACACTAAATTAGATGGATGTCAGGCTTACCCTGTATATTAGTTTATATATCTGCTTAAACTAACACTACGCAGTTTCTAATTCTTTGTATTAACTCCAATCCTAGGCTTTTTTGTTATTCTTCACTTGCAAACATGCTAAATAAAGAATAGACTGCAGAGCCTAATGCATGAAAAATGAAACAAAAATTAGCATTATTTTTTCCCTTTTTTTTGTTCTATATTAGCTTGTACTAAAATATGCTGATAGGAATATTGTTATAAAGTAAGTTTCAGAGTCAGAAAATAAACCTCCCTGTAAGAATAGGGGCAGATTTTATAAGCACAGACTTATCACAGGATGTCTGATTCATTTCACCAAATCTGGGTAGGAATTCATAGTTAAATTATTGAGAACACTGATAAGAATCAATTTAGTACCTTTTATAGCCTCTTCAAAAGAACAATGTTGGGCTGGGCTGGAGATTTCCTTCTTCACATTAACATTCAGAGTCCCAGCTGCCGAGACAAAACACATTGAGAACTTCCTTACATTAAATCAGCAAACAAGCCAAAAAAACACAAAGCAAACCAAAACAATTCCTTATAGCTTAAAGAAATTCAGGTTCTTTGAAACCCACACAAACCTTTGCACTGTCTATTGTGATACAGATAAATAAATAAACTAAAATACATGAAGTGGGCAAATTGCAGCTTTCCTCAGGATAAAGCCTGGTGGGATTTCTTGGTTTATTTGGTGCATTGTATGGGATATGTTGATTTTTTTATCGTGCTCAGCTTCATTTTGACCCTTAAACTAGAAATGGATGCTGCTATATAAGAAGAGCTGTCACGAGACAGCTGGAATTTGAAGTATTTGGCACATAAATGAGAAAAGCAAAGCCTTTGGATTTTATTATTAACAGAGCAACACTGGCCAGCAAGGGGGCTTTGGGAAGATCCACGTCGCTCAGCATTCCGTGCTGAGCAGGTGAAATGGCCACTGCTCCCCCAGAGCACCCCACACACCTGGCTCTGGAGTGTAGGTGAAGGGCTGCACGTCGTGAGATCTCCCAGCGTTGGTCACCACGTATATTCCCACAGAGACTGCTGAGGTGATTTGCTGGTCGTGATATGGTGGCACCTTCACAATAAGGTGATTCTGCAAGGCAAAAAGATCACATTTTCTTACTACTGATCTTCATTCTACTTACTTACAACAAAAGACAGAAATAGGCTGACAAAACAGCATAAATAAAAGCCCAGGGTACTGGGGGCAATGCACATGTGGGATACTGCCCTTGGGGATGGGAACAGGATGGCACTTTCCTGACAACCAAAGAGTCCATAAAGAAACTTATTTGTGTCAAAAAAGAATAAATATTCCGTAAAACATTTCAAAGTGGAACAAAAATTCAGCCAGTTATAAAGACTATGCTGCACACACAATCTCCTTCCATGGAAAACTGCTGGGAAAACTGAATTAGGCCTTTTAGTTCCATTGTACACAAGGGCAAAGATCTGCTCAGCAAACTCACTGTGGGATCCAAGCTCTCAGTTAGACACTGAACAATCATACTGGTGTAAACCCAAAATCATATTCCACCAGACTCACAACAGACCTTACATGCAAAAAAATAGTATTATTTCTAGAAATGCACAGAAAGAGGGTAAGGTTTCTTTGGAAACTGAGTCAGTGTATTTTTTAAATTAAAAATATAATAATAGTAGTAATAATAATAATAGTAGTAGTAATGATAATAAAAGTAGTGATAATAGAAGTAATACAGACGTACCTGATGAAATAATTCCATGTCAATTTCAGCTTCTGCCTTCCAAGAATTCTCATCTAAATGAAAATTCAAAAGCCTAGGTTAGAGCAATTTGTTTCAGTGCCTTTGACTCTGCTCCTCAGTCTGCTCTCCCCAGCTGAGCTTTACCCAGCAGTGAAACCCCGACCCCAGGCTCTGCTCAGCATCCCAAGCCAGCCCTGCTTTCACACTAACCGGAAACATTCTCTTGGAAAATCACTTTTGTTCCCTTTAGGAAGTTCTTGCCAATCAGAAAAACTTCCTCTTCACCCTTCACTGAACAGCTGTGGAGACTTTTCTTTAGGATCTCTGGGACTCCCGCTGGCTGAGCTGCAAGGGAAAAAAACAGAGTCAGGAATCAAGAAAATATCAACATCCAAACCAAACCACTTTTACTTACAGGGTTATGAAGGGAAAACTAAAACTCCTGAGCTTCTTTCTTTATCATGTATTTCATTACAAACTCTTCAGAATCTAACCATTTCTATTATTTCCTCACCAAACATAATGAGCTCACAGAAATCACACTCAGCTCAATGATCCACTAATAATCGTTTTCCTTTTCTCCTGCACTTACTAAATCTTCAAGATGAAACTCCCAGTGCTGGAGCCAAAGCTCAACAAGTGCTCAGAAGAGAAGGAAGTGTGGTGCTGTAATTCCCTGGTGTAGAGTGATTTCCAGAGGCATCAACCCTTAGACACACCTGAAGCCTACCTGCAAATTCAGCCTCTGGGTCATAAAGCTTTATTTTTTTGTGAAGCTTATTTTGTTCTGCTCTGCAAAAGAGCAGAAGGAGTAATTCCCCTATTACCTGGAGGGCTTTGCACAGTTTTTTTTACATGACAGTTTTCTGTCTGGTGCAAGAACTAACCCAGGGCTTGGAGCAACCTGGGGTCCCCCGGCCCCTGGCAGGGGGTGGAATGGGATGAGCTTCAAGGTCCCCTCCAAATCCTTGCAAGAATCCCATCTCTGGAGTTGGGAATTTTAGCAATTTGAATCAAATAAACACACCAAGAGGATGTGGTGTTACAGACACACATCCCTGGATGCCCCTGTGCCAGAGGTCCAGATGATGATTTATATCATTCTTAGCATAAACTGTCACTGCTGCAAACCATTCCTACTCTTCTTAAACCTTAAACCAAACAGGACCACGTGTGCTGAATACAAATGAGCACTGCAGACAATTTAAACAGAGGTACATTTTAAAATTATGTGCTTTGACACATTTAATATAAAATAATTCTTGTTTCTAATGGAGGTTCCTCAACCACATTTTCTCCTCTCCACAGCTTCCCAGGGCACACACCCAGACTCGTGTTTCTGCACTTGCCTGGCCCACTTTGTGTGTTTAATAACAATATTCTCTGGGCTTACTACACAGCAGAACATACATCCTGTACCACTCCAAATTATTTAATGACCTTTCAGAAAGGATTTTTCTACAACTCTGGCTGCAGGTTCCCAGGCAACCGTTACGCAACGACTGAACATGCTCAAGGCACATGAAAAGAGTAACTGGATTTAGGTTTGCTAACAAGTTAACAAAGCCTATTTAAAACACAGCCCTCAAATAAAGAGCCTGCAGCTCCTTAATGCCTTTTCTATGGTTTCAGGAACATTATAAAACACAACATAAACAGGCTCTGATGAGTGCAAATGCAAAGCTTGTTGTGAAGGTACATTACACACCTGTAAGTAAGGTTTATGTAGCAAACCAACCCAGTGTAATGTGCCTGAGGAGATGATTTATATTCAATAAACAACACGTTTCATGCCATTTTGATCAGCCAGTACCCATGTGCCAGCACTATTTGCTTGGCCAAGGTCTACTGCAAGTCCCTGTAGCTTTGGCATAAGTTAAGACAGAAGCACAGAGTCCTGGAAGGAGCTGCAGGAATTCCCCTCTCAACCTTCACACCATGATCAGTTTTATTCACATATTCCCCAAAGACACAAGTCTGACCAGAGTATTTTGTTTCTGTGATCTAAGACTTCCAGCAGTGGAGACACTGTAAAATTCCTGGGCAACCTCTTAGCAACTCACACAATTGAGAATATTTTCTTAGCAAGTGACCAAACCCCAGCCTGCCAAAAACCAAACCAATTTACTCTCTGCATCAAATACAGCTTTTTTTAGCTCAACAGCCTATTTTAAAATCAGTCTCTCAATGCTTCATCTCAGACTCTCAGCTTCTACTCACAATAGCAAGTTTTGGACTGTTAAAGAAAACATCAGGTGATTTCCACTCCCTTTTTCTTCTATAGGTGAAATAATTTTATCTTTAACCAGAAAGTTACAAACAAAAGAAATACAGGAATGATTATGAGATTTTATAGAAAATGTTTTTATCTTAAATCTGAAACTTAGTATCAGATACTCCATTACTGTGAAATACCACCATGGTCTACTGACTGCAATGGAGCTGCAAAGATGACTGCAGTTCTCAAAAATAACCCCCCAAAATCCTTTTTATACCATGGCAAGAGCACGATACAAGTGCCCAGGAGCTTCTCTACTCTTTCATGCATAGACAAAGCTCTGCATCTCATTCATCAAGATGAGCTTTAAGGTCCCTTCCAGCCCAAACCATTCCATGATTCCACAATCCCCTTTTCCCTGTTGGTCAGTGGAACCTCCCCAGCCAAGGCAGCCATCTGTGCTCGTGCTAAACAGAGCAGTTTAATAAAGAGCTATAAAAAGTTTTGTTCTTGCACTGAACCAGAACAGATTCAGCCTCTGGCCCACGCAAGGACCACAGCTGAGAGAGCCAGGCTTGCTGACTTACTGCAAGTCCTGTCTAGCACTGAAAGCTGAGGCATGAATGTGACAATACAGAAGAGACTCAAAGTACTAACTGTTGTTTTTCAAAGCAATCACAACAAAAACGGTGAAATTTTAGGAGGCAAAAATTCATTGAACTGAAGATCAGGAATTGTGTAATTATTTTCAATACTGGACAATAATTTTCACTATTACCCCACCACAAATAAAAATCAATCCACTTGATTTCAGCTACAGCAATTCTGAAATTATCACCAATTAACACAGGCTAGGTTTTTTACCCCTCAAGAATCACAGCATCATTTAGGTTGGAGACCATCCAGTCCAAGCTGTGCCTGACCCCCACCGTGTCCCCAGCCCAGAGCACTGAGTGCCACATCTGTTCCTCCCTCGGGCACCTCCAGGGCTGGGGACTCCACATCTCCCTGGGCAGCCGCTGCCAATGCCTGACCGCTTTCCATGCCGAGATCACAGTAAAAGCCAGACCCCTCTACTCTCAGCTCCTTGGTTTGACACTCACTGCACAGAATTGGGGAAGAAGGCGTCTGCAGGGTCAGGGTGGAGCCGTCCTTGCGCGTGATGTTGACGCGAAAGACGAGCCGAGCGCGGGTGCTTTTCTTCTTGGAGCCGGCAATCCCTATCCTGGCTTCCACATCAGCATTCCTCAGCTTCAGGATTCCCACACAATCAACCCTAACAACACAAAACAGAGCAGAATTTCATAGTTTAGTAAGTTCAGCGTTTTTAACAGTCTCTCAAGTAGTTTCATAAGCCAAAGTCAAAAGCCTTGAGGTAATTACAGAAATGTTATTAGATTTCTTTTTATTTACATGAAATCTATGACCTTTTTCAAGTTTTCATTCAACCCTGCCTAATTTGGATGATGAATCATGGCAGAAAGGCATATGAAAGCATGAATAAAACAGAAAGTGCAATATAATTCTGGTAAGCATTCAATTTAGAATCATAGCTCTTCATTCTTCCATCCCCAGGGCGAGATCTGTGTTTGCAGGATTATTGCTTCAAAATATTCTGCATTCACTTAAAGAAAGCAGGAGTAGAAGAAAACTTACTGTAGTCATATTATTTATGTTCAGTGGGACTTGGAAGTGACAGATAAGTCCTCCCTTAAGTGTGGTCCTAGGGGAGATGTACAGGGCCAGGTGAGTGATGCAGTGGTGGCTTTCAGACAGGCTCCATGCAAAATGATTTAAAGCAAAAAACAGCCAAAAAAAACAAGAACAGCAGAAGCAAACACAGCCTGATGTGTTAAAAAGAATACTGCAATTTACCCAGGATTTTGGGTTCTTTGTCCCAAAAGCACAGGGACCACCTGCTATCTCCTGTGAGTACACTGAACTGCAAGCAAGAGCCGAGGAGCAGAGAGAGGAGAGCGCCGAGGTGTTCAGACTTGAACTATAACCCACCATCCAATGGGAAAAGGAAATCAGTTCCCAAACCCAAGCTAATAAAGGCAAATATTCCTGGAAGAGCTACTCACGCCAGCGTCATGTTGTTGCTTGGGTCCAGCCCCACCTCGATGACAGTGGTGCCCTCGATGTCCACCTCCTTGCAGGGCGTGGTGTTCCTGCCCGTGACCCTGCAGGCCTGGTAGAACCCGTGGGGCTTCACGCGCCCGGAGTCGTTGCCCACGAACACCTGCAGCACCACGGGCTCGTTGTGGCCTTCCAGCTGCAACACGCCAGGTGGGCAATTAGCACAGGAACAACAATTAGCTGTTATTATTCATATCTGGCTTCTAAACCAGCCTGAATCCCGTCTACCTTCAGGCAGAATTATCCCAGCTGCGACTCCCGCGTCTCTCACGACCTCCTGTCCTCACCCCAACTGTGACTATTCCCCCCTCTCTTCCCAGGATTCTCCTTCCCCTCCCAGCATCTACATCCACCAGTCAGCCAAGAAAGAGAACGTTTCCTGGGGCTGATTCCAGAGGTGGAGAGGTTTTGCTGCTCAATATGTGTACAGCCACTGGCATTCCAGGACCCCACCTGCATGCCAGATGCATTTTGAAATCCTCCTGAAACCAGATTAGAATTGTCCAATAGTTGCAAAACCCCTGAAGGAGTTAGAATAGGATGAAAGGGAAGCAGAGGGAGAAATGGGCGACTGAATGGTCCAACCATCCAACTGCATAAGCCCAGCTTTCCTTCAGACATCAAAATAAAAATTAAAAATGGTAACCTGACATCTCCTACTTAAAAACAATGTCAGAATTCACTGAAACACTTCATAAATAAGAGCAGGTCAGACATTTTAACATCCTCCTGCAACCCTGTGTGCAAGCCATAATTATCCCAGAACATGTCAGTGAAAAATACATTCATTTTCATAACATCAACACCCTGGCATGAAATGGTTTGTGTCCTCTTAATGCTTCTTTTTATTAGTGGGATCCCAATGGTGCCACAGACTAAAAATACTCTGAGGTAAAAGAAGTCCTGAAGTAAACCTGGACATTGCATTACAAAGGAAATTCTTTTTAGGAAATAATTAAGAAAAATACTCTAAGTGAAAAGAAACATTAGATAGTTGCCAAATTCCCAGGCCAGAGATGGAAATTCCTTGCCAGAGCATTCTAGGACATAAAATGAGTATTTTAGTGTTTCCACTGAGACATTTGTTGCTCAAGGATTTCTGGGTGACAGTATTGTCTTCTGTCTCAGGCCTGGAAGCCCAGGCAGCACCAGTTTCAGTAGTGAGGAGATACAAATGAGAGCAGAATCCTCTGGAGAATTCCTTGGAGGATTATTCCCTGACACACTTAAAAAACGTAGTTTGGAAGTTTGTAGCAAGTTTGAACAAAGGAAAAAAAATAAATAAATCAGCAAATACTGGTAAGATCATTGTGTGCTCATGTCCAAGAGGAGCAAATAGCAAATGTGACTGTCAGAGATGAGCAAGGCCCCAAGATCTCTGGCCCAGCAGAGGCACAGCTCACAACAAAGGGCTCAACAGCCAGTCCCTTGATTATGGCTTGCTTATACAATTTTAATGTTGCCTACTGATTGTAGACTCAAGTTCTAAGTCATCAAGATCAGTTTTATTTAAATGGCCACTGAACCTGCTTCTCCTCCTCGGCCTGTGTCAGGGCCATGCGCCGGAGCCACTCCCAAGCACCAGATCTCTGCTGAGCACCAACATCTTTACACTGCTCCTCCCCACCTTTAAACCCCACAAACAAAACAAAAAACTCCCTTGTCTGTAACGTATTTTCCCACTAGCTCAGATTTCCTGAAGATTCACTGACTCATTTGTCTGTCCAGCCCTGAGAGAGTTTTATCTGCAGGGTATGAACTCCTCTGCCTACTGGTAAAGCAAACTGGAACTTCCAGGAATTCAGTAACATGAGACTCTTCCAAAGAGAATTTTCACTGATGGGTGCTAAAGGGTAACTGGGAAAGGAGTTAAAAGGAAATTCAGATGAACAAAGGCCCATTAAGAAAATCCACATAAATGAGCACTAAATCCCCATAGCAACAGGCCGATATGAATGGATTCTTTTCTTATGAAACTTTACTGGAGTTCTGCATTACTCAGGAGGACTGAGAGAAGGGCTGCTGGTGTTCCTAACACTGCTGAACAGGACTTTGAAGATAAGCCTACTTCTGTATTCTGTCAGCAGCAGTCAGCACAAATTTTAAGGGATGTGTCACAAACAAAACATCTCCTTGTGGACTTGCTAAGTTAGTTTGAGTTGAGAACTGCTTTACTGCTTTCTCAAAGTGACATAACTAAGAAAAAATATTAAATTAAACGTCTTTCACCCTCCTTATCTACATAACAAACCTAGCTGTCTATTTGCTCAACCTGCTGGCCACACTCCTCTCAGAATGCCCAGTATGCCATTTGCCATGGTGCCAGTGCAGTGCTGGCCTGGACTCAGTTCTCTGGTGACTCTCATCATCACTTGTGAGAGGATATTTAACATCAGTTCTTCTGCTTGTCACCCTAAGTCAAGCCCAGCCTTGTTCCTGGAAAGCCTCTCTACCATATCCATTAGGAAATCTTCCTAATCCCTCAAGTTCTCCAACTGCTTTCCCCAGGCTACACAGGGAAGAAACAAGACCTGGAAATTCCCACTCTGTGCATTTGTGTGCAGCCCCTGGAGGACAGCCTCAGCCTTCCTTCCTGAGCAGAAACGTCAAAGATCTCCTTATAACCTTCTTGTGTTTCTCCTCAGAGCAAGAGGCCTACAGCACCTGAATTTTAAGCATCAAAGACTATAGAGTAAACAGGCTGCAACTGTCAAGTGTGCACATAAATGCTGCCTCGTTCCTCGCCCCCATTCTCCAGTTCTAATCCACATCTACCTCTACTACCTCCACCTGTACCATGCTAAACACACTGAGCAGCATGACCTGTAAAACACACCCCAGTGTGATCTCCATGACTCACTTGAAAGACAATGTATACAGCAACTCAGACACGGCTGAATTAAAAACAAGAAAAAAAACACCAAGCAATCAAAAAAAAAAACAAAAAAAAAAAAAACAAAAAAAAAAAAAAAAAAAAAAAAAAAACTAACAAAACCAAAACATCCCATTTATAATTTTTTTTTTTTTTTAATGAAAACTGGTTTTATGTCTTTACTACTACTGGACAATGATGGCCCACTGTCACCAGCCATCAAACAGCTACAGGATTTCACTATCTCACTTTTGTAGGTATGGAATGTCTCAGTATTCACACAGTCCATGGAACTGCAGCCTAACAGGATGTGCATCCCAGATTTTAAATCCCTGCCTTGACATGCAGCTTCCCTCCCCCTGTAACTCTGACCTGCAGGAACAGACCCTGTCCAGCCCCTCCAGCCCAGAGGCTGCAAAGTCTGCTCCCTCACCAGTGCAGAGACTGGAGGCCCACTGAGCTGGAGCTGCCCCGGGAAGGCGGTGCCCGTTTTCCCAGCCTACCTTCACAGTGGGAAAGCCCTGCTGCGTCCGGTCCTTGACGGAGCCCCGGCTGCCCTCAGTCAGGTACCGAGCCCTGTGCTGGGTCTCGGGCTGCACCATGATCTTCAGCTCCTTCCCCTCACTCTTAGTCGGGTACTGACCACACAACATTGGGGTCTTCTTCCCTCCAGCTCCCTTCTGGTTCTCTGATGCTCTGAGAAGTCAAAACACACCATCAAGAAGATGTGAGAAGCGGCTCCCCAGCAAAAACACTCCAAATCACAGATAAGCTAGAAAGGCAAAGAGTGCGTATTAACTGATGGAAGATTTGTAGTTGAGAGCAAACTTTGGAATTCTCTTTCTGCCAGAGGAGACCTGCAGGATGAAGAGGAATGGTGCTTCCCTGCCTCCTCCATCCAGAGTACATGGGAACTGCTTTTCAGGGAGCAAACATAAAGGAAGGGAAAAGCAATTAGCATTAAACGATGTTAACGAACAGAAGGCGGCTCATAACCTGCTTTTTCAGAGTCTATGACACAGCCTGAACAAGCTGTTTTGCTGCTGTGACAAACACACACGTACACACACACTGGATGGATTTAAGGTTAAATGACACTTCTTTAAACAGGAAAATAGCCTCATGCCTGTCTCCACCTCAACTTGTATATCCATGCAAACTCCAGATCCGATTTCTGTCTAAACAGATTGCCCAATTAATGCTAAAACCCAATTAGTTATTGCAAAAGCTCTGGCATAATTGCACCAATGTTAAATCAGTGTATGCACAAGGCCTTTCTTTCCAGGTGCGTTCCATAAGATGTAGTGGCTTGTTCTCAGTTCCATAATTAAAACCAGGATGAAGGAGCCCTCCCAAGTCTAGCAGCACATGAGCCATTTTGTGTTCCCTTTAGAGCACAATGGGAAATAACCCTTGATCCTACTCACACCAGGATTTGGTAATGAACCTGAAGCCCAAGAAACTCCTTTCCCTCTAGGAAATGTGAATGTGCCACAGTACATGATGCAGGCAGGAAAAGGGCTCCATGATTCATGCAAATGTCATATTCTCTCTTCCTAGCAAATCATGGTTTCTAACAGCTAATGCCTGGGAAGAAAGTAGTTTTATATAACAAGTGTGGATTGCTTAAAAAACAAATCCCGTTTCAACGTGCAAGTTATTGAAGTGATTTATCCAGGATTTTTTCCTTCTCAAAAAGGGTGAAAACTGCTTTTTTTTTTTTTTTTCAAAATTGTTCCCTGGGAGCTTTGCCACTGCATGAGGCTCTCACTGACCTGCAGCTGGGGTGACCCAGCTCTTCTCAACTACCAGATGACAAACACAACGCAGCCCTTTCCTAGAGCTCCTGCTGTGCACAGAGCAGCCCCTGGACACAGCACGAGCCCCTGATTGCAGCCCTGTGCTGCTCCTGTTCCTGCCCAGGAAAGGTTGGGGGGCACTTTGCCTCCCAGCCCACCACATCTCACAGCCCTAAAGCCGTGGAATCAGCACAGTGTGCGTTGGGAGAGACCTTTAGAGATCATCCAGTGCCACCCCTGCCATGGCAGGGACACCTTCCACTGTCCCAGGCTGCTCCAAGCCCTGTCCATCCTGGCCTTGGGCACTGCCAGGGATCTGCCCTGTGCCAGGGCCTGCCCACCCTCCTTGTAAAAAACTTATTCCTTTGATCTACACTAAACCAACCCTCTTTTAGTTTAAAACCATCACTCTTTGCCTAATGCAACAGATGCTATTTGTCACACTCTTATTTTCGTTAAGCCTTCCAAAACCTTTCACTACACATAAAAAAAGGGTTAAAACAGACAGAGTTGGTGCTTTGGATGACTTCCATTCCCATTTTCTGTCCATGAAGGTCAAGCACTTCACTGTGGACAGCCCAGCCACTGCCCCGGCTGCCTTCAATATTCATCCTCAACCAGTACCCAGCAGAGGCAGAAACTAGGTAAAAACTAGCATAAAACCCTGCAAAATAATATTAATACCATCTTACAACAAAACTATCTTCCTGCCAAGCAGTCCTGATGACTCTGCTCAGTGTAGTCACTGGGGAGACTGGGATATAGCTGAATTTTGAAGGGAAATGTTGGAGAGCTGGCCATCAAAATGAAATTCACTTTTACCACTCCCAGTGCCATGTTTCAGCAGTGATATTAACACTGACCTCTCCAGGAAAATTATACCCTTAAATCCCAACTACTTTAACTGTCACCATATTAATATTTTATCATTATCATATTTATGCAGAGAGATGCTCCTCACAATTATTTTGTCTTTTCTCTAGAAACTTAATCATTATTTTCAATCAACTAGCCAAAGCTGGAGGCTTAAACCCTTCACCAGAACTTCTCAGTGGTCTTTCTCCTCAAAATACAGGATGAATCACTTAATACATCCTTTCAATTAATGAATTCGTTTTATTTCAGTTTATTCATACTGCAAGTATTCACACCTGTACATTTCATACGCACACATTTATTAATCTGATTGTTACCAGACAAAACATCCTCTAATCTAGCACTTCTGGTTTTTTAAAGGAATAAATGTAAGTGGCAAATCCTATGAATCTACTCAAACAAATCTCCTGAGGAGTTTGGCCTAGTCCTGTTCTCACAGGGCAGACTTTGAAAGCGAAAGTGAGACCACAGAAGCCTGAGTCTCTGCCCTGAATCACCACCAATTCATCCACCTCTAAAAAGGCTTTCACAAATTCCAAGTTTCCACAGGAATATATTCTTTCTCTTCCTGGCTTTTAACAACAACTGTCTCTTCAGGGGCAAATGCCATTTCCATTCACCACGGAGCACGGCAGTTTTTCTTGCTCTTTTCTTTAAGCCAAAAGTAAATGAACTCCCTTGGCTGAGCTCCACCAGGCTGGGAAGTTTAAAAAACTCCAGTCACTACGGTGACCCAGATTTGTAAGGCCAAGTCTCCATATTCCAATGGCAAAATTAAGTTTTCTAAGATCTTGGCCACTTCTTATCGCAGAGCGTTTATTTCCAAGGACGGTTCTGTTACCTGGGAGTTTTCCTGCAGCTCAGTCTGGCCTGAGACACGTAAGGAAAAATATTCCACCTTCTTCCCCTCTGCACTCACAGAACCCACAGATTTCCCTGGTCAGCCTAGTGTTTTTGGGGAAATCTTGTTCTGCTTTTAGACCAAGATCTCACATATCCTTTCAGAGTTTACAAAACCTCCCTGAGATCACACAGTGGCACAGTTCTTGTCTTTCCATCAAGCTTTTCCTTCTGTAAGGGCAAGCCTGGTCCCTCGGAGCTGGGGGAGGCACCTTCCTCATTCCAAGCTGCCCAGGGTCTACCAGGTACTAATATTTTACTTTATTACCATTGATTTTGGCTGGTGAAAACCCCAAGGCCAGAGGGCACCATGCCCAGGAAGCAGCAGCACACTCAGGACATGTTCTCAGAACTGCTTTTCACAGTGAAATTTTAAGTATGGAACTGCACTGACCCTGGGAATACAGACTCCAGGCTCTTTCCCTTTGGGATATGAGAAGTTCATCATCTTTGCCATCAGTCAAATTTTAATATTCACCGTTGCTGTGATGAACGTCAGAACGTACTGCAAGCACAGACATAAAAGTGAAACCAAAATGCACTCCTGCCCCCAAAAAAGCCCAAAATAAAAGAGCCAAATCTATCCATTTGACCACTTTAAAATTACTAAAGAAGCAACAAGTTAAAAAATAAAATGAAAAAAAGAAATGTATCAACACACTCTTGCAAACTGATGGAATTGTCCTCTTTAAGCAGCTACTGGAATGCATTTAGTGAACAGTGTGAAGTGGGAGATGAGGGGCCACCACCCAGGCGTGCCCACGCAGACACACGCACACGACCCAGAAGCACAGAGAGAAACAGCATTAGAGATTTATTTCTGAAAAAATCAAATACAGAGGTGAATTCACAAGGAAAAACCAAAAACTGGTTCACCATATTGTCTTAACATTTCATTAAAAAGTAAAGCAAGTGATAATTTAAATTATGAGAAATCCTAATGAGACATTAGGATCTACTTCTGTTAGCTTCTACTCCCATCCCTATCTCTATTTGACAAATAGAGCAGCAGGTGAAGTGTACAGACTGAAATCCTCACATAAAATCCTGCAAAAAAATATTCAGGGTGCACCAACTCCACTCTGCCTTTCTTTTTAAATACATTTTCATTGCCATTTTATAAATGGAATTGTGTGGCCTTTAGGGAATTTCACTTAAAGAACAGATGAGCTCATCAGCGCTGCATTTAATTGCTGCAGGAAAGTTTAGCTTTATCTTCTATATAAAGATTAACAAGTCTAATGAGAACTTATCACAGAATCATGGAGTGGTTTGTGTTGAAAGGGACCTTCAAGAGATCCAGCTCCACCTTCTGCCATGGGCAGGGACACCTTCCACTAGCCCAGGTTGCCCCAAGCCCTCATGTTCAACCTGGTCTTGGACACTTCCAGGGATCATGGGGCAGCCCCAATTTCTGGGGGCAGGAAGAACTTATCCTGGGCTAGGACATGATAGGGACAGCAGAGAACGGAGGGGTTTACGTGAGAACCTAAGCAGGACATTTGCCAGGGCACGGGGGCACTTTTATTAGTTTGGGTTTACATATGGAGATAGAATGTTTTTTCTTAAAAAAAAAAAAAAAAAAAAAAAAAAACAGATACCAACCCATTTCCTGCTTTTGAGTTGCTTTTGCTGTCCGTGCTGAGCTGAGAAAGGACATAGTGAGGCGCTTTGGCACTGTCGGCATCAAAGATATCCATGTTGGACTCTTCGCAATCTCGGCGTTTGATCCCTGGCCTCTGCTTTGGGTTGCGCTTGCGCGATTTACGTGGCACCTCAGTGTTATCATTGTAGGAACTGGTACTCATGTTACTGAAGTTGGAGGGTGAATCCTCCATCCACATACTGCAGCTCTGTTCTGACTCCAATCCACAGCCCTCATCCTGGCAGGACATCCGGCTGTTGTCCAGCAAGTCCTCGGGTGGTGGCGAGATGTACAGGACTGTGTGGCGCTTCGGCGTGGCCGGGTGCTGCTGGGCTGTGTTACTGGTTATCTGCTGCTCACTTACCCCTCGGGTACTTACCCCCACGGCCGCGGAGCAGCTCTCCACTTGCATAGCCTTGCTGTCGGTGACTGAGGTAGAGTAAATGGTAGGGCTGGAAGAGGTGGTAAAGGAGCTGCAAGCACCGCCCATGGAGGAAGAGGAGGGAGCTGAAGAAGCATCTGCGGTGTACAATTCACAAGTAAATACAGGACCCGTGGCGGGGCGTGCGCTGGCTATAGCAGTCCCAGTGAGATCAAGGTGATTTAGGAACCGATTGCTTTCCCCCAAGAAATGTTTGGAATTTGGTTCGGTTTTGGAATGGAAGTGCTTAAAGCAATACAGCCTAGCCAATGCTTTGGAAATGTCCAAACAAGTCTTAGCACGATCCACTGCAATCGAATTTTTTTTACGACTTAACGTTAATTCATACAAATGGCTGCGAGTAAACAGAGCTTTCATTGCCTCAGCTGGACTAATTATTGGTGTAGAAGCCATTTCGTCTAAAATAGCCCCAAAGCAAAGTGCTTATAATCCACATTCAGTGCCAATTAAACAATTTATTGTTGGAAATTTTTTTTTTTTTGAAAAATATGGGACTGTGCTTAGCCACAAAATATTAAAATAAGTTTCTAACCTATGAAGCAGAGAACTACAGGTCATTTTTAATGCAGACACTCCCTGCTTCAGAGGCAAATCCTGGAATAAAAATATGAGAAAATAAATGAGAAAAAGAGCTGCTGATTATTCCATCATAAATGAGAAATAAAATATAAAATCAACCGAGTTGGTAGGCAAAATGGAACTGGTATCAGTCACTATGAGCGAGCTGTTGATTTTGAAGGTTCAAAACAGGGATGAAATATCTGTGTTGGAGACACGCTGATCCAAGGACTGGAAATTTCTGTAATTTGACTTCTTCAGTCACTGGGACCAATTTCTCTCAGACTCTATTGGTGCCTTCCACAGAGACGGCTTGGGACAGACCTCTGAAAATTCACATTAAACAGGAGATTTCTAACACTGTGACTGCAACTTCTGCAGAGGTCCCAGAGTTCAATTTGGTTTAGAAACATGAAAATTATTACACCAAACCCCTGAAGATTTCTGGAGAACGCTATAATTGTTGCCACTGAAGAATTTTAATGGACAAATCAATGGAATATGTCAATTAATTATCCCAGGGGAAGCAGGCCATGCAAACTTATGTCGTTATTTCAATCAGCTGTAGCTCACTGAGGAATAACTGAATTTTACAGTCAGATTTTAGCTTTCTGTGGGGAAACCCTGTTTTCTGTATTTCTACACTGCCACCCACTCTTGATAAACCAGAAGCACTGAAAGAACTTAATTTTGGAAACAAATTGTACATTAAATATATACATAATAATACAATATGTTTGTTCAGCCACTTACTGCTGTCATACAGGTAAATCTCTATTACTAAGAGGAACATGATGTTTTCCTTTTTGCTGCTTGGGATTTTTTTTAAATCCAAAATATCACAATAGTCTCTCAAGTCTAATTAAAAGATTTAGAGACTGCTGGACTATTCTATACAGTTTTAGTTATTTAAAAGTAACAGAACGAAGTATGTTCAGTCATGATACATTTAATTAACAGTAAAACTCAGCCAACTTGCCTATACTGGGAATTACTGGGAGTATCAATGACTGATAATAAAGAATTTTTAAACCATTGCTGTTTCCTACAGCTTTCCTGTGCTAAATGAATGTAAAAGCAAACTTACACCACTTCAAATTTAGAGGTCATTAGTTTATCAATAAACTACTCTGCCTTCCCTGAGCCTCCCAGTGAACCAGGAGCAGCTGAATGATACCAGTTCCATTTTCCAGCTTGTTCTTTGGCAAATACAGTGGCTGAAATTGGAGAATTCAGTCACTTTGCATTCCAATTTAAAGGCAAATTTCTCCTTTCTATATCATGCATTAATTCAATGCTTCCTCCAAAAACATTTATAGGATTGGCAAGAACTATCAAATCTAGATATTCATTTCAGTGACAATATTTAGGAGCTGATTTGCAGCCACTTTGAGTTGAGAGAGCCCGTTGCTATTTGGGATGTTTGTTTTGGTAGTGAGGATTTGTTCCCGTCCATCATCTATACCTGCAGAGAGAAGCAGAAGTGTGCCCAGGGTCCCCTGGAGCTGCAGGGCTGGGGCTGAGTGCCAGGATTTGCCCCAGCAAAGGAACTGAGGGCAGAGCCCGGGGCAGGGCACGCCGGGGTCTGTGGGACAGGGACTCATGGAATCATTACACACACGGAACAGGCAGCAGGGCTTCGACTGCAGGGCTCCTCCTCCAACAGATTAATATCACATTTATCTTTTCACATCAATCCTGGGAGTGTAAGGAAACCTTGGACACTCCAGGCTCAGCTCTGCATGGGCCACGTACACCAAGCACTGGGCTCAGCTGGTGCTTCAGTGCATGTCCTGGCCAGGAATGCAAAACCTGCACCTTTCCCTCACTTTCCTAGGGGAAAAAAAAAATAAATATATCACTGAACCAAATGCTTTTCAGCACAAAAGAGCTGGTGATGGCAGTGTTGTTTTAGGGTGCAGCATTGCAAAATATTATCATTATTGCAATGTCATCATTATTGCTCTCCAAAACAATTTCTGCCCCTTTTTTCTAGAAGTTATATGTACGAATACGTGCATGTGGGCTTTTATAGTTTTAAAATGTAAATAAACATTGTCCATTATAAATTGGTTACTCTCTCCTCCATTTACCAGAGATGCCCCTGTGTAATGGTAAGATTAGGTTTTGGAAATAAACCCAAATTGAACAGTAATAGCAAGAAAACATCTCATTAGCCTTATATAATAAATTAATGCCATTACTATCCTTAAATAAAGTATGATAAATATTACAGCAAATTGAATAAACTGGCTCTATTGGAACAGCCAAATACACAGATTTAAAAACTTTTGGGGGCATAAATTAGAAAAATTAGTAATTGCTTCAGTAACATTTTAAGTTATGAAAATACTAAGAAGCAGTGAAATCTGTGTTTTCACAGAGTATGCAGGCCTTGAGCCAACTCATCTTCCTTTGAACTAATAAATAAACTGGGTCAATCAAATAAGAATTCACCACGTTACTGCAATGAAGAAACAGTGCTTTACATGGCTCCCATTTGGGTCCATCATTTTATTCCAAAGCCAGTGACATTTGTATCTGGCATCCAAATGAGATTTCTTGGATGAACATGCTGCATTTTGGAAAATAAGTAATTCAGTAATTTTAACTTAACTTGTGCTGCTTCACAAGGTGAGAGCATACACACACCTTCCCCAGCTTTGAGCATTCCTTTTATTTTACTTTCTTTAGGCACATATTAATGGGCACGGGCACAGGTGGCTCAGGATTTGCAATTAACAGTGCATGCAATGACAAATACATGTATGTATTTTTAAGTGAGTAGGTACATTTTGAAATAGAAGACTGAGTGTATTTCATTTAACAGTCTCAAAATCAAACTTGCTTTCAGAGCAATGACACTGAACAGAAGCCAAAAGCTTATCATGGCAAGTGTGCAGCTTCAGGAATAGAAATGAAATGTGCATCAGCATCACAAGGTGGGTTTTTTTCCTCCTTTTTTAAATAAAAAATAAGAGAAAAGAATATTCCACATCAGAGCAACTGTGATGTTGAAACTAAACTTCCTGAATCTCTTCACTGCCATCACTGTTGCATCAAAGGGAGCTGGAAGAATTCCGATTTTGTTGCCTGTGCTACAAGTTTTTCTCCCCTAAGAGAGGCAGAATTGTGTCAATCAATCCAGCACAAGGACTAAAAGTAAGGGAGCACATAGCAGAGAGCGTCCCTGTGAGCAAAGCAGGGCAGGTTTTTTCTTCTCAGTACCAAAAAACAAAGAAAATTTATTACCTCCTTGCAACCAAGGCAATGACATATTTTTTATATCCTAGTCTCCTGTGAAGTCAAAAAAAGGCATTCAGCCTCTAAAAAAAATATTTGGAAAGGCAGGAGAGAGAAAAAAAATCACTACTTGGCATTAAAGGAGTCTTCTTAGGTAATACCTCTGTTTCAGCCTATCCTGAAATCCTTGTTCACTCTTTTTAAATACCCTTAAATACAACAAGGATTACCAAGTCCTCTAACAGAAACAGTCTCCTGATGACTTTGCTTTTTTAATTGCAAAAGTAAGCCATTTCCCAGACTGGAAATCTTAAGATTATAAAGACAAATACACTGAAGATATTTTTGGTTTCACAAGTTTTCCAGCCACCTGTGCCTGGACACCCAGGACAAGCAAAAAGCCATCAAAGAACTAATTTTTTTCTCAGAACCTCCCCTGCATTCCAGGGTATCCTCTATGTTCTGTGCAGAAAACAAGTGTCAAAAATGAAAACTCACCCACAGGGTGAGGGTTAAGTGGTGCATAAGCTTAATATGTGAAGTATAAGTTTTATTAAATGCGTTGATTTATCTAACATGTCATGTCCTTGGTAAGATTTTTTCATGCTAATTGGTTTATTTGAACCCCTGGACACAGAAGAAAAATTTCAGGACAGACCCAGAAGGAAACTGCAACATTTCCACCATCAACCTTTGTGTTGTCAAAGGTTTCCAAGGTAAAACCCAGAACTTACAAAGTGGCTGCAAACCTGCTTTCAACACCTCACATGCCAAACTTGGGGTTCTACTTTTCTTCTTCTTGTATTACTGATGTCATGTCAAAAACTTTTCCAAAAAGTTTAGTTTCAAATCAGTATCAATCCACTATTCAGAAATAAACAAAAAAAAAAAAATTTTAAAAAAAATTTAAAAAAGAAAGAAAGAAAAGAGACTTATGAAGAAGTCTGAAAACAAGACCGACCTATACCCTGGGTGAGATTGGATGGGTTAAGTGTCTCTGGCACTATTTGTCTTCACTATTGACAGACACTGTCACACAACCCACCACTCGATGCCTGTCTCTGAATGGCGAAGCTAGAATGCAAGTTAAGTGTATTAATAGAGAAAAAAACTAGCATCCCAGCAAATATCATAAAGCAATCCAATTCACCAGTTATTAAACACACTCAGATTCAAGATAGGTAGGTTAATTTAATTTACATTAAGCCCAACAGTGTAAATTCCCCTTTACATTCCCATGCTGACCCAAGCAGTGTATTATTATACTTTGGGTAAATACATCAATCAATGGTTTTGTTATGACTCCCATTATTCAATTAACACTCAAGTTTAGGTTTCTAAGGAGGACTTTTGTTAGTGGCTCACACACACCAATTCCATGGATCTCAGATCCTTCCCACTCAGTGTAAAAGGCTGATTCCAAGCAAGCAGAACTCTGGGATCCACAGCTGCTCTCTCCAAGCCCTGCCTGCCACCCCTCAGCACCTCCCCAGCTCCCTGCAGGAGAGCTTAGGATCAGTGGATTTGGCAAAGAACACCTCAATTCAAGAAACAGACTCTTTTAGCTTTTAGATATAGGGGTGGGTTTTTCCTAAGAAGTCAAGAACTGCTCTTGGCCTTCACGATGCTGCTACAGAAGGAGGTGCCCAAGCAGAGGCACAACAGGATTGTTCTTGCCCCTCACGGCCTTGGTTGTCCATAATTCCTTATGGAACAGGGAATTCTCCTGCCACAAAGTAGTTCTCAAGTCCTTCTGACCTAATAACAGCAGCCACCTAACGCAAGAAATTGTTGTAAGAAAAAAACTTCACGGAATGATGGAACGGTTTCTGTTTGATTGAGCAGTTCTAGAAAATTGAGTGTACTGACCATATGAAATTCATGAAGACTGAAAATAAATTAAATTTAGAAAAAAGATGTGAACTAGATGTGAAATTCATCAAGACTGAAAGCATACAATTTAGGAAAAAGATATGAACTAGACATGAATACCAATATAAATATGGAATTCTAAGGAAGCTCATGGAGCAGGAAGGCCCTCAACACACACATGACTCCATACAATTGGAATATTCCAACTCAATTTAGAGAGAACACACCTAAAATGTTTCCATAAAATAGCAACAGTAAGAAAAATCTTTATCTCTGGCATTTCCCAGCAATGTTGTCTCACCAGAAGATCCTCTGGAACGATGAAGGAACCTCTCCAGGCTAAGCTGACCCTCATCACGACCTGGCCTCTCCAGACTGGGCTCCACCATGGCTCTTTTGGGACATGAACTTCCAGGAGAAACACTTAAACCCATGTACAGGAGCAGGAGGGTGAGTTTTGAATGAGCCTTAGGGTCAGCTTCAAGTTCATTGTGTAAGAAACAAGTATTTGACTCGTGACTGCAGCGAGCAGGCTGCAGACAGAAATCCCTGGAAGACATCCTCCTGGAAATGACAGGAAGGCATTTCCAACTGGGAGGGCGGTGGGAAGAGGAAGGGAAAAGCCTACAAAGAAATGGAAGTTTTTACAGGCATTGGAGACCAACTACAAAGAAGAATCTTTTTTTCTGCTCATTTGTTTACAACGTGCAATCGTAAGCCCAGGATAAGAAAACTGGGGACAGCACTGAGATCCCCTTTGAAATGTCTGGTAATTATTTCTGTATCAACAGGAAAAACTGACTAATGACACCAGGAAGGATGATAACTGAACAAACTATTTTCAGTAAAAATAAAAACTAAGAAGTCCAAGAAGCCACTCAGGGAAAACTAAACCAAAACAAACCCATCTCCATTCTGAGGCCTCATCAGAATCTTCCGTTAGAGAAGGATGAAAAAGCCTTATTTTGGCAGCAGAAAACATGACTCCTTAGCAGCCAGTTTCTACCCTACAGGCAATGCAGGTATCTTTACCCATGCCTCTAAAGCAGCAATTCCGAATCAAAGCCTTATTTTCATAATTAAAATGACCAAAGATGCTTATGGCAACATTTCACTTAAAACTCCAATCAAAAAAGCCAATTACATCTGTTTGGGCAAGTAGATTGTCCCTTTAATTAAAAATAAGTATAAAAAGAAGCCTAAAATTGATCACAAAAAGATAAAGTTTCACCATTGACCTACTATTTTCCTAGGATGTAATCACAGGTGCTTGGGAGCCAGAAGACTTCACTACGTCACAGATTTACTGTAACCCAGTATGGAGAATGCAAAAGAAGAGATCAGTAAATACACTTCAGTAGTACAAAACCTGTTCCCCTTCTGCTGCAGCAAGAACACCACTCTGGAGAATTCCACTGGAGATTAAGAACTGGAAACTGGACAGCAATATAAAAAATATGGAATTATATATATATATATATATATATATATATGCCTCTGTGGGAAATGGAAAGCAGCTTGAGAGATCATCAAGATGAAGCATCTCATTCCAAGTTTTGCTGCAGGAAGAACAAGGGATGGTGAGAAGGGAAGTGAGTTTCTGTAACAGTTCACTGGGGTTCAGAAGGGTCGAGCATTCCTGGCACTGGAGATGGAAGATGAAAAAGCAACACTCATGTAAAGAATATGGTTGAAAATACTCCTGATCATCCCCCAAAGACAAGAACCATGTACTACCTACAAGCTGGAAAGACATCTTTGAAAAAGGACTTAAATTGGCAGAGTGAATTTTAAGCATTTTAAGGTACCAAGTGTCTTGATCAACACAAAAAAAGTTGTTCAGGCTTTTAGAACTGACTGAGGAGAGACTCGAGCATCGCTCCTCACAACTGGAGCTCACAAACACCGTGCAGGAGCACTGGGAAAGCTTCAGGAACATTTATTTCATGTAAAATCTCCAGGCAGAGCACACAATGACATTTCTCAGCATGACTCCCTCATGCATTTCCAGAGACTGGAGATGATTCATATTTAATGTGTTTATGGTGCTGCACCAGGCAAAATCCTCCTTTTCCTGTCCCCTGAACAAAGACACTGGAATTCCAATAGCAAGCACAGAGAACAAGGTTTCCAGGGATAAAAACAGATCTGTTCCCTCCCTTCTGTTTTCCAGAAGAACTACAGAATTAGAAGCTTGAGATAGCAGCTCAAAATCCCAGAGTTCTAATGAAATCATACTTGTCTGATATTCAGAGTGGGCAATGCCTCTTATGTCTGGATTAATGAATAGGAGATACACCTTTATTAACAAATTAATGAAAATCCAATCAGCAACATTTCATTTTCATACTCTTACAACTGTTCTGTAAATCATAAAACAAATTTCCAAATGGAAGAAGAACTAGAAGTCTGTCACTGTGAGGTCATCACTGCTAAAACCAGCCTTATCCTGCTCCTCCAAAAAAACCAGGAGTTAACTGCAGCAGTATTTCCAACTTATAATATGATTTATATGGGACAAAACCCCACAGCAAGGTGACAAAAAGCCTTGAGCAAGTTGAATTTCAGCCAGATATTGCCTTACTTTGCATTCCAGGAAGCAGAGAACAAGCTGTGTGAACTACTAGAGGAGTAGGGAAAAGCTCTGAACACTTTGGATCAATCCCTGTCACGGAATCCTCTCATTATCCAGAGTAATCAGATCTGCAGGGGAATTCTGCATGGTGTGGCTAGCTGTTCAAATTAGCCCTTCCTTTTAAAAAACTAGAGTAAATGAGATTATATACAGCCTTATGCAGACTGAACTATCATTTCCATCTCATTCCTAAAAAAAGGAGATTTTAAGGCAAGTAAGACCAGATTAAAAAAAAAAAATATTTACACAAAACAAGGGAAAAATTTCAGATACAGCACAAGAGGTTGCCAGTCCTTCCTCCTTACCGTGCTCCTGTATAGCATCAGCTCCCCAAAAATCTGCCTACAGTCTGCTATTAAACATTTGGTGTATGCAAATGATAGTCATCTTAATCTTTTGAAATGTAAGTGCAAAATGTGTGTTTGCTTCCCTGTATAAGCACCTGGTTTGCACAAAGCCCAGGATAATTTTCCTCTAAAGACACCCGAGCCAGATCTCTCATTACTACTCAAGGCAGGGTAGCAGACTCAAAGTGTGGTGGCAACTTCTCAAAGATGCTGCAGAAATCCCACAACAATTAAAGAAAATAGTAAACCACCCTTTTCTCTACCAAGGGGGTGCAGCTACAGAAAGAACATAGAACGTGCCATATCCAAACCAGCAATGGAAACAAATCAGGTCTTTGCTCCTCTAGGGTTTTGTCTTGTTGGGTGGGGCAGTTTAAACAGAATTTTGAGCACCTGTCACACCAGGCCCTTGTCCCAAGTCCCTCTCCAGGTCTCCTGAAGCTCCTCTAGGCACTGGAAGAGCTCTAAGGTCACCCTGGACCCTTCTCTTCTCCATGCTGAACAATCCCAGCTCTCAACTTGGTATCAGCTCGGTCTTTGTGACCCTCTGTGGTCTCTGACACTGGAGAGTGTTGATAGGTGAATGATCAGGTCTTCTTTCAGTTTTAACAAGAAGTCTCAACGTTAATTTTAAAAGTTTTTCATTCCAGAAACTTGTGCTGCAGTTTAACCCAAACACACCTAATGAATGTGTCTCAGGTTTTTTAAAGGATCTGGACTGGCTGTTGGCAGATGCCAAATACCTGGAGGCAACAGACTTTTAGTTCCATTCAAGTTTAAGTCTTTTCTGTTAGGTACAGAATTAATTAGCAGTTCAGGCCTGTCTGTGGATTTAGAGTGTAACAGGGTTTGTGGGCTGTTTTTGTTCAGTTGTTTTCAGGATACAAGTTTCTACAAGATTTGGTTGCTGCTGTCTATGAACCAAACCTATCATTAAACACCTTGATTTTAGAAATAGATGCCCAAATTATTTTCTTAGTAAGTGATATAAAAACATCAAATTCTTTCAATATGATAGAAGCATCAAATTCTTTCAATGACCAAATTCCACTGTGCACAGTTAAATCCACAGGTTCTCAGGAGAGGTCTGGCAAAACATGAATGGTGAGCAGTGCTGTAAAGTTTCTCTGACAAACCTACAACCACTTCAGGTTCTGATCAGAATTCCAGGACCATGCAAATCTGGGAAACATTCTCACACAAACATTTAATGCGTATGAACTTGGAGAGAGAGAAACAGGAATAATGCAGCTATCTGAATCCTCACCCTATAGCCTTTTTTTTCCCCTCAAGCAACAATTTAATGCCAATTAGGAAGTGGAACATGACCTTGTAAGAAATACGGGGATCAAATTATGGGAAAAAACCCTTATCCAGTGAAAGGAGACACATCTATAATGGGCAAAATGATCCTTTTTCCCCATTGCACAGATGTGAACTAATATATACAAGTTATTGACAAGAATCCCAGATGCAAGCCAGCACTGAGGCTAATGTCCCAAATCAAAGCTTTGCCCTTGGATTCTCACTTTTTACGTTTAATGAAGATCAGTGAGAGTCTTTAAAGTCTAGAACATAGCTGGGAATAAGAAAAGGATGCAGATTAAAAGGTCATGCCTCTTTTTTATATTGTCAATTAGAAAAATAACTACACTGGTCATTTACAGACTTCCAGCTGATATACATTATATCCTCATGTATTTGAGGACCTTTTACCACATCACACTAGAGATGTGTGTGAAAGGAGTTTAAATACTACACTTCCTCAGGCCCCAATGGGAAACATGACCTTTTCTTCCTCCTCACATTTTGGTAAAAGCTTCATGGCCCAAAATGTCATCTCCCGTTCCATTTTTATCCTAACTAGAATCCACTGGTTTACAGTCAGTGAGCATTCCGCCTTAGTTCCAACCAGGGATTTATTCCCTTGGAAGACAGAGTGCATTCTAGGAGTTAATTGCCTGTGTGGCATAACAGAATACAGGAACAGCTAATTTATTTCCTGTGGAGATGCATATATGAAACACAGCAACCATTATCATAAAACACCTGATGCTTTTGATCACCCAGCTGAATTATACCACCTACATTCTCCTAGAATGAACTCTGTTACTTCTCCACAAGCTCTTTTTTACACTCAGAACTTTGCCAGCACTGTTCATGTTGGCCAGAACATCACAAACCTCAAGAAAACACCAGAATAAAGGAGAGTCCTTACCAGCAGCAACTACAGCTGGAGGCGGCGAACCGGCCTCACCACCGCTTGTTTGGCTCATGGATGCTATGGATGTTTCTCTGGAAGGTGGTAACTGCAGCTCCTTTGGGAGAAGGTCATAGACAGATTCTGTGGAACAAAAAGAACTTGATCAAAAAGTCACCCGTGTCCCACACAAGAAAAGAAATAATGTTTTTGCCTAAAAGATATGAACTATAACCCAACCCTTTCAGAACCTTTGGAAGAAGTTACAGTAAGTGCTTGGAAATAACAGCATGGAAGAAAGTTATTTCAGAAAACAAACAAACATTAAGATGCACATTCTGAAGACCGAAACAAAGGACACAAACTTGTTCAAACAAAGAAATAATTCATGAACTTCCAGAGAAACTGTTCTCATGCAGAACGAAGGGCTGAGGGCAGCACATCATGTGAGAATCTGAGACAAACCTGTTTTCAGAATTCCAACTGTGCAACTGACTTCCTAAGGGAAAAAAAGCCAAATTTAGCACCACCACCCTAACAACATCCTATGGAGTCTTAGAATCACAGACTGGATTTGGGTGGGAAGTGACCTTAAAGCCCATCCACTTCCACCCCCTGCCATGGCAGGGACACCTTCTGCTATCCCAGGCTGCTCCAAACCCCATCCAGCCTGGCCTTGGACACTTCCAGGGATCCAGGGGCAGCCACAGCTGCTCTGGGCACCCTGGGCCAGGGCCTCCCCAGCCTCACAGGGAAGAATTCAAGAATTCCTTCCCAGTATCTGATGTCTGGCAGTAGAAGCCATTCCCTGTGTTCTGTCACTCCAGGCCATGTCCCCAGTCCCTCTCCAGCTCTCCTGGAGCCCCTTCAGGTGTTGGAAGGGGCTCTAAGATGCCCCCTGGAGCCTTCTCCTCTCCAGGTGAGCACCCCCAGCTCTCCCAGCCTGGCTCCAGAGCCAAGGGGCTCCAGCCCTTGGATCAATGACCTCCTCAGGGGTTGCTCCAACAGCTCCATGTCTTCCCTGTGCTGTATTAATCCCGTGGGTTTGATCTCTCTTCCTCATTGTGTGTTACCCATGAGACCTCCTAAGGTTCCCCCCTAAGAGCTTGCTCCATCCTCTCGTTTTTACAGCCCTCAAGTCAATTCCAGCCCCCTCTACACCTGCAGCCTCAGGTGTGCTCACCAGGGGTTTCAGGATAGAGGCTGGGTGTCGTATTTTAGACCACATTTCAAGTACCTTGGTCTTTATCAATGAAGCATGAAATTAAAGATTTGCTCTTAATGGTCTTGTGATCTTTGGCAATGTGCTTCAATTCTAATGCTGGCTTTTCCTTCCCTCCCTCTTTATCATATTGTTGGAATTATTCACAAAGATCAGAATTGTGCTGTTTCTGGATTACTGCAAAATCATGTGCTCCCTGAGAAAAAATTATCCTGTGGGAGTCTTGGATGTAAGCATACCTCTAAAGCAAAAGGCTTGACAGAACCTTCGCCACATTGGAGAGTCAAAAATAAATTTCTTAAACAAAAAAATCCCCAAGAATCAACCCAAAGAGACAAGCTCTCAATTACCCAAGAACTTGGGGTTTCGAAAGGAACTTTTGTAGTCAACTCTGAGAATATTATGAGTCATGATAGATGATGATGACAATTCACTCCTCTCAGAGGATTTCTTGAGGAGAAAGGAAGTGTGTGTACATATTCAACTTACACATGAAATATAAAGCATTCTATAGTTACCTGCAGACACACACTGTTGCAATCCCTCATTTTGGAGCCCCTCACTAAACATTTCGAGTAGCAGCAGCCCTGAACACCTGCCTGTGATTCTCCTGTCCTGCTAAAGGTAGAAGTGCCAGTGCCAGCTGGAGTAAAGGCTGGTGCTCATTTACGAGGGCTTGTAGAAACTGCTGCCTCATCTCTGAGGAAAAGCAAACGCAGCCGCTCCTTGTAGTACAACAGGAGCAAAAGTGAGAACAAATGTTACCTTCCAATCCCCTCCAAACCGTTCTGTGAATCTATGAACTCATGGCAGAGGTGATGGTCAAATCCAAGCTTTCAGGGGAAAAACAACTCCCCTGGCTTTTCTTGCAATCAGATGCAGCTTCACAGTCTAAAACACACCATTACTGAACTGCAGATCAACACTTTTCAGAGGATTCCCAAGTGCCTGGGTACCTTTAAGAACTCTTGCTGCCACAAATCTACTCCACACTCATCAGACTTCAAATGAAACTTTGTGTTTTCACCTAAACACAAGCCAATGTTTATATATGCTGAACTATAAATAGCATTAAAGCAAAAACTGACAAATTCCAGAAACATGAGAGTTGTTGCAAGGAAACTGATTCTTCCCCGGAGGATACACCTCCCCCCATGCCTCACACTGTCCTAAGAGCTGAAGCTACTGCCCCTCTCCATCACCACATTTTACACGTGTGTGCACTCACCAACACTGAGAACATTAAACTTCCTGCTAGAATTTTACGTTGATTCATGCAGAAAACACCCACTAAAGGCAAAGGCTGCTGCAGAAGTGCAGTATTATATTTGGAAGCAAAAATAGCATTTCAACATCATTACGTATTTCTACATAATTAGCAAGACAAAGATGTGTAGACAGAATTCCTGCTTCCAGCAGCCAGCACTGAATCAATGAGGAAGTTTAAGCTGCCTGACAGCACTAAGTGTCCTGTAATTTATTGCTGATTTCAATTCCTTTGACAAATACATTGGTTGATCCCAAGTTCCTAGGGTTTTTTTTCCTGGAAGAAGCTCCATCCATACCCAACAATTAAACACATTTTCTATCTCCCTACAGGAAGCAAGGAACATGTGTTTCAGGATTAGTGTTATTATGAACTATAAACAAGATAACACACAAACCAGATAACCAAACACTAGTGATCAGCCAGAAGTCCCACACACTCATTTCCCGACACAAATCCTCACCTGCATAAAGTTAATCAGTTATCAGACATTATCTACAGTAAACTTCCAAGTCTCTTATCTTGCCCCAAAATATCTTGCCTAGACAAGTCCAGCTTCACAAATTCTCCTCCCAAAACCAAGGACACACAGGGATAGGCAGATTTACAAAAAGTATTTTAAGTGTCAAATTTCTTCAACTGCCCTTTATCCGATTATCCTGCCCTTATAATCTCTCATCTGAGATCAGCTGCTTGGAACTTTGATCTTCCTGCCAGTTGTACTGATAGTCCAGAAAATTCTATTTCACATGGTTATATGGACCAGAACCACACCAAACATGGGATCAGGATCCAACAACACAGCACTTGGAATCAGGAAAGAGAAGATTCTGCTGTGTACTACTCGAACCTGCACACAACATTCTGAATTTAAATATTAGTAAAAAATAATCAAGAAATTAAGGAAGGAATTGTTCCCTGTGAGGGTGGGGAGGCCCTAGCACAGGGTGCTCGGAGAAGCTGTGGCTGCACTTGGATTCCTGGAAGTGCCCAAGGCCAGGTTGGACAGGACTTGGAGCAAACTGGGATAGTTCCACCCATGGCAGGGGGTGGAACTGGCTGGGCTTTAAGGTCCCTTTCAACACAAACCTTTCCAGGATTCTCTGGAATTGGGTCATTTCAAGTTAAAACAACTGCACAATAGGTGTATGTGGCAAGGCTGGACACATGACCACCAGTCCACACAAAATACATCCTTGGGTCAACATGGACCTGGATCAGTCCCAGCAGCTGGTGACAGGATCTCTGTCTTCGAGGGGGAGAGGAGAGGCCTTGGAAAGATTCAGGAAAAATAATGCTGAGAAGGTACAAAACAGTGTGTGAAACTGATGTGGTGATGCTGCAGTAGCAGTGGTGATGCTGCTGGTGGTTTGTGATGGCAAACCAAATTCTACGAAGTCCTTCACCTCCTGTTTTACTCATTTCCCCTCAGTGCACACACACAGTTACCCTTTTCTAGGAATGATTTTGTATTTCTGCACACAACCTAACCAGGCTGAGTTACAGACCTGGGCTACAGCAAAGTCTGAGTGCTCGGCCATCCCCACCAGCAGCAAATACCTCTGGAATTCCATCCTCATCCTCACAGCACCAAGGGACCTTTCAGAAACACAGCACACCTTGTGACCTGCAACATCACATTCCTCCTCACTCACCAGCATGCTGTGATTCCATTTAAACTTTATTTTTAGGAACAGAGCAATTAAGCTTACAGGAGCAAAGAGAACACAACACAACTGCTTGGACATGTCCCATACAAAGCCCAGCTTTTCCCAAAGAGTAGGTATTCCCAGCATGGAGAGTGCTCTCCCTCCTCATGGAAAAAGTCTGCTGTAAGGCAGAAAACCAAGTGCACATGGATCCTCTATTCCACCACACACAGCACTTTCTTCTCTGGGCCATGAATCCTCCATGACTTTCTGGCTGCACCTACACAGACATTTCAGCTGCACAGAATAAAAACTGTGATTTCTAGAAATTTAGTGCCCTGTTATCTTGTGCTGTGCTGGTACTGGCTCAGGGTGTTACAGAACCTCTCTGTCCTCAAACCTTTTGTGACACAAATTGAACTGAGATCCTTCTGGTTGGTTGACCAAATTGCTGCTACCTGTAACTCAGCACCTGGTGATGCTGGGAGCACAGAGACAAGGAAAAGAGCAGAGAATACCCAATTCCAATGTTTAAAACAACAGCAGCTCATTCACAAGGAATGCAGACATCCTCACTTTGCCAGGACCTCCAAACACTTTAAACATTACAGGGATTTTCTTTACATACAGAAAAGATACCCCTAAGCTTTGCTACTCCATATCAAAAGCTAAGCCATGCTACCCAGAACTAACACAGCTGGAAGCCAAGTCACAAACCCGATAGAGAAGTTTGCTCTGGCCTGCAGGCAAGTGAGGCCACAACTAATGCAGAGGGCCCTGGCTGCAGCTCCAGCTCCAGCACCACTTCTCCAGGCTGTTCCCAGGCCCAGCCTGGAGGAGGTTGTTGGAATCCAGCCCCAGCTCTCCTCCAGCTCACCTGTGTCTGTCCCACCACTGAGACCTGCTCCTGGGACTTCACCCCCTGTAATGCCAGGGGCTCCTCCAGCAGCATCCCTTCAATCCTCACCCCTGGACTAACAGGAAATGACAGGTTTGCTGCTCCACAGAAATCATGTGGAGAGCAAGATCGATACAATGGGAGAAGATGAGAACCACCTGAGTTATCAGCACTAGCAGCAGAGATGGGGCATTTTCCACTTGCTGCTGACATTTTTTGCCCTTAAGGAAAGGTACATCCTGGAAATCCCTTACCACTTCCATGACCTCATGAAGAGCAGCCAAGTTAATCCTTGTCTTTAATAAGCTCCCAGCACTGAATGGCTGCCCATTTGATCCCCACTGATACTCCTCTCCTCAACATGGTTTAATACCCGCACAGATTTGGCTGCTTCTTCCAAAGCCATTTCCTTGCTGCAGCACATGACAGTCACACCAGAGATTAGACAAAACCTTGGTGTCCTCCTCTAATCAGCTGGCAGCATTGGAGCAGAAATCTCTTCTAATGATATTCACTAAGCTGATCAAAAAAACAAGCAAGCAAACAGGCCAAGAAAGTTGTTTATATGGAACTGAGATTAAAAAACAATTAGAAATCATGAAGCAGCAAGTAGCCTCTGCTACATGGGGGACACCAATAAGGTGAAGTGAGCACACATGCTCAGCAAATTAAAGAAACTATGAAGGAAGCATAACAGCATCCATATTCCACTCACTCCCACTAGGGATGCAAATTCAGTTTCAGAGCAAAGGTCCTATGATGCTAGTCTAAGACACAGTTTTGGGCTAACCCTGTATTACCAAGGCTCCAAATGTCAGTTTGTCACTCCTCACTCCAAAGGCCACTGCATTTTAATAAAACAATATGTGTGACTTAACATATTTCAGAAATTTTTGGGTAAGGGATGCTAAAACCAGAATCTACTCTAGGCCTAAAAAATCGAGGCCTCTGCCAGAAGACCTTGTGGTTGGTTTATCTGTTTATCTTGAAGTTCAGTTCTACTCAGAATTTCAGTGTCCATAACCACCACAACTTAGTGGTTGAGCTTACTGGAGGCCACTGATTCCACCACATTATCTTAGTTCACAGAGAGTTTTTAGAGAATGATGAAGGAATGAGGGAGCTCTAAATATTCAAAATCTTATCAAAGCTTCACTTTGTTAAAAGACATTTGTATCACATGGCCCTCAGGGATTCTTCTGTATACAAAAGGTTGGGTGTGGGAAGACTTTGAAGCAGATTATTTTGCCCATCAGGAAGAGCCAGCTGAGGAACCCTCCAGCTCTTCACCCCAAGATTAACAGGTTTTCCTGCAGGCCCCACAAAAAGCATTGACTGAGTAAGTTTGGTTATTACAACACAGAGAATTCAGAGAATCACAGAATCCTGGAATGGTATGTGTGGGAAGAGACTTTAATGCACATCTCATTAAACCCCCAGCCACAGGCAGGGACACCTTCTGCTATCTCAGGTTGCTCCAAGCCCCGACCAGCCTGGCCTTGGACACTTCCAGGGATCCAGAGGCAGCCACAGCTTCTCTGGGCAACCTGTGCTAGGGCCTACCCACCCTCACAGGGAAGAATTTCCTCCCAGTATCCCAAGAGAATTCAGGATACATTTCAGAAAACTTGGGCCACCCCACTAGAGAGAGCTCACATCTCACAGTGAACTTTCTCTCCCTTCCTCAAGGCTAAACCAGGAGAAGAAACCTCAGGACCTGCTGGAGTAACTCCTGCAGTGGAAATACAACACTTCAGTACCCTTTAGGATTTGAGTGAGCAGACAGAACTGCTCCTCCAGCTGCTTTTAGAGAGCACACCCATAACCATTCCCTGCCAGGGAATGACAGGGAATCTGTCCCCAGCCCACGGAATGTTTCGGGCATTGAGATGGCAATGCCGATAACACGGCTGGCACGGGGACCGGCACAGGGACCCGGCACAGGGACAGCGTGGATGCAAGCCAAAGAAGGATAACAAGGATTCAGTAAGAAGCTCAACAGAGGAAGCTCTGAGATTCTGAGAAAGGAAACTGGGAGAGAGACAAAGCTCAGTGCATAAACCAGAACAGAAACAGACTGAGACAGGCACAGCCCAGACAGATCAGTGACCACTAAAGCACTTCCTACTTCAGTGCAGAGGGTTTGTTGTTGTTGAGGTTTGGGCTTTTTCATTTTTCTTTGTTTGGTTGGTTTTTCTGAGTACTCCTTAGGTGATCCAAACTCTCACTTGCACAAGTGAGAATCACCCATGACAACTGCAGGCCATGGCAGCTCTGCTTAAGAGACAGCAGAGATTTTTATATTATAAAGTTACAAGAAAAAAGATTCGGAAGACATAAAGAACACACAAACAGAGTAAATGAGCTTTTGTTCTGTATCTGTCAGAAGAGGATTTAGGACATATTACAGACTATCATACTCCTGCATTTCCTAACACCTTTCCAACTTCACTGATTTAACATCACAAGTTTGGCAGCAAGGAAAACGAGATAAACAGTCCTGAAATCAGGTTTATGTTTCACATAGAGCAAAAAGGAAGGACTCTGCTTCAGCATACATAGAATAGATATAATACAGCAACTGTTCAAAGAATCACAGAATCACTAAGGTTGGGAAAGATCTTTAGGAACACTGAGACCAAATGTTAACACAGCACTACCAAGTCCCACTGAGCCACAGAGATACAGATTTGGATGGGATACTGGGAAGAAATCCTCCCCTGTGGGGGTGGAGATGCCCTGGCACAGGGTGCCCAGAGAAGCTGTGGCTGTCCCTGGGTCTCTGGAAGTGTCCAAGGCCAAGCTGGAAGGGGCTTGGAGCAGCATGGGACAGTGGAAGGTGTCCCTGGCCGTGACAGGGGGTGGGACAGGATCAGCTTTAAGGTCTCCTCCCACCCAAACCATCCCAGGATTTTGTGACACTTGTGACATTCTGTGACATAACTGAATGGCAAAAGCCAAAGAGCAAGAAGCAGCCCATAGGCAGTGAGGCTAAGCAGGAGGAGAACAGACACCCTAAAATATTTTACAGCTACTGGTCTAATCACTCCTATTTTTGCAAGAGTTGAAGCTGAGTTGTGATAAGATCATAACTCACAAAGACCCCCCATCCTATCTGTCTTACCCTAGTGCCAAATCCACCAAGTTACACTTACTAAAACATTGCTTTTATTTCATATTTTTGAGTATGTCTCAATACAATTAAACAAAGGACTCCATAAAACTTGAGCATGCAGCCTAAAATAAGTAAAGACTAATTAGCATGTTCTTCCTAATTGCCCAACTCTGCCCATGGATTTCTGCACAGCTGCCAGATGCAGGTCTGTCACCAGAGACTTGCCATGCTGTCCTGACAGAGGAAACCAACTGCAGAGCACTGTTCCCTCTGCGTGCCATGCCACCCTCAGCCTATCTGGGATGGTGGAGCAGGGAAAGACTGGAAGCAGGTCTTCCCGCCAGCACTCCTGTTATTGTCAGCCCTGGCAGGGCTAGATTGCTGCTACAGCAACAGTGGCAGGTTTTCAAAGAAACTGCAGTGTATACAAGGATGTTTTACACAGCCAAACAGAAAATCTTCCTTCCAGTTCCCCCTGGCCTCAGACAAAAGCAGCAAACCCTAAATCAACAGGCTTCACGCGCGTGGAGGGAAAGGCAGATGCCGTGGTGCTGCCTGTGCTAGAAAACTTCAGGACTAAAAAGCTGATGTTGGTGCAGCTCCACCAGGAGCTGAATCCCCAGAGGATCCGTGTGCTCCGTGTTGATGACGTAGCACTGGGCACTAAAATTCAAATATTGCCTGCAAATGCTGCTACTCCCTGAAATGCACATTCTACCATGTTAGTGAAGGAGAGAGAGGAGTGTTCTGAAAAGCTGTTGTTTTAGAGAAAGAGGACCAGTAATATATTATTAATGATAGATGACCAGTAATATATTATTAATTACTAAAGTCACTAACATTTGAATCCCAGGCTGGTTTGGTTGGGAAGTGACCTTAAAGCCCATCTCATTCCAACCTCCTGCCATGGACATGGATATCTTCCACTAGTCCAGGCTGTTTCAAGTCTCATCCAACCCAGCTTTGAACACTTCCACAATATCATTATTTCTTGTACTTAAAAATAAAAATTTAAGCTAGAAGTTGTTTCTTGTATTTTTCTAAAGGACAAGTATTACTATCAAAAATGGCAGTATTAAATAGGTAATTTTGCAAGCAATTCGTAACCAGCTCCTGCAATATATCCCACCAACCTTCAGAAAAGTTGCTAATCTCAATATTCAGGATTCTGCACAGCAGGGTAGAGTTGAGAAATTAATCCTTTTAAAGTTGAATTTCAACAACTGACAAAGGCATGTGTTAGCTGAATTCTATTTATGGCATTCATCCAAATATCAAATAAGGCTTTCCTGGCTGTGTTTCAGTCATCCCCATTCACAGCTCAAAGAGGACTTTTATAAATGTAGACAGGCAGTATAAATCCTGGATCTTGTTTGCATCCAATTTTACACATATCAGAATGGGAGAACAACATTATTTAGGAATTGTCACTTCAAGGAACAGACCAGTAATGACTGAGACATCTATCCTGTGCAGTTGTAAACTCCAGACAGAAACCAAAGAACATAAAAATACTTCTAAAATATCACTGTGGACAAGGCAGAGCAGCAGGCAGGCTGACAGAGCAGTAGGTACATGAACACAGAATCGTGGAATCACAGAATGCCAGACTGGCTGAACTTGGAAGGACCTTAAAGCTCACCTCATTCCACCCCCTGCCATGGGCAGGGACACCTTTCACTACACCAGGCTGCTCCAAGCCCCGTCCAACCTGGCCTTGAAATGTTTAAAGAAACCCAAATACCAAGCGATCAAAGAACATCAGTAATAGCTATTTATCAACCCCTTTAAAACACCTGTGTTGTTTCAAAAATCAAAGTTCACCAGAAACAGAGGCAATCAGGCACTTCCTTAGGTACAACGCACCACCCAAATTCAGGGACACACAGAATCCACCTGACCCACAGTTTACTGTTGTCTTACAACATTTCTCAGCCTGTACAGGTTTGCACCATTTTTTCTGATGGGGTTGTTTTTGTCATCTCTTACATTTGCTGTGAGCAAGAAAAGCAGCAGCAGCAATGAAAGACACAAGATTCTTTCTTTTGAGGCTGTACCACAATACGTAAGGTGAAGAACAAAAGGCATTCTGACAGACTTCCAACACACTGTGGCCACCCCTTGGATTCAGTATTTCATTACAAACCTGGATGTACAGGCTGTGCTCCCGTCCTAGTAACTCTCATGACATTCAGCATCTCGAGCCCACAAAGCACCTCCACACCTCCCTGCCTTTGCTCCCATTAAAAGGTATGTTCTTTCATCATCACCAAGACTGAGAAACGTTTGTGCTTCCTACCATCACTTTGCTTTCTACTGCTAACTCAACTGTTTGATGATAAACACTGTTCTTCAAACCACAGGCAATGTTCAATGCAGAGCACTCCTGGCACAGCTACACAGCTCTGGCGAGAGCCTGACCCCCCTAACGCTTCGAAGGGACCGACTGATCAGGGACATGAGGAGCATGCTCAGGAAACCTGCAACAACTACTGCACCTGGAAGGGATTCCTCAGGGAAATAAAGATGGAGAAGGCTCAGGGGGATCTTATCCATGTGTGGAAATTCCTGACGGGAGGCAAGAGAGGCTCCTCTCAGCGGTACCCCACGACAGGACAAGAGGCAATGGGCACAAATTAAAGCACATTAAAGTCCATCTGAATTATCTTATCCATGAAGACAGCCAGGCACTGGCCCAGGTTGCCCTGGATGGTTGTGGAGTCTCCGTGAGGACAGTCAGACCCTGCTGGGCATGGTCCCAGCACCCGCTCCAGCACTGATTCCCTGATCTCCAGAGGTCCCTGCCAGCCCCAAGGGCTGAGACTGAAAGCTGGCACTGCTTCCACAAGACTCACCCACATCCTCTCCCACCACCAGAACATCTGACTGCTTTCAGAACTTTAACCTAAAGCAGATTCCTGGGCTCTGCATCATTTATTTGTGAGATAAAACCAAGACTATTAGAAACTGTAATTATAAATTCCTCAGTAAATCTGCTTTAATAGGGATACACATTCCAAGGAAAGCTGCCTTTTTTCCTCCCTAAGAAACAAAACATGCTCAAATATTAACAGGAGACCTCCTCATTCCTAAACTGAAAACAGAATAAACTTTAAATGAAATACAAGTCTTTCTTCACCACATATATAACCAGACTGTGGGATTTCTTGCTGAGTCCAAAAAGAAATCAAGAGTCAGAAAAGAACCGAGTTAAAGTCCAGATACTCCTATTCTGCCCCAAATAGTAAGGATTCACGCTACAGGATCCTCACTGCAAAGGCAGAAAGCTGTCAGTTAACAGAAGCTCTGGACTCTGCAGCTGATTATTCCCCAATCACCCCATGGTGCTCCTATCCAAACTCACTGACTCTTCTGCCGAGTGAATCCACAAACACCAAAAACATCAGGCCTCCACACAATGAGGGACTGAAACAACTGGATGTAGTGTCAGTTTTTCTGAACGGGAATGGAAACGCCAACATTTGGAAACTTTTTAGGACTGTCTTTAAACCTCTCTCTTCTGTATCTTCACCCTGTCTGGGCACTGACAGGAGCCACTGTCCATCTTTCCTGTCTGCCAAACCTCCTGAGCTTCACCACAACTCAGCCTGCTTTTAGGGTCAAAACCTTGTGTTTCTTCAGCACATCACATCAGTTTCATAAACTTTGTAAGGTGACCCCAAATTCTTCTTAGTTAATTTACAAAGCAACCATAAAACCTCTCCAAATGCTGAAGGGACAGGTGATGGAAGGGAATGGAGAACAATTAGAGTGTATTTATGTAAACAGTGACAACATTCCTCAGTCTAGTTAAGTGATATTCACCTCACAGATGCCTCAGAGCTATACAGTATAGTAAAGTAAAGCACCTGAAGTTGGACATTTGCATTTTAAACACTGCTGAATCACTGCTTGCTTTGCAAACAGCAGTTACTGGAGATTTTACTGCATGTCCACTAGCACTTGCTATTACTACACAGTTCAAAGTTGGATCTGAGAGTTTGTTCAAAGCTGGATCTGGGAGTTTGTTTCAGTCAGTTCCTAAAACAATTGCTAATGACAAACTGGCCTGACTGTTCAACCTCATCAGTTTACTCTCTACATACCCACCGAGATAACACACGTGATAACTGCAAGAGACATGACCACACACCTTACTTCACCTGCACTTTGGCCACCCACCAACTCCTGCTGGCATTTACCAGCACTTCTACACTTCAAAATTAGTTCAGGCCATTGCCTTTTTGTATAAAATGAAGCATTAGTTCATTTTCACCGTCCCTGGAGGTGTTCAAGGAATGAGTGGACACAGCAATGAATGCTCTTGTGTGGAGATCACTCAAAAAGTTGAACTCAACCTTAGAGGTCTTTTCCAAGCTAAATGATTCTGTGAAATGCATTTCATATAAAACTACATAACCTGTGTTATTCAGCTGTGCAAAAGTCAGATAAAAGCTCCAGGATGCCAATCATTTTTAGTGACAGATACCAAAAGGTAACCATGCTGTTGAAAATTTATAAATAAAGGTCAGGTGCTTCATAAAAAAATGAAAAATCTTAACCTACAACCTCAGAAATGTATGATGAGAAAATTCTATTTCTTGACAACACTAATCTGCAGTACAGAATCACAGAATCATGGAATGGTTTGGTTTGGAAGGGACCTAAAGTTTATCTCATTCCACCTGGTGCCATGGGCAGGGACACCTTCCAATAGACCAGGCTGCTCCAAGCCTCATCCAGCCTGGCCTTGGACACTTCAAGGGACAAAAGAATTGCGCAATGTATGGAGATTCTCTAACAGAAAAAAACCTACAACTTTCAGAGAAGGACAAAGTAAACAGTTTTACTTGTTTACAAAACAAGTAAAAAAACCCAAGAGTTTTACTTGTTTACAAAACAAGTAAAACTGACAATCAAAGACTCCAACTAGTCTTAGAACCAAAGAACCACACATTTCTTCACAGAAAGGGCTGCCCTGCCTGTCCAGGTTGCAGCATAGGCACAGCTAATGCTACAGAAGGCACAACACAAGGAGCATTTCTTTCCATGGCAGAGCCAGTTCAGCAATTTTAGCTCATCTGCTCCCACCTCCACCACTCGATGCCAGTGCTCCAGAGCCCCCCTTTCCTGCCGTGACACCACTCCTTGTGCAGCTGCACAGTAACTAGACCAGGAAGCAGAACAATGTGAGAAAATCCGATCAAAAGTACAATATCCCCATTCTAGATCAGTTTCCCAATCCCATTCATCTCCCAACCACAAACAACAATTGTGCTGGCACGATTCAGAGCACAGTCCATGGGTGAGAACAGACGGTGAGGAAAAGGGGCTGTTCAGACAGCTCTGCCACCGGAATATTCAAATTACACCCTGGAAAGCTGTGAATTCAAAGTCCTCCCCCTACTCCCAGCACCACACAATCATCTTGCAGAAACACATTCCACAGTTTTGTTTTGAAAGCCAATAAAGGAGGAAGATTCCAAGGAGGAAAGGACATTTACGAGGCTGACACACAAGTTAAAGAACTTCAGATGAATCCATTTTGGTTAATTCAGAATGTTTTGGGGGCATTCTGGCAGAGGTGCAAGAGGTGGATGTAGGGATCCATCCCTCACGGAACACTCAGCACGGTGCATCCACCGTGGCACCTTCTACCAGCTACAAAAAGAAGATAAAAATTGCTACAAAAAGAAGCCAAGTCTGATTTCTATTCCTAAAACCTGCTAGTACCAGTTCTAAAATTCTACGCTATTTTTATAAAGCATCTTTTCCAACCCTCTCTGATAATTTAGTCACTGGCTTACTAGAGTTATCCCTGGGATCACAGGAAGAAAGGAGTTCTGGTAAGGAAAAAGAAAAATCACCAAACCCCACATTTTGTATCCCAATTCCCAGCAAACACAAGTGGATTAGAGTCAGTTCACATTTACGCATGAAGAACCTTTGAGTTTTGGTTATATGACGTTTTTAGGGCAAAAGAGCTATTTATCAGAATACTAACATTCTTCTTGTTGCTACCAAATTCCAGGAAGTCTCTCAGTTTTACAGTCACTCCATTGTGGAAAGCAAAATGCAGGACATGAATAAAAACTTCGAACTGCACTTGTGCTATAGTGCAAAAATGCCATTTTATTAGTACACACACATTATTGGGAAACTCAAAATGAATGTATTAGCTAAATTAATCCCATGTTTAATCAGATTTGGTCCCTGACATCTGATGAACTGCTTTAATTACAGGTTTTCACCTCTGCCTGCTGCCAACGAAGAGCCAACTTTGCTCTATTTGAATGCTGCAGATGATATTCAACCACAGGACAACCAGCCTCAAGGTTTTAGGTTTTATGCTCCAGTGATTTTTCTACTACATTACTAATCTGTATGCACATTTGGGTTGGTTTATTCCAAAAGGGACAGTGTGTTATGTAAAGATGGGAAAGAAACATACTACAGCCTAAATATTTTCAGCATGAAGTGATGCATATTTTTTTTATATCTCCATTAACTTCTTAGCAGAAGAGGTCATCCTTCTGCAATTGTTGCAAAGCATTTCTTAATTGATTATACATTATTTAATATTGACTATACATTAGAAGACTGGTTTTAGTCCTTCATACAAGTCAGCTCCTCAGGGTCTGTGGGATGAGCTCCTGCAACAGGCCTTGGAATCCACACTTCCCATTTCTTTCACTTTTAAGAGCTACAACCAATATATGAAACATTCAGAGATACCATTGCAGAGGCCTGCAAGTTCAGTACAGTTTCACTATCATTTTAAGCCAATATTAGCTGCTGAAAGAATTAGTCCCACCTTTCCCCAAGGCCAGTTTCCACATGTGCCTTCCTTGAGTCAGCACAAGCCATTCACGAAGACCCACAGCAAACAGAGGACACTCACCCCATTAAAAAGCAACATTTCTCCTCCCCTTTTCCTTTGGGAAAGAATAAGGGAGAAGCTGAGTTAATTTTAACATGATCAGCTCCCCAGTCCAGCTCACTGTGGCCACGTCAGAGCTGGCGTGAGCAGAGCCACAAGGAAAAGAGGAGCACGCAGCTGCCTGAACTGTGCACGTGGGAATTCACTGGGGCTGGAGCTGCTCGTGGAAACACACCTACCTACAGGGGCAAAAACTGGAACAAAAAGTATTTAGATACTCCAAGAAAATACCCCGCGTCCCAAGATACACACAAAAGAAAAGAAATGACTCGAATGAGTTACCGGAGCAGAGTTTACGTTATCGACTCTCGCTGCGGGGTGAGTTTATATTGCCCACTCACACTCACCTGAGGTGTGGCAGCTTTTAGAGTTTTGTTTCAAATTTTTTTTTTTTTTTTTTTTACAAGAACGTGAAAACAAAATTCTTAACCGAGATGGTGGTGCAAGCCAAAACTTTTAACACATGGTGGGGGGAGAGGCTGATGACATAAGTCAGTTTGTCCAGAGAAGGGGAGAAAATACACCAGAAAAAAAAAAATTAAAAAAAAAAAAAAAAAAAAAAAAAAAAAAAAAAAAAAAAACCTGCTAAAAAGTTCAGCCACTGGGTTTCCAAACGTAACTTTGCTTTTTTTTTTTTTAAATCGATGCACGAAGACTCTGCCACTTTAACTCCACCAAACCAAATTTTCTCTGTCAGAAACCCCAAGCTGAGCTTCCCCCAGCAGCTCGGTGCTCCCCAAGGCCCATCGGGGATGGCTCCCAAGGCCGGGATCGCCAGCCACAAGCACCCGGAGCACAGGAATGCGACTGAGAGGAGAGGGACTGGCCCCAGTTCAACCTGGGGCTGGATTCCACCCGCAGGGCGGCTGCGCTGCTAAAAGCAGAGCAGTTATAAGAAACTACTCGCTCTAACACACCCTCATCATAAATGCATATTTGTGGTTCTCTCACTGTGTTCAGACCTTTCCCTTTATCTCATCAGTTGTATTTGTACCCTGAGCCAGAGCACTTGTCCACGGGATAAACTTATCTGTATCTATCTAGGAAAAAAAAAAAAAGTACACTGGAGTGTGTTCTGATCAGTCAGAGAACCAGTAACACTTCTTCCGAAATTTCGGCTAAAATCATACTCGCAGTCACTTTGCTATTCATTCTCAAGAAATATATTCATTGCTTCTAAAGTTAAATTGCATTCCAACTTATCATCTCCTTGATCTTTTGTAATGACAAAATATGAACAGCAAAACTTGCTTTAACCTCTTTACAACCCTTCTGTGCGTTATACACCTCTGCCATGGCGTCTTGCTTGGATCGAGCAGCTCGCTGTGACCACAACATCCTTCCCTCGACCTCTTCCAGCTCTGAACCCACATCTATGCACCAGAAGAAAAACACACTCTTGATTAATTCAGTTTGAGACTCTCTTCCAACCTGAAACACTCAACCATTCCATTCAACACAAAAAAAAAAAAAAAAGAGAATTCAAAGTAAGTTTGGGCAGTTCAAAAGTTCTCCTCAATTAACAAGTCCATGAAGTAATTTTGTGACTTTTATTTTCGTTGTGTTACAAACTAACATTGCACACTTCCCAAATTTCCAGGAGGAGAAATCATAACTTCAATGGGGTTTATCACCTGTATTTATAATTTAATTACCCTGTTCCAAAATACTCTTCCTACTGCCGGTACAAGGACTGAAACCAACTGGAACACCTTGTCCTGGGTAACCAGAGAGCCTTGAGCCCCTCTAGTAACATCCTAAAAAAAACTTACAAGCTACCAGTGATAACTTTAAAGAGAGAGACAATTACTCTGAGCAGTTTGAGAGGTTCCAATACGTACTTTAATTCATTAAAGTTTTTATTTCATTATTCTTTTTATTTCTTATACCTTCATCTCTTACCAACACAGAACTCAAAGTTAATGACCGTATTACAGTCCTAAAAAAATTAAATCTTTACTTTTAACCATGTTAATGCTGTAACAATATTAAACTGGTTTAAACCTTCACTTCAGGGTAATAAGAGACTTTTCCATTTATTTCATTTTACGGCCCTAAAATTGCTCCCCTCACCAACAGTACTGTGGGCAGGTGTGTGCAACAAACTACTAGGAAACTACTAACTGGTACTTCTGCTATCACAAACTAATAGTAGTGGCTTTCAAGTCTTTTAAACACGAGAAAATTAGTTAAAAACTCTGTAGTACGTAACACTTGTCCTGCTGGACTTAACCATGTTCGCGTGCACTTGTGAGAGCTCAAATTCGGTATTATGAAAACAGAAGTTAAGCTAATTTACTTTTAAACCCACTCCATCCCCTCCGGGTCCCACTCCCCACAGACAATGCTGCTTTAGCCCGGTGCACGGGGATAGCGCCCGGAGATGCTCCGAGCTCCCGGCACCGGGAGCCAGGACGCTCCGCTTCCCGGGCTCTGCGCCCGTGTTCACCCCAAACCAGGGCATTCCGCCCCAAACATCCGAGCCTCCCTGTCCCACCGAACCGCGTTTAACGAGCAGCTTTGGGGGTCCGCACCCGCCCGCGCTCCGCGTTAGTTCCCGCTCCAGGCCGGAGCGTGTCCGTCCTGGAGAGCAGAGCCGGGGCCGGGAGGGACCGGGAGGGACCCGGGGAGGGACCCCGGGCGGGCCGCAGCCCCCCGCCGCCGGCCCCGCCGCCGGAACCTGTCGGGACACATTCTTGCGGCGGCCGCGGCCGGGCCAGGAATGCGGCCGGGGGAGCCGGGGCGGCCCCGCGCGGCCCCGGGGCCCCTCCGGACGCGCATCCCGGGGCGGGGGCGGCGGGCGGGCGATGCCCCGCGGCGGCCCGGAGCGCGGGCCCGACGGTACCGGCGCTGCCCCCCCCCACCACCACCACCACCCCCCCACACACACAGCGCGCCGCGGTCACTCACCCTTGGAGTAGAGCGACTTGGGGGACTCGAGGTCGAGGTCGGCGCTGAGCAGAGAGATGAAGTCCGAGGGCATCGCAGCTCCGCGGCCCGGCGGGGGCGAGGGGGCGGCGGGAGGAGGGGGGGGCCGGGCCGGGGGGGGGGGGGGGGCGCGGCTGCCTCCGCCGCGAGCGGAGCGGAGCGAAGCGGAGACACGGGCCGGGGGAGCGCGCGGTGCGCACGGCGGGGCCGCGGTCGGCGGGGCAGGCGGGCGGGCGGACGGGCGGTCGGGCCGGGGCTGCGGGAGCGGGCGGCGCTCGCAGGGCCGGTGTGCAGCGGAGCGCGCCCGACGCCGCTCCGAGCCCGCTGCGCCTGCGCGGGGCACGGGAGGGGCCGGCGGGGAACGGCGGCGGCGCGGCCGCTCCGCGCCTGCGCGAGGGAGGACGGGGGACCGGCGGGGGCGGAGCGGCCGCGCGTGCGCACGCGGGGGGGTGCGGGGGAAGAGTCTGGAAGGGATGGGGGGGGGGAGGCGATGGAGCCTCAGGAGGGATCCCTGCCCTGAGGGGAGCCGGGGTGAGGAGAGCTCCTCAGAGGAGCCCCCGGCATCGGGGACCCAGGCGGGCCCTTCAAGGGCAGCCCCAGGCTGGGCTCTGAGGGGAGCCCCCCGGGGTGAGGGGGCCGGGCTGGTCCCTCTGGGGGGCGCCCCGGCGTGAGGGCGGCAGGGCTGGACCCTTTGCGGGAGCCCCCGGGATGGTCTCTCAGGGAGCCCTCAGGGGAAGGGCGGTAGCAGCGGTTGTCCCCAGGTCCCGCGGCCGGGGCTGTGCCTCAGGAGGCCGTGCCCGCCCGTTCTCCCCCGGTGCTGGGGGTCGTGATGACACCCCGCGGATCAGGGCCGGCTGTGGTGCCACCAGAGCTCCATCCACCCGCAGGGCTCTGCCATGGAAACCCACAAGGCAGAGCTGCCAAACCCACTGGCGGATGTTGTCCCAAAAAAACAGCTATTTCCAAATAACATGGAAATGCAAAAGCAGTGTCAACAGCGCGTTATCATTGACGCGGATGGCAGCTGCCTTAAGACACAAGTGCCCCACATGTGGGGAGTCGGGAGAACACGAGCACTGAGCTCTTGAGAGGGAGTTTGGGAGTCCCTTTTCCTGAAAGGTGTAAGAAGGGGGAGGAGGTGTGGAAAGGTGTCTCGCACAGACGTACAATTACTTTTCCAAAGTGTCCAAAATCTGCTTTGAAAGTGGGGAAAGGATGGGAAAATAAGAAGGGCTGTGTGTGAATGGATGGAGGTGCCAGGCGAGTGCTTAAGCTGTGAAAAATGGAGGCGGAAGGAGCTGTGAACAGCTGCCGCGTGCCTCCGGCGCCGCACAGGGTCCAGTTTCCCTGGGACACCAAAAGGTTGGCTCCTGTCCCTCCTGCTGCCAGCTCCTTGCCAGTCTGCTCTCGGATCCCAGCGAAATCTCCCTCTAAAAACACTCAGTAGCTTCCAGGCGCTCGCTGCAGCCTAAGAGCCGGTGAAGAGCCCTTGAGCCCCATGCCCCGCTGGTCAGTCGGCATGGCCGCGCTGGTGTCCTCACCAAGCTCTCGACCACTGTCCCACGTTTGTGACACCACTGAGTTGGTCCTTGGAGCACCGGCGCTCTGTTCTCCACATCCCCTGCCCGCAGGGCGCCAGGCAGTGCCCGTGGTGTCAGGGTGGGACACGCGTGGTGTCCGTGTCTCACAGCCCTGGCAGAGCAGTGGCAGCTGCGCCGTGCGTGGTTGGTGGCATTTGAAGTCGGTTTCTCTTTCATCCCAGCTGCTTTAATTCCCGGAGCTGTCCCGGCTTTTCATCTTCTCCACCTGACTTCATTCATGACCTGGCAGAAGGGCACAGGACTCCAGTACATCTGTGGATTTCATCCCTGTCAATCAGCCATCGCAGCTGGTGACCAGCCCCTGCCCAGAGTGTGCCATGGAAGTCTCCAAGACCCTTCCCCGGGCAGTGACAGCCGGGATGCAGCTGTCCTGGTGCCCAGGAATACTCAGTCATGGCACACCCACAGTTCTGCTGCTGTTTCAGGGTGCTCAGCACAGCTCACCCGTGCATTGTTCAAATCAGGCACGAGTGTCCTCTGTAGTTAAAAGTCTTCCAAAAGGGTTTGTTGTGATCACTGAGTCCCTCAGCAAAATGTCTGGGAATGGGGCAGCCACAGCTCCCCTGGGCAACCTGTGCCATGGCCTCACAACCCTCACAGGGAAGAATTCCTTCCCAATATCCCTGGCAGAATAAGAATTCCTATCCTAATATCCCCTCTGGCAGTGGGAAGCCATTTCCCCTTGTCCTGGCACTCCAAGGTCCCTCTCCAGCTCTCTTGGTGCAGGCATACTCGGGATAGCTGAAGGGAAAGGTTCCCCTTTGGCAATCTCAAACCTGACAACTTCAGGGGAAAGGGGGATTCACCTGTGCCAGGCAGGGATTGCCCAGCCTTGCAAGGGAGGGAGAGCTACCGCTATGCAGGCACTGCAAAACTGAATTGTTTGGGAAGCATCAAGGGAAAACAATGTAAGGCTGTGCTATACTCACCTCCTGTCTGAGTGATGAGGAAGACAGAGGCTCTTTGAGAAGGTGCCACCACCAGATGGGCTGTGGTGGGGAAGGAAAACGGATCTTAGTCCTGAAAGGGAAGTGGCAGAGAGAGCCCTCTGAGAGACAGAGTGCTCAGGGATGGAGCAATTCAGGATAGAGAAGGTGCCTTTGGGAGGCACAGGCATTCATGGCTGAGCAGTGAAAGGACAGCGCCAAAAGCCCGGGCACTGCTGGCCCAGCAGGAGCAGCTCCACGACAGCTGCTGGAGAGTGTTTGGCTGTGAAGAGCTTTGCAGAGTCCTGGGAAGGGCAGAGCTGGGACAACACAAATAACAACACGGAACAGGGGGTCAAAGCAGAGAAAAAAGGAGTCCTGGTGCTCCGTGGAGCGAGGCAGGAGCAGCCTGGCTGTGCAATCCCACCTGTGCTCACCCAGCCTGGGGGAACTTCCAAAGCACTGCCCTGGTAACAGCTGGAAAGGAGAGAGGCCCTGCCGTTCCCAGCATTCCAAGACTGGGAGGCTATGGACAAAGGCCAAACTTGGAGAAAGAATTAATTATTTTTTTTTTGGGGGGAGGACCAAATAGTCCTGGACAATTAGAATTTTAAAGGACTAAATAAATGATCATGGTGCAGCACAGAGCAGCAGAACTGGGGGGAATAACCACACCGAGGCAGGTCAATAAAGCACATGTACAAGGTTTCCTGGGATCCAGTCAGAGCCATAAAACTCCTCTTGTGGGCCCTAAAACATGGAAAAGCCATGGGAGGAGGCTGCAGTGGTTCTGTGTCATTGAGGTATTTTCTCTCTTTATTATGAAGTTCCTCTTCCTGCAGAAGCAGCCGGAGAGCAGCAGGTGTGAGGGGGAAGGAGCCTAAACCGCGATCATGGGGACAAATTAGCAGGTGCCTGCAGAATATCACTAACCCCGTCTGCGATTCCGGAGCCTACGTAGGTGTTTTATTTTCTAGCGGTGTTAGAAAGACTGTCAGAAAATAATTAGGCTCTGTCAACAGTTCCCCTATTCCCAGATTACTTACGACTTCCTGACTCATTAGAGCTGCCGAGGCTGGCAGGAAACCTGTTTTATAGTAATTTCTGTTAGTGGTGTCCCTGGAGGAGAGACAACACGGTGCGGGTGACACCAGCGTGTGACACCAGCGTGTGACACTGGCGTTGACTTCACCCTCGTGATGGAGGCACCGGGGCCGTCGGGGTTGTGCAGGGCAGTTAGTGCTGGCAGGAGACACTGTCCCACTCTGTCCCCATGCTGGTGACAGGGAACAGGACACTTGGCTGCGGGGCTGATGCTGGGCAAGGTCCAGCTTTAGGTGCACGGGATTTGCTGGTGTCCTGAAAATGTTCCTGGTTTGTGAGGGTTTTAAAAACAGAAGGGACACGTAAGTCCCGTTAACAGGGTCTTTCCATTTAATCCTGGAATAAAGCCACCATAGCCTCCCTGTCCCAGAGTGGGAGCTGTCACGTGCAAACACAAGATGACTGTGTCAGGACTCCTCTGAGGCCCACTGGCCCCTGAATTTTACCATCTCTGTCTCAGACACCCTGCAAATCCTCCTCAGTGCTCAGAGGAGCAAGACCGTGCGTAGTACTGACCCTGCAGTGCTTGGAAGCAGATTTAAAAATAGTTCTGAAATCTTCTGTTTATTTCTCTGATTTTTGGATCCAATTCCTCTAGATCAAAGATAAATAAAGTTTACAGTGAGATGGTGCTTGCCAAGAACACAAAGCCCAACCTTCCTCCCCAAAACTTGCACTTCCCACTCAGTTCATGCCCTTTTTCCCTACATTATCTCAGCTAAAATCCAGGACCAAAGCAGATGTTCCCATTGATTTCCCATGCCCTTTTCCCCAGTCAGCACCTTGCTGACCTCCGGCTCCCTCCTGTGAGGCTCCAACCAGGTACTGCTGCCCTGAGGGTGCTTATGGTACAGTGAGATCCATAATTAGGCAAATTTTAAAAGCCTGATTCTGCTGACAGACACGGGAGTGGGATGTTACATCCTATTATAAGCAGACATGTAAATAGGATACAAAATCCATGGTCTCCATGCCATCTTTCCATTGAAAACAACCCTCCTACACACTCTTCTCGTGGACGTGTCACTGTGAGAGTCCTGGGACCACAGGGCAGTCACACACCATGCGGGTTCTTCCAGAGAAAACCCATGCCCATGGCTGCTCTGCCACTTGCTCATGGCACTTCCAAAGAGGTGAATGGGATTATCAGGGTGATGTAGGGAGCTGCCCTGCCTGCTGCAGTTTTTGAAACTCTCACTGTAATTACAGCCTGGAATATTGTATGGACTCGGGAGCTGCTTGTGCAGTGCTTAGCCCCAAACTGCTGCTTCCCCAACACCCACAGGGACCGTTGGGTCGCTCGGCCACACATGCTGCCAATCATCCTCGGCACAGGCTCAGCACCAGCTTCTGCCAAGGAGAAGATTTTTCCTCTACCAACAGGAAGGCAGATCCCTTGTCTGCCATAGCTCACCAACGCTGGATATTTGAGCCCTGTAACATGGGGGTTACACACTCCAGGGTAACAGGGATGGAGTAACTAAACATCCCACACCTGGGGGAAGACAAGATCCTTCATCTGTTTGTTGTACACCTTTATTGAACACAGCAAACACACAGCCTGGCACCTCCTGCCAGGCAGACAATCTCCAGGTAACAAGAAATGGCATTTTGTGGGTGCCTGCATCACGGAACATGCACCAACTCCCCCCAGGAACACCCTCAGACCTCCCACCCCTTCTCCGCAAACCATCAGCCCAATTAACAGCTACATTCTGCGTCATCAAGGAACTCGGGGTGGTGGAGAGGCAGAAAAGGCCGGCACTGCACTCCCAGGCAGCGCTACCACGCTCGCATGAACCACAGGAGCTGCCTCCGTGCTCGTATTTCCAGCTCCTCACTCAACCTCTCCTCCGCAGCACCTGAAGGAAGCGGAGCACAGCCCAGATTGAATTCCACCCACAGAGGTTTCTGTGGGGTGAAAGCTGAGACGGCTTTGTCCCGGCATTGTGCGGAGACCTGGCGGCAAACACGGGCTGTGCGGGTTCAGCGTGGGGACAGAGCTTGGCAACTGCCTGCTTTAATCCTTACACAAAGTGAGTAAACGAGCTTTGTTACTGCCTCCCTTGCTGCCTGAGCCGTTTCACACCTGTGGGACCCTCCTTGAGCCAGCCAGAAGAGGCTGGTGTGGTTTCACCACCACACCAGAGGACACCCGGAAAGCACTGGGCTCACTCCAGCCACCTCCACCCCAGACATGCTGTCCCTTGTCATTAATGGAGAAGTGAGAAGACTTCGATGTGGCTTCTGCAAATGCATCTCAAGCACCCTGAGGTCTTTGAGGAGCTGGCATATGTGCAGATAGAGGCCACTTGGGGTTCCACAAGGCACTGGACAAGGATCTTACCAGCTCCAAGAAGCCTTAGAACAAGACTGAGAGTCTCCCTTGGGCAATTAATCCATTAAGAGGAAAAAAAGCTTTCATAACGTATGGGAATTGACAGGCAACTTCCCCAATAGCGGAGGGTCGAGAGCTGATAGCAAGGGTCAATGATGGCAAGAAGTTCTTTAGAGCAACCAAAATGCAACTGAATGTAGACCGTGCCAGGAAAACAGTATTAAGAAGAAGTCAAAATACAGCTAAAAGTGCTGCCTATGGAGAAAACAAGTATGTTTCCAGCATCACACCTGCCCCATTCCTCAGGTGAGCCTGGTGCTCCTGGATCAAAACCAGCTGACCTTTGTGGAATCTTGCACTGCCCTGAACGACCTCAACTCAGCAGGGTGATACTGTTGCCAACATGCGCCTTCCAGCTTCAAAACCTTTCCCTAATAGGGAATCCACTCTAAACTTCCCCAAATTAAGTTCATGGTTCACAATTTCGTGTTAAATGTGAAGCCCTGGCAGTGCTCTTACTCCAAGTTCCCTGGCCTTCAGTTTTAAAAAACAGAGTGTAATTCTACATACAAGAATTTCTTCTATACAACCTTCTGGAGGACACAGTAGTTTTTTGGAAGAGAGAAGAATCCCCACAATGCATGGGAGGTTTTCACAGCAGGACCCCAGGGTATCACTGCCCTTTTTGCTGCAATCCCAGGGGATGATCAGCTGTGCTGGAGGTCTGGATTGGGAGCCAGTGTCGGTGGCACAGCCCTGCCAAAGGGCAGCAGGCACCAGGACACCACTTCCCTTTATTTAGCAGATCCCAAAGCCCCAGATCAGTGTGCTGGAAGAGCTGGAAAGGTTCCTGCCTTAGCACAGGAAGCAAACTGTGCACTGTCTGCACTTCAAGGCCGACTGCACAACGCACAAAAACAGGGCAAGAGGGAAATACTCTCCTCTATTCCCAGACAAAACCAGCATTATCCACAAATCCCAAATGCATTTCTTTTCCCTTTTCATTCTGGGAGAAGAGACCAGATTTAATTGTTTCCCCCATCTGGTGCACATTCACAGTACGTAAGAATGAGTTTAGTTTCCCATACATGTGTCAGATCAAGACCTCAGGGAGAAAGAAGAATCTGCATTTCCAGAAGCCACATGCCAGTTCCCACTGGCTCTGCCACGCACAGCACGAAAACACCCAAACCAACCAGGATTCAATATAAGTTGTTCACAGGATATACCTTCCAAAGGGACAAGTACAAATACTACATAATGAACAGAATCACTTTTAAAATCCATGTATTTGTTTAACCGTTAAAAACAGACAGGTACAGAAAGAGGTGGCCAAACCAACAACTCCCTGCCGCTCCAATTAGTGTTGCCTGCGCGCTCTGGGAACGTTCTTGCGGAACCAAAGCTCTGGACACCTTTTCTGGCAAGAGCTGGAGACAACTGGCAGATGATTCCCGACTGTGTGAAGGGCTGAGGCAGAGCCACAGGCCCAGGGCAGCTCTTTCATGGTGTCTGGCTTAACGCAAAGGCATTGAGAGAAAAGGTTGTCTGGGGGTTATGTCAGAGAGTGAGAGAGAGCGAGAGAGAGAGAGCACGAGGGACACCACACCAATGTCAGGGAATACTGGAAGTTCCTCTTTCCCTGCCACTGCAAGAGGAAAGTACAACAGATCTGTGGGTCCCAGAGTTAGGATAGAGTTTGGAATTAGCTTGGTCCCATGGATATCAACATCACTTGACAGACTCAGAGCTAAAAGCAAGGCAGGAAGGCTAAGGGCAGCAGAACTCCACGTGTTGCACACACACACACTCTCTCTCCCTCTCTTCAGGCTGTCTGAGGCCCCAGCAAGGCCAGCTCAGGAGCTTTTCCCATCCACCATGTAATAGCGATACATTAAACCTAAGACCAGTGCTCCGATGATGGGGATCAGCCATGTCGACCAGAAACTACGGGGAGAGAAAAAGAAACAACAAACTAAAACATACACGCCACAGAAACCAGAAGACAGTACCTAGTTAATAATCCATTCCCAATATTCATCCCTTGTTACACATCCAGGGAATGCCTGGGAGCTGTACCCACAGGTTGGCCCCCTAACCACGGCCACAGCTGGGGCAGGCCCCACTGTCCCCGTGCTCAGGCTCTGCCAGCCCCCACGAGAGGCCCAAGTGTGGCCTTGTGCCTTAGAAAACAGCAGCTGGATGGATGAAGTTTCCAGCTTGGCACATTCAGAGACCAGTGGGGGGGTTTGTTGTTGGTTTGGTTTTATTTTCCTTAAATAAGTCAGGCTGTAATTTGTGTTGTACAAACAACACTGTTGACTCAAGGATGGCAACGGCTACAGCTGTGCCCCAGTAAATCTGCCTTGCTCAGACTCCAGAGGCCACAGGCTCACCCTCAGCAGCCTCCTGAACAAAACCTCCTGCACCAGCTGCAGGAGACCAGGGCCTGAGCTGGTTCTAAGGATTTTCAACTAGACTGGGCTGATCATGGTAAAATCCTCCAAAAACCCACCCGTCACTGTGTTGTGCCACCCCTCGGCCCACAGCACCCACCCAAACAACCCCTGTGGTGACAGGGATGCAGCCAGCACTGTGCAACACCAGTGCATGGGGCAGAGAATTCCAAACACTGGGATGCTGGTTCTGCCCAGCACAGAGCAGAGCCGGGCTCACATCCAGCAAGGGAGGTGCACACTCTGGCACTTGCTTTGGAGTATCTGCTTGCCAGGACACTGCAGTACATCCCCAGGGATTTTCCTGCCCTTTGGATTTAATATGCAGCTCTATGAACAGCGTCCCAACCCCTCCATTTCTCACTCTTATTTTCAGGACATACTATACCTTGTTTGGCCTGAGGATGTCCTACTTGGATTCTGGAGGAGGAAAGAGTGAGTTAGCAGAAGAACAAAGGAACATTAAACGTGTGCTAATAAGACAAGCCTGAACGTGTGATTACAAATAAGAGGGAAAATAACCCTCCTTTCCCAAACACCCCCTGTCACCAGTGTGGATGGTTTTGGGGATGTTTGCTGTCATCTTCATGTTCTTTCCATCAATCCAATTGGTTCCACCCAGTCACCAGCTTCATGCTGGAACTTGCACCCCTCTCAAAATAAGGCCCTGCTTATTACATCACAGTTTTGGGGTGGTTTTGTGCTTCCCCTTTATTTATTTGTACATTACTGATTCTCTCTCTTGCTGCCATCTTTAAATTACACTGGAACCTCCTTTTAAAACACATGATGCGCTCTGGAGAGAGCCTTCAGCTGTGCACAACGTGCTGGACTTACTGATCAGAAGAGAAAAATATTTGAATAAAGTATTTAACTCAGATCCCAGGGAGCTGCTCTGATCATCACTGATTTCTGTGCACAATTTCAGCATGTGATTCTGTTTATGAATCAGAGGTGAGTCAAACAATAAATGTTAAGGTGAATATGTACATAATCACACAGCTCCATGTCATAACTAAGCATAGGCTTTACCCAGCCTGAGTTATCCTTGATTTCCCTGCTGACAGCTCCCTTCTGGATTCCTGCTGCTCTGCAAGTGGTCCTGCTCAGAGGAATATCTCCTGAAAGCCCTGTTGAAGGCAGAGCTGTGCCCTGTCCGGCCTCCCAGCCCAGCCAGCTGCAAGGCACATGTTTACCTCCCAGCTGGGATTCTATTTATTGCCTTTCCCTCTCCCCATCCCTTCCAAAGGCATTTTTGCAACACTCTGCCTTGTTCTAGTCCAGGAGTACCTGAGTGTTAAGCAACACCACTGATCCCTGAGGCAGTTAACAGAGAATTCCTGTTTGCCAGCCGGCCCCTGTTGCTGTCTCCTAGCTCGGAGGGAACAACAAGGAAACTAGTTCCGTGGTCAGGACACAGCCAGAAATGCAAAAAATGGTCTGTGGCTCAAGGTGTGGAAAAAACATAGCTGCTGCCAGCAGAGAAAGGGCACAAAAACTCACTTCCAATTTCACACTGAGGTGCCCACGGAGGTTCAGAACAAAAACAAAGGTAGAATTTGCTTGGGAAATTTATTCATGTGTAGTTTGCGTAAACATAAAGCCACAAGCTCACAGGAAAAAAGGGGTGGAAAAAAAACCTCCAATAGACATGTGACATTAAATAAAAGCAGAAAACTGAAACGCTGAGAGCTTACCTTAGAACCTTCCTTTTCACGATCGTTCTGTCAGGCGGAAAAAGAAGAAGAAAGAGGTAAGTGCTGACTTCAAAGGAAGGCTGCAGCCTTTATGAGGGAATTGTTCTGTACAAAGGTAATTGCCTGGGCTCAGTTTTCAAAGAAGTCCTTCCTTTGGCACCCAAAGGCAGGCAGAAAGGTGTTTGTGCCCCTGGGAAGCCTCACCCTCCTGAGCTCAGAATTACAAGGCAAAGGTGGATTATGCTTCCACCAGCTACAGAGGGAACCCATGAATTCAGCTGAAGTGCCCCGATTTAAATGAAGTGAGAAATCTGTTCTGAATGGTGGAAGGAGAAGACTAATTTAGTTCAGTTTCCCCAGCAGAAACCCTGGACAACACAGGGACTGCCTGAGCCCCTCGACTACTAACTTATTTCACAAGACACACCTTGGTGTCTTTGGGGGTTACACGAGGCACTCACCGGGTGGACCTCTCCAATGTAGTACTGCTTCAGCATTTCCCTGGCGTCTGTGGAATGCCCCACATCTTCAAAGCTCTCAGTGGCATCTCTGCCAGCTTGTTCAAGCAACACCTCTTCTCCACCTGGGTGCTGGAAGAGAAGAGTCCAGGTGAGCCAAGGGCTGGATGCAGAAAGGCACTGAGGATGTCATCAGCCTTCCTCCCAGCCCACACCGCTGGACGCCTCAACCAACACCATCAATAAAATCTGACAGAGGTTCAATTGCCCAAGCTCTCCTCAGGAATTCACAGGCACCACTGGAGGAAAGGATATTCTACTTCTTCAGGTACTACAAAAATGATGTTTGGCTGACTCTGCACACAGACGTGCAATACTGAACTTGATCCTGTGTACAAACCACCAGTGACATGGGGGGAGGAAATCAAGAAGTACCACAAAAATGATACTGTTTAACATCATACACTGATTTCAGAGATCCAGAGCTACAACAGCCAAATCCCCAGGGAGCTCCACAGTGACAGTGCCACTGCTGTGGGTGGCAGCTGGTCACAGCTGACTCTCAGATGGGAGGAACTGGCACAAACCCCGGGTGTGGTTCTGTTGTCTCTGGTGGGCTGGGCTCTGTCCACTGTCAATGTCACAATTCCAGGAACAGCCTGGCCATGGAAAGCACTAACCACAGACCTAGCAAAGGACAATCCCTTTACAGCCTGAGTGGGAACCACCAGCTAATCCAGATACACCAATAAAGTGGTCACACATCCCAGGGCACTCACAGGGACTAACCCAGTTTTCCAGGGCTTCAGGCAACCAGCCCTGAATTGGAGAAGAGACACTGGGCTACATTTCAGATCAAAGGACCAACACACCTGCTTCTCTCTGTCATATCCTTCTCCTTCCCTCTGACACAGAGCAGTTGCCACCCCTCCTCTTGCTTCAGTTTGTCTGCTTTTGCTGCCAAAAGTCTGAATATTCCCTCCAGACCATCCCACCTCGTCCCAAGCACAGGATGGACACAATCCAGCCCCCTGGGTTGCTCCGGTGCGTTGCTGCAGGCAATCCTTGTATCACAGCTCTTTATTTGGAATAAAGCCTTTATTGGCCAGGTATGTCACTAAACCAACACAGAGCTTTCTTAGGAGCCACAAAGGGCAAAGTGGAGGGACACAGTTGGTCACAGGCTGGCTGAGCTGGGGCACCAGGTGAGGTTCCATGGCTCATTCCCTGTGTCTGGCTGCAGTTCTTCTGGCTGCTCCTTCTCCCACAGCAACCCTCAGGCTCGCTCAGTCCCAGAGGAGGCAGATCAGGGACTGCTGGATGTTGTCTGTTCACATTGCTCAGAACAACTGTCCAGTTTCCAGCTAAGATCCACTGAAAAGCTGCTCATTTACCTAAGACTTTTAGAATAACTCCTTAGGGTTGCCTCACCAGAAATCTCGTATTTCAGACAGGAAAATACCTGAATTTTAAGCAGACAACCTTCTTTTCCTAATAATTCACCCTAGAAGGATAGATAAAACCCTGCAGCAACGGGGAACGTGCAGTGGATCTTTCAGTCTCTCCACAGGCAAGAGACAAGAGGAAAGATAAAATTCAAAAGAGAAGGAGAACAGTAAAGTTCACTCTTCTTTAGGTCTCTGGCTCTGAAGCCTTTCTATGCACTTGCTAAATCCACAATTATTTATTCGTGCACATCTGTCTTTCGCTGCCATCTCCAAACCCCCAAAAAAAAGACCTTCAAAATATTTTGGCATCTCCTAATTCTGAAGGGCTCTGTCCTCCAGACAGCACTGCTGCAGCCAAACAATTCCTACCTTGTCCTAGCCCAGCAAACATAAACCCAGACTATTTGTACAGGAAGTCATGGGCTCTGCCACAAAACTGCCCAAATCTGCAGCTCAGCTGCCGCAGGAAAACATGGAAACAGTGTTGCAAACTATGGAGGGGAGGAAGACTGCTTACACAGGGGAAACAATGGCTGGAAAATGTCCGTTTCTGACAAGGAACAGCCAAAAGCAAACCAGAAGGAGAGAGGTGACAATAAAATTGGGTCCTCTGTGCCACTGGACCTTCAGCACACACAGTAACAGTGACTTGGAAATGAGGGCACATCCCAGACTTCCATAGGGAGAGAGCCTGGAGTCCCCTCCCCACAAACCCCAAGAACCTGTCTGCAAATGTCTGGCTGGGAACTGCTGGTACAGAACTGCTGGAGACACAAACGAGCTCAGAGCAACACCAAGCTCCAGGACTAATTAGATCACTGTGTCAGGTAAGAGAAAAGATCACCAGGTTGAGGAGGGGTGGAACTTTCATTCCTAGTGCTCAGAGCTAAAGAAATAAACCAGGATAGGGACGAGTATTCCCGTGCAATAAATCATGTGCCAGCACCATCCAAGCCAAAGCCAAGGACGAGCAGTCACCTGGACGAATGATCCACGCATCCTGCACAGTGCTGGTTGTAAGGCAGGGAAAAGGTTTTCCAAAAACACCTCTGCAAAGCTGGAGCAAGTCAGCATGAGGAGACTCAGAGATGCCTGGTGCTCCTCCTTCCCTTGAAGAACACCACACCTGAAACCAACTGAGCGATTTGGGTCACTGGTGTCACAACCCAGGCTCCTTCCACCTGGAAACTGGAAATGGATTCCTGCTCACACTTATCACGGGGATCAGGAACGGCAGCATGTGCTGAGACACAGAGCTGTGGGGGCTGCTGTGGCCTGTGGGCTCAGATAACAGACACAGGAGCTTCCTGGAGAAATGTGGATCTCCAGACTGCCCTAGTGGTATGTGAAAATGGAGAGAAACTGTATCCCTCCAGCAGAAGCATAAATAAGTCTCTTACAGATTGTGCACAAGTTAAAAGCTCAGATTTTGATACTGTGTGGTGAAGTGTGAGCCTGACAGACCCCAGAGCACCTGCAGGAGGTACAGCTGCCTCCTTCCACCCCCACTCACCCAAGCACACAGCCCCTCCTGCTCCAGCCACAGCCTGCACATGCTTATCTAGATCACTTCAACCAGCAGTAATAGCAGGTATCCTGGTGTGGTCCAGTTACCCAGATCTGGGAGAAAATAGATCACCCTAAGGCTCTCTTAGATTTTAAAATAATCACATTTCATTTCAGGCACAGCACAGGAGATTGCATCTCCCAGAAACACCTGCAACACTTTGTGCTGTCTTTGCACATCTCCTAGATTTGATTATGGTCTTACAATTCAGTAAATTTTGTTCTGTGACAGATGTCTTGTTACTCCTATTACACATAATGTGAGCTGGAAACTCAAACTGGCCTGCACTTCCAGCAGCACACGGATTTCGGGCTGGCTGACCTGCAGCGTGTGATTTGCAGGAATCATGAAGCCAAATTCAGCCTTTCAGCGGTGACTTCTTCAGGATTGCACAACGCCACCCACGGAAGGTGCCAGCAGTCTCAGCAATCCCAGCCAAATCTGCGAGCAGAGGCCAGGAAGGGCACCCACCAGCTCCTGCTCCAGCGCCCAGGCGGGCGGGGGGACACGCGACAGGACCTGAGCTCTGCAGCTCCAAACCAGACAAGCACTCCTGGTGCCCTCGCTCCCCGGCACTCCAGAGGGTAACAGACACAAAGAGGAGTTCTGCCAATAAATTAGGCCTTGATCTACAGCTCCCCTGTGCCAGCAAGGGGTGTGCACAGCACAGTGTTGTGTCAGCCACGCTGGCACAGCTCAACAGTGCCCTTATTCTTCTCCCTCTCCCTCTCCCTCCAAGTAGGACTTTTTATGTCAGAAAAACACAAATGGGGAAAAGGGCCTGGAAAGGACAGAGTGAAATATCATCTCAGGGTGAAACACCATCTCAAGGTGACACTCAGGGCACTGCTAAACCTGGCTTGCTGGAGGGACTGAAGTGTTTTTCTGGGCTCACTTATAATTCCTAAGGTGTCCCAGGGAGCAGATCCCAGACCTCATGTTAGAGAGAACATCAAGGTTAAGACTCAACCTCCCTGCAGCGTCCACGCTCTGAAGCACAGCACAGAGACAAGTGTAAGACAAGATTCAGGGCTCCTGCAACTGCTGACCCAAGCTCCAGCTCGTTCTGGCTCTTCCTAAACCCTAACCCAGCACTTTCTTATTCAGAAACCAGCTGTGAATGGCTTTTCCAAGTTTTTGCCTGGTCTTCCCCTGCATCTACTTAGCCTTTGTGCACCCACAACTCCCTCCCACCAAACTCTCCTGCCTGGAGCAGAGAAGGCTCGGGGGGACCCTCTGCCTGTCCACAGCTCCTGCCAGGAGGGGACAGCCGGGGGGGTCGGGCTCTGCTCCAGGGAACAGGGACAGGAGGAGAGGGAACGGCCTCAGGCTGGGCCAGGGCAGGCTCAGGGTGGAATCAGCAGGAATTTCCCCATGGAAAAAGGGTTGTTCATGGGCAGGGGCAGCCCAGGGAGGTTTGGAGTCCCCATCCCTGGAGGTGTCCAAGGAACACCTGGATGTGGCACTCAGTGCTGGGGACGAGGTGGGGATTGGGCACAGCTTGGACTCCATGGTCTGGGAGGGATCTTCCAGCCTGGACAATTCTGTGATTCGGTCATTTTCTGGGCCCAAAGAAGAAACCAGATTGTGTCCAACTTTATAAATAAATACTGAGAGCTGCAGAGCGAGGCACAACCTCCAGCTGCCAGGTGATCACTCCCTCCTGCCTGATGCACCTGTACCCTCTCCACGGCAGCTCTGTCACCCCACAGCACACAGGCTTCAACCACGTGGGCCTGCAGGGAAACCAGAGCTGAATTCAGAGCAGCAGAACCAACAAGCTGGAACAAGTGCATTCCAATGAAGTGTCTTCTTTGGAGCTGGTTCAGCCCAACCTTTGTACATTGCCCTGCAAATGCCACAAAGTCTTTGCTGTTATTTTAAGCTGGGATAAACCCCGTAGAGATTTTCATAGAGCCACAGAATCACAAAATATCCTGAGCTGGAAAGGACCCACAGGGATCATCAAGTTCAACTCCTGGCCCTGCACAGAGCCCCCAACAATCCCACCCTGGGCATCCCTGGCAGTGCTGTCCAAACTCTCCTGGAGCTCTGGCAGCCTCGGGGCTGTGCCCATTCCCTGGGGAGCCTGGGCAGTGCCAGCACCCTCTGGGGGAAGAGCCTTTCCAGATATCCAACCTAAATTTCCCCTAATACAACTTCATGCCGTTCCCTCGGGCATTACTATTTTGTTACTATTTATTCCCACTCCATTTCCAGCTCTCAACAGTTAGGACACCACTCTCAACCTTCTCAAAACCAGAAGACAAACGCAGCGAGTCTCGAAGGATTTTTTGTCCGCACAGCCAAGGGGAAGCGGGGATTCGGCAGAAGCTGCATTGTGTGCAAAGCCCGGGTGCGTGGTCCTCTCGGGGCAGGCAGCAGACTGGTGCCTGCGGTATCACTGTCACCTCCTCCTCCGAGTTCTGGGGTGCCCCTGCAGCCTCCACTGAAGTGCCCCGACCCCGCTCACCCTGAGGGAGGTCCCGCGACTGAAGGAAACCTGCACCTCCCCGGCACCTACCTGAACAGGTTCCCCGGGAAGCCTGGAATCCCCTCAGAGGAGCCCAGCGCAACCCCTGCCTCCGGCTGGCCGCGGCCACCGCGACCCGCCATGCCGTCCGTCCCCCGGAGGTGAAGCGCGGCCGTGGGGCCCCGCAGAGCCCCGCACAGCCGGCCCGGGGAGCTGCCCCAGCGACACCGGGACCCCCCCAAACCCCGGCCGGGCCTGCGAGCCCCCTCCTCCTGCAGCCGGCCCCGGCACCTCTGTCCCCACGCAGCCCCTGACCCCGCAGGGCCCTCCGGCCTCACACGGCCCCGGCCTGTCCCCGCTGCCCTCAGCCCCCAGGGGCCGGGCCGGCAGCCCCACTGCAGGCCTCACCTCCTCCAGGAACCGGGTCACATCGTACACGCGCCCGTGGATCACCAGCCAGGCCTCACGGCTGGAGTTCCGCTTCGCCACCTCCTCCAGGGTGAACACGGGCGCGGGCCCGTCCCCCGCCGCCGCCGCCGCCGCCGCCGCGGCCTCTCCGCGCCGCCCGCCCTCCATGCTGCCCGGCGCGGCTCCGCGGAACGCGCGGCCTTGACCCGCGCCGGCCGCCGTAGCGATGACAACGCCCCGCGCGGTCCCCCGTTCCGCTCGGAGACCAATGGGGAGCAAGCTAGAGGGGGGCGCTGCCGGCGCAGCCAATGGGAGGGCGCGGCGGCGGGCGTGGGCCAATGGGGAGCGGCCGGGGCGAAAGGCGGGAAACGGCGCGCGAGCGTCGCCTCTGAGGCGGCACCGGGGTCGGTGCCCTCAGCCCCGGAACCGTCAGTCCCCGCTCCCCCTCAGCCCCGGGCCCGTCAGTCCCTGCTCCCCCTCAGCCCCGGAACCGTCAGTCCCCGCTCCCCCTCAGCCCCGGGCCCGTCAGTCCCCGCTCCCCCTCAGCCCCGGGCCCGTCAGTCCCCGCTCCCCCCTCAGCCCCGGGCCCGTCAGTCCCCGCTCCCCCCTCAGCCCCGGGCCCGTCAGTCCCCGCTCCCCCTCAGCCCCGGAACCGTCAGTCCCTGCTCCCCCTCAGCCCCGGAACCGTCAGTCCCTGCTCCCCCCTCAGCCCCGAGCCCGTCAGTCCCTGCTCCCCCTCAGCCCCGGAACCGTCAGTCCCTGCTCCCCCCTCAGCCCCGAGCCCGTCAGTCCCTGCTCCCGCCTCAGCCCCGGGCCCGTCAGTCCTGGACCCCCCTCAGTCCTGGACCCCCCTCAGCCCCTGCTCCCTTCACCCCCATTCCCCCAGTACCGGCTCCGAGCCGCCCTGTTACCCCCGTGCCACCGGAGAGCGCGGTGCCCGTCAGCAACCTGCCCTCAGCTTTTCCACTGTCCCTTGCAGTTCTTCCTGCAGGTATGTAAAAGGTGTGTGATCCCACAGCCCCTGGAACCCAGCCGGTGGCCGTGCAGCACATCCTCAGGTCCTGACTCCCCCCAGGTTCCAAAGCAAAGCTCACACTCGGGCCTGACGAGAAGCGCTGGGCAATTCTCTCCTCCCTCCAGCCACGTTGAGCAGCTTCAGGCTCAGAGGCCGTTCAGAAGCTCAGGGACCCGAGTAACTCATGAACCCGATGGTTTCCCTTTAGGAACTGGCATTTGAGGCGTTTATTTCCTTGTGCTTGCGGCACAGGTACAAGGCTGGGCGGTGCATGTTTGTTTAACAAGTGCTGAGGAGGCAGAAACGCCGAGCTGTCAGTGCTAACCTGTGACCAGCACTAAAGGGTGAGTGTGTGTGCAGGGAGAGGCCAGCGGGCTCACGGCTGGGCAGGTCACAAACCCCTCTGGATCCTAGAGGAAGCCCAGGTGAAGTTCTCTGTTTGGACAAGTCCATACATTCACCTACCCAGATATGGGAAGTAAAAGGCTCAGCCTGTTCTGAAACCTCTCCACAGTCACCTAGTCAATATTCAATATTAAATACTGAGCTGCTGCTCCTTTTGATCCTTTCTGTCTACCTTTTCCCAGTCATCCCTGGTTCTGTGTGTAACCCAGGATCCTCTGACACGGATTTATTGTGCCCAGGCAGCCCAGCTCTTGGCACCTTTCCTAACCAACATCTTTCCTTCTAGATCCTTCCCTTTCCTTCTAGATCCAACCCAGTTCCAACGGGATGAGTTACCTTTGCTCAGACTGGTTAAGAGATTCTGTAATCTACTTCATGGGTTTCTTAATAAGTGCCTCTGTGCTTCCTTCTCTCCATCCCTCATGCCTGGAGGGTTTCTCTGTGGATTTTCAAAGAAATCTCATGACTCTCCTCCACATTTCCCTTGTCCCCTGTTCCATTGCTCCCTGGTTTTCTGCGGCTCTCCACTGCCTTTCTGTGGCCAGAATGGTCTTGGAAGGGACCTTAGAGCTCCCCCAGCGCCACCCCAGCCATGGGCAGGGACACTTTCCAGTGTGCCAGGCTGCTCCAGCCCCCATGTCCAGCCTGGCCTTGGGCACTGCCAGGGACGGGGCAGCCCCAGCTGCTCTGGGAGCTGTTGTCCTGTCTGGTGCTCCAGCACAGCGAGAGCAGAGCCTGGTGACCAGGGGCCCTGGTGGTTTTCCTGTTCTGTTTCCTGCTCTAACTCCTCCAGAAGGAAGTGACAGGCACGAGACCGCGGCAACCTGCAGATCCTGTTCCCTGGAATATTTTCTTTCATCTGTAATCACTTCATCAAAAGCCATAAATCAGTGAGGGGAGGCTCCAACGCACAGCAATTTGTGCCTTCCTGCCCAGTGTTTTGTTTGGCACGTGGAACTCCAAAGCTTTTCCTGAAAAATGGATGGTGACACCACAGGAGGACTCAGTGAAACTGGATAGTGAGGCCACTGGCATTCCTGGTCCTGCTTCCATCCTCCCTGCTCCCTCTTCGTTTGTTGGAGACGATTCAGGGAGCAAACCAGCGGGTTCATTTTTGTATTTACTCTGGAATTCACCGTTCCAGGCTTGTTTTCCAGTCCTGGGTGCTGTTAACACACTGTTGGCTAAGGCAGACCCTGAAGAGGTGCGGGAGGGAAGCCTGGATTGGGGTGCCAATGCTGTGCCCTCCCCAGCTCCAGAAAACATGTCAGGAATTGTCACTTCCTCCAGCTCTGCCGGGGGATCACTGCTCCTGTGACATCTGTCCTGTCAGCACCCCGTCCAAACCCTCCCGGGAACTGCAGAGACCTTGTGGATCTGCCTGATAGGATGGGAGGTGATGTCCTGAACATCCCAAGGGGGCACACCTTCACCAGAGGGCATTGGAGGAGGAGATGGCAGCCCAGAGGGACACGCACAGGAGGCAGAAGAAGGAGGCTAGGGGAGTTTTCCCAAGTGAAACCTGGCTTGGAGAAGGCAGGTGGCTCTCCTGGTGCCACAGGGAGGAATCTTGCTTTGTTTCCCTTGGGAGAGGACGCCAGGACTCTCTTTCCTGACCTTTGTGCAAAAACGAATGAAGTTACTCAAAACTCTAAAACTTCTGCGGGGCCAACGGGATTTGCTGAAGTGGCTGGCACATCTACTTGGAGCCATGTGGATCCTCGGGGCCGAGGTTACCGAGGAAAACCACGGAAATTTCTGCCCAGGAGAGCAAAGGCAGCGCCTGAAGGGCTGCGAGCAGGACTGGTCTCAGCTGTCCCTGGGGCTGATCGGCCCCTGCCCGGATGGAGGGGACAGAGCTGAAATCCTGGGCTCCCACCCTGGCACCTCCTCCTGCTTCTTGTGACGGAGAAAGAGCAAAACCACTTTGTCCGTGAATATTCCACGTGGGAAAGGGTTTGACCCAGAGCGTGGCACTCGGTCACCTCCCCTCAGCGCAGGAAGCAGCTGTTGGGATCGCATCCTTCACGGCATTCCGAGCGTGGCCCTGCCGTGTCCCGCTCCCACCCTGCTCCCCAGGGCAGTCCCCCCGCCCCAGGTGACCCTTCTGCCTCACACAGATTATTTTTATCTTCGTTTGCCAGTAAAAATCCCTCCCAGTTTTTCTGTTTTCCATCTGACACACGGATTTTTCCCGTGTGTGTTTCCTCCTCTCCTGGCCTGGGGCAGAGGGAAGGGAGGATCCCGGATCACCTCATGCCAGAGGAATTTTCACGTGCTTTTCCATCTCAGGTGGGAGAGCCTCCAGGACAGAGTTAGGAATGTCCCCTGGGCCGAGGACACACGTGTCCAAGCAGGACACCCCAGAGTGGCAGAGAACCACGCCATGACCCCGAGGATCTGCTTCCAGTGCCATTGCCTCCAGGCACCAGTTCTGCTTGGGAACTGGTGAGATCACTGGGAAAGCAGGACTTCTAACTCATTGCCCCAGGTCTGCGTGACCGTGGGACAATCCCTGCCCCAAAATCCTGCCCAGGGGACCTGGTTTGCTGTTCCAGGTGAGGGGGATTGGCAGGTGGCTGGAGCACAGAGCACAGCAGAGCGGAGGTTGTTCGGAAGACCAGAAAAAAGGCAAAAACCCGTGTCTGCGCCGGCAGGGTGGCACTGCCAGCTGCGGGTGACAGAGCTTAGCACACCTAGGCCTGCCCAGGTGGTCTCAGCGCTTACATCCCGTGGGATGGGCAGCGGGCCGACCCCGAGCCCCCGGGACCGGCGGTGGCCCGGCCTGCCGCGCTCCGCACGTTCCGCCCTTCCCCTCCCGGGCGCCAGAGGGCGACCGACCCTCGCCGGCGGGGTTGGCGCGATGCTCGCCGGGAGTTGTAGGCGCGGCGGGGCTGGCGCGACGCACGCCGGGAGCTGTAGGCGAGGAGCCCGCTAGATAAGGCCGCCCGCCGAGGGTTCCGCGCGTTGGTGTTGTCACTTCCGGCGCGCAGAGGCCTGGCGGGATGGCGACACGGCGGCGGGAGCGGGATCCCGATCCCGACGGGGCCGGGATGGCGACGCTCCTTGAAAAGACCGTGAACGGCTGGGTCCTGCAGTTCTACTTCCACCGGGCCATAGAGGCCTATCGCTCCGGGCGCAACCGTGATTTCCGCCAGTTCCGCGACATCATGCAGGGTGCGCGGGGCCGGGCCGGGGAGCGGCGGGGCCGGGCGGGCGCGAGGCGCCCGGAGCGGGCTGCACCCCCTGACCAGCCGTTTGTCCCACAGCGCTGCTCGTGCGGCCCCTGGACAGGGAGCCGGACATGACCCAGATGCTCCGCATCATGCAGCTGCTGTCGCGGGTGGAGGAGGGCGAGAACCTCGGTAGGTGCCCGGCCCTCCCTGCGAGCTCTGCGGAGCCCCGGTGCTGCTTGCAGCCCGCTCCTCCTCCCCCCGTCCTGTGTCCGTGTCCCGGCAGCTCCTGGAGCTCTGTCCCTGCAGGGAGCAGGGCTCTGGGCCGGGCTGTGCGGGTCTCCCCGCGGGTCAGGGTCAGGCTTCTCTTCTTGTCTGTCTCGCTGGGGGCCAAGAGCAGCGTCCGGGGCTGGCGTGCTGGGCAAACCCATCAGCCTGGTGACTCCTGCTGAGCCTCAGCGCGTCCAAAATGCTGCCCTGGCTCAGGGCTGGGCCCCCAGGACGTTCTCCAGTGCTGCCTCCAGGATTCCCCGTGGCTGTTGTGGGCAGGAATTCAGACACTTGGCGGTGGCTGAGCCCGGGGGGCTGTGGGGGGTGTGGCACACCTGTGCAGGTGAATAACCAGCTCTCTGCAGGGAAGTGCCGTGACCCCCAACCCCCAAAACGTGTGGATGCCAATTCTTGCAGATTGCACCTTCGACAAGGAGTCAGAGCTGACCCCACTGGAGTCAGCCATGCTTGTCCTGGACTTCATCCATGAGGAGTTCTCTGTGGCTGACAGGACGATGGAGGCTGTGCAGAAAATGGTCAAGGAAGCTGTAAGATCTCTTTCTTTCTCAGTAAATGTGTGGTGCAGCTTTTGCCTCACGCGTGGGTGATGGGGGGAGCTGCCTCACGTGTGGGATTCCCTCCTTGTCTGCAAACTCATACCTGCAGAGATGGGGGAGTTCTGCGTGGGAGCTGGCACTGAGCTGCTCCCTGTGCCCTGCTTCAGTCTGTCCCTGTTTTCCTCTGCAGGCTGTTGTCGTTTGTATCAGGAACAAGGAGTTTGAAAAAGCTTCTGACATCGTCAAGAAACACATGGGGAAGGAGCCCAGAAACCAAGTGAGTCCGTGCTGGAGTGAAGTGGGAGCTGCTGGTGTGTGCAGAGGGGGTCTGATGTGTCCTGGGAGGTTTGGGGTGAGGAGGCCACAATGGAAACAATCCTTCTGGAGTGCTGGTCCCTCGGTGCTGCACGTTTGGATTGTCACCTTGGAGCCCCCTCTGTCACTCACCTCTCCTCACACACCTTCACAGCCCTTGCAGGCATCACCATTTATCCCTTGATGAGCCTCCAGCTCAGCTTCTGAGCAGGGGCTGGGAGCAGCAGCAGTTCCCATTCCTGTTCCTGCGGGCAGTAGGGTGCTTGGGCACTGCAGCAGGCGAGGAGAATTCCTGAAATAAGGTGCTTCTGCTGCTCCTTGGTTGCTCTCCTGTTCCTCTGGCCTTTTCCCAGCCTCATCTTGGTGTTAATTGGTTGTGCACAGAGAATGCCAAGCGGGAAAGGCCCAGTCCTTGCCCACATCCTTGCTGTGGTTGTCAGTGATTCCCTTGTCCCTGCCCAGAGTGTTTTTACCTGTTCCTATGACTCCCTTCTCCAGAAGAAGAGGAACGAGTGGCTGGCTGTCATCCGGGAGAAGAATCCCTCTCACCCAAAGATCAAAAACTTCTCCTACGAGGACTTCCAGCAGAGCATCTTTGAGTTCCTCAAGGGCTACATGGACGACTCGGAGCCCGCGCTGCTGACGGTGCGTGTCCACCCCGGGATCAGGTGCCCGGTTACAGCAGGGAAAAACCTGCCACGCTCTAAACTCAGCCCATTCCTAAGAGGTTTATGTGGTCAGACAAGTTGTTCCATCCATGAAACGCCTGTGGGAGGGGATAAAATGGAATGGGAGCACGAGGAGTCATCTCTGTAATGGTGCTGCGCTTTCTCTCTCTTCAAGTTATTGAAAAAGACTTTGAATTCGGAGCACGCCGGCAAAGCAAAATCCTCGCCGCGGACTTCTGAGTTTGCAGATGGGCTGAACGACCAGGCAGCAGCTCCAGAGGCCTCAGGAAGGGCAGAGGGCCCAGCCAGAGCTGCAGAGGTCTCAGGAAGGGTGGAGGACCCAGCCAGAGCTCCAGAGCTTGCAGGAGCAACAGAAGACCTGGAGGGAGCTACCTGCCCTGCAAAAAAACTAGCTAGTTCCACAGCAGCTCCAGAGATTGTGGAAGAAGCCGGTGGCCCTGCAGCAGCTGTGGAACCCATGGAAGCAGTCACTGACCCAGCAGCAACGCCTGAACACTTAACAGCAGCATACGAGATCCCGAAGGGCACTGCAGAGCCTATGGAAGTAGCTAAAGAACCAGCAGCAGCAGCCCCAGAACTCCCCAGGGTGTCCACCAGGGAATCACAAAGGTGGGCAGAGGAGTCTGTCTCTAGATTGTGGCTGGCCTAGCTGGCCTCAAGATCTCTTCCAAAGGGTAATCCCCTGTGTCCAGGCAGCTCCCAACTCCCCAGATGCCTGCCCAGGCCAGCCCAAAGGCGATGGTGCAGGACTCTGGGTCCTGGGAAAGGTGTTGAGGTGGTTTGGTTCAGTTGCTGACAGGAAGTGCTGTAGTGCCCAGGGAGGGGGCAGTGGCTGCTCTCGTGGAGCAGCGCTGGGAACAGCAGGAGGCACTGGAGCAAGATTCTCCATCCCTGCTGCCTGGGGCACTGTGCCATGCGGGAGGGAGTGCTGAGGGCTGGCAATGCCCTCTTCCATGGATTTGCGCTGTAGGGCCCGGAGTTGGGGATGCCAGTGGAGGGCAAGGCTGCATTTCAGGGCAGCAGAGCTCCCTTGGCGGTTTCCCTACAACCCTCCTGGTTGTGTTTATTTTATAGGCAGCCCCCCGGAGCTGTAACCTCGTGTGGGATTTCTGTTCTGAGAGAAGCTTTCAAGATCCTGTCGGACTCCGGGGACCCAGACGCCCTTTTCACCAAACTGGACCAAACAGACTTGCCTTCCCCCAAGCAACTGTCTCCTTCTGTATCCCACAGAACCAAGAGATGCAGAGAAGTGGAGAATCAAGCTTCTGAGACCTCACAACCTCCTGAAATACCCCATAACATGAAAAACTTGTTCAGCATAAGCAATCTGGTCATGGAGTTGGACGGCTCCTCCAGCAAGTCGAGCGAGTGCCCCGACTCTTCCCAGGAGCACGTGGTCTCTTCTGCTTCCAAACCTGCTCCGAAACTGCCCGATGAGCCCTTGTCTGCCCAGAGTGAGAAGTATGAAGCCCCTGTCGTGTGGTATTGTCTGCTCTGCCCCCAGTCTTGTCTTGCTGATGTTGGCAGCCTGAGCACCAAACCCTTGCCCTGTGTCCCAAGATGACTGTTGACCTTGCCCGCCAGCCCGTGTGGAACTGGGCACAGCAAACCCTCTCTTGCCCGTTTGTTTGGCTTTAAAATTAATTATGGGTTAATGAAGAGGAGACAATTATCAGGTCCTGCTGGTAGTGAGGTGCTGCAGCTGGTCCTGGCAGGTGATTGCAGTAAAAGGAACATGTGTTTTTCCACACTTCTCCCAGCTTCAACATCACTGGCTGCAGGAGCATCCTTCTCTTGTTTCCCACCTCTTAATAAATGCAGTGTCCAGAGGCTGGCTCTGCTTGCTTGGTGGCCCTGCACCTGCTCCCCAAAAAAAAACCTTCTCCTGAGCCAGTAGCCAAAGTAAACCCTCACCTAATTTCAGGTCCTTCCAAGGAAGGTGGAACAGCTCCTGTGGCACAGAGGAGAAGGACAGTTGGAGTGATGAGGATGAGCTCTTCGCAAATGCAAGTATGAGAATCCCCCTGGCAGGGACTACCTGTGCTAATCCTGGCGTGGGGGTCACTCACAGGGGTGTTGCTGCTGCCCGGGTGACTGAATTTTGAAACCAGAAATCCTGTGGAAAGGCTGGGATAAAGGAATCAGGTCGTATTGCCTGTCACAGGGTGCCCTGACTGCACAGCTCAGCAGTTAAGCCCAAGGCAGCTTCTCAGGGAGGTCTGTACCTCCCAAATTATGGGGAATGTAACTCTCTCCCTTGTTTTCCAGCATCACTTGAGAAGAACAACCTCTCCATCAACAGCTCCAAGAAACAGGTATGTGGAGCCTTAGGTGCTTCCAGCAGGCCCTGCAGTGGGGCAGTGTCCCTACAGTGTCCATGGTAAAAGAGGCTGGAGCTGTGCCTGTCCTGCCTGCAGGGCATTGGGAATGTGCCTCAGGTCCCTTTTTGATGGCTCAGGTTGGCCAAATTCCCCTCATGCTGGACAGGTTCTTGTTCAGGCGAGGGACACACATCTGGCAGCTGTTAGCCAGGAACAGGTCCCACGCTGGTGCCACCAGGAACTCTCCTCCTGGCCCGTGGGAAGGCAGCTGCTGCACCACATCTGCAGTGCTGGAGTGTTGTGTGCAGCTGCCAGGACCTGTCTGCCTTCCCTGCTGTTCCTGGCACGGGTGATGAGGGAAGGAAGGTGCCAGGAAGGAATTGGCAGCAGGCTGTGTGCCGTGCAGCTGTTTCCTTGCTCTTTGTAGAAATGGACCATGCAGGAGAGCGAGTGGATCAAGGAAGGGGTGAAGAAGTACGGGGAAGGGAGGTGGAAAGCCATTTGCCTGAGGTACCCCTTCAGGAACCGCACGGCAGTGATGATCAAGGACCGCTGGCGGACCATGAAGAAACTGGGAATGCTCTGAAGTTGGGAGCCACAGGACTGTATGGGTTTTGGACCTCTTTTTTTTTTTTTTTTTTTTTTTAAGCTAGATCAGAGAGTTGTCTGTGCCAGTGGGGGAAGCCCCTCTGACACCAAAACCGTGGCTGGCAGGAACCCAGGAGCCTTGTGCTCCTGCTGTCTCTGCAGAGATCAGTGTGCTGCACGTGGCAGGGGCTGTTTGCCATCACTCCCTTGTGGAAAAGGCAGCACTGAGTCCCAACACTTCTGTGGGGAAGAGATCCAGGCAACAGGATCTACTGCTTTTTTTTTTTTTCCCCATTCATTTCTGTTTTGTAAATGACTAATCTGTGAAGAGAAATTCCTCCCTTCCAGCTCTGAGGTTTAAAAATACAAAATTACTTTGTGTTTCAGTATTTGGAACTGTATGTTCTTTCTATGTTAAAATTTTTAGTTCTGTCTGACTTTTGGTCACGTTTTCTTTGGACTTTTCCTGGTACTATCCTTGCTGTGTGTGAGCTCCAAGGGTGCCACATGTTCCTGCCTTCAAGTGCCAAAGCTGGAACAGTCACTTGTAAAATAAAGTTCCTTTCTTGTTTAATATCAGGAGTTGTGAAAGTGTGAATTTCTACCTCGTGGGTGGAAATGCAGCAGAGGGGCACACACTGCCCCAGGAATGTGGGGCTTTCCTTTCCCCTGTGGGAATGTTGGGGTGGGAGCAGCACTGCCCTGGAGCTGTGACACACCGGTGTACTTGGGAAACAGGAGTGTCTGGATTAGGTCAGGGGTGATACAGGGGCGCTTTCTAAATTTAGTTTCTAAGTTTCTCTTGGTTGCTATCTAGCAAAGCCAGGGCTGGGAGAAGTCTTATCTAGGAACAGCTGCTTCCCCCTCTGTCCTTCAGCTGCAGGTGCTGCACTTAGCGTCCCTTGTCCCCTGGCTGTGGCCATGCGTTTTCCTCCCCTTCTCTAAGTCCCTTCCCTGGAGAGCCCTGGGCAGCAGGAGCACAGGTCGGAGATGGCCACTGCTGGCCAGTGAGAGGTGAGCTGGTGGTGGCCCGTTGGCAGGAGCTGTGTCCTGTTTTTGCCTTCTCCAGGGCAGGCTCTTGCCCTGGCAGCACAGGCTGTCCGAGCTCCAGCTCCGCACAGGATCCTTGAGCCACGGCTGCCGTGCCAGCGCTGTGCAGTGGTTAATGATTACCCCTGCCCTGCCCTGTGTGGGGAGCAAGTGCTGGAGCCCAGGGGAGCAGGAGGATGCTGCTGCTGCTGCTCCTGGCTCTGCTGGGCCCCGCTGGCTGCCCCAGGACGGAGCCCTTGAGCGGCTCCAGCCAGGAGCCGCTGTTCCGTGGCGCCGACCGCTACGACTTCGCCATCGTCATCCCTGCCGGCAGCGTGGAGTGCTTCTGGCAGTTCTCGCACCAGGGCGGCAACTTCTTCTTCAGCTACGAGGTGAGTGCTGGGGACCTGTCCTGGGACGTCGCTGACACAGCCAGGGAAAGGCTGGGCTGGATCCACCCCGTGCTGGTCCTGTGGCACATGGCATCTCGGGGACTGTGCCTTTCTTAAGGCACTATCGTGGAATTGTTTGGGTTGGAGGGATCTTACAGCTCATTTCCTTCCATCCCCTGCCATGGGCAGGGATACCTTCCCCTCTCCCAGGCTGCTCCAAGCCCTGTCCAACCTGAGTGTTGATAATTGCAGGGATGGGGCAGCCACAGCTGCTCTGGGCACCCTGTGCCAGAGCCTCCCCACACTCACAGGGAAGAATATGTTCCTAATATAACCAACCTCATCCCTATCCATCATCAGTCCCATGGATTTTTTTTAACTACCTGGTTTAAGCCCATGAAGTGGTGCTGGGAGCTCCGGCATTGTTGGAAGCTCTGCCCTTCACTGCCTGGCCCGAGGCTGTGGCACAGCTGAAGGTCCTGGCACAGCGTGTCCCTGAGCTCTGTCCCCACAGGGAAATTCCAGCCCTTTCATCTCCTGTTTACACTGGGCTGGCCGAAGGAGAGCCAGGGCATAGCTGTGCCTGGCAGTGGCAGCTTTCCCCTGGCTCTGTGCTTGGCAGAGCAGCCCCACAGGAACACGTCCTCGGGGCTTGGCACAGCTCCATCCCCGACACAACAGTGACCCACAAATTCCCCTCGGGTGTTCCCTGCCTCCAGGTCCAGCGGGCGACGGGGATTGGCAACAGCAGGAACATCCTGGTCACAGCGAGTGATCCCAATGGCTTCCAGCTTGGAGTGTCCCAGGACGTGCGAGGACAGATCAACTTCCTCACCAAGGACACGGGTGAGCCCCAGCCCCTGCAGCAGCTCTGAGCCCGCCCAGCCAGGGGGCAGGATGAGGGCTGAGCACTCAGGATGTGTCTGCCTGGGGCCCTTCCTCCCAGGGACCCACAACCCCCTTCCCCCTGCAGGTTTCTACCAGCTCTGCCTGGACAACCAGCAAAACCACTTCGGCTTCCTGCAGGTGTATCTCAACTTTGGCGTGTACTACGATGACTTCAAAATGGAGCACAAGCAGCCAGCAGAGAGGAAGGAGCTGAACGACACGCTGGAGGCAATTGGGGTGAGGGTCAGGGAGGCCACAGGGCAGCAGAGCAGGGATGGGCACGTCCTGCCCAGGACACCGAACGGGGCCTTTGCCCGGGCTGAGCTGCAGCTGAGTGCAGCTCTGAGTGCAGCTCTGCCTCTCCTGCAGGCGAGCATCCAGAGGCTGCAGATCCACACCTTCCACATGTGGCGCTTCTACAACTTTGCCCGGATGCGGAAATGGGCCGACTCCTTCCTCCTGGAGTCCAACTACGACTACGTCAACTGGTGGTCAACGGCCCAGAGCTGTGTCATTGTCCTCTCCGGGGTGCTGCAGCTCTGCTTCCTCAAGCGCCTCTTTCACGCGCAAACCTCGGGCAGCCACAAGTGCTAGAGCAGGGCAGGGACCCCCCTGGCTGCCGCTCTGTCCCGCCACGGAGTAGGAGGAAAGGCTGGATTCCACGTCCAGGAGGAGGTTGGAGAGCTCCCCCTGCTCCTGCCTCATCTCTAGCCCTGGCATCATCCAGAGAGAAGCCAAAGGCCACGCTGTCACCTGAGTTCTGTGTGCTGTGTGGGTTTGTCGCGTCCCTACCCATTGTTAGTGTCTTAATGGGCCTTTTCTACCAGGCTCCCAATAAAGGAACCCCTGGCAGCGTCCAGGGAGCAGCTGCTGCCCTCCAGCCTCTGTGAGGTGCTAGAAGATGCTGGGCACTCCCTCCCTCCCTCCCTGAAACTCATCCTCAGACTCTGAGGCTCCCCCCACCCTCATCGGTGCCCCCCAAACACACCCCGGTGTGTCAAATTCCCCCACAGGAGGAGCGAGGACTCATTCCCCCTGGACCTCCACACCAGACAACAGGCACTGAAAAAAGGATCAGGCTTTATGTGACAGGGCTGGGGCCAGGGCCCCACGTCGCCATCCCACTCCGGGCGCGCTTCCCGCACCCACGGGAAGGACCAAGCCCGTTCCAGCCCAGAACACTCACGGAGCACGAGGGTCCCTCGGGGTCCCCGAGCGTCCCTTATGTCAGCGTGTCCTCGTTCCGCACGTACTCGCCCACGTCAGCTTGGTGGAACACCACGATGGCCAAGGGGTCGACCTTCCGGCACTCCTGCGTGGACTTGGCAGCCACCCCGAAGCCCTGGGGGGTGAGGGGGAGGTGAGGGAGGGTCGCCCCTCTGCTGTGCCCCCCCCGCAGCCCCGGCGGGGGCCAGGCGCTCACCAGCGGGACGTCGGCCATGGAGTACACCACCACGCCCTGGTACTGCGCCGTGCTCTCCGTGACGCGGCCCAGCCCCGACTTCAGCACGTGGTTCCCGTAGAGGAAGGACTGCTCCGAGCCCGGCTTCACCCACACCTTGTACTGCGAGAGAGGCGCGGCGCTGAGCGGGGCCGCGGGGCCGGCCCGGGGCCGCTCGGGGCCGTGACCCACCTTGGCGTAGGGCGCCAGGAAGTCCAGGGCCGTGACGCTGAGCCGGAACTTCTGGGACTTGGTGAACTTCCCGAAGCAGCTGCCCGCGGCCACCAGGCTCTCCCGGGGGACGCTGGCCGCCAGCTTCAGCAGCTTCTCACTGCGGGAGCAGGGCAGGGCTGGGCGCGGCCGGGGCCGGGCTGCAGCCGGGGCCGGGCCGCTGCCGCCCCGCCCGGCCGCTCACCTCAGGTAGTACACGCGGTCCCGGTGCAGGCGGAAGCAGTAGGTGCCGTCGGGCCGGTCCACCAGCAGCTGGATGTTCTCCCCGATGCTGCAGGGACAGAGCCCGTGAGCCCGGCCCGGCGCTCCCGGTGCCCCGCCCGATCCCCGCCATCCACCACCCCCCCTCGGTCCCCTCGGTCTCCCCGTTCCCCGCGATCCAGCCGGCCCAGCCCTCCCGGTGCTCATCCCTTCTCCATGCCCGGTCCCGCCCGATGCCCGGTGCCCACCCCTCCCGGTCCCCGTCCTGTCCCCGTGTCGTTCCCCCCCGGGCCCGGCCCCTCACTATTTCCCGAGCTTCTCGAACACCGCCCGCGTCTCCGCCTCCGTGAGCGGCCGCATCTCCCGCGCCGCGCACGCGGGGCCGCCGGGGCCGGAAGTGACCGGAACCGGCGGAAGCGGAAGTGGCGGACCCGGAACCGGCGGGCCCGGAGGTGACGCGGCGGCCGCGGCGATGGCGGCGGCGGCGGCGGCGGAGGAGGCGCGGCTGCTGGCCTGGCTGCGCGGCCCGGCGGCGCCCGGCGGCCCCGAGCTCGCCGCTTACGTGTCGGAGCTGGCGGCGCTGGGGCTGGCGGAGCTGGGCCGGGAGCCGGCGCGGTTGGCGGCGGAGCGGGCGCGGGTCGGGGCCGAGACGCGCCGCCTCGCCTTCGAGCACTACCGAGCCTTCATCCGCTCCGCCGAGTGCACCGGCCGCGCCGGCCGCGGCTTCGGCGGCATCGAGAGCCGCCTCGGCAGCCTGCTGGAGCGGCTGCCCGCGCTGCAGGACGCCTGCCGGTGCGGGACGGGCACCGGGCACTGGGGGCGGCGGGCAAGGCGCGGGTGCAAACGGGGCAGGAAGGGCCGGGGATGGGCCGGGCTGGGGAGCGAGAGGTGCGGAGCTCGCTGAGGCGCGGGCCGGCTGTGAGTGGGCAGGAGGCAGCGCTGGGAGCGGCCGGTGTGGGCGGCACGGTCCCCGATCCAGCCGCTGCCGGGAGGGCTCTCCCGCTGATGCCGCGCCGGCCCCGCAGGAGCTTCATGCGCGATGCCGAGGCCATCGCCTGCAGCCGGCGCATGAACAGCCTGACCCTGAACCGGCACACGGAGATCCTGGAGATCCTGGAGATCCCGCAGCTCATGGACACCTGCGTCCGGAACGGCTACTACGAGGAGGCCCTGGAGCTCACGGCCTACGTGCGCAGGCTGGAGAGGAAGCACAGCAGCATCCCCGTTATCCAGGTGAGCCCCGCGCTGTCTGTGCCCCGTGGCTGAGGTGAACCCCCCTGTTGTCCCACCCTGCCATCCAGGAGAGGCCAGCGCTGACCCAGCCCCCCCTGATCCAGGTGTTCCCCCGCACTGCCCCGTGCCCCGTGCCTGGCTGAAGGCTCTCTGTTCCCCAGGGCATCGTGGAGGAGGTGCGCCAGTCCGCCCAGCTGATGCTGAGCCAGCTCATCCAGCAGCTGCGCACCAACATCCCGCTGCCCGCCTGCCTGCGCGTCATCGGCTTCCTGCGCCGCATGGACGTGCTCACCGAGGCCGAGCTGCGCGTCAAGTTCCTGCAGGCGCGGGACGCCTGGCTGCGCTCCATCCTGGCCTCCGTCCCCGACCGCGACCCCTACGTGCACATCACCAAGACCATCGAGGCCTGCCGGGTGCACCTGTTCGACGTCGTCACCCAGTACCGCGCCATCTTCTCCGACGAGGAGCCGCTGGCGCCGGCCGAGGGCGCGGCGCCCGGCGAGGGGGCCATCTTCCACAGCTGGGTGCTGCAGAAGGTCGCCGAGTTCCTGCGCGCGCTGCGGCGCGACCTGGACCGCGGCGTGGGCGGCCGGCTGGACTCGCTGCTGGGGCAGTGCATGTACTTCGGGCTGTCCTTCAGCAGGGTGGGCGTGGATTTCCGCGGGCAGCTGGCCCCCCTCTTCCAGCGCGTGGCTGCCGACGCCTTCGGGAAGGCGGTGGAGGAGGCGGTGGAGAAATTCCGGGAGGAGATGAATTCCTACACGCTGATCTCGGCTCCGGCCGTGCTGGGGGGCACTGCAGGAGTGCCAGTGCCCACAGCCCAGCCTGGGACGCTGCAGCCCCCCATGGCGCTGCTGGACTTCCCACCCCTTGCCTGCTTCCTCAATGGGCTCCTCGTTGCCTTCAATGACCTGCGGCTCTGCTGCCCCATCGCCCTGGCACAGGACGTCACCGCCCGCCTGGACGGTGCCCTCGGTGAGGTGAGCCCGGGGGATGGAGCTGGGCCTTGTCCTGGGAGATCATGGGCCGGGTTCCTTCTGAGTGGGTTGGGAAAGCCTCTGGGATCATCCGCTCCCCCTGCACTGCCAAGGCCACCCCTAACCCGTGTCCTCAGGTGCCACATCCACACAGCTGTTAAATGTCCCCAGGGATGGGGATTCCACTGCTGCCCTGTGCCAGGGCTGGACAGCTCTTTACATGAAGAAGTTTTCCTAATGTCTAACTTAAACTTCCTGTGGCACAACTTGAGCCAGTTTCTTCTTGTCCTGCCCCTTGTTCTTTGGGAGCACGGCCCAGCCCCACCCCGGCCGCCCCTCCTGTCAGGGAGTGGTGGAGGGTGAGAAGGTCCCTCTCGAGCCTCCTTTTCTCCAGGCTGAGCCCCCCCAGCTGCTCCTCGTGCTTCAGCTCCTTCTCCAGCTCCCTTCCCTTCCCTGGACACACTCCAGCCCCACAGTGTGTACCTCTGAGGTCCCAGAACTGACCTCAGGATTCCAGGTGTGGCATCACCAGTGCCCAGCACAGGAAGATGGGCACTGCCCTGGGCCTGTGGCCACACTGTTGCTGGTACAAGCCAAGTGCCATTGGCCTCCTTACCCGCCTGGGCACGTGGCTGTCATCAGGTGACCCGTCTGCCTCTCTCTCTGCCCAGGTGACCAAAACCATCCTGGCCTTCCACCGTGCTGAGGAGGCGGCTTTCAGCGGGCGGGAGCAGGAGCTCTTTACCCAGTTTTGCACAGCTTTCCTGGAGGACCTGCTGCCCTACCTGAACCGCTGCCTCCAGGTGCTTTTCCCTCCAGCACAGATTGCACAGGCACTGGGTGAGATCTCAGGGTTTGGTTTTCGTTGCAGGGGGAGGACGCCCGTGGTTCCCCCTGGCACCGAGCGGGCCCTGTCCCGCTCTTGCCCCCTCTGTGGGGTCTCGTTGGCCGCAGAGCCCCTGACCCCTCTCTCCCCATCCCCAAGGTGTCCCCCCCACGCAGCTGCAGCGTTTCGGCCGCCTGGGCCGCATCGACGTGGCCGCGCTCAGGGAGCCGCTGGCTTTCCTCCTTCCGCCGGCACCGGGCGAGGAGGAGCCGCTCCCGGAGACCGCCCCGGACGCGGAGGCGGAACACGCGGCCGTGCCCACCGAGCCCCCGGGGAGCCCCGCCGGGGACGCCGCGGTGCCGGCTGGGCCGGTGGCCACGGGGTAGCCCCGGGGCCGCCAGGGGGCGCTGTGGCGGCGCGGGTGCGCGCGCAGGCGGTGCGCCATGGCGGCGGCGGCGGCGGGACGGGCCCTGCCGGGGCTCCCGCTGCTCCCGGCCCGCGCCTGCGGGCACGCGGCGGGCTGGGACCGGCGGGAGCGCTCCTACTGGCGGGCGCTGCGGCGCCGGGTGCTGGGCCCGCCCGTGCCGCCGTTCGCCGCTCCGGTGCAGGTGGGAGCCCCGGTGCTGCGCGGCGCCGCCGCCGCCGTGTCCCCGGAGCAGCTGGGCGGCCCCGAGCTGCGGCGGCTGGCGGCGGCGCTGGCGGCCGGGCTGCGGGACCGGCCGTGCCTGGGGCTGAGCGCTCCGCAGCTCGGGGTGCCGCTGAGGGTTTTCGCCGCGGAGCTGCCGCCCGCCCGCTGCGCCCGGTACCCGCCGGCGCTGCGCCAAGCGCACCGCATCGAGCCCTTCCCGCTCCGCGTCCTCGTCAACCCCGCGCTCCGCGTCCTCGACACCCGCCTCGTCACCGGCCCCGAGGGCTGCGCCAGCATCCACGGCTTCTCCGCCTACGTCCCGCGGCACTGGGCCGTCCATGTCTCCGGTACGGACCGACCCGCCCCGTCCCGGGTGGGACCCTGCACCTTGCCCCTCCCTCGCACGGTCCCCTTCTCTTATACGGGTCCTGCAGTCTCTCCCGGTTCCCCCACTCTCACACGGGTCCCCTTTAATCACCCCCACCCACCCACCGCTACCCCGGGTGCAGGCGTGGACGAGCTCGGGGTGCCGGTGAGCTGGGAGGCGTCGGGCTGGGCCGCCCGGATCATCCAGCACGAGATGGACCACCTGGATGGGATCCTCTACATCGACCGCATGGACCCCCGCACCTTCACCAACGTGGGCTGGATGGAGCTGCTGGACTGACCCTGCTGAAAGAACCAGCGCAGCTCTGGGGGCTCCCACTCAGCTTTATTGCAGCCAATACAGACCTGTGGCCTCAGCGTGGCTCCGGCCCTTCCTGCCCACGGGTGTGCACAGGGAGGCAGCCAGGGTCCTGCCCACACTGCCCCGGGAATTCCTCGTGGCTCTAGGAACAACCTGCTGCCAAGGCCGTGCAGGGCAGGGGCAAAGGGGGGGATCCGTCCCTCTGGGGCTTGTTTGGGGTTCGTGGTCACGGCGTGGGCAGCAGCTGGGCACAGCACAGGGACACCGGGATGGGGATGGGGCTGGGGGGCAGCAAGGGACTGCACAGGACGTGGGGTGTGGGCAGGTGGGTGTCATCAGCTGGTGGCTGCTCCATCCAAGGTAGCCCTCTGTAGGCACAAATCCCTGTCTGGGATGGCTGGAGTGCGAGGAACCCCCACCCCCTTGGGACAGGCAGAGGCCTTGGCTCTGGGTCATTGCATTTTGGGGGGTGGGGGGCTGGGTTGAGCCCCCTGGTGCGGGCAGAGCCTTGGGGAGTGGCTGGGCACCGGCTGAAGCACTCGGATTGTTTTTATTTTCATATAAACAAGACAGAACCCAAAGCAGCATTAAGTTAAAAAATAAAAAAAAAAAAAGAGCAGGAAGAAGAGTGGAGCGCAGCCGGGGAGGGACCCGGCCGCCCAGGCCATGCTCAGACCCCCCCCCCGCAGTGTGACCCCCGGGCCGCGTCCCCGCAGTGCAGTGGGGCAGGAGTGAGCGAACACGAGTCGGTTTGGCACGGCCGGGGAGGGGGGCACAGCAGGGCCTGCAGCTGCCCCAACCCCACACCCCCCCCCATGCCCTCCTCAACCTTCCTGTCCAAAGTCCTCCGTGAATTTCTTCACTTTGAGGAGATCCTCGGCATTGACGGTGGGGCGGGTGGTGGCCAGCGAGCGCAGCATGTCTGACTGCAACACAGGTGGGTGGGCACGTGGCTCAGACCAGGCAAGGGCACGGGATAGGGACCCCCAGGGCAGTGAGGCACCTCTGCCCCATGGCAGCAGCACTGACCACAGGTGGGAGCTGCCTGGCAGACCCAAGGGCCTTTCCTGTCACCCAGCCCTCCTCCGGGGGGGTACACTGGGGGTTTGTGTCCACCTCCAGGAGCCATCGGCCTGGAGGACGAGCAGGGAAGTGGCCAGGCCAAAGCCACGGAGGGGGGACACTTACCATGCACACAACGGGCTCCATCAGCTTGTCACTGGGCACCTCCATCCAGGTCATCTCGATGGCCCCAGGGTCACCGGGCGAGCACGGCGTCAGGAGATCATCCACGAGGGCCCCGGGGGTGGTGCGGGAGGGGCCACGGACCTGCACGGAGCCAGTGGCAATGTGGCACAGAAGCCCACCCCTCCCCAGGACCACCCTGGGCCGCGGCAGCCCCCACTCACCTTCTTGAAGTGTGTGGCCGACTGCACCTTGCGCACGGGCTGCATCAGGGCGTCCCGCACGATGATGCTGATGTCGGCCCCCGAGTAGCCGTCGGTCTTGCGGGCGAGCTCCTGGATGTTGGCGTCCGTCAGGGAGTGCGGGGTGTTCCCCAGGTGCAGCCGGAACATCTGGGCCCGCGCCGCCTCCTCGGGCAAGGGGATGTAGATCCTCTTCTCGAACCTGGGGGCGCGAGGGGTGAGCCCCGGTTCCGGCCCTGCTGGGGGGGCTGGCACGGGGGGCTGCATGTGGGGCTCACCTTCTCCTGATGGCCGAGTCCAGCACCCAGGGGATGTTGGTGGCACCCAGCACCAGGATCCCGTCGCTGCTGTTTCCCACACCTGCAGGCAGATGGCTCAGAACAATCTCCAGGGATTCTCTGAATCCCCGGGTTCTGCCTGCCTCGTCCTGATCCCACCCGTGCCTGGGACGGGCCCCCACCCACCTTGCATCTGCACCAGGAACTCGGTCTTGATGCGCCGGGCCGCCTCGCTCTCGTTCTCGTTGCGGGAGCCGCACAGCGAGTCCACCTCATCGATGAAGATGATGGAGGGCTTGTGCTGCCTCGCCAGCTCAAACAGGTTCTTCACCAGCCTGGGAACAAAGCAGGGGATGGGGTCCCCGCTCAGAGACCCTCCTCAGCAGCACCACGTTCCTCCCATTCTGAGAACCCCACGCTGGCAGCAAGGCAAGTGCCACACCAGGGGCTGTGCGGCCCCCTGGGACCCTGCTGGGGATTAAAGTAAGTCTAATTATAGGGTACCAGAAATTAATAATGTAGAGTTAAGTTTAATTATGACTTGCTCACAGCTTGGCAGGGGTGGGCTCTCCTCAAAGCTCGCTGTAAATGAATTCTGAATGTGGACAGATGGGAAACTTTCAGGTAAGAGCTGCAACTCCGGAGGGCCCCAAAGCTGCCCCAACATGGAGCATGAGAGCAGTTAATTTAGACAGGGAGACAGAATCCAGTTAAGCGTTAGAAGACCCCAGCTTAAAGTCGCTGTTGGACTGAGAAGTCTGAAAAGGTGAGGGGGCACAGGCCCAGGGATTGCTTTGCTCAGGCTCCCTCGCTGAAGGCACCAGCTCCCAATTCTTTAACAGCCCCCTGATTGGAGTTCCCTGATGCTGGTGGCCCCTAGCCCAGCCTGGCTGGCCAGAGCACCAGGAGCCAGACTGTGGCCGTGTCCCCGCTGCCAACTTACTTCTCACTCTCCCCCAGCCACTTCGACGTCAGGTCAGAGGATGACACGGAGAAGAAGGTGGAGTTGTTGGCCTCGGTGGCCACGGCTTTGGCCAGGTAGGACTTGCCAGTGCCAGGTGGCCCAAAGAGCAGGATCCCGCGCCAGGGCGTGCGCTTCCCTGCGGCAGAGACCAGGGTCAGGCCTGCCCATCCCTGCGCCCAGATCCGTGCTGGGATCACCCACAGAAGGGTCAGCCCCTTCCCACTACCACGGCCTCACCTGTGAACAGGTGTGGGAACTTGATGGGCAGGATCACGGCCTCCTTCAGGGCTTCCTTGGCTCCCTCCAGCCCGGCCACGTCGCTCCACCGCACGTTGGGCTTCTCCATCACGATGGCACCTGTGAGGGCGTGACTCTGCTCACACGGCCCCACAGAGATGGGCACAGAGAGCAGTGAGAGCCAGAGTCCCTACCCACACCCCCAGTCGCGCCTCCCCTCAGCACAGCAGCTGTTTGGGGTGAGCAGCCCACAGGAACGGGCCCCAGTCCCACAGCCACCCCCTGACAGGGCTGTCAGTGAATCCCCCCTAACCCCAGAGGGTCGAGCCCACCACCACAGCCTCTCTCACCCATCAGCTGCTCCTGCAGCTTCTTCTTCTCAGGGTTCTCGCCCTCGCTGTCACTGTCACTCCTGGGGACAGGGGACAGGGTTGAGGAGCGGGACTGGCACTGGTGTGGCAAGGGGGGGTCCTGCCAGCTCCGTGGCCAGTCAGGGGATCCCTCGCCCCCCTCGTCCCCCCACGCACCCCTTGTTGTCATTCTGTGCTTCTCTGACAGGCCTCTTGCCGTGCCTGTCCTTGCTCCGCAGGTACTCCTTCAGCTTCTCCGCCCGGTCCAGGTACTGCACGCACTTGGCTCGGATGCTCTCCTTGGCCTTGTCGCTGTGAGCCTCATCTGCAGGGACGGCCAGGCGTCACCCGGAGCCCCCCGAGCGCCGGAGCCCCCCGCGCCCCCCGGCCGGTCTCACATTTGATGGCGTGCAGGAAGTACTCCACGGCGTGCTGGTACAGCCGCAGTGCCTCCTCGTAGTTCTTGGCCCTGTCCTCCTCAGTGGCTTTGGTGACCAGGTCGATGGCTTTCTGCGAGGGGGGAGCGCCGTGAGCACCGGGCACCGGGAGGAGCCCCTCCCCGCCGCCAGCGGCCGGCCCGGGCCCGCTCGCACCGCGGCTCTTCCGCTGCGCCCAGCTCCCTCCCCACCAGCACCGGGGCTCAGCAGGCCCGGGCGACCTCAGCGGGGCCGCGCACCGGGGCCGGGTGAGGCCTTTCCCCGGCCGGCATGGCGCCGGGGCCCGGTGAGGCCTGTCCGCTGGGCCGGGCGGGGGCCCGCAGGAAGGGGGCGCGGTGTCGGCGCGGCCGGAGCCCCAGCCCCGTCCCGGTGCCCTCGGTCGGTACCTGCAGGGTGGACGTTGTCATCGCATCGCCCGGTGCGGCCGCTCCGGCGGCCCCGGGACGGCGGCGGCGGCGGCGGCGGCGGCGACTGCGGCTGCGCCCGGCCGCGCGCCCCCTGCCGGCCGCGCCGCAACACGCACCGAGCGGCGCCCCGCCCACGAGGGGCGTGGCTTATGAGAGCCTCGCCCGTAATAGATTCCGTATTTATGTAGGCGTGGTTTCGTGTGGACACGCCCGTTGCGAGACATTGCGTTGCGTGGGCGTGGTTTCGCTTAGCTCCGCCCATAGGGCCCCGCCCCCGCGGGCGCGGAGCGCGGGAACACCCCAAAAACACACGAACACGTGTGTGGGGGTGTGTGTTCGTGTGTTCGTGTGTCTGTGGGTGTATTTACGTGTTCACGTGTGTTTGTGCGTGTGTTCACGTCTCTGTGTGTTTTACCTGTGTTTGTGTGTGTGTTCATGAGTGTTTACGTGTGTTTGTGTGTGTGTTCACGTGTCTGTGTGTGTATTCGTGTGTGTGTTCATGTGTCTGTGTGTGTTTACATGTTCACGTGTTTGTGTCTGTGTGTGTATGTGTTCACGTGTGTCTGTGCGTGTGTTCACATGTGTGTGTGTGTGTTTTATCTGTGTGTGTATTTATGTGTTCACATGTGTGTGTGCCTGTCTGTATGTGTGTTTACGTGTTTATGTCTGTGTTTGTGTTTGCATGTTCACGTGTGTGTGTGTGTTTACACGTTCACATGTCTGTGTGTCTGTGTGTGTTTACATGTTCACGTGTGTCTGTGTATGTCTGTGTGTTTACCTGTTCACATGTGTGTCTGTGTGTGTCTGTGTGTGTTTACACGTTCACATTCATGTGTGTGTGCGTGTGCCCAGGCACGCACCCCTGTGTGTACGGTATTTGCACACACGCTGTGCACACGTGTGCGCTATTTCCCTGCGCACACCCCCCCCCCAAACACCTGCGGGGTCTGTGCCCTCTGCTCTACCCACCTGTCCCAACTGGCCCTGCTGCCCTGCTGAAAAGTTGCCCCAGCCCCAGAAATCCCCACAGAGACCGTGCCTCAGTTTCCCCAGAGATCCCCCCACCCCTTCCAGAGACCCTCACTCCTCCCACCATCCCCACACCAGACTCAAAATGAGACCCGGAGCCCCTGGAAAAGGCAATCTGATATAAATAGCGATTTACAAAGAATACAAAAATAGAATGGGAGGGGGGCAGCACGCCGAGCCAGCACCCCCGGCCAGCACAGCCCCCCCGCAGCAGAGAACCGTGCAGGAGTTTGCCTGGGGGGTCCCGGCAGGAGGGGGGGGTCCTGGAGGTCCGTCCGTGGCCCTGCAGGGCCCCCCCAGCCCCCAGCGGGTGGGAGCTGCCCCCAGGGGGAGGGAAAAGTACAAAAAGCGAAAAGTGCAATCGATCTACACGTCCTGCCCCGGGGGAGCGGCAGCGGCTGGGCAGGGACAGCCCCGGGAGGGTCCCTGCGGCCCCGGGAGCAGACACGGCGTTTGTTCAGCCTTTGGGAGATTTGGGGGGCACTGCTGGGGGGCGGTGGGGGCATGGGGGGGGGAGGCCAAGCCCCAGGGACCAGGAGCCTGGGCCAGAACACCCCCTCTGCACCCCTGAGTGCCCCCTGTAAGACAAATGTGTCCCCCCACCCTGAGCAGGGCGTGGAGACCCTGTCATGCAGCAATGGGGGGGGGTCCCACAGCCCCAGCCCCGCCCCGTGTGGGGACAATGTGACCTCTTTGGGGGGAGCCCCGAGGCAGGGGGACACCGGCTCCCCTGGACGTGAGTCGGGGGCACCAGGGGTCCCCCGGGAGGGGGTCCCGAGCTGGCCCCGCTCCAAGGCACAGGCGGTGAGATCAGCGATGGCTTCGGCCCCGGGGGGATTAAAGCTGGTGTGTGTACCCCGACCCCCCCGGGCACTGGGGGGGGCCGGCAGCGCTGGTGTGGGGCAGGAGGGGCTCGCCCCCCGCAGCCGTCCTGCCGCATTCCCGGCGGGTTTCAGGGCAGGATCCCAGTCCCAGCAAGGCACCGATAAGGGCAGGAGAGGTTGGGGGGGGCCCTCCGTGACCCCCAGCTGGTTGGTGACAGGGCGAGGGCGCTGGGGCACCTATGCCAACAGCCCCATGCGGGTGACTTTGGCCGAGAGGAAGGTGTGCAGGACGAAGACGATGGGCTTGGGGCAGGAGTGCAGGTCCAGCGCCTGGGGGGAGATGCAGAGTGGTGTCAGCCGCCCCCACATCCCACTGGGGTTCCCATCAGCCAAACCCAGTGAGTCTGGGCAGCTGGGATGCTGCAGGGATAGGGGAAAGCAGGAGGAAGTAGGGAGGGGTCCCCTGGAGAAAGACCCCCAAACCAGGGGGTGAGCCTGGCTGCCCCCTCCTCACCAGCTCCCCCTCAGGGCCCCCGAAATCCAGGTAGAGGGTCCTGATGCCGTCATCCGCAGACATCTTCAGCCGCTCGTAGGGGTAGCGGAAGAGCACGCTGGAGCCTGGCTCGTCCCGGGAGATGGTGAACCCGCCCTCGTAGTGGATGGAGAGCTGGACCTCCTGCCCGCCCAGCGTGCAGCCTGCGGGCACAGCTGCTGTCAGCCCCCGCAGCCCTGGAGGGGGGCACGGGGGGCAGCCGGGGGGGTGCAGCACTCACCCACGGTCACCTCCTTGATCAGCTCGGCGGCGGCGTGGCAGCCCTGCACCAGGACGCGCGTCCACGCGGACAGGTCCCGGTGGGTCTCCACGCGGAAGACGTGCATCTCCACGCCCTGGCGGGAGCCCGTCCGCGTGGCGAACGTCAGCTCCGAGCCCAGCGCGGGCGAGCGGCGCCCGGAGCCCGAGTGAACCAGCCTGGAGGGCGAGCGGATGGCTGGGGTCAGGGATGCGACAGCAGTGCGTCACCCCGCCGGCGTTTTGGTGTTTCGTCCCTGCTCCGAGGCAGAGCCACGGCCCAGCCCCAGCTCACCTGGTGGCCACCAGCGGGTAGCTGTGGCAGGGTGAGGCCCAGGCGTCCCTGGTCCAGGGCATCCCATCGTAGAGCAGCAGGTCCTTCTCCGTCACTGCCATGAGCACCGGCCGCCACTGCTGCCGCCCGCCGTCCAGGCGTGCCTGCCGGGCACCAGGGCACCATGAGGGGTGCCAGGGGCCCCCCACAGCCCAGGGACCCAACCCCTGAGCCCACGGTCAGATGGACCCCGACCCAGTGGTTCCTCATTGCCACAGCACTGCCATCCTGGGAAACCAAGCGGGGAGCAGCCCCCAGGGGTCCTGCTCACCACGCTGCCAGGCTGGCTGCAGCTCTCAGGCAGCGAATTCATGGAATAGGGAGGGTGTGATGAGGGGTTCCATCTGGAAAATCCCAGTGGGAGAAGGGGCTGAGGGCACTGGAAATGCTGCCATGACCGGGGCACAGCTGGATGGGAGAGCAGCAGAGCCAGAGCCCAGGCTGGGCTCTCTGGCTGCATCCGCAGCCCCAGCGGCATCCTCAGCCCATCCTGCTGGCGCTGCTGTCCCTGGGAGCAGCCCGGCACATCCCATCAGTGCGTACCTGCTCGGCCAGCCAGGCGATGTGCTTCACCTCCCGGCCACCAGCCGTGGGGCTGCCCGAGCCCAGCGTGGCATTGAGCTCGGCCAGGACCTGGGGCAGCAGCGCGGTGATGTTGGCGTGCAGGGCGCTGAACCAGGCGTGGGCCGTGGCCGTGTCCCGGCAGCGCAGCACCAGCGTGTTCCGGCTGTCCGGCGAGTGCAGCTCGATCAGCCTGCGAGGGGACGGGGACACGGCCCAGGGTGGGACACCAGCACCGGCCGAGTGAGCCCCTGCCTGGGCCCAGCACGGCAAACTGGCTGCACTGGTTTGGGGCTTCCGCTGTGCACTTCCACCTGCCAGGGCTTTTAGCCCTCATTTTAAGGCAGAGGGGCTGCCAGGGGTCTGGGAGGGAACACGGCATAGCCCTGGTCCTGGCCAAACCCTCTGGAGTGTCCTCCCACAGCTCAATGGGCGAAGCAGGGGGTCATGGCCTCAGTGAGGGGCAGCCCCCAGCTGTGCCCAGGGTGCCCATGGGGTGTGGGGTCCCTCACACTGGCACTGGTGAACACACCTAGTCCTGTCCTGGGGGGTCTCTGGGGAGCAGGATCTCCCCCAACGGGAACCACGGGCAGCTCTTGCCCTCACCTGTTCTCCAGGTCGGGCATGCTGAGGTTCCGGGCAGCGAAGCACATCTTGAGGGGGATCACCTTGCGGTCACGGGGGCCCTGGTGCTGGGGGGACCCCGAGTCCTCACTGCCACTCAGGCTGGGGGACTGCGGGGCCGCCCCCTCCCACGGCAGGTCTGACACCAGCGATGGCTTCTTGATGTAGGGGGTCACCTCCCGCATGAACTTCACTGGGGGGGAGCGGGGGCACAGTCAGGCCTGGGGAGGGTCCTGCACCCCCACACCACAGCCCTGCGCCCCAGCGTTGATCTGATAGGGCAGCGTGACCCTCACACGCCAAGGCTTGGAGGGTCCTGGGGGGTCCCACCCTGTCTGGGTCAGGGATGTCCCGAGTGAAGGACGGTGCTGGCAGCTCATCCCGCTGCCGGCGCGGGCGTAGGAAGGGGAAGGCGCCACAGGACAATGGTGCTGGGCAGGAGGTCAGGCTGCAGCCCATCCTGGTCCCATCCTGCCCTGCCGCTGCCGGAGCAGCCAGGACTGTGCCCGCCAAGTTTCCAGCACTGCCGGCGATGCTGGGCCGGCACTGCCGCTCACGCCCCGACGGCAGCCGGCCTCCGCTCCGCAGGGCCAGGAGGAGGGTGTGCAGCCAAGACATCCCGGCTCCATGCGCCTCTCCAGGCCGGGAAGGAAGGAAGGAGGCACCAGATCCAGCTCCTGCTCCCCTCGGACTGTCCCACCCCAGCACCGCCTCGCTGACAGCAGCCCTGGACCCCCGCCCGGACACGGCGCTCGGCCGGCCCACGCCAAGCCCCGGCAGCCAAGGCCAAGGGAGGGACGCGCTGGGGACGGAGATGGGGCAGTGAGAGGGAAAACCAAACCAAAACAGCAAATAGGCTGTACTGCACTGCGAAGCAAGCGGTGAAAGGATCCTGGAGCCGGCACAACGCCACGGCCAGGCCCCTCTGGAGGGGGAGCGACACTGGTGGTGGGGCCCAGGCTGTGCTGCTGCCAATCCTTCACCGCGGGGCTGCCGAGCGGGAAGGGGGAGCAAGGATGGGACGGCAGGGACGGGGAGTGGGCAGGAGACACCAGCCCCCCACGTCCCCAGCGGCTCTGCTGAGCCACGAGGTGCTTGCCCTTGCTGTGGGCAGCACACGAGTTAATATTAGCTGCCGCCGCGCTGATCCCGGGATTACCGCCGTCCCCGCACCCCTAATCCCGCTGCCGGGCCGGGCAGGGCAGGGAGCGCCGCGGGCAGCAGCACGGCCGGCAGCTCCCGCTGCGGGGCCGCTCGGCAGATGTTTGCCAGATGTGGGCAGCTGCCTCCAGCACTGGGAGGGAGCTCAGCACACGGGGCTCCAGCTCAGAGCGCTGCGACCCTGCAGTGCAGGCACTGACCCTGATGGAGTCAGGAGGGTGAGAGGCCAAGCTGGGCAGCCAGCAGCACTGGAGCCAGAGCGCTGTGCCAGGGCGCTGCCACGGGAGTGTGGGTGCCCCGTGATGACCAGGAGTGGTGGATGCCCGGGACTGTGTCTGCCCATGGTGGGGGCAACAGAACTGGCTCCCAGTTTTCAGTGGGAAGCATCCACGGTGCAGGCAGGACACAGAGCACCCTTGTGCCAGCAGGCACGTGGCTGGCACGGGGGTGGGGGCACCTGCAACCACCCCTTCTGCTTCTGGCGAGCCGGTGACCAGCACGCAGCTGCACCAGCCGCCGCTGCCCTGACAGAGCCACCGTCACCCCGGCACAGCCACTGCCGCCCCACCCACGCGCTCACCGCAGAGGAAGCCCAGCTGTCGCCTGCGCCCCTCGCCTGTCCCGCTGCAGGAAGGCGGCTGCTCCGGCTGCACCGCCGGCACACCGGCCTCAGCGGGGCCGAGCCCCCTGCACCCGGCAGGGAGCACCCGCCGGGTCTCCCCAGGCTCGTGCCCGGCCGTGCCCCAGGCAGTGCCCACGGCCCGCACCGCGCCCACAGCTCCGGAAGGGCTCCCTTCCCCCAGGGCAGCAGACCGGGCCTGTGGGCACCCACAGGAGGTGCTTGGCCCTGAGGCCAAACCCGGCCCCCAGCATGGGTGACACCAGCCCCACGGAGATGCCGCTGCGGGGCTGATGGCTTCCCCTCCACCACTGGCACAGAGCCCAGGAGAAGCTCTGGCACCTGCCAGGGTGGTCTCAGCTCCAGGGCTGTGAGGAGGGAATGGGGCTGGATGGCACGGCCAATGTCCCCCAGCAGCTCCTCTCCGGGCCCCGCTGATAGCAGCTGACCACCAGATGGTCCCACCGCAGCCAGGGGACCAGCAGTGCCCAGCACAGTGAGAAGGGAAAGGAAGGGAAAGGAAGGGAAAGGAAGGGAAAGGAAGGGAAAGGAAGGGAAAGGAAGGGAAAGGAAGGGAAAGGAAGGGAAAGGAAGGGAAAGGAAGGGAAAGGAAGGGAAAGGAAGGGAAGAGGCGTCTGCCGTGGCGCCCGTGCCCGTGGCGGAAGCGAGGGACAAACACAGCACGGGGCTGGAGCTCCTGCGGGACAGGATCAAACGGCCGGGCAGCAGGAGGAAGGACGTGCTGAACCGTGCGCGGGTCCCGTGGGGACTCTCGCTGTGTCCAGGAGCAGCCCCGACCGCAGCACCAAGCCCGACGCCGCTGCTCCACCTCGGCCCCCGCGGCACCCCGGCCGTGCCCGAGCACCTGGCGCCAGGTGTGCCCGCACACCTGAGCCCAGCCGTGTCCCCTCGTGCCACTGCAGTGTGCCAGGAGCGGGTGGCAAAGCAGCGGCACCCGTCCCTGTGCCCGACGGGCACCGTGTCCATGGAGCAGCCTCATGCAGCGGAGGACAGACGGACGTGCCAGGACACCAGGACAGCGTGCGTGGCACCACAGCACTGTACGATAGCCCACCCTGACCCGCGGCGCCCGTGGCCTCGCGGTGCCCCGTCGCCGGGCTGGGCAGGTCCTGCCCGAGCTTGTCGGGCTGCCGGGAACAGGTCGGGCAGGAGCCGGTGGCTCCGTCAGGCCAGTCCCGAGCCAGCTGTGCCGCGGGCACAGGGCCCACGGGGACACCGAGCCTGCGGGGAGGCTGAGCCCGCAGGAACAGGGGCAGACCCTGGGCCAACCCCCGGAGTCACAGCCCTCGCTGGGGACAATCAGCCAGCCTGGGGGTTGTCACCAAGGACGGGGGACAACCCGTTCAGGGGCACACCAAGTCTACCAGATCTGTCTCTGAGGGACCCAAGTCCGTCCTGGGGGAACACAAACAGTGGAGATACCCTGTCCCTGTCCCCAGCTGCGAGGACTCCGCACCCTGCCACAGAGGGAACAGCCCGACCCGGGGGGACCCCCCAGTCCCTGTCCCCCTGGCTCTGGGGGTTTGGGGGGACACACAAACACGCCAGGACTGGGGTGGGGGGAGTGGCGTCCCACACCCGGAAAAGAGACCCAAAGGAGGTCCGGGAGTTCGGTGACAGCGGCAGGGAGGTGTGGTGGGAGCCGGTAACGGCGGGGGAGCACCAGGGCGGGGGACAGGAGAGCACCAGGGGCCCGTACCGGGGATTCGGGGGGAGACGAAGGGGTTGAGGCGTTACCTTCAAGGATGACCTCCCTCCCGGCTCTCTTCAGCGCCTGCACAGCTTGATCGTGGGTGGCATCGCGGAGATCGACGCCGTTAACAGCGAGGATGGCGTCGCCTAACCGGAGCGCTCCGCTCCTTTCCGCCGCCAATCCCGGGAAGATCCGTGAGATCAGCACCGGCATCCGATTCTCCCGACCTCCCTTAATGCTGATCCCGAGCCCGCCCGCCTCCGCTTTCACCACCCGCACCCTCCTCACGCCACCGGGTGCCGCCGCCTCCGCGTTGCCGTTCACCACGCCGTTCACCACCGACGGATCGCCGGTTCCCGGTTCCGCCGTTAAGCTCAGCGTTTCCCCGGTCAGTTCCGCCGACACGCGGACCCAGCGCTCCCGCAGGAGCAGCTCCAGCAGCCCCGTTTTACAAGCCCGGGTCCACACGGCCATGCCGCCGCCGCCGCCGCCGCCGGTCACCGGGGAAGGGGCGTGGCCTGGCGGAGAGGGCGCGGTTTGCGGCCACGCCCCCGCCCGCATGGCGCGCTGCGGTAGGCTCGGGGGCGCGGGAGGACGGGGTGGGGCCGCCCCGCCCCCGCCTCCACCGCCACCAATCAGAGAGGTGGCGGCTAAGCCGCCGCTGCTGTGATTGGTCGCGCTGAAGGGCGGGGCCTATGAAGCCACGCCCCCGCTCGCCATGTCTGGCGCTGGGATTTCTTTGGCGCGCTGCGATTTATTTCACGAGCTGCGCCGTAAATCTACCCTGTTCTCCGGGGATTCCCAAATTTCTCTCCCTCCATCCTGGGGGAATGACGCTTCCCTGCCCCACGTAACAGCCCAGACCCCCGTCCTTAGTGATCGAGGCTGCCTGGCCCCAGGCAGCACCCAGGGACCCACAGGACTGCTGGGGAGAGAGAAGCCAACGCTGGGATTAGACACTGTGATGGAATTTGGGATGGAATTTGGGGTGTCACCTTGTCCCTGCGCCCCGGGGAGGAGAACTGGAAGGATATGAAGATCACGATGACATGATGGTGGTGTGACAATGGGGAGTCACACACAAGGATGAGCCCTGAGCCTGGGCATGTACAGAACAGGGAGGTTTTATTCCTACAGCACCTTAAGAAAATTCTTACAGTGCCCCAGGAAGGCAGCACAGAGACAGTTCCCAAGGTTGGAGTGGCTTCTTCTGCTCTCAGGTGCCAAATTTCTTCTGTTGGACAGGCTGAGGCAGCTGGGTTTTGAAGTCCATGATGGGTCGTTCCACCACAACCAGGCAGTTCTTGTCCAGCAGATCCATGAAGAGCAGTGGCTGCAAGGCCAGAGATGGGAATCATGGAAACAGGGAATGGTTTGGCGTGGAAGGGCCTTAAAGGATCTTGTTCCACCCTCTGCCATGGGCAGGGACACCTTCCACTATCCCAGGGTGCTCCAAGCCCTGTCCAACCTCGCCTTGGACACTTCCAGGGATCCAGGCACAGCCACAGCTGCTCTGGGCACCTGTGCCAGTGCCTCCCCACCCTCTCAGGGAACAATTCCATCCCACTATCCCATCTAACCCTGCCCTCTGGCAGCGGGAAACCATTCCTTGTCCTGTCCATACCCCTGTTCAAAGCCCCTCTCCGGAGCCCGAGCACCTCCCCGACCACCATCACCCACCTGGAACTTCTTGCAGATCTTGAAGGCGTGGAGCTGCCGCTTCCTGGCCGTCTCGGGGAGCTGTTTGAGGGTGCTCTGGTTCATCAGGAGGGCGCTGTCGTCGGGCAGGGGCTGCGGGAGCGGGCACAGCGCGGGTCAGACTCGCACAGGAGCACGCCGCGCTCCCCCAGCCCTCCCGCCGGCTCACCAGGGACTTGTCGAGCACGCAGAGCAGGAAGGTGTCGTGGAGCAGGATGTGCGCGGCGTTGGTGGGGTTGAAGGCGATGTGAGTGATGGGCGAGTCGCGCTCCAGCCAGGCGCGGTGCAGCCCCCGGCTCTGCACGGCGCGGCTCCAGCTCGTGTACTGCTTCTCGGGGATGCTGAACTCAAACAGCTGCGGGACGGGACAGCGGGGACGCCGTCAGGGGCGTCTGCTCCTGCCAGCAGCTCCCCGAGCCGAGCTGGAAAGGGGCAGGGAGACAGGCGCAGGGAAGGGAGCAGGGCCACGAGAGCTCGACTAGGAGAGCTCCTACCTGCTGGTCCGAGTAGGCGATGACGAGGTTGTTGGTGCTGGGGTGGATGGCGAGGGCCGATACGGCGCAGTCGTAGGTGGGCACCACGCAGTGATGCTGCAGGAGGGGACAGGGCGCTGATGGGACCCACCACGGCCACTGCTGACAGCTCTGCCACACACCCACCCCTGACCAGAACCTCCAGGACTGCCTCTGACCCCCCCTTTCCCACACACCCACCCCAGCCCTGCTCCAGGGATGCAGTGACGCCTCCCAGGGGGGCCCTGCCTGCTCAGTCCCCCGTGCCGTGTCCCCTGAGGCTGGGGGGTCACTCCCGGGCCCACCTTGAAGCATTTCAGGTTGTAGATGTGGATGGCCCAGTCGCCACTGACGGCTGCCAGCCAGTGCCCGTCCGCGCTCGGCGCCAGCAGGTAAACGGCCTCGGAGCAGCCTGCAGACAGCCTCGGGCTCAGAGGGGCGCTGGGAGCCCCAAACCCAGAGACACCCAGCCCCACATCCCCCCCTGATTGTCCAGTGCCAGGCCACGAGGGCACAGACACCCCCAGGAGAGACCCACACGCCCCTGAGGGCAGGAAAGGAAGGGGGACACCCCCGCTCTGCACCTGCAGGGCGGGGGGATGCGGAGCCCAGGAACCCCCAGCCCCACCCCAGCTCCCCCCAGCCCGCACCTGAGGGCGGCCGCAGTGTGTGCAGGTGTTTGCAGCCCCCCGGCTCCAGCAGCTGGAAGACGTGGACAGATCCTCGAGCGGAGGCCACAAAGAGGCTGTCGGAGTCGGCGGAGAACTGGAGCTGGTAGGCTGGAGGCAGCAGCTTGGGCGCTTTGGGGACCTGGGAGCGGGGAGAACGCAGCCCTGGCAGCCACCCCACCGTCACCCACAGTCCCCACGAGTGACGCTGGCCACGCCAGCCCCCAGGACCCCGCAGCCCCCCGCCCCTCTGACCTTCCTGAGGCTGACGCCGTCGCCGTCGCAGTGCACGCGGTACAGCTGGAAGCGGGAGGCCGTGGAGTAGCCGAGCCAGGTGCCGCAGGGTGAGACGCAGCTGCAGTAGATGTGCTCCGGGCCCTGGGAACGCCACGGGACTGAGCGGGGCCCGAGGAACCCCCAGAGCCCAGCACACACCCCTCGGCTGCCCCAGGGGCACCCCAGCCCCCCCCTCAGCCCTACCTTGCTCTTGAGCTGCACGAGGTGCTCGGGCATCCGGCACAAGGGAAGGACCTCGCCGTCCTTTCCTGGGAAAGCAGCCACACGGAACACCAGTGAGAGTGGGAAAACCACACGGGGCTCTTTGAGCAGCTGGGGATCCTGGGGGAGTGCCCAGACCCTTCCCTGAGGCCCAGGACAGCTCAATCCCAAAATCTCGCTGGCAGCCTGGGCTGTGCCAGGGAGCCGACACCGGAGAGCTGCACCCATGACTCACCAGTCTCCTCGGTGGAGCCAAGTCTCCAGAGCTCCAGGTACTGGGAGAACTGGAAGAGGAGCAGCCGGGCTTTCCTGGCGCAGGAGACGAGGCGTCGCTGCGTGGAAAAATGGGCAGGATGTCATGGACCCACAGCCTGGCACAACGGGCTGGGGCACAGCCGGAATGCCCCGGAGTGCTGGCGACTCCGCAGTGGGGGAGAGCAGGGAAATCAGGTCCCATGGGATGGGAGCCTGGAGATGGAGACCCAGAAGGACCAGCAGGACCAGCTCGACAACTTCCACTGCTCCTTGGCAGAGCCTCCAGATGCACCAGGAAAGAAGACACAACAGGGCAGAGGAGGGAGCCAGGGACAGGGAAGGAACCCTGGCAGGGCAATGAAGGCACCTGGAGGGGCAGGGAGATCCAGCCCTTCCAGCCCCACGACCCCAGCCCATGCATCACTCACGTGGGGGAAGGTGAATTTTCGGAGCGCTGCGTCATAGCTCTTCTTCTGCATCTTCTCCATCAGCGGGCGGATCACCAGCTGGGCATCCAGGCCTGGAAGCCAAGCACAGATCAGCCAGGCCGGTACTGGGAGGGGAGATCCTGCCCAGCCCCGGCGCCACCGGCAGTCCTACCCCCGGAGATGAGGGCGGTGGGGCTGTGCGCCACGGCCCGCACGTCGTGGCTGTGGAACTGGAAGACCTTTGTCCGCACCCACTGTTTCTCCAGCCCGCCCAGCCTCACTGGCAGCAGCTGCAGCTGGTAGGTGGCCCCGGTGGAGGTGCCCACGATGATGCTGTCCTCCTTCTGCGGAGGGAAACGGGGCTGTGGGAGCAGGCTGGGAGCACCAGGAGGGCGCTGCCAGGAGGCATCGAGTGCAGCACCTCCCGCTCCCCGCCAGCCAGGGGGGCACCTGGGGGGTGTCACCCACCTCTGACACGGCCAGCGAGAGCACGGCCGAGGTGCTGACGGCGTAGGACTCTGCCAGCGTGCCCTGCTGCCAGTCCCAGAACTGCACCCTCCCAAAGGAGTCGGCGCTGACCACGGTGCCGCTGGAGAGGAGGGCGATGGCCCACACCACGCACTCGCGCTTGGCCTTCTCCACGTGGTGGTTCACCATGATCCTCTGCACCGTCTGGCCTGGAGTGGGACAAGGTTGGAGATCCCCCGGTGGGTGCCGGTGGTCCCGGGGGATGGGATGGGGCTGCTCGCGGGACAGGAGGTACCTGAAGTGAGGTCGATCACACGGAAGAAGTCGATGGAGCCAGCCACGATGTGAGTGTCCGAGGGGTGCCAGGACAGGCACAGGACGCGGCCTGGGGAGGGAGAGGAGCTCCGTGTGAGAGCCCGTGGGCTCGCAGCCCCACGGTCACCGGGATGCCCGGAAGGGACGGTGCTGCAGCCAGGACTCACCTTTCCGCCTGTCCAGGTTCCGCTCAAACTGGATGCCCTCAGGAACGACTTGGAAGATCTTAACAGAGCCGTCCTCGCAGCCGATCTGCGGGGGCCGGGATCAGCGGGGGGGGGGCACGGCGGGACCCTCTCCCCCCGCCGCCGGCCCCGGGGCCGCTCCCGGCGGGACTCACCGCCAGCTGCGTGCCGGTGCCGTTGGCCACCATGCTCCAGATGGGTCCCCCGCCGCCATCGACGCCGCGGGCCGCGCTCAGCGCGGACAGGTCGTACTCGGTGATGTCCCCGCCGAGCCCGGCCCCGAACAGCCGGTCCCCGGCCGCCCAGCACAGCGACTCCACCGACCGCGCCTCGTGCCCGGGGATCACCTGCGCAGGGCCGGGGTCACACCGCGGCACGGACCGGTACGGCCCGGTACGGATCGGCAGGGCCAGACAACGCCCGGCACAGCCTCGGTGAGGCTCGGTACGGATCCGTAGGGCCAAGTAAAGCCTGGTCCCGGCTCGATACGGCCCGGCCACGCTCGGTACAGGCCCAGTACAGGCTCGGTGCCGATCGGAAGGACCAAGCAAGCACGGTACGGGCTCGGTACGTGCCCGGTACAAGCTCGATAAAGCGCGGTACGGCTCAGTACAGGCCCGCTACATCCCGGTACGGCCCGTGCCGGCGGCCTCACCTTCTCCTGGAAGTAGTTGGCGGCGAAGTTGTACACCTCGACGGTGCCGTCGGTGCGGGCCAGGGCCAGGCGGCTGCCGCGGGGGTGGCAGGCGAGGCAGCGCACGCCCGCCGGCACCAGCCCGAAGAACCGCACCCGGTGCACCTCGAACTCGCCCATCGCGCTCCGCCGGCCCCGGCGCCGCTCCGCTGCCGCTGCCGCTGCCGCTCCCGCTCCGCCCCACGTGCGCGCGGCGCGCCGGAACCGGAGCCGCCCCGGGGGCCGCGCGGAACCGGAAGCGGAAGCGGCGGCGCGGCGGGAGATTCGTGCGGTGCCGGCGGCGGGTGCGGGAGCGGGGCCGGGCCGGCGGGGCCGGGGCGCGGAGCGGGGCCGGGCGCACGGTGCAGGCGGGAGGGATCCGGCCCCGAGAGACCCGGCCGGGCTGCCCTGAGCCGTCCCCGCGGCACCGGCGCCGCTGGAGGGCACCAGCGCCCCGCGGCACCGGGCGGCGGCACGGGGGGCGCAGGGCCCGGGGCGGGTCTGGGGTGCCCGGGGGAGGCTGCAGGGCCCGTAGTGGGGTGCGGGCCTGGGGGGCGGTTTCTGGGCACGGGGGGCTCTGGGGCCCGGGGCGGGTCTGGGCTCTGGGCGGGGGGGCTGGGGCTGGATCTGGGGGGGCAAGGACCTGGGCTTGGGGATCCTTGGAGACCGGGGAGGGAGGGGGGGCTGCAGGGCCTGGGGACATTCTATAGGGCCTGGGGGGATGGATCTCAGGATGTGTGGGCCCAGAACAGGGTCTGTGCATGGGGGGTGTGTGGGGCACAGGCAGAAGTTCATCCTGGCGTCCCCAGAGGGGAAGGGACAGGGGGTCCCGCTCCCCTACCTGCTCCCCCTGCCCTGACCGTGTCTCTGCAGTCCCTGGCATGGTGCAGATCGTCATCTCCAGGTGAGCCCCGTGGTCCGGTCCCCGCGGCCCCTGTGCCGGCTGGGGCCCGGGTGACCCTCCCCATCTCTCCCCAGCGGTGGCGCGGGGGCCCTGGCACAGTGGGTGCTGCTGGAGCTGCAGGGCCAGGTGGAGCCCCGGCAGAGCGGGGACCTGGCTGGGAGCCTGCTGGGAGACCTGCACTACACCTGCGAGGTGAGGCCGGACCCCGCCGGGAGCTGCCGGGGACAGCCCAGCCCAGCCTCACCCTCCGCTCTCCCCAGGGCGTGCCCGTGCTCATCGTGGGTCACCACATCCTCTACGGGAAGGTGGTGCAGCTGGAGAAGCCGTTTGCTGTGCTGGTGAAGCAGGCAGGAGCCTCCCAGCCCAGCCCCGCGGGGCCCCACGGCCACTACACCGTTACTGCCCTCATCAAAACCAAGCTGCTCTTCAAAACCCGCCCCAAGCCCATCATCACCCACGTGCCCAAGAAGGTCTGAGGGCAGGGATGTGGGCTATGAACTGTGATCTGCTGCTGGAAAAAGCAGCAGGGACTTGGGGAGATCCAGGACCTCGTCCCTGTCCTGCACAGGGGACTCTGGCACTGCTGGGTGCTGTCTGGGCACCCAGAGCCCTTCCTGGGTCACTTGTCCCCCCCAAAATGACTCTTTTCAGAGAGCAACCAAGCTCTTGGCCACAGACCCTGTGGATCACTCCAGGAGCCGTGGCTCCTGGCAGGTAGGGACTTCCTGTGAGCCTGGGCAGGGGTGTCCCACCCAGGGGCTGCCCACCGTGTCCAGCAGGTCCCAGGGATCCATGGAGGTGCCAGTGTGGAGATGTCTCCTTCTACCCCATCCCTCCAGCTGCAGGGACACCAGTGCCCCGCAGGGACTCGGCCCCAACCTCCCTCAAGTCGGGCAGGGGGTTCAGGGACCCTCCCCAAAACACACCGTGTGTCCTCACTTCAAGTCTTTATTTCCACAACTCCGTCAGGATATAAAAACCAGCCTTTTCCACCCGAAATATGGAAAAAAATTCCCCTGGCAGGTTCAAAAATAAATAGATTTACAAACCATCTGCGATAATACCAAAGAGCTACAAAAGTCTTCTAAAAAACCTTGTATTAAATTAAACAAAAACCAGCTAAAAGCTCCGTCATAGAAAGGGATTTTTATCCAAGTCCTGAAAAAAGGACCCACAGGTGAATTCCCTGGGGAGGGGGAAGTTGGGAAGCACCTTGCCTAAATCTTCCCACTGCTGGGAAGGCAGCGGGGTGGGAGTGATGGGGCCGTGGGTCGGCCAGAGCATGACGTGGCCCCAAAGGGTCTCCAGCAACGCTCCGGCCAGCACACAGCCCCCCCCAGTTTTCCCAGTCTCTCCATGCCAGGATCCCCCCCTTGGCTCTTTGGCAAAGCTGAAGGACCCCGCTGCCCTCCTGGAGCAGCCAGACCCCCCGAAAGGCCTGGGGGGGCTGCCCGTGGGTACGTGCCCGCACGCAGCCGTGGGGCAGAGGCAGCACCAGCCAGCAGTGCCAGCACCGTGCTGACAGAGTCTGTGTGTCCTGGGGGTGGGAAGTGCTGTAGCACCACGGAGGTGGGACTGAAATCCCTGTAAAAAGCACCAGAGGGTGGGAAATTCTGGAGTGGGGTGCGGGGAGCGCGGCCAGCAGCGCTCCACACCTGGATGCTCCATAGGGCACAGCTGGGATGTAGCTGGCAGCACCTGGCTGGGTGATGGGCAGCCCTGGCTCAGCTTCGCTGTGGCCAGCTTGGGATGGAAAAATGAAAATACAGGAAAAGTTTGCATCTTAATAAAGAAAAAAAAAAAAAAAAAAGCAAGATTTCAAGATCTGATGAGAAATGCCAAGGGTTGGGAGCGCTCAGCGCTGCCCAGCAGCTCCAGGACTGGGGAAAAGGGGACTGGGGGTGTTCACTCCAGCATGTGGGATCACCCCAGCACCTGGTGGTTCCAGGATGGGGAAGAGGGGACGGAGGTGATTACCCTGACACATCGGATCGCCATGGCACGTGGGATGACCCTGGCACAGGGACCACCCCATGGTCAGACCTCAGTGAAAACCAGCCCGCACTGCTCCTGCCTCTTGCCACAGCGGCGGGCAACGATGGCCAGGTAGAGGGTGATCAGGGCCACCCAGTAGCAGGCATAGAGGATGGCACCTGAGACGAGGAAGGCCACCTCGGTCTCGCTGAAGAGGTCCTGGCTGTAGGCGGTGTAGGCCAGCCCGCCCAGCAGCACCGCCACCCACACTGACACTGGCAGCAGCCCCACGAAGTTCACCACAATGGTGCGGCGCCCTGAGGTGCCCCAGCCCGACTTGTTGATGGTGGCAATGGCGAAGATTTTGGCGGGCAGCAGGCTGGACATGTAGAGGAGGGCATAGAGGGACATGAAGATCATCTCGGCGTTGCCACGCAGGAAGCAGGCGTAGGTGGCCTTGATGACACCCACCAGCTGCACCGTCAGCAGGAACAGGAGGATGTTCCAGACACGGCCGCGGTAGAAGAGCTGGATGACGGTGGCGATGAGGAAGAAGGGGAAGAAGCCGGTGACCACCGACTCGTAGGTCATCCAGAGGTGATGCTTGTGGAACCAGAGCGCGTTGTAGAGCCACTCGCGGAAGTAGGACTTGCTCCAGCGGGTCTGCTGGTTGAGCCAGCGCAGGTACCGCGTGGGCGTCTCCGTCAGGCACTTGGAGCGAGCCGTGTACTTGGTCCGGTAGCCCAGGCTGAGCACGCGGTTGGTGAGGTGCCGGTCGTCCCCGAAGCTGCACTTGCTGCCCAGGAAGGTCTGGTGGTACCAGTCCTCGAGGAACTGCTGCAGCAGCGCGTTGCGGTACATGCCCAGGGGGCCGCTGATGCACTGCACGCAGCCGAAGTACGACTGGCACGCGCGCTCCACGTTGAAGGCCATCCAGTACCGCACGCTGCTCAGGAAGGAGAGCCACGAGTCGTACTTGTTCAGGATCTGGGGAGGGGATGGACGTGAGCCCTGGCAGTGCTGCAGCCCCCTGGGGCCCCCAGCCCTGCCCTCGCCACCCCGGGGTGCCCTCCCTCGTGCCAGGGTACCTGGACGTCGCCGCCGACGCCGCCGACATGGGGGTCGGCCTCCAGGATGCGGAGCATCTCGGCAGTGCAGGCGGGGTCCAGCACCGTGTCTGAGTCACACACCTGGGGGCAGAGGGAATGTCGAGCCCCGCTCCCGCCGCCCACGCGCGCCCGGCAGACAGCCCAGCCCACAGCCAGGCAAGCCTGAGCCACGGACGGCGAGACCAGGCAGAGCCCCGGAGACCGGCAGGCAACGGAGGGGAGCAGAGCACCCGGTGGTACTGGGGCACCGCCGCCCAGGACACCCATCTCTGGCTGCTGGCACTGAGGGAGGATGTGTCCCAGCCACCACCTTGCACCCCTTGCCACACTGCCCCACGGGATGACACCACAGCAGGCCATGTGCTGAGGAGGTGATGGGACGCCCATGGGCAGCGGTGTGGGCAGCAGTCAACACCTCAGCCGCCCCAGTGCCAGTGGCCCCCAGCCCCGGTGGCTCTTGGCCAGTGCATGGGGCCAGATCCGGTGCCAGGCACCCAGAGGCTACTGGGGATTCCCGGGGCTGCTCCCGTTCCACCCACAGCCCCTCTGCCCAGGACGCTCACTGCCCACGTCCCCCAGCCCATGCATGCACCTGGATATAGTCCACGGAGTCTCCGAGCGCCCGGAAGGCCGTGTACATCACCTCCCGCTTCCCGCCCCACTTCTGGAGGATGCAGGAGTAGGTGTTGCTGCGGACCAGTGCCTGAACGCGGGCCAGCCCTTCCCGCAGCCCGGCCTCCGTCTCCCCCTCGCCCCACGCGTGGAAGTTGCTCCTCCAGATGTAGCTGCCGGAGTGCTCGGAGCCCATCACGTCGTGGAAGATGTCCAGCATGTAGGTGTCATCGGGGCCATTCCCGTCCACCACCATCACCACTTTGAGGTCAGGGAAGGAGATGCGCTTGACGGAGCGTAGGCACTTGGTCAGGTAGTCGGGATCCTCCTGGAAGGCGGCGATGCAGAGGGCCACCGAGCGCCCCGGCCGCACCGGCTGCCCCTCGCCCCGCATGCGCCGGTGCTCCAGGAAGGCGAAGAGGCTCTGGATGAAGAGGTGCAGCCCCAGGATGGCCCCGTAGAGCCCGAAGGAGAGGTAGTGCTTCTCCGTGTGGATGAACTGGTACCCTGTGACGTAGGCGGCCAGGATTCCCCCCAGCACCGCCACGGCGAAGAGGCTGGTCCCCACGACACGCAGGGCCGTGGAGAGGCTCCCTGGCATCTGGGGGGACATGGGGCACCATCAGGGCAGGGGGACATCCTCCCCATCATGTCACCCAGAACGCAAAAGCGGGCTGGCCCTGCTCCTCTGCTGCCCCACGGCCACCCTGTCCCTCACCGGTCACTGGTTTGGGAGTGACACCTTCCCAGTGCCTCCACGGGGCCAGAGGAGGCGCGGGGGTCCCACACACCCCACTGTGTGTGGTGCCAGGTGAGGTGCAGGGGTCCCAAGTACCCCACTGAGGACCGTGCCAGCACCCCCCCCATCCTCCCAAGCAGGAGCACGGCTGCTCGCAGGCGACGGCTGGGCTGGAGGACAGGGAAGGGCACGGGGATGGCAGGGACCGGGGTGTCCCCGGGGAAATCTCGGCCGCGCGGAGTCCTCCTCCAGCAGAGCGCGTGCGGTGGGACCCCCGGCCGCGGGGATGGCAGCAGCCACACCCCCACCCCGCTGCGGGATGGGACGAGCAGCGCGGGCAGGACGGGACTGCGGAGGTGCACCGGGACGCGGGCAGGGGGTGCGGGCAGGTCGGGGGTGCACGAGCACGTGCGGGGGTGCGGGCGGGGTGCGGAGCCAGCCCCAGGGACCCCCGGCGGCACCTCCCGAGCGGCCCCCTCCGGCTTTCCCCCGGTCCCGCAGCCCCCGGCGCTCCCGGCTCCTCCCGGTCCCGCAGCCCCCGGCGCTCCCGACTGCCCGTTACCCCCGGCCCCGCAGCCTCCGGTGCTGCCGGTCCCACAGCACCGCGGGGGCACCCCGAGCCGCCACCAGCGGGCCGGGACGGAGAAGGAGGGACCGGGACTCACCGTGGAGGTGCCGGTGCTGGTGGTGGTGCCGCCGCTCCGCACCCGCCGCCGCCGCTGTGCGCCCGGCCCGGCCCGTGCGGCCCCTTTATACCGCGGCGGGGCCGGCACCGCCCGCAGCCCGCGGGGGCCCCGCCCGGCACCGGCACCGGCACCGGCACCGCCGGCACCGCCCCCGGCACCAGCACCGGCACCGGCTCCAGCTCCGCCCGCAACCCCCGGGAACCCGCCCCGCACCGGCAGTACCTGGCACCGGCCCCAGCCCCGCACTGCGGGAGTGATGACCGGCACCGGCGGCACCGGCGGCACCGGCATCAGCAGCACCGGTGCTGCGCCGGCACTGACACCATCACAGACATCATGGCACAGCTGCTATACCGGCAGCACCGGCAGCGGCTCTGGTGCTGCACCGGAACCGGCATCACCATCACCCGGCACCGGCATCAGGTGCGGGCAGGGCGCGGAGCCAGCCCAGGGACCCCCGGCACGCGCTCGGGGTGCAGGGAGGCACCGGGAACACCGGGAAGGTGTCACCCCCAAACCAGTGATCGGGGAGGGACAGGGACCGGCCACTCCATCTTCCCCCGCCCCGCTCTTGGGACCCCTCTCATGACACCCACGTGTCACCTTCCTGTGCCACCGTGTCGCCCCGTGGCATAAGCCACCCGTGTCCCCGCAGCTGGTGGGTGCCAGGGCAGGACCAGGGTCATCCCGGGGACAGAAGCACCTTGTCCCCTGTGCCGGCCCGATGGCAGGGGACAACCAGCTCCTGCAGGGGCCATTCTGAGTCTGTAGGAGGCACGGCCCCGACTCGGGGCTCAAATTCAGCACTTTTGGGTTCCTCACCCCAGCCACGTCCTGCTGTGCTGGGAGCTGGGTGTGAGGTAATGCTGGGATTGGGCTCGGAGACTCCAAGCACCCGGAGCTGGGAAAGGGGATCCCTGCAGCAGGAGCAGCCCGGGTGGGGACATGGCCAGGACTCCCAGCCTTGCAGGGAAGTGGGGTGCTGGATGCCCCACATTTGGCAGGACACAGGGCAGCTGGGAAATGGGCTCCTGGGGCTGTGCACGGTGGGGCTGGGCTGCCCGGAGCCAGGGGAGCGAGGGGGGCCACCAAGCTGGGTCCCTGAGGACACTGCTCCCCCCACACTGTGGGTGTGCAGCAGCTCCCAGTGCAGGAATGGGGCCCATGGTGCTGCAGCACTCATGGGGACTGCCCTGCCTGGAGGGAGGAGGTGACTCTGATGTTGGGGTATCCCTGAGCACATGAGTGGTCAGTGGTGGTCCCAGCCAGGTACCCTGCAGGGTCTCTTAGCCCCTCCTCAGCATGGAGGGGCTCTTGGTGCCACACCAGAGGGGCCCGTCCTCAGACCCTGTGGTGAGGGAGCCCCCAGACTCGTCAGCATTCCTGTGGTTTGAGTACAGTGCCAAGGAGGGGCCACAGAATTCCACTCTGGGGGTGCAGACAGCGGAGCCCCCCTCCCTCCTGACTCCCCTCGGGGACAGCCACACATTTGGTGCTGCCTAGCCAAAGGGAGCCTGAAGCACTGGCCCTGCCAGCTGCTTGCCCAACTCGGGGCTCACCCTGGGGATGATGCCCACCCTTCCACAGGACACAGGGTCTGGGACATGACCATGATGGCACCCATGAGCTTTGTGTGGCCCCGCAGACATCAAGGACACAGGGCTGAGCAAGTCTCTGTTTAATCCCACACCTCGTCCCAGCGAGGTTCCCCTCCCCTCCGGCATCCTGGAGGGCACGGCAAGCCCTTCCCTGGGGGGGCCGCTGCCCCTGACCCCAGAACAGGACCAGTTCATTTCCACGGGCTCAGCCCCACTATGGCAGCACCACGATCTTCTTCTCCAGTGTCTGCGGGGGGAACAGGACCCTCCTCATGGCCGTGTCCAGCTCCTCCAGCGCCAGCTGTGCGTGCAGCACCGTCGCGGCGTCGCGCTCGGCCGTGGCCACGTGCTTCAGCAGGCGGTACAGGTCCCGCAGCACGTCCCGCAGCACCTGGGCACGGCACGGCGGGCGGGGCCGGCGTCAGCACCGCCCCGCGGCGAGCCCCGGCAGGCGCGGGGCTGCCCCTTCCCCCGGCGCTGCCGGTGCCAGGACACCGCGGCACCAACCGCCGCCACCGCCGGCCGCAGCCTCGGCCCCCCCGTGACTCAGTTTCCCCACATGGCAGCAGCACATTGTGGTGATCCTTCAGCCCAGGGGCAGCGGGGCATGCCGGGATCCCAGCTGTGGGGATTCCCCTGGGGAACTGGCTGTTTCCCCCATGGGAGCTGAGTCCCAACACGCTCGTTACTGGGAACTGCGGAGGGAGGCCACAGTGGTGGAAGAACCGGGCATTTCCAAGTCAAATCAGTGATGAACAACTCCCACAGCTCCCAAGAGCTGGCACTGCCCCCAGCACGGCATGGCACTGTCCACGGCACGGCCCAGCAGCTCAGAGGGACGCCCCCACAAAGCCCCCCTTCCCCAGCATCCCTTTAGTGGGATGAGGGAACCCTTTAGTAGGAGATGCCCAAATTGGGCATCTCAGTCCCTGGGGACTCTCCCTGGAAGCCGCTTGGGAATGAGCCCTGCAGCCCCTACAGAGCACGGGCCCTCCCCAAGGTATGCCCAGGAGCCCCCTGGGGGCTGTCCCTGCCCCAGGGACAAGCAGGGGCTGACCCACCTCAGTGACCTTCTCACTCAGCCCCCGCAGCAGCAGCACCACCACGTGCACAGCGGCCCTTCGCACTTCAGCCTCGGGGTCCGTCCGGGCTATGGCCGTCACACAGCAGGTGACCTGTGGGGACAGGGCAGGGGGGCATCATCAGGGACTGAGAGATGCAGGGCATCCCATCGGAGCAGCCACTGATGTGCTGGCCATGTCCCAAGAATGAGGATGATGAGGATGATGAGGATGGGACCCTCATGCCCTGCTGGGTGCGGGCTCTGAGCAGCTCCCACCAGGGCCAGGCGGCACACGGATGCCTCAGGAAGCTGTATAGGAGTCTGTATAACAATCAGGCAGAGCCAAAAGAATCTAATTAAACCCCAGCAGTGACAGCCGGGAGAATTAGCAGAGCTCGCACCTTCCCAAAATAGCAGCGTGTGGCTCCCTGGCATCACATCAACTGCCGGGATCCACCGGTGCCGAGCGGGAACTGAGGGGAGCAGCCCGAGTGCCAAACCCCTGATGTCTCACTCCAGGAGCACCGGGGGGTGTGGGGAGTGTGAAGCTCTGGCTGCCTCGGGGCACAGACCCATCGCCTCCAGGGCTGCTGGGCCCCTGGGAGTTGCCCCAGTGGGATCTCCCAGTAGCTCCTGAAGGTGTATCTCACCCGCAGCCTGCAGCCAGGGCGGGTGAGGGCCAGCTCCGTGACACTGGTGATACCGATACTGATAATTAAGATAACGGGAGAGTAACAAGGTGTCATTAAGCGGGAGGTGTCTCTGGCAGGCACCACTTGTGCCCCCAGGTCTCTTCTGGCAATGGCTGCCACGGGTGGAGCACGTACCTAAAATCAGGGCTAGAACCTCCCTAGTGTTTGCTTCAGGCCCCATGACTTTCATACCCCACAGTATCAGCAATTATCACTCATGTCCTTTATGGAAATGTCTCGTTTCCATATGGAAATGTCCCATTTCCAGGTCCTCAGCAGCCCAACCATGTGCTAACAAATGCGCTCGTTAAGGAGAGGCCCCATGCTCCCCAGGCAGGGTCAGGGGAAGGATGGAGCCGGTACCTCCTGGATGATGGAGCCCAGCTGGAAGCCGAGGTGCTGGCAGAGCTGGCCCAGGTTGGAGAGGCTGCTGGCCCTCAGGGCACTGTCGGGATCCCGGGCGCCCCGCAGGAAGGCCCGGATCAGCGGCTCGCGGTGCTGGAACACCATGTCCCCTGCAAGGGAGAGCAGAGCTGTGTGTCACCAGCATGGAAAGGCTCACCTTTCCTTGCCAAAGCCCTGGCTCCTTTGAGAACAGATGGGTTGGGCATCTGCCTTGCAGCACCACTGAACAGCTGGATGCAACATCTGGAGTGTGGCTTGTGCCCCCCAGCACACAGCCCATGGCACAGAACTTGGGGCTCTTTGGCACGTTCCAGTCCTCCCATGGGGTTTACTCACAGTCCTGCAAACACACCAAGTGTGAATCTCGAATTCCGACACCATCCACACCCAATCCCCTGCCCCAATTAGCGCGCAGAGGCGCTGTGGATGTGTGAGCTGCTAATGAGAGCTCACGCCCGTGCTCAGCATCCACAACTATCCCGGGAGTGCGGTCATCCCACAGGAGCTGAGCAGCTGTGTGCCCCAAGGTGTGGACACACCTCCTGCCGGGCAGAGCCTTGAGGGCTGGAAAGAACGCTCCAGAAGGCCAGCTGGCCTGTGAGTTCTATGTTTTTCCATCTCTCTCAAGCTCTAGAAACTCCTTGGACAATGGTGTCCGGCAGCAGATGGAGGCAGTGGGGTGGATGCCTTGGGATGCTCCAGGGTGTGGAGACAGGAATGATCCTTGGGGGCAGTGGAAGTCCCCCACCACCCTGTACACCCACCCAGGGCTGGGGGCTGGCACAGGGTGGGGGAGCACAGGGCAGTGCTGTGATGCCAAGGACTTGCTGGGAATGTATCATGCTCTGTGGCTGCATCCCAGGACTTGGAATCACAGCAGTATGAGCAGGGCAGGGTGATCCGAGTGGGATCCCCTCCAAAGCCAGCAGTGCACCAGCCTCTGTGCCAGATGGCTACAGAAGGGGCATGCAACACTTCCTTTCCCCTCCTAGATAGCAAAAGCCACTCCAGTGGGACAGAAAACAGGGATGGGCACAGGGCAGGAGGGAGGCATGGTAGTCTCTTGGCAGAGCAGGAGAGCTCAGAGCCACAGAGAGCTGTGGAGCGATCCTGGAAGTGCTGGATAAATCCTTGCTCTCAGATGCTGAAGCTTTGCAACAGAAACAACTCGGTGCAATTTGTTCTATAAATATGCCGGCGAGCCGGGACGTGCAGGGGCAGCTGCCCGCGGCACCACGGCGAGCGGGGAGAGCGCGGTGCAGGATGTGCCACCATCCCCAGGGCAGCTGCCAAGGGCAACCAGACACACGGACATCGCCCGGGGAGGTCTGGGGCTGAGGGGCTCTGAGCTGATCACTGGAGCCCCACAGGACACAGTGGGATGCCCTGCACCCATCCCAGCAGCGAGGATGGATGGTGGCACAGCCAGGCACTGATGCCACAGCTGGCAGAGCCCAGGGATGACACTGGTGCCAGGGAATGTGGCACAGGCCACAGGAGAGTCACAGTCCCGGGGTTCAGGGGGTCCTGGCTCTTCAGGGGCATCCCCAGCCAAGGCACACAGTGCCCACCCGGTGACCAGGGAGCTCTGCCTGGCTGCCCCAGCACTGCTGCCACCTCCCTGGCCGTGTACAGCTCCAGCTGTGCGCTCCCGCTGGCCAGGCCTCCTCCACAGAGTCAGGCAAGGCATTTTAGGACGTGCCCCAACAGCAGATGCCAGAAAGGCATCATCCAGCTTCTACCTCTGAGCCCGGCGTGTCCGGGCGCTTCCCGGCAGTCTCCAAGCGCGGTGCTGCTGACCGAGGGGATGGCGGGCTGCTGGCAGGACCTGTCATCCTGCTCCTGCTGCTGGCAAACCCCAGCCAGCTTCTCTTTGGCTTTCAGACCCTTCTCACCTTCTGACAACAAAAGTCCCCTGTGGGCTTCCCCCCTGGTAATGGTGAGGCCAAGTGGTGCTGTGGCTGCTGGCAGCGGGCAGTGCCATGCCCACGGCCACGGACTCACCCAGCGCCCGGGTGACACGCATCAGCACCTCGCCCAGCTTCATCCTGGTGACAGCGGCCATGGTGTCCTCTGTGCCCTGTGCTGGGCACTCGTACTGTGCCAGCAGGACGGGCAGAATCCGCTCTGGATACTCACTGGAGAGCAGGGCAATGCCTGGAGGGAAGAAAAACTGGAAAATCAGTAATTTAGCAGTTGGCAGCAGGGGTCCACTCGCTGCTGCTGGGTGATGCCCTTTGACCCAGTGAGGACTTGCTGCACTGGGGGCAGCTGGGAACTGCAGCCAATGCTTGGGCACAGGGTCTGGTCACTGCTCCCAGCTCTTAGCCATCAGCACATGGTGCACTCAGTCTCTGTCCCTGCTGGATTTACCTGGCCCAGGCTGGGAGCAGGAGGCAGTGCGTGCTGCATGCCCACTGCATCTCCCTGGGGTTGATGAGAGATCATATCCCAGACGCAGGGATCAGACCCTTCTCCAGCTCCAGTGCCCTCCCCTGAACACACTCCAGCCCCTCAATGACTGTCTTGTCACGAGGGGCCCAAAACTGACCCCAGGATTCCAGGTGTGATGGCCAGCACATCAGGAATACATCACTGGAGTCCGGCTCCATGAAACCCAGCGGTGCCACAAGCACCGGTGCAGCCCCAGCCCTGCTGCTGTGACAGGGAGCAAGCGGGATATGGGGACCTGTGTGGCATGGCCCCCAGCCCTGTGCTTGGCACGGCACGGCTCGGCATGGCACAGGTGCCGCTGCCACGGGCCGGGTGAGTCAGTGCTGCAAAGGAACCGCATCAGGGTTAATCACCAAACGCACGGCAGCTGCACCGGCATTAATCACCGGGACGGTTACAGCCTTTGTGCTCCAGCCGTGGGCAAGGACAGACCCATCCCTCTCAAGACCGTACAGGCAGCGGGAAGCACAGCAAGAACTCCTTTCCCAGCTGCTGCCAAAGGTTACCAACCCAACGGCAGCGGTGCCAGCACTGCCGTGGGCCAAGGGAATGGCACGTCCCCTCCACGGAACCCAGGGGACTGTGACCATCCACTGTCACACAGGACACACATGTCACCAGTGAGGAAGCACCTGCCTGCAGATCCCACGGGCAGCCCGGTGCTGTGGGGCCGTGCCGAGCGTGCTGGGGCAAGCACTGACCCGAGGGTTTCCTGGGAAAGGGTGTGAGTACTCAGGAGCTGACACCTTGGCAGAGCCCTGAGGGAGCACCAGTGGGTCCCCCATGTCCTGCTCCTCTGCCAGCCTCAGCTGAACAGACCCCTCCGTGGGTGCCAGGGCTGTGCCCACGCTGTACTGGAACTGCAGCCCCAGCCTGTGGCACAGACCTGGCACAGGGATGGTGACCAGCTCCAGGGAGTAAGAATAACTGGGAGATGAAGTCTCCAGCTTCAGGAACTCGGCATAGAGCCCACACGTGGCCCCAGGCTTGATGGAACAGCACAAAGCCACAACCTGAGAGGGCAGGAGATGCCGAGCCCTCAGCCTGGCAATGGCTCTCCTGCTCTTCACTCCCAGGGCGCAGAGCCTCTACAGCACAAAACCTTCCCTGACAAAGGGCTGGCACTTGGCCCGACAGGCACTGCTCACCTTGGATGGCTGAGAGGTAGACAAAGGCGTCCTCGTGCTGCACATTCTCCAGGAACACCTGGAAGGAAGGAAAGTGCCATCAGCAGGGACCCTGGGCTGGGCCAGCAAGGCCAGAGGACTCCAATAACCGTGACCATCTCCAGGCTGATGGCCTGCTCAGCACCAGCTCTGCTGGTGGGGGACACAGCAGGGGACAAGGGACCAAGGCAAGGGACAGGGACCACAGCAGGAGCCTGGTACCTGCAGCAGCTTCTCCTGAAGCCGAATTGCCTCTGGATCCCTCTGGGTGACCAGGCTGGCGAGGCGGCGCAGGGCAGCTGCCCGGCTGGGGGGCTGGGGGTCGTAGGCCGACACCAGCAGCTCCTGGAGCCCAGCCGGGCCCGGGCTGTCGGCACGCGGGGCTGGAGAGGCGCTGGGCTCCCGGCGCGTGCTCTGCTCCTTGCTCCTCTCCCTGTGAGCCGAGGGGCTGCCGTGCCCGTGCCGCGGCGCCGGGGGGCTGGGGGCTCTGCCAGCAGGGCGCCGTGCTGCCCTGCCCGGCTTCCTGCCCAGCACGCCGTCGGCAGCGGCGCCCACCGTGCCGGGGGAACAGGCGCCGTGGGTGCAGATGGCGATGCGCAGGTCCGAGGCCAGCTCCTGGGTGAGGGGCTCGGGGTAGGTGCGGGACAGCTCCTCCAGCAACGGCACCAGCCGCTTCAGCACCGCAAAATCGCTGGACTTGAGCTGTGGAGGGAGAGGAGCAGCACTGGCAGCAATGTAACGAGGGGTCACTCCCTGGGATGCTCCCAGGAGGGTGGGCATGGGGGTGAGGAGCTCCAGAGCCCCATCCCCAGCTCGGGAGCTGCGCTCCAGGCATCTCGAGCTCCTCTTTGCCCAGCGCCAATCCCAGCCCTGGCAGCAGCCACGGGAGAAGATGGGAAGCGCATGAACCTGAGGAACAGCAGTGTCTGAGTATGGGGACCAAGCCAGGGACATCCCTCCCACCAGCACTGTGCCAGACTTGCCATCAGTCCTGCCTGGAAGGATGCTCCCAGCACAGCAGCCATGACCTGTCCTGAGCTGGAGAAGCTCTTGCCCTAATCTGGATTTAACTGCTAAAATCTGGGATGTGAAGCCTGAAAAAGGGTGCTTTAGCAGAGATTTTGGACGATTGCATAAAACCCTTCGCCTGCTGAAACCCAATCAGCTCTGTAGCTGCTTCCAAAACCTTTCACATTCCATTTTCCAAATTATATCACTCCCATTAACGCAAAAGTGGGAGCAGGATCTTGCCTGGGAGGGGCCCACTGCAGCCACAAGACTCTGGCTTTAACTTCTCTTCAACTACAGTTCTTTTCCCAGTATTAGAAATTTAGCAATAAGAGACAATAAATTATCTTTTTTCTGTTAACAGCTGGATCTTCCTTAGGGCAAATCCAGTGGTGAAACAACGCCAGCAGCTCAGTGATGGCAGCACATTAATGGATGTGCCATTGCTTCCCATGGCAGCTCCACTGAGTGACACAGAGGTCATATATATATATATATATATATACACATATATAAGTATTACAAGGTAACTGAGAGATATAAATAACAATATAAATATGTATAAAAATGTAAATATAAAAGTCTGAGGGGATTTTCAAGGGTACAGCCCGCATGGGAAGTTCACAATGCTCTGCAGCCAGAGTCTGTGACCGTGTAGGGATGCAGAGGGTGCAGTGCTGGTATTTAAAGATGCTGGATGTGACTGCACTGCTGTGTCAGTGCCTTTTTAGGAGAGATTATAAATTAATTAATTGGGCTCTTGGGGGTGCCCTGCTCTGACTGAATCCTTGGTCAGCACCCTGGCACTGCCCCAAAGGAAAAAAATTATGTATCTATGTCTCTGTATCTATCTACAGGCTGTGACCAAGCAGGGACCCCAAGCCAGGGCACCCTCGGCTGGGCGTGGCAGTGCCAGCCCCCCTGCCCCACACCCACCCAGCTTCGCCCCTCACCTGGACGGCCCCGCCGAGCACGGCGGCCACCAGCCCCATGGCCATGGCGAGGGTCTGCGCCTCGGCCGCCGCGCCGGGGCCCTGCGCAGGGTGGGCGCACGCCCGCTGCAGCACGGCCGCCAGGAACTCCTGCACCTGCCAAGGGAACAGCCGTCAGCAGCAGGGACACCCCCGGCCAGCTCCCCTCAGCTCCCGCTGCCTCTGTGCCCAGCCGAGCTTCCCCGTCCCACGCAGCTCTCCAGCACAATTCCATACAAACCAGCCTCCCCATCCCATGCAGCTCTCCAGCACAATTCCATACAAACCAGCCTCCCCATCCCATGCAGCTCTCCAGCACAATTCCATACAAACCAGCCTCCTCATCCCATGCAGCTCTCCAGCACAATTCCATACAAACCAGCCTCCCCATCCCATGCAGCTCTCCAGCACAATTCCATACAAACCAGCCTCCCCATCCCATGCAGCTCTCCAACACAATTCCATACAAACGAGCCTCCCCATCCCATGCAGCTCTCCAGCACAATTCCATACAAACCAGCCTCCCCATCCCATGCAGCTCTCCACAACAATTCCATACAAACCAGCCTCCCCATCCCATGCAGCTCTCCAGCACAATTCCATAGTGTTTGGACACCGCTCTCAGGGATGCACAGGGTGGGATTGCTGGGGTGTCTGAGCAGGGCCAGCAGTTGGACTCAGTGATCTCTGTGGGTCCCTTCTAATTCAGAATACTCTGTGATTCTGTAATTCTGTGAAAACCTTCCCATTTTCGTCCTGTTGCCGCTACCCCAATCCCAGTGTGGGCTCAGCCAAGTCACGTCCATAACTGGGACAAGGTGATGGTCAAACTGGTGGGGTCTCTCGGCAGCAGAAGCCCCCCTGGGGCTGGCTGGCTCCACCATGGGATGGAAGCTGGGAAGGCAACTGGGATAGTCCCAAATGGAAGCTCAAGGTGGGTCTGTATGGAATTGCCCTGGGTAAAGGCTTAGAAATCCCAGAGCCAAGGAGCACCAGCCCCTGTCTACAATTCTCCCTACCAGCCTCCCCCTTACCCTGCACAGCTGACACTCCAGCTGAGCCATTTCCTGTGTTCTCACTTACTTTGGGATTTTTCCCACAATATTTTTATTCCACGTGTAACGATCCTGCCTGGTTGGCATTGGCCTTCTCCAGACTTGGCACCAACACCTTTGATCCCACAGACTTCCTGCCTTCCTAACAGATCCTGAAATTAGGGAGTTGATGTCTCCATGCCTTATCTTCTCCCAGACAAGCCTGGGAAGGGTTTGGATCAGGGTCACTCCTACCTAAGAGGTGTGTTGCAACAAAGGAGGAATTATTGTGTTCCTATTTCAGAAAACAAAGTATGAGGACAACAAGGTCCTCTTGCACCAAATTCCAAACTTCCACCCCCAGGGCACTGGGTGCAGGCAGCATTTCCTCCTCAGCTGCCAGATTCCTTAAGCACATCCCTTAAGCAAGGAGGGAGGCTGTGGAAAAAGGCTTTGGAAAACGCTGCATAAAAGGCTCAGGTACCTGCTGGGATAATTATTCCAGAGAAGAAATTCCATCAAACAGCAAGTAAGTAAAAAAAATTGGAATATTTGCTCTCACAACACAGTGACACACAAGCTGGAGGGGTTGAAGTTATATTTAATATAAAAATAAAGGAAAATTGTGAATAAATAACAGTAGATTGCAACTGAGAAAAATGAAAACTTAAAAAAAATAATCTAGAAAAAAAAATTTAAGTGGGATGGAAAAAAAAAGAAAAATAAAACACTGGGGCACAGTTGTGTCTCAGGCAGGAGGAGAGAATCCTTGGTGCAGTGAGGAAATCAAGTTGACCTTGGTTATGGAGGAGAGTATGTAAATAAAATAAATGTGCAGTTGGGGGGGGGGCACAGCAGCTATTGCTCCTGGGCTCCAGCTTTGGAAGGATGGATCCCACTCACTTCCACCCCATTAGGGCCCCCCAAACGCCCCAGGGAACCCCACACTGCAGAACCTGCTCAAAGCCTGTCCCTGTCCCAGCCCGGGGCCTCGCTGAAACACAACCCCAGGCAGGAGGAGAATGGATTTTTTGTCTGGATTTCTTTGGTGGTGGGTTTTTATCCCAGACTCCCGGCTGGACCCTGAAACCTGGAAAAACCCTTCCCCGTTTCCCAGCGCGACTCTCCGGCCCGGCGGGTGGGTGTGATGGGAGGCAGGTGGGGACAAAGCGCTGCTGGCTGTGTCCCCTCTGCTGCTGAGCACACAAAGGCTCCTTTGTCCCGAAGGAAACGTGAGGAAACCTGCCTGAGCCGCGACCGCCCCTGCCCACGGCAGCACGGGGAGCTGGCATGGCTGGGGCACTGGGGGAAACACAGCAATAAAACACAGGATGAGGAAGTTCAAAGCCACCGGATCTGCAGGGGATCTGCAGGGGATCCAGAAGGGAATGCCACGCTGCCCTCGGTGTCCAGCTGCCTTCCCGACCAACCCCATCCAGGACAGGCTCAGGGGGGAAGATTTTAAAAATCCTTTTTGGGACCAGGGTCAAGGGGCACCAGTGGCCTTTGAAATTACAATATTTAATAAATTTGGCACTGCCCATTCATGAATGTAGGAGCACAGTTATGTCAACCAGGTTGCTCCCATCCAACCTGGCCTTGGGTACTTCCAGGAATGGCACGGTTACTTCTCTGGACAACCTGTGCCAGGGCCTCACCACCCTCACAGGGAGGAATTTCTTCACTGTACCCCTTCTAGCCCTGCCCTCTGTCAGGAGGAAGCCATTCCCCTTTGTCCTGTCACTCCAGGCCCTTGTAAAAGTCCCTCTCCAGCTCTCTTGGAGCTCCTTTAAGGACTGGCAGTCTCTCTACAGGTCACTCTGGACCCTTCTCTTCCCCAGGCTGAGCAATCCCAACTCCTTCAGCCTCTGCTCCTGGCAGCGTTCAGCCAATCACCCCGGGCTTTGCCACGACCAACCTGCACAATGTCAGTGAACACGGTGTCAGAGACGCCCTCGCACAGCGCAGCCACCAGCTGCAGGACCAGCAGCTTCCTCCCCTGCCTGGCCTGGTACTGCTCCAGCTCCAGCAAACTCCCTCGAGGCTCCACAGCTGGGTTTGGAGCCGCCTCGTCCTCCGCAGCCACCTGAGTCAGCTCCTGCCGGGAAGGGAGCGCAGGCACGGCGAGGCAGCGGTTAAACACCGGGCCAGGAATGCCAGGTGACTCCTCACACCACCACCTCCTTCCAGCTGGTAGATGAAGGTTTCTGAGAGCTGTCCACAGCTCCTGGGTGTCCCATCCCTATCCCCTCCTTTGACTATGGGCTGGGGCACAGAATCCCAGTCCAACCCAGGCCTGGAGGGAACTGTGGGGGGCTCCAAGTGAGATCAAAGGAAGCAGGTATGGGGCCCCTCTTCTAGAGCCAAGGAAGCAACAGGGATTATTCCCAGCCTCCAACACACTTCAAACATGCTCCTGTAGTTAAAACAACCCAGGGGGAGGATGAGGTTTAACCCTTTCAGGGACAGGGCTGCTCCCACTCCTTGGCTTCCCAGCCAGCACACAGGGCTGCTCCAGCACATGCCATAGCCCAGGACACACAGGGGGATGATCCCTCTTTTGCCTTCTGCTTGTCCAGGGAATCCCTTCCTGCAGGTATGCCCCAGCCAGGCGATGGCTGCCCTCACCTTCAGGCAGTGGATGAAGAAGTCTCCAGCCAGACCACTCTTCTGGCAGTGGGACAGGAGCTCCACCAGGCTCTCCACATGGCACTGCTCCAAGGAGATCTTCTGGTACAGGGCCTCATCTTCATCGCTGGAACAGGTCACTGTGTCACCAACACACACCCAGAACCCCCTGACACCCAGACTCCAGGGCATGGTGAAATCCCAGTCTGCATTTCCCTGGAAGCCTTCCTTCCCAGCACTTCCCAGCAGAGCCTGGAGGCAGCTGAGCCAAACATTGCCCAGGTAATTTGGGCTCTGCTTATTAACTAACCTGCACTCATTAACAGAAACCATGAGCCCATAAATAACAGGATTAGTGCTGGGTAAGTTAGGCAGTGGTCAGAGCCATGGCAGCAAGGGCATGGGCAGAGCCAGAGCCAGTATGGAATAATTTTAAAGTAGTCCCAGTTTAAGCAAGGCAGAACTGCTTCTAATTCTGGTCTTCCAGTACCTAAAGAGAGTTTATAAAAAGGCTGGAGAGGGACTTTGAGTAAGGGCATAGAGTGACATGACAAGGGGGAATGGCTTCCCACTGACCGAAGGTGAGTTAGATGGGATAATGGGAAAGAATCCTTCACTGTGAGGGTGGGGAGGCCCTGGCACAGGTTGCCCAGAGAAGCTGTGGCTGCCCCATCCTTGGAAGTGACCCAGGCCAGGCTGGACTGGACTTGGAGCAACCTGAGATAGTGGAAGGTGTTCCTGCCCATGGCATGGGGCAGAACAAGATGAGCTTCAATGTCTTTTCCAATAAAAAAAAACGCCTGTAATTCTAACTCAGGTCAGGAAAAGCTTGAAAAGAAGCCAAACCAAATGTATTTGTGGGGATTTTGCTGCAGGTGCTCCCAGCTTCCAGCACACCCCTGGGCACAGCTGTGCCTCTGCCAGCCCCACAGTGCTGCCCTGGCCCTCCTGCCAGCTCACAGCCCCTCTCTTTAAACCCAGCCTCCTGCTGCAGGACATCCCAGCTGGCGTGGCTGGAGACTAAAGGCTGCAGTTAATTCCCAGCATGGCCAGCTCTGTCTCCACTTAGAGGCCATCTGCCCGCGCCAGAGGAGCTCCGTGGCTGCTCCGCGACGCTGGCACTGCCACAGTCTGTGTTGTGACTGTGCCACCTGTGCCCCAGGGACTCTGCTCACTGTGTCACCAGACAGGCTCGGGCTGGAGGTTGGAAGCTGAATTTGGGGGGTGTTGAGATTGGAAATGTACATCCCCTTCCCAGGCACTGTGCAGGCAGGCAGAGTGCACACCAATGCTCAGGTGGAGCGTGATGCATTTGGGGCTGGAAGTCAGAGCTCTGCACCATGTCCAGGGAACTTGGGGGCTGCGTTGGCTCTGTGGGCTATGTGGAAATGTCACCTGCCCAAGCTCGAAGGGATGAGACCCTGTGGGATGGCTCTGGCTTTGCCCAGGCTCTCTGCCAGGCTTCCCTGGAGAGCCCTGGGTGCTGAGTGACCCAGGGACTGTCCCACAGCACTCACCTGATGGTTTCCTCCACGACGATGGCAGCACCGCCCTCGCTGCCCACACGGAGCTGGCACTGTGGGTGTAGGGTGGGCACGTGGCTGCTCAGCCCTGCCAGGCCTTCCAGCACAGCCAGGGACTGCTCCCGCTCTGCCTTCTCCAGGAACCACAGCAGGATGTCCTGGCACGGGGAGCTGTCAAGGAGAAAGGAGCCAGTGGTGACACTGCTCTGCCCACTGCACCTTCCCTGCATGTTTTGGGATGAGGGACGTGACTGGAGTGCTCCCGAGCAGCCACGGGCTCTCCTTGGGATGCTCCAGCTCCTGGCTCTGGCAGTGAAAGCATTTGTGCCTGTTTCTAAGGGAATCAGCAGCACATCCTGCCCTTCTGGTGCTCCCAGATGGAAGGATTTGGGTTCCTCCACACTTCAGGCTGGCAAGGAAGCACTGTGAACACCCTTGGCACGCCCTGCCTGCGCCTCACGCCGAGGTGACAAGGGCTGGGTGGCAGTGCCAAGGGAGAGGAGGAAGGAGATGGGAGCACTGAGGTGGCACGGGGAGCCCTGCCAAGGAAAGAAGCAGGTTAATGAGGTGAAGCAGCCGCACTGGGCCGTGCCAGGGGTCTGGAAACCCGAACACTTCCAGGCAGCTGTGGGTTCAGTCATCCCTGCCAAATTCCTTAGCAAAGGAAGCAGCGACTGCTGGCCCAGCAGCAGCGTGAACTTGGCGCGTTCCACCAACTTGTCACGGCACTCACTGCTCTTTGAAGTGATTAACGAGGCCTTTAATATTAAACAGCAGAGACTGTGTCTACACACACCTTTTAGGGAAAGCCTCCACACGCCAGGATCACCAGAGCAACTGTGCAACCCCACCTGGAATGTTTTTACCAGGCTGGTCCTAACTCCAGGGAAAGCCTGGGGGGACCAAGGAGACAGGACAGCCAGCACCTGGTCACCCCTGTCCCTGCCACGACTGGCACGTGTGGTGCTTCCCACTGTACACCAGTATGGGCATGGCATGGGGGATCAGCTGCCAGGAGGCAGGTCCTGATTGTACCAGAGGAGAGTGATCCCAGACCCTGTACTTCCAAGAGGCACTGCTTAAACTGTTTTTCCAGCTTTTATGCTATTTGTAGATCCCTCCATCCAGTTTCCAGCATCACTACCTCCATCCATGGACAACCACAATCCCTGCTCCTGGCAGAGCCACCCGCTGCTCCCCGAGGGCACGCTCACCTCTACACAGAACATCCTGGCTTCAGGGAAGACAAAAACTAACAAGAGAACAGCTTCCTCGGGCACGGGCTGCCAGTGAGGTCGTGTGCCCTGCCTGTGGTTACTGCCTGCTTGGAACGAGAGTGCTTTGGGATGAGAAGGTGGATCTCTGCTCCTGCCTGTGCCCTGAGCGTGGCTGCTGGAGTTGGGCAGAGCCCAGCAGATGAAACCCCAGCAGAAGCAGAGTACAAACCCTCCCTTACCGTAAGTATGACACATTCTGCTTGGCGAAGGAATAGAGGGAAAACACCACTCCCAGGACTGACTGTAAGGATCCCAGCAGCAGGCTCGAGCTGTCATTCCCAACCACATACACCTACGGAGAGAGGGGCACAGGGAGGGGAGTCAAACACCTGCACGGGGCAGAGGGGAGCTCAGGAACACGTCTGTGCTCAGGGAAGCTATCAGGGAGGATGGTGGAGGGCTCTCAGCCTCTTCCTTCAGTCTGGAGGCTGTCTTCCCTGATTATGCCACATTCCCTATTAAAACCCGCCTTCAGCACCGTCTTTCTCCAAGCATTTGCTTAACCACAGCAGGGCTCCAAGCTACAGGAAGGTTGCAGGCAGCTTTTTGTGAAGTCTGCTCTTTAGGAGTAAGGTCCTGCCTTACCCAGGGATGCAACAGGCCCCCTGGAATGAGCAAATCTTCACTGAATTACTGGAAATCTCAAATATAGAGATCAGTCACGAGCAGGGCAGCTGGGCTAGTGGGTGCTGAGCTGAGGCACTGGGCTGCTCAGGCTCAGGGTGGGGGACTGCAGGGGCTCTGGGAATGTTGTTGGTGCTCAGGGGGATATTACAGGGGCTCTGGGGATGCTGTGGAGGCTCGAGGGGGGGTTGCAGAGGCTCTTGGGGGGATTGTAGAGGCTGTTGAGGGGGCTATAGGGGCTCTGGGGTGATTGCAGAGCCCTGCTCCTCTCCTCCACCTCATCCAGCACCCTCCCAGGAGGCTGAGAAATGGTCCCCACAGGGCCCTGCCCTGCTCCATTGATGCACACAGACCTGTTTTCACGTGCTAATCCCCACGGAGCCATTCCTCCTCCCCAGACCCTTGTGTACACAAAGCCTCCCGATGAAGCCCCAAGGATGGTTTCTCACTAAGCATCAAATGACACTTGTTAGGCAAGAAACCTACCCCCAAACCTGGGGTCCCCTCACTAATCTGGCTGCTGTCAGGCCCCTAGTGCTCTGCCATTAAGGAAGGACCCACCCCAACCCCCCCCAGCACTGCTCTGGGAGGGAGCAGCCCTCCAGACTGGTCTCTGCCTGCCAGCCAGTTACAACAGATCATTACTGGGAAAATAGACAACAATCCCAGCATTTAAGAGCTTAGCCTGCCTCGGGGCATGCCAGGAAGCAAGTCACCAGCTTCTGAAATTTGAATTCCTGGACTGGAGATGTCCTTCTGGGTTGGAACGTGGAGCAGGAAGCTGCTGGAGCATGCAGTGTGGCACTGGGGTTACCGGTGGGAATGGCAGGAAATGGAGTTATGAGGGGAGGTGTCACAGGAGAGTCCCCCACAAAAAACACTCATACTTCACAGGAAGCACAAGGATGGACCTCACCAATCCCTCAAAGGCAAGAACCAAGATCTGTGCTCCAAGGAAAGCTTAGAGCTCCTTACAGTGCCTAAGGGGGCTCCAAGAGGGCTGGAGAGGGCTTTGGACAAGGGCCTGGAGTGACAGGACAAGGAGCAATAACTTCCAACTGCAAGAGGATGCATTGAATGGGATACTGGGAAGGAATCCCCCCCTGTGAGGGTGGTGAGGCCCTGGCACAGCCCGTGTGAAGGCTGGGGTACTCCTGCAGATGAAAACCAGACAACTGAGCATGACTGCAGGAGACACTGGGTTTGTGTGGCCCAACACACACTGAACTGCTCACCAGGTCTCAAACCAGCCCTTTTTCCCACCCAAAGCAGACACGGTACCTTGAGCACATCTTCCACACAGCTGCCCAGCTCTGCCTCTGGCACCAGCACGGCCCCTGCTGTCAAATCCTCCAGTGCCAGCTCTGAAAGCAAAGGGCAGAGACGTGAGCCCCCCAAAACATCCCAGAGCCCCCAGCAGCAGAACTGCCCCACCATTCCCTGCACCCAAAAGCACTTCCACAGCTCCCTTCCCTCCCCATGGGAACAGACCAGCCCTCATTAGCCATACTAATTGTGCTGTAGTGTCGTAAGCCCCCAAGGAGACATGGAAATCAACACAGACCACAACTCCATGATGGATGATCCCCCAGAGAGCTGCTGGTCAGCGTGGGGAACCAATAGCTTCCGTCTGGAAGCCCAAAACAAGGATGTCAGACTGGGAGAGGTTCCCAAGGAGCACGGGGCAGAGGCAAACTGCTCAGCTCCCACGCTGCAGTGACTGGACTCAAGTAGGGGTAAATACGGTGTACCCAGACAAACTGACAGGGTCAGCACAGAGAGCTGGGCTGCCACACTCCCCTGCCTGGCTGCTGGCCTGAGAAAACTCAGATGGAATGACAAAAAACAGTGAGGAGCAAAACCAGACCCTTCCCCAATCCAGGGAGGTACCTGTGGCCTCGGAGCAGCGTCGGAGCGGTGCCAGCAGGGGCTGGAGCAGGTGCCTCTCTGCCAGCTGTGGCTGCTCCCTGGCCATGGTGAGCAGCGTGGTGGTGGCCACACGCTGGAACTGCCGCGCTGCCACTTTGTCCTGGATGTGCAGCAAGTCCAGAATCTGCAAGGAAAAAGAAACAAGGATCAGCGACCCCTCAGAGGGGACAGCCTGGCGCCTCGCAGCAACCAAGGAGCCACCCATGTGCTGCTTTGCTGGGCAGCTGGCATGACATTCCATGTGTGAAAGAGCCAGTGTCCTTCCCACACGCAGGGCTCAAACCAGGAGCCTGCCCCACTCCCAGAGCCAAAAGCTAGAAGTAAGAGCTACACATGGAGCTCTGTGTAGCACAGTGCCAAGTACCTCGTGTGAGCAGACATCATCATCCAGCATTTCAATACAACATGGAAAATTCAAGAGTGGGAACGTCCTACTGCCAGAAAAACATCTCCTGGCTTGAGCCAGGCCACACTCAAGCAAAAGGAAGAGCCCCAGCACTCCCCAAGCTGAGAGCTGGCTCTGCACTCCCTGGCAGAGGGGACAAGGGACTTACCTGGGGGCACACCTGTCTGTAGTAGTCCTCAAGGGACAGGCACTGCTGTGGGCAGGCAGCCAGGATCTTCCCAACTGCATCGCATTTCCTCCAGTCCAGAGCTGCTGCTTCAGCACCAGCACCACCTACGACAGCAGCAGAAATCCCAGGTCAGCTCCGACCCACGGACAGCTCTGGCTGAAGCCAGGTGTTCCTAGCCAAAAATTGCATTTTGAGCTTTTATTGCTCTTTCAGGAGACACCTGAACTTAAGGAGAGAAAGGGGGAAATTGCTGTCCAAGAGCTCTGATAATGGAAAACAACTCCTACAGCCAGGTGGGTGAGCCAAAAGTTGGGGAGAGGTTGTGCTTGGATGGTTGGAGTTGGCCAGATGAGATTTTGGCACTAAAACCTGTAGGATTCAGCTTGTGGAGAGCAACAGCTTCCTCTTCCCTGGCAGGACATGGAGCACAGGGGATGGGATGGGTCTCACTGTCCTTACAGCTCTCACAGGCCCGTGCCCAACACGGCTCCCACCACGCTGGCACTGGGACAGGGCACTCCCCAGGACTGATCCCACTCTGGACACACACAGTGTGTGACCCCATCGAGGCACAAACAGGCCTGGAGCCTTTCAGTGTGGCCCTCTAACATACGTGTATCCCAAACTAGAGCAGTCTGGGAGCTCAGCGCAGTCAGAGGCAAAGTCACCTCAGCCTGGCACAAGCCATCCAGCTCTTGTGGCTCTGCTCTTCTGGGCCTCTCATGGGATGAACTGTCTCAAGACACCTCTGAATCTGTGATGCTGGGACCCAGGGCCCCCCACTCACCGTCTGTGCCCTCCAAGACCCCCCGAACCACGGCCTGCACCCCGCCAGGCCTCAGCAGCCTCTCGGAGAGCAGGTGCCCACACAGCCGCCGCAGCCAGGCCGGAGCTGCCCCGGAGCTCGGACACCTCTGCAAGGGAGCAAAGGAGCAGGTAAGGAGCGTGCTTGCACACACCTGTGCCAAGCCCACCTCTGGGCAAACAGCCCGTGCTCTGACAGAGAGCGCAGGAAACTGGCTTTGAACTGCTGCTTCATCCAGTGGCACAAAGCAAACCAGGAATTAATGAGAGAGGTCAGCCCTCAGGTGCTTAGCATGCTATTCCATCTCTGGAAGTGTCCAAAGCCAGGCTGGACGGGGCTTGGAGCAACCTGGGATAGTGGAGAGTATCCCTGCCCATGACAGGGTGTGGAATGAGATGAACTTTGAGTTCCCTTCCAGGCCAAGCCATTCCGGGATTCCATGATTCTTTTAAGGGCATTACCCCATGGGGGCTTTACTAAAACAACACTTAAAGAGATTCCCCATCTCCTCCTCCCCAGGATGCTTTGGAACAGCCCCAAAGAGCAGCAGGTTGCCTGTGTCATCCCCCGAGTGGGAAAGGTGAGGTTTGGAGGAGCTGTGCTTGGCCGGGCACGGCAGATGCGGGTACCAAGCCAAGGTGGCACGTGCGGCGATGACAGTCCCTGACACACCCACACCCTGCTCCTGCACAGCAGGGCTGGAATGACACACACCCAGCAGCCTCGCCAGCGCTGGGGACTGGTTTTTAAGGTGTAAGAACATTTCCAGAAGAGCAGCATCCTCGGCGTGTGGGAGCCACGGGGGTACGGACCCTGACAGCCCCGTGCCGGGGATGGCCCCGGGTACCTGCTTGGGCTGTCCCTGCAGGACGAGCAGCTCCTGCACCGCCAGCGGCTGGTAAACACGGTCCAGGATGTCCCTCAGGGCTTCCCGGCACTGCGCTCGCTCCGCTTCCGAAACACCCTGGAACAAAACATACCAGGGCCGCTGAGAACAGCTTGGCTGGGCACTGAAGCCCCGGTCCCGACGGTGTGCCGGTGCCCTGCAGCTCCTCGGCGGGCTCCGTGCCTCCTGTTCCTTCTCTCACATGGGGCACGGCGGGCAGGACACGGCGGGAACCGCCTGAGGAGCGGGCTGGACACGCACACCACCACCGGGGAGCGGGGACACGGGCTGCGAGTGTCGCACGGACCTGGCAGAGGGCGGCGGGGCCGTGTCCCAGCCCGCAGAGCCCGGAGAGGAGCAGACGGAGGTGCCGGGCGAGCAGCGGGGCGCCCAGGGCCGGCAGCCGGGCCAGCTCGACCAGCGCGGCCACGGCGGCGAACAGCCGGGGCCCGCGGGTGCCGGGCGGCGGCCCGAGCCCCGGGCCCGGCCCGAGCCCCGGCGGCAGGTGCGGCAGCAGCCCCAGCCCCACGGCGGCCCGCAGCGCCCGCCGCACCGCCCGCTCCTGCGCCACGCTCAGCGTGTCGGCGCCGGGCGGCGGCGGCGCCCCGGGGGCGGCGGCGGGGGTGGCGGGGCCGGCGGCGAGCGCGGCCAGGCGCTCCTTGAGGCACAGCAGCAGCGCCAGCAGCCCGCAGGCCGCCGCCCAGCCCGGCTCCGCGCCCGCCGCCCCGGCCGCCAGCGCGGGCGCCCGGGACAGCACGGCCGCCCGGAGCTCGCGCAGCGCGGCCCAGCCCGCTGCCCGTGACAGCCGCTCCTCCAGCGCCGCCGCGTTCCTGCGCAGCGTCTCCGGGCACAGGGCGGGCTCCGGGCCGGGGGATTCGGCAGCGCTGCCGCCATCACTGGGCGGCCCCAGCAGCAGCTCCAGCGCCTCCACCACACGGCCCGGCTCCGGGCGCGGCCCCGCGCCGCCCGCCATGTCGGGACCGCCGTCAGCGAGCGCCGCCATGCTGCGGAGGTCAGGGGAAGGGGCGGGTCCGCCGCTGGCCGCCATGGCGGGCAGGGCGCGTGAGGGGAGGGCCGCCGCCATCTTGGGGAGGTCGGGAACGGGAGGAGAAAGCGCCCGGAGAGCTGGGGCGGGACCGGGGACACGGGCGGAGGGACGGGACGGGACGGGGGAAATGGCTCCCGCTGCCACAGCGCGGGGCTGGGTGCGCTAGTGGGAAGGAATCCTTCTCACTTGAGAGCGATGAGGCCCTGGCAGTTGCCCAGAGTTGCCTGCGGCTGCCCCCGGATCCCTGGCAGTGCCCAAGGCCGGGTTGGACACTGGGGCTTGGAGCAGCCTGGGATAGCGGAACGTGTCCCTCAGGGGGTGGAATTGGATGGTCCTTAAGGTTTCTTCCAGCTCTAACCCTTCCGTTGTGAGTTTGTGGGCCCCAAGTTGGGCAACTCCCTGGGGGCTCCCCTGGCAGGGGAGACCCTCCTGGAGCAGTTCTGTGTCAGGAACCAGAGATGCATTGGACTTTTTTGGTCTTCAGCTTCTGTTTGTTGTTATCTTATCAAAACTTCAGCACACTGTCTTCACCAGACTGCATGCAGGAAAAACAGCACAAAAATGGCCAACAATCTCTTGTTACAAGGCCTTTTAAGTCTAATCAAAAACTAAGCTGCCCAATTAAGAAGTGACACCTAAATTATTTTCCTTTCTAACCCAATAACTGACCCCTAAAGACCCACAATGCAGATTTTTCTACCCAGTTACAAGATACCACCAAAACCCAAGAAGAAAGAGGAGGAAGAAGAAAGAAGAAAGGAACTTGAGACAACACCCTGTACCCTCCATCTTGTATCCATCTATAACATCCTAAAAATCCTAAAACCTAAATTTCTCACCCATGTGACATACTACACTACTCTCTACAACCTATTTCACATTTTTGTGGTTTCTCATTTACTTTGAGGCTTTGGAAGTTTTCTCCATGAACGAGGGTCAAAGTCAGTTCTCCCCTGGGGGTCAGGGCACCCCAGAGCAGAGAGAGAAATATTCCCGGTGCCCTGGGTTTCCGCATTCCGTGATTCTGCTTTCCCTGTGGAGGGGGCCGTGGCCACACCTGCGCAGCAGGTAAAGCCTTTGAGCACCGGCAGAGCCTCACGCACAGACAAGTTGTTTGGTTTTCTTAAAACAATTTATTATTTCAATTCTATATAAAAACCATGCAATCAACACTTGGCCACTGCTGGTTTCCCAGCTCGCATCAGACCCTTTTCCCATGATAAAAAATACAAACCGTGACGACAGCTAACCTCAGAGGTCAGGATTTTGGGAAAGCCCTTTGATTTTGGAAAGCACCTTTCAGTGACAGCACGCTAATTACAACTGGCACGACACGGGAGGAAATCAAACCATAATCTGGGATACAGAAAAATAGAAATCTGCCTGTACATACTGTAGTAAATACAATTCCCTGTGATGGTGCATCTTTGGTCTGTGTTGACGGAGTGCCTCATTGCACTTCTCCATCACTAGGTACGCGATCTGAGCCTGTGTGGGGCTGGGAGCACGAGGTATTTTGGAGACTGCCAGAGAAACCCTTTTTCCCCTCATGGAAAAGGGAAGAAGGACATGATCCTGCCCCCCCACAGCTGGGAGCACCTCAGTTCCAGGATAGGGAATGGACTAAACTGTTCCATGCCCTGGAGCCAAGAGGGCCAGGAAACACCCAGACTACCCCGAACCCCCCATCCCCAGCGAGCCTGAGCTTTTCTCATTGAGGGAGACATGGGCGCGGGGTTCAGGCGGTGTTGGAGGGGGTTTGGCCACCCCGGACAGAGACCGACGTGTGTCCAGAGGAGTGAAATGAGGTGGCAGCAGCGGGCTGGGGGTCCCTAATCGTCCTCCTCGCCGCCGCCATAGAGCTCGGCCAGCTTGCGGAAGCGGCCGCCCCAGTCGTTGAGGTAGTCGTAGTCCTGGTCGCCGTCGGAGGCAGAGGAGTTGAGGGAGCTGAGCGAGGTGGCCTCTGAGCCGCTGCCCTCGTAGTCGAACACCAGCAGCGAGTCGTAGGGGGGGGCCGTGGGATCCGTGTCGGCCGCCTTCAGGTTCTGGGGGAGCAGAGGGGTCAGCACCTGTGTCCCCTGCGCCGGTGTGGCAGGGACGCGTCACCCGCACGGCTCTCCGGGTCAGGACTCACCTCGTCGATGAAGTTTCCGATCTCGTCGGGGTTGGCAGGGCGGGGCCGGTACTGGGGGGCCGCCATGAGCGGTGGGGCCACGTCATTTCGGATCACCTCGGGCCGGGCGTCCAGCCCCCGGTGCAGCTGGCTCAGGTCGTAGTCCTGCGGGGACAGGAGGAGTCAAGGCTCGAGGGACAGCCACGGGCACCGCCACCACCACTTGGCGAGCAGGGTCCAGCAAGCACAGCCAGCCCACCTGGTCCTCCTCGCCACCGCCCTCCTCGTCGTAGTGGTACACATTGTCCCTCATGTCATCCTCGGGTGGGAGCAGTGGTTCCTTCACCACCTTCCTCCTCCTTGCGAAGAGCAGCAGCAGCAGCAGGAGGACTGCAGGCACAGGGAGGGGGTCTCAGGGCAGCAGGGAGAGGGTGACCCGCACTCTGTCCCTCCCATCCTCGTTGCCGGGTACTCACTGAGCAGCGCCAGGATGCCCCCCAGGATGCCCAGGATGGCGGGCACGCCCATGCCACCGGAGATGAACGCTCGCCGCTCGCAGTTCTTGGCTGGCCCCTCGCAGCTGCACACCTGGGCTCGCACCGGCGTGATCTGCTCCTTGCCCTGCGCATCCAGCAGCTTCAGGAAGATGCTGTACTCGCCCGGCTCCAGCTCCTTCTTCATGCTCAGCTTCACCTCGTCTTGGTGAACCACAGAATCATTTGGGTTGGAAAAGGTGTCCAAAATTATTGAGTCCAGCCATCCCCCAGCACTGCCAAGGCCACCACTGACTCATTTCCACAAGTGCCACATTCACACAGCTCTTAAATCCCTCTAGGGATGGGGATTCCACCACTGCCCTGGGCAGCCTCTTCCAATGCCTGAGCACCTTTTCCATTAATGAATTTTCCCCAATATCCAACCTAAATCTTTCCTGGCACAACTCAAGGTTGTTTCCCCTTGTCCTGTATCTTAGGAGCAGATCCTGACCCTCACCTGGCTGCACCCTCCTGCCAGTAAGTTGTGGAGAGTGAGAAGGTTCCTCCTAAGCCTCCCCAGCTCCCTCAGCCACTCCTGGTGCTCCAGCCCCTTTCCCAGTTCTGGTCTGGGAACACCCTTGGCACTGGCACAGGACTTTTCCACATGGCAGGTCCCCAGCCTAGTGTTCATTGCAGGGCCCAGCACCAGAGCAGGTGGCACCCACCTGGTTGCACCATGCTGGCAGTCCAGTTGCTGCCAGAGCCGTGCATCAGCTCTGCCTTGAAGGGGTGGGTGTTGGGGGGCAGGTCCTTGTCGATGATCTTCAGCGTCTGCTCCTCGGGCTGCCGGTTGCAGATGTCAAAGCTCCGGGGCTCTGGCACAGGCCCGTTGTCATTCACATCATGAAGCAGGAGGAGCAGTGTCCCCGTGCCGGTGCCATAGTTTGGTGACCCTGTGGGACTAAGAGTCAGCCAGGCACCCAGGGAGGGGCCTGCACTCCATGGGGGGACATGGAGATGGGCACAGGGGCAGCAGTTGGCCATCCTCACCATTGTCTATTGCCAGGATGATGGCCTTGTAGGTGCTGTTGATGGCATGTGCCGACTCCCGGTCCAGTGGCTGGGCTACCGTGATGATGCCGTTCTCAGAGTCAATGTCCAACCAGCCCGCGGGGTCGCTGCCCATGCGATACCTGGGGGCAGCCAGGGGTCAGGAGGGGGGGAGGAAGGGGCACACGGTGCCCCTCGGACATCCCAGCAAAGCCCCTGCCACCATCACCCTCCACTCACGTGATTTTCTGTCTCTGGTCCTTGTCGGGGTCCTTGGCTGTGTAGGAGGTGATCTGGTATCCCACTGGCACATCCTCCATCACCTCCACCTGCTTGACTGGGGGTATGAAGATCGGGTCTTCATTCACATCCGTGACCACCACCAGGACAGTGGCTGTGGCAGGATTCAGGGCCACAGTGAAGGGGACCTCGTTCTCCACTGACACCACGAGCTTGTACCGGTTCTGGGTCTCATAATCCAGGCCCTGGGGGTGGGAGAGAAGCCAAGTAGTGCCAGCAGGGAGTCAGCTGGTGCTGAGGCAGCCATGTGGCAGCAGGACCCACCTTGGCAGTTTTCAGGAGCCCATCGTTCGTTTTGGGGTCAGTGGTGATCTCGAAGTCGCCCTGCAGGTCCCCGCTCTGGATGCGGTAGACGGCGTGCCAGGCTGGGGAGCCTGGCAGGTCCTGGTCTGTCACATGCAGCCGGGCCACCAGCACCCCCACCTGGTTCTCTTCCACTAACCCCTCATACTGCAAGATGGGACAGGGACAGTCACCTGTGTGGCCCCAGGCACCCCAGGAGGGGGCTTGTGCCACAATGGCCGGGGAGGACAGTGGCTGGGGCTGGGTGGTACCGTGGTGGGGTTGAAGACGGGAGGGTTGTCATTGGCATCAGTGACTTTGATGATGGCAGTGGCAGTGTTGGTCAGGCCAGTGCCTTCCTGGTCTGCAGCCTGGATGATCAGTGTGTAGTTGGGAGTGGTCTGCAGAGCAAAATCACCCCAGTCAGGGCTGGTGGGGACTGGGGTGTTCCCCTCCACCAGGTATCACCTGCCTGCTCCTCCACCCTTCTCCAACCTCGCTGTTTCCTGCTGGCACAGAGGCAGCCGATGTCCCAGCTGCCCACCCAAGGGGCTGGCACTGTACCCACTCCAGGGCTCAGCAAGGCTGGGGGTTCCTGGAGTGTCCCCAGCATAGCTCCTGGTGGGCTTAAGGCAGTAGACACCCTACAGCCAGGAACCGTGACCCAGAGATGTCACATCCCAAAACCAGATGGACCCCAGGGCTGCAGTATCCCATTCTCCCCATGGCACATCCCACTGTGGAGTAGCCAAAGGTTCCCTTGGGCTGTGGCAAGGTGCCCACCTCCCGGTCCAGTCCTGTGCCAATGACACTGATGATGCCCTTCTCAGCATTGATGGTGAACATGCGCTGTGCACCCTTGGGCTCCTCGCTGAGGATGGAGTAGCCGATGATGCCATTGTTCACATTGATCGCATCATCTGCATCCGTAGCGTTCACGGTCATCACAGATGTGCCTGGACATGGGGACAAGCCAGGGAGATTTTAATGAAGGGACAGAATCCACCAGACACCCTGGCACTGCTTGCTCTCAGGGATCTCTCTGTATGGTCCCAGCTCAGAGCCCCCCACGTACCCGGCTTTGCGTTCTCCTCAATGTAGCCAACAAAGACTTGCTGGGTGAAGACGGGCCGGTTGTCGTTCTGGTCAGTGACGGTGATGATGATCTCCATGGGGTCTTCCACGGGCTGCCCGTTGGCCGACACGGCGTGGGAGTAGAGCTGCAAGGGCACAGTCAGTGTGTGTGCAGTCCCCAGGACTGTCCCCGTCCCGCCACAGATGCCCCCTCACTCACCACGTATTTATCCTTCTCCTCCCGGTCCAGGGGTTTTGTCACCTCCAGCCACCCCGTCTCCCGCTCGATGATGAAGACACCCACGGGGATGGTATCCGCTCCCTGCCCCGTGATGCTGTAGAAAACCCTGGTCTCCTTGTCCTTGTTGGATTTGATCTGGCAACGAGGCAGGAATAAGCAGGTGGAGACATGTCCCGGCACTCTGGGGACGCCCCTGGACCCTGCCTGGTTCCTGTGGGGACACATACCTGCACCAGCTTCTTGGGGAAGGGCCCCCGCTCATTCTCAGGGCAGTTGATGGGGGGGATGACCCAGTCCCTCTTGTGCCGCCGGAGGCCGTGCCCATGCTCCGGGAAGATCAGCATGTCTGGTACTGTGTCCTGTTGGGACAGTGGCTCTGCTCAGTGCCCTCTGCACCACAGACAGGGGCTGCTGTGAGCCCAGGGAGTGGGTCTGTGCTTTACCTGCTGCATCTGCTCCCGGTGTCGGTGCTGGTGCCACCGCTGGCGCAGGGTCACCTTGGCTGAATGCTTCTTGCCCGTGGTGTCCCAGGTGTGCACAGCAAAGGTGATCTCCCGCTGCTGGAGCTGCAGGGGCCGGGTGGCAGAGACAATGCCATCCCTGCTCACCTTGAAGCGCGTGTCATCCGGGAGGAAGGCGGCACGGTGTGACTCGCCACAGTCCACAAAGCTCACTGGGGACAAGGGACCGAGTGGCAGAGGGTTCTGGGGACATGGGCACACACAGCACAGCCCCACTTCAGCAGCCTGGGGTGTGGGGTCACAGCAGTGGTGGGGATGCTCCACACACAGTGACAGATGCCCTGCCAGGATTCCATCCTGGGCACAAGACACAGTGCATCCCTGCCCTGGCTTTGCTCCAGGATGGGACATGGCAGGACCTACTGTGCCAGAGGATCCCTGCTGGACAGTGACAATGGGGCAAGTGGCACCTGGCACAGCATGTCCCAGTCCCCAGCACCACATATGGCATGGCACCAGGCACGGCACATCCCCGTATGGGTGTATCTCTGTGGCACAGCGTGTCCCCGAGCATAGCATGTCACCACCACTGTGCCCATGCTGCTCCACCTGCCTTTTCAATAAAAACAAGGGCAGCAGTCATCCACCTGCACTGGCCCCTCAACCTGCCCAGGTACCTCCGGGACCCCCAACCCCAGGTTCAGCGGGCAGGTGGGGGCCCAATGTCACTAGCTGGGCACCCGGCTGGGCGCAGTAGAGCTGGGCCGCCACGAGGCATCGGTCAGCGGGCATCACATGAGCCGGGCCGCGCTCCCGAACAAACATCCTTTGTCTGAGAGAGGGCTGTTGGAGCCAGCGGCACCCAGGCCCCGGAGCCAGCACTGCCACCGTCGCCCCGGCGTGACCCGCGCCTCGGCAAGGGGACGTGCCGGGGTGGGCACGAACGGAATGGAACGGGGCCCGTGGGTTACGTCAGCCCACGAGCAGCCCAGGAATGCGGGGTGGCTGTGGGATGGAGGGGGGTGCAATCGCTGCCCCCCTGCCCACCACGGTGCCCCCGACCCGGCCCGGGAGGACCCGCCGGCGCGATGCCAGCCCCGCTCAGCCTCACGGCGGGACCCCCGGCCAGGGCTGGCGGAGCCGGTGGGGCCGGCTCGGCAGGAACGTGTCGGGGCAGGCAGGGAAGGAGAGGCAGCCGCAGGCGCAGCCCCAGTGCTCGGCCCTGGCCCTGGCTCGGGGCCCGGTGGGTGCAGCGAGGGGCGGCACGGGGCCCCCAGCCCCACGCTGGCTGCAATGAGCGCTCAGTGCTCAGCTCGCACTGGGTTCGAGGAGGGTGCTCAGAACCCGCTCCCCGCTTCCCGCTCTCCCCCTCCAACTCCCCCCCTTCCCACCTGGCTGTGCACAACCTGTTTTTCCAGCTCGGCTGAAGGAGAGCTGGCCCCAGCCCTCCTCTCCCCGGGGCTGGGAGTTGGGGGGGTGGAGGGGGGGCCCTCTCTTGGGAATGATGGGGGTGGGAGAATAGAAGAGCTCAGAGAGTCCGACAGGGGGATCCCCCCCCACTTCAAGGGGGATCCCCCCACTTCAGTCCCCCACCACCACCTACAGGACACTGGGACAACCAGACTGGTACAACCAGGCTGCCAAACAGGGTGTGGGGCTGAGACCCCACAGAGGGGATCAGGGCAGCCCCCCAAAGACTGTGCCCCCCCGTCCTGTGAGGTCTCAATGGGGCTGGGCACAGGCAGAGCAGGGTGTCCCCATCCCTGCAGTGCCACCGCCCCGTGTGTTGCGCATGTGCAGCTGTGCCAGGGCAGGGGGCTCACCCCAGGGTGAAGGTGCTGCGGGTGACACATCCCACTGACGTCACCCCAGTTTCGCTGTGACTTCGGACTCTCGAGGTTTCTCCACCCAGGACTGACGGGCACTATCCCAGCCCCCACCACATCCCCACCACCCCAGAGCCCCCCAACCCGCGGAGCAGAGCCCTGGCGGTGCCGCAGCCCCCACGCAGGTGTTGCTGTTCGCCGCCCAGGCGCCGCGTGGGGCTTGTCTGGGCCTGTTGGAGGGAAAACACCGCGCTCAACTCATCGAGCTAATTACAGGCCGGCTCGTCAGCCTGGCTGCAAGCTTTGGGGTGCTCTGTGGCCCAGCATGGTCTGGCATTCAGCAGGCTCGGCCACCCCACGGCTGGCATTGCCGTGGCACAGCTATGAATCACTGGGTGCCACACAGGCCTCAAGGGCAGACAGTCCCTTCCTTCCTCCCACGCCCTGGCTGTGCCCAGAACCCAAAACTGAAAACGCTGGTACCGGGACAGAGGATTTCCAGCAGGTCTTGGTGCTGCAGGGAAGTCACAGGGCTGCCCATTACCCTCGTATCAGGCCCAGCCCTGATGAACATCGACTTGTGCACGTTAATGATCAACCACAAGGCAAACAAACACAATTCCTGGGGTATGGGGCAGGGTCCAATTCCTGGCTCTCCCAGGCGAAGCCGTTACGGAGCCGAGGATGTTTGGGAGCCTTTGTGCAGCACTGGGTGCTCAGAACCCCTCGGCCCTGTGCCCACCCAGCCACCCTGGCACACACACTGCAGTGCCAGCACCACTCTCAGCCACGAACTGGTGCAGATGGTGACAGCCACTGCACACAGCCCCAGAGCCCACTGAGTCCCTTTTGGAGGCCCCAGAGTGGCAGCAAGTCCCCAGCACATAAGTCCCCAGTGCCCCCTTGCCATACCAGAACAGGGCATTAGTGCCAACATAGTGCGACACCAACATCCCCAAAAGCCCAGGAGCCCATCCTGGTGCCCATCCCCATGCCAAGAGCTGGCAAGGGGGCCTACACAGTGGGTCCAAAGTGGGGCTCACCCTGGTGCACCCAGGTGCCAGGTGAGGCACGGGGCAGGGCAGGCGCCTGCGTGCCCCACACCCCAGCCTGCCGGCCCCGACAGGTCTGCGGTGCCTGAGTCAGCGCCGCCCGCGCCGGCGCACCCCGGGGAGCGGCTGCCGCTGCCCCCGCGCCACGACGCCGTCCCGCCGTGCCAGGACCCCTGACTGCTGCTTGCGCCGGGACCAGCAGTGCCCTCAGTGTGGCCCCGCCGCTGCGTGTGGACACACCAGGTCCCCCATGCCACCTGCCACCACAGCAAAGCCTGTCCCCATCGTCATGGCACTGTCCCCACCACCACAGCGCCATCCCCGTGGCCACGCCAGCACCACTCGGGCACGGAGACACGGCTTTATGTCCCCCACTGCCACCCCTGTCCCACACACCCCCCTGTACCCATAGTCCCGTCCTCATCCTCACAGCCACCCTGTCCTCCATACCCGCTTGTCCCCGTGTCCTTACCCCGTCCCAGGGCCCGTCCCGCCGCCACGCTGTCCCGCGGCACCGTCAGAGTGAAGGTCTCGGCGGCGAAGCCGGGCTGGCACGACGCTGCTCGCTGGCACAGCCACTGCCCGCTCTGCCCGGAGAGATTCGTTAGCACCGGGCAGGGTCACGAGCAAGATCCCGCTGCCCCGGGCAGGGTCTCAGGCGGGGTCCTGCCGCCCCATTCCGTGGCTCACCTGGAGCAGGAGCAAGAGGAGGCAGAGCGGGACCGAGCAACCCGCCCGCCGCCCCATAGCCGGTGCCGGTTGGTGCCGGAGGGATCGGGCGCTGCCGCCACGGAGTCGCAGGTGCGTCCGGTCCCCTCCCGATCCCTCCTCGCAGGTGTCGACCCCGCCGAGAACCGCCCTGTCCCGCCCCGACGAGAGGCGGTCCGGCCCCGCCCGCACCCGGAATCCCGATATTCCCGGTACCTCCGACGCCCGGTATCCCGGAACCCCCCACGGTACTGGTGCGGTACTTCCCCCGCAGTCCCCGGTACCGTGGTACCCCCAGTACCCCACCAGCCCCCGGTACCCTCTACACCCCAGGTGCTCTGCCCGTCCCAGGTACCCGCGGCTCCTCGTGCCTCTGATATTCCCAGCCCCAGCCACACAGCTCTCGTGCTTTCCATGCCTCTCCCGTCCAGGGCAGTGGGAGCAGGGGGTGTTGGTGGGTCACAGGAGCCAGGAGTACCCCAGGGTGCCCCCACACCGCAGCCCCAGATCCCAGCTCTGCAGCAGGGACCCAGGGACCCCTCGGGCAGGAAGGGCCCCTCAGGATGCTGCAGTCCCCAGCTTCCCCTATACCCCTTTGTGCCAAAGCACAGCACGGCTGGGGAAGGGGACCCTATGGAAGGGGACCCCCAGGGACCCCCATCACATGTGTCAGGAGTTGATCCTGAAGCCACTGGGAGATCCCCAGAGCTCAGGGTCCTGCCAAGGCCAGAGGCTGCTGTGCCCTCCCATGCTAGCACCCTTGTCATCTCAGAGGGTTGGGGTGGCAGCAGGGCTCTGGCTGCCCAGGCCAGGAGAGATTTAGCACCATGAATGCCCAATGCCACCAGTGTCACTCCCATGGACAGACTGGTGGTCAGTGCACTGCCCATGCCCATCAGCAGCCCCTGGGGACAAAGAGACCCTGGGGCGGGGGGCATGGGCACTGCCCCTGCATGGGTGACACTGCCGCTGTGCCATAGGTTCCACACTGCAGTGGGCAGGGGGAGACAGGGCTGGGGAGGGGTCATTGCAGGGCTGGGGGCAGCGCCGATCTCCAGGGCACAAAGTGACACAGAGCCTGGAACATCTAAAAAAACCAAATCCTTTATTAAAACTGACCCAGCTCCCATCCCCTTGTCCGCCAGCATCACACGCCATCATTCCATACCTTAAAAAATAGATAATAACCACAAAAACACAGGCGAGGAGGTGAGGGGGCTGCGCTGGGGTGGGGGGGGCACAGCAGGGGGAACCCCCAAGGCACAAAAGCAGCAATAAGGCGGGGGCAGCAGCGGGCTGGGGGTCCCTAATCATCCTCCTCGCCGCCGCCATAGAGCTCGGCCAGCTTGCGGAAGCGGCCGCCCCAGTCGTTGAGGTAGTCGTAGTCCTGGTCGCCGTCAGAGGCAGAGGAGTTGAGGGAGCTGAGCGAGGTGGCCTCCGAGCCGCTGCCCTCGTAGTCGAACACCAGCAGCGAGTCGTAGGGGGGGGCCGTGGGATCCGTGTCGGCCGCCTTCAGGTTCTGGGGGAACAGAGGGGTCAGCACCTGTGTCCCCTGTGCCGGTGTGGCAGGGACGCGTCACCCGCACGGCTCTCCCGGTCAGGACTCACCTCGTCGATGAAGGTGCCGATATCATCGGGGTTGGCGGGGCGGGGCCGGTACTGGGGGGCTGGCAGGAGGGTGGGGGCCACGTCATTTCGGATCACCTCGGGCCGGGCGTCCAGCCCCCGGTGCAGCTGCCGCAGGTCGTAGTTCTGGGGACACACACACACACACACACACACATGGAGAGGGGCAGGGTCAGGTTGCTCACGCTGTCACCAGGCCCCTGACGCCCACACCCACCTGGTCCTCCTCGCCGCCACCCTCCTCCCCGTAGTAGAAGATGTTGTCCCTTGTGTCATCTTCAGGCAGCAGCAGCGGCTCCTTTGTCACCTTCCTCCTCCTCATGAAGAGCAGCAGCAGCAGCAGGATGACTGGGGGGAAGAGTGCCATCAGGAGGGACACGTGTCCCCCACTGTGCCCAGAGATGGGGTATCCCCACGGCCCCAGGATCCCCACTCACGCAGCAGGGCCAGTAGGGCGCCCAGGGTGGCAAGGACGAAGGGCAGGGCGCTGACAGGCTGGGACCTCTGGGGACAGCCCTGTGCCTGCCCCTCGCAGGCGCAGACCCGTGCGGTGACAATGGTCACTTGGGCTCTGCCCGGCTGGTCCAGCAGCCGCAGGTACACGCTGTAGGTGTCCGGCTCCAGCGGTGCCACCAGCTGCAGTGCCACTGTGTCACCTACGTGAGATTGGGGGCTCGCAGACGATGCACCAGGAATGCAGCCGTGGCACAGCTGCCTCTGCGGAGGACCCCCCACATTATGTTCAGCCCCCCCTGCAATACCTGTGTCCCCCACCTCCACAGCCCAGCTGTCCCCTGAGCCGTGGGTGAGCTCAGCGCGGAAGGGGCCGGTGTTGGGGGGCAGGTCCCGGTCGGTGACGGTGAGGAGCTGGGGCTGGGGACTGCGCTGGCAGACGGTGATGTCCCGTGGCTCAGCCTCGGGGCCGTTGTCGTTCACATCGAGCAGGGTGAGGAGTAGCGTGCCCGTGCCCGTGGCCGGCGGTGAGCCTGGTGGGGACAATTCTGGAGGGGGGACCCCAAACCCAGGGCTCTCATGGGGACATGGGTGACTAAGCAGGCATGTGGACAGGGGGAGCCTCAAAACCAAGATTTTCCCAGGGACAGAGACTCTCTGGGCAAGGGTGAGAACAGCAAGGAGTGATGCTGGAGGGGGCAGTCCCAAACCCAGGATCCTCATGGAGCTGGGGTTCCCCGGGCAGGGGTGGGGCCAGGCAGCCCCCGCACTGCTCCATGCTGGAGCTGGGATGTGTTTCCTGGTGATGGCAGCATGTGCCCCTCACGCGGAAGGGGGAACAAGAGCCCTTTCATGTCCCTCACCATCATCCACGGCCAGCAGCACAGCTATGTAGGTGCTGTTCTTGACGAAAGGGGACTCGCGGTCCAGGTGGTCCCGCGTGGTCACCAGGCCATTCTCGGGGTGCACGGCCAGCCAGCCCGCCGGGTCGTGCCCCACCAGGTACCTGGGGGGCACAGGGAGCTGGTGCTATGGCGAGGGGCAGCGGAGACCCCCCAAACCTCCACTCCAACCCTGTCCCCGCTCACTTGATCCTCTGGCCCTGCGCCTTGTCAGGGTCCTGGGCTGTGCAGGCTGTGAGGGTCTGCCCCGGGGGCACATCTTCTGACACCGTGGCCAGCTGCACCGGCGGCACGAACACCGGGGCCTCATTGACATCCTCCACAGTGACTGTCACCGTGGCAGTGGCCATTGGCAGCTTCACGATGAAGGGGACCTCGTTGGCCACTGCCACGTGGAGCACGAACTGCTGCTTGGCCTCATAGTCCAGACCCTGAGAGAGGGGGAGACAGGGGCAGTGAGAGTGGGACAAGCAGGACTCCTCTGTGGGCAGCAATGAGGGACGTGGGATGACAAGGACCTTGGCAGTGCGGAGGATGCCCTCGTTGGTGGCGGGGTCGGTGGTGATGGCAAAGGCACCCCCGTCGTTGCCGCGCAGGATGGAGTAGACGGCTCGCCACGCCGGCGTGCCGGGCTCGTCCAGGTCGGTGACAGCCAGCCGGGCCACCTCCCGCCCGGCCACGTTCTCCGGCACGGCCGCCTCGTACTGTGGGTCAGGGGCACCCTCAGCACCACGGCCCAGCGGGCACCAGGGAGAGTCACACCCAGTAGGGGTGCCCACATTACCATTCTGGGGTCAAACTCGGGGGCATTGTCATTGACATCAGCGATCTGGATGACGGCCAGCGCTGTGGTGGTCAGTCCCTCTCCATCCAGGTCAGCTGCCTGCACGGTCAGTGTGTACTCCCGCACACGCTGTGGTGGACAGACAGACAGACACTGTGTCAGTCCCTGCTTGGGGCTGGGACCCCCGCCCCACAGTGCTGCAGAGCCCACCTCCCGGTCGAGGCCACTGGCAATCACGCTGAGGGTGCCAGTGGCCCGGTTGACAGTGAACATTTGGGGATGGGGCTCCCGTGGCTCCTGGCTGAGGATGGAGTAGGCGATGACACCATTGTAGGTCTCCACTGCATCGTCCGCATCCGTGGCTGTCACCTGCATGATGGAGGTGCCTGGGGATGTGGATGTGCAGGTAAGTGGGATGCTGGGGGGCACAGTGTCGAGGCTGTGCCCAAGGAACATGGCTGGTGGGATGCAGAGCTTCCCCAAGGCACGGGGTCCTACCTGGCAGAGCTCCCTCTGGCACAGAGCCCCTGAACACCTCCTGCGTGAACTGGGGCTTGTTGTCATTTTGGTCTGTCACTGTCACAATGATCTCCATCGGCTCCTCCACTGGCTTCCCGTTCTCGGACACGGCATGGGAGAAGAGCTGCAGGGTAGGGTGTGAGTGGGGGGCCTGGCAGAGCAGCCCAACATCCCCCTGGTGTCCCCAGGCAAGCACCTACGTGGTACTTGTCGATGTGCTCGCGGTCCAGCGGCTGCGTCACTTTCATCCAGCCCGACTCCTTCTCAATGGTGAAGATACCCTCGGGAGGGGCATCTGCTCCCTGCCCTGTGATGCTGTAGAAGATCTTGGTGTCTCTATCCCTGTTGGATTTGATCTGGGAGGAGACACAGACCAAGGGGATGGGGTCAGTATCCCCCACCCTACTACACCCTGCCCAATGCAGGGGGGATGCACCCCCAGCCCAGACTGACCAGTGTCATACCTGAACCAGCTTTTTGGGGAAGGGGCCCCTCTCATTTTCAGGAACTTTGATGGGGGGGATCACCCAATCCCTCTTCTGCCTCCTGAGAGCAGCGCGAGCCCTGGGCAGCTCCTGTGGGATGGGGGTGAGTGAGGGCACAGCCGGCTGGGGGAGCAGGGGGTGGGGGATATGCGGGGCAGCGTTACCTGGGGGGAGCGCCTGCTCTCTGCGGGAATTGGGGCAGGGTCTGGCTGGCCAGCGGCATATCGGGGAGAACCAGCATCTCGGGGGGGTACGGCGAGCGCCCTGCCCACCCCCGGTAGCCGCACGGGGCCCCCGTCCTCCCGCACCCCGACATCGGGCTCCTCCGTCCTGTATGGCCCCGCGCAGCCTCCGGAGCTCCCTGCGAGGGTGAGGGGTCAGGGGGATGGGGGGGACCTCTCCCCCGACACCCCAGAGCCACAACCACCAGCTCCAGGACCCTGCAATCCCCCAGAGTCCCGAGGCGGAGTGAGGCAGGGGACGGTAGAAGAGGGAGAGAGGACACCAGGAGCGGGGCAGGGAACACCGGGCGCCGTACGGGAGCGCAGTGGAAGTTTCGGTGGAAGTTTCGGCTTTGTCTCACAAATGATGGGAAATTCCTGGGCGGGCAGAGCCCTGCCCCAGCCCCCTCCCGGTGTGTCACCCCCTCGGGGCTCCCAACCCCCCGTGGCCAGATCACTGGGCACTGAATCTCCCTCCCCCGCCTCCCACGCTGCATCCCTCGTGCTGGACACAGCCCCGGCTCCGCACCCCCCGGGGGAAGGATTAGAGGATTAGCGGAGCTGAGCCAGCTCCGGGCGGCCGAGCGGCCCGGGGGGGCTGGGGGGGCTGCGGCAGGCGTGGAATGGGGCAGGGAGAGCTGTGCCCCACGGCCGCTCCACACCGGAGGGACCGAGCCCGAGGCGACGGTGGGGCCATGTGGGGAGCAGCAACCGTGCCCCGAGGGCAGCACCGGGGCCCCTCCCAGTCGCGATAGCCGCGATAAAGAACTTTAATGGGGCTGGAGGGGCATCGGTCACCCTGGCAAGCTGGGCACGAGGAGCCCGGGGAAGCCCCCAACCCCTGTCATGGGGAGCCCCCAGCCCCGCTCCCCAGGTGAGGCACGGGTTGCTGTTCCCTCCGGAGGGCCAGGCGGCACAGGGGGTACCCCACCATGTCCTCGGGGGTCCCTCCATGGAGGGCCCACAGGGCACCGTGCCCGCTGGGTGCCGAGGCGGAACCGCTCGGTCGGTGCCGGGGCCATGTGCTGCCCACGGACGGGGGTCGCAGTGGCATGGCCAGACCCCAGCCTGTGCCCACAGCAGGGGCCGGGCAGCGCCCACCTCCAGTCCTGGCAGACTTAGCTCTTGGAAAAGGGATGTGAAACGGGATGTGGTGCCCACAGCAGGCAGAGGTCGAGGTCCCTCCCTCGCTCTTACCGCCAAGGAGAGCTTTTAGTGCTCCCGCGGCCATTAGACGAACGCTGGCTCCGGCCGCGTTCCCGGGCAGCCCCAGTCTCCCGGGAGCCGCCGAGAGAAGAGGGCAACGGGCCCGGGCCAAGCTCCGGCAGCGGGCCAAGAGCTGGCAGCAGCAAGACCCTGCCCAGCCTCAGGCCAGCCAGAGCCCGCACCCCACAGCCGGAGAAGGGTGGCCCTGGGGCACCCAGCCCCATTGCCAGCCCGGCGCCGGCCACCCACCCTGCGGGGACCCAACCCTGCTCGCAGCGGGCGCCCCACGGCTGGGCCAAAGGCGCTGGCATCAGCCGCTACCAGCCCGGTGAGACCAGACGGGCATCGCCAGCCCCACGGGGCACAGCCAGCCCCATGGCCGAGCCCCACAGCCCGGGGGGGAAGCACAGCCCTAGACCACAGGAGCCCAGCCAGCCCCGTGGCGCAGCCCCACACCCGGGGACCCCCGCCAGCCCCACAGGCGGGGCACTGCGAGGTGCTCCCGAAAAGCAGCGGCCCCACCACCGGAGGCAGAGATCTTGAATCCCGGCAGTGAGGGAGGCCCTGCCGCCCTCCCCCCCCCCCCCCTCCCAGTGCTCGGAACCGCGATCCCGGTCCCGATCGCGGCCCCAGCCCGTCCCCGAGGTGTTCCGGGGGTCCCGGTGCCGCCGCGCCCCGACGGTGCGAGTTACCTGGTGCGGGCAGCGGCCCGCGGCGCAGCCCCGGGAGGACGCACGGCGGGGCCGGGGAGAGGGCGGCCGCCGGCAGGAGCGGGGAGAGGAGGAGGAGGATGAAGATGGAGAGCGGGCAGAGCCCGGAGCGCGGCCCCCGCATGGCCCGTCCGTTGCTGCTGCCGCCGCCGCCGCCGCCGCCGCCGCCGCCCCGGTCACCGCCCGCCGCGTCCCGCCCCGTCCCGCCCCGCTACGCCCCAGGTGAGGCGGCGGCCGCGCAGGTACCGCCCCGCCCCGGAGAGCGGCCCCAGCACGCCCCAGACATTCCCTGGCAATGCCCCGGACCCCTCAATTACCCCCGGGACCCTCCTACCGGGGGTTCACCCCCTACAACACCCCCGGCAATCCCCGTTACATCGCGGTACCCCTCTGGAAACCTCCGGCAACCCCCGATGCAACACCCCGATCCCCCCCGGGTACCCCCGGTATTCCCCTGGAACCCCACGGCGATCCCCAGTACCCCATGTTACTTCCCAGGCACCCACCCGTCAAGATCCAGGCACAGCCCGGTACCCCTCGGGCACCGGCCGGTACTGGAGCCTTCAATACCCTCCGGGCACACCCGGCACCCCTCTGAAATCCTCCTGTCAATCCGCAATACCTCCCGGGAACCCTGGGGCACCGCCTGGTAGCCTTGGAACGCCCTGGCAACTCTCGGCAATCCGCGATACCTCCCTGGTCACCCCCAGTTACCCGCGGGCACCTCCCCGGTCTGTACCCATCGCATCGCCTTGGAGCCCCCTGGCACTCCCCGGTAGGGCCCGGCAATCCCCGGGCACCGCTCACTCGCCGCCGGGCACCCCAGGTCTCTCAATGCCGCCCCCCGATACCCCCGCCCGCCGCCGCTGCCCCCCCCCAGCCCCTCGGCGCAGCCCGGTGGACACGCCCGGGCATCCCGGTATCTCCAGGCAGCTTCGTGGTCCCGCCATTCGTCCCGCCCGGTGTTCCCATGGCACCTCCGACCACCAAGCAGGAACAGCCCCCCCTCCCCATTCCTCCGTGCCACCCCCGGGTGCCTCCTCCCCCTTTGCCGCCTGTGGGTGCAGCGGGACTCTCGCGGGGGGAGGCTCTGTGTGCCCCCCAGCCCCACTGCAGTGGGGGTTCCCATGGCCACCGAGGGACAGCCCCGGGGGGCTACTGAACTCCATCGTCCCCCCAGCCTGGAGCAGCATCTCGTGTGCTGGGTCCCCCCATACGGCGCCCCCAGACCCCCCCCCGGGGCTGGCAGCTCTGGAAAGCCGGTTCTGCTTTCCTGGCCAAGGTCGCTGACGCAACAGGGAAGGTTCCCAGCAGGCACCTGGGGGGAACGGCCAGTGCAGCTGCAGCCATGGCACCCTGCAGCTTCACCCTCCTCCTCCTCCTGCTGGTAGGACCATCGCAGTGGGGCCGGGGGTGCTGCATGCCCATCCCTCGGGAGGTTCCAGGCAGAGCCGTGTCCCTTTCGTGGCCCTGCAGCCCCGCACTCCATCCCACAGGACATGCTGACCTTCCCGGAGCATGGGCACGGCCTCCGGCGGCACAAGAGGGACTGGGTCATCCCTCCCATCAACTGCCCTGAGAATGAGCGGGGGCCCTTCCCCAAGAAGCTGGTGCAGGTATGTGTCCCCACAGGAACCAGGCAGGGTCCAGGGGCGTCCCCAGAGTGCCGGGACATGTCTCCACCCGCTTGTTCCTGCCTCGCTGCCAGATCAAATCCAACAAGGACAAGGAGACCAGGGTTTTCTACAGCATCACGGGGCAGGGAGCGGATACCATCCCCGTGGGTGTCTTCATCATCGAGCGGGAGACGGGGTGGCTGGAGGTGACAAAACCCCTGGACCGGGAGGAGAAGGATAAATACGTGGTGAGTGAGGGGGCATCTGTGGCGGGACGGGGACAGTCCTGGGGACTGCACACACACTGACTGTGTCCTTGCAGCTCTACTCCCACGCCGTGTCGGCCAACGGGCAGCCCGTGGAAGACCCCATGGAGATCATCATCACCGTCACTGACCAGAACGACAACCGGCCCGTCTTCACCCAGGCAGTTTTCCACGGTTCTGTGCTGGAGGGAGCTGAGCCAGGTGGGACCACTGCCACCACCTGGCAGGCAGCACTGGAGGGATGTGTGACAGGTCAGCAATAACCACCTGCTCCAGGCACATCGGTCCTGCGGGTGCAGGCCTCCGACGCAGACGATGCCGTGAACTCCAACAATGGCGTTGTGAGCTATTCCATCCTGAGCCAGGTGCCAGAGAAGCCCCAGCCTGGGATGTTCACCATCAACAGCAGCTCTGGGCTGGTCTCCGTGGCCGTGCCAGGGCTGGTGGCAGAGGTAAGCCCCGGACTCAGCCCCCACCGAGCTCATCCCCCACTTTTGGGCGACACAGCATTTTGCCACAGGTGGTCCCTGAATACACACTGGAGATCCAGGCTGCTGACTTGGGGGGACACGGGCTGCGAGCCACCGCCACGGCCCGCATCAGGGTGCAGGTGAGACGCTGAGCCCCCCCGGTGGCCTGGCGGTGCAAAGGGCAGGGCGAGGCTGTGGTGAAGCCGGTGCTGGCTCCTGACAGCCCCGATGCGCTCCAGGTGCTTTCCATGGTGGGAGGCGAGACTGGGATGGCAGCTGTGCTGTGGCTCCTCCTGGCCCGGTGCCCCAACTTCCCACCAGGCTCTGGGCCACTAGCCTCAGGGCCACAGCGCTGCCAGAGTGTGGGTGCCAGCGGGGCTCCTGGGAAGCCGCTGTGCCAGCTCAGCCCAGCTGGGGAGGAGCACCCGGTTCTTCGGGAGCCAGGATAGCGGCATCCAGCCACACCAGCTCCACGGGGAGAGGCCGTGGCGCCAGGAAGGGAGGCCGGGGATGGCGTTTTGTGTGGGGTCACCGGCCACAGGCCCCCGGCCAAGTGGGACAGAGGACAGCCAGGTAAGCTCACCAGGGTGCCTCTGTGGCACCCCCACATCAGCCGGTGCTGGTGTCGGGCTGGCAGTGGGAGCTGGTCCGGCTCCAGGGAGGCTGCCTGGTCCTGCCGGCTGCTGACACACAGCCCTGAATCGTGCTCCCATCCCAGCCTGGGAGCACCAGGAGAAGAAGGGGCCTGGCTGCCCCCAGCAGTGCTGACCTTGACGCCAGGCAGCTCCAGAGAGCTGGGCAGGGTCAATGTCTGCCCGCACGTGACACGGTGGGCAGGGATGGGGCTGCTGGGACAGGGCTGCTTCCTCGTTGGGTCCGGGCTGGCTGCTGTGCCCACCAGGACAGGCAGGTGAGCAGGGAGCGTGGTTCTGCCGTGAGCACAGAGCCCTGCATCCTGGTGGGAACCAGCTGGCACCCACGCACCGTGGCTGCAGTGCCTGGGGCTGAGCACCGTGGCACCACGTGGAAGGACGTAGGTTTCCATATCCCAGCTCTGGGGAAGAGTGAAGTGCAGGGGCTTGGCTGCAGCACAAGAAGGCAGATGGTGCTGCCAGCACAGGTCCCAGCCCTGCTTCCCCCTCTGCCACAGGCTGACGGCATGTCTGAGGTGGGAAAGGGCACTGTGACCACCCACGTGCTGAACACGGCCACGGGGCTGCCAGCAGCCGGCCTTGCTGTCCGCCTGGCCCGGCTGCAGGAGCCAGGGCTGCAGTGGACGGAGCTGGCGCAGAGGTAGGAGAGCTGCTGGCACTGGAGTGGGGCAGGGACACTGCTGCCAGTGCTCCTTGAGCTTGGCCAAAGGCTCCGGGCACAACTGGCTGCCCAACCTTCACCTGGGGTTTGTTTGCTGGTGGGAGGGCTGGTGCCTGGGGGTATGGCCAGGGCAGGATCTGGGGGTGGGGCAGGGCTGTGTTTTGGGGTACAGCAGGACTGCCTTGGTCTGGTTTCAGGCACACGGATGCGGACGGGCGCTGCCAGCCCCTGCTGGCACCAGGACAGGCCAAGGCTGGCACCTACAAGCTGCACTTTGAGACAGCTGAGTACTGGCAGGGCCTGGGGCACACCAGCTTCTACCCCTTCGTGGAGGTATGGAGTGTGGGGAGATTGGGACAGGTGACACAGCACGTCTGAGGGCTGGGGCCAGGCTCAAGGGGCTGCACTCCCCTGGGCCTCACTATGGGAGGGGGATTCCCACTGCTGTCTCCTCTCCCTCAGGTCGTCTTCATCATCACTGACCCGGCACAGAAGCTCCACGTCCCGCTGCTGATCAGCCCCTACTCCTACACAACGTACCGGGGCAGTTAGAGGGGCACAGCCTTCCCCTGGGGACACAGGAGTGACGCCACCGATGCCATTAAAAACTCCAAACAGCACCGTTTGTCTCAAAAAATCAACTTCCACTTTTGTGGGAACAGAGGTAGCCCCAGGGGCAGCTTGGTGGGGTGGGTGAGATGCCTGGAGGCCTCCAGCTGTGGTCCCCCTTGGGAGGAGAGGTTCCTGAAGATGCTCACTGGGGTCTATTTAAAGACACAGAGCAGGAAAAGAGCACAGCCCCACTACCAGTGTGCCAGTAGGACCCTCAGTGCTGCCAGCATCAGGTGGGCACTGAAACGAGTCCAGCAGGGCCCTGCCCCAGTTCCTGCCCTGGGAAGGGGAAGGACAGTGGCTGGAAACCCAGGTTGTCCAGGGGGATGCCAAAGGCTGTCAGCTTTGCCTCGAAGGTCTGCAGCATGTCGTTGTGTGCCTGCGAGGAAAGGGTCCCTGTCAGCCCCTCTGTCAGCAGAGGAGAGCTCCCTGCACCCCCAGTCTCATTTCCAACCCCCAAGCCAAAGCCATGGAATCACAGAATTGTTTGGGCTGGAAATGCCTCTAAGCTCACCGAGTTCAACGGTTCCCCCAGCAGTGCCAAGGCCAGCACTAACCCACGTCCCCCCCAAGTGCCACATCCACACGGCTCCTAAACCTGTCCAGGATTCCTCCCCGCCCTTACCTTGCAGACTCTGGCCAGCTGGAGCTGCAGGTCCTGGATGGTGGCATTCTTGGAACTGAGCACATCCTGCAAGGGGAGATTGGGATGAGGCTGCACTGCCCAGCCCTGGGGACACGCTGGCCGTGCCACCAGCGGGTGTGGCGTGGCAGAGCACACGGAGGAGCTGCAGCGCCAGCGGAGCAGCAGGCAGCACGGCCTGGCAGGTGGCCACCACCCTGCCCCCTCTGAGTGGCACTGCCAGGGACAGCCAGCCCCGGGCAGGGACAGGGAGCTCCCGGATGAACACCACAGCCATCCCGGTCCGCCCCGCTGCGCAGGGAGTGCTGGCAGCACCTGCTCCAGCAGCACCGCCCTGCTGCCGCGGCACCACGGGAATTACAGGGAGCCAGGCTCCCCGAGGCAGCTGAGAGGAGGAATTCAGGGACCCCAGCAGCTGCAGGAGAGCCCGACGCCAGTGATGCCATCCCAGGAATGTGTTTTCCTTCCACCTGCTGGGAGGTGACACATCCGCCGCCTGTCCCATAGGCCTGGTATGCATCCCAGAGCATCCCAGAGCTTCCCTGACTCCCCCTGCAGCAGGGACCTGGCTGGGGACAAGCAGGAGGGCACCAGGTGGTGGAGCCCTCGTTCCCTGTGTCTGTGCCCAACCCGCAGCAAGCGCTGCTCCCTGGCTCCAGCTGCAGCAGGCAGCAGGAATGTGGGTCTCCAGGCTCTCTGCAGAGGTATTTTTAGCACGGCAGACACCGCAGAGCCCCGGGATCCTGTCTGCACTGTCCCCATGGCCAAGCGAGGCTCACCAGGTGCAGCCCCCCCTGCACATAGCCCCTGGGTGCCACTGGACCCGCTGGCAGTCAGCTGGCTGTGTGGCAGTGCTGGCAGTGCCATGGAGCCTGAGGCCATGCTCCTCAAAACAGGCCCCACCTGAGGGACAGATCAGTGCCAAACTCCGACACCCACACGCTCCGCTCTCGAGGCAGAGCCGAGTGCCCCGCGGCACCACACGTGGCCCTGGAAGCGCTGGGAACGAGTGACGTGCCACCTACAGCCACGCAGGATGGGGACTGGCACTTTCCAGGGGCAGCAGGCACCCCACAGTGGGCTCTGCCCCCCAAATCCAGCCCTCGCCGGGCCCCAGTACCTCCAGCTCGTGCGAGACCAAGGAGAGAGCGCTGGGCTCGAGGTTGGAGGCTGCAACGACCTCGCTGAGCTCCACCTCCTTCTGCTCCAGGAGGGTGAGGAGTCCCTGCAACTTTCGCTCCAGGAGCAGGTTCTTGAACCCCGTTTTTTGCTGCACCTCGTTAATGGCTCTAGTGAACTTCTGATAGAGGTCGTCTCGCTCTTCCTGGACCTGCTCCGGGAGGCAGCACGGTGTCACAGCACCCTCAGGACCCCAGGGGACACGGGGGCCTGCACAATGGTGTGGAGCACAAACACGGCAGAAAACTGGTCCAGCAGCTCAGCCCGGCCGTTCCCCACGGCACCTGCAGCCCACAGGGAAGGCAGGTGCTGCAGCACAGCTTCCCCCCCTCCCTTCTTCCCTCCCTCTCTCCCTCCCTCCATGGTGCAGCACCTGCGCTTCTCCCTCCTCCTCCTCCTCCCCTCCAGGCATGGAATGCCCCAACGGGCTCCCTGCAGCATTAATTCAGACCCCAGCGAGGGCCCCCGGCACACGGGGGTCTCTCCTCTCATCCCCACAGCTGGCAGCAGTCCTTGGCTCACAGCTAGTTAATAAGTGTCCTAATTAGGACACAGTCTCTCCTCCAAAGCCTATTTCTGAACGCTCTGAATCTGGCGCTGTCTTAATGATGGATTGTTAATGAGGCCTCGGATCAATGTTCATATTCCTGGGGATTTCTACGAATTGCAAATGAGCTCTCTCCTGTCTCAGAAGATTTATCTGGGTTAGTGGGGGGGAGCACTCGCTCTGCAGGGCTCTTCCCGAGCACCCCAGAACGGGAGGGAGCGACCCTGGAACCCTGGCAGAAGGAGGGGCCCGAGGCAATGCCCCCTGTCCCTGCTCTGCCCCACGCAGCCCTGGCAGCCCGGGGCCCCGCTGGAGCGTGCATGATTGCTTAGCAAAGGACAAGGCCAGGCCTGTCTGCTGACCGTGGGAGAGGCTGGAGCTGGGAGCAGCTTTGCAGGGAGCAGCGGTTATCACCCGACTGGATTAGCTTTGTAAAGCCCTGGGCTAAGCACGGCCTCTGCTAAGCCCCACGCCCTGTCCTCTGCAGAGGCTTTGGAGAAGGTTTGGAGAGGGTTTGGAAGGTTTGGCCCAGCTCTGCCTGCAGGTCTCACCTTACTGAACCGCTGCTCCAGCACCTCGTGCTCCCACTGAAGGTCCTTCAGTTCCTTCTGGGTGATTTTCAGGTGGGCTTTGGAGTTCTGTGAACGGGAAGGGAGGGTTAAAGAGCACAGGATTGTCTGGGAAGTGTTGGAGATGTGTTCTGGGAAGGGAGGAGAGTGAGCAGCAGAGAGAAAACCAGGCAGCACCCACACCAACCCCCCTGCAGTGGGGCTGGTCTCCCTTCCAGTCTCTCTTTGGATGCCCATCTGAGATCCCACAAATACACAGTAAGCAGAACAGGACTTGCTTTGCCCAGCAATCACAGCACACCAAGTGGCAGAGGTCAGTGTTTTCCCTCCAGGAACGAGCCCATGAAAGGACAGGGTTGGCCACTCACCATCAGGGCCTCCTTGTCCCTGTAATAGTGAACCAACTTCTTTTGCAGCTCAGCCACCAGCTCCTGGGCCTCCTGCAGCGGCTCTGTCAGCCCCTTGTTCTCGCGCAGCACATCTGCCTTCTCCTTTTCCAGGGCAGCCTCCTTCTTCTTCAGGTCTTCCACCTGCTCCTGTTCTTGGGAACACAAGTGCTGGCTCCTGGGAGCTGCCCAGCCCCTCAGAGTCCCACACACCCTCAGGACACCCTCCCCACTCGTGTGTCACCAGCAGCACCCACACTGACACCTGGGGACTGCCAGATCCAGCTGACACCCTGGCAGGAGCAGTCCCTGGGAGGAGGGGTGACACAGGGACGGGCAATACCTTCAGGAGGTTGATGAGTGTCAGGTTTTTGGCGGTGATATCGCTGTAGTAGTTCTTGATGGCACCAAAAGCCCCCTCGTGGTTCCCCATCAGCTCGCTGATCTGGGTGTTCTTCCTCTCCTCCAGCTCATGGATCTCTGTCTTCCTCCGCAGGTCCATCTCATCCCGCAGTGCCTGCATCTTCCTGGTGTACTTGGCCTCCATCTCTGTGAGGAAAATTGTCAGAGCTGGGGAAAAACTGGCTGAAACTGGGGAGGAAAAGTGACCAGAATGGGGAAGGGAGGAAAAACAGCCACAGGATACTGAGGGAATACTCGCCAAAGCTGTGTGGGTTGGGACCAGCTGGAATTGGGAGGGAAAAACAACCAGAACTGAAGGGCAAAACTAGACTGATCTGGGGAGGAAAACCAGCTAGAACTTGTGGGGAAAACTGGCCAGAACCTCGAGTGGGGGAGATCAGCCAAAAGGGGTGGGAAGCTAACCAGAACTGGGACGAAAAAATGGCCAGAACTGGGGAGAACCTGCCCCCATGTGCTCAAGGTGCTGCTTGGGAACCAGAAGCAGCTCTCCCTGTCATTCTCCTGTGGGATCTTCCTCATGCCCTCACCTTTGGTCTGCAGCTCAAAGTCGCTGCGTAGCCGGGCCATCTCCTCCTCATGTTTCTGTGAGGAAGAAACTCCGTGTTGGAAGAAACAACCAAATCCCAAGCCAGCCCATCCCCAGGGATTCCCTCCTGCTCTTTGGGAAAGGATTCTGATCCCATGTTGATGCAAACAGTGGTTTGCAGGTTCTCCAGCTGCTCTCACTGCTCCCCACTGTGGGAGAGGGGTCACCCAGGAATCCCTTCTCCCCCTTCCTGCACCAGAAATCCCATCTCACCCCACAGAGAGTCAGGGAGGCAAGATCCCACTCCTGCTGCCACGCCAGGGATGAGGCACCTCACGGGTGGCTCCAGCCCAGCCAGGGACATACCAGGCAGAGGTTTGTAATGGCTGCCTCATTGGCCAACTCCTGCTCCTTCAGCCTTATGTTCAAGGAGCGCTTCTCTTTCCACAGCTCCTGCTCCTGGTCCCAATGATCCTTCTGGGCCCGCCTCAGGGACAGGACTCCCTCTGCCTTCAGCTCCGTCAGGTTCTCCTGCTGCTCGTGCAACAGGTGCTTCACCTTCTGCTTGTACACCTAAGGACAGGCCAGAGACCGGGTGAGGGGCTCAGCAGGAGACACCAGGAGCTGGGATGCTGGTGAGACATTCCTGGATCACATCCTGCCCAGCTCCTCCTCCTCTCGTCCTCAGAGCTGCCCAAGGCTCACCTGGAGCCCTTCAGCCCCACCTTGATCTCCAGTTGGTGCCGCTCCTCCGCCTCCTCCATCTCCCGGTCCCGGTTCCGCAGCTCCGCTTTCCTCTCCTCCAGCTCCCGGCGGGTGATCTCCCAGAAGCTCTGGATCCTGTTACACTCCAGCTGGAAAGAGTTCCGCTCCTGCCGCTCGCGGTCCAGCTCCTCCCGGAGATGCACCATGTGCTCCAGCAGCTGCGAAGCCAAGACACAGGTAAGGGGGCAGGGAGGCCTTGGACAGGTGCCTTTGGGGACTCCACGTCCCAAACCCGGCAGGATGTGGTGGTTGTCACCAGTGAGGAGCTGTGGAGATCCCTGACTAACCCAGCAGCTTCTGGAAAAAGAATCACAAACCCTCACCTGCCCGGGATGGGGTTCTGGCCAGCCAGGTCCTGTAACAGCATTCTCAGGTATCAGAATAAAACAAGAGAGACTCCCTTTTCTTCACGTGGGAAAAGCCCAGTCTTTATTCACATAACTCATTTTATCCCGTTTTCACAGACCTCGTGTGCAACATCTATTGCCTGGTAGTTTTCTTACCACTTTGTTTATTGGCCAGAAGGTGATTCGTGTGTACGTGCTAAGGTTCAGGTTGTTTACATTTTTCTTTTGTGGGTTGTCATGGAATAGATCTAATGTTTATGCAGGTGCACTTATTTTTCACCCAATAATAGGTTGTTATGTTAGCAAACTGTTCATTCCAAGTTTGTTTTTGCATGGGAATTTGCAAAGCACTAGCTGCACTTAGGAGAAGTGACAGGCTAACCATTAGTTTAACAGAGCAGGCCTAGTTTTATTTCTTTTATAATTCTTCTACCTGTCACAACACTCAGGTGCTTAGATACTTCTGGTTCACGGAATTGTTTGGGTTGGAAAAGCCTCTAAAATCAAGTTTAACTGTTCCTCCAGCACTGCCAATGCCAGCCCTAACCCATGTCCCCAAGTGCCACATCCACGTGACTCTTCAATCTCTCCAGGGATGGGGACTACACCTCTGCCCTAGGCAGCCTGGGAAGGACTGGACAACCCTTTCCAGGAAGAAATTTTCCCAATATCCAACTTCAGCCTCCCCTGGCCCAGCCTGAGGTCGTTCCCTCTCCTGTCAGGAGCTGTGCAGAGCCACAAGGTCCCCCCGGAGCCTCCTTTCCTCCAGGCTGAGCCCCTTCGCAGCTCCCTCAGCCACTCCTCGTGCTCTGGACCCTTCCCCAGCTTCACTCCCTTCTCTGGGCCTGCTCCAGCCCCTCTTTCTTGTCCTGAGGGGCTCCAAGATTCCAGGTACGGCCTCAGCAGTGCCCAGGACACGGGGCTGGAGAGCAGAGGGTGGGATGAGGAGGCTGCTCCTTCCCAGAAGAGCAGGAAGCACCGGCCCCAGCCCCGGCCCCAGGCAGGCGCCAGTGACACACACAGCCCGGCTGCTCGGCCCTGTCACCCTCTGCACCTGTTGTCCCCAGAGCCGGGCCCGGCGCCACGCAGGGTCCCCAGAGCCGTTCCTACCCGCTCTTCCCCCTCCTCGCCAGGGGTGGCCGGGGACCGCTCACCTGCTCCCTGCTCATGTCCTCCGGGGCCAAGGCATCCACCACCGCCGGCCCTTTGCCCCCTTTCCCTGCTTTCTTTTTGGGCGCCTGAGGACAGAAAGCCAAGCACAGGAGGTGGATGAGTGAGGAGGAAACCGTGCTGCTCAGCGCCCCCGTGCCGGCCCCGGAGCATCCCTGCTCTCAGGGCAGGGACGGGGGACAACGGCGACACGGAGCCGGGGGCGCCGGGAGCGGCCTGCAAGAGCCTCGTGCGCTGCCACTGCCGGCTCAGCTCCGTGTGAACCCATAGGCACAAAGCACCTGTACCCAAAATAACGCCCGAGCGGCATCACCGCAGCGCCGGGCACGGCGCCGGGGGGCTCCGGACCCTCCCCGGGAGCGGGCCGGGACAGGACGGGGCTCGCAGACATCGGAGCGCGGGGCTCCACCGCGCTCCCCTGCCTGCACACGCCGGCTGCCGGACACCCTTCAGCAGCCTCCGAAGTTCTCCCCCCGGCCCCGGTTCTCCTCCCGGTCCCGGGCCCGGCCCGGGCCCGGCTCCGCTCTCACCATGGCGGCGGCACCAGCGTCTCCGGGCAACGGACGGCAGGTCCCGCGAGAGGACGGCGAAATCTCGCGAGAGCGGCGCTGCGTGAAGACACGCCCCCTAGCAACGCCACGCTCCGCCCTGGCAACGGAGGCGGGGCCAGCGAGACCGGGAGGGGACCGGGAGGGGACCGGGAGGGGACACCGGGGAGAAGCGGGGGGACATCGCGGGGACCGGGCGGGGAGGAAGCGGCGGGGAGCGGTGTGAGGGAACGGGGGGACCGGGGGAACCGCGCGGTTCGGCGGGAACCGGGGGGGGGGGCGGGGGAGTTCGGGGACGACTGGGGGGACAAACCCGGAGGGTCCCGTTGTGCCCGGCCCAGGCTCCTCCACCCCCGCGCCCACCGCTGTGACCGGAGCTGTTCCCCACAGCTGCGGTCCCCCGGCTCAGCTCCCGCAGCCCCCCGCTCCCCGCTGCACCCCCGGTCCCCGTGTGCCCCCCCCCCCCGCTCTTCCCGGTCCCCTCCGCGCCCTCTCTTGTCCCGCCGGTGCTCCCGCCCCTCGGCTCCGCCCATCCCGGTGTCCCCGCCCCCGCCGCGGCGGGCAGGACCGTGCGGGCTGCGGGCTGGCACCGGGCCCGCCCAGCACCGGACCGGCACCGGCACCGGCACCGGCATCAGCGCCGACCCCGGCCCATGGCGGCTCCGGCAGCGGTCGCCACCGGAGGTGAGGGCGGGGAGCAGAGGGGGGAGGCTCGGACCGGCACGCCCATCATCGTGGAACCGGGCCGGGCCCCGCGGGGCGGACGAGGAGATGTAGGGCGGGGGTGCCACGGGAAGAGCTGCATGGGGGGGGGCGCACTGGGGCGCAAAGGGGGGCGTGGGGCCGAGCTGGGGGTGCCCGGCTGCAGGGGGAGGGGGACTCGGGGGGGCGGGGGCAGGACATCGGGGGGGTTCTGTGCAGGGAGAGTCGGGGATGGAGGGAGAGAGCAGTGGGGTGCCCGGAGAATGTGGGGGGACACGGGGGGGGGCGTTCGGGGGTCTGAGGGAGCACGGGAGTGCCCCGGGGACTTGGGGGGCAGCGGGATGCTCGCAGGAGGTGGGGGTGCAGTGCTGTGACAAGGGGAGGCAGTGGGGTGGCCAGGTGGTCAGACGGAGCAGGGGAGCGCGCTGGCGACTTGGGCTTGCCACGGCGTGCCCAGGGAATGTGGGGGCACAGTGGGGTGCCCGGGGGTGTAGAGGAGCAGTAAGGGTGCTCACAGGACGTGCAGGAACTCTGGGGTGCCCAGGGGACCTTGCAGACGTCCCGCACAGCGGTGGCAGCGCCGCTGTGCGGAGGGGCTTGGGGACAGGGAGGTGGCCGTGCTGGTGCAGCTGAGGGGGCCCAGAATTCTGGGGGGGCTGCACCTGGCGACGGAGGCGGTGCCGGGGCTGCCCTGCACGCCCGTCCCTCCCGCGTGTGGCCCGCACACGACTGTGCCGTAGCCGCCAGCACGGGGCAGCCCCGGCCGTGGCACCGGGGGAACGGCGGGACACCGGGCCCGTGGGGGGACAGTGCCACTGGGGCGGGCTGCGGGTGCCGCGGGGTGACCGGTGCCGTGGGGCGCCGGTACCGGCGGCTGCCCGGCTCTGCGGTTGCCGTGAGTCAGCACACGTCGTGCGGGGGAGATCCCTGATCCGGCCCCGCTCCCGCCAGGCAGCCGGTGAGCCCAGGCCGGAGCGGGCGGTGACACTGCTGGTGACACTGCTGGTGACACGGCCGGTGGCACGGCGGGACCATGCAGGCGGAGGCCAGAGGGGAATTCTGCAGCCGGGACCAGCGCCCTGGTGGGTGGGGGCGTGGTGCGGGCAGGGGGCCGTGCTCCTTACGGTGACACGGCGCGGTGTCACCCACCGGGGCTGGGTGGCGAGGTGGCGGGAGCGGGCAAGAGCAGGCAGGGCCCGTGTCTGCTCTGGAGCGCGGTGAGGACCCCATTTCCCGGCCCGAGGGAACGCACCGTCAGCGCGGGGTGCCTGATCGCCCCTGCGGGGTCAGGATGTGGCAGAGCCAGTGTCGGGGCAGAGGGCTGCTGTCCCACTGGTGATGTCCCGCAGCTCCGCGTGCCAGCAGCAGGAACACCCCGTAACATCCCTTTCCCCGCTGGGTTGGAGGTCTCTGACCCTGCCCCGCTGTCACCATCCTGGTGGGAGGGAGGCGATGCCCACCCCTGTGCCGTGTCACCCCGTAACTCAGTGGTGGCATGGTTTGGTGGCGGCACGTGCCGCCAGGACACCGCCACCGACCTCGGGGGGACAGGGTGCTGTGTCCCCCCGCGCTGCCCTGGGCACACAGGGCCTCCTCCCAGCCCCGGTGCCCCGAGACACGGCTGTGCCCCCGCTGTGTGCCACAGCCACGGGCTGTACCACCACCGTGTGCCACGGCCTGTGCCATGACCGTGGCCGTGTGCCACCGCCGCCTTGTCCCTCCGGCTCTTCCCGGGGACAGTCCCAGCACAATCCGCCCTTGTCCGGCCCCGGCACAGCCTGCGCTTTGTCTCGCCGACACAAAGGGGCTGCGCGGGGAGGGGGGCGCGGGGCGGGGGGTGGGGAGCTGCCAGCTTCCCACACGAGGGTCTCGGGCAGCTCTGCCCGCCCCCCTGCTCCTTCCCGGGGGTCCTGCTGTCCCCAGCCCCTTAGCTGGGCACCCCGCGAGCGCTGGGGGCCCCAAAAGGAGCTGCCCTCACTGACACAGAAGGTGCTGGTGTGGCAGAGCTTGGCAAGGAGCCACTGGTCCCGGAGCGCCCCGCAGGGACCCCCACGCACGGGCCGGCCCAGGAGACCCCCCGAGTCCCCGCGGAGGAGCAGGGTGGCATCCCCATCCCCAGCGCCGGCCTGCTGCAGGTCACCGAGCGCCGACGTGAGTGAGGCCCTGAGCTGGGGTCCCTGCTTGTCCCTGCCAGCTCCTGGCATCCCTGCCTGTGCCTGAGGTCCCCTGCTTTGTCCCTGGGATGTCTGCCTGCCCATAGCATCACCTTCCTGTGCCCAGCACCTCGGGTCTGCTCCACGGTTTCCTGCCTATCCCTGAGAGTCCTCTGCCAGCCCTTGGGGTCTCCTGCCTGTCCCCAGCCTTCTGTCATCCCCTGGCGTCTCCTTCCTGTCCCTGGGGTCCCCTGACACCGCTAGGGTCCCCTGCTAGCCCCCAGCCAGTCATGGTCGCCCCCCAAGCCCCCCTCCCCCAGCTCCTCAAGCAGCAGACCCCCGCCTCCCGCACTGGGGACAGCGGTGGGTCCCCAGCCTGTCGCCGGTGCCCGCAGAGCCCCTGAGCAGCGTGTCTTCGCTGGAGGTGCACTTCGACCTGCTGGACCTGACGGAGCTGACGGATATGTCGGACCAGGAGCTGGCCGAGGTCTTCGCCGACTCCGACGAGGAGAACGTGGCCGGAGAGACGCCCGGCGGTGAGCGGGGCTCCGGGGCCGCCGGTCCCGGTCCGTCCGCCCGTCCCGGTGCGTCGCTGACCGCCCACCCGCCCGTGCGTCCCGCAGGGCTGCAGCCGCCGGCGGTGCCGCGGGCCGGGTACCTGCGCTCGCCCTCCTGGACCCGCGCGCGGGAGCAGGGCCGGGACAAGAAGCACCTGAGTGACCCCGAGCTGCCGCCGGGACCCCCGGGACCCCCGGACGCCTTCCTGCCCGCCGAGCGCCCGCGGGAGCCGTAGGGACCAAACCCGCCGGGGGACACCGGGATACGCCGGTGCTGGTCCCGTCCGTACCGATGGAGCCCGTCCCCGGGCGCAGGACTCCCGTTAGCCCGCCCGGAGGGCAGAGGCGGCCCCAGCCCCGCGGCGGGGACGTACCGGGCTGCCCTCAGCCGGTGGCCCGCGGCCCCGGGGGGAAACCGGGCCGGCCCCGCCGGCCCCCGGGAGCGGCACGGCCTTGGTTGCCGGGAGCGGCGGATGGGGCAGGACGGGACGGGTCGCACGGCTCAGCGCGGCCCGACGGAGCGCGGCCGGTGCCGGTGCCCGCCCGGTTCTGATGTAGCAGTGCTGTGATCCGGTAAAACCGACCGACCGACCCACCGCCGGCCTCTGCCCGTCTGCGCCGCCGCGTGGGGGAGCGGGAGGAGTTGGGGGCACGGTACACCTCGGGAGCAGCGGGAAGGAGGGTGCCCGGCCGTACCGGCTACCGGGGCAGCGTGGCCGCGGCCACTCTCGATGGGCGGGAGACCGGCGGTGACTGCGGCACATCCCCGACAACGTCGCGCAGCGCAATTCTATCCCGCGGGCGGCGCCGGCCCGCGGACCGGCCCAGGGCCGGGTCGGTGCCCGTGCTCGCCCCCGGCAGCCCCAGCCTCGGCGTGAGCTCCCGGGCTGCCACCCCCGGGCATTCGCACATTCTGCCCGTGCCCACGGTGCCCCCCGCCGCCGCCCGAAGCAGGGACACGAGTGCTGGGTTGCGCAAAGAGGCTCGTTAATGCTACAGGAACCAGCGGGGACAAGGGGAGGCAGCGGCTCCACCCCGCACCCGGTCCAGCCCGGGGAAGATCCCGCAGCCTCCCCCCACTGGGGCTCGGCCCCGGTAACGGTGGTGCCGTGGGCTGGGGAGGGACCAGAGTCCAGTATTGTGTGTGGGAGGGACTCGGTCCCATCCCGGTGCCAGGGCTGAGCACCTGTCACTGTCACTGCAGGACAGGGCAGCACCAGCCCTGGCCCGCACCCATCCCTGCCCGCAGCCCGGTTCCAGGCAGGGACGGCAGGAGCCGCTGCGGGGCCTTTGCCGGATCCCAGTTAACCCGATCCTGGCCCCTCTCCATGCTCCCGGCAATGGCTGGGGCCCAGCAGTGATTCCCTCCCGGCACGTCCATGAGCAGAGGATCCCAGAGGCAGGGCCACCCCAGTCCCCAAACCACCACCGGGCTGATTGTGTCCATCCCAGGGCCCTGTGGTGGGTGGGGGGCAGTCCTGGGCCTGAGACCCCACAATGGGGCCAGAGCCCTCCTCAGGGCTCCACCTCCGTGCCGGAGTCCTGGAACAAGGATTGCTTCCGCAGGCTCAGCCGGGCGCACCGGGGGCAGGTGGTGGAGTTGTCGTAGTAGCAGTCCCTGGAGAGGGAGGGGACAGTGTTGTGTCACCCCCTGCCACCCCCGTGTCCCCACATCCTGCCCCAGCGTGTCGGTACCTGTGGAAGACGGCAGAGCAGTCGGCGCAGACCGAGGTGTGGCTGTCGAAGGGGAAGAGCACGTCACCCTCCCGGCACAGCTCACAGACGAAGCCCTTGGCCTGGCATCGCTGGGGGAGCAGGCAGCAGGTGACAGTGGTGACCCCGCCAGCCCTCCGCTGGCCCCACGGGGGTCTCCCCACGGCTCTGCCCCCCAGCATGGGCTCACCTCGCAGTCCAGCTTGATGTGCTTGGCAAAGAGCGTGTGGATCTCGGTGAGGGAGCAGCTGAGGCGCCCGGCCTCGATGTCGATCAGGTCCTGCAGCGAGTACATCTCGTCGTTCTCCACAAAGTGCTGCCGGTCCTGCAGCTGTGGGCAAACGGGGCACTGTGACTGCCACCGCTGTGTGACCGTCACTGCTGTGTGACCATCACCAAGGTGTGACCATCAGCCGCCACTGCTTTGTGACCATCACCGCTGTGTGACCGCCACCACGGTGTGACCGCCACCACGGCGTGACCATCACCACTGTGTGACCATCAGCACTGTGTGACCGCCACCATGGCGTGACCATCACCAAGGTGTGACCACCACCAAGGTGTGACCACCACCAAGGTGTGACCATCACCAAGGTGTGACCATCAGCACTGTGTGACCGCCACTGCTTTGTGACCATCACCACTATGTGACCATCACCAAGGTGTGACCATCACCAAGGTGTGACCGCCACTGCCACGCCTGGCCCTGGCCCCCGGCCTGACCTGCAGCAGCAGCCGCGCCTCCATCGCCTCCTTGCAGGTGATGAAGTAGGGCTTCATCAGCAGGATGTCCTGGCGCAGCTTCTGCGGGGGACACGATGGGAAAGGGTGGGAATGGGGACAGGAATGGGTGTAGGGGCAGGGATGAGACAAGGACAGAACAAAGGGCAGTGGCAGGATGGGGACAGGGGCAAGGATGAGATGGAGATAGTGTGAGAATGGGACAGGATGGGGATGGGGATGGGGACAGGAATGGGATGGGATGTGAATGGGGACAGGGATGGCATGGAAATACAGCAATGGGCACAGGAATGGGAACGGAGGTGGGGACAGGAATAGGACCATAGGGAAAAGGGCAATGGTAGGGGCAGGATGAGGATGAGGACAGGGTTGTTAATGGGATGGAGACAGGAGCATGACAAGAAAAAGACCAGATTGAGTCAAGTTCATCCCTGTTACAGTCTGGGCACCCTCTGCCCCAAACTGCCCACCCCACCTTGCTTCCTCTCTGTGAGACCCAATGGGTGCCACTGGGGTCCCCCCACCTCCTGCTCACTGCACAGGCCCTCTGTGGTGTCCCCTGCCCTTGTGGGGTGTCCTCCCCAGAGCCAGCACTCACCCGGATCTCCACCAGCTCCTCCACGTAGTTGAAGAGCAGTGGGTTGATCTCCCGCAGCTTCAGCACCGGCCGTGACACCATCAGTGCCAGGTACCTCATGCTGCACCGTGACACCTGCCCAACACCACCACGGCCACCCTCAGCACCTGCCAGCCCTGCTGCCACCCCACACTGACCCCTGACCCCTGCCAGGGACCCGTCACAGGGACACGGCCCTGGGGACACGGCCCTGGGGACACGGCTTCCCCTCAAGTGATCTTTGCCCAGCAACCCCCATAACCAGGGACGTGGCCCCTGTGACAAGGGGTTTTGTCCCCCAGGTGACATCTACACAAGGCCACGGTCCCCGGGGACATGCAAGATCAGGGATGGGATCCCCCAAGTGACCTCTACCAAGGGACATGTCCCCATGACAAAGGACACAGCTCCCAAGTCACCTCTACCCACGGATACACCTCCCAGGGACCCCCATGAACAAGGACATGGCCCCCCAGGTGGCCTTCACCCAGGGCCACTGTCCCAAGGGACTCTCGTGACACCCCAGGGTGCCCCCACCCCACGCCAGGGGCACCTTGCGGGGCTCGAAGTCCCAGTTGTGGATGGCACGGGCGGGCACCACGGCCAGGTCGTTCCAGTGGCAGCTGGAGCAGTAGTAGAGGCCGGTGTAGTCGCACTGCCTGGCCTCGCTGGGCACCCCCCCTGTGGTGGCACAGGGCTGGCACGGGGCTGGCACTGGCACCGCCCTGCTCACCCCACACCCCGTGCATGCCCCCAGGACACCCAGCAACACCTGGGGACACGGCAGGGCCCCGGTGTCACCTTCCCCAGATCCCCGTAACTCCCAGCCCCTACAGCCCAAACCTTCAGCTCCTCCCAGCCCCGCACGCCTCCCAGCCCACAGCCCCTCAGCCCCAGGCAGCCCCAGCAGCTCCCCCAGCCTCACAGAGCCCCCACAAGGGAGCTCAGCCCCACAAGCTCCCACCTCCCCTCATCCTCACAACCCTTCAGTCCCGCAGAGCTTCATAAACCCCCCAGCCCTACACCCCCCAACCCCACAGAGCTCTCAGCTCATCCCAGCCCCACAGAGGCCCCAGCTACCATCTCCCCCCAGCCCCTGCAGCCCCCCAACCCTGGTTTCCTCAAGCCCCACAGCCCCAGCCCCCCCAGCCCCCCCAGCCCCCTGGAGCAGCAGGGGCTCACGGAGGGAGATGGGGGCCCGGCACTCGGCACAGCGGTAGTCCTGGCTGTCCAGTCCGCTCTCGGGGCAGATGCTGAGCTGGTACTCGGCCTGGTGGCTCACCTGGGCCCGCACGCACGGCCGGCTCACCAGCGGCAGGCACTTGCTGTGGCACCTGTAGTAGCAGCCTGGGGGGCACAGGGCGGGTGTCAGTGTGGGGATGGGGCAAACAGGGACGTGGAGGGGGCGTCCCAGACCCACCTGTGCAGGTGTACCAGGTCTGGATGAGACCCCAGATGATGGTGCTGCACTTGTCACACATCTGCTTGACGCTCTTACTCTTCTCCTTGTAGAAACGATGCTCCAGGACCACCCGGATGTTGGGCTCATCCTCACCAGGGTCCTGCAGGGGGAAAGGTGGGGTCAGACAACTAAAGAATCATGGAATGGCTTGGGTTGAACCTTAAAGGTCATCCCATTCCATCCCCTGCCATGGGTGGGGACACCTTCCACCATCCCAGGTTGCTCCAAGGCCTGTCCAGCCCTCCAGGGATGGGTGTCAGCACGGAGCCCCAGCCACAGAGACCCTCTGGCCCCAGCTGCAGCCTCAGCCCCACCTTCAGCTCCTGCAGCTTGAGGCGGAGGTGGATGAGCCGAACCACGGCGTCCTTCTGCCGCTCCGAGTGCTCGGGCAGCGCCAGGATCACCCGCTTGCACTCCTCGATGGCCCGGCGCAGCTGCGGCACGTCCGACGCCAGGATCAGCCCCTGCCACCGCCACCGGAGGAGGAGGAGGAGGGTGAGCTGAGCCCCCCGTACCCCCCCCCATCCCCACAACCCCCTCCCCACTCACCACGGGGCGGGAGAAGTGGTCCTCGGCCAGCCCCAGGTCCAGGGCGCCCTCGGGGTCCCCTGGGGTGGGATCCGGCTGCTGGGCTGCAGAGGGGGGGGTCTCAGGGGGGGCTGAGCCCACCCCCAAATAGGGGGTACCGTGGAGGGGCTGGGCCTGGCTGCCCACCCCGGTGTGGGACGGGGAGTGGGGTGGGGGAATCAGCACCCACCCGGGGCAGGGGATTCTCCGTCGGGGCGCTCCAGCTGCTCAGGGCTCTTGTTGAAGGGGTTCAGGTGGGCCTGGCGGAAGCGGGCCAGCCGCTCATCCGACGCCATTGCCACCGTCCTGCTGGGCCACGGACACTGCCTCAGTTAGCCCAGCGCCGGCAGCAGCACCGGCACGGGCACCCTGGCATCGACACCCCAGCACTGGCACTGGCACCATCACCAGCACCCCAAATACCATCAGTGGCACCCCGAATACCATCACCAGCACCCCAAATACCATCACCAGCACCCCAAATACCATCACCAGCACCCCAAATACCATCAGTGGCACCCCGAATACCATCACCAGCACCCCAAATACCATCAGTGGCACCCCGAATACCATCACCGGCACCCCAAATACCATCACTGGCACCCTGAATACCATCACCAGCACCCCAAATACCATCTCTGCCACCCCAAATACCATCAGTGGCACCCCAAATACCATCACCAGCACCCCAAATACCATCACCGGCACCCCGAATACCATCAGTGGCACCCCAAATACCATCACTGCCACCCCAAAGACCATCACCAGCACCCCAAATACCATCACTGGCACCCCAAATACCATCAGTGGCACCCCAAATACCATCACTGCCACCCCAAATACCATCACCGGCACCCCGAATACCATCACTGGCACCCCGAATACCATCACTGGCACCCCGAATACCATCACCAGCACCCCGAATACCATCACCCCGTCACAGGCATTTGCACTCTATCACCAGCACCCACGCCCTGGCACCATCACAAATCACCCCATCACAGGCACCAATAGCGCCTCAGCAGCACCGGCACTGTCACCAACACCCTGTCATGGCACTGATGTCCCGGCACAGCACTGACGTGCCAGCACCAGCAACACTGTCGCCAACACCTTGTCACCAGCACTGACACCCCGGCACTGCCACGTCCCCACCACCAGCACCACCCCGGTACACCCACCGACACACCGGCACTGACACCGACACACCGGCACAAACACCGACACACCGGCACAAACACCGACACACCGGCACCGGCACTCTGTCACAAGCACCAACACCCCAGCACCGTCCCCGTCCCCGCCACCTCGGTGCTGTCACCATACCCCGTCTCCGTTCCCGTCCCTGTCCCCGTCTCCATTCCCCGCGGACGGACGCGTCTCTCCGCCTCCCACGCCCGTGCCCCCGCCCTGCCCCGCCGCCACCGCCCGCTTCGGCCCACGGTCACCACGTACCGGTACCGCCCACCCATCCCGGCCCCCCGAGGGCCCCGCTGTCCCCTCCTGTCCCCTCCTGTCCCCTCCTGTCCCCTCCTGTCCCCGCAGCCCCCCGAGCGCGCCCCCGCCCCGCTCACCGCCGCGCCCGCCCGCGCGGCCACGCCCCCCGCACGGCCACGCCTCCCCCGCGCCCTGCGTGCTGCTGCCCCCTGCCGGCCGGCAGACCGCACTGCGCCGCGCCGCGCCCGGGCGGGGCCGCTCCGCGACAACCGCACCGCGCCCGCCGGTACAGCCCGGCCCCGCCGGTACAGCCCCCGGCCCCGCCGGTACAGCCCCCGGCCCCGCCGCTACAGCCCCCGGCCCCGCCGGTACAGCCCCGGCCCCGCCGCTACAGCCCCGGCCCCGCCGGTACAGCCACCGACCCCGCCGGTACAGCCCCCGGCCCCGCCGGTACAGCCCCCGACCCCGCCGGTACAGCCCCCGGCCCCGCCGGTACGGCCCCGGCCCCGCCGGTACAGCCCCCGACCCCGCCGGTACAGCCCCCGGCCCCGCCGCTACAGCCCCGGCCCCGCCGCTGCGGCCCCCGACCCCGCCGGTACGGCCCCGGCCCCGCCGGTACAGCCCCCGGCCCCGCCGGTACAGCCCCCGGCCCCGCCGGTACGGCCCCGGCCCCGCCGGTACAGCCCCCGGCCCCGCCGCTACGGCCCCGGCCCCGCCGCTGCCATCTGCACCGTGCCCGCCGCTGCAGCCCCCGGCCCCGCCGCTGCAGCCCCCGGCCCCGCCGCTGCCATCTGCACCGTGCCCGCCGCTACGGCCCCGGCCCCGCCGCTGCAGCCCCCGGCCCCGCCGCTGCCATCTGCACCGTGCCCGCCCCTACGGCCCCCGGCCCCAGAACCCCCCGCCCTACCATACCTTGTCCCTACAGCCCCCATCCCCACTGTGTCCACCCTTACAGACCCCACCCCCACAGCCTTCATCCCCGGTGTCCCCATCCCCACAGCCCTACTGGTCAATGGCCCCCAAAGCCAGGGGGCTCCGATCCAGGAGTGTCCCGAGTCCTCCACAGCTGGGCACACACCCAGCCCTGGGGAAACACCCTGGCGTCCCTGGGGTCTGTGCCACCACCTCAGATTGGGGAACAAAGGGCCAACTGTGTCCTGGTACAGGGCCACACCCCCCGAGCATGGAGAAAGGTGACAGTGGGGACAAAGGCACAGCCTGCCTGGGGCCGCTGGATCTGAGGGGCAGAAGGGTGGGGGGCAGTGCATGGGGGCTTCCCAAATGCCTCCCCCGGCTGGGAATGGCTGGGGGGGGCCGAACCGTGTGGGTGTCCCCGGTCCCCCCTACCCAGCAGGAACAGACAGGTACTACCTGGACAGCAATAAATTTATTAAGTATTCAAAAAAAATAATAAGACACAAACCAGTAAAAAACGAAAAGGGGGGAGGTAGGAAGGGGGGCGAGGGGCCGAGCCGGCTCAGGGGGGGATGGAGTCAGGAGACACTGAGGGGATGGCGGGGGGGGGCAGCACCTGGGGCTGCAGCAGCGCGAAGCCGGGGGGGCCGCGGGCAGTGTTGGGGGGCGGCGTCGGGCGTCACTTGGCGCCCTGCGCCTCCGACTCCTCCTCGTCGTCCTCGTACATCTCACCCTCCTCCTCGGCCGTGGCGTCCTGGTACTGCTGGTACTCGGACACCAGGTCATTCATGTTGCTCTCGGCCTCGGTGAACTCCATCTCGTCCATGCCCTCGCCCGTGTACCAGTGCAGGAAGGCCTTGCGGCGGAACATGGCCGTGAACTGCTCCGAGATGCGCTTGAAGAGCTCCTGGATGGCCGTGCTGTTCCCGATGAAGGTGGAGGACATCTTCAGCCCCCGTGGCGGGATGTCACACACGGCCACCTTGACATTGTTGGGGATCCACTCCACAAAGTAGGAGCTGTTCTTGCTCTGGATGGCCAACATCTGTTCATCCACCTCCTTCATGGACATGCGGCCACGGAAGACAGTGGCCACGGTGAGGTAGCGGCCATGGCGGGGGTCGCAGGCGGCCATCATGTTCTTGGCATCAAACATCTGCTGGGTGAGCTCGGGCACGGTGAGGGCGCGGTACTGCTGGCTGCCGCGCGCCGTCAGCGGGGCGAAGCCGGGCATGAAGAAGTGCAGCCGCGGGAAGGGCACCATGTTGACGGCCAGCTTGCGCAGGTCGGCGTTGAGCTGGCCGGGGAAGCGCAGGGAGGTGGTGACGCCGCTCATGGTGGCCGAGACAAGGTGGTTGAGGTCGCCGTAGGTGGGGGTGGCCAGCTTGAGGGTGCGGAAGCAGATGTCGTAGAGCGCCTCGTTGTCGATGCAGTAGGTCTCGTCCGTGTTCTCCACCAGCTGGTGGATGGACAGCGTGGCGTTGTAGGGCTCCACCACCGTGTCCGACACCTTGGGGGACGGCACCACGCTGAAGGTGTTCATGATGCGGTCGGGGTACTCCTCCCGCACCTTGCTGATGAGCAGCGTGCCCATGCCCGAGCCGGTGCCCCCGCCCAGCGAGTGGGTCAGCTGGAAGCCCTGCAGGCAGTCGCAGTTCTCACACTCCTTCCGCACCACGTCCAGCACCGAGTCCACCAGCTCGGCCCCCTCTGTGTAGTGCCCCTTTGCCCAGTTGTTCCCGGCACCGCTCTGCCCTGGGAAAAGAAAAGAGGCTCCGATGGCCGCTGGCCCCCCCACGCCCACGGCCCGAGGGGACCGGGGAGAGGATCAGGGCTGGGACCAGCCGCTGCCGCCGGCAGCACCGGGGAGATCTGACGCCGGGGCGGGGTGGGAAGCAGGAACCGCAGAGGTTTGGCGGCGAACCGGCAGTGCCGGGCCCCGCGGCGCGGGAGGGGTGTGCCCGCCGAGTGCCCCGGGGACGGCGACTGGCCGGGCGGGTCCGAGGATGCTGGGGCTAGGGGGAACATCGGGGGACGCTGCACCCCGCCCTCCCCGGGCACCTACCAAAGATGAAGTTGTCAGGGCGGAAGAGGTGGCCAAAGGCACCCGAGCGCACGCTGTCCATCGTCCCCGGCTCCAGGTCCACCAGGATGGCGCGAGGCACGTACTTGTGAGCTGAGAGAGACCCCATGACGGGAGGGGACCTGCTGCCGCCCCCCCATCCTGCCCCCAGAGGTGTTCCCAGCACCCTGCAGGGTTCTGGCTGCACAGGTTGTGTTCCCCCCCCAACCAAATCCCAGGGGTTCCTGGTGTAGGTACATGTCCCGTGCCCCCCAAACAATGGGGTTCACATGGGGTGGGTGCACATGTCTGCTCCCCATTCCCCCCCCGGGCCCCGTGGGCTGGGTGGGTGTTGGTGTTTTGTCCCTCCCACACCACAGGATCCTACAGGGGGAGTGCAGGTGTCCCTCTCTCCACAAACCACAGGGTCCCACGGGACTGGGTCCATGTGTGGTGTCCCCCCCCGGGGGGGGGGGACATGTGTCATGCCCCCCACCCAAACTACAGGGTCCCATGAACTTGGAGGCACGTGTGCCCCCTGCCCCCCCACACGACAGGGTCTGAGGGGGGGGGGTGCACATGTTTGCCCTCCCAGGGTCCAGCAGGGCTGGGGTGCAGGTGTTGTGTGTGACCCCTCCCAAATCGCAGGGTCCCATGGAACTGGGTGTACACGGTTTCCCCCTGCCCCAAACTAAATGGTCCCAAGGGGCGGGTGCACGTGCCTGCCCCCCCCCCCCCACCACCTCCATGGGGTGGGTGTGTCTATCTGCCCCCCCCTCCCCACCCCAGCAGACCCAGCTTTTCCTGCACTGGGGGGTCACACCGGGGCCTCACCCCCCAGCCCAGGGTGGGGGTGCCAGGCTACCCTGCCGGGGGAGGTTCCGAGGGGGGGTCGCTTACAAGAGGCCTCATTGTAGTAGACACTGATGCGTTCGAGCTGCAGGTCCGAGTCCCCCACGTAGTTGCCGCTGGGGTCGATGCCGTGTTCGTCGCTGATCACCTCCCAGAACTGGGGAGGACGGGGAGCTCAGCGGGGCGGGAGGCGCCGGAACACCCCCCAGGCCCCGGGCGAGGCACGGGGCACCAGGATCCACCCATCCCTAGGCAGGGCTGGGTGGGGCAAGAGGCACTGGGATACCCCAAACACTGAAATCCCCAGGCAGGGAGAGGCGGGGCGCACCGGGACTCCCCAAACCGCTGGGCAGGTCTCAGCGGGGCGGCGGGCACCGGGATCCCCCGAACACCCAAAATCCCGAGCAGGGAGGGGGGGGGGGCGGGTGGGATGAGGACTCCTCAAACCCCGGGACAGGGCTCAGCGGAGCGGGGGCAGGAGGGGATCCCCCAAACACCCAAAATCCCGAGCAGGGCGGGGGGCACCGGGACCCCCAGCGGGCGGGCGGGGCGCGGCGCGGGCGCTGTCCGCGGTGCTGACGGACAAAGGCGGAGGGGCGGGGGGGGGGGCGGGGCGCTTTGTCCTCCCGGTGCGGCGGCGGCGGCGGCGGGGGGGGGGGGGGGGAGGGGAGCGGGTCTGTCTTTGTCCGCCGCCCGGCTCCGCCGCGGCGGGCGGGGCGGGGCGGCGCCGCCGTTACCTTGGCGCCGATCTGGTTGCCGCATTGCCCCGCCTGGATGTGGACGATCTCCCTCATGGTGCGGCCGGGCCGGAGCGGAGCGGGACGGGAGCGGGCTGGGGCCGGGAGCGGAGCGGCACCGGAGCGGAGCGGCACCGGGAGCGCGGGGGGCGGCGCGGCCGCCGCCGCATCCTTTATAGGCTCCCGCCGCCGCACCGGGCCGGCCGCTGACGTCACCGCCGCCCGCAGCCAATCAGCGGCCGCCGCCGCAGCGCCGCAACAGCCCTGCGGCACCGGCACCGCCCGCCACGCCCCGCCCGGCCACGCCCGCGGCCACGCCCCGCCGCGGCGGAGCGGGGACCCCGGCACCCGCGGGGGGCACGGCCGGGGGGGCGCCCCCGGCACCCGCGGGGAGCGGGGACACCCCGGGACCCGTGCGGGGACCCTGGGACCACCCGGAGTCGGCGGGAGCATCCCGGGGCGGCGGCGGAGGCGGCGGGGCAAGGGGACACACAGGGGACACCCCTCCCAGCCGCGTCCCGGAACGGGGAGGGGTAGGGACGGGGTACGGGAGGGCCATCCTGGGGGTCCCGGTCGCCAGTCGCCCCCGCGGGAGCGGCTACAGTGCGGGTGCCGGTGATGAGGTGGGCGGCGGCGGGCGCGGCCCGAGAACAAAGGCGACGGTGATGGGCCCTTTGTCCGGGGGCGGCCGGGACCACCCCCCGCGTAGGGCGCAGCCTCCCGCCGCCCAGCCGGTCTTTCCCGGTTCCCTCCGGGAGCAAGTGACCCTTGACCGACCGGCGGGACCGGGAGGGACTCTCCCCCTGGGGCTCCCCGGGGCTGCCCGATGCCAGCCACAGCTTCACTGCAAAGAGCCTTTATTGGGAACCGTGAGTCCCTCGCCCGGACTGGGCACCCCGCGGCTCGTCCTGTCCATCCGTCAGTCCATCCATCTGTCCATTTCAGGGCGGGGGTGGCCGTGCCGGTACCGTGTCCCCCTGCCTACCAGGAGCACGTCACCACCTCCCGCAGCGTCCGCCGGAGCTCCTGGCTCCGGAAGGCGTAGATGAGGGGGTCAATCACTGAGTTACAGATGATGAGGATGAGGAAGAGGTTGAAGTAGCTGAAGAAGCAGGTGCAGAAGGGGTTGGTGGGACAGGTGACGATGAGGATGAGGTGGAAGAAGAAGGGCCCCCAGCAGATAAAGAAGACACCCAGGAGAATGGTGAGGGTGACGGCACCCTTCAGGCTGCCTCCACGGTGGGCAGTGGTTGGCTTCTGATGGCTGGAGATGCTGTGGAGGTGGTGGCGGGCCAGGGCGAACATGTGGATGTAGAGCACCAGCATGAGGACCAGCATGAAGAGGAAGAAGCCAATGAGGCAGAGGAGGATGGTGTTGCTGCGGTAGTAGGTGATCAAGACGGTGCTGGAGACGGTGCTGGCCAGCCAGACGCTGGCCATGGTGACCACGGCCCGCTGCAGCGTCATGATGCTGTGGTAGCGCAGGGCATAGAAGATGGTGATGTAGCGGTCGACGGCGATGACCCCCAGGAAGGAGAGGGACGAGACGACGGAGCTGCAGATGAGCGTGTCGATGACGCTGTCCATGTGGCGGACGATGCTGGGGCGCATCACCAGCACCCCGTGCTCCAGCAGCAGCATGAAGAGCATCTCCGCCAGGTTGCTGATGCTCACCAGCATGTCAGACACCGCCAGGCAGCAGATGAAGTAGTAGGTGGGAGAGTGCAGGTTCCTGTTCTTCAGGATGGCAGCCACCACCAGCAGGTTCTCCACCAGGCTCACCAGCCCCAGTGCCAGGAACAGCTCGTTGGGAATGTCCAGCCCCTGGCACCAGCCACCACTGGCCCCGACCGTGGCGTTGCTCTGGTTGCCCTCGCTGGCATTCGAGGGCTCGCGCAGCAGACGCAGGGGGGCCAGCGTCGACATGACCCCCTCCACAGCCCCGGGGCCCCCCGTGGCACCCGCACAGCCCCCGAGCCCCCGTTGTGCCCCGCCAGTTCTCCCGCGGCGCCCGGCGGCGAGGCCGAGGGGATGCCGAGGAATTGGGGACGGGAGGCGTGGGACGTGCTGGGGGCGTCGTGTGCCCGCCGGGACCCTCCGGTGCGGCGGCCGCTCTCTGTGCCAGCGCTGCCCGGCGTCCCACGCCCGCCGGCCCAGGGTGCTGGGGAAGAAAGGGCCCTTTCTCTGCCCCACTTTAAAGCGGCTCCCGCAGCTCCTCCTCCAAGGAGGGTGGGCACCTGCATGAGGGAGGCACCCTGGCAGTGAGGGGGGCCGCTGCCGTGGCCAGGGCTGAGACACCCCCAGGATAGCCCTGGGGAACCCGACTGCTTGGGATCACCACGTGCCCAGGGGTCTCAAATGCCCTGGGGTGGTCCATGCACCCCTGGGGTCATGCTCCTTGGGGGTGCTGCTATAGGTGCACACCTCTGTGTCCTGTGGGACTGTGCACATTAGGGTCCTCACGTGTCCTGAGGTCCTGGGTCTGCTGGGGGGGACCCCTGAAGCCTGGGGGCCTGTATATCTTGAGGGGTCCCCTGGGCCCTGCAGGCCTCTGTGTCCTACGGGGGTCAGTGTACCCCCAGGGACTCGTGTCTTGGGGGATCCCAGCTGCTGTGGGGTCATCCACACACGCCCCTGAGCTATCCATACACCTTGGGGCCCCCCGTAAGACCCTCTGCACTGCACAATCCACGCATTGGGACCGGGAGGGGTCCCATTCCCATGGCCCCAGGGAAGATGTTGTACAATAGGGCAGGCATGGGACGCGATAGGAATCGTCAAAGGCGCGGTTAAATGGGGCGCTGCAGAGCCCGGCGGGCGCCGGAGGGAGCCCAGGCAGGCTGTGGGGACAGGACCCATCTGACCATCATGTGCCTTAGGTCCGTGTTGATGCCTGGAGCCGCGCGGCTGCCAAAGAGCCATTCACAGCTTCACGAGCAGGCTGATCCCACGGTTATCCACTTCCGCTGGGAAGCCCTTCCCTCTGGCATGGGTGAAAATGGCTCAGCTGCACACACACTGGGCACGGGGTCCCAGGCTGCCCCAGCGCCAAATTACAGGGATGGGATCCCATGGGATTTGGATATGCCAGCGGGGAATGGAGCCAAGGCAGGCTAGCTTGAGACTCAGGGTCTGCACACCCAGCCCAGCTACATTCCCCAGGGAGGCAATACAGCAGAAACAGGGATTTATTCCATGTATTCACCATTACTCAGCAAAAAAAGGGAAAAAAGCTTTACGGGAACAAGGATGAGTTGACTGTGGCTTACCTCAATCCTTGCTCTAGAAGGTGAGGGAATAAAGGATAGACAAACAAAGAGGGAAAAGATTTCTTCTTGAAACATAATTAAAAGGCTGAAAAAGCTGCTCCGTGCATAAGTCTAGTGGCACAGGGGACTCTCAGACCTTTGGAAGGTTCAGTGTAGTGAGGGTGCAGAGTATTTTGTGGAGGGAAGGAAGCTCCAGGCTATGGGAAATACAAAGAAGCTGAAGAAGAGGGCAGCAAAACCCCTCTGGGAATTAAGGACAAGAGCCAGGAGAACAGGGAGGGGAATAGGATGGAAATTGCGTGTAGAGGCCAGAAGGGGACTAAGCTGTCAGGGGGAAAAGGGACAGCTGCTGTTGATTAGCTCGGACATGCTCAGACAGCCCTTGTCCCCTGTTGAGAGAGGGGGCCCTGGACAAGGCTTCAGCCCCCCCTCCCTGGATGGAGACCATGCCAGGGACGCAGCCCCCTCCTCAGAACAGCCCACTCCCCACAGCGAGTCCGTTTGTGTGACTTTATTGGAGTGCGACACAAATCGGGGGGTGATGCCAGAGGGTTTGGGGAGAGGCACCCCCGGCTCAATCCCAGTCGCCGTCGCCCTCGGGATTGTCATCGCGGGGGGGCTCCTGGAACTGGATGTTGGCCAGCATGTCCCGCATGGCCGCCATCAGCCTGTTCACCCCCTGGTTGAGGTCCTGCGCTGCCCCGGCCTCGTCGTCCCCGTCGTGCCGGATGTCCCCCTGCCAGAGAGCAGCACTGTGGTGGCAGGGACAGGGACAGCACCGGTGCCAAATCAGCACCAGGCTGGTGCCAGCAGCGGCTCCTGGAGCAGGAACACCATGGGGGAACGGTGCACCCAAATCCCAGCGTGCACTCACCTGCAAGTTAAAATTTGGCAACAGCGAGCGGAAGAAGAGGGATAAAGTGCTTTCGTTGGAGGGATGGCTTGTCCTGGAAGACACAAGGGGCACCATGGTGAAGGTACAGCTCAGTTTGTGACTCCTCACTGGGATGTGGCGGTGCTGGGAGAACCATGGTGCTGCTGGAACCGGCCCTGAGGGAGGGAACTGGGGAGCTCCAATGAATTCAGGCAACTCTGAACAAACCAGTCATTCAGAGCACAACCAAGGTCAGGTTGAAAGGGTTGGAAGAGCAGCCTGGTCTACTGGAAAGTGTCCCTGCTCATAGCAGGGAGAAGAATGAGATGAGCTTTAAGGTCTTTTGAACCCAAAACATTCCAGGATTCCATGATCCTACCAGCTCTGCTCTGAGTGGATTGATGTGGAACACACACAGGGCATCACCCCAACACCAGGACTGACTGTATTTAAACTTCCATTTACACCAAGTCCTCCCAGTCAGCCGTGGCCTGGGTTTTCCCTGGCTGTTGCCCTATGGCTGGGAATGCCGGTGGTGATCACCATGGGAAGCAGCAGGACCAGTCCAGCCTGTAGCTCTGCCTGCCTGGAGCACCACAGCTCTTCCTCTGCCACGGAGGAGGATGCCAGCACCAAGTGCCCGTGTGCAGCGTGGCCTGGGGCTGAGGGCATGCCGGGAACACGGCTGGCTGTGCCAGCGCAGGCACCGGCGGCGGAGGTGGTACCTTTCCGGTCGGGTGTAGGAAACAATGGAATCCAGAGGAGGGAGGGGGTCGAACCCCATCACTGGCTGGGAGGTCACCTCCTGCAGGGAGAGGAGAAAGGAGGGATGAAAGAGAAAGGAAGGAATGAAGGAGAAAAGAAGGGATGAAGGCTGTGCGTCCAGCAGCAACTAACATGGGCGCCCACAGACGCCATGAGTGACAGGGGTTAGAGCAGGCCCAGCAGGGACACAAATGCCACCACAACACATGCAGCCACAGCTCCTGTGTCCCATCAGGCCCCTCACCAGAGGCAGGGCTGCCGTGGCCTCCTTCATCTCCGAGAGGATGATGTGCCGGTAGATGCTCCTGGGAGCGCTCTGGTACCGGATCTTCCTCCTGGGGCGGGGAAGGGACAGAGCAGTGAGCCCTGAGCAGGCACATTCCCATTTCTGCTGCTCCAGGAGCAGTGTCAGCAGCTTCCCTGGCTCTGGGGGACAAGGCTATCTTGGATGGAGCTGGCTTAGAGTGAGCCAAAGGGGGGTGGAAGCTGCTGAGCTCTGGAGAAAGAGCAGAGAGCTCAGGAATGAGTATATTGACCTTGGTTTAGGACACCTGATGGCTCTCTCCTGTTCCTCAGCACTGGGAAGTGTTTCTAAGCTGTCACCTGTCCTGGCCATCTCTGCCCTTCCAGGCCACCCCTCCACCCTCTCCAGGATGTTTCCAGGGTACAGGTGACAGCCAAGCCTGGGGAAGGCAGTGCAGGATATGCAGTAAAGGTTCAGCTCAACATTCCTGTCTGTGAAAAGTATGGAAGAGCCACTGCCTTCCTGGCCCCATGCTGTGACCTTCGGCATCAGACCAGCAGCTATGGGGCTCTGAGCCCTGTCCCAGACACTGGAACTGCTGCTGCCCAGGACAGACCCTCTGTCCCACTCTGTCCCTGGCACAGGAACCCTGCCCTCCACCCTCTGTGCTCACTTGTGCTCGGCCTCCTGCACCAGCGCGTCCTGGGCGTCCACCATGCGCAGAACCTCGTGGACGTGGGGCTCCAGCCAGGCCATGACAGCCGGGTCCTTCCACAGGGCGTGTGTCCTGCCCACGTACAGGGATGTCAGCTGGTTCAGGGCGGGCGACTGGCTATGGGAGATGGCTGTTACTCACGGCACCCTCCTCCTCCTCCTGCTCCTCACGGGACAGTGAGGGCTCAGCTCTGTGCTGGCCTTTGGTGTGGGAACAGAGAGGACTCGCAGGCTCCTGCCTGGATACTGCCATCCACCTCCACCAGAACTCAGAACTTCTGCCTCCATCTATTTTTAGGCTAAGCAAAGCCATGAAATGAGGGAACACCACCCTGGCCTGAGGGAGAGCCTTCACACGATGAGGAAGACCACATGTCAAGGGAATGCAGACTGGCTGGAGACAGCCTGCCCTGGGAGGACACACGCATCACTCTCCCTCCCTGCACACACCAACGGGCTCGGGGGTGAACTTCTGACCCGTCCACCTTGAGGTGAGGTGGGTCTGTCAGCCCGATCCAGGGGCCATTATGGAAATCCATTATCAAAATGATTATCAAATGAGGCATTATCAAATGAGCCTACTCAGGGAACCCAAACAAGCTCCTCCATAAGTTGTCTGAGCACGCAAGATCCCCGCCGCCAGCAAAATCGATCCCTTCCCTTTGCTGAGAACATCTCCAGGCTTTACCTGATCTGGGCATTAAGCCCAAAGAAGGGGTGGGAGGCGACCCTGGCATCAGGCTGCACACTGCAGTGATCCAACAGCGGCATCAGAACTGCAAGACAAAGGCAGAGAACTCGTCTGGACCTGTTGGTAAGGAGCAGTGTGGGGTGGGGTCACCCTCTACTCCACTATGGCCAGAACCCTCTGGGGCACCAACGAGGACACAAGCAGGAGGTGAGAACACTGCTGGTCCCTGTGCTCACAGGGGCGTTATTTCAGTCACCCCAACGAGCAGCCTAAAAAATGTTTCCAGCCCCCACAAACTGAATCTCTGCTGGAGAGCTGGTTCTTCCTGCTGCACACACCCTCCCCTGTGCCTGAGGGCTGTGTGCTCCTTTCATGGACAGCAGCACCCACATGATGAAAGGGAGAGTGATGGGCACCCATGGGGAGAGCACATCCAAAACAGAGCTGTGCCTCAGAGGGAGAGCCAAGGAGACTGGCTTGTCCTTGCTCCGGGCAGCCCCGAGGAGATGAGACATCTCCCTGCTCCAGTATTCCAGCTCTCACCCTCCCCCAGCCTGCTCACCCCTGACCATTGCTGGTGGAGGAGCATCGCCTGCTCTGGGGAAGGAGGACAGAATCATGGAACCACAGAACTCAAAGGCTGGAAAAGCCTCTTAAGATCATTGATCACAACCATTCCCGCAGCACTGCCAAGGCCACTGTAACCCATGTCCTCAGGTGCCATGTCCACATGGCTTTTAAGTCCCTCCAGGGTTGGGGACTCCACCACTGCCCTGGGCAGCTGTGCCAGGGCTGGACAACACTTCTGGGGAAGGAATTTTTCCAAATATCAAACTTTGAGGCTGTTTCCTCTTGTCCTGTTCCTGTTCCCTGGGAGCAGAGCCTGACCCCTCACAGCTGCACCCTCCTGTCAGGGAGTTGTGCCAGAAAGACCCCCCCGAACCTCCTTTTCTCCAGGCTGAGCCCCCCAGCTGTCTCAGCTGCTCCTGATGCTCCAGGCCCTTTGGCAGCTCCGTTCCCTTTCCCAGACACGCTCCAGCCCCTCAGTGTCTGCATTGGGGTGAGGAGCCCAGAACTGTACTCCCCCCACCACACTGGGCACAGGCACTGCCATTCTGCCTGACTGCTTCTGCTCTGACTCAGGGCTCCCTCCTCAAAGGCCCTTGGCAAATTCCTGCCTCTGCATCCGCCTGCCGGGAATCCAGTCCCGCCTGCCGGGAATGCAGTCCCGGCTCTCTCTCCCAGAGGAGGACAGTGACAAAGCCCTGGAGGATGGCCTCACTGAGGATGGCCTCACTGAGGATGGCCTCACTGAGGATGGCCTCACTGAGGATGGCCTCACCGGAGGGGACAGACTCACCGCTGGGGAACATGATGAGTGCAAGCTGGATGAGCCGGGCCGCTCGCTCCCGGGCCTGGCCCCGCTCCAGCTCCGGGCGCTCTTCCTGCTGGCTCAGGAAGAAATAGGCCAGTGGCACCGAGAAGGCAAAATTGGGCAGCTGGGACAGATTCCGGTGACTCTGCAGGATCAGGGAGAGAGAGTTACCGAGAAATGATGCTGTGCAGCAGAGCTGGGCTGTGCGGGGTCGGGGCTCTGCCTGCTGGGGTTAAGTGAGCTCCCAGTCTCTGGCTCAGTGCCCCCACAGCTGAGTGAGCAATTTTGAGTTCTTACAATTAATTGCAGGACCCAAGGATTACAGGAACCAACAGCCCAGCCTTTATGGATCATTCCAATGCTGCTAGAATGGCAGCTGGGCTGTGAGATCCCCTCCAAAGGGCTCACCTGGTGAGCCCCATCCCCTCACCTGCTGGCCACTCACCTCCCACTCCTGGAAGAGGCGGGTCAGGAAGCTGTATTCCCTGGCCCGGAGGGACAGGAAGTCGATCAGCAGCAGCACACAGAGTGGGTCATTCTCAGGATCAAGGCTTGGGAGCAGGGGGAGAGAACAAACTCAGTGTCACAACAGCTGAGAGAGCTGCCCTGATTTCTGAGTCAAACAGCCTCTCCCAGTGACATCCAGTGACTCAGCAAGTGGAGAGAAGAGGAACACATCCCGCATGGCCAGCGGGGTGACAGAGTGGTGCTCCGTGTCCCTGTAGAGGGGACAGTCCCCTGCCACCACCCAGGAGGAGGATCAGTGACCACTGCCACACTTTGCTGTGCTGAGCCCCCAAGCTCAGGCCACAGTTTGGCAGTCACAGGCCACCCAGGGCCCCTCCTCACCCATCACCTCTCCAAGAGCACCAGCAGATCCCCAGCACAGACCCGTGCAGCTCTAAGGGGTGGGAATGAGCCCATACCAAGCCCAGGAGCAGCAGAACCTCTCTGGGGTGACTGTCCTTCCCAAAACCAGACTCTCCACCCTTGGTGGAGGCACCTACCTGAGGATGAGCTTGCAGAACTCCAGGGCTGTGCGGGGACAGCCCCTCTTCTCCAGGAACATCAGGTGCTTGAAGAGAGCCAGGAAGAAAGCCCTGCATGGGAACAGCAGCAGGACATAGAGGCCAGATGTGGAAAGAAGTATTTTGGCATCACATTGTGGTGTGGCATGGGGTGCCACAGATGCCCCCATGTTCCCATCTCTTGTTTTTGTTATCTTTTTGTGCAAGAACAGGGACAGAAAACTCACGACCTGCTCTGGAGACTGGGACCAAGACAAGTAAATCCCCCAAGTCCACATCCTGCCTTGTCCCAGGGGTGTGGGGACAGTGACACAGAGTGGCCCAACACCTGAACTGGTGATACAGGTCATTGATGGCACAAAACATGTCAGCCAGAGGGACTGAAATGTGAGCACCCTCCAGGTACAGCAGTTTGGGAGAGATGGCTTGGGTCAGCTGACTGGAAAATTCCCAGAATAAAGTCACCTTTCCCAGCAGCTGCAGAGCTGGAGTTACATAAAGATCCAGGCTGGGAGGAGTGTGAGTGCTGGGGGTGATGGCTGGAAACACACAGCAAGGATTTTTGTGACCATTTTGGGCTGAGGGGTACTAATGGCATGAGGATATGACAGGGAGGGACAGCTCCTACAGCAGGAAGGTTTCCCTTGGGAAAAGGGATGCCTTGTGCAGAAGCTTCCATGCACAAGCTGCCTGTGCTCCAGCACCATCCCAGGAGCCTCCAACAGAAAGGGACACTCAGGGGTCTCTCTGGATGAGCAGCAGTGGTGAATCTGGGCAGCTGTGGCCAAAGGAGCTCCAGCTGAGCCTCCCTGCTGCCCAGCCCTGCTCACCTGTTCTCTGGGCGCCGGTAGTCCAGCCTGCAGGTCCCGCTGGTGAGGCTGAACACGGGGTGGAAGGCGCACTCCAGGCTGTACAGCGCCCGCTCTGGGGACAGCAAGGTCAGTGTCAGGGACAGGACAGGGACACACCACCCCAGCACAGCACTGCCCAGCACTCGCTTCAGCCCCAAAGAGAGGAAACCAGCTCACTCCCAGCCCAGTGAGGCACAAAGTTACTTCATGCAATGTGGTGGCAACAGGTACCAGGGCAGTGAGCACTTCCACGTTAGGTCACACTCTGGGTGGGAAAAGGAGCCATTCTGGGATTGAGGTTGGTCCAGGAAAAGCCAAGCTCCTGCCCCCCACTGCCCCTCCTAGGGAAGGATTTCACACCAACACATCTGCTCCTCACCTCACGCTTACCTATGAGATCCCGGGCCATCTCCTGGTCCTCCTGCATGCGGCACACGTCGCTGAGCTGCAGGAGGGAGTCCACGTGGTAGGGGTTCATCTGGAGCAGCAGCTGCACAAGAGCATTGCAAAGACTCTGTGTCATTGCCAGTGGCTCGGGAATTTGGTCACTGGCACCTTCCAGCAGCCAGCTGTGTGACACACAATGCCAAGAGCTCCCTTAATCCCACCCTGCCAGATCCATCCCCAAGCTGGAAGGGCACAGGGAGCTCTGTCTCCACCATGTGCAGGGTGGGAGCCTCCCAAGGAGCTCCCTTGGGCAGCTCCCTCCCAGCTTTTCCAGCAGAGGCCATGCCAGGCCTTTGCTCATCTTCACTGTCCTCCTCCAGATCTCTCCCAGCTCCCCCATTTCCTTGGAAAGGAGAGAATGAGATGCAGGCACTGTTAAAGGTTTGGGGTTTTTTATCTATCCCTCAACAGTTCTGAGCATTTGATCAGGTTTTGCATTCTCTGGATACTGAGAGGATATTTGGACACATCTATTACAAATCCAGGAATCAGCAATAGTAATGGATAATAATAATAAATATTTACTTCCAGGCTTCAGAACAGAAATTTAATCTAAAAAGTTTCTCAATTCACTAATTATATTATAAATAGGCTTTTCTCAAATACTTAAAACCTCAGTTCAGTAAAAAAACCCTGAAGCTACAAATCTTCTCACGGTTTAGTTTGGGGATTTTTTTTTCTCCTAAAACTGAAAAAATAAAGCTTCCAAAACTCCAGAAGTTTCCATCTGCAGGGTGGGAACCCGTGGGACCACCAACAGCACAAAGACTGGATGTTCCAGGCTGGCCCAGCCCAGCCTGGAGCCACTTGCCTGATGCTTAACCTCTTCCTTAAGGGGTAAAACTCTTAAGCTCCTTTCCAGTCCATTATTTGGGGGGACATGGAGCACTGTGATGGGAAAAAGCCAAGAAAAGGTCACCAAGGGTGACCTTTGAACCTACCAGCAAGTGCAGAAAAAAAACCCACTCACTGAACAAGAGGCTCCCCAAAAGTCATGTTGTATGTGGTGAAACCACAGCAACAGGGCAGAGCTGGGCTCCAGCTATGCCAGGACTGTGGTGACCATGGACACTGAGCTTGAGCTGTCCTTGGGACACTCAGTGCTGCACAGGAATGACCTTGGGTCACTTAATCCAAATCCCTCAATCCAGGCAGAACTGCTGAGCTGGAGAGAGCCCAGTGGCCCTGAGCTAAGGGTGGGAAAGCAGAAGGAAGTAAACTTTATTTAGCAGACAATGGGCCCTTTAAAGAACATCTCCAGGGCATGTATCCCAGCTCATGTGGCCAGACCTTTCATTCCTCAGTTATGGTTTAGTTGGGAGCAGAGCAATTTTGCTGTTGCTTATCACTCCAAACTATAAATGTTACCATACAGCTTAATGAGCTCGGACACACATGAAGGACTCCCAAAACAAAACCCTGTTTTGCTGAAATACCAAGAAAAGACACGTTTTTCATCCTTGCAGGAGTTTATAAATAGAACAGCTGTTAGTTTGGATTGCCAGTTCACGATGGGTTTATGCAATATTCCTCCTTTCCCAGCTAAGAGCTGAGACAAGGGGGCTTTGTTCCCACCCTTCCAGCCAAACGGACAGTTCCTGTGGGTCCCTCTCTCAGAAGTTGACCTGGCACGTGCTTGGCAGAGCCACCAAGGCTCGGCCACCCACCACCAGACCTCCTCTGCACCAAGGAGGTCACTGATGAACAAGGTGACAGCACAGCTCAGCACTCAGTGCTGCCTCATCCCACACAGAGGGACATGGGGATCTACTGTCCAAACAAGTCCTAATAGCCCAAACAAGACTGGAAATAAATAATCCAAGGCTCTGCAGAGGGATCTGGACAGGATGGATCAAGGGGATGAGGCCAGTGGGATGAAGGTCAACATGGTAACATGCTGGGTCCTGCTTGTGGGTCACACCAACCCCATGAATGAAACAGGCTGGGGGAGAAGTGGCTGGGAAAGGACCTGGGGGTGCAGGAGACAGTGGACAGACACGATCCCAGCTGGGCACCTGGCCTGTGTCAGCAATGGTGTGGCCACAGCACCAGGGCAGTGCTCATCCCCTGTGCTGACACTGCTGGGCACTTCCAACCCTGGGGTCAGCTCTGGGCCCCTCACCCCAACACAAACATCAAGGGGCTGCAGCACGTCCAGGGAAGGGCAACAGAGCTGGAAAAGGGTCTGAAGCAGCAGAAACAGTGGAGGAAGCTGGGGGGGGCTCAGCCTGGAGAAAAGGAGGCTCAGGGGGAACCTTCTGGCTCTGCACAACTCCCTGACAGGAGAGGGTAGCTGGGGGGGTGGGTTCTGCTCTCAGGGAACAGGGACAGGACAAGAGGAAACAGCTTCAAGCTGTGGCAGAGGAGATTCAGGTTGAATATTTGGAACAATTCCTTCCCCAGAAGTGTTGTCCAGCCCTGGCCCCAAAGCAGGGGTGAATTCCCCATCCTTGGAGGGATTTAAAAACTGTGTAGATGTGGCACCTGGGGACACGGGTTAGGGTGGCCTTGGCAGTGTTGGGGGAACAATTGGCTTAGAAGCTTTTCCAACCCAAATTATTCCACTGGAATGCACCAGCCCCACTTCCCAGGGAAAGGGGCTGCAGGAACACAGGAGGGAACAGCACGACCAACCCAACGTACCACGATGTTGTTGGGGTCCATGGACTCCACAGCATCCAGGAACTTGAACTGGACCTGCTGGTACTCACGGTGGTGCTCGAAGGTGAAGTGCTGCACCCCCCTCCGGGTGTCCAGCAGCTGCATGGTGATACCTGCAGGGTGCAGGGGAGACCTGGGTACCCCAAGAGAACCTCTTCTGCTCTCTCACAGCATCACTGGGTCCAGAGACACATATGTTTTTGGAAACTCCCAGAGAATTTCACTCTTTTCCCCCTCTCATGAACCCAAGTCCCAAACCCACCTAAAAAGCCCTGGCTGCTCATTCTCCCCCGTGATACTTCTCATTATCCAGCAATTCTGCTGCTAAGATGGGAAGCACCCATGCCCTGCTACCTCCAAAAGAGGGAGAAACAAATCCAAATCATAAGGTACAACTCCACAGAGCTCTCTGTTGAGGCAGGAGGTGTATTTCCACCGGCTGAGGAGCAGTTCCCTCCTAGATTCCATGCCCTGAGCAGCATCCATGTCACATGGGCCAAGGGCCAAGAGGGCAGGAGGCAGCCCCAAAAGCCTCACCTGTCTTGCTGTAGCGTGGCCAGGTGTTCTTGGGAGCTGTCAGCCACATGCTGCGGACGTACTGCCGCTGCCTCTGCCTCGGCCTGGGGAGGGGAACACACAGGTCACAACTTCTCTGCCTTCACTGACAGGAGGAGGGATGAAACCATGATAAAGGGAAAAATGAGATCCAATTTCTTCCCCACAGAGAGCTACACAGAGCTGTGCCCAGAGCTCTGCGTTTGCCTTCAAGACACAACACACCTGTGCTTAGGCTTTGCCTTATGTGCACCATCTAGGCCAGCCAGTGCCTCCAGCATCTCCACTTCCAGGGCTTCTCTCCCTGTTTTTATCCCTGCCAAACTCTCAGCTGCCTCTGTGCTTCAAACAGCTTCCCAGGTCCAATCAGGAGAGCCCCACATCCCTCTGACTCATCTCTCTTTCCAGCAGGGCCTTCAAATGTCCACTGGATTAGTTTAAGCTGTACTCAAAAATATACAATTTATTGGTTCAGGAGCAATTCAGGATCAAGGCTACTCTGAGGGAGTCACACCTCCTCAGAAAGGGATCATAGACTATCCTGGGTTGGAAAAGACCCACATGGATTATTAAGTCCAACTCCTGGCCCTGCACAGGACAGTCCCAAGTTTCTTCCTCAAGCACCAAATGCTCTTCCACAGACTCTCTCCTTCCTTCCACCTGCACTGCTCCAAGCTCAGACCATTCTTGGTTTTCCAACCAGCTCATGGAAGTGGGGATTTTGTGGATGACAGTGAGCACAGTGCAGTGGATAAATGCACAGACATCACACCCAGGGAGCAACAGGCTCCCTGGGCCCCTGGATGCAAGGGGCATGAAATGCTGAAAGTATTCAGGGTTCACTTTCTGTCCAGAGGCTCTGGAATGGCAACAAGGGACAAATGTGGAGAAACAAACAAAATCTATGTGCCTGCACTCTCTGAACTTGAGTGAAAAGACTTTGAAGAGTGGTTTGGAAATAAATGAGAGGGGAAAGGAGCAAAAGAAAAAGCAAATGCCAGTAAAAGCCTGGAGAAGTCTTTCTCCACCTTGCACATATGGCAGAAAATATTCCTCTGTCCCAATAAGCAACTACTAAATGAGTAACACACCCTGAGCCTGGGATTACCTGCCCAGGTGAGGCACTGGGAACTCCATGAGCCCTGCCAGGCAGGACAGACACACCTCCTCGCATTTGGAAAGGGCATAATACCAAATCCTGGACTAACCTCTGGTCCCCGAGCACAGCACGAGCCCCAAAGTATCTCTTCAACTCATTCTCTGGGTTCAAGTTTCTGAGAAGGTGGAAAGAAGAAAGAAAGCTCCATCAGTTAAACAGTGCTACACTCAAGTCTCTCCATCAACACCCAGCACCCCAAAGTGCCTCTGGAAAACCCCCAAACTATCACACACTCCCCACTGATCAGACAGCATGGAGAAAGGAGACTGGAACTGCCAGAACTGGAAGGGAAAGCCCTGCTCCATCAGACAGGCTTTCTTGCTGCCCTGCTCCAGAGCTGGGGAATACTGCTGCTGCCCTCTCCAGGGCAGCTGGAGCCTCAGCTGGGATGCTCCCGGGAGAAGCCGGGGCTCAAGGGCACAAGTGAATCCCATGACAAGCTTTAGACACCAGGGCTATTGGCACCTCTGCAGAGGATCTGAGGCTGGAAGGTCCCTCTGGAGACTAATCTGGTCCTGCCACCACTGCAAGCAAGCCTGGCAGCAGAGAATCCCCCTCAGAACCAAAGAGGTTCTCCCAGAGGAGCGGACAGGAGCAGGGATGTACACAACCAGCCCAACCCTTTCAATCAAGGTGCGGGGCTCCTGGCCAGATCACACTGGGAAGGTCCCATCTCTGTTCCTCAGGAGCAGATATCCTTCACACCAAGGCCAGAGGCAGGTGGGAGCCAGCAGTACCTGTGCTCCACGTAGAGCAGAGGCCGGCTGTCGGCGGTGATCCCGCCCTGGCTCTGCGGGGCCAGCCTGGGGTCCTCGATCCTCTCCAAAAGGCTGTCGATGTCCTCCAGGTCGTTGTCTTCCTTAAGAAAGGCAAAGCCAAGGCATTCATGACAGGCTGAGTCACGGCAGCCTGCAGGTCACACAGCACAGATCACACCCAGCTGCCTCCAGCTCATCCTGATCCCTCAGTGAGGGGCTGCGGCTCTTCAGAGAATCTCAGAATGGTTTAGGTTGGAAAGGACCTTAAAACTCATCATGTTCCATGTCCCAAGGCCAGGGACACCTTCCCATGGCAACTAGGGACACATCCCAGGGTGCTCCAGGCCCCGGCCAACCTGGCCTTGGGCACTGCCAGGGATCCAGGGGCAGCCACAGCTGCTCTGGGCAGCCTCTGCCAGGGCATCACCACTCTGCTCAGAGGGAAGAATTTCCTCCCAATATCCCACCTAACCCTGCCCTCTGATAGTGGGAAGAAATTTCCCCTTGTCCTGACATTCCAGGCCCTCGTCCAAAGACATTTTAAATATTTAAATAACCAGCCTTCACCCTCTACTTTCCACAGAAACACCAAGTAACTGCTGTGAGCATGTAACATGACAAGGTCTCAAACACTCACATGACTTTAATCCAATACTCCCATTCCCCATTTTCCAACCACCCCAGGAATCCATCCAGCTGCTGACATCCAGCAATTATATAACACTTTAACCCTGATTTCCCTCCATTTTCCCCCAACAAACAACAAGTGACACAATTTTTACGTGCCTGTTTCACATCCTCCTCATGATGTCCATGGGTGGAACATAGAATTCCATTCAGGACACCCAAGCAGCACTGCCAGGCTGCCTTTTCAAGCTAAATTTAGCCCCTGTGTGTGGAGTGTACACAGGAAAGGGATAATGTGCTCTTCATGGAAGTGCTGGAACAGAGGCTGTATTATCCCTCATTGGCAAACCCAACTGCCTGGGTCTGGGTGTCCCCCCAGCCTCCAGCTGGCACATGTCTCCCTGCTGCTCAATATTCTTGGACTGGGAAAGGAAACAGGCTCTCCAAGAGGGTTCTCCATCTCAGAAACTCACTCCTGAGTGGTATTCCCAGAGAGGAGGTGGCCAGCTGGGTGCTGGCCCTGCTGTCATGGCTTAGCCATTCACTCCAGAATCCAGTGGCTCAGGATGTTGACCAAAGAATCTCCCTGGAGTGAACAGGGAGGTTGGACTCCATGATCTGGGAGGTCTTTTCCAACCTTAAGGATCCTGTAATTCTGTGGACAGTTCAGACTCAAACATCACCAGAAAACCAGCTCCCACCTGAACCTCATTCCTACTGAACTAAGGAGATCAATGCCTTTAATCCATCTGCTACTTCCAGCTCTGGGGTCCCCAGCACTGGAAGGATGTGGAGCTGCTGGAATGAGTCCAGAGAAGGCCAGGGAGGTGCTCCAAGGGCTGGAGCTCCTCTGCTCTGGAGACACCTTAGTGCCCCTTTCAGGGGTTCCAAGAGAGCTGGAGAGGGACTTTGGACAGGGATAGAGTGACAGGGCAGGTTGAACAGGGCTTGGAGCAACCTGGTGTGATGGAAGGTCTCCCTACCCATGGCAGGGGATGGAATGAGATGAGCTTTAAGGTCCCTTCCAATCTCAACCATTCCAGGACTCCACGATCCTGAAGAGGCTTCTTTAAATTTTGAAACTGCTTTTTTTGCCTTGAATCTCTCCTACAGTCACCTCAGAGTTTCCACTTTGCCAACCCCACTGGAGGAACCAGCCTGGACCCTGACTTAGAACACACACAGACATACCACAGTCTCTCCTGCTGAATTTTTCTTGGTTTTCCTTTTCTTTTTTTTCTTCCGTGGCTTGTTACTCGTTGCCAGCTGCAAAGACAAAGGGAAGAGCTGTCAGCATTCCCAGGGGTGCCAGCTCTGTGGGAAGAAGAGCATTTCCCACAGGAAATCAGCACACTGAGGGTCCTTAAATGAAACCAAAAATCACCCTTCAGTGTTTGTTAGTGGGTGGAAATCAAGACACATGGAGAGAATGGCAGAAAGCACCAAAGATTCACAAAGGGCAGAACCTCAGCTGACTTTCACATCAATGTCTGAGGCCACAAAATCAGGAGAGAAACAAGTTCAGCTGTGCCAGGTGTGGAGGAAATGCTTCAGCCTCTTTCAGTCCCAACACCTGACAAAGATCCCAGTGCCAGAGTGCCTCTCCCCACAGATGCAGCTGCTTCAGCTCAGGATGCTGGGGGCATTCCCTAACCTGACTGGCACAGCTGGCTCTCACCCAGACTGCACAGCTGGGAAGCACATTTCCAGGGTCTAGCAGGTAACTCAGCAAGGGATCACAGCATCATGGAATGGTTTGGGGTGGAAGTGACCTCAAAGTTTATCCAGTTCCTATCCTCTGTCTAAGCAGGGACATCTTCCACTAGACCAGGTTGTTCCAGGCCTTGTCCTGGCTCTACCCAGGAGCAGCAGCTGCCTGCCCAGGGCTCCCACGTCCTACCTGGAGCTCTGGGAGCAGCCACAGGTGTGTCCTGCAGAGCTGGCACAGCCAACTCACCAGGTCAGGACCCCTGGAGCCACTGCTCACACAGGGACACACTGTCCAGAGCACTCACAGCCCCTGGGCTGGCAGAGGCCACTGGCACAGCTGGAATGCACAGACAGTGGACTTTGCTCCTCTGCCACCCAAACCAGGGACACAAATCCCAAATGCACAGCAAACAAGTGAGACTGGGGCCAACCCCCTTTGCTCCCCCAACCGTCTTCTCTGGTGAGATCCAGGCAGGCCTTGCCATGGGAAATTGTTAATTAAATGCCCCCTTCCTTACAAAATCCTGCAAGGAGACACTTCTGGGCTGATACAGACCACAGGAGGAGTCTTGACATCCAATGACAACAAAGTACTATGAGCAAGAAGAGGTTCAGCCTTCAGCTGACACTGCTTGAAGTCCTCACATCCCCTGTTCCAAAACAAATGCCTCCTTGAGACCACTCCTCCCTGGCCTGACCTCAGTGCCCACGTGGGCACAGCACAACGCCTTCCTGCCTTCCTCGGGTGCCTCCCCTCTGCAGCTGGAAAATCCCCCTGGATCCTCCACACAAGCCCAGCGCCAAAGCGCTCACCCTCCCCAGAAGCGAGTTCCCAGGCTGAAGTGCGTGTCCCTGCCCCGGGTCCCTGGCAGCAGGTACCGTTCTGTCCGGCTGCTCGGCCTCCTGCCCCTCTCTCTGTCCATCACCGTCCGTCTCCGAAGGGGTCACGGCCCCTTCCTTGCTCCTGTCCCTGCTCCCCTCCTGGCTCCCTCCCGCCGTGTCCTGCTCGCTGAGCCGGGTGCCCGCTCGCTCCTCTCCGGCCGCCGGCTCGTCCTCCGACTCCTCAGCTGGGATCTGCAAACACAGGGACAAGCTGCAGGGACAGGGATGGAACTCCCCACGGGTCTGTTCCAACGCTCCTCCTGCGAACACACGGAGCTTTGGACGCCCCTCGTGTCAAACGTGTCACCCAGCACTGCCCGGACAGTCCCACGCACACGGAGCGGAGCACAGGACCCCCATGATGTGTCCCCTCACACCATGGACTCCACTCTTCCCTTGGAAGAGCTTCCAAACCCGGCCTTGCCTATGCTCACACAGCCAGGAAAGGACAGGGACTGGCTGGGGCTGGAGGAGGTGTCTGGAGAGCAGGACTGGGCTCTGTCACCCCAGCAGTGCCCATCTGACATCCAGCACTGGGATCCTGCAGTGCTGGGAAGGTGGCAGGGATGTTCCTAAAAACATTTTCACCAGTCCAGCTCTGACAACATCCAAACCCAGCCCTCCCCAGGCCTCTCTCCCATTTCCCCCCGGTCCAGCCCCAGCTGCTGCCCCCCACCCTTCCCACTCACCCACCACCCAAACCCATCACTTCCACCCCAGTCACTGACCCCAAACCACTGCCATACACACTGTCACCTCTGCCACCCCCACCGTGAGCCCCCTCAGTCACTGCCCCCCTGCTCCTTCCAGTACCCCCAAAGCCCGTCAGCCTCTGCTCCCAGGTCACTGTCGCTCCAGCCACCCCTCATGACTGTCACCCCAGCTGTCCCCCAAGTAAGTGACCCCAGCAATGTCCCCGACTGCCCACCCAGCTGTCACCCCCAGTTATCCCCCCAGAAACTGTCCCCCGAGTCGCTGCCACCCCAGCTGCCCCCAGCACCCGCCCCCCAACCTATGCACCCCGGGGCCCCCCGGCTTTGCCCCCCCCTCACCAGCTCGAAGCGGTTGCTGACGCCGGCGCGGGGCGGCCCGCGGGGCCCCTTCCCGGGGGCTGGCGGCGGCCCCCCCTCCCGGGCGCGCTCCGGGCCGGGGTCGAGGCCGAGCTCGCCCAGCCCCGGCCCCTCCTGGCCCCGCTGCTCCCCCCGCAGCCGCCTCAGGGCCCGGCGCGACATCGCCCCCGCCCGCTCCGCGCCTGCGCCCGCACTGCGCCTGCGCGCCCGCCCCGCGCCCGCCCCGCCCACTCCCGCCGCGCGCATCCATTGGCGGATGCTGAGCAGGCCACGCCCCCTGCGCGCCGCGATCTCCGTCGCGCTCCACGCGTGAAATGTGTCCCGGGGCGGGGAGCGGGGACACGGGAACCGGGAACCGGGAACCGGGGAACGGGGAACGGGACACGGGACACGGGGAAACGGGGAACGGGGAACCGGGGAACCGGGGAACGGGGAAACGGGGAAACGGGAACCGGGGAAACGGGACACGGGGAACGGGACACGGGACACGGGGAAACGGGGAATGGGAAACGGGCACGGGGAAACCGGGAAACGGGGAACGGGGAAACGGGGAACAGGAACCGGGGAAACGGGAAACGGGACACGGGGAACCGGGGAACCGGGGAACGGGAAACGGGGAACGGGGAAACGGGAAAACGGGAAACGGGGAAACGGGAAAATGGGAAACGGGAAACGGGAAACGGGACACGGGGAAACGGGGAACGGGGAAACGGGGAACGGGAACCGGGGAAACGGGAAACGGGACACGGGGAACGGGGAAACGGGAAAATGGGAAACGGGAAACGGGAAACGGGACACGGGGAAACGGGGAACGGGGAACGGGGAAACGGGGAACGGGAACCGGGGAAACGGGAAACGGGACACGGGGAACGGGGAAACGGGGAAACGGGGAACGGGGAACCGGGGAAACGGGAAACGGGAAAAGGGGAAATGGGGAAACGGGAAACGGGGAACGGGAACCGGGGAAACGGGGCAGGGGGAAACCAGGAAAACGGGAACCGGGGAAACGGGGAACGGGAAACCGGGGAAACGGGGAACAGGAAACGGGAAAAGGGGAAACGGGCCACGGCCCCTGGACATGAGCGGGGAAACGGGGAACCGGGGAAATGGGAAACAGGGAACCGGGGAAACAGGAAACGGGGAAACGGGGCACGGCCCCGGGACACGGGCGGGGAGCGTGGGAATGAGGAGCGGGGTGTTCCCACGGTGCTGTGCGGGGTCAGGGGTGGGCGCAGCCCGGGCGGGGAGGAGCGATGGCGGTGGGAGATGTGCGCGTTGAAACGGAGCGCCCCCATCCCCGATCCCCTCGCAGCCCGCAGCACCCTTCACCGCGCTCCCCCATCCACTGAGGAGCAGCCACGCGGCCCCAGGGCAGCCCAGCGGGTTTATTATGGAGGGGACATACAGAACAGCCGTGCCAGCCCGGGGCACCGGGCACCCCGGCACAGCCAGGGCTTGGCACAGAAGCGGGGCCGGGGGGCGAACGCGGGGGCCGCGGGTGTCCCACAGCAGGATCCATCCCCCAAGAGCTGCCCCGCAGCGGGACCCGTCCTCCCGGGGGCTGCGGGTGTCCCGCAGCGGGATCCGTTCCCTCGGGGGCTGGCGGCAGGGACGCGAGGGGATGGCAGGGACAGCGGGAACGGGTCCTTTTGCCCCCTGGTCCATAATGTATATAAATATAGAAGCTGTGTGTATCCATCCTATGTATATATGTACATCGGGGGGGCTGTGCCGGGGTGACCGGCACCCCCGTGGCGACCATCACCGCGGCGCCCGGCCCGTCACTTGAGCCACGCGTCGCTGTAGAGGGAGCGCGCCTTGGCGCGGCGCCGGGACGCGCCGCTGGCGTTGAGGACGGCCACGCTGCGGCGGCTGGAGCTGACCACGTCGGTGACGAAGCCGGCGCAGTCGGAGCAGACGTCGCGCAGGACCGAGCCCTGGGCGTAGATGTGGGGGAATTCCTCCTCCACCCGGCGCCAGCACGGCCCCGAGAGCGAGCTGCGGCACAGGGCACCCCGTCAGCCCCCGCCGGCGGAGGAGGAGGAGGGCAGGGGGGAGGAAGGCTCAGGGACTCACTGGAAGGGCTCCCTCCGGCGCAGCGGCGGGGCCTTGGGCAGCAGCGAGCCTGGCAGGCTCTCGAAGCCCAGCGCGTAGACGGGGATGTGAGCCAGCTTCTTGGAAGGCATCTTCATCTGCCGGAATGCGGGAGTCAGGGCGGGACAGGGACAGCGACAGGGACAGGGAAAGGGACAGGGATGGGATAGGACAGGGTTGGGATGGGGATCGGGCACACAGGGATGGGGATGGGTCAGAGATAGGTACGGTGACAAGACAGGACAGGAGTGGAGTGGGATGGGGCAGGGACAGGGACACAGTGGCACTGCCCAGACAGAGCCAGTCCCTTACCTTTAGACTGCAGGAGCTACAGACAGACCTAGGGACAGAGAGAGGTGGGTGAGAGGGCCCACTGTGGGGACCCTGCTGCTGCCCTCCCAGCCCTGTGACACAGCACAGCATGGCACAGTTCGGCACAGTGCTCACCGCTTGCAGAAGAAACACGACGTGGGCCAGGAGAAGAGAGGAAATTTGGCCCTGCAGCAGCAGCAGACCTGTGGGCAGAGCAGGGTGAGCTGGTGGTGGGTGAGTGGGGACTCATGGTCCCCAATCCCTCCAGCCCCCAGTCCCCATTCCCACCTTCCCCTTCCGCAGGCTGCTGTACAGCTCCTTGCTCTGCAGGAACTTCTCCATCTCAGCCTTGACCAGCACCCTGCGCACGTTGATCATCTCCTCCACAGTCAGGGCCAGGCTCTCCACAGGGTGGCTGAACTCCTGTGGGACACGGGGGGGATGTCACACTGCACTGTGACACTGGGCATGGTCCAAAGCACTCCTGTGCCAGGGCAGAGCCTCCAAACATGGGCAGAGCATCCCTGGCATAGGCAGAGTGTCCCAGGAGAGGCAGACTATCTCTGGCACAAGGACCCCCCAGCCACTGCGTGTCCTTGTGCCAGGCTGCCATATGCCCACGGTCATGCTTGCCTGGTGTCCCCAGCCTCAGTGTTCCCAGCTGATGTCCCCAGAACCCACCAGCCAGAGGTGCTTGGAGCTGCTGGCGGGGGCAGCGCTGGATCCATCCTCTGGCCTCTCCTCCACAGCTCCGAGGGCAGCCCGGGGCAGTGCTGGGCCATCTGGCAGCGGGTGGCAGCTGGCGGGGACGGAGCCTGCAGGGAGGGACAGGGAGGCTGTGGCAAGGACTTGTTGCCCAGTGCCACCACCGCTGGCAGGCGTGGCACAGACGCCCTGGAGACAGGGACGTGGGGACCCCCGGCAGTACCTGAGCGGGGCCGTGGCTCGGGCTGCAGTGGCTCTGGGTCCCGGGGCACAGCCTGGTCACCCCCCAGCTGGCTCTGCAGCTGGGCCAGGTCCTGCTCCGAGAAGGAGCGATCCCTCTTCAGCGGCACCTCCGTGGCCGGAGAGTCCTCGTCCTGCAAGGCCACGGGCACCGTGTCACCAAGGGCACCCCGGCACTTCCCACGTCTCCCCACCTCTGCAGGTTCTCCCTTGCCTCGGAGAGGTTCATCTCCTCCATCTCGGCCAGCGTGGGCGCCTTGAGCAGGACGCGTGGCCGTGGGCGCGCAGGCACGGCGCTGGCCGGGCACCGGGACAGCTCGAGGCAGGAGCTGGAGCTCAGGCGGCCGGCGCAGGCGTGTGGGATGCAGGGCAAGGAGCTGTATCCTGCGGAGGGACGGGCTCAGCGCCGTGGGGATGGGCACACAGGTGGCACAGCACAGCGGGGAGGGGACATGGCTTACCTTTCTGCTCCACGGGCCGGAGCTTCCGCTCCTGCCTGATCTCCTCCAGGATCTTCTCATGGAGCGTCCTCTGCTTCTGGGGCAGCGGCCGCAGCCGCCGCTCTGATGCCTGCGGGATGCACAGATGGGACCTCAGGTGTGGCCATGGCTCAGGGATGGCACCCATGGGACCCACCAACACTGTCATGCCAGGGAGGTGGCCCGGAGCTGGCACTCACCTGCTTCAGCGGGGGCCGGGAGCGGATGAAGTCGAGTATGAGCTCGTGGGCATCTTTCTTCACCCGGGGGGGGATGTCTCCGTCCACCTGGGGAGGGAAGGGGGTCAGTGCTGGGCTGGAGAGTGGCAGGAGGGGCTGGCACGGTGGCCACGCTCACCATGACCTTGCGGAGTTTGTAGTTGCGGGCACGGATGTCCTGCATGAGCATCTCAAAGGGCGTGAGCTGGTACTCGGTGGGCAGAGGGTTGAACTGCTTCTCCTGCACCTTCTTCAGCTTCACACCGTGCCGCAGCTCCCGCATCAGCTGCACCCACAGCCGGGCCTGGGGGGGACACACGGACACGGCGTCAGCACCCACCCGTGCCCAGCACAGCCCCCGTGCCCAGCCACGCTGCCGTACCCAGTCTGTGTTGCGCAGGTTGCCCAGCTCCGCCGCCGGCCGCTCCTCCTCTTCCTCATCCTCCTTCAGCTTCTGCAGTAGCTGTTGAGACACAAGATGCTGTCACCTTGTCCTGGTGGCACTGAAGGTCCAGCCAGGACTGTGCCATGGGGCTGCAGCACTGAGGCGCACCCCAATTCCTGATTCCCAGCCAGCACAGCAGTCTGAGAGAGGCTGTACGGCCAAACACCGGCACCAGCAGCCCTGGCTGGGACGCAGAGGGGGCACTGCAGCCTCCCCAGTCCCTTGTCACTGCAGGTGGTTTCCTCGGCAGGTGGTGCCAGCGGACACCCACGCTCACCTCCTTGGCATCGCGGATCTTGGCGAGGAAGGCCATGAGCTCCACGGTCTCTGCGAAGAGGGCGCGGCACACAGCCTGGTAGTGCGCCGGGGCGCCGGCGGGGTCGGCCAGTCGGGCGGCACAGCAGCGCATGGCCTGGCCGAAGGTGCGCACCGAGCGAGGCGGCACCTCGCCGCCCTCCTCCTCCTCATCCTGCCCCCCATAGCCCTCGTCGGCCGTGGCGCAGCCGCTGTCCTCGGAGTCGCTGTTGGTCATCAGGTCGATGAGCTGCTCCAGGCGCGGGCTCAGCTCCCGCTCCTCGTTCTCGTCCAGTCCCCAGTCCAGCGCCCGGTACACGGCAAAGCCCAATGACTGCACCATCTGCGGGGGACAGCACCGGCTGGGGACAGCATGCACCAGCTGTGCCCAGCCCCTCCTTGGAGCTGGGTCCCGTCCCAGGACCTGTGACCCCCGGGCGAGGGGGGCAGGTGGCCGTGCCCAGCCCACACCGGGCTGTGATGGCAGACGGGGCAGGTCACCGGCCCCCACGTACCTGGGCTTCGGCGGAGGGCGTCAGCAGCGCGGGCAGGTCTGGGGGAGGAGGGCAGAGTCACCACGGCCCCGTGCTGAGTACCCCACCCCGCATCACCCAGGGATGTGGTACCCACCCACCCAGTCCGGCCATGGGGCCCCCACCCTGAGCTGCTCACACCTCCCACTGTTCCTCTCCCCTTCCCTGGCTCATCCTGTGCTCTCCTGGTCCCAGGGCATGGCTCCAAGAGACTTGTTGCCCAGTGCCACCACCGCTGACAGGCGTGGCACAGACGCCCCCCGTTGAGCCCTGCTACCAGACAGTGCTGGCACAGCCTCCCAAAGGGCACATTGAGGGGGCACAAGCACCCATGTACCCCTCGCCGCGAGGGCTGGAGGGAGCTGAGAGCTCTGCATCCATGGGGAGATGCCCCCTGCACCCCTGTGGGATGTGGGCACTGGCAGTATGGACACCCAGGAGCGTGGGCACCAGCAGCACAGGCATTGGCAGTGTGGGGACTGGCAGCCACAGCTGGAGCATGGCACACACGGGGATCCCAGGACATGCTTGTGGGCAGCTTCCCACGGGGAGCCCTCCTGGCAGCTGCAGGAAAAGGAACACAAGTGGCCTCTGCAGTGTCCCCAGGGCTCCCGGCTCCGCTTCCCTCATCGTTAGCTCTGCATTGAGCTGATCAATGCGGCAGCCACCAGGATGTGCCAGCCGTGTGCCAGCCAGGAATGGACAGGAAAGGCAGCACAAGTGGTGGCCCTGCCATGGTACCACACACAAGCCCATCAAAAAAACATGTCCTGGACTGTGCCCGGCTCCCACTGCAGTACCAGCCCCTGGGATGCCACCTGGTGGGTCCCAGCAGCTCTCGCCAGTCACTGGGGCGCAGCTGAGGGGGGAATTCCCATAGAATGGGGGGCTGGAGCAGTTCCAGAGGGTGCTGCTGGCTCACCCAGCCCGGATCCAGCCCTGTGCCCTGGTAGAGCTGCAAAGCCACGTGCCAGGCTGGTGCCACTGCCTGCAGTGTCACCCAGAGGCACTCAGAGCCCTCCCAGCCTCAGGCTTCACTGTGAAGGCTTCACTGGTTCATCCCTGGGGAGATGGCTCAGGTTGGCACAGAAACAACCCGGGAGCAGGAGGTAGCACAGTGGCACTGATAAGTGGCACTGGCAGGTGACACCGGCTCCAGCCCTGCGGTGGCTCAGGGCAGGGTGTGGGGCCGTTCCCGTGCAGGACCAGTGGAGCCGGTGTGGCCACGCCATGCCCAGCTGCCACGGGCACGTGCCATGCCTGTGCGTGTCCCTGCCCTGGGCATGGAGCCACCTGATGCGCCCCGGTGTCTGCTCAGCCACTGGCACCCAGGACACACGGTGACCCCGCAGTGTCCCTGCCCAGTGTGAGCGAGGCCACACAACGACCCCACGACACCAGGTGCCATCCCTGGTGACCTGGCTGTGGGGCGAGACGGGTGGAGGTGCTGGTCATGCTCCAAGTGCTCCTCGTGGCGCCCGGCCACCCGGTGTCACTGCTGGCAGCCAGCCTGGTGACACCCTGGAACCGCCACAGCCATACCTGGCAGCGTGAGCCACCTGTGGAAGGACGGCTGGGAGGCCGAAGGTCAGGGATGGGGCTGTCCCGTGTGCCACTCCCGGGGCCTGGAGTGGGGGACAAGGTCCCCGCGGTGCAGATGTGGGTGATGGGTGCCCGTGGATGTGCCGTGTGGGTGTCCATGTGTCCGTCCATCTGTCCTTGCTGCGTGTCCTGCAGCCCCATGGTGGGTGCCAGGCCCACGCAAACACCCACCCACCTGGCTCCAGCCTCCCTGGGTCACCCAGGGCTAGTGACCTTGTTGGTGCCAGAGCCGGTATCAGTGCCACACCAGTCCCAGACCCCCAGGCCACCAGCCCAGCCCCTCCCCCAAGCCCCAGGCCGCCCCTTGCACCGGCAGTGCTGCTGTCAGTCCGGGCCGGGGCTTGGGGCTCACCCTCATCCCTGCCGGTGCCGCCTTCCTGCTCCCCGGTGCCGGGACCGGTCCTTTTCCCTGTCCTCACAGTTTCTCTGGTGACCCCCTGCACTGCTCCCCTGCTGCCGGTGCCTCGATGCCTGCCCACCCCCCCCGCCTCCGGTGCCACTTCTTCTGCCCATCTGCCGCTCCGGTACCGGGTCTTCCCCGCCGCTGCCGGTCCTTCCCGCCAGGGCCTCTGCGTGTGCCCCCCCCGCTACCGATACCCCCGGTCCCTCCGCGTCCGCGTCGCCGGTGCAGCACCCCCTGCCGGTGCCGGTAAGTCCCGGTGCCGGTAAGTCCCAGGTCCCCGCTCTTTGTGCTGGTAAGTCCCGATGCCCCGAGTCCCGGTGCCGAGAAGTCCCGGTGCCAGTAAACACCGTGGGCTGCTCCCGGTGCCAGCAAGCACCGGTGCGGTAAGTCCCAGCGCCTCGCTCCTTGCGCCAGCAAGCCCCGGTGCCGGCAAGTCCCGATATCCCGGATTCCGGTGCTAGCTAGCCCTGGTGCCGGTAAGTCCCAGTTCCCCGTTCCTTGTGCTGCTAAGCTCCGGAGCAGGAAAGCCCCGGTGCCGGATCCCAGCGCCGGTAAGCTCCGGTGCCCCGCTCCCGGTGCCTCGCTTTCGGTGCCGGTGAGCCCCGGTGCCCCGCTCCCAGCGTCGGTAAGCTCCGGTAAGCCCCAGTGCCAGTGCGTCCCGGTGTCCCGGGGGTCGGTGCCGGTAAGCCCCGCTAAACCTTGGTAAACCCCGGTGCTCCGCTCCCGCGGTGCCGATAATTCCCAGTGCCGGCGAACCTTGGTGCCCCGCTCCCGCTGCCTGTAAGCCCCGGTGCTCCCCGGTAAGCCCCAGCAAGTCCTGGTGCCCGTAAGCCCCGGTAAACCCCGGTAAGCCCCGCTTGGCGGTGCCGTCCCGTTCCCCCCACCCCCGCGCGGGCGCCGCCCGCTCCCGCCCCCCCCCGGCGGCGGCGGCCCTCACCGTGCGGCGGGGCGGGCAGGCGGAGGGAGCCGTCGGCGCGGAGGCGGATGTCGGCGGTGCGGAGCGGCGCGGGGGCGACGGGGGCGGCGGCGGCGGCGCGGCAGCCCTGGAAGCAGAGCGCCCAGGCCTGCTCCTCGTTCAGCGGCTGCTCGTAGCACTTCAGCACCTCCTCCAGGGACAGCTCCCGCGGCGGCCCCGCGCCCGCCCGCGCCATCGCCCCATCCCGCACCGCCGAGCGCGGGCGGGGCGCGCCGGGCGGGGGAGACGGGGCGAGGCCGCGCGGGGCCACGCCCCAACAAGCCACGCCCACGCCGGCTCCCCGTCCGCACCGCTGGGCGCGCGCCGGGGGCGGGGCCACGAGTGGGGAGGGGCGGAGCGGTGAGAGAGGCCCCGCCCCCCTCACCGGCACCGACACCGACACCGACACCGACACCGGCAGCGGCACCGGCACCGACACTGACACCGGCACCGGCCCCGCCGCAGGCGCCCGCCGGGAGAGGCCGCGGCGGCGCCGGGGGGCACCGGGCGGCTCGGAACGGCGCGGGACGTACCGGGCCGGGCGGTTCGGTTCGGTACGGTGCGGTGCAGTACAGTAATGGTACGGTACGGTGGGGCACGGCACTGCACGGCACGGCGCGGTGAGCTCGGTACAGTCTGTTATGGCACGGCTCGGTACTGTGTGATATGGCTCGGTACTGTTTGGCACAGCTTGGGACAGAATGGGATGTGGCAGTAGAGTGTGGCATGGTACAGCACGGTATGGCTCAGAATGGCACAGCTTGGCATAGCACGACACAGCTCGGCTCTGCATGGCTCAGCAGGGCACATCAGAGCCCAGTAGCATGGCTCAGAACAGTACAGAACGGCTCGGGACCGATGGCATGGCTTGGCATGGCATGGCACGGCACAGCACAGCGTGGCACGGCACAGCACAGCGTGGCACGGCACAGCACAGCACAGCTCGGCCCGCCCAGGCTGCCAGGCTGCAGGGCTGGGAGCAGGGAGTGGTTGCACTGGGTTAGCTGGGTGCAGAGTGCAGGGTTCGGGGCACACAGCTGGGCACAGGGCACACAGCTGGGCACAGGGCACAGGCGTGGATTGCGGGGCATGCGATGGGGGCAGTGCCCTGCATGGGTGCGGAGCAGTGCCGAGGGACACGAGACCCCCCCCGTGCCCCAAGAGGAGCAGGGTGGCCATGGTGCGTGGCTCGGCCCCAGCCCTGGCTCCTGCCCCGTCGAGACCACATGCCACACGTGGGGGAAGCACATGCACGGACACGATGGCCCTGGCACCAGGGTCACCTGGGGACACACGAGCAGGGATCAGGGCAGGAGCACAGGATGCCAGCGCCCACGGGGACTCCTGCCTTGTGGGGTGCCGGGGGAGCCCTGTGGCACTCGGCTGGGATGAGGAGCTGGCACAGGGAGGGGGCCAGGCTGGGACAGGAAAACTTCCTGGAGGGAAGGACAAGAGCTCCAGATGCCAGAGTGCGGTTTGGGCATGGCCAGGAGCAGCAGGAGCTGGGTGAAGGTGCCAGGATGAGCTGGAGTCTCTAGGCAGACAATATCCCATGGGAATATGGTGTGGGGTTGGCATCCCACAGTCACTGGGAAAGTCTGACGTGAGAGCAGGATCACCTTCGGGCACCCAGCTGGTCCCTTCAGACACACGGGGAGGGCAGGATTGTCCTGACAGAGCAGAAAGGACAGCCAGTGCATGGGAAAGGTCACAGGGAGCAAATGAACACTCTTGTCATGATGAGCTTCCCATTTCCATGATGGAAGGAGAATAAAACCCTGCCTCAGCTCCATTAACCAATGAGCATAAACTGGGATCAATCCCAGAGCTGTGCTGGCAGGGCTGGGACAGGGACGGAGCTGACACACGGCTGCTCATCTGTCCCACACGACCAAAGAGCTGCTCCAGGGTTGGAGATGTCTGTCAAAGAACCTGGGATGGAGCAGAAAAGCCTTTCAGCGCCCATCCCAGAAAACCTGAACAGTGCCAGCTCCATCTCTGGGGAAGAAACTGGGATAATGGAGCTGGGATACGGGGAAACACAGCCCTGCGTGGTGCCCTGGGGTTTGAGAACGGGGAGAAGGGATACAGGTGATCCAAGGTGTCCGTGCATCTCTGGGAACGCTCAAATGCACCGTGGGCGGGTGGGACATTGCTGCAGGGAGTTAGGAGCACGGTGCCAGCTTCATCTCCAGCCGGATCCGCACGGGATCCTGCCCAGCTGCAGCCCCTGGCCGCGGCGCCGGCGCCTGGGTCTGGATTGAGAGGTTTGGATGCCTGCTTTACCCTGGAATCAGCCGGTTTGGAGCGTGTTTGGAACAGGGAGCAAAGCCGTGCTGCCCACGGGAGCAGGGCCGTGCTGTGCTGTGCCGTGCCAGCTTTCCAGCGCCTCCGGACACAGCCGGGGCGGCACCGTCGGGGATGGGAGCGGGAGGACGTGCGGCGTTTGAAGGAAAAGCCACCCTGCAGGATTCATGGGAAGGCATTTGCATGATAAAGCACGGAGCCCTTTGCTTTGGGTAAATCTGTAATTAATACTGAATCGTTGTGTAATTAAAAGCTACCGGCATGGAAAACTCAAACAGAAGCCAAGCGTGTGTGTGGATGAGGGAAATAAAATTAAAGGCGAAAGAAACAGGGGGGAAAGAAAGATGAAGTGTTTGGGAAGTGGTGTCGGAGCGCTATGGGAGGGTTGGAATTCCTGGCTGCTGCAGTGTGGAAGCAGGATGGAAGGTGGGAGCTGGGATGGAGAGCAGGCAGAGCCCTTCCCCAGCCTGCAGCAGGGCTGTGCCCCTGTTTCCTCGTGGATAATCCATTCCTGTGGGTCTCAGCTTTCATATGCAAAAAAAAAAAACAAAAAAACCAAAAAAAAAAAAAAAAAAAAAAAACAAAAAACCCAAAAAAACCCCTCACAATCCCACAGGAACCTGGGATGAGCACACAGAGCACCTGTGGGGTGGATGTGCCTCTCCTGCTTTCCCTCCATGCTGCAATGAACTGGGAACATGGAAGGAGGGAGCATTTTACTGGGCAGTTTGCTCCTGCTGTATGCTGGCCTCAGATACGGCCAGACTTTGAGGGGGGACACTCTGAGAGACAGCTTGGGGACATTTGTGACCCTTGGGGGCGTCAGGGACAGCCTGGGGACCTTGGGGACACCATGAGGACCTTAAGGTCACCCTTGGAAACTCCTTGAAGACCTTGAAGGCATACCAAGGGCGACGGGAACACCCTTGGGGACGCTGCGATGAAACTCTGGGAGCACTCTGGAATGCCGAGCTCACAGCTGGATGCCTGCTGGGGCCAGTCATGATGGGGGATCCCAAAAGCTGGGGCTGCCCAGACCCCCCAGAATCTGGGGCTGACACAAAGTGGCAGATGGCATTGGGGGTTAAGGTGACTCAGGAATGTGACTCTGGCCAGGGTTCCCAGACCTGGTGGGATCCCACAGCACTGTCCATGCTGGATCCGTGCTGGATCTGCCGGCACTGCCGGGAAGCTCTCCCGGCTCCTGGCATCATGTGCTGCTGACTCACACCCAGCACTGCAATAAACCATCCACGGCCAACCCCAGCAGGAGCTGCTTCCTGGTGCTGGACACACCCCGGGGACTTCATCTTTCCATAGGGAATCACCACTGCTGCTCCGAGCCACGGTGGCCAACAGCAGCAGTTCATCGTCAGGAAGGATCAGATCCGAGGGAAAAATCCCTCTGGGAATTCTGCTCTGCTCCCTGTGAAACTCTGTGGCCATTCAGGACCTGAAGAGATCTGAGGAAAAAGAGGGAGAGGGGTTTTGGACAAGGGATCGAGTGCCAGGACAAGGGGAATGGCTTTGCACTGCCAGAGGGCAGGGTCAGATGGGATATTGGGAAGGAATTGATGGTTGTGAGGGAGGTGAGGCCCTGGCACAGGGTGCCCAGAGAAGCTGTGGCTGCCCCACGATCCCTGGGAGTGTCCCAGGCCAGGTTGGACAGGGCTTGGAGCAGCCTGGGACAGTGGAAGGTGTCCCTGCTATGGCAAGGGGTGAAACGAGATGAGCTTTAAGGTCCTTTGCAGCACAAACCTTTCCCTTCCAATCCAAATCATTCCACAATTCCATTATTTATTCTCCTGGCAATGCTGGTGATTCTTCCCTGTGGGAATTCCAGCCACTCTTGTCCCCTTCCCTGGGTGGGATCAGGATCAGCAGCATCCTCACGGCTCAGAACTGAGGGGATCGGAGCTCCCCAGCGTGTCCCACACACTCCGAGCTCACAGCCAGTGCGGAGCGGGTCCCCTCACAATGTCCCACACACTCCGAGCTCACAGCCAGTGCGGAGCGGGTCCCCTCACAATGTCCCACACACTCCGAGCTCACAGCCAGTGCGGAGCGGGTCCCCTCACAATGTCCCACACACTCCGAGCTCACAGCCAGTGCGGAGCGGGTCCCCTCACAATGTCCCACACTCTACAGCCAGAGCGGAGCGGGTCCCCTCACAATGTCCCACACACTCCGAGCTCACAGCCAGTGCGGAGCGGGTCCCCTCACAATGTCCCACACGCTCCGAGCTCACAGCCAGAGCGGAGCGGGTCCCCTCACAGTGTCCCACACACTTTACAGCCAGTGCGGAGCGGGTCCCCTCGCCGTGCCCCATCCCCCGTGTTTCCCACGCCCTCCGCGTCCCGCTCCCGCCGCTCCCGCCGCCCTTCCCAACATGGCAGCGCCCGCCTCAGCCACCACAGGGTGGGCGGCGGGGGGCGGGACCACGCCGCGCTTCCAACCAATGGGCAGAGGCGGCGGGGTGGGCGCGGCGCGGCCTCCGCTCCCTTCCAGCCAATGGGCTCGGTGGGCTCGGCCGGCGGGAGCCAATGGCGGCGCGGGCTCGCGTGGCGGGAAGCGGCGGGCCGCGATGGCGGGCGCGGGCGGGAGGAGCTGGCGGGACCTGGTCGGTACGTGTGGGCTGAGGCGGGCCCGGGGCGAGCTCCGCGCCGGGCACTCCCCGCGGGGACAGCGGAGGGGGCAGGGGGGCGTGAATGTCCCCCCTCTGCCTTCGTACACCCCTTCTCTCCACCTGCACACACCCCTCCCTCTGCCCCCGTGTCCCGCTCCGTGCACCCCGCTCTGCCTTCCTCAAAGCCGCCGTGTCCCCGGTACATAACATCTGCCCTCGAACACCCTGCCCTGCTTTCCTCAAAGCCGCCGTGCCCGGTACACCCCCTCTGCCCTCGAACATCCCCTCTCCCTGCCCTCATGGCCCTCGTGCCCGGTACACATCTGCCCTCGAACATCCCCTCTCCCTGCCCTCATGCCCCCCCGTATGTTTTCCTCACACCCCGCTCTGCCCTCATCCTCAGCAGCAGGAGCGGGAGGTGTTTTCGGGCTGCCCTGGGAAACACGCTGCTCAATAAACCCAAACTTCTCAGCAGGGAGAGCCAGGAAGAGGAAAAGCCCCTTTGGGAGCGTAGCGGAGCTCCAGGAGGCGGCTCTGCGGCTGCTGGATCAGCACCAGAACCTGGCTGACCTCCTCCTGGAGGTAGGAATGGGACAGGGACAGCCCAGGGTGTGGTGGCCCGGCTGGGGCAGTGGGAGAGCCCAGCTGGAGGTGGGTGCCACCGGCTGTGGAGTCGGTGTCCCAGGAACACAGTGTTCCATGGTACGTGGAGAGAAAAACCAACAGTGCAGGAGTAAGATGGAGCTGAAAGCTCTGTGTCGCACAAATGGGATTGTTGCCCCTTTTCCATCAGTGTTTTACAGACTAAAAATGGTTCAGCGTGGTTTGGGTTTGGGACAAAGGGAAATCCAGCACGTTTTCCTTCGGGTCAGAACTGGCTTCCTGTGAATCTAGGGAAGACAATTCAGAAGAGACTTGGCTTTTCTCTGAATTACCAACCACGCCTGGCTGCCATGACTGTCCTCATGACAGCCTTATCTTGAGCCACTGTTGTGATTCAGCTGCCTTCTCCCTCTCCTCACACGCTGATTTTACAGTTACAACAGGTAATGCAAATATCTCCCGTAGTTCAGGATCTGTCTTTCTCTAGAGAATATTTCCCATTATAAAAAGGAAAAGGGGATTTAACTAGAAAACCAGCCAACATTTGGACATGTTTCATCAAATATTTATGGCCACATGGCTTCACAGGAAGGACTTGAAAGATAAGGATTATAGAAATTGTGCTCCTGGTGCTGCTGCTGAGCTGTGTGGTCCCTGGGGATGAGGAACTTTGACCTGTATCTCCTTTTTTATGCATAAACTGACAATAACTAAACGCACATCTCTTGCAAGGTGAAATCTGTGCTTTTCCACTCCCACGTGGGAGCTTTGTGTTAATTTCACTTCAGTTGCTCCAGCAGGGCAGGGATAGGGATAGGTGACAGACATCTAAGAGTTTTAAGGTTTTATTTGGTTTCCAGGTGGGAGATTCAGCCAAGCCAGGTGGGGCAGAGCACCAGGGAGTGTCACCAGAGTCGTTTATAGGTGAGCATCTACCTGGCCACATGTGGGGAAGAACCCTTCCTCAATATTGAATTTTTGCCTTTATGGGCAACCCCAGCTTTACTTTCTTTTCATTGTTCTGCTCTTGTTTCTTACTTTCCTGGTGATGACAGTCTTCTGCTTTGCTGTTTTGTTTAGTCTCTGTTCTGCAGGAACAGGCCTCAAAGCTGGGTGTGCCCACAGCGACCTTGGCAGCCAAAAATGCCGTTGCCAACGTGGAGCGGATCTGCCAGGATTCTGCCAGCCCCTCAAGAGTCCCACTGCTGAACTCTGACCAGAGAGTAAGGGGAAAGCTTTGTCTTTAATCTATCAACAAAACAACACCGTTAGGTTTCACTTTAAGCCCAGTTTATCTGCTCTGATTAAGCCCCAAACACGAGCGGACAGTTTTTCACTGAGGTGTTTGATTTGCTTGCAGAAGTACAAGATAAATAAGGAGAGAAGTTTAGGCCTTTCCCCTGAATTCCCTCCATCATTTGACCCTTTAAAAAGCAGCAAACAGGGCAAAGCAACAAATTGCTTTTCTGAGAGCATGTTATTCACAAAGAGAATTATTTCTGCTTCATTCCCGGGGTGATGCCAGAAGAGGCTGACCTGCTTGCTTCAGACTGTGAAGGATTTGCTGGCAAACAACATGTTCTGTCGCTCCCTCTTCTGCCAGGAACTGTGGAAAATGAAGGTGAGAACTCATGGAGAAACACTGCGGTGTTGACCATGAGGATTCATCTCTGAATTCCTGAGAATGACTGGTTTTCCTGACCTTCCAAAAGCATGAGCTGAATTACACATGGTGGGATTTTTTTTTTTGTTCTGTTTATTTTAGAGCAAGTTCAGTGGGAGCTTCCTTGTCTCTGCAGTGGGATTTGCTTTTTCAAAGCAAACCTCAGTCGAGGTTTGGAATTATTTGAATTATTGGGAACTGCCACAAAAGATCATTGACAGCACCGTGGTGATCAGGTGCTGGTTTTGGGGTGCTCTCCAGGTCCAGTGCAGAAACTCCCAGCTGCCTGTGGGGTGACACAGAGCCCCTCATGTGCTTTGCCACCAATATTCCAAGTGTCTTTGGCATTCTGGTTCCCTGCTTTGTTTACCTGGGAATGGTGATAAGACAAAGTGAGGTCCCAGAGGAAGAAACCAGATAGCAGATAGCTTGTGCTGACTGACAAATGGGATGTCTTGGTTTCATTTGGGTGTATTTTGTGGGGACAAGGGGTGCTGTGAGTGGAGTCAAGGGCTTTTTATGAGTGGGACAGTTCTGATTCCTCACTGCTCTCCTGGGAAAGCAGGAAAAGGCTGATCTGCCCAGATAAAGGGCTGTGCTCTGGTCTCAAATATCCTCTCCAGAGCTGAAAATAGCACCTGTGTGTTTCACAGGCTGATTAGGATCTCCTGGTCCTGGGGCAGACATGGGGATAAGGGAGAGATAACTGTAACTGAGGCTGTTACAGTAAGAATTAGGTTGTGAAGACAAAGTATGTGGGCGAGTTTGGGGTCAGGCTGTGAGGCAGCTGCTGGTCACAGCAGAAAGCTCCTGGGGCTTTGGCTTTTCCCTGTGCCCAAGGCTCCCAAATGCCTCTTCCTTCTCAAGGTGGGAAGGTTTTGTGGAGGTGCTGGTTCTGCCTGGAATGATCAGAAGCTGCTGCACCTTTCCCCTGCCAGGTGCACCCTGCAGTGCAGTTTTGCTGGCTCAGGACTCTCCTGGACGGGCTGTTCTGGGCAGGAGCTGGATGGGATGTTACAGGGCAGCAAGTTGATCCACACAGAAGCAATGCCTGGTGCAGACTTTTGTTCGTTTTTCCCTTTGTGTCCATCAGCCTTTCTGTCTGGATGATTGCAGAGTCTCTCCCTGTAGTCTCCTGCAATCCCAGCTCTGTTGGGATATGGACTTGAGAGTGGCAACCTTGTTCCACAGGGACTAATAAACAGTTAATAGACTAAAAGACAATTCTCTAATCTGGATCTGGATCTGCATTAACAAGACCTGAAACTCAGTTGTGTTACCTGTTTCCTGGGATATCCCTGCCCCTTTAAATCTACAGAATCAGCATTATTCCAGAGGGAAAAGATGAATATATTCATTACTTGTGCACGACAATTTAAAATGATGATGCATCTACAACCCTAAATCACCCAAAATTTCTAGAAAATACAATCTTTCATCACGTGGTATTTCCTGCGTTGTCAATTTTAAATTTTAACAACTGCTGGATAGTTGGAACAAACAGAATCCAGCTTTCTGTCTCACGTATCATGTGCAATAGGCAAATGTTAACTGTGACCTGCTGGTGACATGTCCTTAGGAGCCCCCGGTGCTGGAAGCCGTGTGGCACCTGCACAGCAGTGCCATCGCTGGCCTGGCAGAGCTGCTGGAGAGGTGAGCAGGGCTCTGGGGGGGGTGCAGATGGAGCTGATCTCCTAAAGCCTATTGAAGCATAATCAGGGATTAGTCATGAGTATTCTGGACTGAGGATATGGTCAGGTGCTGGCAAGGGATCAGATTAGCAGGATTTAGGAGCTGCTGTGGGTTTTTGGGGTTACTCTGGGGTGATTAGCCCAGTTTAGGTGCAGTGGCTCCTTGGTGTCCACCAACTGGACTCGAGAAAAAGTCTTGCTCTGCAGAAGGTGGGTGCTCCCATCTTCACAAAATCTTACACTTTTTTGGTCTGGCAGAGTTAATCTCCAGGAATTGTTAGTCTAAGAATTTTAGGTTTTGCCCCCCAACGAGTGTCCAAGACCAAGTTGGGCAGGGCTTGGAGTAACCTGCTATAAGTGTTACAAAGGGAGTGAAACAAAATGAACCATTCCGTTATTCCATGGTACAGAGCTAACAACTCACCCATTTGTGAGGTTCAGGTTGTACCCTTATTGTGTCAAAGGAATGTCCCAGTGATTTTCTAGGCTTCTGATTCTGGTTCACTTGTCTGTTCACAATGAAAGCAATTTAAGGGAACCAAAGGCATAGATTGAGAATTTAATTTCTTTTTTGAAGCATTTTCATCCAAGTGCCTTAGAAATTGGAACTGAAATTCTTCTAGCAGAGGTTTCTCAATGGAAACTTTCATGTCAGGGATGAGGAAATACTTGAATGCGCGATTTCACCCACATTTTTCCTTTGCATTTGTGTGCTGTGAGATCTTTTTATAAAGCAAATAATATAAAAAGCAACTGTAAAGCAAATGTGCTGGTCCAAATTAAATAAATGAAGTGGCACATTTAGGGCAGAGTGCACAGCTGGGGAGACAGTCAAGCCTTACAGAAAGCAGGAGGGATTGAATTGAAGGTGCTTTTTTGTGTTGCAGGAGCCCAGCAGGCCCAACAGCAGTGGAGTGGCTCTGCAGCAGCCTCTGTGGCCTCTGTGAGCAGGCTGGGGACATCCCCTGTGGGGACACGGAGCTGGCACAGAGAATTCTCTCAGGCAAGGCCTTGGGCTGGGTGCAGGGCAGAACCTCAGAGGTGGAACAACTCAGGCCTCACTTTGTGTTTTCTTACCTCATTTCTCTGGGGAATGTATTTTTTATATGTTTAGCAAATCTAGCAAATTTTCTGCCTTTAAAAAATGATTGGTTTGAATTTTTCTGTCCTTTAGGGTTATGGTAACTCAGGAAAGTGTAATTATGAGGGGCGTGGTTCAAGGATGGTACACTGGCACTGTGACACTCTGCAAAGTCCCAGAGAGATTTTGGGCCAGAAATATTTCAGAGTTCCATTTCCCCCCTGTTAATTTCTATTATTTATTTTCTTAGTTTAGTTAGGAAAAAATCCCTCCAGTGTGTGAGTGTGGACCAGTGCAGCTGAGCAAGTACAGCCCCTCTGAGTTCTGCAGAGGTCGTGGAGCATAACTGCAAATTCTTTAGATTTTATAGTCCTTGAAGTTCTGGGTTCTTTTTCCTGGGAATAATTTTACTCCAAGACAGTAAATGATTCCTGCTGAGTGGAGGCTTTTCTGAGACTGTTGGGACAGGTGGGAGGGGAAGGAGCAGGTGACCTGTGTGCAAAGGGGATGCTGGAACACCAATTCCTTCTTGATTTGCAGACTTTGCCATCGTGTTTCTTCAGAATGGCTTTGAGCAGGCTTCGGAGCTGGGAAGGAAGGTGGAATTCCAGAAGGTTGCCTACGTAAGGACACAATGAACCTGGTTGCTCATTTTGCTTTAATGAAGCAATTCCATGAATCTCTGGTTCTTGCTGAGTACAAATAATTCAGAGCTTGGAGCTGCAAGGAGAGGGTGGTGGTACAGGTGCTGGGGTGGGGGAAATGGTGAAACCAGAATTGAGACTTTTTGTATGGAGAATTGCTCCAAGGTGGCACATCAAGGGGGTTCTTAACTTCCTTTCACCTGGATTGCTTGGGTGTTCCATTGAATATGAGACGTGGAATGCTGTGAGGTTGGAAAGTGCTGCCCTTCTGTCTATTTTATCTGTTCTATTGCAGAGCCTAAGGTCAAAGGGAAGCTTTAAGAGGGACAACTCTTTGAGTCAATTTACTTTTTCTGCATTGAACTGCAGCCTTTTAAAACTCTAAATCCATTAATTTGCCAATTTTGAACAGATCTGCCGTGCTGTCTTACAGAGAATGCTGGCGTGTAAGTATTGCTGTGATCCCAGCTTTGTGCAGCCACTGCTGTTTCCAAGACTTCTATTCCTTGCTCACTGCTGAATCCCTAAGGAGAAATCCTTTGCCTGGCTGCTTTGTCTGTGCTGTTGTGCATAATATTTATGTCACTGATTTTATTTGCCTCTGCTTTCCCTGTCGTTCTCCTAAAGTGTCTCCAGACACTGCAGATAATTTCTTGCCTTTTATGCTACTTTTTTTTTTCCTGCTCCCAGCTGTAACATCATATAGATACCTGACCCGACTTCCTGATTTTGAACAGGTTTGCTTGGAAGCAGGTGGAGCACAGAGGTTAGGCCAGGATCAGCTTTGCTTCTTAGATTTATTTTTTCTGCCTAGTAAATTAAACTTTGAATTGACAGCGTTGAGCGATTTTGCTGACTCACCGTTTGGATTTGGAGGCCAATGTTTTCTGAAACCTCTATTTTTATGCTGAGCCAAGCCATCTGGTGTAGGTGTGTAGTCTTTAAACACCAGTGTTCATGAACTGCAACGTGCCTGCCCTGGCCTGAGCTGCCCTGGTGCCTGTGCTGAGGGCTCAGCTCAGCAGCACCCGATTTACCAGCAAATCCTGATGCAGAAGGACTACACACACACTCACACGGGGGTTATTTTTGTCCTGTGTCACAGCTGATCCTCACGGGGGGATGCTGTACCTGCTGCTGTCACATTCCTTACACCCCTGCCGTGTCCCACACCCCTGGCTGGTGTCACCTGACAGTGCAGCTGCTGTCACTCCTGGCTCCTTAGCGACAGCGCTTTCCTGCTTAGTGCTGCTGCAGAGGCTGCTGCTTTCTCTCTGCTGTAAGGTGACCCCACGCCAGGCCGTGGCACCTCCCCTCCATCCCTCTGGGCACTGCCAGCCCCATCCCTTGCCCCAGGTCTGGCAGGGAGCACTGTCTGTACACAGAGATGCCTCACAGACCTTGTGAAGTTCTTCCAAAAAGGGAAAGCCGCAAGAGAAGTGCTTTATTATTTAATATGCATGAATCCCATCTCAGGTGGCCCTTTAACAGTTGAAAACCAACCCTTCTCGGCAGAGGAGTAGTGATTTTGGAGGAGGAGGAGCAGGCTGTTGGCAGGCAGACAGGAGTCTGCATCCTGCTCTTCATTTGCCCTTCCCGTTTGCGCAGCCTGCACTGCCACACTCGCAGTCTGCGTGCCTGCAAAACGCATTACATGAGGTTTATGTAAGATGTTTTATTAGTCCATACTTTTGGGTCACCTCTGAGGGGGTCTCACTTCATTAGTCCTTGGAGAACAGTAGGATTTTTAATGTAAAAGAATTCCCTGTTACTGAGGACCTTCGCAGGAGGAGAAGGACAGGCTGGGAGTAGCACGGGAGCAATGTGTTCACTGTAATGATCTGGCAGTGTTGAACTGCAGTGCCTGAAGATAAGCTGAGTTTATCTCCTTTGCTTTATTCTCCCCTACTTAACCTTAAAGTATTCCTCAGCAGGAGAGGAGAGTGTTACATCCTAAAGCTGTGGTGCCATGTGAGGGATGTCTGCTTCTCTGCTTCCCTGCCCCTGCTCAGGGTTTTTTTCTTCTTTTCAAGGTTTTTTTTTTTTTTTTTTTCCTTAACGAAATGATTAGAATACACAAACGAAGCTCCATTAACAGTTGAAAGAGGAGGGTTTTCAAGGCAGGGTGGCACAAAGCAGAAGTGCTGCTGCAGCAGACTGCAAAGCAAAGGGTTTCCCAGTCTGTGGGCTCGGAGAGGTGTGGGCTGATCATCGTCAAGACAACGCTGCTGCGCAAGCTGCCAACCTGTTTGATCTCTACCCGTCGTTTTGGGGCAGATCGAGCTTTTAAAGGAATTCCTGCTATGCAAATGGCACATTACAAACGCGTGGCCCTTCCCCAGCCTGCCCTTTGTCTGGACCGTGGTTTGCAGGGTGCTTAATTCAGCTTGTGCAAATCCCTGCCTCCAGACAGGCTTCACGATGCTCACACTCACAGATGCATTAGGGCTGGGTTTGGAAATGAAATACTGATTTATATGCATTTTTAGACGGCTTCATTATTAGCATGTTCTTGGGAATGTTTTAAAATTGGTTCAAGGTCAGTGGTAATAGTTTCTGAGTCCCTGTGTCACTTTGGAGAAAATCTGGTAAGAATTTAGCACTGCTGAGTGGCTTCTGCACATTTCCCTAGTGGGGTCACCTTTGTAAACGGGCACAAATTGCTCATTCCTGTTAATTCCCATGTTGGGTTTAATGTTACAGTTCTTTTCTCATTGGGTTTTTGTGTGTTTTGGGGTCCAGGGGTGCTTGATGCTGTTGGTAAAGAGAAGCAGGAAGATGTTTCCATGGTGCAAGCTGTGAGGTTCTGGTAAGAAACGTTCCAAACAGTGTCAGGAGGAGGTTTTTATCCACTGAAATAGGAGCAATGCTGTGGGGTGTTTTTTACTTATTTACACACCCTCCCCACCTCTTCCAGTGCCATTTGTGCTTGGTATTCTCCCCTAATAAAATATGTGCAGACAAAAGTGCTTGTAAAAAAGATAAGGGCCAGGTAGGAAAGTGGGTTCTGGCAGTGCTGGAGCCAACCCTGGACCTCCCTCTTGTCATGCCAGAAATTCCCCATCAAGTTCCCTCACTGCTTCTGAGCAGAAACACCTGGAAGGTGAAATCATCTCCAGTTCCTGCTTCCATACTTGTTTCATTTAACTGCTTTGTCACCTTCAGCCCCGTGCAGGGATACCCCCCAGACTCACATTTAATCTGCTGGCTACATAGTGTTGAGTAACCATTCATTTTTTGGGGATTTTTTAATACATACAATAAAATATACATTTGTGGCAATTTGAGAAGATGGATGTAGAATAAAAATCAGTCGTTCACCCTAAGCTGCACCTGGTTGTTCCTATTTCATCAGCAGCTGGTGGATCATATATTATCACACCTGGCTGACCATATTTAATCAGTGCCTGGCTGATCACCTGGCTGACATTGTTTCTGGTATCTCCTTGTCCTTTGCAGGCTGAATGTGTTCAACGTGTCACTGTATGGAAGTGTGGCTCACCCGGATTCCTTGAGGCAGTTTTTCAGACACACCCTGACCGAGGTTCTCACCTACAACCCCGTGCTGAAAGGTGGGAATGGGCAGGGACAGGTGTCTCCAGGTGTCTCCAGGTGTGTCCAGAGCTCTGTCCCACACCGAGTGGGGCCCAGCTTGGAGGACCCAGAGCCAGAGCAGCCTCCAGGCTTCTCAGCTCCATCCTGGGGTCTGTATAAGCAGGGAGCCACATCAGGCAAGAAAAGTCACCTGAGGGTCATGGTTCAGGAGGAGATTTTTGGCAGGAAGGTTCTAATCCCAGATCAGTAAACGTGAAGCTTGATGTTTTTAGGAAGAAATACATTTGAGCTATGAAATCTACTGTAAAGTCCCCACGAGCTGTGATCTGGAGCTGCTTGTCTGTTGTGTGGGAGAGCTGTGTCATTGCTGGCTCCCAGATGAAAGAGGGTAATGAGGGAAAAGCTGATTCCTTGCTGATTCTCCGTGCCATGTCAGCCTACGCACGTGGGATCCCGAAAACTGGGGTGACAGTGCCATAATGGAATGGCCCAGTCCTTGTGCCCATGTTCCAAAGACTGATGGGAGACAGAGTTCCACTGGGCAGTCTTTAATGGCTGCACAAGGGAAACCTGTGGGTTTTGGGTGTATTGTAAAACCTGCTGCTGGAGTTTTCTTTTTGTGGGTGCAGTGTCTGATGCCATCCAGATGCAGAAGGAGTGGAGCTTTACCAGGACTTCTCCCCTGCTCACGGCTCTGTATCGCAAGGTACGTCTGCCTGGTGTCACTCAGAGAACTCTGTTATGTTGGGCTTATATCCACTGGAAAACCTGAAACCAGATTATTGGAAATCAGTGCAACATCATCCAGTTGCAGAATCCAAACCCATCGCCAGAAGCTCTGGGAGGAGGAAGCACGGAGGAAAAGAATGACAGTGGTTTTTGCTAGTGCAAAGCACTTAATGGGAACAAAGGTGCTGACTGGAGATGTGAATTTTCAGTGGTACGGAGTAAGACATGAGTTCTGAAAGAATGGGAATTTTACTGCTTATTGTAGCTGGTGCTGGTTCCAGCCCAGGCTGATATTTGGGCCTGGGAAGCTGATCCAAAAGCTGCAGGATAGCTTGACAAGGTCACAGAGAAGCCTGTCAATCTTGTCTGTAGTCCCCTCTTTCTTGTGGCTGTATGTCCTAGCTAACAGGAATTGCCATCACTCCTCCAGCTGTTGGTGGCATTCAGTGTGCAGGAATCCATCTGCCAGCTGCAGCAAGTCCTGGAGACCCACGAGGTGAACTGGCAGCACGTCCTGTCCTGTGTGTCCACGCTGGTGGTGTGCCAGGCTGAGGCTGAGCAGCTCTTCAAGGGTAGGTGGGCACTGCCAGCCTGGCGTGTGCCCGTGCTGCTGGGGTGGGAGCAGGGGAGTCAGCACAGGGGCTGTCTGCTCGGGGGCTCCTGTGGAAAAGAGCAGCAGGACAGGACATCTGCTTCTCCACCCAGACTTTCCATGTCCATGGTGGTGTGAATTCCAGGCCTCGTGCCTGCCACTTCTCAAACTCTGTGTACAGCCCAGGGTGGTGGTTTGATAATTACCTTCATTGTTAATTGGCGTAGTGATTACTGAAGCTTAGTTCTAGCCCACCTTTGCTAGCAGAGCTTGTTTGTGAGAATTCCTTACTAATTATCCCAGTGCTGGACTCCCTGCAGGGAATCCAAATGTGTTTGACAGTTGAAAGTGCATAAAAAAATAAAATCAGACCCCAGGGTTTCCCCAGGCTGCAATACATGTCCTGCCCCATGTTTTATCACAGATATTTGTCTTCATTTACTGCAGAATGTACAGCACTGTTGTCAGGAGCAAAGTGTGAGGTTCTTGTTTTATGTTCCTAGACCTACTGAGCCATCTCCTGCTAAAGGCCTTTGGGAATTATGACATGGAAAATATGATCACTGCGTTCCTGATCGCTCGTCAGGCTGCTCTGGAGGGCCCTGCTGTCTTCATGCCTTACTCTGAGTGGTTTAAGGTGAGACTAAGTGAGGCCTGACTGGTGAGCTTTGTTTTAATTGTGTGAGGCAACCTGTGCATAAGGAATGTTCTGCTGCATGGAGAAAGCCTTGTTCCAGACAGGATAACCAGGAATGAGAAAGGGGAAGAAAAATAAAAAAGAAAAGTTCAAGGGATTGTATTGATTTTAGGAATGATTGAATATTTATTACTGCCTTTGTGTCTGCAAAGAATAAATTTATTTGGTTTTCCCCACTTTTCCCTCCTTTCATCTTTTAAGTCCACCTTGCCTGTTCTAGTTATTTGCTAGGAATGCAGACATGTAATTCCTGTTATTATCATCATCTTGGATGGATTTCAGTATCTTGATAAGCAGCACTGTTGTTACTGCATAAGCTGGGGGTTGTGGCAGAGGAAGCATTCCTGGTTCCTGGAAGTTTGCATGCAGCTGTAATTGCTGTGTTTGACCTTACAGATAATTGGTTGTTGCTTTTAACTGTAAACAGGTGGGTGCTTTAGGGATGCAAATCTCCACACAAATTCAACCTGGAAATTCCTTTGTATGAGTTTGCAAATCTAAGCTCAGCTTTGGCTGATAGAGTGTCCAGGAGGTATCAGAAGGTAAACTGGTTGTGTTCTCTGTAGTCTCAGACTGGTTGTTTTCCTCCGAATGCCCAGATAAACCTGTGCAGAAACCTGCAGATTTGTGGTTCCCTCATGAGTATCAATCTTTTGGTGCATCTCAAAGTTGCCTTGTTTGAGTGTTCTCATGGCAGCAAACTTCCTCAGAGACTTCTGTAAATCACCGTGATCCAAGGGAGCCCCTCTGCTCTGGAGCCAGGCTGGAGAGCTGGGGGTGCTCACCTGGAGAGGAGAAGGCTCCAGGCAGAGCTCAGAGCCCCTTGCAGGGCCTGAAGGGGCTCCAGGAGAGCTGGAGAGGGACTGGGGACAAGGGATGGAGGGACAGGACACAGGGAATGGCTCCCACTGCCAGAGGGCAGGGATGGATGGGAGATTGGGAAGGAATTCCTGGCTGTGAAGCTGGGAGGCCCTGGCAAAGGGTGCCCAGAGCAGCTGTGGCTGCCCCTGGATCCCTGGAAGTGCCCAAGGCCAGGTTGGACGGGGCTTGGAGCAGCCTGGGCTAGTGGAAGATGTGGCAGGGGATTGGATCTAGGTGGTTTTTAAGGTCCCTCCCACCCAAACCATTCAATGATTCTATAAACTTTCTCTGGAGACTTTTCTCCAGAAAGATTCTCCTGACAGAAATGGGATGTTTGGGATTGGTGTGCTCAGTTATGGCACTGCTTGGATGAGGATTCTCTCCACACTGAAAGGCTGTCTTGCCATTTTCCCCTGTTTCAGGCTTCCTTTGGGAATGCTGGTGGCCCCCACGGGAGCAGTAAGAAATCTCTGGTTTTCCTCTTGGAGTTCCTGTCAGAGCTGGTGCCCTTTGAAGCTGCGCCCTACCTGAAGGTGAGAAGGTGCTGACAGAGATGGTTTTCAGGTCCAGAACTGCCCCAGAGTGACTGTCCTTGTGCCTTTCAGTAGGTTCAGCTCATTATAAGTGTTGCTATAGTAATTGCATTACTTCTGGTTCATTATTCAAACCCTTCTCTTCCTGCAATAAAGAAGGACCAGATTCTTTTATTGATGGGGAGAATTCCTTCCATGGAATTAAGTTTAGGCACTTCACTGATTTTGTTTGTTTGTTTGTTGTTGGGAAAAATTATGCCATGAAAATGACTGATCCTTAACCAAGCAATAACTCTTTGGGGAGTATTTGAGGTGAGCATTAGTCAGAATTAGTTAGAATTTTACCTGGGTGTCCTGTAACAATGGCAAGTGGCGTTGTGGTTGTCACGTTGCAGGTGCACATCATGTTCCCACCCTTTGTGCCCACCAAACACCGCTCCCTGCTCCTGGAGTACATCACCCTGGCCAAAACCCGACTGGCCGACCTCAAGGTCAGGAAAGGTTGAACTCTTCTGAGAAGAGCTCTTTCTGGCTCTGTCAAACCCTGCTGTGTGTGACCACCTGCACCTCTGACCTCCCACAGGTGGCCATAGAGGACATGGGGCTCTATGAAGACCTCTCTGCCCCCGGGGAGGCTGTGCAGGTACTGCTGCTCTGTGTCCCAGTTTTCTCATCAGCCACGTCCCTTTTCCTCTGGAAAAGCACTGAGGTTGTCAGCCTCCCTGCCATTCCAAGGCTGAGTGTGCTGCCAAGTCTCCAGCTTTAAGCCAGAGGTTTTGGTGGCCATAAATACAGGATCTCCCCAGTTTTCATGAAAACTGGAGTCACATTCTATAGGTGTCTTGATTCTTCTTGGTGGAGCACTCTATCTCTGTGGTGTGGGACCAAAGTGTGGGTATTCAAAAGAGATTTGGGGGTGGAATCTACACTCTGCAGTTTCACGCTGTGGATCATGATAAATTTTGGGTAACAGCAATAATTTATAAGGAAGTGTTTGGCTTTATTATTCCTTACATTTTGATCAGAGGAAGAGGCCTCACTTTGTTATTTAATGATTGCATTAAATACAGGCTGGAGGCAGGGTAGCTGAATATAATACAAGAAACCCAGTCCTGTGATGAACTCACAGGCATAAGTGAGGATTTAATTTAATTTTTCAGAGTCTGGTCTGGTTGTCAGTTGAGAAACTTGTTGCAGCTTGAGGTGTCTTACAACTCAAACGAGAGAAACCCGGGGTGTCAGTGCCTCTGCCTGCAGGCACAGGCTGGAAGTGGAGATGATGTGTCTTAATTCCACACATACAGCTAGAATAGAATCACAATAAAGCAAATTCAGAACAGAAAAGGTAAGTTCATGACTACTCTTGATTTCTCACATCTTTCTCCCGTTCCTCGTGTGAGGCAGCCCCAGGCCCAGGCGCTCCGTGATGTTGAAAAGGCCCTTCAGATATTTGAAAACACCAGGAAGATCCCAACCTCTGTGATAGAGGCCAGGTACTGTGTGCTTCTCAGCTCCTCCTGGGCTTAGCTAGAATAATAATAATAGTAATCACAATAATTGTAGAAGCCAAGTCTGAATCAAAATAAGGAAACAAGAAAAATTGAGGATGTGAGCAAGGGAGGTTTGGGGAAGTTCTTCCCACTTCCTGAGGAGTCATCTTAATAGAGGATATTTGAGGGAGAGTGAAAAGGCACATTCCCCTGTGCAAAAGAAGTCCAAAATTATTACAATAAAAAGCAAAATGAAATAAATTAAAAACCATTGGCCAACCTGAACCTGGTTAGTCTGTGGTCATTCACGTTACCATGAACATCAAATTAACTCCTGAGGTGTGGAGATGGCACTTTGGACCTCTGGCATTGTTAATACTTTGCTCTGTTTATTTTCTCAGCATTTTCAGACGACCATATTACACTTCCTGGTTCCTTCCAGCTCTGCTCAGGCCCCGTGTGGTCAGTATTTGGCTTTTTTCTCTGCCCCTCCCATTGGCTGTGTGTTTGTACACAGATAATTTGCCCCTGACCTGCCTTTTCCTCTCTTGCAGCTCCCTAAAACCCCAGATGGACGCATGGCTTTTATAGACTCCTTAAAGAGGTATTCAGACATCCCAGTGCTGTTTTCTGTGCTGCTGGGCTTTCTTTTTGGGACATTTGATATCAGATTATCAGAGGCTTTGACACCTTGGTTACCACCAACCTCTTGGCAGGGCTTGGTGGCCCAGGTCTGTGGCTTGCAGATTGTGCATGGAGGAGCTTATCTGTGTAGTCTTCAGGGGTGTGTAATTAGTCCTCTGGCCACTGTGAAATTTAGGAGTCCCTCTGGCTCCAGGCCAGGTACATTTTTATGCAAATCTTGAAGGATACAGCTGAATATAAAATTTCCCCAGGAATATGAGCTCCCTCTGTGAAAGGCTCTTTGGGAGGGGATAAGGGGGGAGTGAAAGATGAGACTTTAATGTCTGCTAATGCTCAGGGGGCACCAGGGTGATGCCTCAGGAGGACACAGCTCCTCTCAGGACTCCAGCTTGCCCTGCATGCGTGTTTAAAAGTGCTTTTCTGCACTGCAGGAACAGCTTTAGTTTACATCCAGTAGTTCCTCTGTAACCTCTCATGAAGGAAGAATGTTTGCAACACTGCCTGCAAATGAGGTGCTTGGCCCTGCCTTGTCATTCCAGTCTGGCTCTAAAATTAAAGGCTGGATCATTTAGTGAAATTAAAGTTGTAAGGGAAGCAGCTGAGCTCTGGGGAGCCTCGTGGGACGTGCTCTTAGCAGCAAGTGCCTGCCCTGCAGAGAGGAGGTCACACCTTGGTCTCAGCACGTTCATGTTTTACATCTGTGAATGCTGCATCTCACAGCTCACACTCTTCTGGGGTCTTACACATCAACTGGATATGAAACAGGCATTAAAATATTAATTAATAACATGTACAGTATTGGGTTTGTGTGTGCTACACGTGTGCAATGCTTGCTGTGAAAGCCCCGGGTAGAAATCTCTGCCCCTCATGTCAGATGATTAAAAAATGCTTCAGATGCTCCTTATGCTTCAGAGTCCCTCTAATTACATTTCATAGAAGGGCTGTTGTTTGTGCTTATTTAATAAAGGCAGTTTGTGGTTATGCAGGGTAATACATCTCTTCTTTTTCACAGAGCTGACAAAATACCTTCAAACTTGTACTCCACCTACCTGCAAGCCTGTCATGCTATGAAAGAGAAGGTGTTACAAGGTAAAAAATACAACATTTACTTATGGATCAATGTGAAATGTTAATTTTTCCTCTGCTGCCCTCCTGAATTGAAAATTTTCAAAGATTTATGGCCAAATAGGTATTTAATCCATATAAATAAGTGTTAAGTCCTTTATGTTGTATGGAGGTGTTAAATTCTTACTCCTGCAATGGCTTTTTTCTGCCAGCCCTGCCTGGGTGGGATTTTTGCAGTCCCTGGGAGCCCTGTGCAGTGCTGAGGCTGCAGATGATGCCTGAGCCTGAGCTGGCTGAATTCCACCTCCAAGACCTTTCCATGAATCAGCGTTTGCAGCCTGAGCTGCTCAGCCCGGGCTGGGAATTGCTGTGCTGGGAGCCTGCTGTGCTGATCCCTTGTGCAGTGACACTTGTGCTGTCCTGGCACCCTCTTTTAAGAGGGGATTAGGGAGATCTGGGGGGGCAGGAGAGGCTGGGAAAGGGATTGCAGCTCCTGCTTTATGGATGTTTGGGTGGGAGGTGATCCCGGGTCGCATCGCTGCAGCTTTACTGGGGCAGGATTATGGATATTTAATGAGGGTGGTTAATGAGCTCTGCTGTTCCTGTCAGCCAGTGGGTGTTTCAAACACACCTTCAGTGGTTTGCACACGATGCAAAGGTCGGGCTGGGCAGCAGAGGTGGCTCCCAGAGCAGAGCGTGGTGGGGAAAAGTTACAGATTGCTGCTCTGGCTGTGAGATCGATCTGGAGCCAAGCCCTGCTCGGGGCCTTGGGAGCTTTCTGGAGGTGCCATGGCTGGAGAGGCGTCTGGCCACGGGGTTGGCCTGGCAACCAGGGATGGATCCCTGATGGGATGGGATGGATCCCTGATGGGATGGGATGGATCCCTGATAGGCCAGGATGGATCCCTGATGGGCCAGGATGGATCCCTGATGGGCCAGGATGGATCCCTGATGGGCCAGGATGGATCCCTGATGGGATGGATCCCTGCTGGGCAAGGATGGATCCCTGATGGGATGGGATGGATCCCTGATGGGCCAGGATGGATTCCTGCGGGATGGGATGGATTCCTGCGGGATGGGATGGATCCTTGATGGGATGGGATGGGATGGATCCCTGATAGGCCAGGATGGATCCCTGCGGGATGGGATGGATTCCTGTGGGATGGGATGGATTCCTGCGGGATGGGATGGATTCCTGCGGGATGGGATGGATCCCTGATGGGATGGATCCCTATTGGGCCAGGATGGATCCCAGATGGGATGGATCCCTGATGGGCTGGGATGGATCCCTGATGGGATGGATCCCTGCTGGGATGGGATGGATCCCTGATGGGATGGGATGGATCCCTGTGGGCTGGGACGGATCCCTGTGGACTGGGATGGATCCCTGCAGGATGGGATGGATCCCTGATGGGCTAGGATGGATCCCTGCCAGAATGGATCCCTCATGGGATGGATCCCTGCGGGCTGGGATGGATACCTGATGGGCTGGGATGGATCCCTGCCAGGATGGGATGGATCCTTGATGGGATGGATCCTTGATGGGCTAGGATGGATCCCTGCCAGAATGGATCCCTGATGGGATGGGTCCCTGCGGGCCGGGATGGATCCCTGCGGGCCGGGATGGACCCGCAGGATCCCGGCAGCTCCGCGGGCTCCCTGCGCTGTCGCTGACCTCTAGTGGCGCCGTGTGCCGCCCTCCAGAGCAGCCTGAGCCGTGTCCCCTCCTGTCCCCTGCTCTGCTCCTGTCCCTGTTCCCTGCCCCACCGCCGGGCTCGGCACACAGCCGGGATTTAGGGCAGGACTGGGCACGGGGCAGCCCCAAACCCAATTTGTCAGTGCTCGCTGCTGCACACGCCGGTGACTCAGTGGGCTCCCAACACCTCATTTTACAGCGTGTTTACAACCAGTGTCAATGCCAACCTTTGTTGTTTGCTGTTCTTGCTGCTGGGTGATTTATTCCTGCCCCCTGCATGAGAAGCCGTTCCTGTCTAACGAACTCTGGGGGGGTTTGGGGCTGTGGCAGTCGCTGGTGGCATCTTTTTCTAGTGGGAAAAGGAATTTTCTTTTATTCCCTCTCTTAAACAAAAAGCCAGAGTAACTTGGGACATCTGGAGAAGCTGATGATGTATCCATGCTGTAATGTCTGTCTCTGCATTCTGAGCCTGGCTCCAGTCTTGAGGACAGCAAATGTTTCTGTGAGGGGCAGAGCTAAGGGAAGTGAGAAGAAAACTCTGAAAACAGAACTTTTTTGCCTCTCGTCTTTAAAAACTGAATTCCTTTTTGCAACTAGGCATAGACCCATAAATTATTAATTAAATAGCACATTCTGACTGTAAAAAAAAAAGCTCTGTGTGTGACAGACTGACAGTTTGGGGTTTTGTTAGAACTTCAGGAAAAGTAAATTCTGCTTCTGCAGAAAGTGCACGCAGAGATTGCTGAATGCATTTCCTCTCCTCCTTGTCTAGATGACTCCAAAGCAGAGCCCAGCCTTTCCAAAGAGCCTTTTGAGCAGCTGAAGGCTGAACTAGCTGAGCTCAGGACTCTGGTTGTGGACCAGGCTCAGTGGGAAGGTATGAGGGAGCTGCTGCTCATCCACTGTCCCAAAAGCTGCCTGAATAAAGTGTGGCTGGTGCTGGCCAAAGGCACAGCAGGAGAACAGCCACTGCCACCTGAAGCTGGCAGTCCTTCAGAGCTGATAATCCTTCCAGCTATGAATATGTACATTTTAATGTCTGATCCATCCCCATGCCTCATTTGGGGCTTATCTTTGTGATAACCACAGCAGTCTCTGCTGCCCCACTCCTGGGGCTCACCTGGCCCCCTGTGGAAAGCATTTTCCCCTCTGGTGTGAAAACTGCTCCTGAGGTGTGCTGGTGATAGAACTGGGAAAAAAATAATGCTGGGGATGCTGATCCACCGTGTCCCAGCCAACATTTTTTGCTTATTAAAGCTTTTCCTACCATACTTTTGACCCTGATTGATCCGAGTTTATATTTTGCTTGTTCTTGCTGCTGTGGGGGGCTGTGAATGTTTCACGCCTGTCCCCCTGTCCCCGCAGCGGTGGCAGCTCAGCTGGCCCTGGTTTCAGACAGACTCCGCGGTGTCCTGGGGGACAGCAGTGAGGAGGACGAAGCTGCTCCTTTCAATTCCCCGGTCCAGGTGGCCGTGCCTGCCCCCGGGCTGGCACCCTGCCACCAGAGCGTGAGTACCAGCTGGCCTGGGTGGGGCTGGGCAGGGAAAATCGCATCTGCACGGGAGGTGTGAAAGGCTGCTTTGTCTGCAGGAAACACACTTCTTTTGTCTCCCTTACGCTGCCCTGCACGGACTGTTCCTGTGTTTTAACACCTGGAAGTTGCTGGATGACAGGATCTGGAGATATTTTCTACCAGAGCAGTCCTGTGATGGGCAAGGCTTTCCTCGACAGCCTTGTCCAGGTGTTTGTTGTGTGCTGGGCTCATTCCTGGGCTGTTGTGGGCTTCATTTTCCATCCTTAGTGGCAGTGGATCTGTACAACTTGTAGTGAATCTCATTGACCAGTTTGTTTCCTTGTTTTAATGTCAGGAAATGTAATATATACAAAGCAGAAAACGAGGTTTAGGTATCCAGCCTGTCAAGCAGGAATTAGCAGTGTGGGTTTTATTCCAGGTTTATTCCTGGTGCCTTTTATTTCAGGTTGTTGATCTTCTGCTGACATCATTCTGCCAAACCCTTCTGGCTGCTTCCTCTTTTAACCCTCCTGACAGGTAAGATGGGACTCAAAGAGTAGGAGAACCAAAGCAGGGTGATAACCAGAATTCCAGCACTTGTGCAGGGCTGAGGAGGGACTCTGGGTGTTCTCAGCTGGTGCCAGGCTGGCAGCTGCAGGTGAAGTGTCTGCACTCCAAGAACGAATTCACTCTGAGGCCCATGAGTAAATAAAACAAGTTTCTGTTGTTACAGATCCCTTTTGGCTCTGCTCTGAGCTCTGTGCCAGGGGTTGAACAGCCCCTCAAACAGTGCTGGGTGTTTCAGCCCAGGGTGGGGGATGGCGGCGAAGCCAATCCCTTTGCTCCTGGAATTCCTTCCCTGGCAAGGGCTGCCTGGGTCCTGGCCTGGCTGAGGAGGAGAGGCAGCAGAGCCTGCCCTGGAGCTGGTGCTCAGCTCCTCCTCGTGTAGCAGAGCCTGTAAACATCACGGGCAGCAGCGTGTCAGTGGAAAATCACTTTGCTGGGCAAGGAGGCTGTGCTGAGGAGCTGGCTGGGAGCCCAGCTGCCCTGGTGCTCTCCCTGTGCCTTGGCAGCCAGGCCATCCTTCCCTCTCTTGCACTGCTCTGCCCCAGAGCAGATGAATCACTGTTAAAACCCTGACTGAGAACTCCCTGTGACAAACAAGAGTCCCAGGAAATGGTGTCTAAACCCAGCTCCCACCTGGTCTCCTCTGAGGATGGGTTTTTCTGTTATCTGGGTGGGAAAATCCCTCCCTGCCCCTGCTTTACAGCAGGGCCTCGTCATAGCAATTCCTTCCTGCTTTGTGTTTTGATCCCATTTATTGCTCTGCCTCTCTTTACCCTGTGCCCAGGCAGCTCCTCCTGTCCTTATTGTCACCTCAGAGGCCACTTTGGCCTTGTGAGGTGACAGCAAGGATTTGAGATGCCATCCATTGTGTGAGGCAGGGCACTGGTGGGGGTTCTGTAGGGGTTCTCTGCTCAGGTACCCCAAAAGTGCCCCTTCCTCTGAGCCTGTGGGTGGAATGATAATTGTGCTGTGTTTACAGACAAGCCTGGATCAGCTCCAGGGTGTTTAAGCATTTTTAATTGCCTGTTCCTGTGCTGGGGACGAATTTAATGAGCTTGTGGTTTCCCCTGCTGCAGGCAGGGCCCGTGCCTCTCCCTGCTGGTGAAGATGATGTGTGGACACAGGAATCTCCTGCCTGCACTCCTGGCCAGGCTCTGCCAGCTTCTTTATCACCAGGTCAGTTTTCCAGCCAGGAATGCTGTGCTGCTGAAGGCCATCCTACTCCATTTCCTGACCTGGGGGGCATGGGCATTTCCCTCCCACTGTGGAGGGACTTCACTGCCCTCCAGGCTTTCAAAAAATACCCCAAAAATTTGGTCAGGGAGTATGAAGCTGCCCTCAGGAACGTGAGGAGAATTTTCCCCTACAGAAATACTGCTTGTGGAAGGTTAATGCATTCTGAGACATTTTAACAGAAGCTAAAATAGGCAAGTTTAGGAAAGAGACAAAAGAAAAAATGGTAGAATGCTTCATTCCTAAGCTTCCACGTTGAATAATTCAGTAAAAATTTAAAAATAAAACTAAGGTACTCCTGTCTGAGCTGCAGCAGGGCATGGTTTTGTTATTAAAGAATTGCTTGGTTTATTTTATCTACCCTGTGATGTTGCAAGGGTGTAAATAACTGATAGATGACATTAACTGTCAGAGAGGCTAAAAAGCCTTGAGAATCCCAAAATCTGAATTTACAGTGAATTACTTCAAGTTGCTGTATTACAGAAGCCTCCAGTTCTGCTGGGGGTTGTCTCTCATCTGCTCGGTTTTTGCTGCACTACTGGTGATCAGAAACAATGTTCTGCTCCTTCACTTAGCCTGAGGATCTTCAGAAAGGTGTTTTGGTACAAAAAAGGGTATTTCAGAAAGGTGTTTTGGTACAAAAAAGGGTATTTCAGAAAGGTGTTTTGGTACAAAAAAGGGTATTTCAGAAAGGTGTTTTGGTGCAAAATGTTACAACTGTTACAAGTGAAGTATTACAGTATTGGAGATGAAATTACAAGATGTTACAATGATACAAAATGTAAGAATAGTACCAATGAAAAGTTATAAAGTTACTAAAAATATCTTTCCTGCTCTTCACTTACTTTACCTTCCAGGGTCCTTCCCTCGGTGCTGCTCATATTTTAGGACTGGCAGCTTTTGTGATCCACTTAAGTGAATGCAGAGCTTTAATTCCTGGCGTGGAAGCCAATTTTGGGGCCTCTCAGGCTGTTCCTGGAAAGGCCCTTTCTGTTTCAGAGTACTGGAGCTCCTTGCTGGTGTGCAGGACCGAAGAATCATTTGCCTTCTGCTTGAGGTGAGATGGGGCATCCACCCCCTCCCTGCTCCCCCAGGTTTTTGGGATGCTGGGAAGGCTCCCATGGAGGATTTCCAGAGCTTGTGGAGGTGGTTGAACCAACCAGACAATGGAGTTCTTTCCTTTTCTCTCTCAGGTTTTGCACTGCAGCAGCAGCTTATCTGATGTGCAAGTTTTCAGCCTGCTCCCATGAAGATTTTTGTGCCTTGATTCCTCCTGGCCTGATTAAAAAGGTAAAAGGGGAAAAGTTTTGCTGTAACCTATGAGAAAGTTCAGTCTCAGCCCGACTTCCTGCTGCAGCTCCCTGTGCAAGTGACACTCACACGAAGAAAACAGTGTAGAAATACTTCTCTGTGCCCTCCCCTCTTAGCCCTGGGTGCCTCTGCTCGTGGGGCAGCTGCACACAAGCAGAGGTGGCTCTGGGGCTGCTTCTGGGGCAGCCAGTGCAGGATGTGCTGGTTTTATTCCAGCTGCAGTCCCTCCTGCAGGATGTGCTGGTTTTATTCCAGCTGCAGCACTTTGTGCAGGATGTGCTGGTTTTATTCCAGCTGCAGCACTTTGTGCAGGATGTGCTGGTTTTATTCCAGCTGCAGTCCCTCCTGCAGGATGTGCTGGTTTTATTCCAGCTGCAGCACTTTGTGCAGGATGTGCTGGTTTTATTCCAGCTGCAGCACTTTGTGCAGGTTGTGCTGGTTTTATTCCAGCTGCAGTCCCTCCTGCAGGATGTGCTGGTTTTATTCCAGCTGCAGCACTTTGTGCAGGATGTGCTGGTTTTATTCCAGCTGCAGTCCCTCCTGCAGGATGTGCTGGTTTTATTCCAGCTGCAGTCCCTCCTGCAGGATGTGCTGGTTTTATTCCAGCTGCAGCACTTTGTGCAGGATGTGCTGGTTTTATTCCAGCTGCAGTCCCTCCTGCAGGTTGTGCTGGTTTTATTCCAGCTGCAGCAGGTTGTGCTGTTTTTATTCCAGCTGCAGCACCTCGTGCCACGGCTGAGCTTGGAGGCTCGGGGAGTCCTGTGTGAGGAGGCCAAAAGTGCCCTGAGCTGGAGTTCCCTGTCCTGCCCCTCTCTGAACTACAGGAGAGCCAGCCTGTGCTTATGGAGGCAAGCAGGCTTCCAGGAGCTCTTGAAGGAAAAGGCATTCCAGGTATAAATCTTTTCCATCACCCAAATTCACCCTCTAATTCTCACTTTTTTAGATCTGCCCTTTGCAGTTTCCTTATTGGTGATCAAAAGCTTCTTGTAAGAACTTAATGCCTGAAAGTAAGAACTAAACACCTGAAAAGTTGTCTGACAGCTGAGCCATGTGGGCTGGGATGGGTGCTGGGTGTTGTTTGATGGGGATGATAAGGTAGAAAGACAAAACCAGAGGTAAAACTTTTGTGTCCTACTTCTTGGAAAAGCAGGGAGCTTGGCAAGCTGTAGAAGCTCAGGAACTGCAGAGCACAGGCCTGTCCATCACCCTGGCTCCCTGCTGTGCTCTCTGGGAAGTGGTGGAGAGGCAAATAACTGGAAATCCTTGCTTTTCAGGTGCTTTGTGTACATGCCAATGTTCCCCTGAGCCACCTTGGGTTGCCTGCCTCAGCCTGGCTCAAACCATCTCAGCTATTCCCTTTGTACCACCCCTGCAGAGTCTCTGATTTGACAGACTCTCTTTTTTTTTAACCCACTTCCTCTAAAACCAGTTTGTCTTTGTGCAGAGGGGTTTGTGGTGTTCCTAGAGTGACTCCTTGTGCTTGGCTCAGTGTCCAGGGCTGGAACACCCTGTGTTATAACCTCTCTTTGATGCTCACACAGCCTGCATGACTGAGGAGCTTGGCTCATTTTGCCTTTATTTCTAATAACACACATTCATCCTGGTATCTGGGCTTGGAGGTGCTGAGTGTGTTTGGAAATGTCAAAGGGGTGGGGGTGTGTGAGACAGGCTTTATGGGATTTCCATGAATTTTTGAAGGCCAGCAGAGTTTCAGCTTGAATTTTTTATAAGAGAAACAGCACAGGAACTTCCTTGGGTTGATATCTCTTTTTTTTCATGTCTCTTAATCCACATGGGATTGTTTCTGGAGATGAAGTGAAGTGGGTTTTATGCTGGGCAGCAGGTGGCTGTTCTGCACAAGTTATTTCCCTTGCTGTTCTTCCCTGCTCCTAAATCCTGGCTTTTCCCAGCTATCTTTCAGAGAGTGGCTGCTGATGGAGCTGGAGGTGTGCCCTGAAAAGGACATTCTCTCTGCTTCAGAGAGGTAAGGGCCAAGGGGCTCTGTTGGAAAGGGAATAGTCCAGGAGTGTCCCATGAGAATTAGGGAAAAGCACTGAAGATCAGGAAGTAATTCAACAGTTGCTGCAGGATACAAGTGCCTGTTGCCTGCTGTGGTTTGTCCTGAGTTCAAGCACTGCTGGAATGAGGTGTGTGTGTGTTTTTCACTTGAGCAAGGCCAGGCTGGACAGGGCTTGGAGCAGCCTGGTCTGGTGGAAGGTGTCCCTGCCCACGGCAGGGGGTGGGACTGGATGGGCTTTCAGCTCATTTCCACCCCAAACCATCCCACGGTTCTGTGAGGCTCACCCTGCATGTGCAGCCCTCCCAAACCACTTGTCAGAAACCCTCCCTGATTCTGGAAGCCAGAGCTGGGTGGGGTCTGCTGGAGGACTCCTTATGTCTGAACTTACCTGGAGCTTTTATCTGAGCTCACATCACTCATCACTCTTGATGTGTGAGCTTCCCTTTACATCAAGGGAAGGGCACCGTTCCGACAGATTTCCCATCTCCTCCTTTTCCACACTGCAGACAGGATTTCCATCACTGGGCCATCTATCAGAGGTACCTTCCTGCACCTTCTGCTGCTGGTGGCTGTGATGGGGACCTGGAGAAGGCGTGTGGAGTCATCATCAATGCCATCCTGGATTCCTCGCAGAGGTATTCAGGGCCATGACTTCCCTTGCTGGTGGTGGCCCTGAGGCTGTGCACTGGGAGCTCGTCCCTTCCCTGGGGCTGGGGAAGCCATTCCCTGCTGGTCTGGCTGGAAGGGGCAGCTGGGAGGTGGCCCTGTGGGACTCAGCAGTCTGTGCAGAAGCATCCTGCTGTGGGGGGCAGAGGTCTGGGGCTGCAGCCACAGAGAGGCCCTCGGCTGGCTGGCTGTTTAAAGCTGGCTTTGTACTCAGCTTTGTGTGGCCACACAAGCACCAGTGCCCCGGGGGAGTGGCTGGAGCTGGAAAATGAGGAGGGAGCTTAAAGGAGAGCCACTGTCTCAGCTACAGCTTATTTAAGGCACAAAGTTTCAGCTCTGTGTTCATCTGAAGCATCTGACTGTGTTTGAACTGTGCTTTCCCCTGGGCTAGCAGGGGGAGTTACCTCGTGTGTCCCCTCATTTCAGGCTGGACCTGGGTGGCTGTGGCCAGTCGAAGATGTCGGTCAGCCCCGAGATTCTCTGCAGGCTGCAGGTGATTTCAGACTCTGAGGTGGATGTTTAGTCCTTGAACTTGACCAAACTATTCCCTCATTGCTGGCTGTTGGCGAGGCTGCATTGGGCTCTGACCTGTGAGCTGAGGTGTGGGGATTGAGAGAGGTTTTTCTTGTTGATCTCTGGTTGCTTCAGAGAGACAAAGAGGGTTTGGGAGCAGGCTGGTGCGTGGCCCTCACTGGTTTCCCCACCACCCTGTTCAGGAGCTGGTGCTGGAGCTGAGGTGCAGGCCAAAGCTGCTTCCTGGCTGCTCAGCTGCCCAGAGACACTTCCTGTTTGAGATCCTCCAGGGAAGACTGACAGGCAGCCAGCACAGGTCTGCTCTGGGAGAGCAGCTGTGGAGGCAGCAGGAGCTGCTGCTGCACAGGAGGTAAGAGCAGGCCTGAGCAGCTGGGAATGCCTCCAGCAGCCCTGCTGCTCAGGGCAGGCTGGTGTGTGCAGCGTCCTCCCCTCTGATTCCACAGCAAGTGACAGTGACACTGCACGGCATGGGGACAGCTGTGCAAGGCACACTTATTCCCTGGCACCCACTGGAATTAGCTGTGTTTCCATGTGCCATCTTGGGCTACCAGTTGCCCCTGCCAGGCTGGATGTCACACATCTTCCTGGGGAGGCTGATTCTCTCCCTGACAGTAACCTCAGTTTTCATTCTTCCCTGCCCAAGGATTCTGGTGGGGCTGCCTGCATCCACCCTGATCACCACGTGTTGGAAGGGGAACAAAACAGTGTTGGACTGTGACAACTTCTTTTGTTTTGTGAACTCTGAGCTGGTAGGTGTTGTAAGCCAAATGGTGGTTGCTCATTGGTAAATGCTCTAGATAAAGACCTTAAATTTGAATTTAGGGAAGGAGGTCACATCCAAACTACCCAGAGAAGGTGTGGCTGCCCCATCCCTGGAAGTGTTCAAGACCAGGCTGGAGCAACCTGGTCTATGGAAGGTGTTCCTGCCCTTGGTCCCTTCCAACCCAAATCATTCCATGATTCTGTGACTTTTGGGTTCATTCATTCGGAGTTGTGGTGGCATTTGACACTATTAAGAGCAAATCCTTGGGTGTCACTTTGTTTGGTGAAGTGGGTCACAGACAAACTTACAGTGCTCCTGTGAGGCCTGGGAGGGGCTGAGCATCAGCTCTTCTCCAAACCCTCTCTCATGCCAGCGCCTTGAACTGTTTTGCTGTGGAGTGAGATCCTCCTCATCCTCCTGAGAAACATCCAGGGACATCCCTGCAGCTTTCTGGGAGAAGGTCATTTGACTTGCAGGTCCCTCAGGACCCTGCTTTGTGCTCCATGGAGAGCTGATTTCTATTTATTCATCCTGACTGGCCTTTCCAGGCCCTCCTGTGCTGCCATATTAGGCACAGCCAGAAACCTCTGATCCCCCCAGGACTGGAAATCCATCTGCTGTGCCATCCTGGGTGCGGGGGCTGTGCAGCTCAGCTCCTGGGAGAGCATTGCACAGAAACCACGTTCCACCAGCTGAGCTGACGTTCAGCATTCACAGGGTGGCTCTGTGCTGGCTGAGCCCTGAAATGCTCTTAGGAAATCCTATTGCAAAGGGAAGGAATGCTGATGTTGTTGATTTTGTTTCCCTGTCCATGTGTTCCTGCAGAAGAACGTCAGTTCCAGGGGGTATGCGCTCTCCTACGACATCACAGCTCACTTCTTCAGGGTAATGCTGCTTTTGTCCCTCTGCCTCCCTGTCCCTGCTCAGAGCTTTCCTCCTGACACACGAGGTGCAGGAGGAGCTTTCCTCCTTCGCACCCTCCTTTTGAGAACTCTTGGTGTAATTCCGAGAAGAGCAGTAACCAGGAAAGTGAGGGGGAGCAGCAGGGGGAAGGCAGTGGTGGAGGTGAATTTTAATACAATGCAGCAGAGCTGGTGGGAGGAGGAGCTGTTGGTCGATGTTTCTTTTGCTGAGCCGTGCTGACCCCTACAGTTGTCTCTGATCAGTTTACACACGCTCAGCGAGGGATTGGAGCAGCAGAGAGGGATGTGTGGAGCCATCCTGTCATTTGTCCTCTTCCAGGGCCTGCTGAGTGCCAGCCTGGACTGTGAGGATGCAGCAGAAGGGGTCAACGAGGCTCTGGCCACGTGTCAAACCAAGTGCCCCGTGGTGCTCCTCTCTGCAGCGGTGACTGATCTCATTTTGGTGCTCTGACTTTGGGGGGAAGCCAGCACCAGCTCAGAGAGCTTGTGTTAAACACTATCCAAGTGTGTAACTTTCAACAGAAACTCTTAAAGCCTTTGGAAATCGGCAGGGTGTTTTAGAGCCCTGGGTATCACTGATCCCAGCTCTGGGCTCCTCGGGGTGTTGCCACAGGGTTTTGTCAGAGTGGGAGCTGGGAGGCTTGTCCTGGTCCCTGATGCACTGTGTGGGCTGGTTGTCACATCCAAGCAACCAAAATGCCCCCAAATCCCAGGTGTTATTCTGTGTGTAACTCCTTGTGTGCAGTTCTACACAGGGATGCACGTTTTGGTGCATGTGTTGAGCGTGGCCATCACCTCTGTGGAGCAGTTCTTTCATGCTGGCTGCTCCTGCCAGAGGAGTCCCAGGGCCCTTGGTGTGAGCACGGTCACAACTGACCTTCTGCATTGCCAGGATGTGGAATTTCTCCCATTTCTGATGTGTGCATGTACAGCTTGGGCTTTTCCACTAAGGAGAGGGGAAGAACCCCTTTCTCTGAGTCCCTGGCTGCACCTGACTGCAACCACTGAGCACCCCACTACTGATGCTGCTGGTTTCCATCTTTGTCCCCAGCTTTGGTGGCCGAGGCTGGAGCCAGTACTTTGCTCTCAGTGGAAGAGACTCTTTGGGGCTCCACTTGCAGAAGAACTGGACAGGCTGAGGGGCTGGCATGGCTCAGGTACCAGGTGTGTGTGAGGGATGGGGCAGGGAGCTGCTCTGCTGGAGGAGGGGATGCTCACGTGGGCTGAGCCTTGCAGGACAGCTCTAGACAGACTCCCCTGGAGGGCTTAAACTCAAAATGGGTCGTGATAATGATTTAGTCTGGCCCTGTGTGTGATGTGGGTCAGAGTGCTTCCCCATAAGGACAAGGGAGTCTCTGCAGAGGAGGCTGGAATGCAGAGCCCTGGTTAGGCAGAGCCTTAGCACGGTCTTGAGTCATTCCCAGGAGCTGCCACACCCTTTGCTCCCTGGATTTGGGCAATCTGGGCTCCTGAAGTGCTCACTGGCTGCTTGCTTCCTTCTTTACCTCTCCTCACACTGTCTGTCAGTGCCCTGCAGCTTTTCTCCAGAAGCTGGGAATTTATGTAAGAATCTCCCTGCAGGTTATGGCAGGTGATAATCACATGCTTCTGTAGTATAGAGTTACTGCCTGTCCAACTGCTGATAAAAGAGATTTGAGAATGCTTCTGTCTGCCTCTAGACTTTGGCTTTTTTACAACTGTCTCCATGTAGCACCCGACTACAGGGAAAACAAAATGAAGAGAATGATTTCTTTTCTTGTCCCAGTCACAAACTTGCACCTTTTCCCAAGTCCCTGATTTCCTCCTCATTCACAGCAGTACTTTTCCCCCTTTTTAACCTGCAAACCCATGACATGTTTGTTCTGTTTCCCAGGTTCCTTTGTTCAGGAGCAGCTTTCCCTGTCTCTGACCCCCCTTGGCTCTCAGCTGCCTTCCTGCATGGTGCCATCCTGCAGCAGTCACCACGAGGACGAGGGACAGAGGCACTGGAGAGGCTGGGGACTGACGCAGAGCAGGCAAGGCTGGGTGCATTTCGTGTCTCTGCTCTTCCCTACACCTGAAAACCAGAAATAGGAGGTCTCTAACTGAGAGAAGTTGTCCTGAGATTGAGAGAAGCTGTCCTGAGATAGTGCTGCATCCCTGGTGATCCCTGCTGGGAAGTCTTGCTGGTGGATAGTTGATAAAAGGTGGCTGTAAATTGTCGGTTGCTAAATTCTTATCCTGAAGGCAAAGTTGTTGCAAACTTAAACTTTTACCTCAGACTCTGGCTCCTGTGAAGTCTGGGAGGGCTGTTCAACAGCTGCTTTAAAAACTGAAGCTGGAGAGAGCCCTGCAGAGAGGGAGAGCTCGATCCGTGGCGTGCCAGGATTCCCTCTCCCTCCAGCAGCAGTCCTTGTGGATTTCAGCTTGGGCAACTTGGCTGGAAAGTTAAGGAAATGCAGGAAGTTTGTGAGACAGCAGTGCAGGCATTTTAAGGGCTCTGGGAAGTTGTGCTGGGATTCCCAGAGACAGATTTCCTGAGGGTTTTCCCAAGTCTGGTGCAGGAAATGGCTCAGCCTGTCACCTCAGTGCAAGGGGAATTCTCTGGAGGGCTCTGAGGAGGAAGCTGGGCTGCTGCCCTGCACTTCTGGCTGTTGATTTTCCAGGGAAGAGCCAGGGTCAGAGCTCAGCATGGGGAGTGTCCCTGTGCCAGAGGGACACAGGTGACACTGCTGAACCTGGGCCTCGAGTTTACTCTGGGGGTTTTATTGCTGCAGGCAGCAGCTCCTCTTCCTGTGGGATTGACTCCTCCACTCTTTGTACTGGTCTGGAGCCAGAAGCTGCCAGTCAGAAACTGGTGTCACTGAGTGCACTTGGCACACAGGGAGTAACTGCAGCTTTCCCCTCAGAATTCCTGGAGGGTGCCAGGGGCAGTGAGAACTGTGGGAGGGCTGGGGTAACTGGGATCCCAGAGGTGAAACACTCTGAGGTTCATCCAGGTCCAGGCTGGGAATGCACCTGGTGAAATGTTCATATTCCCTGACTGGGAAGTCACCACTGCAGGCACAACTGACAGGCAGCCTCTTTTCCTTGCAGCTCCTTGTTGCTCTGCTGTTCTTCTCAGTCCTGGATCTCATCTCAGCCAGAATAGCACCAAAGGTGAGCTCAGCCCCAAGGGAATTCTCACGACACTGGATGTGTCTGATCAGCTTGGTTTGCTGCCCAAAAATGCTTTGTAGCAGCACTGGGAAGGCTGGGAGCTTGTTCTGCCAGGAGGAAGGGATCAGCAACACCCCAGACAAGCCTGCTGAAAGCCCTTCTGTTCCCATCAGATTAAACCTGAGTTTTCCTCTCACTGACATTATCTCCCCTTTCACTACTTTTATTTCTCCTCCTGGATGATTTATTATTTCCAGTTTCCTGTTCAGACTTTTCACCCCCCAGGTAGTGCAGGAACCTCATGTCTCACTCAGCTTTTGTGTAGCATCTCACATCTGTCAGATTGGTGTTTTTCCTCAGGCTGGAATGTGGTACCTCATGGGAGAAGGGCTGCTCAGGAAGGAGGAACATTCGTTTCCAAATGGTTTAATGCTATTTAGTGAAGGAGCAAAGATGACAGGCTGCTTCCAGCCTGCCCTGAGCATCCTGCTGCCTGTGAAGGCTTGTTTCTGTCCCTTTGCTGTCACCTCAGCTTTGAAGTGCAGCCATTTGGGGAGTCACCTCACAGATGGGATCAGGGAGCAGATCCAAGGCAAGAATAACCATTTGGTCTCAGTCTGCCCGTGGGAGAGTCTGGGGGAAGAGCCAGGGAGGAGAGAAACATCTTGAGCAGACAGAGCTGGGAGGTTAATCCCTGTGAAATGAGTAATGAAAAAAGAAACCCCACAAAAATCCCAAGACATGTTGTCACTGGAAGGGGATGGAAGATGTTGTCACAGAGGGGATGGAAGCTGCTCCAGTGAGGTGGGTGCAGGATGTGCAGTGTCTCTTGGTTAATCCAGGTTGGATGGGGCTTGGAGCAACCTGGTCTAGTGGAAGGTGTCCCTGCCCATGATGGAGGGGTGGAACTGGATGATCTTTAAGGTCCCTTCCAACCCAAACCATTCCACGGTGCAGCTTGCCTCTCTCTCAGTGGAGCCCTGTGGTGGCCTGGTTCAGTGAGGAAGACACTGCCTTGCTCTGGTGCCCAATTCCCCTGGGGGAATCCAGGCTGCCAGGTGAGGGGAAAGACTTGGGGTAAATTCCTCAGGTCCTTTAGCAGAGCACTTCACGTGCAGTCTCTTGTGGGGGTTCCTTCCTGCTTGGATGCAACCACAGCCCAAGAGGAACAAGACCTCTCCTTTCTGACACCCAGGAAGGAGTGGATTTCCAGACATCTCTGGAATGGTCCCTGCAGATCCTGCAGTGCCTGGAAAGGAGGGGCACATCCTGGCCACTTCTCTTCCATTCAGCAGAGGGAGGTGAGTCCTGTCCCCAGGGGCTGGAAGGACGGGTGACCCATCCCTTGGGTTGGAGTGTCCCTGTGAGAAGGGGCTGCTGGGCCTTTGGAAGCAGCATGAAAACCACTTGTGTGAGAGCTGAGAACATCCTGCTCCTATCCCAGACTATGGCAGACCCAGGAATGGCTGAACTCAGCCTTGTCCCTGCTGGTAGAGAAAGCCCGAGGGGACAACTTGCTTCTCATGCCGGTCACCACCCCCAAGCATCCTTATTTATTGTGGCCTGGAAGGAAACTGCGCAGCCCCTGTGCTGCTCCAGAAGTAGGAAGGGTGAGCTGAGGCCCTCTGAAGGTGCTCAGTGCTTCTCCCTGTCCTTGCAGACCCTGGGAAGGGCCGTGTCCTGCGCAGCGCGGCCTCGCAGCGGCACACGCGGCTCCTGCCCCTGGCGTTCTACAGGTACCGACCTGCCGGGCTGGGAGGGAGCCCTGGGGGGTGTGGGTGATGGCTGGCACCCACAGCAGCTGGCACGGAGGTAACAGCACTGCTGGCCTGTAGGTGAGCACAGTTACCTCTTCCCTGAGCAGGACAGAGAACCTCATCAGGCACGGTGCTGTCTGAGGAGCCCTGTACCTTTTGCTGAAGAGCTTTGCCAGAAGTGTCCCTTCAGCCCTGTGCTCCAAACACGAGCTTTTGGAGCCAGCTTTGCTTCCTGGGGTGGCCCTGCACGCCTTGGGGACTCAGATCAGACAGGGCAGAGCAGCAGCTGTGTTTGCCTCGTGCCTGTGTGTGTCCCATGGAGCCAGAGCTAACAGAGCCCATGTGTGACCCCCTCCAGCCTCACCCCCAGCTTCCACCAGGAGCTGCTCCGGCGGGAGCCGACCTTCCTCAGCGTGGCACTCCAGATGTACATCCAGCTGCTCCAGCTCTTTGTGGAAGGGGAAGTCCTGCCACAGTCTGATCAAGATCCCACAGAGCACGTAAGCAAAGCCTGGACTCTTTTTTTCTCCTGTCACAGACTCCCAGAATGGTTTGGGTTGGAAATGATCTTAAACCTCATCCTGTTCCACCTCCTGTCATGGGCAGTGATGCCTTCCACTGTCCCAGGTTGCTCCAAGCCCCATCCAGCCTGGCCTTGGACACTTCCAGGAATCCAGGGGCAGCCACAGCTTCTCTGGACAACCTGTGCCAGGGCCTCCTCACCCTCACAGAGAAAAATTTCTTCCTAATATCCAGTCTAAATCTACCCCTCTCCAGCTTAAAACCTCTCGTAACTGATCCTATTCTTTAGCTCTTCCCCTGCAGCAGCACTTGCAGCATTTCTCTCATTCCCACCTTCCGTGCAGAGCAGAGGGAGCTCGTGCAGGTTCCTCATCCCCTGGGGCAGAGAGGAACTGCCAGGGCTGCTCCAAACCCCGAGCACCCCCCTGCCCTCTGGGCTGTGACAGCCTCGGGTGTGGAGTTGTGGCTTCTGCTTCTCCTCTGAAGCAGGGACTGGGCTGAGGGTGGCGTTTTGCCTCCATGGCCGTGTCTCTCCCGTGTCGTGCAGGATCCCTTGGAGCTGATCTCTGCAGCCCGGCGGTTCCTGCTGGGAGCCATCCCACACTGCCCTGCCCAGAGCCTTGGGAACACACAGCCGGTAGGTGCAGCGCTCTCCCTTCTCTCCCTTCTCTCCCTGTGTGAGCTGGGAGCGCTGCTGCGGCTCCCTCGGGCACTGATCCCCACCTGTGCCAAGCTCCGTGCTTCCCTGACCCACCCGGGGATGCCCCGTGCTGCTGGAACTCACCTGGGAGCAGGGGGACACCTGCTGCTCAGCCGTGCCATGGCCACATCCTCCCCCGTTCCCAGCACATCCGACCCTGCCCTCGTGTGGCCATTCCCGCTCGGTCCGAGGGAATTGTCAGGCACAGCCACGGGCATCAGCGGCAGTTTTCCCCCTCCTCCGCCTGTGCTTGGCTCTGAAGGCAGCAAAATGCCCCGGTGTTGCTGGAACTGGCTTTGGGGAAGCACGAGCAGATCTAAACTGGCTCCCTGCCCTCTCCCCAGCTCCTCAGCACCTGCGAAGAACTCGACCCAGAGCTGGGAGCCACCCTTCTGCACTTCTCACGGCCTGCTGTGGACATGGAGCTGGAGGAGGAGCTGGAGCTGTTCTGAGGAATGGACTCAGCCCAACACCTCACTTACACCTAACACAAAGAGCCACCTTTCTCACCTGGGCCATTTTTTTCAAATTACTTTGTAAATAATTTATTACAAGCATAACCATGAAGCTCTTGTTACAATAAAAAGTAGGTTACAAATTTTCCGTTTAGACTTGCTTTGGGACTCATAATTATGTTGGATTTTTTTTTTTTTTTTTCCTTCTTTTGCAAAACAAAATGTCTCCTTAAAGTTGTCCCACTGTCCTCTGTCCCCCTTGAGCCCCCGGGGGCACCTCTGTGCAGGCAGGGAACAGTTGTGGCCAACTTGGTTTCTACGACGTGTGCGTGGGGCTGGGGACGCGGAGGGTGCTGCCAGCGTCCCTTCCCCTGGGATTAGACACTCTTAGTACAACACTGCCGAATCAGACGTGAGCATGGAAATCACTGCATGAGAACAAGCCTTTTCTGAGCAAGCTGAAGCTAATTCCACGGAGTTCTTTGGGAGACTAAAACGTAGATTAAAAATCTCCAGTGCCGTAACGGCTTCTACGGGGCTGGGCTGGGAACGCGTCCCCGTCCCCTCAGGTGGGCTCGGGCTCCGCAGTCACTTCTGGCTTCACCGCCTGGCCTGCCGCAGTCCCTGAAGGAGTGAGGAGCAGGATGGGCTCTGGCTCCAGCGGCTTGCCTTTGTCCTGAGTCTGGGTCAGAGGGTGCACCATGGACATGTGGACGTTGAGGTTATGGGCCTTCTCGAAGCGCTTCCCGCACTGGTCGCAGGCGAACTCCAGCTCGGCCTCGGCTTTGTGTTTGGTCATGTGGTACTTGAGGGAGGCGCGCTGGCGGCACTGGAACCCACAGATCTCACACCTGCCGGGGCAAAGGGGGCTCAGCACCAGCCTGGAGGAGCGCTGGGGCCAGAGCAGGTGCTGGGAACGGACATTTCATTGAGTCACAGAATCCTGGGGCGGTTTGGCTTGGAAGGGACCTTAAAGCACATCCCATCCTGCCCCCTGCCATGGGCAGGGACACCTTCCACTATCCCAGGCTGCTCCAAGACTCGCCCAACCTGGCCTTGAACACTTCCAGGGATGGGGACTCCACACCTTGTGCCAGGGCCTCACCATCCTCACAGGAAAGAATGACTTTCTGATATCCCATTTAACCCTGCCCTTCGGCAGTGGGAAGCCATTCTCCCTTGTCCTGTTACTCCAAGACCTTGTCTCATATCCCTCTCCAGCTCTCCTGGAGCCCCTTTAGGCCCTGCAAGGGGCTTTAAGGTGTCCCTGGAATCTTCTCCAGCCTGAACACACCCAGCACTCTGAGCCTTTCCTCATAGCAGAGGTGCTCCATGACCCTGTCCTCATTCATTCCATTTCAAGTGATCCAGCCAGGATGCTGCCAGCTCCAGGCAGGGTTTACATCCCAGAATTACTGTGCCAGGGTCAGTGACTGACCCCTCTGATCCCCCTTGGAATCACTTACTGCAGGGGCTTCGCTCCCGAGTGCCGCATCTGATGGACCGAGAGGTGTTTGCGTTGCTTGAAGGTCTGCCCACACTCATCACAGATATAGTTCCGTACCTCTGCCACGGAAACGGGAGAGTCACGGCTTCTGCCGAGCTCCTGGGATGTGCCCCGCACACGCAGCTGCCCACGCTCCCTGTGGGAGCCTGAACCCCTCCCCTGCCTCACGCCCCCTGCTTGTTCCACGTTCACAGGCACACAGGGAGCCCCGTCCCCCCTTCCCCCGGAGCCTCAGCACCTCCAGACAGGGAGCCACGAGGCACTGGGTGTCTGTGCCCTGCCAGCTGTGGGACTCACCCGTGTGGATGAGCTTGACGTGCCGCTGCAGGTACCGGTCGATCATGAACACCTTGTTGCAGCCAGGGTGAGGGCAGGGCCTCTCCCGCACCTCCTCGTGGTGCTCTTTGATGTGTTTCTGCAAAGCAAGGACAGAGCTTCTGACAGGGAACAACCTGGATCCCCAGACACCGAGACCAGTGTGTGCACAGCCAGGATTTGCATCCCGATCCACCCCTGGCAGCAGGGGCTTCAGCTGGACACACTGCAGCCTGTTCCAAGGGCTGCTGTGAGCCAGTGGCAGGCTTCCAGGACAGGAGAAACAGGGAGAGCCAGAGCAGATTGGAAAAGGCCAGGTCCCCCAGCAGGCTGCTTTTAGTGGCTCACTGCCTCCTGCAGAGTAGGGTGGGGAATTAAACCCATCAGGGATCCTCTGCTCACATGGAAGTGGCTCCGGAGTACCGGGAGCCACCGGCGTGGGGCAGGAGCAGAGCCTGAGCTCACCTTCATGCCATCAGCCCCTCTGTAGACAGCGGTGCAGCCCTGGTAAGGACACTTGTAGATGGTGGGCAGCTCCTCCCTGCAAGCAGAGGTGTGTGAGGTGGTGTGGGCGTGGGGCTGCAGCCCAGCCCGGCCCTGACGGACCCTCCTTACCGTTCACATTTGATTTTTTTTTTCCAGCCTGGCTTAGGACCCGGCTTCTTCCTTATTTTGGGCTCTTCCGCCTTCTTTGCTTCTTTAGTGTCACTTTTCTTGCCAGAAACCCTCCAAGAAAGAAGCAGGACAGTGGCTTAAGACTTGATCTTGGTTTTAGACCCACCGAAGTGTCCCCAGCTGTTACAGCTGCCTGTGACCTGGCAGAGCAGGAGCACACACAGCCCCAGGTACACGAGCCAGGCTGTGCCTGTGCCAGGCTGGGGATGAGGACCCAGCCAGTTTATCCCAGTGGGGAGCTTGGGGGCATCTCTGTGACCCCCAGGCAGGAATGTGTGGGGAACAGAGCCACAAGGAAAGGCATGTCGGCCCCACAGGGGTGGGCACCAGCCCCCCACCCCCCCTGAGAGCCCCTTACTTCTTCTCGGGGTAAGGCTCGAAGGAGTCATCTGAAGATTGCACGTTTCTCTTCTCGCTTTCATCGTCGCTCAAGAAGTCCCTGAGAGAGAGAAGCTGCCCTTTACCAACGTGACCTCGGGCTGACCCTCCAGCAGTTCCCCATTCCCAGCACATCCATCTCCCCCACGGCACGTGTCCTCCTCCCCGTCCTCTCCCCAGGCAAACACAGCGCCGGTGAACACAGCAAAGACCCAAACCAGGTCCTTTTAGGGCTAAATCTCTGCAAGAATAATCAAACCACTGTCAGGAGAACAAAAAAGCGGCTGTTACTGAAAGGATCTATTCATGGGTGAGGGATGTGGCTGCTGCTTCCTCTACTGGGAAAAGGAATTTTGTGGAGCAAGAATGTCACATAATTGTCTGGCGCAGGTTAATGAAGCTGCGGGTTGTTCTGTTTTCCCTCAAATCTAACAGCCACATTTGGATTTTTCTTTTTCCTCCTTTTAGGCCTTAAGCCATACAAGAAGCAATTAATTCCTGAAGACAGGAAATAGGCAATAAATCGTTGCAGGCCTTTCAACGTGACAGCTGACAGGCTCAGCTGGCACTGGGGTCACTCTGCACTTGGCCCTTTAGACTCGCAACGCCTGGATTCGTGTACTTACAGCCCCATTCCAAACACCTGTGTTGGACTGAGCCAAATCCTTGCTCACAAAAGACTGCAGAGCTGCCAGGTACCTCCCTCTCCCATTTCCCAGTTAAAGGCTCTCCCCCAGGAGCAAATGGGAGCCACTCCGTGCCTCCCACTGCTCTCCCGCAGCCCCAGCCATGGAGGGAACTGCCTGGAGCTTGAGGGGCTGCAGTAGCAGCTCCCAGCACGGCTCCTTCCCCAGCAGAGAGGGGACAAAACAGGGCCAGGATTGCTGGGAGCAGCCCACAAACGTGGAGCACACGTGCGTGCAAACCCCCCAGAGCAGAGGAGGGAGCTCAGAGCCTCAGTGCCGTGAGCTCCTCAGTGCCATGGCTGCAACAGAGCCCCCGGCGCTGGTGGAGAAAGAGCTCTCCGGGCTGGGGAGTTCCCACTGGCAAAGAAGACAATTTAGGCCATTTTAAACCCACTCTTCTCTCACCCCTCAGAAAGGTCACTGAACTCGTCTTTTACCCGCTCATCCGACGTTGCAGACAGAACCTGCTTCCCACTCAACTGTCCTAGGGAATGAAGGAGAACACGGTGCGTTACAAGGAAAAGCAGCAGACCCACGGCGGCCGAGGAGGAGCCGACTGCTCCGGCTGCACTCGCGTGGTCACACCGTGGGGAACACGTGGCAATCAGTGATTGTTTGAACCAAACTGTCCCCTCTGCCCAGAAACGGCTCTCCCTGAGCTCCACCCTGACCCTGCAGCTCCCAGGAGCAGCTTTTGGTTCCTCCTGTGACACCTGTAACTGAAAGAATTGTCCCCAGGCAAGTCCCAGCCGCCATTCTTGTGTCCAGCAGCAGACACCTCCTGTGGGTGCTGGAGCTAAACACAGCCCCACTTCTGGAACTGAAAACGGGTGTTAATTCCTCGCTTCTGGAAGTGGTGTTTGGGGCAGTGCACTCAGCCCAAACCCACTCAGCAGTTTTCTTTCAGGGGCAGAAGGGCCCCCTGGGATTCAGCATCAGCTGCTGCGCAGCAGGGAAACCCAGCTTCAGGGTCGAGCCGAGAGAAACATCTGGCAAACGTGGTGCTGAGGAACCACTGACCATTCCACATCCCCAGGAAGAGCCTGGCAGCAGGGTCTCCCCTCTATCAGAAAGGGAACATCACACAGGGCCAGGAGTATGACCCCGTGTTCCCCTGTCCCTTCTGCACAGCTCAGCATCCTCCCCCTCAATCAGAGGCCAATCTCTGAGCATCTCCCAGAAGGATCTACGCCCTCCTTGAGGAACAGCAGTCTCCAAGGCGAGGAGCCAGCCCCTTGTCGCTCCCTGGGCCACCTCTCCAGCTCCCTGTCCTTCCCCTGAGGCCGGGACAGAGATCAGGAAGCAAATCCCTTACCTGTGGCAGTGCTCAGAGGGGAGACAGGCTGCGGCAGGGCCTGCTCCCGGCCGGAGGCCGCGCTGTCCAGCCGCGAGGGAGACGGATCCCTGTCCTGCGGCGGCTCGCTCTCCACACGCGGTGGCACCGCCGTGGTCCCTTTGTTGGCGGGCTGCTGGCAAGGAGCTGTCCTTACTGGAGCATGCTGGGCTTTGGGAGTGGGAACAGCCTCGGCATTGTCCGCCCCGGCCCCGTTGTCAGTCAAGCGCTGCTGCGCCGAGCCCTTGCTCCACTCCCGTTTGACGGACAAGGCGTTGTCGAGCAGCACGGAGCTGCAGTCCGAGTCCGTGTCCATGACGTAGTCGTGGCCGTCCCCGCAGCCCCAGACGGCGCGGATGACGCCGCAGTACTCGGAGGAGAGCACGCTGCGCAGCCCGGGCACCGAGGCGCAGCCCCCGGCGTGCGCGTGCGTCCACGTCACCAGGCTGTGCAGGCACTGCGGGCTGGACGTGATCAGGTCAACTGGCCAGGGGAGAGGCAGCACAGTCAGGCCTGGGCACGGGGCGGGGGACACGCAGGGGACAGGGATGTGGATCTGCTCCCACCCAGGGCTGCCCCACGAGGCAGGTGGGAGCCACCCCAAAGGGCTGCGCTGGGGCAGTGCCAGCGCCTGCCAGGATCACAGAACCACTGAGGCTGGAAATGACCTCTGAGATCACCGAGTCCAACCCATGACCAAAAACCACCCTGTCAGCCAGAGCGGAGCACTGAGTGTCACATCCAGTCTTTCCCTAAACGCCTCCAGGGACAGCGGCTGCACCGCCTCCCTCCATCATTCCCAGCTGAAAGGGTATTTCCAATTGTCCCCAGTGTCCAGCATCAGCTGGGACAGGCCTGGCACTGCCACCAAATCTGCTCTGCCTGCTCATCCTACCCCCAGGTGAGCCTCTGCCTGCTTGGCCCAGCTCAGGAAGGTGAAGATGCTCTTGGGAGGAAGGAGAGCCATAACCAGCTGTGTCAAAGGACACCAGAACCACCCCCGGGCCGTGGTCATTTCTCACCACCCATCAACCCCAGCCCTCTGCTGGTGGCGTGGCAGAAGGAAAAGGGGAGTGGGCACTCACCCAGGCAGGAGGCACCTCCTTCCATACCCGGCTGCGCCTGGACCCCGCTGCTCCTGCAAAAACCAGAGCGGCACGGTGGGCTTTGGGGGTGGCGGAGGGACCGCGCGGCGGCAGGCGGCGGCGCGGCGCCGCTCCCGGGAGGCGAGGGAGGCCACGTACTTTCCTTTGGACTTGGCGTGGCCCGTGGGCGAGGCGTTCACCCTCTGGATGAAGGCGCGGAGGACGCTGCGGCACTTGTAGAACTGGGCATGGCATTTCTTGCAGACGAACTGTGGCAGCGCGGGGTCCTGCCGCACCGCCACGCCCACCAGCCGCTGGAAGTCGGCGAAGAACACCTGGTCCACGCGGCGCTGCTTCTCCGAGTTCTCCCCCAGCACGGGCACCTTCCCGAAGGCATTGCGCAGGCTCCGCGAGGAGAACTTGCCGTGGCACAGGCGGCAGTAGCCGGTGCTCAGGGCTCTGCCGATTCCTGCCCAGGAGGAGCAAACGCGGCTGCTGAGGGACGGCTCCGAGGCACCCAGAGGCGTTCCCCTCCCCTTCACCCCTTAGCCCTGCCTCCAGCAAAGCACGGAGCACCCAGGCAGGAAAAGACCCCTCTGACCCAAACTCAGCCCTTCTGGCCGCACTGTCCCAGCGGCAGAGCCTCCTCTGCACTGTGGGGTTCCCGGGACTCTGCCAATGCCTTCCCTTGGTTCCAGCAGCTCTTCCCGCGGGGTTTACCTCCCAACAATTTACAGCTGGCACTGTGTGCCTTGGCTGCCCCGGTGCTGGCCGTCCCTTTCCTCAGCTCGCCAGCAGTGCCCTGGAGTTGGGGCAGTGTCACCTGCGGCTTCCCCACCCTGTGGGATAATCTGCATCCCTCCGCTGCACCCCGAGCGTGACGGGAAGCCCGAGCACAGCCTCCCCCCGGCCGTGCTCCGAACGCCGGGGTGGGAGCGGGCTCCCCTGCCCGGAGCACCCCGGGGCTCTCAGCACACCCCGCGGGGCTGGTGACAGTGGTGCGAGAGGGCAGCACCTCCCGGCGGAGTGTCTTGGCGGGGGCTGGACCCCCCGTTTGTGCCACCCGCTGTCCCGGGGCAGCCGCCGGTGTCCCAGCACCCACCGGAGCCGTTGGAGATCCCGCTTATCTCCTGCCCCAGCTGCAACACAGCCGGGTATCAGCCACCCCAAACCGGGATGGTCCCAGGCACCCCCAAACAGGACGGCGGGAGGGTCCTGACCGCGCTCAAACCGTGATGGAGAGAGGGTCCCGGTCACCGCCAAACCGGAGCAGGCAGCGGCCGAGCACCCCGAGATAGCGGGAGGTTCCCCCGCTCTCCCTCCCCGTGTGCCCAATTCCTCCTTACCTTGCCGTTACCGGCACCGGTGTTTCAGGGGGGGGAAGAAACTCCACGCAAACGGGCGAATTCTGACCTGCCGCCCGCTCGGCACCGAGCCCCGGGACGGGGGCTGTGACCCCGGCAGCGCGGAGGGAGCCCCGCCATACCGAGGGCTCGCCCGTACCCGGTCCTCGCGGCCGGTCCAGCCGGTGCCCCCGCAGCGGCTCCGGCCCGGGGGAAGCGACTCCGGCCGCGCCCCCGCTCCCCCCGCCCCGGTCCCCGCGCTCGGGCCTCACCTGCCTCCGGTGCGCAGGCCGTGGCCGCGGGGGGCTCGGCGGGCTCGGAGCCGCGGGCGGCCGTGCCGGGGGTCCGGCGGGGCGCGGGGGGGGCCCGGGGGCCGCCCGGGGCCGCCAGGAACCGCCCGCGCCGATCGCGCTTCATCGTCCCCGCCGGGCCCGGCGGCTCCGCCCGCCCGCAGCGCCCCCGCCGGCCGGGGGGACCCGCCGCGCCCGGTCCGTCCCGCCGCGCTCCGGGCGGGCCCGCGGCCCCGGCGCGCCGTTCCGGGCCGGCCCCGCGGCCATGGCCGCGCCGGGGGGCGGCGAGGGCCCCGCGCCGGGCCGGGGGGGCCGCGGGCTGCAGGGAGCCATGAGGGCGGCGAGCGGCGCCCTGGGCATGGACAGCGCCGGGCGGACCAGGGTGAGCGCGGGGACGGCCGGGGAGGGACCCCCGCGTTCGGCCGCATCCCCGGGACTGCACCCCCGGGGCTCCCCGCGCATCCCCGGGCTCAACCCCCATCCCCGGGGCTGCATCCCCGGCCTCCTCCTGCATCCCTGAGCTCCCTCCGCATCCCCGGCCTCCTCCTGCATCCCTGAGCTCCCTCCGCATCCCTCGGCTTCGTCCCCCGGCCTCGCCCCCAGCCGCGGGGCAGCACCCCGGGGCTCATCCTGCATCCCGGGGCTCCCCTCGCGTCCCCGGACTGACGCCCCCACTCCCGGGGCGGTTTGCCCGGTCTGACCCCGCATCCCCGGAGCCGCCCCCGTCTCCCGTTCGGACCCGGAGCTGCGATCCCCCGAGACCGGGGGGGTTCCCGAGCTCCCCCGCCCCGCGGGGTCCCCGCTCAGCCGCCCCTTTGGCAGGAGGCCTACGTGGAGTACCTGAGGAGCATCACCCTGATCGCCCAGGCCCTGCAGGAGGAGGCGGCAGGGACAGGTGAGGCAGGACCCCGTGTCGCCCCCGCGGGAGCGAGGCGGGCGGTGGAGGTCCTGCAGTGCCCTGAGCACACCCTCCCCGCAGAGAACAGCGAGGGGGTCACCCCGGACACCCCGAAACTGCTGAAGCTGGCGGAGCAGTGCCTGGAGAGGGTCAAATCCATCGCAGCGGCGCTGGGTGAGTGAGGGGTGGGGGGTCCCGTTTTGGGGAGCTGGGTGCCACCCTGCCCCACCCAGGGCCAGGCCGGTGGTGAGGCACAGCCGGCCTGTCCTGCCCCCTCCCCAGGGAAAGCCCAGGTGAAAGCGGCTGCACCGGAGCGGGGCGGGGGCCCCGCGCCTCTCCCCCGGCACCGCCGCGTCTGCTCGGACGAGGGGGGGAAGCTCTCGCCATTCCTGCCCCCGGAGATCTTCCAGAAGCTGCAGATCGCTGAGGCACAGAGCGCACGCAAGTACGGGGGGCTCGGGCTGGGAGCTGGGACACGGGGCTGCGACAGAGAGTGGTGGGGCACGGGAGGCTGACGCGGACTGGGATACAGGGGATGGGACGTGGGAGGCTCAAACACAGCCAGGAGGACGTGGGGGGTTCAAACACGAGGGGTTTGGGGCGCGGGGTCTGGCAAGAACCGCGGCACAAGGACTGGCGGTGGCCCCGTGCCCGCCTGGGGAGTCACGGAGCAGGATGTGGTCCTGGCACGTGTCCTGTGCCCTGTGGCGAGTGCTGAGGCCGTTCCTACAGGGAGCTGACCCCGCTGGAGGAGGCCTCCCTGCAGAACCAGAAGCTGAAGGCGGCCTACGAGGCGCGGGTGGCGCGGCTGAACCCAAGCCAGGCCGTGCAGAAAACATCCCTGGCAAGTGGGGGCTGGAGAGGAGCTGGGAGCCAGGCAGGGAGAGGGTCCCTGGGGGACCCCCGCTCCCCACTGGTGGCCACGGGCTGTGGGTGGATGTTCCCAACTCCCCTCCCGCTCCGCAGACGCTGTCCCTGCAGCGGCAGATGATGGAGAACCTGGTGATCGCCAAGGCCCGAGAGGAGACTGTATCCTTCCCAGTGGGATTGCTCCAAGAGCCTCTGCCCTGGCCTGGGTGTCACCCACCCCACGAGGCCTTTGGGGTCCCAGCTGGGGGCTGGAGGAGGGCAAAGGGCAGTGGGTGAGCACGGTGGTGGCTCTGGACCCTTAACTGTGCCTGGCCCAGCTGCAGCGCAAGATGGAAGAGCGGCGGCTGCGGCTGCAGGAGGCGGCCAACCGGTGAGTGGGGATGTCACCGCGGGGACCCTGAGCTGTGGGGACACCCAGCAGTGCCCTCACTGGCCCGGGGTGTCCCCAGGAGGTTCTCCAGCAGCGTGGCCCTCACCCCCGAGGAGCAGGAGCAGCGAGCACTCTACGCTGCCATCCTCGAGTATGAGCAGGACCATGTGAGTGAGTGCGTGCCAGGGGCTGCTGGCAGGGCTGGAGGCTGTGCCACGGGGCAGGAGGCTGTGCCATGGGGCTGGAGGCTGTGCCACGGGGCAGGAGGCTGTGCCACGGGGCTGGAGGCTGTGCCCTAGAGCTGGAGGCTGTGCCATGGGGCTGGAGGCTGTGCCCTAGGGCAGGAGGCAGTGCCACAGGGCTGGAGGCTGTGCCATGGGGCAGGAGGCAGTGCCACGGGGCGGGAGGCTGTGCCACGGGGCTGGAGGCTGTGCCACGGGGCTGGAGGCTGTGCCATGGGTCAGGGTGCTGCAGCATCCCCGTGACCAGCCCCGGACGCTCCCCAGGACTGGCCAAAGCAGTGGAAGGCGCAGCTGAAGCGGAGCCCGGCGGATCTCTCCGTGGTGTCAGGGCTCTTCTCCTGCCTCCTGAGGTACTGCTGGGCCGGGCACGGCCCTGCCAGAGCGAGGGGGCTGCAGCTGCTGCCGGCGCCCCCCGCCCACCCCCATCCCTCTGCCCGCAGCTGCCCCGAGCACCCCATCACGCAGCTGCTGCGGCGGCTGCAGTGCGCGGTGTACGCCCGGCTCTACCCCGCCGTCAGCCGCGGCCCCGCCGACGCCTCCCCCGCCTCCCCCTCGGGCCTGTCCTTCCTGTCGCTGGACGCGGGGGGCTCCTCGCTGCCCGCCGAGCCGGGGGGCCGCCGGCTCCGGGCGTCCCGCAGCCTGCACTGCATGTTCTCCGTGCCCGAGCACGGCCCGGCCGCGCTGCGGCACAGCCAGTCCAGCACCCCCCTCGCCGACAGCGGCGCCCTGGGGCCCGCCGAGCCCCCCGAGCCCCCCCGGGAAAGCTCCTTCGAGGACCTGGAGCGGTTCCTGGCGTCCCCCGAGGGCTGGGGCCCCGCAGAGCCCCCGGCCAGCTCCGGACAGGACACGGCGCTGCCCGAGCTGCTGAAGGGCGTCGTGAGGGACATCCACAACGCCATCGGTGAGGGGCAGCCGAGGGACCGGGGGGGCGGGCGGGGGGCTCTCCTGCGCCCCGTTTTGACCCGGGGCGCAGGGTGGGCAGGATGGGGGAGCCCAGCGTGGGTAGGACAGGGGGTCCCAGCGTGCTGCGTGCCTTCCCAGACAGGCTGCTGGCTCTGACTCTGCTGGCCTTCGAGGGGCTCGGCAGCGCCGCCGGCAAGGACCAGTGCCTGGCCTGCCTGGAGGAGGCTTTCTTCCCCCCGCTGTGGGCCCCGCTCCTGGCCCTCTACAGGTACCGTGACCCGCCTTGGAGGGTACCGCTGACCCCTCGCTGGCACCCCCCCGTCACCTCCGTGCCCGCAGGACCGTGCAGCAGCCCCGCGAGGCGGCCCTGGCGCGCAGCATGGAGCGGCACCGGCGCGCCAGCCCCGCCGACATGGGGCTGGCCTCGCGCCTCTTCCCGCCAGGCCAGCCCGCGTACGCCTCGGCCGTGCAGGACCTGCGCCTCATCCCGCTGGAGACCTGTCCCCGCAGGAAGCTGGAGTGCATCGGTGAGCGGCGCTGGGCACGCGGGGCGGGGGGGCCCGGGGCTGGCGGTGACCCTGACGCCCGCCCTGTGCCGCAGTGCGGGCCCTGCGCGGCATCTGCGAGTGTGCCGAGGAGTACTGCGGCACCCGGGACGCCCGGAGCCTCGCCACGGCCGCCATGTGAGTGCACGGAGGGCGGAGCAGGGTGGGGCAGGTGCAGTGTCGGGGTGCCAGCCCCCGTGGCCACCGTGGCTGATGGCCCCTGTTGTCACAGCGGGGCAGACGACCTGCTGCCCATCCTGTCCTACGTGGTGCTGCAGACGGGGCTGCCCCAGCTGCTCTCCGAGTGTGCCGCCCTGGAGGAGTTCATCCATGAGGGGTACGTGCCAGGGTGCCGGGACACCGGCACCCTCCCGGGACAGAGCTGTCGGGAGGTGGCTCGGAATAGCAGCGGGGGCGGTGGATGTGATGGTGTCCTGGTCGTGGCGGTGGTGACGGTGCGGTGGCTGTGGGCACAGGTACCTGATCGGGGAGGAGGGGTACTGCCTGACGTCCCTGCAGAGCGCCCTGTCCTACGTGGAGTCCCTGCAGTGAGGAGGGGGCGGCGCGGGACCCCCACGCCCCGGGCAGGTGCTGCCGCCCCTCCGCGGGTCCTCCCGCCCGCCGGGGGGCGCTGTGGCGCGGGGGCGGGGCTCAGCCCCCGCGTTGCGGCCCGGCGCGCGCGGAAGGGGAGCGGGGAGGGAGCGCGAGCGGCCGGGACCGGCAGGTGCGGGACGGGGCGGGGGGGAACCGGGAGCGGGGCGGAATCAGGGCCGGGTGGGAACACCGGGAGGCCTCGGCCGTGGAGGGAAACGGGGGGAAGCCGGGCCGGGGAGTGACACCGGGAGGACTGGTAGCAGCAGGGAGGTGCCGGGGAGGCCTCGGGGGAGCGGAGTTCCGGAGCTGAGGCTTTGGCGGGGGGATCCTCACGGGTTCCGGAGGGGCGTGCCGGGGTTGCGGGTCTGGCGGGTCCCGGGGTGGGGTCTCACGCTGCTGTACCCGCAGGATGTGTGCAGGCTCGGCGCTGCGGCAGGAGCAGCGGCAGGACTACGGGCAGGAGTTCCGGCAGGAATTCCACCAGGAGTACCGCCGCTCACTGGAGCGGGAGCTCGGCCCCGCCGGGACCTGCCCCGGCCCCGCCGTGGCGGAGCGGCTGCGGCAGCGGCTGCAGCAGGAGCCGGCGCTGCTGGAGGCCCTGCAGGAGGACGCCCTGGCACTGCTGGCCCGGGGGCTGCGGGACCACCCCGACCCCCAGCTGGCGCTGCGAGGCCTGGCCAGCGCCTTCCGGCTGCTGGAGCTGGCGGCCGTCAACCTCTACCTCTTCCCGTGGCGCCGGGAGTTCGGCACCATCCCGGTGAGGCCCTGAGGTGGTGAGGGGTGTTGTGGGGGTACCCAGGCACCTCCAGCCACGCTCCCCGCTCTCCTTGCAGACCTTCTCCGGCGCCTACGTGCACCTGCTGCGCCCGGCGCTCCCCGAAGCCGACCTGGTGCGGAGTTTGGGCCGACTGGGCTACGAGCGGCGGGACCAGCACCGCCTGGCCGTGGGCCAGCTGCCCCCGGGCCCCGCACTGATCGGCGCCGCTGTCGGCTTCCTGGCCTGCCGCCTGGAGTGCGAGATCCTGGCGGAGCTGGCGCCGCGGCTGCGGCGGCCCCGCGCCGATGAGCTGCTGGAGGCGCGGCACCGGGCCGGGGGCACCGAGGGCTGCCCGGAGATGCTGCAGGAGCTGGGGACGCAGCGCGGGGCGGCTGCCGACTGCGGTGACGACGTGGATCTCTACCGGGAGAGCCCAGACAGCCCTGAGGACACGGGGAGCAAGGACACGGCCCCACCAGCGCTGTGGAGGGACCCTCAGGATGTGCCCGCGAGGGGCTGGGGACGCTGCGACAGCACGCTTGGGCCAGAGCCTGCGGGCAGCGCTGATCCGGACACCTCTCACCTCCTCCCGGAGCGGGAGATGGCGGGGCCCGGCAGAAGTCCCCAGGTGCTGGCGGAGCCTCGGGATTCCCTCCAAGCCACGCCGGAGCTGCCCTGCTACCAGCTGCACTCGTGCCTGCACCGGGGCATGCTGCCCTCGTACTGCTGCAGCACCTGCCGGCAGCTGCACGGCGGCAGCTGCGCCGTGGGACGCGCCTGCCGCGGCCGGCACCGCGGCCAGGAGCTGCGCGGGGAGCGGCAGCAGCGCCTCTGGCTGCAGCGCACGGAGCTGGACATGCTGCTGGCCAAGGGCTCTGCGCCCCGCTCCTGACACGCCTGCTGCCCCTGGGGAGGGGAGGGCACGGCCGCTGCTTGGCACAAGGACCCGGACTCGTCAGCCCCCAAGACAGCGGTGGCCAGGCCCTGCCCCAGCCCGGGCACTGCTGCTGTAAATTATTCAGTGCATCAGTAAAGTGGCTGCCTCAGCACGGGGTGTTCTGTCCTGGTGAGAGGGACCAAGATGCCTGGTCCGGGGGCAGGGGCTGCAGTGGTACCTGACAGCACTTCACCCTGCAGGAGCAGCTCCTGTCTCCCTGAGAGTGAGGGCCAGGATCCACTTAAAGCGGGGCAGAACCTGGGGTGTCACGGATGTGTCCTTGTCCCCAGGGTGACACAGAGGAAGGAGAGCAGAGCCACAGCTTCTCCCACTGCAGCTGGCACCAAAGAATGAAGTCACTCCACACAATGTTGCCACTACCAGATGCTTTTATTGATGGCAGAGCTGGGGTTCCCCCCCCCCACAGACAGCACAAACCAGGACCCGCCTGGGACAGGACTGACCCTGCCAAGCCTGGGCGTCCCCGGGCCCCATCTCTCCTCTCTCCTGGCTCTGGGGCCATGCTCGCCCAGCTGCAGACCGGAGCCTGCCCCGTCCCACACGGGCAGACGGAGTGAGGAGCCGTCCCCATGGCGCCGGGACTGTTGGGCTGAGGGAATCCACCTCAGCCAGGACACATCACGCCTGCTCCCGGGGGCCAGCTCAGGGCTTGCTGCGCTTGGCCTGGCTCTCCGTCGCCGTGCTGGCCGCCCGCTTGTTCCGGTGGTGTGGGAAGGTGGGCATCAGCTCCGGCTCACAGGCTGTGGGGCACAGAGAGGGGTGAGCAGGCCCCAAAGCCTCCCAGTCCTGCCCTGCCCCAGGATGGGGAGTACTTACGCAAGGGCTTCTCCTTGAAGTAGGAACTCTCCAGGCAGTCCTTGGCTGTGGCCCTGCGGGGACAAAGGCAAGTGGCAGGGACCACCCCAGCTGGGGGACAGCGTGGAGCAGGTCTCCCTGCCCTACCCACCCCGCATCCTGCCTGGCTCTTACCTTTTCTTGGGGTCGTACATGAAGAGGAAGTTGAGCAGTCGCAGCCCAGCCTCCGAGAGCCAGGGAAACCTGTGCTTCAGGTTGTTGTAGGGCTGTTTGCGCAGGGTGTACTGGGTGGCCAGCGGCAGCTTGGAGAAGCCCTGGGGGAAACAGAGTGTGAGGAGGAGGCAGGGGAACAGCCAGGGAGAAAGGACAGTGGGAAAAGGGGCAGGGAGCTCTTACCGGCCAGATGTTCTCGTTGGGTGTCCCCAGGAGCTGCACGATGAGGTCGATCTGGTGGATCTCGGAGGTGCCTGGCAGCAGCGGTTTGTGTGCCAGCAGCTCGGCCAGGATGCAGCCAGCAGCCCTGCGGAGCAGGGGAGCCTCTCCAGTGATCCCCCTGCAGTTTGCAGCCCCCCAGCCCCCTCCAAGCAGCCTCAGCCCCCCCACATTACCACATGTCAATGCTGGTAGTCTGGGTCGTCATCCCCAGCAGCAGCTCCGGTGCGCGGTACCTGCGCAGGGGACACGCGGTGTCAGAGCTGCCACCAGCCCATCCCGCAGGGGGGGACGCGCCCTGGCTCCAGCCACTCACCACAGAGTCACCACTTTGGGGGTCATGGGCTTAGGGGGCATCCCGTAGGTGCGTGCCAAGCCGAAATCAGCTGCAACAGAGAGTGACAGTCAGGAGGGAGCCCGGCTGAGCTGCGGTCACGGCACAGAGCAGCCACGGCCGGGTGCAGGTGCTGGGGCTCACCTATCTTCACACAGCCCTTGTCGGTCATCAGCAGGTTGGACACCTTCAGGTCCCTGTGGGAAACAGAGCAGCTGGAGCTGAGAGACCACACGGGAAATCCAATCCCATCATTCCACGGCCTCCCTGCCCTGCCGGTGCTCCCACACTGGTGGGCCCCAAAGCCCCACGCAGAGCTGCTCCTGACAGTGCCACTTGCTCCCAAGACACCCCTTTGTGCCCCCCAGCACCATCCTGCCACTCCCACCTGTGGATGATGTAGTTCTCATGGAGGTACTGCAGGCCCTTGAGCACCTGCAGGATGATGCACTTCACCTGGGGACAGAGAACAGGAGCTGTCACCTCTGTGGGAGCAGCACCAACTGGACAAACCCACACAGCCCAAACCCACTGGGGTGTTCTCCAGTCCCTCCATCCCTATGTTCTCCCAGTGGGTTCTGGGTGGGCATTTTCTCCCACCTCTGTTTCCCTGACAGTTTGTTCCAGCCCCAAACCAAGCCTGGAAAGGCTTCACTGAGAGGCAGCAAAGCCCAGCTCTATCAGGTATCCCTGGAATCCCCAGCTCAAGGTCTAGGGAGCCCTTCACAGTGCCCACGTGTTTTGGCAGGGGTGGCAGCACCCTCTAAGAGGTGCTGGACCCAAATCCTGCCCCACCCTGTACCTGAGCCTCCGAGAAGGGCGTTTGCATGTTCTCCAGGAGACTGGCCAGGTCCTGCTCGCAGTATCCCATCACCAGGAAAATGCTGTTGGAAACAAGGTAAGGTCAGAGCCTCCCCCAGGACAGCTTTGTCTGCTGAGGCGGCTCAGGCCTCCAAGGAAGGCTTGGAAGGAAAGGGAGGACAGACAGGGAACTCTCACCTCTCCAGGTGGTTTCCCACAACCACGTCCTTCAGCTCCACAATGTTGGGGTGCTGGAGCTGCAGGAGCAGGGTGATCTCCCGCAGGCTGCTGATGGGCATTCCTGGGGGAGAGAGGAACAGCCGTGCTGAGGACAGGACAGGGCAGGACAGAGCAGGGCAGGACAGCCCCTGTTCCCCCCCCCATTTACCATCTTTCTCGTTGTCCATCCGCACCTTCTTCAGTGCCACTGTCTCGTTGGTCAGCGTGTCCCGGGCACGGTCTGGGGACAGCACAGGTCACGTCAGCACCAGGACACACACCTGGCTTTGTCCCGACCTCACCCCAGCCCCCCAGAGCAGCTGCAGGGGGGGAACTGGGTGAGCTTCAGGCACCTCCCGACCCAAACCGTGCTGGGATTCTACACGAGGGAATAGCTTCCCACTGCCGGCGGGCAGGGATGGATGGGATATCGCTAAGGAATTCCTCCCTGTGAGGGTGGGCAGGCCGCGGCACAGGGTACCCTGAGAAACTGGGCTGCCCCTGGATCCCTGGAAGTGCCCCAAGGCCAGGCTAGACGGAGCAGCGTGATCTAGGGGAAGGCATCCCTACCCACGGCAGGGAGTGGAGCGGAATTAACTCAGGTCCCTCCCCGGTCCCGCACGGCCACAGCGCCCCGGGAGCCGCCCCCGCACTCACACACGATGCCGTACGTGCCCTCTCCGATCCGATTGAGCTTCTCAAACTCCTTCACGCTGCGGCACCGCCCCAGCTGTAACCACAGAGCCGCGCTGAGGCGGAGCCGCCTCGAGGGCGCCTCACCGGGGACCCCGCGCCGGCCCCAAGCCCTCCCGCACCCCGGGGACCCGCTGCACTCACCCTATCGGCGGCCGGAACCTCGAAGAAGCCGTCGCCCCGCAGTCGCCGCAGCCGCAGGGGCTCCAGCTCTGGCTCGGCCGGTGTCGGTCCCGGTGCCGCTGGGGTCGCTCCCGCCTCGGCCGCTGCCATGTCCGCGAAGGCGAGTTCCAGTTGCGCACGCGCGGTATTATCCCGCCTCAGGCTCCGCCCACCAGCAGGCCCCGCCCACAGTCATTAAGCCGCTGGAAACCGTTGTTAGAGAGCAACCAATAGCGACCCTGGCCCGGTGATAGCCACGCCCCCAACTGGCACCACCACGCCCCGTCTCGGGTTTCTGGCCCCGCCCCTTCGCGCCCGACACCCCCGGTGCGTTCCCGCTGCCCACGTGACCTCCCCCCCCCCCACCGGCCGCGCCGTCGTTCTCGCGAGACTCAGCGCGCGCACCCCGGAAGCGGCGGCGGCGTCACCCGGAAGCGGCGGCGGAACCCGGAAGCGGCGGCGGGCAGGATGGACGGTACCGGGGGCTTGGGCGGTACCGGCGCTTCCCGGTGGGGCTGGGGCGGGTCGGGAGGGGTGGGGCTGGGGGTGAGGGTCGGAGCCAGGACTGGTGGGCGAGACGAGTGGGCGGGGTCCCCGGTCTCCCGGTCCCGGTCCCGTCGCTGAGACTGTGCTCTCCTTCCTTTCCAGACACGCTCTTCCAGCTGAAGGTGAGAGAGCAGCGGAGGCCCTTCCGCCTCCTTTCGGTCCCGTATCGCCGGTCCCGGGAGAGTCCCGGTCCCGGTTCCGCCCGCTGGCTCGGCCTCATCGGGGCCGCTCCTGCGGCGGCACCGTGACAGGAGGAGGCCCCGGCCCGAGGGGTGACCGGAGGTGCCGCGGGCAGAGGGGCGGGCAGCCGTGGCCGCTGAGAGGCGGCGGGGGTGGGACAGGTGGCACAGAGGGGAACAGCTTGGCCGTGCCGGGGGGGTGAGGTGGGATCGGGGAAGGAATTCCTGGCTGGGAAGGCGCCAGGCCCTGGCACAGGTGCCCGGAGCAGCTGCCCCCGGATCCCTGGCGGTGCCCAAGGCCAGGCTGGACAGGGCTCGGGGCACCCTGGGACAGTGGAAGGTGTCCCTGTCACAGCAGGGGTGGGGCGGGGTGGGCTCCGGGGTCCCCCCCCAGCCCCAAGCAGAACGTGACCGCCGCTGCTCCTGCCCCCCCGGACCCCGCTGTGTCCCGCAGTTCACAGCCAAGCAGCTGGAGAAGCTCTCCAAGAAAGCCGAGAAGGACTCCAAGGCCGAGCAGGCCAAAGTGAAAAAGGTGCGTGGGGCTCGCCCTGCCGGGGCTCGGCACCGGGGGGCGGCTGCAATTCCCTCCTGGCGCCCGGTGGGAGCGGGGCAGGGCCAGAGCTGCAATTCCCTCCTGCCACCCCCTGGGAGCGGGGCAGGGCCAGAGCTGCAATTCCCTCCTGCCAGGCAGGGCCAGAGCTGGAATTCCCTCCTGCCGGGCAGGGCCAGAGCTGGAATTCCCTCCTGCCACCCCCTGGGAGCGGGGCAGGGCCAGAGCTGGAATTCCCTCCTGCCACCCCCTGGGAGCGGGGCAGGGCCAGAGCTGGAATTCCCTCCTGCCACCCCCTGGGAGCGGGGCAGGGGCAGCCCCAGCACACCCAGCCCCACGGGGGGGTTTGAGTGCTGCTTGGGGCAGTTCCCAGCTGCGTCCTGCTGGGAGCCCCGGGGGCTCTCTGAGCTCTCTGGGGAGCGCCGGCGTCCTGGAGGGACGGAGGGATGGGGGCGAGAGAGCGCTGCAGGCAGGACAGACAGGTTATTGCAAGGGGCGTGGGGCCCTGCCTGGAGCTGCCAGCCACAGCTGGGGGCAGGCCCCGAGGAGTGGGGATGGGAGAGATAGGGGGAGAGAGAGAGGGTGGGGATGGGAGAGAGAGAGAGAGAGAAATGGTGGGGATGGGAGAGAGAGAGAGAGAGAAATGGTGGGGATGGAAGAGAGAGAGAGATGGTGGGGATGGGAGAGAACGTGAGAGAGAGAGTGGAGATGGGATGGGAGAGAAAGTGAGAGAGAGAAATGGTGGGGATGGGAGAGAAAGTGAGAGAGAGAGAAATGGTGGGGATGGAAGAGAGAGAGAGATGGTGGGGATGGGAGAGAAAGTGAGAGAGAGAGAGAGAGGGGATGGGAGAGAAAGTGAGAGAGAGAAATGGTGGGGATGGGAGAGAAAGTGAGAGAGGTGGTGGGGATGGGAGAGAACGTGAGAGAGAGAGTGGAGATGGGAGAGAAAGTGAGAGAAAGAGAGATAGTGGGAATGGGAGAGAAAGTGAGAGAGAGATGGTGGGGATGGGAGAGAGAAAGAGAGATAGTGGGGATGGGAGAGAAAGTGAGAGGGAGAGGTAGTGGGGATGGGAGAGAAAGTGAGAGGGAGAGGTAGTGGGGATGCCAAGAGGGCCTCCAGTCCCCTGGGCACACCTTATCAAGGGTGCTTCAGAGTGGGCCCAGAATAAGACTTGGGCCAGTGGGATTACAGCTACCTGATGCTTCAGGGCAGGGTTACAGGTGTGGGGTAAACAATACATTCTTGAGGGATGGGACAGAACATTCCATTCGACCCTTGGATCTGTCTGCAGCTCAAAAGGGGGATTGCCTTCCACTGGCGACACCGCTGTTTTCTAGTAGGGTTTGGTGTCTCAAAGCTTGTTCTCATTTCAGTTTCCCTTACAGTTGCTGTATTTCCCAAACCTCTTGCCAGGCAGCCACAGTCACGAGGCTTTCCAATTTCATCTTCCCCATGGCCAGGCGCTGCAGCAGAAGAACGTGGAGTGTGCGCGGGTCTATGCCGAGAACGCCATCCGCAAGAAGAACGAGGGGCTCAACTGGCTGCGCATGGCCTCCCGCGTGGACGCCGTGGCCTCCAAGGTGCAGACAGCCGTCACCATGAAGGGGGTAAGAGCCTCCAGCAGGCCTTTGGGAGCTCCATCCCCGCGTGGAGCTTCTCCTCTCACTGCCTCCAGCCGCCCCCAGCTCCCCAGAATGAGCCCGCCAGGGCTCTCAGACCCTCTTCATCCCACCTGGGATGGCGTCAGGACAGTGCTTGGATTTGCCTGCAACCCTCAGAGCATTCCTGAAGGAATCTCCTCTTGCAGGTGACGAAAAACATGGCTCAGGTGACCAAGGCCCTGGACAAGGCCCTGAGCTCCATGGACCTGCAGAAGGTGTCGGCAGTGATGGATAAATTCGAGCAGCAAGTGCAGAATTTGGACGTTCACACCTCGGTGAGTGCCGGGCAGCCGGGAGAGAGAGGCTGGGATGGCAGGGGGATCCCTGCCGGCTCTCCGGGCTGGGCAGGGGGACAGGGCTGTGTCTGTCCCAGGTCATGGAGGACTCCATGAGCTCGGCCACCACGCTGAGCACGCCGCAGGAGCAGGTGGACAGCCTGATCGTCCAGATCGCCGAGGAGAACGGGCTGGAGATCATGGACCAGCTGAGCCAGCTGCCCGAGGGGGCCTCGGCCGTGGGGGAGAGCTCCGTGCGCTCCCAGGAGGACCAGCTGTCCCGGAGGTTGGTTCTCTCCCAGTTCCTGGGCACTCCCAGCGCTTCCCAGGATCCCTCACTGGCCTGAAGGGGAAGAGTTGGCCTTTCCTGGGGGCCCAGAGGGGTTCCCTGGCCAGGCTGGCTGCAGCTGGGGCTGCTCCTGCTGCCCTGACCTGGCTCCCCTCTGCTGCTCTCCCTCCAGGCTGGCTGCCCTGCGGAACTGAGCCCTCCCTGGGCCTGTGGATGGCACTGCTGGAGCGGGGCCCCCTCCTGCAGCCCCCCCCCCACCTCAGGACTCTTCTCGGGGGGTGACAGCCCTTCCCTGAGCAGGCGGCGATCCCGGTGGGAATGTGGGAATCCCGTGCTGGATTTTGGGGGGGGGCTTCGTCGGGGGGTGCTGCCGGTGGCGCCTGGCCGAGCCCCACATCCCGCTGCTGACGGAACACTAAGGGGATTTCCCTGCTCTCGGGGTGCTGCTCCCCAGCTCCTCTGTTGTTCCCTGTCCCTGCCCAGAGCTGAGCTGTGGGCCGAGTTCCTCAGGAGCTGGTTGGGAGGAGCAGGAGAACCCGCGGGGGCCCCCATCTCCAGGAAGGGCCCAGTGCCCGGCTGTGGAGCTGGGGAGGTCGGTGCCTTGCAGGAAGGGGTGGTGACAGCGGGGTGTCCCCTCCCTGGCTGTCACCATCCCTGTGCCCTCTGCTGCTCCGTGTCCCGCCGGGCCGTCACCCCCCAGCCCCGTACCACGAAGTGCCCTTTGGAACACCCTCCCCTGCCCAGCCCCGTGCGTGTCAATCCACAGATTCCCCAGGCACTGCCAGCTGGAAATGGTTGTCCCGGCCCTGACTGCCAGTTTGGACCAGTGAGGACCCATGTCCGGCACTGGGAGCGGATTGCAGCAGCTGTGGTGGCTGCAGACACGTCCCCAAATGTCCCCCTGCTGGGTGGGTGTGACAGGGAATGCAGAACCATCCCGGGAGCAGCTCTGCCTCGATCCCTGTGCCTCATCCCTGGATAGCCTCTGTCCCCTCGCTGCTGGCACCAGGCCAGGGGCAGGAGCTGCTCTCCGTGTGTCCCCTCTCCCTGTCCCTTGTCACCTTCCCCTGGGGCTGGAGCTGTTTGTGCCCCTCCCACGGCACCGCGGAGCTGCTGGGTTGCTGGAAGCTCTCCAGGAAGGAAACGCTGTTTCCTTCGGGTCTCCCAGGAGGAACTGTCACCTCTGGGGGATGTCATGGGGGCCACTTCCCGCTGCGTTGATTGTTTTCCCTGAGTTCCGTGGCCTTGGAGCGTGTGGCTGGTGACACAGAGCCTTCCTCGCCACCGAGGAGGAGGAGGAGGAGGAGGCTTTGGGCTACAGCAGAGCACTGGATCTTGTCCCACCTCCTGGTGGGCCGGGCGGGAAGCTGGGGGACCCTGGAGATTTGTGCCTGGCTCCTGGCTCCCTGCACGGTGTCCCCGCAGCACTGGGGGCTCCAGAGCTGCCCCCGTCCCTCTCCCCGGGCTGTCTCTCTGTGTTTTCTTTGGTGGTTTTTTTTTTTAAGCTTGTCTTACTTGCCTTCTTTTTTTGCCCAAACCGTGTCCATGCCCTTCTGTGGGTTGAAATAAACAATCTCTGAACACCCCAGTGTGTGTTGGGGCTGTGGATGCAGGTGGGGTCTGTGGTCCCCCTCGTCTCATCGTGTCCCCTGCCCTGCGACAGGACCCGGTGCCAGGGGCTGCCCAGGAGCTGAGGAGGAGGAAGGGACTGCTCTTGTTCCCAGAGCCTCTGCCCATCCAGGAGCTGGGAAGTGGCTCGGGGCACCAACTCTGGGGATTCTGGAGGGCGAGGACAACCCCCTTCCCCCACTGCAGGGACCTGTCCCTTTCACGTGGCCGAACGGGCGGGCCAGAGTGAGCAGGAGCTCGGAGCAGCTGGAGCCCAGCTCCCTTCCCCACTAGGGTTGGGCCAGCCCAGCTCCCTGCACCGTTCCCCAGCCCTCGTGGGGACAAGCTGGGACCCCCGAGGGGAGACCCCAGGCTTGGCACCGCACCCATCCCACCATCAGCACCTGCCCGCAGCAGCCTCGCTGCCAGGGACGGGGTGAGGGTGCAGCCTTCCCTTCCCTGTTCCCATCCCTTCCCTGTTCCCATCCCTTCCCTGCTCCCTTCCCTTCCCTTCCCTGTCCCCACTCCCTGCCCCGTGCCCGGCTGGCAGACGGGCGCTGTGCCTCAGCCAGATCCCGAATGCCACAGGAAGATGGCTCTCCTTCTCCTGCCTGTTCTCCCGCCTCCGCTCCGAAAACAGGCTGTTCCTGAATGCGAGAGGAAGTTGCTAAGGAGATAATTAAGTAGCCAATTAATTAGCTAATGATTAATTGAAGCATCCTGCGGAGGCAGCTCCGCAGCCGCCCTGGCCAGGTGCTGCCGGGATGTGTCACTCCCGGTACGGTTACAGCTTCCCGGTGTGCCTGGGCGGGCGCCGCCGGGACCCCACTGCTCTGCCCCGCCGGTGACACGCCGGGGTGGCCGGTGACACGCCGGGGTGGCCCAGCATGTCCAGCCAGGAGCCGCTGGGCTCTGGCGCGGGGTCCCACAGAGCCCCACACGGACACTCGCTGCCGGCGCTGCTCGAGCCACGGTTTTATTTTGCCAGCAGGTCCGGCAGAAAGGAGCGCTGGATCGTGCCCTGCCCGGCGGTCCCGGGCACGGTGCCAGGGCCACGGTGGCAGCCGGGTGCTAGGAGAGCACGGAGAGGAGCAGGGCCAGCGCCAGTGCCAGTGCCAGGGCTGCCGGCGGGCGCCGGGCAGTGCCGGCGCCGTTGGGGTACCCGTAGCTGGTTCTGCACGGCCCCTCCAGCTCCTCGAAGGCGATGGGGGTCTCGTGGGCAGCCGTGCCCTGCAGGCTCCTCTTCACCTGCGTGGGGACAGGGTGGGCTCCCGCTGTGAGGGGCACTGCCCGTCCGCACAGAGCCCCTGCCACCCCAAACCATCCCACGCACGTCCCGGTGCCCCATGTGTCCCCCTGCCTCCCTGTGTCCCCATAAATTCCTGAGTGCCACACGCCCTGATGTTCCACCTGCGTCTGCCGCCCCGAGTGTCCCTGTGCCACGTGTCCCCATGTCCCTTACATCTCCATTCCCGATGCTCCCCGTGCCACTTGTGTCCCCTTGCCCTGCACATCCCTGTGCCCCGTGCTTCCCATGCCCCGCTCACCTCCTCCACTCTGCTGAAGACCCGGAGCAGGTTCTCAGCCAGGGCTCCCTTCACCTCCTCCTCCGTCCAGTTCCTCGCCAGCAGCTCGGCCACCAGCGCAGGATACTTGGAGACGTCCTCCAGGCCAGTGGGGACCCTGTGCCACCCCACAGCTCACAGCTGGGCCACCCCCAGCACACCCAGCTGCCCACACAGGTGCAGGGGGGGACGCCCCCACCCCTCAGGAAGTCCCCATGGTGGGGACACGCTGTGCCATCCCATCCTACACCATCACCCCCTTTACCCTGTGACCCCGTCGTAGTCCCCCCCGAAGCCGACGGCCTGGGCACCAGCCACCTTCTTCACATGGTCCATGTGGTCTGTGGGGGGGACACCGGGGTGAGCAGGGCAGGGGGGGGTCACTGCCACCCCCACCCACCTGGGCTCCCCCTCACCTGCGACATCGGACAGCTTGGCCTTGTCGCTGCAGGTCACGTAGGCGTTGTAGAAGTTGACCATCACCAAGCTGCCCGTGGAGGCCTGGGGGGGGAACAGCCCTGAGCCCCCAGCCCCTCAGAGCCCCCCGCTGTCCCTGGCCTGCCCTGTGCCCACACTCACCACCAGGTGCAGCACGTCGTCGGGCACGTTGCGGCGGTGCTGGCAGATGCTGTAGGCAGAGGAGTGGCTGAAGATGACGGGGGCTTTGGAGATGTTCAGCACGACCTTCATCGTGTCCACTGAGACGTGGGCCAGGTCCACGATCATGCCCAGGCGGTTCATCTCCTCCACCACCATCTACAGGGACAGGGGACAGGGGTGGGGCTGGGAGGGGTCCCCTGTGGGGATGTCTGGGGCTGCTTGGGTGGCTTTTGGCTGGTGGGACAGAGGGATGGATGGATGATGGATGATGGATGGGTGGATGGATGGATGGATGGATGGATGGATGGATGGATGGATGGATGATGGATGGATGGATGGATGGATGGATGATGGATGGATGGATGGATGGATGGATGGATGATGGATGGATGGATGGATGGATGGATGGATGGATGGATGGATGGATGGATGAGGGGTGGATGGATGGATGGATGGATGGACGGACGGATGGATGGATGGATGGATGGATGGATGATGGATGATGGATGGATGATGGATGATGGATGATGGATGATGGATGGATGATGGATGGATGGATGATGGATGGATGGATGGATGGATGGATGATGGATGATGGATGATGGATGATGGATGGATGATGGATGGATGATGGATGGATGGATGGATGGAAGGATGGATGGATGGATGATGGATGGATGGATGGATGGATGGATGGATGATGGATGGATGATGGATGGATGGATGGAACTGGACTGCACTCAGCATGGGGCCAGCGGGTGCCAGTACCACATTCCTCCAATGCCACTGCTCCTGGACACCACTGCTGATGCTATTCCTCACCTTCCCAAAGGGTGAGAGGCCGTGGTGCACAGGTTTTTCATCCTTGGTGTCCACCAGCCAGTTGTCAGCCCTGCAGAACAGGGAGAGCATCAGAGTGGCCACACCTCTGACCACATCCCCCCGTGCCAGCGCTGCCACCCTCCGTGCCCCCCGGGGGTCCTACCAGGGGGTGTTGCAGCTGTGGGTGAGGGTCATGTAGCGGGCACCCAGGCGGTAGAGGGTGCGCAGGACGCCCAGGCTGCTGTCGATGGAGTGGCCGCCCTCCACCCCGATGAGGCTGGCCACCTTCCCGCTCCGGAACGCCTCCCGGATGCCTGCGGGAGGGCGGGGGCATCAGCCGGGGCGGGCAGCCCCCTCAGCACCCCCGCGGTGCCTCGTCCCCGCGCCCGCTCACCGCTGGTGTCGGTGACGCAGGCGAAGGTCTCGGGGTACAGGTCGCACATGCGCTGCACCACGTCCATCTGCTCCAGCGTGCGCCTCACCGCGTCCTTGTTCTGCGTCCCGCAGGGCACGTACACCGACCAGAACTGCCGCGGGCACGCCGTCAGCACGGGCACTGCCCGCCCCGCTGCCCGCCCCAGTGTCTCTGCCCGTCCTGGTGCTGTCCCAAGAGCCCCAAAGCTCACCCCGTTGCCCTCCCTGCCCACCCCAGTGCCCACCACCCTCCCTGGTATCCTCACTGGTGCCCCTGCCCTCCCCAGTGCCCACCCCGATGCCCACCCCGGTGCTCCCACCTGCCCGCCCACATGCCCCTGGCGCAGTTTGGGGATGTTGGTGTGGGTGTCGTTCAGCAGTGTCAGGTTGGCTGCTGGCAGCCTCAGCTGGTTGTTGAACTTCCAGAGGAGCTGCCAGGGCAGGTCGTTGTGCCTGGGCAGGGACAGGGTGGGCACTGAGGAGTGGCCTGACCTTCTGCCCACTCGCCCTCAGTCCGCCCACCCCCCTGGCTTGCCACACACAGAGTCCCCTCATCTGGATGTCATTCCATCCATCCATCCATCCATCCATCCATCCATCCATCCATCCATCATCCATCCATCCTCCACCCCCCCTCGGTCCATCTGTCCACCCACCTGTCCCCTCAGCCAAAAACCACCCAAACAGTTCCAGACAGGAACTGGAGACAGGCCACTCCCAGGGGACAGTGCCATGGGGGACCCCCCGGAGGACTCTTCCCTGTGTCCCTTTCCAACCCATCATCAGCCCTCACACCCAGGGGAGCCAGCCCGACATCCCTTTGATGGGGACGTCACCGCAGGGACATCCTGGCACGACCATCCCACACCCAGCAGTGCCACTGGGGAAGTGGCAGGGTCCGGGCTGGGTGCCACTTCCTGCTCCTGTCACAGTCCCACACCCCCCTGCTCCCCCTGCCCTGCTCCCTGTTCCGGTGGCACGGCGCTGTTCCACAAGGGAATGCTGCAGGGGACCGGAGCCTCCTGAGGGTCCCAAGAAAGGAGCAGGGACATCACTCAGGACTGAGCAGGAACTTCCCCCAGGGCAGCCTAACCCCGGCTTCCCCGTACCCTACCCACTCCCGCTGGGCTGCGGCACCGGGGATCCCCTCGGCTGCACAGACGGTCCCACGGGATCCCCGGGAAAGCTGTCCCCTGTCCCCACACAGCCCGGGGTGCCTGGCACGGGGATCCCCCGGGAAAGTTGCTCCCTGTTCCTGCACAGCCCTGGGGTGCCCGGCCCCGGAATCCCCCAGCGGGCTGTCCCGCAGGGTTTCCCAGCTGGGGTTTTCCCACAGAGAGGAGCAGCTGGGCACGCTGCGGGCCCAGGTGACCTTTGCTCACCCGTCGATGACCGGCGTGGTGGTCATGATGCGCTTGGCCTCCTCCAGGTGCTTCTGTCCAGTGCTGGGCAGTGCCAGCGCCAGCGCCAGCGCCAGCACCCACACGCTCCGGCCTGGCATCTTCTGCTGGGTGCTGCTGGGGACAAGGGGGGACCTGCCACCACCGTGAGAGCACATGCACTGGGATGGCTGCGCCGCGCTCCTCCGTCCCCTCCCGCCGTCAATGAGTAACCAGGAGCGCAGCGTTACCCCTCCCTGGGTGCCCTGTGCCCGCCTGGCAGTGCCAGGGCTCCGCGGCCTCCCCCAGCCCAGCCCCGGTGGCTGTGCCGTGCCACGGCCTCTCCTCCGAGCTGCGGTGACGCTCCCGATCCTCTAATGAAGCCCAGATTCTTTTCGGTTGGGAAAACGCCAGTCCCATCCGCGCCTCAGCCTCCCCGGCACCGGCACCCACCGGCACCCCCAGTCCAGCACTGGCACCCCCAGCACCCCCAGCACGCCTGGCCCCGCTCACCCCGGCCCCGGGACACTTGGGCAGTCCCTGCCTGCGACGGCTGTGATTTAACTTTTCCGGCTTGCGTGCGGTGACGGGGCTGGGATGGGCTCCAGCCACCCCAGAGCCGCCCCCCGCCATGGCGCCGGAGCAGCCACATGCCCGGGGGCAAGCAGCCGGGGTGGCACGGCCGTGGCGTGGGGCTGCTGCTGGTCCTTCATGTGTGCTTGGATCCCCCACGCTCCGGTCCCGCTGCAGCGTCCCGAGGGGAAACTGAGGCACCGCTATCCTGCGGATGCTGCGCATCCCTGCTGGCTCCAGCTGTGGTGTCCTTCCTAGCAAGGGCCTTGGTGGGGCTTCTGGGAATGGCATGGAGCCACGTGGAGATGGCCGGTCCAGCTGGACACCTCATCCTGCGGTGTGCTGGGATGGGAACCCCCTCCTCCGGTGCCAGTCGTGGGGAGCTCGGTGTGGGGCCGGCATCCCTCGGGTTTCCTGGCCGCCTTCCCGAGGTGAAGCGGCCCCCACGTTTCTCCCGGCTGCGGCGGTGGGTCTGGGAAGGGAGGACTCCCATCCCACCCATGCCCTCCCATCCCATCCCGGGTGTCTGCAGCCCCTGCCAGCAGCGCTTTCCCGGCGATGGCCCCAGCGCGGATTCCCGGCTCCCCGGCAGGAATGTGCCGGGGGGTTCCGGCCCCCCGCCCGCCGGGGCCGCTTCCTCTTTCGGCGCTATTTAAGCGGCTCCCGGCGCGTCCCGCCCGGCCGGGCCATGGAGCGCATGGAGGTGACCGAGACCTTTGCGGGCATCGCCCTGCCCGGCCACCTCCACACCCAGGAGTCCCTCGCCTTCGCCGCCGCCTTCACCTTCCGCCCCACCGACGTGCTCATCGCCACCTACCCCAAATCGGGTGAGGGCATGGGGGGACACGGGGACAACGAGGGGATGCGGCGGGACGGGGCTGGGACCCCGGGCTGGAGCGGGGAGCTCTTCCAGGGCTGCCGGGGGGCTGGGAGATGGCCGGGCTTGGAGACAGCCGGACCTGGTCCCCGCGGCCGCTCTTTGGCACAGCACGGGGACCCCTGGCCAGGAGGTCCTGCCCCGAGCCCCTGTCCTGCTGCCGTACTGTGCCCAGCCCTAGACTGGCGTCCCTGGGGGCTCAGGGAGGGGGCACACGGCACTGCCACCCCAGCTGCTGGTACAGGAGGGGTCGGGATGGGATGGGATGGGACAGACTGAGCCGTGCCTTGCTGTGCCAATCCGTGCTACCCGTGCCAGTGCAGTGCCGTTCCGTGCTGTGCCACGCCACGGTGCCAGGCCCGTGGCCCTGCCCTGACACCCACCTCCGCAGGCACCACCTGGATGCAGGAGATCCTGACGCTGCTCTTCAGCCTTGGCGATGCCCGCCCAGCCAAGACCATTCCCAACTGGGAGCGGGCGCCCTGGCTGGAGCAGATCTACTGCCGGGAGGCTCTGCGGGACACCGAGACCCCGCGGCTCCTCACCACCCACCTGCCCGCCCACGTCCTGGCCCCCGCCCTGCAGCGCAGCAAGGCCAAGGTGAGAGGGGTCCCCAGTGGTCTGGGGACACCCCACACCCATGGGGCTTCCCACAGCTGGGGAAACGCTGGGGGCTTTCTGAGCGGGGTGGAGGGGAATCCCCCCGCTGTGGGGGTGACACTGTGTCCCTCCAGGTGATCTACGTGGCCAGGAACCCCAAAGACGTCGCTGTCTCCTTCTACCACTTCCACCACCTGGCCAAGTTCCTGCCCGACCCCAGCTCCTTCGATGCCTTCCTGACGCAGTTCCTCGAGGGCACAGGTAGGGACTGGGGGAGTCTGTGGGGGGACACTCAGCCTCAGGGCCCCCCATCACCCCCCCGCCTCCCCCCCAGTGCACTACGGCTCCTGGTTTGACCACGTCAAGGGCTGGCTGGGCCAGCGGCACCTCCTGGACATCCTCTACGTCACCTACGAGGAGCTGCACCAGGTGAGCCCCGCCGTGCCCCCGTCCCTGTCCCCGTCCCCGCTGGTGCCCGGTGCTGACCGTGCTCCTGGCCCAGGACCTGCGTGGCACAGCGCAGCGCCTCAGCAGCTTCCTGGGGTGCCCGCTGGCACCGGGCACGCTGGCAGCCCTGGAGCAGCACTGCAGCTTCTCCGCCATGCGGGACAACGCCATGGCCAACTACTCCCTGATCCCCGCCGAGATCATGGACCACAGCCAGGGCCGCTTCATGCGCAAAGGTGAGGGGGAGCGGGGCTGGGGGCGCTGGGGCACTGCGGCTGCAGCATCCCTGACTCCCCGTGCCCTCTGTCCCGCAGGGGTGGTGGGGGACTGGCGCAGCCACTTCTCCCCCGAGCAAAACACCCTCTTCAACCGGCGCTACCAGGAGGAGATGGGGGACACGGAGCTGCCCTCGCAATGGCCCATGGCCTGAAGGTCCTGGGGTGTGGGGGGACACTGAGCCCTCACCTGCTGAGAACCACCACATGGAGACCCTGCGGGGACCCCCTCAGGCACCCCAAAAACACCTCCTGTGTCACCCCGGCACCAAGGGTTCCCATGGGGCTGGGGGTTCTGGTGAGGGGCCACGGCACCGTCCCACCTCCCTGGGGGCGGGGAACTTTTCCGGCCCTGCGTTGTGGCCATCCCCGTGGCCTTGCTCCCCCCGGGCAGGGACGTGTGGCCGTGACCCCCCTTTCCGCCCATCCCGCCCTGCGGAAATAAATATTTATTGCTGTTCCCAGGCAGGCAGCTATTCCCACGGGTGTGAGGCGGGAAGCAGCGGGAAGAGCTGCTGTTATCAGGAACACATCGGGGTGGGGACGCATCCCCGGGAACCTTATTGACAGCCGGGGGCAATGACCGGGGGGGCGGCAGGGGCCGGGGCGGGGCCACAGCATGGCGACAGTGGCACCAATGTCCTGCCACTCCTGCCCCCTCTGCTAGCCTTGCCAACCCTGCCACCTCTGCCAGCCCCTCCTGCCGGCGGGGACAACCCAGCGTGGTGTCTATGGACATTCCCAGCCCCGCGGGGTCCCTCTGCACCCACCCTGGGGTACCCGTCTGTCCCCATGGGTTGGGGTGCCAGGGCAGCTCCTGCCCGCACCAGGAGTGGCCCCTGCTGCAGCCTCCCAGGCGGCAGGTTTGGGTTTCCACGGCAACACCCAGGATCCCGCCTTAAAGGAGATGAATCAGGAGCTAAAAATAAGGGCTGAATGGGGGTGCAGGTACTGCGCCCCTGCCCGTGCCTTGTGCCCGTGCCTTGTGCTGCCGGCAGTGCCCAAGGGCCAGCAGAGCTGTCCCGGAGAGTGACACCCACATGGGGCCAGCCTGGCACGGGTGCCTGCACCCAGGGAGATGGCAGCATCCCGGAGCCCAGCTCACCGGCACCTGCACGGCGGCTCTCAGGTGGCCCCTACCCCATGAGGCTGTGCCAGGCTCCAGTTTCAGTCCCCGTGGTGGCCCCTGGGCATGTCACCTTGCCAGGAGCATCTGCCGGCACCATGCTGGCAGCATCGGCACACAGCATGTGGCAGCAGCGTGGCACAGTGCCCGGCACACGGCACGTGGCACAGCATGATGCGTGGCACATGGAACGTGGAATGTGGCACAAGGAACACGGCACGTGGCACAGGGCACGCAGAACATGGCACACGGAACACGTCACATGACAAACGGCGCAGAGCGCATGACAAGTAGCACGTGGCACAGGGAACATGACAGGGCACACGACAACGCACATGTCACAAGGAAGGGGTGCACGGGGTATGCCACACTGCACGCCACACGGCAGAGCACGCAGCGCACGGCACGCGGCACATGGAGCAGACGCGTGGCACACGGCACACAGGGTGGCACGGGATGCACGGCACACGGGACGTGACACGGCACATGTCACAGGTGACCGTGGAGCACGGCCCGCGGCACGGGATACACGCGCAGCACATACGTGGCACGCGGAACACAGCTGGGGACACACGGTGCGCGGGGTGTGGCACAGGGCACACAGCACATGGCATGTGGCACATGGCATGTGGCACATGGCACACGGCACAGGGCACACAGCACATGGCATGTGGCACATGGCACACGGCACGGGGCACACAGCACGTGGCAGTGGCCGTGTGCCGGGCAGCTGGGCTCGCTCCGTTGCCGCCTCTCCCCGCTCCGTGCCCTGGATTCGGGGCCGCGGCGCGGCGGGGCGAGCGCCCGCTCTGGCGCATCAAAGCCGCGGCCGCTCCGGCGCTCCCGGCCACGGACACCCGGAATGTGGGGGCCGGGACTGCCCTCGGCCTTGTCACCAGGTGGGGCAGCATGGTGTCACCGTGAGGGGACACGGCAGCGCCCGGGAGCTGCCAGCCTCTCTACCCACCCCTAGAGACCCCCCCGATGGTGGGGTGAGCACGCAGAGAGCAGGAGGATGGGCGCAGGGGTGGTGCTTTATTGGGGGGATCATGCAGCCTCCAAATGTCACAGTGACAGAGAAGCGGGGACCGAGGGGACAGCAGGGGTGGGTCCGGGCCACAGGGCACAGACCACCGGGAGAGAGCAGTGCTGGGGGTGTCCTGCACTGGGGGGCCGGGACTCTCCCCATGTCCCAGCCGGGGGGGCTGTGGCAGGGCAGGGCCTGGCGGGGACCCCGTGTGTCCCCAGGCCACACCGGGAGAGTGGGGGGGGGTGGGGGGGGGTCTCACTGGGGCACGTTGAGACTGGGGCAACCCAAAGCTGGGGGGCACTGGGGGCGTCTCACAGGGGGAACTGAGGCTGGAGCCGGCGGTCGGGGGTCCCTCGCTGGGGAAAACCGAGGTTGGGGCTCGGGGGTCCCTCACTGCGGGGAGCCGAGGCTGGGGTCGGGGGTGGGGGGCCGGGGGCAGCGCGGGGGGAAGGCCTTGTAGCTGTAGTACTCCACCACCTGCTTGGGCACCTCCGCCAGCACGCACTTGGCCAGGGCCGTGGGTGACGCCTGCGGGACACCGGGACACCGGGACACCGGGCTGAGCCGCGGGCAGCGGCTCCCAGCGCCGCCACGAGCGGAGGGGACGGGAGAGGACCGCAGGGACAGAAGGGGACGGGAAGGGAGGAGACGGATGGGAGAGGGAAAGAGGGGACGGGACGGGGACGGAAAGGGGCGGGAGGGAACGGGAGGGGACAGGAGAGGATGGGATGGGAGGGGAGGGAAGGGCCGGGAAGGGCTGGCAGGGGCGGGCAGGGGGAGGCAGGAGCTCGTCACCGCCCCACTCACGTTCTTGAACTCGCGGAAGGGGACGAACTGGACGATGTCGCGCAGGACGGGCTCGCCCTTGGGGGAGCGCAGGACACCGTCGTCCCCGTCCAGGATCTGCATGTCCGTGAAGTCGGCGTTGCCCACGCCGACGATGATGATGGACATGGGCAGGTAGGAGGCGCGGACGATGGCCTCCCGCGTGTCCGCCATGTCCGTCACCACGCCGTCCGTCAGGATCAGCAGGATGAAGTATTGCTGGGGGGACAGGGATGCTCGGGGGCTGCCTGACCCCGCGGCCGGCCCCTCGCCGGAGCAGCCGCGAGTGTCACGAGTGTGCAGGGTCTCAGCCCAGCCCCGGCTGGGGCACAGGGACCCACCGACGCCTCCTTGGTCCGCTCCTCGTCGGCCGCCACACGAGCCACCTTGGAGATGATGGGAGCCACGTTGGTGGGGCCGTAGAGCTGGATTTTGGGCAGGCAGCTCTGGTAGGACTCCACGACGCCCTGGATGCCTGTGGGGTGTGCGAGGGGTGAGGGGCATCCCAGCCATGGATCCGGCCCCTCTAGAGCTGGACTCACCCTCACACTCATCATTGTCGGGGTTGAAGTTGATGGCGAAGTCGTGGGAGACCTGGAGGGAGGGAGGGAGGGAGGAAGGGGAGGGGGCAGCTGGTGCACCCCCTACCACAGCCCCCGGCATCTGCCAAGCCCCACCAGTGCCACAGCCGAGGGTACCCAGAGGGACGAGCACATCCCCGGGGTCCCACAGGGCCCTGAGACCCCCTCACCTCGTACTTGGGGGGGATCCTGGCACCAAAGCCCAGAGCCGAGAATTTCTTATCGCTGCAAGGGAAGGGGCGTGAGGAGCTCTGGTGCCATCACTGAGTGCCTGTCACCAGCAGATCTCACCCCAAGGTGCCTGTCACCAGTGTGTGTGGCCCCAGGGGACCTGCCAGAGCCACCAACCTGTCGTAGTCCTGGCAGATCTCGCCCACAGCCACCAGTGCCTTGAGGTACTCGTTGGGCTGGTAGGGGTTGATGTAGTGCAGGGAGCAGCTGTTCCGGGGGTCCCCGTTGGAGGCCGTGAAGTCGATGGCCACCTGGGGAGGGGGCAGTGAGGGTCACCCAGGGTGAGCAGGGCCACTGGTGTGTCCCTGCGGGGTGGGGAGGGGACGCTGCTCACCGTGAAATGGATCTGGCAGCCGCCCATGATGTAATCCAGGAAGGAGTAAACCCTGTGGATCTTCCAGAGGGACCTGCGTCAGGCGGCCGTGCCCCGCGCCGGCCACGGAGCCGGGCATGGCTTGGCACAGCCTGGCACAGCTCAGAACAGCCTGGCACAGCTCAGCACAGCCTGGCACGGCCCCGCACAGCTCCCAGGCGCTCACCTTCAGGTCCAGCAGTACCACGACCCCCGAATTCTTGTAGTTGCGCTTCTTGATCTTGTACTTGGGGTTCATGCAGTCCCACTGCACCTGTGGCACCGGCACCCGCGCTGCCTGCAGCCCCCGCCGGGGCACGGCCCAGCCCGGGCACCCCCGGCCCCGGTGCCACTCATGGGGACCCCACGGCCCCGGAACACTGCGGCCTAATAACCCTGCACCCCCACAGCCCCAGGGTGCAGCTGCCTTCCCCCACTCCCAGCCACCCCATCCATGACTGATTCCCCAGAAGACCCCAAACCCACCATCCCTTCCCCAGACAGGAGGGCAACGAGAAGAAAATGATGCCAAACCCAGAGGAGGAGCTGGAAGGTGGCTGCTAGGACAGGCTCTGCTGGCAGCACACAGGGTGACCCCCAGGCCATCCCCGTGTCCCCATGTCCCACCTTGTTCTCCCCCATCGCCTTCTGCATCTCCTCGAAGGTGGTGAAGAACTCCCCGATGAAGTCGTGCTTGCCCCGCGAGTCGTAGTCCCACACCACGCACTGTGACGGGCACGGCTCAGCCCTGGCACCGGGCGGGCTCAGCCCTGTCCCCTGCACTGTGGGGTCCCCAGCACACCCCCAGGGAAGCTGGGGTACAGATGCCCCCAGGGCAGGAATAGAGGTGCCCATCATTCTTCCTCACCCTCAGCTTCCTCTTCTCCTCACAGCTGCAGAGCGAATTGAGGGAGACTTTGAAGGGCTCCCAGATGGGGCTGAGGTTGTTCTTCACCACCTGCAGGATGGGGGGCTCAGCAGGGCCAGGGAGCCCCCGGGGTGGCCGTGGGGTGGCCGGGGGCTCGGTGCCGCCGTGGCCCCACCTCGGTGCGGTACACCAGCTGCTCGCTGCGGTCGTCGTCGATGCGGTAGATCTCCAGGAAGGGATCCGACTTGCTGAAGAGGTCCTGGGGGAGGAGGATGAGAGAGAGCAGTGCCCACCCTGCCCGCCCTGCCCTGTTTCCCCCCTGGCACCCGGCTCACCTTGTCGTCCAGTTTCTTGGCACGGAAGGCAAGCTCCACGTAACCGTTGTTCCCCGAGATCTCCTCCGAGATGATCTGAGAGGTGGCCGTGGATGCTCAGAGCCTGGCATAGCTTTGCCCCCCTGCCCACCACCTCCCTCTGGTGCCCTGGGATGGGACAGAGTCCCACGTGCCTTCCTGGCACAGGAGGAACCTTCAGGATGGCCAGCAGATGCCATCGGGGACCCTGAGCCCTCCCCAATTCCAAGAGTCTGTGCCACCCTACTGATCCAGTCCAGTGCCACCCAGGTGTCCCAGTTTGATGCTGTCCCAGCGCCCCAGTCCAGTGCCATCCACGTGTCCTGTCTGGTGCCATCCCAGCATTCCAGCTCCATGTCACCTGTGCACCCCATCCTGGTACCACCCGTGTGCCTGGGTTTGGTGCCACCCCAGTGGCCCTGCTCAGTGTCACCCACCCCACTGCCCCCCCCGGCAGAGGCTCGGTGCTCACCGTGATCGTGGACTTGCCCGCAAACTTCCCGTACTTGAGGAACAGCGGCTTCGTCACCCGTTTCTGCGCCACGATCTGCGAGAGCCCAGCGTTGGGGAGGGGACGGCACCGTGGGGTCCCCGGGAGGGGGTGCCCAGGCTCACCTGCCCCACGGTGCACTCCATGCCCCCCAGGAAGTCGTCATCGTGCGTGCCCACGCCGGCCTGGCCGTGGCTGTCGTACACCTCGAAGCGCAGCTTCTGCACCTCCTCGAAGTAGTAATCGACCGTGAAGATCTTGGCGAACACGGGGTTCAGGTTGCTCTTGATCACCTCGCTGCGATCCACCTGCGTGGCATTGGCACAGGGCCTTGGGGTGCCAGAGCTCACACAGGGACGTGGGATCCCAGCGGCGTGAGGAGGAGGGATGTGGGATGTGGGATGGGGGCTGTTGTGAGGGGAGATGGAGGGATGGGACATGCCAGGCTGAGGGGTACAGGGATGAGGGATGGGGGAGTGAAGGATGAAGGGATAGGGGTGCAGGAACAGGGAATGCAGGGAAGGACCAGCTGTGCCCGAGTGAATGGCATTTGGAGGAGCCCCTTGTGCCCCCCACAGCCTCCAGCCCTGCCAGCCCTGGGTCTGGGGCGCTGCTCCCGCTGGGCTCCCTGTGGTCATCCACGGGGATACTCTGCCCCTGGCTCTGCTTTGCCACAGCTCGGCTGGAGCAGGAGCGATGGGTTGGTGCCAGGACAAGCTGCTGTGCCCATCCTGGGGTGGCCATGCCTGGGGGTCACCAGCCCCCAGCCCTGGTGGCCCCAGCGGGTGCTCAGTGTCTCCCGGCCACGCTGGCAGCGGGTGCTGAGCAGTTCCGGAGCCTCCCCCGCACCCGTCCCTGCCAGGGTTGACTCAAGGGGACACATCCTGGCCAGGGCATCCTGCCAGCCCCTGGCCCCTGGCAACTGCCTGCTCAGTCCAGCATCATCTGTCAAGCCCACACTGCTGCCACCCTGCCGTGGCCACCCGTGTCCCTCCTGAATGAGAGGCAGCCCCTCATTCTGGGGATGTGGGTGTTGGGTCCTGGGACCCTCTGGACCCAGGGCAGAGCCAAATTCAGGCACCCTCTTGCCTGGGGCACACAGGCTGGCTGGGACAGGAGTCACTCCAAAAGGTGGCTCAGGAGGGACGCTCTTGCCTCTCGGAGCTGGCTGGTGTCTGGCACAGCACAACCTGGAGTGTGGCACGGAGTGTGGCACAGAGCACTGTGGCACAGCCGGGTACAAGTGTCTGCCATGGCACAGCACACCGCAGCTGGCACAGGGCCCTTGTCCCCCCCCTCCCCGGCTCCGCGCTGGCTCGAGCAGAGTCGATGACACGCCGAGGGATTTAGCGCTAAATCCGCCGGCTGAGCGGCCGCGATTAGAGCGGAGCCGCCGGTGCCAGCCCAGAGCTCAGCATGGGGAGGGATGGAAGGAGCCGTGCCAGCCCCAGTGCCATCCCGGTGTCTGCCAGCCCCACTGCCAGCATCAGCCCCAGTGCCAGTACCAGCCCTCCAGCCCTGAGCCACCCCAGGGGGGCCTGAGATGTCCCTTGTTCCTGTCCCGGGGCAGTGGAGCCACTCGGGAGCCGCATGCAGTGGGCACCACGCCCGCCCCGCTCCCCGGCCCCGCTGCAGCCCCAGTGAGCTGGATGTGACCCAGTGTTAGCACCATCCCCACAGGCTGCCGGGTGCCCCACAGTGCCCTGCCCACCCTGCCTCACCCCCGGGACCCCGTTCTGCGCCCTGCAACCTGTTCTGCACTGTGCAGCCTACTCTGCATCATCTCCTGTACCCCATCCTGCACCCCTGCTCTGCACCCTGTACCCTGTTCTGCACTTTGCACCCCATTCTGAACCCTGTACCCCGTTCTGAACCCTGACCCTTCATTGTCTCCTGCACCTGGTCTGAACCCTGCACCTTGTTCTGAACCCTGCAACCTGCTCTGCATGATCTCCTGCACCCCTGCTCTGCACCCTGTACTCTGGTCTGAACCCTGCACCCTGTTCTGCACCTAGCACCCCTTTCTGCACCCTGTACCCCATTCTCCCTTATCTCCTGTACCCTGCTCTGTACCCTGTACTCTGCTCTGAACCCTGCACCCCATTCTGCACTGTCTCGTGTACCCTGCACTGTCTCCTGTACCCTGCACTCTGCTCCCCACCCTGCAGCCCCCTACACCCACCACCCTGTGCCCAGCCCCGCCACGTCCCCAGCTCCCGCCCTGCCCTGCCCAGCTCGGTGGGTGCCAGCAGTGCCCCCCACTCTCCTACCTCCATCCACTGGCCCTGGGACTGCATCAGCAGCAGGACACAGGGGTCCGACTTGTTGAGGGTGTCGCGGTCCAGGAGGTGTTTACAGCTGACCCGCAGCTCCACCTTGGAGAGCACGGCCAGCGGGGCCTGCGGGCACGGCTCGGGCACGTCGCCCATGCCGGCCGGGCGCGGCGGGGCACAGGTGGCCCCGTGGGCGAAGGGCATGGGGGGCGAGCGGGGCGGCCGCTGCCTCGGGCGCCGTCAGGGAGCCGGGCAGGTGCCCGTCATGCCCGGGGCACGGCGCCCCGCGGTGCCACGCACGGCCCCGGTGGCAGGACAGGCGTGGGGCAGAGGGGTCCCAGGCCACGCTCCGAGGCGGGGTGCCCGGTTCCAGTCCCGATGGCTCCGCGGGGCCCTGCAAGGCATCAAAGCACAGTGGGGTGAGCGGGAGCTGGGGCACTCCCGTGGCACTGCCCGGGTACCCCCAAGTCCCAGCCAACACCATGGGCACGGCTGTGGGGGGTTCACACGGTCCTGCAGGGCCGTGCCCAGCTCTGTCCCAGCCCCACCCCAGGGGCAGGATGTGTCCCGAGGGGAGGGGGTACCTAAGTGGGGTGGGGTACCCACCCTGGAGTGCCACGTGTGGGGCTGTGGAGTAGAAAACCCCCTCCAGTCCCTGCGGGCAGCACCCCCCAGCCTGGGCAGGGCTCTCCGGAGGGGAGCGGGGACACCAACTCCGTGTCTGTGGCACCAGGTGACGGATTGCCCCCGTGCTGGGCACGGCGTCCAGCCTGCCCCCGCAGGCTGGGAGCACTCAGGCAGGCGATGCTGCCTGACGGGGCAGCGAGGGGCTCTGCCAGTCCCGGCCCCAGTCCGGGGCTTGTCCCCCCACCTGTGTGTCCTGAGGGCTCCTGGCTGGGGCAGGGGCAGGGACGGAGCAGCCCCTGCCCACCCGTGCCCACCCGTGCCCAGCCCGGCCGAAGTTTCCTGGGGAAGTCATGCAGTGCCCAGGCCCTCCCCGGCACACGGCTCCGGTGCTCCAGCTCCGGTGGGCACCGTCCCCATCCCCGCGATCGGCGGCACCCCTTGGCATCATCCATCGCTCAGTGGAGGGCACAGCGGGTCCCACCCTGCCCGTCGCCCCCTCACCTGGGTGCTGGTGGCCTGGGCTGGGACACGGCAGGGCAGGGGCTGGGTCGGGGCGTGCCCGCCGTGCCGGTGTGCCCGCCGTGCCGGTGTGCCCGCCGGAGCTGCTGCCGCTGCCACCTCCACACAACTGACTCAAGCTGCAGCTCGGGAGCGGAGCCCTAAGAGGGAGATGGATGACAAGCTCCGTTAACTGCCTCGCTGCCGGCTCCGGAGCGGAGCCCACCCCGCACCGGGGCTGAGCGGGGTCCGCAGGGTCCCCAGCACCGCTGGCTGTGCCAGGGCAGGAGCTCCTGCTCCAAGTGAGACCCCCATGGCACAGCCACCGCCCCCCACCCTCACCAGCTGCTCCCCATGGGGTGCCCAAGGCCACCTTGGTCCTGGCCCCCCACACTCTGGGCCAACAGCCCAAGCACAAGGGTGGGGTCCCCCTAAACCCGCCAGGATCACTCCCCACATGCTGGAGCATCCAGACCCACATTCCATGCACATGGAGCCCCACATGCTGAGTCCCAGCCCGGGACCCCCCACCCATCCCTGTCCCCCCAGCACTGCGGTGCTGTCAACCCAGCTTTATGGAAGATGATGTAATTAGCTCAAATTTGGAGGGATTAAAATGCAGATAGGGCTAACAAGCACGAGGGCACCGCAGGGCCCGGGCTTCGGGAGCTAATCCCCAGCCTGCCTGGCAGAAATAGGCCACTCTCCTTCCCACTCCCCCCACAGCCCCAGCACAGCTCGGTAGGGCAGGAGGTACCAACCCACAGCAGGAGATGGGCTGGGCATAGGGGCTGGAGGGACACCGTGGGAACAGGACACAGGCAGCACCTCAGCAGGCACACCTTGCCTCTTTGAAGTGCCCAGGAGCCATGCAGCTGTGCCAGGACTCCAGCACTGAGTGCCCCATCCCATCCCATCCCATCCCATCCCATCCCATCCCATCCCATCCCATCCCATCCCATCCCATCCCATCCCATCCCATCCCATCCCATCCCATCCCATCCCTCCTGAACTGACATAACAATGGGCTGGGTGAGTGCTCCTGGAGCAGCTCTGGTCCCACCAGCACATCCCAGTGACCCACCAGCCCAGCCCAGGGACAGGCAGAGCCTGGGATCCCCCCCAGCAGCCACGAGGATTGGCCAGAACCCCCCAGTTTCTTCTGAGCTCCTGTGGTGCCACTTGAAGTATCACAGAATCATTGGGGATGGAAAAAGACTCCAAGATCAGTTCACCCTCTCCCCAGTACTGCTGAGGCCACCACCATGTCCCCAAGTGCCACATTTACCATGGGATTGCCTTTAATCCATGAAGAAATGGCTAAAAGTGCCCTAGAATTGGAGCAGGGGCTAAGCCAAGGGCCAGGGAGTGCAGGACAACAGAGCAGCACAGTCCAGCCCTGGGGCTTGGCTCCATCCAAGCCCAGCTGAGGGGCTGGGCCACACCTTGCTCCCCCTGTACCCCCCCAAAAGTGGGGAAAGCCCCTCATGTGGGCAGCACCTGAGTGACCCCCACCACGACACCCAGCTTTGCCTCACAGAGAGGTGTGGAAATCATCAAACCAGGAATACTGGCATGGAAGGCAGGGAAGGGGCAGCAGACAAAGCCTGGCATGCAGGGGGAACTCCCAAAGCCCCTCAGAATCAAGAGCAGAAGGCAGCCCAGGCTGCAGCCCTGACAAGGCAGAGGAGTGGGCACAAGGCAGGTGTTTAACTGGCTGTCAGGGAAATGTGGAGCCTCCAATCACAGCAAACGAGGCTTCCCACGCCGAACACATCCCTGTACCGCCACGGGCACACGGGCGGCTCCGCTCGGTACATGTGCCCCAAAACCACAGCACACCGGGCTCTCTACGGCTCTTTATTGACAGTTCTGGGGAGAACAGTTCATTTCTTCTTCTCCACGTCCTGCTCCGCCGCTTCCTTGGCGCGCTTGGCGCGGATGCCGAAGAGGCGGGCGTTGGCCCGGGCCATGCGAAGGCTGGCAAAGGCCTTGAAGTTCTTCTCATCTTCCGAGATGACTCGCGCCTTCTCGCGCTTGAAAACCTGCGGAGAGAGCGCCAGACAGTCAGGCTGCCCCTCGGAGCCGAGGCTTCCCCCCGTGATCTCTGCGGGGAACAGCGGGAACGGAGCGCTCGTGCCGTCTCCAGGCCCTGCCCTCAGCCGGCTCCGCCGGGATCTGCCTTCCTGCTGGCTCCCCAGTGGAGCAGGAATAAAAACAAGCACCACGGGAAACCCGAGTCAGGTTTCACAGAATCGCAGCATTGTTAAGCTTGGTAAAGACTTTTAATAGCAAGCCCAGCCATCAGCCCAGCACCACCATGGTTACCACCAACCATGTCCTCAAGTGCCACATCCATGTGTTTTTTGAGCACTTCCAAGGATGGGGTCTCTACCAACTGCCCTGGGCAGCTGTGCCAGGGATGGACAGCCTGGTCAGTGAAGAAATTTTCCTAATATCCAACCTAAACCTCTCCTGGCACACCTTGAGGCTGTTTTCTCCAGTCCTGTCACTTGTCACCTGGGAGGAGAACCTGACCACCCACCCCACCTTGCTCCACCCTCCTGTCAGGGAGTTTTAGGGAATGACTAGAGGTTTGTGACACTACTGACAGCAGCTCTGGGAAGCATAGAGGATTTAGGGACAAGTGGTGACCACAGAATCTGCCTGAGCACTCCCACCCCAGCTGAACCCAAAGCGCCCCAAATTTCACAGTTCTCTCAAAGACTTATTCCTGTTTTTTTTTGATCCAGGATGGGCAATGTCTGGAGACAGCCACCCTCAGCTGTGAGGCAGCAAGGAGAGAACCCTCTCTGCAAGTCCAACCTCAATCACATCACACACAGAACATGATTAAATGACACTTACGTTCTTGATGGGCATGACAGGTCCTGTGAGCTGAGTGGCCATCTTGAGTTCCTCTGGCTGCACAACAGAAGATGGGAATGTTAGAAGAACAGAATTTAAACTTCTCTGGCTAAAACCTCAGCTAAAGCACAGCTTGTACGCAGGTACCCAGCTTAAACAGGGTGCTAATGATCCTGCCAGGAGCTGTAACACCGAATGGGAACGAAGCCAGCACGTCAGAGCGTTTGGCACCGATGAGCTGCACCAGCGACCCACGCTGTGCCCGGATCCAGCCAGAGCAGCAGCGGCCACAGCTCTGCCAGCTGGGACAGCTTTGACACCAACTGTGCTGCTCTCAATTTACACAGGATCACAGGATCATCTAGGTTGGAAAAGGCCTCAGTGATCATCCAGTCCAAGCTGTGTCCGATCCTCACCTTGTCACCAACCCAGAGCACTGAGTGTCACATCCGCTCCTTCCTTGGACACCTCCAGGGATGGGGACTCCAAACCTCCCTGGGCAGCCCCGGCCAATGCCTGACCACCCTTACCAGGAAGAAATTCCTGATGTCCAGCCTGAACCACCTTCCCTGGCACAAACTGAGGCCGCTCCCTGAGCCTCCTTTTCTCCAGGCTGAGCCCCCACAGCTCATATACACCCAACACTTTCCTCAGCAACTCCTTCTCTGGTGGATTCCAGATTTTTGTAAGAGCATGTCAGCAGACAAAAATGACTGAACGTTTACTGAATACAGCTGACTTCCAGCAAACACATCTGAATCAGTGTTTCAGCTCCAGGCTCTTCCTCCTGCTCTGAAGATGGAGTTAAGCAGCTTGGTGCTGCCAGATTCCCCACAAGATGGGAGGACAGTCTGAACTCACCCTTGTGTTCCCTGGATCTACTGGCAGCAGAGCCAGGGAACACAGCTCTGCTCCAATCCTGGAGAGGTTTTAATGAAAACCATTTTTGAATGTCAATAACAACCACCTTCTGGAGCCTGGCTGGCACACAGCTCTGGAGCCACTCACAGCCTGTCCCCTCAGCCTTCCACCAGCAGGACTGACTCCAAGGGGAATTTCCAGCCATTGTGATAATTTAGCTCTCTAAACTAAAACTCAACTGGCTGAGCAAGCAGCAAAGCTCCAGGAATCAGCACCAAAACAAGCCAGCAGCTGCTCAGCCAAATGCCTGGCTGAAGTGCCACTGCAACCCAGAGCGCCCTGTTGGACTCAACCCTGCCAGGCCTGGCCTTGTGCTGGGCTCAGAACCAGGGGGTTCCCACAAAGGAGAAGGCTCAGGAGCTCTGCCTGACACCACACCTCCCAGAACAGGACACATTTCCAGCAGGCAGGTACTCACAGAGCTGTCTCCCTTCTTGGGCATGGCTGGCTTCCTCGGGAAGAGGATGAGCTTGGAGCGGTACTCCTTCAGCCTCTGCACGTTGGCCTGCAGGGACTCGGTGGACTTGTTCCGTCTCCGGGGGTCCACGGAGATCCCGATAGTCCGGGCAAACTTCTTGTTGATGCCAGCGAGCTGAGGAGAGAGAAGGAGAGAGCAGTGTCAGCATCCCACAACTGCCAACAGGCAGGCAGGGATCCCAGCACAGCCAGCACGGGATGCAGGCTGGGCATCAGTGAGGCACCAACTACGCCACCAACAAAGGGTGTCCTGGTGTATCTTTGTGCTTAAAATGTTGCTCGGGCTGATTTTTGTAGGTGGATTTCCCCAGAGGATCAAAGTGCAACCCCTGCAGGACACATTTAAACTTTAATTTTCTGTTTGAAGACAAACAGCTGCATCCTGCTTTGTGTTCCACCATTACCCAAAAATTAAAGAAAAATAAGTAATTAAGTATTTGGCACCCAGAAGAACAATCTCCCTGTGCACCAATTTCAGTTATAAATGCTTTAATTAAGACACAGAACCAGGCGCAGAGGCAGCTGGTGCTGCCAGCGAGCCCTGATGTGGAATCTGATCACAGATTCACAGTGGGGGCCCTGCAGACCACCTTTAGCAGCTCAGCACACCTGGGCAGGTCACAGGAACAAGGAACAGAGGACAGGAAACATTTCCCACTTTAATCCAACTATCTGGACTTTAATCCAACTATTACTACTCCAACTACTCTGAGATGCTGTGCTGAACAGTTCTTCCTCCTGGTACAACATCTCAGAACTAAATTGAGCTGAGTTTACTTGGTCCTTAACTGGAAACATTGGCTAAAATATTTAGAATTAGCAGAAAAATGTTTCATAAAGAAGCAATTTAATGAACATGATCTTGGGCTTCTCCCTCTCTCAAAAAGGTTTAGGAGACTCAAGGCTCTTTCAGAATTCAAATCTCATAGAATCTCGAATAGTAGGGGTTGGAAAGGACCTTAAAGATCTTTAAATTCCAAGCCTTGCCATGGGCAGGGACACCTTCCCCTGTCCCAGGTTGCTCCAAGCCCCATCCAACCTGGTCTCGGACACTTTCAGGGAAGAATTTCTTTCGTATATCCAACCCAAATTTTCCCTATTTCAGCTTTATTTTAAAAGAATTTTAAATGACAGTCTGACCAAATAAACAGACATTTACCTTTCAAAGCACTCTTCACACACCCACTCCACCACCACAGGTAAGACCAGTCTTTCCTTGCTCCCAGAGCCAGGAAATCCACAGGCTTCCCTGGCAGGTACCAACACCTGAGGAAGTCACCTTGTGCAGGACAGGAGAAGCAGCTGAGCTCAAACTTTATTTGGCTTTTTGAATCGATGCTCTGTACTTACTTTAAGCTCCTCCAGGCTGAAGCCCCTGCCAGCACGGACTTTTTTGTGGTATCTGATCGTAGGGCACCTCACGATGGGCCGGATGGGCCCAGCCACGGGGCGGGGGGCGATGCGGCGAGCCTTGGCCTGGCGAGCTTTCCTCCTGGAATGGCAGCGTCACAGGATCCTTCAGCTTGGGAAAGACCTCTGAGGTGATCGAGTCCAACCTGTGCCCGACCCCCAGGTTACCTTATCCACCCAGCCCAGAGCACTGATGCTGCATCCAGCCCCTCCTTGGGACAGCTCCAGGGATGGGGACCCACCACCTCCCTGGGCAGCCCTTACCAGGCCTGACCACCCTTTCCAGGAAGAAATTCCTTGTGATGTCCAACCTGAGCCTCCCCTGCACAAACCGAGGCTGTTCCCTCTCCTCTGGCCCTGTTCCCTAGGACCAGAGCCTGACCCCCTCCTGTCAGGCAGTTGAATGTTGCTCCTGAGTCTCCTTTTCTCCAGGCTGAGACCCCCCAGCTGCTCCAAACCCTTCCCAGGTCCATTCCCTTCTCTGGACATGCTCCTCAACGTCTGTCGTGCAGTGAGGGGCCAAATCTAACACCGGAGTTCCAAGTGTGACAGCAACACCAGTACAGGAGACAGGCACTGCCCTGGTCCTGCTGGTCACACTGTGGCTAGCCCAAACCAAGTGTCGCTAGCCTCCTGCCCACCTGTGACAGCCACGGGGTACACGGCATCTCTACGACATGCGCCACTCCCGCCCCTGCAGGGAGGCATCTCCTGCCCTGCGATGGCTCCGGAACGAAGAGCCGGGCCGGCTGCTGCTGCCCTGGCACCGCTGCTGCCATCAGAGACCCAGGGAAGAGCGTTCATCACTGTAGATGCAGCGATTCCGGAGATGTCTCATCACTTGGCCGCGGCATGAGCGGGGCATGGCTGAACGAACCCTCGGCGTCCCGGCCCTCCCGCGGCCCCCGGAGCTCCGCGACTCACCTGCGGAGCTTGCGGGCGGGCTGGTTGAACCAGGTGGCGACTCGGCGCTGCCAGTCCTTGTGGAAGTGGGGCTTCAGGATCATCCCATTGCGGCTGGGCGCCATGGCTGCGGCCTGCGGACACCGGCACGGTTAACGCGGGGACACCCGAGACGCTCCCGAGCCCGCGGCCCCATCGGCGCCCCCGGGGCCTCCCCCACGGCCCCGCGCGGGGCTGAGGCGGCGGCGGGCGCGGCCCCGGCGGGCGGATGGCGGCGGATGGAGCCCCCGGCCTTCACTCACCTCCCGCCACGACAATGGCGACCGGAAAGGAAGCGCTGGCGCGGCGGCGCCGGAAGTGCCGCGGCGGCGCCCAATGGGCGGCGCGGGAGCTGCCCAGAGAGGGGCGGGGCCAGCGAGGGGCGGCAGCGGCTGCTCCGTGCCCGCAGCAAAGATGGCGGCGGCTTAAAGGGCCCGCGCACGGCGGCGGGAACGGGGCCACGGGAGCGGGGAACGGGGAACGGGGCCGCAGCCAGGCTCGACTGGCAGCACCGGCTCGATGCCCTCTCCCGTGCCCAGCACCTCCTGGGCAGGGCGATGGGACGGACACCGGGCAGGGGTTCCGCTGGTCCCAAATCCTGAGGGATCCCCATCCAACCGCAGAGCAGGATCCCTGCTCCCTGCCCTTTCGGGGTTATGTCGCATGAGGCAGGAGAAGGATCGGGGAGTTCCATGCCCCTGGGCAGATGCCAGGTCTCACAGCAGTGGGATCTGCAGCCTTTGCCCGGGAGCAGTGGCACAGCAGTGCTGGCAGCAGCCCAGAAGCCACCAAGGACCCTGCACTGTCCCCTCACTGCACCGCTCCCACCGTCACCCGCGGCTCCACAGAACTGAACCCCCCTCCCCACAAAGGTTCTGCCACTTAAAAACAGAAAATCAAAGGAAACTTGAAATTTCATGTGCTGCTGGAAAAGGAAATTCAAAGAGTGAGACTGGGAAGAAACAAACAAGTTTGGAATTAAAACATCCAGGCAACAGCGTCCAAAATGTAGAAAATTGCTTGTGTCCCTGAACTCAAGGGAAATCATTCCCTAGGCATTGGTAGACCCCAGGGAATGAGCTGGGATAGGGGAGAAGACACAGTGCAGAACATCTTCACATTCTCAGGGAAGCAGGAGGCTCCCAGCTCCAGCCTGACCCGGGACAGGAGCCTGGGACTGTGACAAAGGCCCGAGGGCTGGGAGCTGCCAGAAGCCAGGCTTGGGCTGGGGTCTTTCAGGTCACAGACAGTCCTGATGGAGTAACTCCAGACAATAATCCTTCCTAAAAGATGCAGCCAGCCAAGGGCACTCCAGGCAGCAACAACCACTTTAATGCTTTCCCTGATGAACACCAGACAACCCTGTCAGCAGGGCCTGTTTTGCAACAGCCACGAGGATGAAGCAGCTTTTCCTGAGGATTCCCAACAAACACATCTGCTTTTGCTGGATTTCCAAGAGCACCTCTCCAGCTCAGAACCAGCAGTTCAGAACAGTCTTCCCATGTGTGCTCAGAGTCACCCTCTGCACAGTTGGTTACTATGTCTCTGCAAAACTCTGCACAGTTTTGCCTCAACCTTGGCTTGGGAAAAAACTTGCTGTAAAAACTGGACATAAATTATTGACCAGGGAGAAGGAGGCCCTTGTCCTGTACCACTCCACAGCTCTAATGAGCTTCATGTGTGCCAAAACGCCCCCGGAGCCTGACACATTGTACACACACAGCAGCACGTTGTGGGCAGTTTATTCCAGCCAGGGCTCTTTGTGTGTTGTGTTCAAAGGTTACACAAGAGCTGCAGCAGCCCAGCTCAGCCCCACAGGGCTGTCCCCACGCTGAGGGCACAGCCCTGCCCTCCTGCCATGGTACAGAGCACAGCCAGAAGTGGCTTTCACGGCATCTTCCACTCACTGGGATACGTTCCCTGCTCCTGTGCATAAGTAACTTCAACAGCAGATCAGACTTACCCAACTCCTAATCACCACCACCCTGCTAGGAATCAATTCTGAAATCCTGAGTTCTCCTTCCTGCAGGATAAAGCTCAAAGAGCCAACGTAGCCATCCCTTAATTTTGGGGTAGCAGCAGCAGCAGCACAGCAATTCCCTGCTCAGCACCTTGGACTCAGGAGCTGAGAAGGCAGAGGGTCTGTGTCCAAATGAAGCCTCCGGAGCCCTCCCATTCCACACGGGAGTGGGTTCACACTGGTCTCAGGCGTGGTTCCTCCTCCTCCTCGTGGCTTGGTGGCTGGGGAGGTGTTTCCTCCTCCCTGGTGTCCTGCTTGTCCCTCTCTGCCTGCAGCCAGCTCTGAGGAGCAATCATCTTCTTGGGCCCGTGGGGCGGGGGCCCAATCAGCGCTTCAATGTCATCGTAGTTGATCACCTCCTTCTCCAGGAGGGCATTGGACAGCTGCAAAAGGGGAAGGAGGCAAAATGAGGGATGGAGCCCTGGAGAGAGCAGAGAACTGCTTCTCTGAGCTGGTCTGAACTGTCAGCTCAACTCAGCACCTGCAGCCCCCCAGGAGCAGAGCCTGGCTGTGCCACCACAGACGGGGTGACCCTGAAGCTACTGGAGCCAGGACCAAATTCTCCAGGCTCCAGCACCGTTCCCAAGAGCACGTTCGGCCAGGAATACACAACGTGACTGCAGGCAACAAAGCAAGCTCTTGGGAATGAGAGCTCCAGGAACAATGAGGGAAGTGTCCCTCCTGCCACTGTCACTGCACCTGTGGCCCTGCCCAAGAGCCAAAGCAGCAGCATGGAGACCTCTGGCAGACCCAGAGCCCTCCCTGCACACACAGTGCTAACAAAGAGCTGCCTGTTCCTGCAGGCGGGGGCTGGAGGTCAGCACGAGTTCCTCTCCAGAAGAGTGGAATTCTCTGGCCCCTCTGGCAGCAGCACCACCCCTCTGGAGCAGCAGGTGGCTGTCCAGAGTGGAACTGCTCGATCCTGCTGACGAGATGTGACACGCTGGCCTGGCAACCGAAACACTGACTCTGGAGATACTTTGGCTGCACTTTAAAGTTTTTCTGTGCTGAGCCTCTAGCAAACATCTGGCTGCTGTTACATGGCAGCAGCAGGACAGAGGAGCCTGCAGAGACACCCCTGAGGATCCCTGCTCCAGAGCTGCCAGGGCACTGTCCCGGGTGAGCAGCGTGTCCCAGCTCTCTCCTTACCACGCACTGGAGGCCTGACATTGCTGAAGGGGTTGTTGTTGTTGTTCTTGTTTGTTTAAAAACAGGATTTAAGGAAAAGAATTGCTTGATTTGCAAAATAGGCAACATTCAGTTGACCCCTGGTCATTTTGGAAGTCACAGACTGGAATTCTGAAGGGAAGTCAAGGAGATGCAGAGGGTGCTGTGAGCCAACCTTGGCTCAGCACTGGGCACAGAGCTCCTGGCACAGGTGGGGACGTGCCAGGGTGTTCGGCTGGATTGGGACTGTCAGGACACAAAGGGAAGGAGGCAAAGCTCTGTCTCTGCAACAAGGTTTCTTTGGTGTATTAGTCATTAAGGAGGTGAAAACTGCCTGGAGTCACCAGAAAGCAGGAACCAGCCCCCATCAGCCAAGGTGACAGGTGTCATACTCCTGCACCAAAGCCAGACACTGTCCACCTGATTACTGGCTTGGCTTCCCAAAAACAGTCACTGTCAGCTCTCCAGAAAATAGCACTGCCAAGAGGCAAGCAGAGAAGTGCAGGTGAAGGACACAAATTCCAGCTTTGATCATTTCCATAGAGTATTCCTCCTCCTCTATCTACCCTGCAAACACCAGCTGGTGTGAGGAGGCAGACTACTCACTGCTGGGAAAGGCACACACATTCCTCCCGTGCCTGCTCCGAATCTGGGGGATACACAGTAAACAGTCGCTCGTTCCCAACACTCCCACTACAAGACTTTCTAGGAGAGAGACAACACTGCAACAGCTGAGCTACAGAGCACAGAAAGCAGCAAAACCACCAGTTAAAAACACCCAAACCGACCAACAAACCCCCACACAATTCAACTCACTGTTTGCAGCTTGTCCCGGTTCTCCAGCAAGAGCTTTTCTGTGCGCCTGTAAGCCTGAGCCACCAGGATTTTGGCTTCCTTGAAGAAACAAGAAGAGGGAGTTGGGGTGTAGGTGGCAACAAACACAACGTGTGGCTAAACAAGGAGAGCACTGAGGGGTGGAATCTGCAAACTGAGCCAGGCAGAATGTGATTCCTATCAACAGAAACTATGGATAAACTGGCTGGAAAAAGGCCCAAGGAGTGCTGGTGATAAGGGGCAGTGAAGTCTTGCCCTAGCACAGCTCAATGGGAAATGCAGATTAAGGCTGGCCAGGAGCTAAAGGTGCAGCTCAGCACAAATCCCAAGGAAGCAAAGCCATGGTGCTTCTGAAATAAGAGCTTTTTTGTTTCCAGCTTTTTGGCTTTTGAAGTAAAGCAATGTGTTTTTTCAGCAATGAAGCCAAATTTCCTGTCAAAGCAGGCTGATTTGCAGTCAGTCTGACCATCAGTTTGGTTAGATCTGATCCAGGCAGTGCACACATCTACACTGTGCAGCTCTGAGTTTAAGACACAGATTTCTTGCCATCTCAGCCCTGCACAGCACAGGCTACTGGGCTGAACTCACAGCCAGGTGGGATTCTGCCTGTTCTGCTGCCTCACTGCACAGCCCTGACACAGTCATGGAACAGGTAAGTGCTCACTCACTGGCCAGCAGCAAAATGCAAATTGTTTGGGTGTAAACCACTTGCCATTTTTCAGTGAACTGCAGAAAGCAAAGAACAAAAAGAAACCCTTAGGCCAGGGTGGCCTTACGTGGTCCATCATTTGCAGCAGGCCCTGGCTGAAGGGGCGCCGGCCGATGCCAGGGGCACTCTCAGGGTCTGGGAAGGAGATCTGCCCGATGCTGGGCACCATCCCGTACTGCTTCACCATGGAGTAGGCAATCTTGGTCACCTTCTTCAGGTCATCCTGTGCTCCTGGGCAGGAAAGACACACACACTGCTGGCCAGCTCTCAGCTCAGTGCAGGAAGAGCACATCCTGCACAAACACATGTCCTACCAGTGGAGGGAGCAGAGGACCCACTGCAGCCCATGGGGGTGAACACTCAACCCACCGAGGGATGTTCCTGCAGGTCCCAAAAGTGACAGAGTGACCCTTCTGTGGCCAATTCACCCGAGTCCAGACCTGCCACTGCCCACAGAACAACCTGGACTAATGGAAGGTGTCTCTACCCGTGGCAAGGGGTGAAAGGAGATGGGCTTTAAGGTCCCTTCCAACCCAAACTATTCTGTGATCCTATTTGGATTTAACTAGTTTGAAACAGCACAGAAAGTTCTAGGTCTTCTCAAGAGCCTCACCAGCAGCTGCAACTGTGGCCTTAGGCTTTGGGACAAGTCTGAGACAAGACAGTGACAACCAGCCCTGAGACCTCCATGCCTGCAAGTGTCAAATCACCACCATGTGACATTTCTTCTGGCCAGCACAGGAAACCTCCGTCCCTTGCTCAGACTCCCTTGGACCTCCACCTGCTCATGCCAGGCTCTGGCTCCTCACCTGTGGTGACCTTGTTAAAGGTGATGGCCTCGGCCACTCTCCCCCCCAGGGCCATGCACATCCTCTCCAGCAGCTGCTCCTTGGTGAACAGGTACTGCTCCCGGGGCAGGATCTGTGCGAATCCCAGTGCCGCGTTTGTCCGAGGGGCTATGGACACCTGCAACACAGGGCAGCTCCCTCAGCTCAGAGGACTGCAGAGCTCTCCCTACAGCACCACAGGGAGGGCAGGAAGAGGCCTCTGCATTCCCAGTGAAGTTTGTCCATAGCCATGGACAGGTTGGCCTACAGAGACATGGCCAAGGACAGCAGCGTGTCCTCATTCCTGCACCAAGGGCTCTGCCTTCACACACAAACACACTTCCTGCTCAGGAAATTATCCTTAACAGCGAGTCACAGAAATCCTGAAATTTAGGAGTTACTTTGGAGTGTATAGGCCACACGGAGTTCACTGATGCTGCTCCAGAATCCCTGAGACTACCTGCAGAAAGACAGGAGCCTTCAGAAAAATAACAGCCATTTTCCCCACCCACTAAATGAGAGTAATTAACACCAGTTCTGCTTACACAATGGGTCATTCAGAGTGAATGTGCTACTGGTAACTGGCCAAGGAGCTGTCACCCTCGTCATTTCACTCCCCCAGCTCCCCCCAGTGTCCCTGCTTTTGGAGGAGATGTGCACAGATCACATCCCAGGGTGCCAGAGAGGCCTTTCCCTGCAGAGAAGGGCTTCGGGCAGACAACCTCCCAGTCTGGAAAACACATCTCTCCATCAGTATCAGAGCAACTCCTGCAGTGGCTTCACTGGCTGCAACGTGCTGGGAAAGGGATCACATTTGGATGTGTGCACACACGGAGCAGCCTGGAAGTGCATGACTGAGCAGCAGCACCAGGAGACTCGGTTGCTTGTAATTTTTAATTGCAAGGCTTCTCCTATAGCTGTTAATCAGCTTTGCACCAGCACTACCATCAATGGAGCCTTATAATGGATTTCTCTACAGCATAAATTAGGGACATGGTTTATATAATCACAGAATCATTAAAGCTGGAAATGTCCTCCACAACCATCAAGTCCAACCTTTGACCAAATCCCACCACTCCACTGAACCATACTGTGAGGTGCCATGTCCGCTTGTTTTTGAACATTTCCAGGGATGGTGACTCCACCACCTCCCTGGAGAACCTGTTCCAATGCTTAATCAGCCTTTCAGCGAAGAATTTATTCCTAATATCCAGCCTGAACCTCTCCTAGTTTTAGTGGTGGGCTGGGCAGTGCTGAGCAGTTGGACTTGACGACCTCAACGTGATTCCGTGATTCTGTATTTGCCATTTACTTTTCTGCAGCAGCACAGCCCCAGGCTCACAGAGCTGAGCAGAGCTGCACTCAAGTACCACAAAGCAATCTTGGGACAGGGAAGCCCCTGGAACTCCCCTCCCTGGCAGTGGAGGTACCTTCATGACGGCCTCGGTGTGCTCCAGCAGCCACCCAACCAGCGCGTGCCCGGATTCGTGGAACGCCACCACCTTCCTCTCTTCTGGTGACAAGATCTTACTTCTTTTGGCAGTGCCTGTGGGGACACACACCAGGGTTTGGTAAGTTATCAACAGATGCAAGCAGTGGGGCATAACCTGGTCCAGCCCAGGGCACAGCCCTGTTTGTGCTGACTCTGGAGAGGGGGAGGCAGCAAAACCCCTTTAACTAAAATGTTTGGAAAAGGTGCTCCCTGGCCCTGAGGTGGAAAGCAATCCATGCCTGGGATTATTTGAAAACCCCGGCAGAAACTTTTCCCACTTCTCTTTACAACAAATAATTTGACATTTGATTTGATCACAGCTCAAGAACCTTGTTCCCAGGGTTGGATGTGTAAAACAACAGCTTTTTTTTTTTTTTCCTGTGGAAAAAATCTGAAAACAACAACAAAAAAATCCCGAACAACAAAACCCAAAATGAGACTAGCTAGTCTCACACTCATTTTGCTGTTTTCAGTCCCTTAGGCAGAACAAGAGAGAAGAGAGATGTTGAATCATACACACAAGGTCCCAGTTGAGAAAATTGTGCATTAAGAGTGTTCAAATCTGCTAAAGTCCAGGAGCAGATATAGAAATCCTTCTCCAGAGCCCAGAAATGTCTCTGATTACACATGGCATGCTCCGTATGAGCTTATTCCCAGGCTCCTGAGAACCAGCAAATGAAGCCATAACTCACACTTAACCCTTCCTCCAGGAAGGTGATTTTCACAAATATCTATTTTCCAACTCGGCAGACCAAGTCCAAAAAGGGTTTAAAGAGGAAAAAAAAGAGAAAAATGGAAGTAAAACTTCTAGCACATAGGAAAAATAAGTACAGAACACACACAAGTGTGTCAGGCACTTGTTACAGCTCAGAATGTTGGATGCAAAAAGGTCCCAGGATTTACAGGCCAGAGTCCCCACACAAAGCCCAGGGCAGCAGAGGGGAGAGCAGCCAGTCAGAATCAATACTGCACCAAGCTTGCTTCATGTCTTGGAAAACAACATTCTATTAACATGAACTTTTAAATGAAGTCAAGGGTTTTATTAAACAAGGAAACAACAAAATTAGCGTGGCAGATCTTGTAAAATTACTGCTCAGGGACCCTGGAAACTGCTGTGCCCTGCCAGGCACGATGGAACAGCAGATTAATTGCAACTGCCTTGATTTTCATCAGTCAGTCCCTTACCCTGCCCTCAGCAGTGTGTGAGCATGGCCCTGTATGGCTATTTCCACAGAAAGATGTATCTATTCTCTATAAATATATGTGTGTATATATATATATATATATATACACACACTTAAAAAATCCCTGCCAACCCACTGAGGGAGGGACTGTGCTCTTCACAACAGCACACAGTGTGCCTACCAAGATTATTTCTTTTCCTACATAATCTCCAGGCATGGAAGTCCCCTGTAGTTATCACATTCATGACACAAGCCACCCAGGAAACAACTCTGGTGCATCTCTGCTGGCCTTACACAAACCCCACCAAGAAAACAGGCTCTGTCTTCTAAAGACAAGCCCTAAAAGCCTCTGTGTGCTCAGCAGGTTTCTACCCTCACTCCCAGGAGATCTGACTGACTGCTTTCTGTTCCCAAACTAAAAACACAATGGGAACTACCACAGAGAGAAGTTCTTGCTCCTCCCTTACAGCAACACAAAGCTTTAAGGCTGACAGGGCCTCTGGACTTGCAGAGCTCCCTTTTGATTCCACCCCACTCTTATTAAAACCAGAAGCTCCTAATGGAAAGCACAGTAATATCTTCTTTCTTTCAAGAAAAGCTTTTATAGGAACTGAAATGCCCTCTGGATTGTGAAACCCAGAAGCATTCCTATGACATGGAAAGGGTACATTTAATACAGGGGCCTGGGGGGTTGTTTGGGGTCTTTTAGAATCTGTCTACAAAAAATAGTCAGTCTTGCTAATATGAGAGCAACAAAAAGACTCCGTGGCTTCCTACACACACCAGAGCCTGAGTGAGGCCAGGCAGCTTTAACTGCCAAAGCTCATGTCCTGCAATGCCCCACCACATGGATCCCAGAGATTCCTTCTGCTGCCAGCCCCCACAGCCTTCCTTGCTTTTTGCTTTATTTTCCCAGTCTGGGGAACTAAGGCAAGGCTCAGAAAGAAAAGGCAAGCGAGTCTCTACAAGTCTGGTGCTTGTGCTCCTGCAGATGGGAAAGTAGAACACATCTTTACAAGAGCATGTGGTGCCAGGACAAGGGGGAATGGCTTCAAACTGAAAAAGAGGAGGTTTAGTTGGAATATCAGGGGGAAAAAAAATCTTCCCTTTGAGGGTGGCAAGGCCCTGGCAGGGGCTGCCCAGATCAGCTGTGGCTGCCCCATCCCTGGAAGTGTCCAAGGTCAAGTTGGATGGGGCTTGGGGCAACCTGGGCTAGTGGAAGGTGTCTCTGCCCATGGCAGGGGTTGGAATATAGACTTTAAAGTCCCTTCCCAACCAAACCAGTCCAGGATTCTGTGATCTTTGCTGCAGCTGATGAAAATTTCTGTGTTACAACTACAGTTGTCTCCCTGTCCACTCTTGGGAGCTCCTGAGTACAGTTTGGGATTTGTGCTTTTAACCAAAGCACTGCAAGGGTTTTGTTTCTCTGCAACAGGTGAAGCTGTGAGGAATTTTCTCAAGCATCTTATTTTAAATGAGGAATTCTCTGAGCATTTTCTGATAAAGAAAACACTCAGGACTTAATTCCAGGATCAGGAAGTAACTGACCCAGTACAAACATCCTGTTCCACACGTTCCACTAGAAAGGCAGAGTGCCAGTCTGTGTGCCCAGGCTCCTGCTGGGAATGGAGCCTGGAAGCAGTTCAGTGTCTGATTATGAGATCCACAGCTTGGCTCCAGGGCAGTTCAGTCCGAAACCCACTAGATTCAAATCCCTCAGGTGAAGTCTAGAGTTCTGGGAACTCTTTTCCCCTCCCTACAATACACTGCTAGAGAGAAATCTCCAGAGGTTCCTCTCCTGGCAATGGCACAAGCAGCAGGGAAAGGCCACAGGACGTTCTCAGAGGGAGAACAGTGCTCTTCTGTCTTGCAGTTTATTCTGCCAATTCATCAAAGCCTGGGCTTGGAGGGCAGAAAGAAAAATCTCTAATTTCTTACTGGTGAATATGCAGAGACTATTTGCTATTGATATTTATGTAGAAGGTGTCCAGAGCAGCAAGAAAAATTCAAAGATATTGTCACTCTTTTTGTTAAAAAAAAAAACAACCAAAAAACAACCCACAGCCCCCCAGCCTTCTAAACTGAAAAAGCAACATGGATTTGAATTTTCCTCTTTATTATTTTGTCAGTGGCCATTTTCCCTGAGCTATTGGTTCAGACTCCTGTAGATTCAGGGAAATGGAGCCATTTGGGGTCTTTTTCAGAAAACTTTCTGTGACTGTCACTGAAGACCTTCAGGGCAGAGTACAGTCTGGACCCATCTTTCTGGGATGTAACCCCCTCACCTGAGCAGAACAGACCCTGAAGCAACATCAAGAAATATTTCTGCACTGGCACAGGGTGCCCAGAGCAGCTGTGGCCGCCCCTGGATCCGTGGCAGTGTCCAAGGCCAGGATGGACAGGGCTTGGAGCAGCCTGGGACAGTGGGAGGTGTCCCTGCCATGGCAGGGGTGGCACTGGATGGGCTTTAAGGTCCCTCCCAACCCAAACCAGTCCATAATTCCGTGGAATGGCTGCATCTCTCACCTGCAATGACTCTTTCCACGGCGTACTCGAAGTTGGAGGTATCGATGGATTTGTGCCCTTCCCTGGCAGCGTGAAGAGCAGCTTCATTGCAGATGTTTGCTATGTCAGCTCCTGCAGACACGAGTTCACAAGAGTTACACTGGGTCTGAATGGGACAGAGAACTCAGAGGAGGAATGGGCACAAACAAATCTGGAGAAGGACCTAAGGAAGTCTAACAGCCTGTGCTCTTTGTTCCTTGGGAACAGAGAGCAACCCCAGTCCGTGGTGTTGATGTTGGATTTGAATAATACAACTGCTTTGGCAGGGAATGCTGATACCACACAGAGCTCAGCAATCCAGGAGCAGGCTGAGGCCAAGGCTGGCTCCCAGGGACAGGGATGGTGTGGGCAGTGGGCTGGCACAGGCTGCTGCTCTGCTCGACCTCGGAGAGCAGAGAAGGAACATCTGTTCCCAGTTTGTGTGGGTGGGTGATGGTGGCGGGGGGCTGCTGAGAGCAGTCACGGAGCGGCAGCGTGCTGGGGCCTGGGAGAGGGGAAACCCAGAAAGGATATTCCAGGAACTCCACATAAACAGGAACTCTGGAGCCCCTTGCTCAGCACTGTTTCAAGCTCCCAGGGACCCACACTGGAAGCAGGCTCGATGCAGGAGCCAGGCAGAGCTGTCCAATTTCTACTCTGATCAGCAAAATAATTCCTACTTGTTCCTTCCATCACTTTCCTGGTAACATAAATCAATTTAACAATCTCTCCTCTGAAGTGCAGCACCTCATACCAAACAGCTTTGAGAGGAGCATGACTGGTTCCTTCCCTTAGCAGTTAGGCACCTGGGCATTGTAAAAGGGTGGTTTCCCTACCTCCTCACCCTGCTAGTCCAACATATTTCAGAAGATTGAAAATAGTACTGAATAACTGCTCATCAGAGCTCACCAGGGAGCTGGTCAGGTTCCCACTGTCTTTTTCTGTTTTCCACAGAAATGGAGAAAAAAGCCCTTTTGACCAAAACTCCCCATCAGACCCCCAGCACCCAGGAGCTCCAGCCTGAGTGGAGCAGGAGCAGCCCAAGGACACATCATACCACTGAATCCTGGGGTCAGCTCTGCCAGGTGCTGCGAGTAGAAACTGCCGTCCTGGATCAGCTTGAGGCCCTTCAGGTGCTGCTCAAAGATCTCCTTTCTCTCCTGTAAAGAACACCCAGCACCTGAGCCCAGGCAGGGGTCACAACACGGCCCTGCTGTCACGGCAGGGAGCAGGGTGGTGGCACTGCCGGCAGAGGGGACACTGACAATGCCAGCAGAGGGGACAGCGACAGTGCCAGCAGAGGGCAGGGCTCTCCTTGCAGAGCTCCAGTAGCCCTGATAAACACCCAGCTCTCAAATTCCCAACAGATGCACGAGGCTCTCCCTGAGTCATGGCTTTCTCTCTCTGAGGGCCACTCTCCCCTCCTCACTCTCACTCTGATCTGTCTTAACTTCTCCCTCACCATATAAGCCCTCGCAGGAAGGAGCTCTGACTGCCTCGACCTGCTCCTGCACAAACCACAAACTGCAAAGCCCATCCAGCAGCTCCTCAGCCTGCACCCATTTCCCAGATGGAGGTGGGGGTGAGATGCCGCTGGCGAGCAGCCACCAGTGACTCATTCAGCTGGTCCAGGAGATCCTGACTCAAACAATGGGCTCAGTTGCCAGGGTTTTTCCCCTTCCTCCTTCAGGGCAGCTGCACAGTTCATGCTTCCGGGGCCAGATTCTATCAGGCATTTAAGGTATTTTCACTGAAAACTCTGCGGAGGACAGTGAAGCACAGATGGGAGAGGAAGAGCCTGTGCTGGCACAGCACACAGATCCTCACTGCAGCTGAGCCTATTCCCAGAACTCTGCTACAAATGTCAACACAGCAGACATGGAAGACTCTTGTAAATGGATTTAAAAAGCATTCAGAAGGAGAAAGTCACTTAACAGGCTGCCTAAAGGAAAACGAGGAGCCTTACAAGGATAGGGAGGGCAATAAACCTACAGAACAGATAGTGCTCAAGGCACATGACAATTTAAGCTCTCACACCAGCCAATTGCCAATTAGGTGCTTCCCAATTTCCTGAAGAGAAGACACAAACATAGCTCTGCATCTACACAGTAAAGGGAACCTCACAGAAGAATTCACTGCCAAGGCTCTACCAGAGCAGAGACCTCCAGACCAGTGAGCTGTCACTTCAGACGAGCAAACCACTGCATTAACACCACAAATCCTTGATCCAGAGCACAGAAACAAGAACAAAGGCAAACAGAGACTCAACATCTCCATCTCCTCCAAGCTCAGCCTTGCCAGGCCAGTGAGACCAGCAGGGGCTGGAACACCTCAGTCACAGGAAGGACAGGGCAGCTGGTCAAACACACCTGGAGTGTTGGGAGATCAATGAAGATGTGCCTGTCCAGCCTCCCAGGTCTCATCAGGGCGTTGTCCAGGACATCGGCGCGGTTGGTGGAAGCCAGCACTATGACGTGATCCGTGGTCCCCATTCCTGCCAAAAACAAGACCAGAGGAGGAGGTTTTCCCCACCTCAGACTGCACTGCAGGCACACAGTGTGCTGGAGGCAGGGAATGGAGTACACAACTTTACACAAAGCCAGGGGGTGAGCACAGCACCCTTTGGGGCTGCTGAGTTTGAACGTCCCCTGCAGCTTGGAGCAAAGTCAGGAAGGAACCTCCCAGGTGATCCAGGCCAGTCCCTGGTTATCATGGATACTCTGAAATCCCCTTTTCATTTATTTAGTAAGTCTTGGCTTAAGACTTCTTTTTCTCCTTCCTACTGCCACACTTGGAAATTGCTCCAACTAGAACCCAGAACAGAATCTCTATTTTTGATGAGTTCACAGATGCCTTCTCACCCCCAGGATAAGTCAATTCCTGAGCTTTTAGCTCCAGATTGCACAAACAGCATTTCCTAGCTGAAACAGCCTTTTCCACAAATTTCCACGGAAAGCCCTTTCAGTTTTTATTTACTTTCAGCCCTCAGTCACAGACATGCCACCAGGGGAGGGACAGGCTTTCCTCTGAGCTGCTCAGGTTAGTGCAGAGAGAGGACAGCTTTGCCACCCAACAAGGGCCATCTTACACTATGAGTTGCTCTTTGCCTCCTCACCTCTTACAGGCACCATGCAGGGCCCTGCACAGACCAGCCCTGCAGAACCCACACCAGACACAAAACACAACCCAAGAGCTTTGCACTGATTATCAGCACAGAATTTGGCCAAGCCAGTCAAAGCAGGTTTTCTCCCCAGGCCTTTAAGGTGAAGGGAGCACTGGGATTAACAGGCTGCCTAAAAGCAGCCTCAGTGGAGGCATCAAAGACAGACAGGATTTCCTGGGGAAGGGAAGGCAGGGCACTGGCAGCTGCAGGAGGACAAAGAGGGGCAGACTTTGTGCTGCCTGGGTGGGGAGCCAGAGCTCCCACTGAATCACTGCCCCACACGGTTATTTATTGCATTCCCCCAGGTGCCTGCAGACCCCTGGGCGTGAGTCACCTGCTTCCAGCACATTCCCCAGCCCTGGCACACAGCTGCCTTCCCAGGGAAAGGACACCACAGTCCCATGTGCTTCCCTCTGCCAAGTCCCACGCTGTGGAGAGGCGGCTCCGTGCACGTAAGCTGGGCCAGTTTCAGCTCTCAGCTCCAGCAGAAGAGCTGCCAAATGTGTCAGCGTGCGAGAGCTCAGCCCAGATCAAAGTTCCAGGTGAGGCAGGGGACTGGCTGTGCCAGCCTGTGCTGCAGCAGACCTGGTGCTCCCTCTCTGCAGGCTCCTGTCTAAATAAGCTGCCGGAGAGGATGAAGGCGAGCATCCTTCAGGCGTGTATCACACTGCACTCTGGAGTGGGATAAACAAGCAGAGACTGGCAGGCACTCCAGGAATGGCAGGATTAGATGGCACAGTGCATTATTTGCCTTGCAGCTGGGAAGACTCTCTTAAAATAGGTCTGACTATTAGAACAAATAAAAAACCAGAAGCACTGAGAGCATCCTCCTCACATCAGCTTCTGCCCTACTTGCTTAATGCAACACCACCTGGCATGTCACAGGCAAAGATCAGCCAAAGGAACAGGCTATAAAAACAACACCTCATTGCAGCAACAAATGAGAGACAGCTCTGAAAATTCAGCCTGAAAAAAAGAGTTCCTGCAAGGGTCACAACTGAACCACTCTAGAAAGGAAAGGAAAAAAGGGTCTACTCAAGCTGCAAGTGCCCTGCTCCCCACTGAGCAACACACTGCTTGGTGGGCATTTCACCTGCAGGGTTACACTGGGTCACCCTCCAGCCATGTGTCCAAAAGCCTTTGCACATCTCCTGGGAGCAGTGGCACTGAAATGGGGCCCCTTCCTGAAGGAAGCCTCAGGGCTGCACATGGCACAGCTCAGGACTTGTCTGAGGGCTCCAGGTGAAGAGCCGCTACCAAAAGCCATGCTGCATTTCCATTCAAAATCCCCCAGCTCAGCCCAGGACTGCCAAAGCTCCTCTCAAAGCATCCAGAACAGAGGAGAGATTTGGGTCACATTCCTCTTCCGCTTGTCTGCGGTTTGAGAGGGAAGATTCACTATTCAAAGCAGGCACCTGCTCCGGCAGAGCCGGGGTTTGTGCGTCACTCGCTGCACTCTCACAAACAGCTTTTGTGGAGAGGCTCCCTCCGGCACCTCCCCTTCTCCCACCACGTCCTGGTGCTTCCCGAATTCACAGCAAATTGTCAGAGGGAAGGAACCCCAGGTTGCTCAGGGAAGAGCCCCCCGATTTCTCCAAAACGTTCACACCAATGTGACGGAGCCCCAGCCTGCACTCACTCCGTGCAGCTCATGGTGCACTCAGCCCCCTGCAGAGCTCTGATCCTCCTTTCCTCCCTCTCCCTTCCCTCCAAGAAATCTCATTCAATCACAGAAATCCAACAATCAGTGATGACTCACTGATCTGCTTTTGTGCATTTTTTTGCCTCCAACTAATACCCATCTCGGGTCTATGGTATTGTCTTGCCTTCAGCCTTCAACTGAAGCTCAACCAGAGCTCTCAACCTTCCATCTCAAGGCTTCCTTACAAACACCACTCCTGGGGCAGAACTGTTCCCCTCCTGAACAGGTCGTTCTCCATCAACCTGGGAACTGTTTTGCTGTGCTGCACGTGGCACATCAGTGTTGTTTTAGGTGACACACTCCGTTAGGTAACACTCCAGTGACACGTGCCAGGATCTCTGCTGATCCCATGTTCCCAGCACCAGCCTGACATCCTTGCCAGCTGTCTCCTGTTTGACACTGTCAACTCCTTGGACTGTTTTTTTTTTAGTGTGTGTTTGATAAAGCACTGAGCAAAATGAAGGACTCTGTACATGATCTGTGCGAGACACGAATAAAGAATGAGATAATATAGATTTAAAAATAAACCAGGCAGCACACTGCAAACAAGGGACTATAAAGTACACACTGAGGATAATATTTACCTTCTAAACTCACTTTGCAGTTGAGCTGAACCCTTATTTCTGCACTGAGACTCATCAGGAAAACACTCTGGAAACCACACCTAATTTTTACACACTGATGGAAATCAGACATTTTCATTTTTAGGATAGAGATGTGGAATGTACTGACTACATACTCCTGAACAGACATGCAGGCTTCCATTTAATTCAGAGGCCAGCTCACCCTACAACTGTTAGGGGAGAAAAGGACCCACCCAAGCCAGGACTGCCAGGCTCTGTTAGCACTGGCCTTTCCTCTCAGGATCATCTACTTCACTGGAAACACTCAGTAATGAGCCAGCAGTTGGAACCCAGGTCTGGGGATGTTTTTGGTGCATGACGGCTTCTAATTTTTCATATGAAGAGTGTGATAAGACAGTATGACAGTGAAGCTATGAGTCACAGTTACAGTGAAGGGAAAAGTGAAACAAACTCTGCCTGATGGGCAGGTAGTTGGTTATTCCTGACCCTGCAATAGTAAGATTTAGCAACAGAAATATTGCAAGTTGGGTCAGTGCTGCAGGCTTGGACAGAGACAGGACTAAGGACTGCCAAAGGATCATTCTTTGTGTGAAGGTGTCTGAGCAAAGGGCCAATTCCAGGTGCACAACAGCCAGAAACCAAACACAAGTGTGGCCTCAAACCAGGACTTGTTTGCAAAGCTTATCTGCCTCATCTCAGAGATCCTGTGGTCAAGGCAGACAACACAAACCTAAGGCAGTGGAGATGAGAATTGATATAATGCATCACTTCTGTCCCTTTAGGACAGCTGAACTCTAAAGTCTGACAGGCTTTAAACCACTACCTGTCTCAGACTGGATACAGGAACATGCAATGTCCAGCTGGACTGAAACTCCAGGGGGTTAAAGTTTACTAGATTTAGGGACTAGTGAAGGGGTACATGGGCTCAGACTGGTTCAGACTTCAGCAAGAGAACACTGCAGAGGCCAGGCAAGTTCAAGCAGGACAAAGATGAACAAGCCAACAGCAGGACCTCTGAGGAGATAAAGGCAGGGAGAAACACTGACCGTCCATTTCCACCAGCAGCTGGTTTAAGGTCTGCTCCTCCTCAGCGTTGGCAAAGCCAGACACGTTGGTGGAGCGCTTCTTGCCCACGGCATCGATCTCGTCGATGTAGACGATGCAGGGGGCGCGAGCCTGCGCTTCCCGGAACAGGCTCCGGACACGAGCGGCTCCCAGACCTGCAGGGACAGGGAAAAACTGTGAACCTGCTGGCTAAAGCTGTTAGCAAAGCTGGAGAGCGTTACTGGCCCTCAACGAGATACCTGACACCAGGCAAACCCTGTGAATGTGACAGTCCCTCTCTCAACACTCCAGACACAAAGAAACAGCCTCAGAACTTGTGTTCACTCCTTAGGCTCAGTGCGTCCTGGGGCTGGGTTTAACTGGGCTCCTAAACCTGCAGGGACTCCTACAGCTGCTGCAAGAGGAGCTTTGCTCCCAGCTCCCAACATGGCCTCCTGTTCCTCCCACAGCTCAGAGCAGAAATAGTCAACATTTTCCTGCATACTGACCCTTGTCGGGTCTCAAGAGATCTGTGAGGAAGGAAGAAAAGGAGAAGGATGGAAATCCCAAGGCACAGAGAGGCCCTACTTTCCCCATCTGCATTTCCATACAAGGAAGGAAGCCTCAGTCAAGGGCTTTAATAATAGGTACAGGGAAGCCAGAGAGGATGCTTGCAGGTGAAGGACCACAGCTGCACTCTGTCAGAAAGCAGCCACCAGAAATGCACTTCAGATACTACATAATTAAGGAACTGCATCACTGAAAACCTTTTATCTCTTCAGTCTATGTATCCAACTCATCCTCTCCATGCCAAGCCCTGTCCTTTGCAGGAAGCCCAGCCAAGCTCCCTCCAGCTCCACAACACACAAAGAGAGCTCCCCTCCATTCCTCAGAGCACCTCACCTCCAATCACCTCCACGAACTCGGAGCCTGCCATGGCCAAAAATGGCACCTGGGCCTCTGTAGCCACAGCCTTGGCCAGCAAAGTCTTCCCACAGCCCGGTGGGCCCAGCAACAAGGCACCCTTGGGCACTTTGGCCCCGAGCTGGAGGTAGCGATCGGGATTCTGCAAGGACAACACAGCTCAGTCAGAGACACAGCTCACACCAAGCACTTCCCCAGAATGTTTTCAGCCTGGGCAACTCTGAGCTGCCAACGGGAGCAGCTCCATCTGCATTCCCACTGTGGAACTGGACATACAGAGCTTGTTTCAACAGAGGCTGGCCAGAACCATGGAGGATGAAGAGCAGGGCACACCCTCCTGGCCCAGGTCACCCCTCTATCCCAGAAGGGGGGCAGCAAACATTTGTTTTGTTCTACTTTTACATACCTTTAAATAGTCCACAAATTCCTTGACTTCCATTTTTGCCTCATGCATTCCTGCTACATCCTTGAAGGCAATCCCTTTTCCAGATTTCCCATCCACAATGGTGAAACGAGCCATCTTCAGCTGGTTCTGGGGAAGGCAGCACAAGGACCAAACAACATAGAATAAGGCAACAGTCTGGAAAGGCTGTTTGCTACATTTTGGGAGCCAGCCCAGCCCAGGGAGACAGCCCAGATGTCCCTACCAAACACCACTGAAGTCCCCACCAAAGCACTGGTGTTTCACAGATTTTTGTTCTGGAGAAAGTTCCCAGATGCATGGTTGACTCAAACTTTATTTATCCACATGTTGGGAAGAGACAGAATAAACTTGTGGTAATAGTCCCAACACAATCCAGTTCAAACTCCATGCAGACCAGGCAGGGATGATTATTAAAAACATGCAGATGTCCAAAACCTGATTTGGGATCTCCTCCCTGATTTCTAAATGCTCTGATCCTCAATACACAAAGGACAGTCATAGTTCCAAGGAATATGTGTTGATAAATAAATTGGCAAATAACTGTCAGTGGTAAATAATTGCCAATACTTGTGAAAGCACAGACACTTCGCACAGTCTTTGATGCTGCTGGTGGTTTCTTCTGGAAACACCCTAGGTCAAAACTACAGGTTCTTAAACTGAACAGCCACCACATTTCCATCTCCTGATGCATGCGAAGCCACAACGAGAGTCAAAACAAGAATTCAGTTAAACATCCCACTCATAACTGTTCAGTATGCTCTACACAAAGCAGCTACTCAGGAGGTTTTTCTTTCAGAAGAAAGTTTATGGCTTCTGAGGCCTCAGAAACGTCCAAAGGAAGAGTTAAACTCAGGGCCTGGCTGTCCCCACTTAAGCAAGGACACAATCTAGTCCTCAAGGCCTCATTACTCAACACTTCTTTAAAATATTCCTTTTCTCTGAGCAGCTGCATCCTTTTGTTCAAAGAGAATCTCAAAGCCAAAAGAGAACTGCGGAGGAGACTGAGTGGGAAATCCAACAAGGGACTGAATTCACTGTGTTTTCATCCCCAGTCTCTGCGGTCAGGGACAGAGCACCCCGGGCTGATTCCTGCAGCTTCATCAGCTGATCCAGGCCAGGGTGGGAGAGGGGAGGAGGAGGAGGTTTGCCTGGTGTTGCAAACGAGGCATGCGGCAGGAGCAGAACAGGCCAACACATAATGAACTCCAGGATCTGAACATATTTTATAAATTGAGAACTCATTTTGCAGAAAGCAGCAATTCCTACTTCTGGCTGTATGGGAGGCATGTTGGCAGGGCCCAGTGAAAAACACCATCTGCAGCTGCAGCTCATTAGCAAGCTTTGAAAACAGCAAACTGGACTGAAATTCCCTGAGCTCAGCCCTTCCTGCCATTGGGAAGGGAAGGGACCTCGGCTAAGGCCAGTTAAGGTACCAGCCAGGCAGACGATCAGCACAGGATGCAAGGTGTGGTAAGACTGCAGAGGCCTTGGCACCAGTTCATCCTCATCCTGCACTGACTTTGCTGGGAAAAGGGGAGGCTATAACCCAGCAGAAGCCAAGACTCCCCACAGGCTGCAAAACATGCTCAAAACCCAGGCTACTCACAAAGGCGTTGAAGCCTCCGGCCCTGCTCGCCACCCTGAAGAGGCGGAAGATGCTCCACAGCATGGACAAGACCACCAGTGTCACTATCAGGGAAAGGACATCACTGAAAGGACAGAGACAAGAACAAACTGAAGCATTCAGCTGGTCAATATTACCTGACATGACTACTTTTAAAGGACATTTAGGCTACAATGCAAACGAGCAGACATGATTAAGAACATGGAACTTTTGCAGGTTTTTATATAGATATATAAAACCCCAAACCCCAATCATTACATAACCTAAGAAGTTAAGCAGAGGACACTGGCTAACATTGCCTACAGCTGTGGAAGAAATTCGACCTCACCATCCACTTCAGAGGCATTTCTGCTTCTAAAACAAGCAGGACTTCCAGGCACTCAGATCACACCCGGAGCAGAATCCACTGGGGCTGGCAGTGCATCCAAAGGGAGCTCACTGCAGAGGAAAGTGCCTGGTAATAATAGGGATTCCAACTCTCCTAATCCTGGCAGAAATCACAGTGTGGGTCTCCCATTAAGAGACTGCTTGATCCTACTTAAGTCAAATTTCTCAGGAGTCCTTTATGCCAGAAAAAAGTGCTCCAGCACCAACACTGTTTTTTTTCTGAAACATTTGGAACACCCATTGCATTAGAAGGGAGATGGGAAGCTGACATGACACTCCAGGTCTAACACAGTTACAGGACAAACATGCTGAGGACAAATATCTTGGGAGCTCTAAACAAAGGATGTCCTCAAGAGCAGGAAAAATTATCCTATGTCAGATGACAGGCTGAGATTGGTGGGCTCCTGTTCTGCTCCACATGCCTGAGGAACCATCCGGCCTCGCCACACTTTTGTGCTTATCTTTACAGCAGGAACGTGTGTTCCACCTCTCACAGAGGGATGATTTAATGAAGCAGGGACCAGCAGGAGCTCTACACCCAGCTGCATTTGTTTCTGCTCAGTGAGAGATACAACGGCTACACTGAAACCTGAAAGTCACCTTCAGTGTGTCTGCTCTGCAAACAGGATTAATTCTGAAACACCCCGAGCACCCACAGCGTGGAGCGAGCTGAGCCCTGCGAAGGCTCTGCACCTCACAGGCTCCAGCTCCAGACTGAGACCAAGTCCTCCAGACATTCATCAGGTCTTCTGAGAGACTTAACAGTCCATCACAGCTCTTAAAAATTTGTTTAAAATCTCTTTTGAGGAGCAGGGGAAACAGCTTGCGTTGGGGGCTGATTGTCTGTTCAGTCCTCTCTTCCTGTTACACATAAGTCTGAAAAAATTGGCAAGTTCTGAATTGAACTGAAGGTCTCATACTGTATGATTAGTTAAAAAAAGCTTATCTTCGTATATTCAACTACATATTAAAGAGAGGAGAGGATGAAATCCATGTTGAGAGGACGAAATCCAGCCCAGGTATCCATTCAGACACAAACTTCACGTTTTTGCAAGGTGTCTGGGAGGAGGAATTACACACACTGGCCATCTCCAGTGGGAAAATCAAAGCATTATAATGAGGAAGGAAGGCTTAGTGCACCCCCAGCTTTCTCCACAGCCCAGGCTGTAACATCACTTGTTGCCAAGATTTCTATCACACTCTGCACTTGCATAGTTGATTATGAGGATAAAAAGTGCTCAGCTGAGCAAGAACTCAGCGACCCTGACCTGAAAAGTTTTGGCCTGTTTCATGTTGAAATTACAGAATTCTTAGGACCCCCACTTTTCAAAACATTAATGTACATCTAAAGCACCTTATCTTTCAGAAACACTCATTCAATGCTCCAAATCCAAGCTCACTTTTCTGCTCTCTATTTAGATAACATTTAGCCGAAAGTCTTTTTTTTCCAAGCAAAAGATGCTGTCACCAATACAAGAGCAACAGTAAGGACAAATTTATATCATACTTTCCATAAAAGCCTGGGTGTTTGTAGGAAATGGGGATTCTGTCTTTCTCATCAATATTCAGCTCATCCTCCACAGCTCTGAGCTTCTCTTCGAATTTGTCGATGTTTGCCACGCGCATGGTGTACAGCAGGGTCACGTTCTGGGGACAGGCAAGCCACAGCAGCATGGAAATGTTATTTATTACACATCAATATCTGCAAGGAGCAGAGGGGCACAGCATGGACAGGTCAGGTAAAAATTAGCCTCATGCTGCACCCTTTGATCCTGCATCAATGAATTTGGGGGCAGATGACTGACACCAGGGCTCTGAGTGAATTTAGGAACCCTCTGGTCTTAGGAAAAAAGGCTGATGGAGTCTGACTCATGACTGAAATCCAAACAGCAGAAAACTTTTGAAACAAAAGAAGTCAGAAGAATTTACAATCTCCTGGACAGCTTCTCCCATATCAGACTGAGCTGGTAGAAGAAAATTGAGTTTCTCCAGCTTTTTAGAGATACGCAAGGTTTTTTTTTCCCCAGGCCATTATTAATTATTTTTACAATTCAAACTAGAAATCTTAGTTTCCAGTTGCTTGAAGCCCCTTGAACTTTGAATACAAGAAAGAAAAGAACTAAATCAAGTTTACCAGCTGGAGTTTCACTGACCATTAGTTCAATCACCTTCAGCAGTATTATCTAAGCTCATTCACAGCTGTAGGGAGCCACTCACAACTTGTCCATGTGGAGTTCCACCCGGGTGCAGATAAATCTCCACGATGTCACTCTCAGGCACCACCTCGATCCTCTGCACCTCCCCCTTGGCCAGCATCTCGTTCACAAAGTAGTTCCAGGAGATGTTGGTCCCTTCCCTGTTCTCGCCGATCATGAAGCGAAGCATCAGCACCACGAAGGTGAGGACCAGCAGCGCCCGCAAACGTTCCAGGTGCATCTGATTTTCCCTTCTCCTGCGTTTCTCCTCCTCTTTACAAAAAAAGGCATCAGAGGAAAAAGGATTAGTGTGTAATTGTGGAGTTTTCTGACCCAAATAAATGATAATTAAATGACAAAGATTAACACAATGGTACTTTTGAGGGTTTTTTTTGCTGCATGTTTGGTTTCCTCTGAAGGACTGGGCTTCCCATGGTCCTAGTGCACCAAACCCACTAAAATCCCACCAAATATCACTCTAGGCTAAAATGAGACACTCTCTTGCCTGGCCCCATAGGGACAGAGGTCAAATAAAGCCACAGGACTCTTGTTGCTAAAAATCAAATTGCAGAATGACTACAACCCACTTAATACAACATGGTTCCACAGTAGAAAATATTAGGAGTAATCCCAGTGTCCCTGGTAAATCCCACAGCACATTATTGTTTCCAGGTGAGCTCTGATCTCCTGGCACCTGCACCACAACTCCAGCAATGCTTCCACTACCTCAGTAAATACCTGCATTTGCAGAGAATGGGAGCTAGCACAGAACACAAATACACTGCAAATCCATCTGCCTTAACCAAATTCCCTGGATTTTCTCCCATACAACTCACCTCATGTTTCAGAGGGTTTGATAACTTGCCTACATTAAGGATCTGTATCCAAGAGGGATTCCTATGCTGGATGTGCTTTCCCACAATTTTATTATACTATGGCCACACTGAAGCAATGACATATGGAAAAGAGATGTTTTACTTCAACTATTTGCCATCAAATATTTTTCCAGTCTCATAACACTTATTTTTTTTTGCACTGCACAGGCAAATTTACAATTCTGTGGGCTGTAAAGGGCTGTCACAGCACAGCTCAATGTCAGCTGCTGGCCAGTGTCTGAGTTGTTCAAATGACAACAAATATCTCCTCCTCTTTCCAGTCACATGTGAGTGTTCCCAATATATAATTTAGCACTTGCTCTTGATATACTATTTAACAGCAACAGCACCATGGCACACATAAATACCCTTCCACACCCAGAAATAAATTCATTCTGTGCCACTGGGCTCTAATGCACCAGTGCTGCAGCCCAGATTTGATTTATTTGCAAATTCATAACAAATGTCCTGACACCAGCATTTATCACAGGTCACCAATTAGGCCCTACGCACGCTGCAACAAAACCCAGGGACAAACATATGACCCAGGCAGCTGCTAAAAAAAGTCCTCTGTCCTTCAGAGGCACAGCCTCATTTTTCACTGCTTCCCAGCCCTGCTCCACGCTGAACAGGAAAGGCTTGTTCCTAAATAGAAACAATGCAGCTTGGCAGAGAAGTCATCATTTCAGAGGGCTGTGACAAGCTCAGGCTCCGCGTCCAGCCCATCCGCTTTGTTCTCTCCTGCCATCCCCTCACCAAGTGTTATCTGCTGCATCCAGCTTTGTTAGGACTCAGGAATTCATCCTAAGGCTGCAGGATGACATCCACTAGAGTCTAATTAGGGAAAATAAAAATACATGATAGGAGACTTAAGTCTGCACAACATCCTGGAAAGCTGAGCAGGTTCTAAATAAAAATATTTTACAGAGAAAAGAAACTACTTAAGGAAAGTGAATCCTGACAGGAAAAGTCCTTCTATGGTTGTGCAAGTTCCTTGGAGGTGTCAGAGTCAACTCCTGCTACAGCACTTTCCTCTATTTCATTTCAGACCAAGTGGAGGCCCAACCTGCTCTAAACACATAGTCAGGGGTGCGATCACAAAAACATACCCAGGGGAAAGCTGCCCATGAGACATCCTGACACAACTTCTCCCATTTCCAGGAATTAGATCTTTCTAGGACCTTTAACCTGCAGCTGAATACTTTCAGGAGAGAACCCCATTTCTAGAAAGTTGCAAGGCAACACCAAGCTTCCCTCTAGTCTGCGTTTAATCAAGTACAAAACCGATCTATTCCTCCGCTGCGGTGAAGCGTGACTGTCTGTACAGCACAACATCCACACTGCACCACAAGCCACCCCACAGCACTCAGGAAACGAGTCCCAGGGACTGGATGTGACACTTGCAAGCAGCAGCTGTGGGAATACTTCCAGCTCCTGAGTCTCCACCAAGCAATGATTTGCCATTAACCCCAAATGTGAACTCTCTGATTAAAATCTTTGCAAGGGCTGCGGTGACAGTTTGAAGAGTTCTGTGTAATAATTACAGCAGAGACAAGTGTTCCCCTGGAGACACGGGGCAGCATTCCCCTCCCAAAGCCAGGCTGTCCATTAATCACAGGAGGAGAGGCCACGGAGCACGGCGTGCTGCTGGTTACTGATTTGAACAGCTACAGCACTTCCAGGTGCCGTGCTCAGTCGTCCCCTGGCCTCGCACAGCACGCGCCCCAGTTCCACACTGCAGCTTCCCTCCCAAGGACTCTGATACCTGCACTCACCCCCCACTGAACACTTCATCCCAGTCAGATCATCAAGGAAAAGCCATTGCTCTGGCCCTGAGGACTCTGCAGTGACACCAGCCAGGCTGTCAGCAGCAGATGACCTCTGACTTCAAAAGCAAAAAAATCCAAGAGGATTCAATTATTAAGCACAACAAAGCAAAAGCCAAGTGCTCACACTGTTTGATGATACCCAGGTAAAGGTTTAGAAAATAAATTATAAAATTATATTACAGTCTGTAATGACATTAAGTGCCTCCCAACTTGCAGTACAAAGTTCTGGAGGCATGGCAGGGGGCTGGATGATTTTATGGGCCCTTCCAACCCAAGCCACCCAGGTTTTTAGGGAGATAAAACTCATTTTCGAAAGTATTTTTACATGCTTGGGGCTTAGGAGAATAAGACATGGAAAACAGTATCTAGAAAGACTGATTTTAAAAAGAAAAACCAAGAAAAATTAGTAACACAGCTGAGAGCTCTTTAAGGAATTTATATCTAAGTTCTGTGATTCACCAGAAGTAGGGACAAATCCACACTGAAGGTAAATGAAATATAAGCAAATAAAACCGAATCCAGCTCTACAACAAAAAAAATGCTCTACAACAAAAAAAAAAAACCCAGGTAATATTACTGTTCCCCTTCATAAAGGGGCAAGGCCAAGGCAAACAGCAATGGGGAGATCTGCACAGGAAGCAAAGTGGCCCATGAAGAGTCACTTTTATGATCTTTCAGTCCTTGATTAGATATTAGGGGAAACCCCTTCCCTGTGAGGGTGCTGAGGCCCTGGCACAGATGCCAGAGCAGCTCTGGCTGCCCCTGGATCCCTGGCAGTGCCCAAGGCCAGGCTGGACAGGGCTTGGAGCAGCCTGGGACAGTGGGAGGTGTCCCTGCCATGGCAGGGGTGGCACTGGATGGGCTTTAAGGTCCTTCCAACCCAAACCACTCCAGGATTTCACTGATCTGTCCTGTACCTTCCAGTCCATCACCTACACCAAAATACTCCTCCCAGCTTGCTCTTAGCCCCAGGCTTGTACAGGGGGAAGTTACAGGTACAGGGAAGCACAAAGGTGGGTCTTCCTCCCTGTGTGCCCTTCCCTGTGTTTCAGTAAATCCCAGAATTTTTGGCACACACGTACCATCCTCCTCCTGTGGAGATTTCTTCTTGAATCCTCCATTCTTCTGGCTACTCCCCTGAGAGCTGGATGTAGCAAACCAGGAGGTGCTACCTGCAGGCAAGCAGAGGTCAGAGAGTGTTTTGATGGCACAAGGGAAATAATTTGGAGAAATTCCTTTAGTACTGAACCATGGACACAATTCCCAAGGCACAGCCACCACTAACAGTGGTGTGGGAAGTTAGGAACAGCCTCACACTTGGGATTGGAAATGCTCATTGAAGGAAATATAGGTAATGGAATTAAATCAGGTTTCTCAGGAATGCTGGGGGATACTCCAATAAACGCCAAAAAAGGCTACAAACACAAAGTCTAATGACTCCAGTACTTTAATCCCCTGAGCTCCTCATGGGAAGGTGCCACTGTTCATTCCTGCCACCAAACACAACCCCAGATTCCTGCAAACACCCGCAGCTCCCATACCCAGGAACAGAACATCTTTGCTGCACTTTCAGGAATGCAGAGGGAAGGTGAGGAAAGGTCAATTCTCTTATGAAATCAGACCTTTTCCCTTCCTGCTCCTCGGGACTCACCCAGGAGATTCCAAAGTCTGACTGGATCTCGGATTATGAGTTGTTTTGTCAGGACTCCGCCGAGACCTTGACGTGGTAGGGAAAGTGTTGGTGCCAGGAGGCTCTGAGGAAGGAGAGGAAGAAAAACAAGACAACAATTGGAAAAGTAATGTGGCTGCTGAAGCTTTGTGTGTGCCCCCCTGAGACTCGGATTCCTGAGCAGGGAAACGCTGTGGGTGAGTGTCAGGAGGGGATTCCTGGCTGGGCACTTCCCACATGACTTGGGAAATGTTTATAACCCAGAGCAAAGAAAGCACAAGTAGAAATAGACAGCCCATGCTCAAAACACTTAATAGTTAATCTTTTTTCCTCTCTATGTATGTTTTTTTGTTCTAAAGGCATGTTGGAAATCAGTTCTTAGAATGCAAAGATTTCCTACGGTAGGAAGTTTTTTAACAAAAAAAGTTATTTTTAAAGGAAATTCTAAGGTCCTGCACAGGAGCAAGGCCAATGCAGCTCTGTCCCTGAGGTAAGTCAGCAAGAATCCTGCAGTGGATATTCACACTTAAGTGCAATTCCACAACATCTAAACTAACACTTATGAAGTCTGGCCCCTTCTCCAGTGTGATTCCCTGTCTGCCCTCCACTGCACAGGCTCCAATTCCTAAACCAGCCAGGGACACTGACCAGGCTGAAACCCCTCACTCATTTTTCCTGCTTCTCCTCTTTTTTTCCAGCCTGTGATGGCCTAAGATGGCAAGCTCAGGATTGATGCTCTCGAACAGAGCAGCTTAAATTTAAACTGATCCCAGAAAAACCAGGCGTGAAACAATGTCCCACATTGTTCTCCTTCCATCGCCTACTTACACCACACCACACTACAAAAAGCCCTAAATCCAGAGAAGGCCACGAAGCTGATGAGAGAAACAGAGCACCTTTTGTCCAAGGAAAGGCTTGGAGAATTGGGATTGTTCAGCCTGGAGAAGAGAAGCTTCGGGGTGACCTAACAGTGACCTTTCGAGTGCCTAAAGGGGCTCCAGGAGAGCTGGAGAGGGACTTTGGGCAAGGGATGGAGGGACAGGACAAAGGGCAGTGACTTCCCACTGTCAGAGGGCAGGGATGGATGGGATTTTGGGAAGGAATTCCTGCCTGTGAGGGTGGGCAGGCCCTGGCACAGGTGCCCAGAGAAGCTGTGGCTGCCCCTGGATTCCCTGGGAGTGTCCAAGGCTAGGCTGGGGCTTGGAGCAACCTGGGCTAGAGGAAGATGTGCCTGCCCACGGCAGGGGATAAGAATAAAATCCCTTCCCACACAAATCATTCCATTATTTCCACGGTGTTTCCCGAGTCAGCGCCCAACAGCGCTGTCACGACGGACCGTCGGGACGGCACAACGACAGCTCCCCCTCGAGCAGCCCCAAACCCCCTCTGCCGCGTTCCTCTCCTCCCCCGGCGCCCCCAGTGCTCGGTGAGGCCCCGCCAGCGCCCCGTTACCTGCAGGCCGCGAACCCCGCCGAGGGCACAGCCGCGGGGCCGGGCCCAGGCGGCGGCGGGCGGCCGCCAGAAGGCGCAGCGGCCGCGGAGGAGCCCGATCCGCAGCAGCAGCGCCATGTCCGCCGGTGCCGCTCCCCGGAGGCCTCAGAGGCCGCGCCGGCGGGACGAGCCCGGGCCGGGCCGCGGCGGCTCCGCCGTTACCAGAACCGCGGCCTCAGCGCGGCCGGAAGCGCCCGGTGAGGGCCGCGCGGCCATCTTGGAAGCGGGGGCGCGCGCGCCGCGCTGCCAGGCCTCAAGATGGCGGCGGCGGCGGCGGCGCGCGGGGGCTGCCGGGAAGGGCCGCGCCGTGCCCGCGGTAACGGGGGCGGGGGGCTCCGGCACGGCCTGAGGGGCCAGGAACGGCCCGAGGGCCCGGCCCCTCCCGCCGCCCCTCGGGCGGGCTCTGCGCTGCAGGCCGGCCCCAGGCTCGGCCCGGTCTCATAGAACAGACGGTTCCTCACGAGCCCCGGCCTTCTCCGGGCTCTCCAGCGTGGCCAGGGCCCGGCCCGGCCTTGGCCTGGACCCAAATTATTTAGGCAGCAGAACAAACGGCTGGGAGGGGCGACAGGGTCAGTGCAGTGGAGGCTGCAGCCAGCACTGGCGGGGCCTGATGCTGGAGTCTGGTGGTGTGAGCACAGAAGCAGCCCGGCTCTGGGATTTTATCCCTCCTAATCCCATGTAATTGTAATGCCTGGGAAAAGAAGGAACAACCTCTGCAGTCTTAGCTTCAGCAGAGAGGAAAGAGAGCAGCTCCCTCCCCGTGCAGCTGTTGCTGAGGGAGGTTCCCCTTCTGACAGCCCGAGGTAGGAGTGAGCTCTGGTAGGAAACAGCCTTTGTGTCTGTGATGGGAGTGAGGGACTGAACTGCGTTCTGAGGAAAAGGGAGTGAACAAATACATAGAAATTTGTATTTACTTTGAGGGTGGCGAGGCCCTGGCACAGGTTGCCCAGAGAAGCTGTGGCTGCCCCATCCCTGGCATGTTAATTTCCCCTCACACTCTTTTCAGGCTGATTGGATCAAACAGTTCGATTTACAGACACACAGATCGGTGCCAGTTGATACATAAGGGCTGTTCAGAGGAGATGTGGCAGCTGGGGACACCTCCACCCACAGATCCCACGTGGAACGCCCAGGGAGGCTGCACTGACTCCCAGCTGGAAGATCCAGGCCTGGATGTGATCAAGCTGTGCTGAACTGGGAGTCCTGGTAATTTGCAGACACATCACAGAGCTGGCGTTGACACAGTTTCTATCCCTTTTTTCACACTGTGCTTCAGAGGCAACCAGATGACAGAGCACCAGGAAGGCTGGACAGAGCAGCTGTGGCTGCCCCTGGATCCCTGGAAGTGTCCCAGGCCAGGTTGGACAGGGCTTGGGGCAGCCTGGTCTGGTGGAAGGTGTCCCTGCCATGGCAGGGGTGGCCTTTAAGGTCCCTTTCCACCCAAACCATTCCATGACACCATGAAGGAGGGCTGGGGGGGGTCTTTGCCTCGCTGCTGCCAATACAAAGTGGTGCCAGGAGGGAGAGTCAGGAGGTTCTGCCCTGCATGGGCAGCTCAGGCTGTCCCCTCCATGCCTGCAAGAGGTGACCTTGGGAAAGGTGGCTTCAGTCACTGCCCTTGGACTGGCAATATGCTCCTTTGGGACTAAGCCAATATCCTGAGAGGACAGATATAACCTGATCCAGGCTTGGCCTTGCTGGGATGTGCTCCAGCCATGACATCACCCAGTAATGCCACGTCTATTTACTACCGGGGAAAGGTGCTGGATTGGAGGCTGAAATCCCTGCTTTATCTCCTGAGCAGGTTAGGAGCAGGAAGCAGCATTAGCAGCCACATCTTTTCAGGCCAAGAGAAGTCAATTTCCATGGGAAACACAGCTCTGCTCTGTCTGAGAACTCACCTCTCCTGTTTCCATGCTCCCTGTAAGACACTCCTGCCCTCTGAGGCTTGGGAAGTTCCTCAGCCCCCCCAGCTTATCCCTGCCTCATTTCCACACAGCACCTTGCCAGTGGGGTAAATGGATACCTGGAATCAGGTGGCCACTGCGCCATCCACAGACCTCTCATCAATGAATCAAAGGATTACATGCAGAGCTGAAGCTGCTGGGAGGTAAATTCAGACCTCTGACAGGATGAAACTTCCCTCCAGCAGCTAAGCCAGGACTTTGCTCTGGCAGGACAAACCACCCAGCTCTGAGGGCCCCGAGTGTCTCGGCATCCCCCAGCACTGTGCATCTCTGTCATGCACCAGATGGGATTTTTTTTGATTACTTCTTGGCAGATGACAAATCAAGGCCAAGGGATAGATGCTCCCCTTCAGCACAGCAAGGCCAAGAGCTCAGGAAAACCTTAGGGTTTTCAGCAAGAAAGGATGTGCTTAAAAAGACCACATGGTTTTCCCTCAAGCACGGTAAAACTCCTCACCAGGAAAGAGCTGCTCAGCTTTTTTCCACGAGCCAGTCCAAACCCATCACACCTATTCACTCCTCCAGGAGCAGCTTGGGATCACGGTGAGTTCCATGGGATCACGGTGAGTTCCATGGGATCACGGTGAGTTCCATGGGATCACGGTGAGTTCCAGTTCCGTGGCAGAGGAGAGCATGGCACCGACACTGCTCCTCCCTGGGGCACGGAGCCTCCCCAGCCCCAGGGCGAGCCTGGGGCACAGCACTGGGGTACAAATCTATCTTCGGGTCACCTCTGAAGCCCTGCGAGTGTAAGACAGGCAGGTGGCAGATGGCTGGAGGCAGGGGATCATGGGGACTCGGCCACCCCACGGCAGCCACCGCTCTGTCTGCCAGCCGGGGCTTAGAGACCGCCGGAAAAGCTAACACGGGGAAGAGGGAGCAACACTCAGAGAGTGACAGGGGGAAGGGGCAGAGCAGGGGGAGGGAAATGGCTGTTTGTGACTCAGAGCAGGTGACTCTGTGGGAGTGCACTCCCCGGAGAGCTGCTGGAGTGAGCGGGGCTGGGAGAGGCCCTGGAATCCATCTGTGTGCGGGAGGTGGCCGAAGCCATCTCCAAAGCCCACAGACCAGAGGAGGTCACTAAGCTCCGAGTGAGCAACTGTCACTCCACACCCCTGAAATCCATAAGCAGCCTGGAAACCTAAAGCCTGTCATTAGGAATGATAAAAACAGTAATTAGAGCCGGGCTGTCATGAGTTCACACCTGGAACATCAATACCAGGCGTTTACCCAGCAGCAGGAGAGCACTTCCCCCCAAATCCATCCTCTGCGGATGCACCAGGAACAAAGCTCCACGGGCCACTCTTCACACAGGCGTAAGTAAATCCTGCAGGGAGCCTTGCAAACAGACTTTATCCACCACAACAGCAGCTCCCAGCTTTGAGGGATCCAGAAATGCTGCTGCTGTGGAGGCACAGGAGCTACATCAGCTCCTGGGCTGTGGGCTCTGCCTCTCCTGATCCCAGTCCTGGTGCTTCAGTGGGACTCAAATGGGTGCACAGTGGGCTGCACCAAGGAGTTAAACCTTCAAAACACACAGATTTCAGGGCAAACAAGATGTGCCAAGGAGTTAGACCTTCAAAACAATGCAGATTTGAATATGAGAGAGCTGTTCCATGAACTTAACCTTAATTACATCTCATAGAGCTCAGAGCAGCCACCACACTATAAAACAGGTGAAAACGCACACTTTTATTTCTTTATGGTATCAAGGTGGAACAGCTTGAGTGTCCTTAACAAGAACAACAGCAGAGAAATACAAGGATGGTTGAAAGTAGCTTTATTTAGTAAAACTGAGTGTGTACAGAGCCAGGGAGGTTCCTGCTGCAGTACAGCAGCTGTACTCCTCACTGCCTTCCCAAATGGCTGCTTGGTTTGCCAAACCCATTTCTCTTCAAAATGTTAATAGATGACATTAATTAAAACATGAGCCAAGCTTAAAGGAAAGGTTTTCCTAATCAAAGCTCTTCTAAAGTTTTATTCTCTTGGCCTCTGTGATGTTGGCACCTGACCGGTCACTCAGGGTTTACCAGCCATAAATCACACCTTGTTTCATCTATTAAAGACAGATTCCCATTCCTCCATCCTGTGAGGAGCTGAATCAGCAGGGAACTGCACCCACACTAGCACAGCCCAGGAATTTTTGACTTCAGGATTGTCATGGTGGTTCCTTCCCTCACAACACAGCTGCTGAAGGATTGAGGCGAGTTTGGTCACCCACAGGTTGCTGGAGCAGGTGAGGGGCTGACACAGGTGCCATCTGCAGAGTGAGCCAGGGAGCAGTGCCAGAGCAAGGAGTGGAGGGTCAGGAGCTCTGTCCCCAAAGTCAGTGTCCTTTTAGCTCGCTGGGACAGACAGAAATAGGCCTGAAAGCACATTCCCCAAGTGGCCTAATTTCCCTGCCCTTACACAATGTTCTCTTTCCTCCTCAGCACCAGGGTATTTGTTTTATTTTAGGATTTAAGAGCTTACAACCTTTATCAAAGGACAAAGGTGCTCAACAATTGACTGTAATTTTTTTTTTTTTTTTTTTTTTTTGTGTCTCAAGTATTGCAATTAAGGAGCAAAAGCCAGCTCAGGCAGGTTAAACATCCCCATCACACAAGTCTCACCCAGAAAACCAGCAGAACAGCCCCCAAGGAAATAATCCTCCCATTCCTGCTGTCAGCTTTCCTTCTCTAAGTACTTGAAAGTTCCTCCCTGAACCAGGCTGTTGTGTTCAAACAGAAAAAGGTCAGGGTGACACAGAAAGGGTTTAACTTCCTCCCCAGCACTGGATCTCTGACCTGGATGACATTCAAGGTTGTCAAGAAAGCAGTTACAGACAACTATATTTAGGAAATGAAAACATGTATTTCCCCTCTCCTCTGCTCAGAGGCCAACACTCACCTGCAGCGTTTGCAGGGAGCTGTGACAAGAAGCTTAATGGAAAGGAAGCCAAAAAAAACCCAACCCCTTTCTTTTCACTGGTTTAGCAGGTCTTACAGGGGAAGATGATGGCTAGAGATAAAAAGACTAAGCCTAAGTGGAGCACAGGACCAGCTTAACAGGCTCAGAATAAACCTCTCTCCAGCTGTTATTTAACAGCAGAGCTGGACACGTGCTCCTGAGCCACTCCTTCCTGCTGAGCCCAGCACGGGGATTTCTCTTCCTGGGGGCCTGTGGCACCCCCAGCACATGAGAACCGTCCCTCAGGCTGCCAAGTGTGTGACCCCGAGTGGCCCTGCACATGCCAAAAGATATCCTGGGTACAGCCCTGCTCCGGGCACAGGGGGGTTAAAAGCCAGGAGTATTCCAGATGAGGTCATGGGCAGAGCTGCTGCCTCCAGGCTTCCAAACCAACACGCGGTGACACAGCTCTGCCACCCACACCAGGGCTGGGACCTGCTCCATGGACGGGATTCCTCCCTGGAATTCGGCTGCCTCGGTGACACAGAGGGGCTGGGGCAGCAGGTGTGGCACAAAGTACAGACCCAGCACAACAGGGGAACGGTTTGGGCTGGGAGAACCTCAAAGTTCATCCCTGCCATGGCAGGGACACCTTCCACCATCCCAGGCTGCTCCAAGCTCCATCCAGCCCGGCCTTGGGCACTGCCAGGGATGCAGGGGCAGCCCCAGCTGCTCTGGGTGCCTGTGCCAGGGCCTCAGCACCCTCACAGGGAACAATTCCTGCCCGGTCTCCACCTGCGCCCAGTGGATCCCAGCCTGCCATCAGTCACCACCTTGTCACCCAGAGCAGAGCAGTGCCAGTGTCCAGTCCAGTCATTCCCTGAACGTTCCAGGAGGATGAAGAAACGACCGACATTATCCAGCGGGAATGACCTGTTTAGGAGATGCTTAGAACGTTTTTATTTTTTTTTTTTTTTTAGGAGGCACCACCCTGCACATCAAAACTGCACAAAAGCATTTTGGTGGTGTGTGATCAGAGAAAAGAGGCCCAAAACCCAGCGTGCTCAGGAGCGAGCAGCTGTCCCAGCCTGTCCCCGTGCCCTGCAGGGGGATCCCCCCGGGCTGGCGGGGCAGCCCTGTCACTGTCCCCCCCTCACTGTGCCGAACCGGGGGCTCTCCCGAGGATGTGACGGAGGAACGGCACCGGAGCGCCGTGTCCGTGCGGCGCAGGCACAGCGGCGGAACCCCCAGGAACCGGGGCTACCCCGGCAGCCCCCGGCGCGTCTCCCAAAGCGGCGCCTTGTCCCAACACCGATTTTCGGGCACGCCGGTGCCCCAAGTAGCCAACACCGGCAGCACCGACCACCGCCCGGTGCCACTGCCAACCGGGGACTGCCCGTTCCGGTGATCCGGCAATGCAGGGGCTTAGCTCAGCCCGCAGGTCCCTGGGGGGGGGCTGTCCCGGTCCCGGAGCTCGGCACGTCCCTGCGGGCCGGTTCCGGTTCCGGTGCCGGTTCCGGTTTCGCTCCCGGTTCTGGTCCCGCTCGCGGGGGGTCCCCGGCCCCTCCCGCCCCCCGCAGGCCCCGCCCCGGAAGCGCCGCCCGGCGCGCGCGCAGCCAATGGGCGGCGGCGCCGCCGGGACACGTCGCGCGCCGCCGCGCTCCCGTCAGCCCCCGCGCGCCGCCGAGGAAAGGGGGAGGGGGGGGAGGAACGTTGTGGCTCCTCCCCCCCCTTACCCCGGACCGCCGCGCCGGCCAATCAGCGGCGCCGTCTCATCGGGCCAATGAGCGGCGGCGTCTCAGCGGCGCGCGGGGGATGGAGCGCGCGGCCCGGAGCCGCCACGGCGCGCGCCCCCCGCGCTAGGGCCGGAGCCCGGGACCCCCGCACCCCCCAAAACCGCCCCGGAGCCCCCCCCGCAGCCCCCCCACCCCCTCTATGCGGCGGGGCCGGCCGAGCCGCAGGCCTCGCTCCGCCGCGGGGCTGCCCTTGGCCCGCTGAGCGCCGAGCACCGGTAAGCGCCGGTGGGGGGGCGGCGGGGGGGGCACCGGGGCGCTGGAGACAAGGGGCGGGGGACAGAGGGGACCGAGGGGGTCCCGGAGAGAGGGGCTGCGCGGCCTTGTTGGGGGGGGGGGGCACCGGGAGAGGCACCTGGAGCGGGGGCGGGGGGGCCGAGCTCGAAGGGGGGGGCACCGGGACGGGGTGGGGGTTGGACGGGGGGCACCGGCGGCGGCAGGCGGTGGGACCCGGTGCGGGGCGGGGGCGGCGCGGGGTCGGCTCGAGGCGAGGAAAGCGCCGCAGCGCGGGTGGGAAGGGGACGTCGGGGTTTTGGAGGGGAGGGGGGTGGCGGCGATGGAGGTGAGGGGCTGTTCGGGGGCTGCCCGGGGGGGGGGGCAGCCGGGGGTCGCAGCGGGTGGGGAGGAGGAGGATGGCGTGGGGGGTGGTGGTTCGGAGGGGCCGCAGAGACAGCCCGGGGGGGCTGCTCGGTGTTTTGGGGTGCGCAGGCTCGTGGGGAGCCGTGGGAGGAACTCGGAGCTCCGTGTCGAGCCCGCAGCCCGGCCCCCCCCCCTCCTCCACGGCCTCCGGACCCCGTTTTTTTGGGGTGGGGATGTTTTTTTTTTTTGCGGGGAGGGGGTGGGGGGGGTAAATGCGTTTTGGGGTGAGCGCTGCGCTGGGAGGAACAATACCAAAAGTTGTCTGAAATGGTAATTTCCGTTTCCCATTTCATCATCCCCGGGTAGGCGTTAGCCCTGCCCGTGTGTGCGCAGGGCCGGGGCCGCACCGAGCCCAGCCGGCCCCAGCCCCGCGGCTTTTATTTATTTCCCCGGTTTAATCTTTAAATCGCTCCGTGTTTCTGTCCTCCGAGGAGCCTTTGTGTGCCGGGGAGGGGCTGCTCGACACCTTTGCCCCTTAGCAGAAAGGAAGGGGAGGGAAGAAAAAAAAAAAAAAAAAAAAAAAGCCCAAACAGCTGCAGCCCAGGACGAGCCTCCCCCAGGCCGGGGATGGATTCGTGTTTAGAAAGGCAAATGACCTCGGAGGGAGCTGGGATGAGCCGAGCCCTCGGTGCCCTCTGCCCTTTCCCAGAGGGAGCAGCTGTCCGGGGTGTGCGGCTCAGAACGGGCCCTTCATTGAGGCACAGGGGCCGTGTGTTTACGGCTTGGCTTCTCCTCCGGGCTTGGGGATCTGTTTTGATATCCAGTTGCAGGAAAGGGTTCCTCCCCCCTCCTGGTTTTGTACACAGAGTGCTCTCTCACCGCTGGGGACACGGCTCTATAGGCAGAGAGCGCATTCCAGGCAGCCCTTGAAGCAAAATTCCCTCTTGAGATGGCTTCTGAAATGGGGTGCACACATCGTTTTTGCCCTCTCTCTAGGCAGAGATTTTTAGGTGAAAACATCTGTGCTGCCTTGTAGTGGCTGTGTGCTTTCATGAAATTTATATAAATGTAAGGAACTTGGAGTTCAGTGTATTTCTCCTTTCTTTGTTTTGTTCATAAAATGGAACATTTTTATATAATGACTCCAATTATTTCCTTTTTCTGTGGGGGGGAAAACCACTCCATGGAGTCATGGAGAGGGAAAAGGAGATTAACTCTCACATGTTCCCCAACAGCATCGACACATTCTTTGTGTGTGCCCTACCAAGAGCTCAATATTTAACTCGATTAGCTTAAAAACGGGAAAAGTTGGCGTTTTCACAGGCTGGGTTTTCTGGCAGATTCCAGGTTGGAGCAGTCCGAGATGGCTGTGGAGGGGCTTGGAACGTGCCGTGGCGGGGGAAACTCTGGCGTTCGGTTCCAGAGCTCCGTGACCCGTTTTCCCTCGGTGGGAAGCGCTCGGCAGGGCAGGGATGGTCCGTGCCCGTGCGGGCGAGCTCGGAGGGGCTCCGTGCGAGCCCGCCCGGGGCTCACAGTCTGCGCTGCCTCGGGCTGCCCGGGGCTCGCGGAGCTCGGCGCTTGGCACACGCAGCAGCGCTCCGGGAGAGAGCTCGCCGGTGCTGCGGGAGCCACCGGACCTGCCGGGGCACATCCCGCCCGGAGAAGGGGCTTTGCTGTGAACCCGTCCGGCGAGCCGGGGCTTGTGTCACCCCCGGGCTGTCTGAGTCACTGCTGGGGCTCGGTTTGCCAAACTCGCAGCCAAAGCCAGCTTGCCCGTGCTGGGCTTGGAAAGCGCGGCGAGCCCTCGGTTCCCAGGGCTTTATTCCTGGTGTAAATAGTGACCGAGGAGCCCCGGCCATGTCGGCGCTGCCTGCTGCGACTGCCTGGAAACTGGAGATGTTGTGCTTTCGTGTTCCACACTTGGTTCCGCTGTTCAGCTCTGCTTCTGCTTTTAGAAATGAACTCTTGTCTGCTTCTCCATTACATAAAAAAGCATGGTTCAGAAGTGAGCTGATTCTTTTTTTTTTTTCTCCATGGGCAGCTTTTTGTTTTTATGATGTTGCAACAGCGTTTTCTCAGACTTAAACCTGCAGATTGTCCAGTTTGAGGGCTGGGTTTGGATGGGGGAGGAAATGTTAAAAAAAAAGCCCCAGAGCAAAAACCCTTTGGCTTAATTTCTTCCTTCGTGTGTGGTAGGCAACCTGATAAGATTATTTTATTTTCCACTCGTGTTTTAATGGACTAAGTCCCCCGAAATGCTTGTGAACAAAGCCAAGCGTAGCGCGGCGTCGTGCCGCGTTCTTCCGCTGCTCAGCAGAGCAGACAAATGCATTTCTCTGGGGTCAGTGAGACTCGTCGTGTTAATCAATACTGTACCAGCAGTGTTCCCTTTCCAGGGAACCAGATGGGCTACTTACAACTGGTGCTGATTATTTTAACTGTGTAATTGTAACATGGCTGCGTGATGACAGTGTTTCCTGCAGACACTTCAAAGGAAGGTTCCCGACGAGTGTGTCTTTACAGCGTTTAATCTGTCCTCTTTGTCTTTATGTTGTGGCTTTTGGACATGTGTTTGAAGTACTAAGAGGTTTTTTCTCCCTTACCTCCAGCTTTTCTATGCATTAAAAGGAGGCAGTGCTCTGGAATGATGAAGTGTCTCCAGTGTGGGAATAAACCCGGGGTTTTAGCGGCTCCCACAGTGGTGGGTTGGTTTCAGTGAGTTTTAGATCCAGGCAGTGACTAAGCCAAAAGCTGGGAAGAGATTTAAGTGGCTGTGAGGAAATGGCAATATTTTTTAAAAATAGCGCATGTGGCTTTGTTTTGGGGAAAATATGTTGTATGGTGACTTGAGTCTTAACTGGGACAGGCTAATTGCTCGGTGAAGAAATCCTTCTCCTAGGGAAGGAAAGGCACAGGGCCGGAGCTGGTTAATTACATTTTGTAAAATTATGGAGTGACGGCTTTCTGAGGAGGTCTGCCCCTCTTCCTGCCCTGTACCTGAATTTCAGGCTCAGCAGTTGCCTTACGGATTGAAATTCCTCCTGGGTATTAAGATTTAATGGTGGTAGACCCAGAGCAAGTAGTGGCAGGTACTGCTGCTTTTCAGTACAGCAAAGCAAATAATACTGGAAAATATTTACATGGGGGTTGTTATTCTCCTCGTATTTCCTTGATGAGCTCTAGTAAAGGTGCTTGTGTGCTCAATCCATTGCCGGGGAGAATTCCCTGTATTTCAGTTGTAAAAGGCTGTGGAGGGGAACCGGTGTCTCCATAGCAAAGATTCCAGTGTTTCGTGATCAGCTCGCATATATTTTTACCCCATCTAATTTAAACCAGTCTGCACGACACTCACAGGAATGATTTGTATGCAGCTTTTAAATATTTTCCTCCTTCCTGCGTGAGGGATTAGCGGCACAGAGCTGCTTTTTTGGAGGGTTCTCAGCCAAGTGTTACGTAATTTGTGTGCCACCGATGCACGGCCATAAAAAATACTCCCATCAACGTTAAGGGAAAGCTTGTGTAGGCAATTATTTCAAATCACAAGCGTCCTAAGCAGGTTTGTGCAGCCTTGAAATCTGGGCAAAACGCTGCCTTTGGAATCCTGCTGGGAAGGGGGGTGGGAAGCTGTCAGCGCCCGTGGTCTGGTGGCTGGTTTTGAGCACATTCTACTCCACTTTTTAAGCTTTCCTGTGTGAGAGCTGGTGTTTTCTGGTGTATTTTCTCAGGCAACTGTTGGGTATTTAAAAATCTTAATTTCTCTGAGTCTGGGTGGTGGTTCTTCAGCTGAGGCTGCTTATGGGTGATGCCAATTTGTAATCTTTTACGAGAGTAAGGGGGGAAAAAAAAGTAAAAAGAAGCTTAAATGCTAATAACAGTGAAAAATCTGCTCGGCGTGGAGCGCATGTGAAGAAAGCGGGTGCACGTCGGGCTGTGGAGTCTCTGTCAGCTGAGCTGGGGGCTTTCAAAAATCTGCTCTAATTTTTATGCTGCATGTGGAATGGCTAATCCCATAAAAGCCTCGCACCTTTTGACAGATGAAACGCTGCTGTTCTTCACTTATTTGAGCAAAATATTTTTATAGATGGTATTAGCTCTGTGGCTCTGAGGGTAATGCAGTCCTTACACGAGAAAGATCTTGCTTTGATCTGACAGCTTTCAAGATCCATTTCCAATCTTGGAGTTCCATTAAGTCTGTTTGTAATGGTGCCCTCAGACTTTTTTTCTGTTTATGTGACTCTTTGGGTGTTAACGTTGCTCTGTGTTTGAGTTTTCTTTAATAAACTGGAGGAATAATTGGGGTCAGGAAAGGAAATAATCATGTTAGAAGGTGCAGTTAATTATATCAGGTATTTTGGGCTCCAGAATTCTTTGTCTTGATTCTAATGTTTTCAAGCTGCAGGATGTAGTGAAATGATCAGATCATCAAACTAGGACAGTGAGGCAGGGTGATGTGTGATGGTTAATTTTGGGAGTGTGAAATGAGTGTGGCCGCAGGCTTGATGTCCACGGGGGTTATGGAGGGTAGGAGGGGTGTTTTCTTTGGTGAGCAGCTCTTTCCCTCCTCTGTGAGGGAAGAGGTGGTCTTCTGTGTGGTCCAGTGTTCATCCACTGGGACTTACATGGTCCTGTGTCCATCCAACGTGATTTAAATGATCTTGTGTCCATCCTACATCACCTACATGGTCTTGTGTCCACGCAGTGGGACCTTTGTGGTCCTGTGTCCATCCAACGTGATTGGTTCGGTTCTCTGTCTGTCCAGTGGGGTCTCTTTGGTCCTGTGTCCATCCAACACGGTCTCTTTGGTCCTGTGTCCATCCAACATGGTCTCTGTGGTCCTGTGTCCATCCCACGCGGTCTCTGTGGTCCTGTGTCCATCCAACATGGTCTCTGTGGTCCAGTGTCCATCCAACATGGTCTCTGTGGTCCTGTGTCCATCCAACACGGTCTCTGTGGTCCTGTGTCCATCCAACATGGTCTCTGTGGTCCAGTGTCCATCCAACATGGTCTCTGTGGTCCTGTGTCCATCCAACACGGTCCTGCTGGCTGTGTGCACGTCCAGTGGGATCTCCGTGGTCATGTGTCTTTCCAGCGTGACCCACGCGGTGCCGTGTCCCTCGAGGGTGGCACGGGAGCCCCACGGCTCAGCAGCCCCGTGCTGGGCTCGGGTGGGCGCCGGCTCTCGGCGGGAGCAGCCTCCCCGCTCCCTCTGCTCCTCCTCCCTTGGGGCCCCGCCGGTGTCTGGCCAGACCTCACGGTCTGAGAAACCATCCTGGCTTTTCCTGCCCCTCTCCGCGTTGGCTGGGGAAGCGTGAGCTCCCGGAGAGGACGTCTGGAACCTCCCGACTCCAGGTTTGTTCCTGTTTCCTGGAGCTCACCGCGTGGCTAAGGCGTGCAGCTCGTTGCCGTGTAGCTGTAGTGAGCAGAGGCTGGAATTGCAGCCTGGGAAGGCCGAGGGATTGGGAGGCACTTCCTCACGGAGCCCCACGGCGAGCGGGTGGCAGCGCCGGGGAGGGAGCTGGAGTCAGAAGCAAGTGATGTTTTTTTTTTCTAGGTCAGGGTTGAAGGCACTGTCAGGGTGGTGATGTGCAGCATATCTTACTGTCTGCATTGTCCCTGCCATATGGATGTGTGCACACTGCCCTTGGCATTCAGGCACTGAATTATTTATCCTCTCCAAATCTGGAGGCAGCCTTTCTTCCCCTGTTTCGAAGAAAACCAAACTTACCCGATGAGTGTTTTTAAAATAAACCTTCCGCTGTGAATTACTGCAGTGGCAGGAGCAGGGTATTGATTGTATGTTGCGTTTGGATTCGGAAACCGAAGGTTACAACACTGGATATCTTGTGGAAACACTGAAATATTTATTTTGCTGTTAGGTGCAAGTGTGTCAGTGCTGGTGCTGGGTTTGTATGTGGCTGAAATGCCATGTAATGAAATTTCCGGACTTGGAGAATGGAAAGGCTAGAAAACTTTGTAGTATGTGTAAAAGCAGCTGTGCCTCAGCTCTGTGTGAGGGGATGGATGTTTTTCCAAGGAGAAGGCATCTCCTTTCCTCTTGTGCTGTGTTGGATTTGCAGTGAGGGGAATGTTAAGGTGGTCCTGGTTTGGGTGATGGGTTTTGGGTCCTCACTGAGGGTGTGGGTGTTCGCAGGGTGTCACGGAAGGGTGGTTGCAGGCTCGGGGAAGCAAAGGCTGGAGGGAGCTGGCTCTGTAATTATTTTTGAGAGACTGACAGCTCTGCCGGATAGAAAGAGTCTCGAATAATTTACCTTTAGAGCAGCATAAAGCTGCTAAAACTGTGTCACAGGCATGGGGAAGAATCAGAGAGTCAAGAAGGGAGATGTTACCCTCTAAAAAATTCACCACAATCCGCAGGCAGCGTGTCCCTGAAGGCTCGGCAGCCAGAGGCTTGGAAATACGGTGCTGCCCTCAATATTGGGATGTGAAATGAAAGGATGTGTAATTAGGAACTCCAAAAAAAAAAAAAGGCATTAAATAGCTTTAGAGGTGAATGGAAGCTTCATTATTAAGCACCAACTGCTTAGCTACAGTTCGTGGTGCCTCTTCCTTTCAAATCACGCACACATGAAAGTGCTCCCCGCCCCCAGCCGGGGCCTTATCGGCTTATCTGGGCAGGAGTTCAGAGCCATAAAAACTGTATCCTGCTTACACCTTCCAGCCGATCCTGTGACCTGTGCTGTGTAAACAAGTTGTACCAGGAGCTCCAAATGACTGGTGAGTGGCTGGGTTTCTGCAGGCTGGTTAGGTCCAGGAGGAGCCAAGATAAAGTTCCGAGAAGTTCCCCTTTGGGAATGGTCTCCTGATAGCTGCTACAGGGAGGAGGCGGCAGGGCCGAGATCCTGCTGACTGTGGCAGTGACTGTATCCCATGGAAAGCACTTTGGGATAGACTTTACACTCCGGGGCTGGTGTTTTCCACGTTCTGCAGGAGGATGGCTGTGGCAGATTGTGAAATGTCAGCGTTGTGGTAACAACACCGACCGGCGCTCCGCGGTTGCGTCAGGCCTTGGATGTGCTGGAGATGTAAGCCTGTCTATAAATACATCCATGTATCTTTGGATGCATGAGATTAGCCGTGGCGGTGCTGGGAAGAGATGTAGGTAATGCAGGGCAAGGGGCTGTGTGTGGGGGGACACAAACATCCTGCTCCTGGCTGTGCTCCGGGGGTTTAAATACCACCGGCCGCTCTGGTTACGGCGCTTGGCTGCTGCCCACCCCGAGCTGTCTCCGTGGTTTCATCTTGCAGCTCGGCACAGGCAGATCCATTTAGCCAAGCTGGACTGTAACGAGCAAGTTTGGGGGTTTAGCGTGTGAAACTTCACCTTTCTCACCAGCCCGAGGGTCGAGTGAATGGGTTTGAAGATGAAAACCTGTTCTCCTTGAATGTTGACCTTTTCTGTTCGTGTGGTTTCTTGTCCCCACGTATGGGGGAATGTGCTGGGTTTGGGAATTAGGCTGCCTGGTGGCTGCTCTGGTTTCCCTCCTCGCCGTGGCCTGTCCTGGCACGCGCCAGGGTCCTGTGTCGTGGCTCTCCTGGCTCTGGGCTCTCTGCTCCTCATTTTCCCAGCAGCCTGGAAGGCTTTTGGCTCTCCCAGGAGATCAGAGGTGCCCTGTGTTACTCAGCTGCTCTGCAGTGAATTCGGTTCCCTTCCCCTGTGATCAGCACTGGCACTGGGGTGTTAAACTGGTTCTGTGGTGAGAGATGAATTCCTCTGAGTTAGTCCAGGGGGGAAGGGATCAGACAAGAAGTCAACTTTGTGGCTCTTTCCTGGTGTGCTGGGTAGAGCTCCTTGATTAGGGAGCTGGAGGCTGTAGTCCTAAAATGCTGAATTTAATTTCCTCCTGCACTGTGTTCCGTCTGTGAGTTTCCCCTGCTTCACCCACCAAGATGTTTCTTCTCCCTCCTGCCCGTCCCTCCCCTTTTCCAGGAGCCTCATCTGATGGAGGTTCTGCTCTTGCCCTTGGTCCTCCTCATCCAAGATTCTCATCTCTAATTTTAGCCTGTCTGCCTTTCGAGGTCCCCTCCCGTCTGTTCCTGCCTTTCTCCTCTCTGAGTTGTTCCTGTATCTTCCTCTCCCTCTGGAGAGCTGGACCTCGTTTTTGCATGGTGGGAGGGGAGTGAAGCTGTGGGTGTGTTGAGGTGAAGGCTCCTGGGGTGTGGGGAATGCTGGCAGGGATGTTTGGGGTGCTGTGTGCTCACAGGGAGCAGCTCCTTCCCTCTCCTGCATCTTCCTTACTGTCCTTGCTTGGATCTGCTTTTGGAATTCCTCTTTTGTGGATTTATCCTGTACTTGTACGATGGGGCTCTCTACCATGAGGTTACTCGTAGTGGTAGTGCTGCCCAGCAGCCTGGTGTCCCTGAATCTCCTGCCCTTTTCCCTGCAGGAAAGCTGCAGGCTGCCTGGTTTTCCCTGGAATCTCACTCCACGTTAGCATCAATTTGCTTATGGTTACAGAGAAAATGACTTTTCTAACAGGGAGGCATCTGACAATCAGTCAGGTCTCTCCTCCAAGGGAGGTGGAGCCCATCGGGGAGAGCAGGGAACTTGGCCCTGGAGCCTGGGCATCCAGGAATGCTGCTCATCCTGGTGGGATCCACCTGCTTGGTGCCCTGGGAGCACGGTGTGTGCAGCATAATCTGATTTGTGCCTGGAATATAAATCCTGGCTGTTGCAGGCATGCAGCCTGGGGTTTTACAAGTTCTTTTGTGAAAACAGCATTCAGCCCCTCCACTGCAGCAGCACGGAGCTTCCCTGGAAACCCAATCCCAGCAATTAGTGAGGTTTGCAGAGGATCCTAGCAACTGCTGCTGGGGTGCCATTGGCAGGGCTTAGGTTTTGGTTTTTAGACTGTTTGTGGTTGCATTCTGTGCATTGTATGGAGATACATAAACTAAAGCACAAGAAGTTCCACCTCAGCATGAGGGGGAGCTTTCCTTGGAGGGTGGCAGAGCACTGGCACAGCTGCCCAGGGAGGGCATGGGGTCTCCCCCTCTGGAGCCATCCCAAACCCACCTGGACGCGTTCCTGTGTCACCTGCTCCAGGTGCCTGTGCCTGGGCAGGGGGTGGGAGTGGATGATCTCCAGAGCTCCCTTCCAACCCTCCTGTGCCTGCATATCCCATGGAGGGAAAGGAGGAGGGGGCCGTGGGGCAGGACGGAGCTGAAGTGATGATGGGAGCGCTGCTGTGAGAAGCCGATCCTCGGGGAAAGTGGAGCATGGCTGGAATATATTGGGTGGTGTGTGACTTTGGCGTTTGTGGGTAACCTGAGCTCACCTGTGAGGAGTTCTGTTACCCAGATACTCTCTGACCTGGCTTGCTTTTGTCAACAGTGGCTCTGGCTGCTCGGGGAGCGATGCTTTCCACGAGGGTGGTTATGTAAAACCTTAATGCGCTGCGCTCTTCCAGCTCGCCTTTACAACGTGCGCGGGGCTCCGGGTGCAACTTCAAAGGAGGGAGTTTGCTTTATGGTTGAACCTATGAGCAGTTTTATGTGCAGGGTGGAGCGAACTCGTGGAGAAGATTGCAGTTTTCCCACTGTCATAAAAAGTTACGATCCTCATGATCCCAGCATTGTTCCGTAGGCGGAGGCAGATGCGGAGGTCAGCGGGAGCGTGCAGGGAGCGAGCTCGGATGTGCCAGCGCGCTGAATGCCCTGCTCTGTGCTCCCAGCTCTCCCAAACGCCTTCAAAAAGTGCCTTGTGCTCTTTCTGGGGCTTCCTAAAGAAACCTGCACCTGTGTTACTCGCGGAACAGGCAGAGCATTTCCATGGGAAAGGAACTTGGCAGGGCGGCTGGGGGGGGGCTGTTTTCCAGGGCAGTATTTCAGAGCCTTCTGAAAACGTGGCGTTTCAGTGGCACAGACTGTGAGTCAGTTTATAACCTCCTTCCTTTCTCTGGGCTTTTCTTTGGGGGACGAGCCAAGGGAGTTAAAAAAAAAAATAACGAAGTGGCTGCATCTTGACGAGCCTCATTCCAATTAACGTCCCTCATGCTCCAGAAGATATATTCCCTAAACTGAGATACATTCCTGAAAAAAGGACTATTCAGGCTAAGTGGTGATGGTGGGAGAGTATGATCAGCTTTTACAGCCTTAATTGTGGGCTTTTCTAGAAGTATTTCAGTGGCCTGTGCTATCTTTAAACCCTGGTGGGGTATGAGATCCTCCCAGCTGTGGAGTCAGCACCCCAAATTCTGAGGTATAAAACACCTTCCAGTTCTCAGTAAGTTACAGCTGATTAAAATAAGTCACTATTCCAGTTTCAGTCAGATCTCTCTAAATATAAACTTAACCTCTCGTTTAAACCATTTTCTGCTGGGATGGGGAGGCATAAATGTGGTCTTTGTTTGCAGCCAGGAAAATTAAAGGTTCACAACATTCAGAAATGTGCATTTTAGATCTTTTGAAAACCTGTTCCTTAAAGAGTGTTTCTGTTTGGAAATGGGCAAATACTTCGGGTATTCATCAGCTTGAAGAATTTTTATTCTTATGAATAGACTAAAACTTGGGGGGGGCAAAAAAAGACTCTGATCCTTCTCTTTGGGATCCATTAGCTGCTCCAGCTGCCTTTTATTTATTTTTGTAGACACATGTGTGAATGTAAACATTTTATCTGGAATGGCCTTGCAAATGTTCCCGCATTAACATATATTGTCATGGAGAATAATTTTCATTTAACTGTAATTTGCTTTATATTTTCCTGCCTGGTTGCCATGGAAATGCAGACGGATGTGGCAGGGACTCCTCGCAGGAGCCAGGTTATGGATTGCCTCTCTAATGGACCTCTGTTAATCACACTGCAGCCTGCACTGGAGGAACCAGGGCTCTTTGCAGGAGACACTTTATTTAGATAAACTGTGAGATGCCTGTGGTACCGTAGCTTAATATTCAGAGTTGCCAAGAGTGTTTTTCCCTTCTCCAGAAGTTTTTCATCATAAGAACTATGTATTATGATCCTGGAATTGAGATATATTTATTTAGAATTAATGTCGGTTAGACTTGATTTTCAATTTTCATTTCATTTGCTGTAATAGCTTAACTGGTAATGTTCTTTTCTGGGTTCAGTTTAAGATCTGAAACGCTTGAAACAGAGCAGTGAAACATTTGTTATCCTTATCCCTGCACAAGAAGTTGACTTGCTTTTCATAATAATGTGTTTGTGCTTTTGTGTTTCCTTTTGGCTGCCAGCAGGTAGAAAGGGGACAAAGACGGATTTTATTAAATTCATTACCTGTGGATTTTGGGTCTGGTTTGCACCTCTTGTTTTTGGCTGCCTTGTCCACACCACGGCTGCTGTTCTGAGCTGAGCCCACACAGCGTGTCCGGGGAAGGGAAGGGATGTGGGGCAGGGTCTGGAGCACCAGGAGGGGCTGATGGAGCTCAGGGGGCTCAGCTTGGGGAAGAAGAGGCTGGGGGGGCCCCTCTCGCTCAGGAGGTGTTAAAAACCACGTAGATGTGACACGTGGTTTAGTGGTGGTGCTGGCAGTGCTGGGCTTGATGATCTCAGAGGCTTTTCCAAACTAAACTGCTCTGTGATCTCCAGGATTATCAGTGCTCGGATTCCTGACGTTCTAGGATGCTGATCTCTGCCTTTGTTGGATCCCTGGAAGGAGCTGCCTTCTAACTACTGAGATAAGAATCGTGGTGGCATGGGTTCAAGCTGAACTCACCAATTAACAAATGATTCATTTTTGGTTAATGGGGATGAGCTCAAGGAGAGAAAATCAACCACCCAGCATTCTTTGCTCTGGGTACTTTGATGGCAGAAACCTCCAGTTGTAGCTTAGAGGCATGAATTTCATTTGTGTCCTGAACCAGACCCCTCCAGATGAATTTTTGGGTGGGTTTTGCAGGGAAGCTGGTTTGGCCCTTCCTTTGCTGCTGGTTGTGGTCAGACGCCCGTGGCCGGTTACGTAAGGCCGGATTACTCCAGCACGTGGATGCTTCCCCATGCATATGGTCTCACAGTTATTTCTTGGTACTTTACAGGAGGAATTGGGTAACATTTTGTTCTGTAATGCAGGATGAAGAAACCCAGCATGTTTTTCTGTAATGGCGTATAAACAAGTAGTGTAACATCCTATTTCAGGCGTTTGGAGGAGGAAGGGCTCAGGAGGGGAGGCAGGGCTGAAGCAAAGCTTTATTTTCCTAGACCTACACACCAGATTTTAGTAGCTTTGCCTTTGGTGGATGCTGGGAGTGTTACAAATGAGCTGGTTTTTGAGTGTGTAAGCTCAATTCAGTGGGTGCTGGGGGTGGAGGAGCCTTGGTTGTAGAGGTTACCTCTGGTCCCCTCTGCATTTCTGTGTCTTTTCACCAGCTGATGTTGGTGCTCTTTGGCTACTCAGGAGGGGTGAATGTGATTCACAGTCTAAGGCCAGTCTAATTTTAATAAAAGTCTGAAAAATAGCTTGGCTTTACTCAGGACATTTGGGTCTTGTGTGTAGACTTTTTGCATTTTTCCTTTATATTTTTATTTTTCCTCTCTTTTTCTGCCTGTTGTCCCATGAACACTCAGAAGTGAGCATTTGTGTTCCCCAGTAGCACATTTGGGATTCCCAAATGCACCTCTGCAGGTGGGTAGGTGAGGCAATCTGCAGGCAGTGCCACCTTTAAGCTTGTGGATGGGACAGCCAGAATACTTGGCAATTGATGAAATAATAAACTCTTTAATTATTGATTACGCTCTAATTCATAGTTTTGCTTGTGTTTTATTCAATTTTTTTGGACTCCTGGATCTGAGGCAGTGATCCCTGCACACCTGCCAGGTGTTTTTCCCAAAGGTGTGTCCCTGAAGGGTTGGTGATGAATGGCACTGTTGTAGGTGGAAGCTAATGTGACTAAGTCACCTTTTGTGGCCTGGGAATGGACTCCTGCACCTGATAATTGGGTTAAACATTGGCTCATGGTAGCCAGGAGAGCAGAGAGGCTTTGGTGGCCATTGAGGTGTTTGGCTGCCTTGGAAACTTCAGTTTGAGGATATTCTTCATTGGGATTTGGAGTGCCAGGACAAGGGGAGTGGCTTCACACTGCCAGGGGAGAGGGTTAGATGGGATATTGGGAAAGAATCCTTCCCTGTGAGGGTGGGCAGGCCCTGGCACAAGTGCCCAGATCTGCCCCTGATCCCTGGCAGTGCCCAAGGCCAGGCTGGACAGGGCTTGGAGCCACCTGGGCTAGTGAAAGGTGTGGAACTGGATAAGCTCTAAGATCCCTTCCAACCCGAACCATCCCACGATATTTTTCAGGTTCGCTCACTTGGGTTTGGACAGCAGCTAATGCTGCTTTACCAGTACTCATAGAAAAGGGTTAGTTGCAGGTAAAACATAAAGCCAAATTGTTGTTCTGCTCCTTTCAGTCTCGTGGACACTCGGGTTGACTTTGAGCCCCTCATCCCATGTTGTGCCATGAGCACGGCTTTGAGTTTATCTCCATTAATTGTGCCAGAGGTCTGGGAGTAAAGAGCTCTTTGGATGCTTTGCTGTTCCCCAAAAATGGTGCAAATCGGGATGAGCTGTGGGGGTGGGGAGGTTAGAGGAGCTGCCTTGTGTGCAGTTGTGAGAAGAGGGATTTCTTCAGGGAATGGGTGAATTGTTTCCTTCTGCTCTGAGCCGCCTTTTAATGAGCTGCCCTCTCCAGGGTGCGGAGAGATGAACCTCCCATGGCTATCTCCAGCCTGGGAGGCTTCCACCACATCGCTGCCTTCGGATCCTTGCAGCTAAAATTACATCCATGCTGCACAGCAGACTCCAGGCACGTTAATCTGCTCCCTTTAGGAAGGAGGCTTGTGGTACTGGATGAACTACTGTGGAAGTTTTATTTTTGCTGTGCGGCGTTACCAGTTTTCTTCTTCCAACGGAAAAATGTCGTGGAAATCTTTCTTCTGGTTGGAATTCCCTCTCTGACAACAATAGCAGCAACGGGGTGGGGTGCTTTGGAATTGTTTAGTGAGGAAAAGTTTTGGAGGAGCAAGCTCTCCCGGGCTGCGCTGGCTCCACCACGTGATTCCTCTGCGCCGTTCAGGCTCCTGCAGGAGCGTTCCCACCGCTGGCTTTTGGGATTCTTCTGACCACTCCTGGCTCTTCCAGCACAGCTCTGTAAGAATGCTTTGTCTCTGTGGGAGCTGGGTTGCTCTGCCACCTTCCCCCATTCAGCTGGGCTCCTTTGGCTGTGATTGAGCACGTTTTCCTGGGATGGGGAGGAATGGGAGCCTGCCAGGCTAACACTCAGAGCACTCCTGGAGTTATTGCTACCTCTGAGCGCAGTGATTCATCCCCAAGGCAAGGCACAGCTCGTGCCCTCCACACCTCCCTGCAGCTCCAGCCGTGCTCACACCGTGTGCTCCAGCCCTGCTGGCTGCAGGCTCAGCTGGGATGCTGCTCCCTCCTGCCAGCCTTTGTTCCCAGGTAACTTTGGGAACGTTTTAGGGCAGCGGCAGCGCCAGGGCTGCTTTACACACAGCACTGAGGGGCTGGAGCTGCGTTTTTCTGCCTGGTGTTGAACAGCTCAGTGCTGATTCTCTCCACGAGTTCCAACTTGAGCTGCTGCTGTTGGTGCCAGCGGGGCGTTTGAGGTCTGGGATCCGGGATGACTCGCAGCGAGGGTTGCGTAAGCGCGCGCAGCTCCGGCCTCGCCGCTTGCTTTTCCCCCTGCTCCAGCAGACATGGCTTTTGCCTCTCCAGCTGTTTAAGATTCAGAGTGTATTTTCCTCCTTTGATGTTTGGCTTACCTTGACAGGCTGGGAGAGCTGGGCTTGTTCAGCCTGGAGAAGAGAAGGTTCTGGGCAGACCTTAGAACTCCTTCCAGTGATAAATGGGCTTCAGGAGAGCTGGAGAGGGAGTTTGGAGAAGGGCCTGGAGTGGCAGAACAAGGAGGACTGGCTTCTCACTGAAAGAAGGAAAGATTTAGCTTGGATATTAGGAGTAAGTTTTTGCTTAGAGGGTGGTGGGGCCCTGGCACAGGGTGCCCAGAGAAGCTGTGGCTGCTCCTGAATGTGTCCAAGGCCAGACTGGTCAGGGCTTGGAACAACCTGGGACAGTGGGAGGTGTCCCTGCCATGGCAGGGGTGGCACTGGATGGGCTTTAGGGTCCCTTCCAACCCAAACCATCCCGTGATGTTGACACAGGAGCTCACCTCTGTTTTCCCTGGATGTGCTGCCTTGCTGCTGCTCATTAGCACAGGCTCAGTCACAAGCTGCTCAGACAGCCTAAACCATTTGTAAGGAAACTGTCTTTAAAGTATGGATGGCATTAGAGGGACTCAGGCTTAAAATTAGAAACTGTTTATGATGCACAGTTGTAGTTGTTTACCTTGAACCATAATTATCTTATTTCCTGAGTTAAAAACGTCACGTCAGCTTGCTGAAGCAAGATTTGATGACAAAGGAATTGTTTTTAGCCACCAGCAGAGCAAAGAACACTTCAAAATGTGTGTCTAAATATGATTTTATAACCTAAAGTGTACCACACTCAGGATTTTAAATTGGCTCTGGAAGTTGCGTGGGCTTATGGGTCGGCCATTTGGCTGGGGATCAAGGGACTGGGTTTAATCCTGACTCCGTCCTTTTGTCCTCTGAGCGTTTTCCTTGCCACCCTCGGTGCTGTGTGTTTGCATGGCCTGTGCTGGAGGGGAGGGCTGTGCCCTTCCTGGGGTGCAGGGCTGTGCTGCTGCAGGGCTGAGGCTCCCCCACCCTCCGGCCAGGGGCCTGAGCCCAGGCAGCCCCTCCGAGCAGGGAGCAGTGGCCAGAGGAGCATCAGGAGGTCCCTGCTGCACTGGCAGCTCCAGCTGATTCATGGACAAGCTCTGGAGTGCCCGAGAGAGAAGCTGGGCACCAGCAGCTGAGCAGGGGCAGAACCTGCGTCCCTCAAGCCCCTCTGAGCAGCCGGGGCGCCTCAGAGGGCACAGACAGATATCTGCCTTCCTTGTTTTAGCATTATTACTTATTATATTTCCTTATTTCAGTCTTCAGCAGTGCTCTCTGATCCCGTGTGGCTGAGGCAGCCTGTGCCCTCCTCACACCCCTTTCCAGCCTGGATTTCTGTACCCTGAGTGAGACAGCAGCTGCTCCTTCTTACCTGTGCCTGGCACTGCCAGGATGCTCCTTTCTCAGGAGAATGGAAAGTGGGAGGGGGAGCAGCTTCTTTAATGATGACAACTGCTACTTAAACCTGTTCAGGGCCTGGAATAGAAAGGAAGAAAGATCAGTGGAAGCTGTAGGTGCTTTCAATGTATGTGGGATTTTTAAGGAATCTTTTTATTCTGACCTTAACTTGCCAGGACCCAGACAATAGGGGAGGGATGATGTGTGGAAATCAAGGAGGTGCTTCCTTTCAGCTCTTCCTTTGCTGTGTAATTTGAGGTGGTTGTGAGGCACTTGTAACTCAGGAATTGTAGACTTGGGCACATTCTACAATTACATTTTTCATGTTGCTTTCTGGGGACCTCCTGGATTGTCCAGCCAGGTAATGGTGTCTGAGCCTACATACCTGGCTGTGGGGCTGCCACCTGCATATTCCTAGAAAACCTGTATTTGAGTTGTTGAAGTGTCTGGTTGTAACATTCCTGTCACCACAGAGAGTTTTCGTGGCTGGGGAGGTGATACTCAGCCAGCTCAGAATCCAGCCAGAAGCCACTCCATGGATGTTTGCTGTGTTTTTCCCTCTGTGAGGGAGCCTTTCTGTTCTTGAAGGCTGAACTTGACTTCCTTGACTCCTCCTTGGCTAATTAGTGTGCTTTAAAATGGGCTGCTTGCATCTTTTTCACCAATCAGCATTCAGAAAGGAAAGGAAATAGTTCAGATATTAATAGTAACCTGTATCCAATTTGCCACGGAATTACACGGATGCAAATGTCTGGGACTGCAGAGGTGACAAATGTGTCTGTCTGTCACTCTTTTCTCTTGAAAAATGGTATTTTCTCGATGCGTTAAAACCAAGCACAGAGTAAGAAACGCAGATTTCATTTTTAAATAAGTAGAGCTCGTTGTGGCCTAGTAGCATTATTCACCCTCCTGCTTCCCCTAGGAGGAGGTTCTGAGGGAATTGAGTGGGACTTGGTGGTGAAGGCACAGGGAGGGATTCAGTCTGGGGAGTACAAGGATGTGTTTCTCCCACCTCACTCGTATTTAGGAGCAGTGGAAAGGAGGAGGAGCCTGAGCTGTGACAGCAGCTGTGAGCTCACCTTAAATTATGGCTTTAATGCCAGAGAACCTCCACCCTTCTTGCCTTCACTGGGTCAGTGAAGTTCAACATCTTGGACCTTAATCCCCATTCCTGCAAGTGTCCAAGGCCAGGTTGGAAGGGGCTTGGAGCAACCTGGGAGAGTGGAAGGTGTCCCTGCCCAAGGTGGGGCAGGAGCAAGATGAAATTTGAGGTCCCTTCCAACCCAAACTGGTCTGTGATTCTGTGATGTCGTCACAGATTCTGACCTCCCCTGATTCACTGGAGGTCTCCAAACAGCTTGGTCATTCCTGAATTAAGATTTCTGTCAACCCCCAGTTCCTAGGGACTGCATTGGCCATGCAGTTCTTTTAATTGAAACTCGTAAAGGACAATTTGTTTTCCCAGGAATCACATCTTTCCTGCCCTTTGTGCTTATTGCAGTGGGACAAATTAAACCTTGGGCTCTTCAGCCCTCAAAAGTGTCTGTGTTTTTGAGTACAGTATCAGCTTATTTTGTATTTTTTACTGAGTAGCACAGACAACACAAACTTTAAAAACTGTAGATCTCAGCATACATCTTATCTGCAGGGCAAAATAAAGGAACTTCAAGAATATATCACCTGCTTTCGTTCTGAAAGCCATCTAATTAAATTTTCCTTGATGCTACAATTTTGTCACAATCAAACATGCTGAAAGGTGGTTTTTTTTAAGGACTAGTGGAATTCTCTGTGTGCTTTTGCTTTTCACTTGGGTAGCTGCTGCTGTTTGAGCATAGTTGGGTTTTGATTGCTGTGGGAATATTCATAAATTGTAGTGAAAGGCAGGTCCTGGAGCTCACCCCAGTGCTGGAATCTCTCTGAAAAGGGTGGGAACGTGAGGGTTTGCTCTGTGTGTGTGCCTGGAGGTGGCTGTGCTGGGAGCCTCTGATAGGCTGCAGGGGGTATTTATCTCAAATTGATGTGGATTTCTTGGAAGCAGCTCTTTATCCCACTTCAGATCTAGAGAGCAGCACCTCTTCTTTTCCTCCTCTTTCTAGAGAGTCCTGGGCTGCATGGGGTGATCTGAGGGTGCTTTTCCAGGCTCCTGAGGGAAATTGCCACAGGTCTGATGAGCTGCATTCACTGTCCATCCCTTGAGGGGCCAGGGAAGCTTTCCTGCTGTGCTGGGCATGGCTGGGATGGGGCAGGCAGAGCTCCAGAGACAGGGATTTCTGCTCTGTTTCTGGATGGATGGCATGTTTTCTTCCCCCAGCTCCAGCAGAAGGAACCCATGGATATTTATAGAACATACCTGGGGTTTGTAATGCTTCTGCTTCTTCCCCCAGTCCCCAGTTTCCATTTTTCTCAGGTTCTGGAATTACAGTGGATTTAAAGCATTTTTCCCCATTTCAGCAGGTGAAAGCTCTGGCTGTGCAGGCAGGCACTGAGCTGTGCCTATGGAGTGCATTGGAAAACACTTCCAAATTTCCCCTCCCTCCAAATTTGCTGTACTTGTTCCTCCTTGATTCTGTATGGGAGGTAATGGAGCTTGTCTGAGAGCGGGAGCTCCGTGGGTCTCGGGTGCTCCCCTGGGTATCTGTTCACTGGAGCCCTCAGAGAGATGCCTTATTGAAATTCTGTCTCTTCCTGGAATTATTTTGAGGGAGGCAGATGAGTGCTGTGGAAAAAGGCTCTCTTATTCCCCAGAGATTTTTTTTTTCCATTCAAAAGTTGGTCTAAACCAGAATCTAAATCTCTGATATCCTCTTACGCTGCTTAGTTCTGGATCACTATAAAATCTGAATTGATGCAAGTCTGACTTAGGGTCCAAATACAACTTCTTCCCTCAAAGAACCACTAATGGTGAGGCACACATTTGTGGGGACATTGGCCTCTGGATTTCCTGGGATGAGACAGCAGCCGTGGCTTCTTTCCTGCTCCCTGTAAAATGGAGATTTAAGCAGAACCTTTCTGCATTATTGATCAAATTTAGAAACATTGAGGTGTATGAAGCCATTGAATCTCAAACATGTTTTTCATGGGGACCCTTGTAGGGGACTCTGCATCTGCACAGAACTGGTTTATTCCTTCAAGGAAGCCAATTCCCACCTCGCTGCTGGGACCAGTTGCTGTTGCTGCCACATCCCAGCTGCTCTGGTGTGAAGAGGCTATAGCTAATGTCAGTATTTTTCAGGTCACAGCTTGGGATTGGAAAGCATTTTCCATCTTCAAATACTAATTTCTGTGAAGTTACAAAATACCCTTTTATTAAGGAGGTTTGAATTATGTAATTCCCAATTTTTTTGATGGAATGCTGGCAGAAGTTTCATGCTGTGCTCTGAATGTGAAGTCCTGATCTGTGTGTGGGTGCAGCAAGAATCACTGATTCAGGGAGGTGCTGAGGGGCCCCGTGGTCAGCGTTAAGACCATGAGTTGGTAGGAAAATGTAGAAGTTTAAACATTTATGTATTTATTTTGGTGGAACCCTCTGCTTGCCCAGAGTTTCCAGCGTTAACAGAAAATAAAGTATCCCACGTCTTGCAAGACTGAACCTGTTTTGAACCAGAATCTGGCCACCCTGAGCCCTTGGTTATTTGGTGTTTGTATGACCATTTGAAGGGGCAGGCAGACCAGTGTGTGCCATGGTGCACTGCAGGTGACTCCTGTGCCCTGACCACGAGCTCAGCAGGGCTGGAGCACTGTCTGTGGTCAGCCCTGCAGGTTCCCAGGAGGGACGAGGGCAGTGATGATACCTTGTGAAGTGATACATTTTCATCAGCTAAAGCTAAGAAAATGGGATGGCTAGATGTGTTTATTAATTATAATGTGGCTTTTGGAAGTGGAGTTGGGTTTAAATTGAAATGTTGGATTCCGCGCAGCAGGAACGTTGTGTGAGTGACCCGGCCACGTAGAGCCAGTGAGGCTGTGCTGGGCATCTCCCACTGGAGGGTTTGCTGCATTCCTAAGTGATTTGATAACAATTTCATTTAAAAATGGTGCCATGTTCGTTGTGAAAATTACTTGGCTCACGTGTGGTCGCTGTTTCAGCATTACGATACTTTATGCATGTTTATATGTGAGCCAAGGAATGAATAAATCTGCTGTACGTGGGCCAGCAAGCAGCTGTAAATAGACCTTGAAAATGGTGTATCAGTGTCCTGGGACTGATTTCTGTAGACCTTTTGGTAATTTTGTTCACAATTGTTGCCTGGAGAAGCTGTGGCTGCCCCATCCCTGGAAGTGGCCAAGGCCAGGTTGGAGCAGCCTGGGCTAGTGGAAGGTGTCCCTGCCCATGAGAGGGGATGGAATGGGATGAACTTTGGGGTCCTTCCAACTCAAACCATTCCATCGTTCCCTGACAGTCCCTACTGTCAGCAAGCAGCACTGCTGCATTTCCAGACAATGTAGTTGGAAGTTCAGCTGTTTTCCCCCCACTTTATCTCTTATTGCTGTTGAAATGCTAATTAGTGATGTGACTGTTACTATGGAGAAGAGGATAAAAGGAGTAGGGGAATCCTGCTGGAAAAGGTGCTGTGCAAGCACTGCCATCGTGCTCCATAGGGCTGCAGTTCCCATCAGGGGATCCCTCAGTGCCCCAAGGGCTCCTTGGCCTTGGAAAAATCCACGAGGTAGCCATGTGTCTGTGTGTCCTTTACTCTTCTCAAAGGAAAATGCCAGAAAACTTCCATTTGGCTCATCTGGAGAAGTTTACCTGCTGTAGGATTCCTTTCTTTGAGTCAGGACCTTGGGCTTTCACATCTTCCTCTGGGTTTTGGGGTTTATTTTGGCCTGTTCCTTTTCACTGAGGTTCCCAAGACTTCCCTCTGCACAGCTGGAAGCAGCTCTGCCCTGGATGCAGCTGCATTGCTCATCTGGACATCTTCCCTTTGGCTTTTCATTGGGGAGTGAGAGTTTCCCAAAACAAACAAGGCTCTCCCAGGGTTCCCGATCTCCTCCACTGTGTATCAGCCCCAGCTGGCCTCAGAGCCTCTCCTGGATGGTTCTGGGGAGGAACCATCCCTTTGGAAAGCAGCTGTCCAAATCCAGCTGCATCACAGAGAAGTTGTTTGTAAGGTGACGAGCGGCGGTAAAGCATCAAATTGTCACGAGCTCTGCAAGGCAAGAAATGCAGATTTTTTTTCAGTGTAACTGCAGCAGGGGTTGGTCACTGTGTCCCTCGGTGTGGTGCAGTGCTCAGAGATTGGGTGGAACATGGGGTTTTGGGGAACTTGGCACGAGCAGGACGTGGAGCTGGCAGTTCACCCTCTCACCTGTTCAAGCTGACCAGAATAACATCACTGGGGCTGGGGAAGGCCCAGTGCTCCCAGTGCCTCAGGGTGCTCATTTCCATACCTATGGGTCCCTCACCATCCCACTGAGCTCCTCCAGCTTGGGAACGGTGAGGAGTGCAGGTTTTGGGCTTGGAATCTGCCAGGCCTTTCATGTCTGCCAGTTAATGAATGTAATTCCCCTTGGCCTTGGGTGCTGAGAGCTCCTGCTGGTTCCTGCCCTGCATCAGAAATTTCACTTTGGGAATTTGTGGCTGGAAAAACATCCTTGAAAGTACAGCAAGAGCTGGTCCAAAAAAAAAAAAAAAATCAAGGTAGAGCCTTGCAATAGATCCATTGCTATTCAGAGCAAAGGTGTGCTTGAAAAAAGTGCTTGTGCCATGGATAATTCCACGGGGGTTGTTTGGGAAGGTGAATTCCTGGCACAGGAGCTCCTTCTGGCCCTGCCTGTCTCTGGGTTCATGAGCTGCTCAGGGTTTGGGGGAGTGGCACACCCTCACTTGTAAATAAAATGCCTCTAAGCCCACCCAGATGGTTCCAGGAACCTTGAAGCAGGTGATTTTAAAAAACAGCTATCATCAGAAAGTTATGGAAGAAGGTGGATGCTTGGCCGAGCTCCCACTCTTTCCTTTATTCCTCTGTTTGTGCAGAGTCGTTATCAGGAAGTTTATTTGTGGATTAGGCAAGGGTTTGTACTTGGTAACCTTCATGTACTCAAATCCCGTGTGCGTGTTGTGAATAAATTTCACTTGTTTTAATTTTATAATGAACAAATTCCTGTGTTTTTCAGATTACACAGCGTTTTTGGGACTCACCTCTGTTGGATTTTAATATATGTCCTGTGAAGAGCAGCTTTCAGCTATGGAATCGGTAAATATTGACTTTGCTTCTGTCCAAAATTTCTGGTTTATTCCCTCACAAGTGCTTGTGTCTCTGTTGGACTGTTTGGTTTTGCCTTTTTAAAATGTTTTTCTTTATTTTCTGAAATTTGAAAGCAAAAAATTGCAAGTTCTGTGGAATATATAAAAGGTACTAACCAAGAATATTTTGGGAGTTGTCTGCAGTCCTGAGATGTCTTTTTAATTTTGGATAATTTTGAATATAGCAAGTTTTTCTCTGACCTCAGTGAAATAAAAGTGAGCTTTCCTGCGTGGGCAGTTCCAGCACAGGTTTGCCCAGCAGACTGTGCAGCTTGTTGGTACTGCTGAGTATTAAATAATACCTCTTTCTTTCTCTTTGCTTTCAAAACGTTTTGAAAAAAACCCAAAGTCTCTTAAGTTTCCCAGTGTTATGTCTCCTTGTGATTAGCCTAATTGAAACAGATGGCACCTACGTTTCATTTTGGGCAGAGAAACCTCCCAATCTGCTGAGACTACAGTTGGATGCAATGTTAGGATTCAACTTTTTGGGAGCATTAACAGATGCAGAAATAACAGGCTGTGGTAGAGTGGAATTTAGGGGGAAAAATGAGATTTTTGCCTCTGTTTTGTGCGAGCTGGTGGTGGGAGAGGCTGGTGCTGTGCTGGAAATCCCGGTGGTGTGGCTGGAGCTGGAGGCAGGGGTTGTTCTGGCTGGTTTTTTTTTTTTTTTTTTGCTGTGCTGGTGGTTTGATGTGGTGGGAGCTGAGCAGAAGCTGGGTGGGCTCAGCTGGGCAGTGCCTGTCAAGGGGAGCTGCGTGGAGCTCAGGGTCACCCCCAGCACGGCCAGAAATCCCATGGAGAAGGCTCCCAGTGGATAATACAGAGTGTGGCTCCTGCCTTGGGGCCCTGGGTCCTTGGCTGACCTCTGGGTTCAGTGGGATTATTTGTGATGAGGTTGTCAGCACGAGAAAGGCTGCTGCTGGAGAGCTGCTCCGTGTAGTGCAGCCCTGCCTTTGCAGGCTGATAGGTGTCTTTTGTCCTGGATTTTGAGGAAAAAAAAATTAAAAATCGTTGTGTTTAGTGTGGCCATGATAATTTTGAAGTATTCAGATGCAGGCAAGATGTTATTTCAGCTTCCCCTGGTGAATATTAATAGCAGGAGAAGCCTTTCACAGTAAGACAAAGCAGAGCAGGCATCGGTGACTGGTGGTGTCGTTAGGTAATTAAAGTGTATCAGGTGTGAGCCCTTTTCCTGGCGTGTGCAGGAGCTCTGTCCTCCTTCCTGGGAGCTCTGCATGGCCCTGAAAAACCCAGCTCAGCCCTGACATCAATTATAAATCAGGCTGGTTGCTGTTTGCTGCCTGTTTTATTTCGTAGCTGGGCACAAAGGCTTTTCTTTCTGAGTTTTGGAGTAAGTGACGTTCGGCTTTCTGAATGCAGACTGCCCTTTTCAAACTAGGATAACAAAAACTTACCCAAAATTCAGGTGTGTTTGCCCAGCCCTGTTTGGAAGGGTTTGCTTGAAGCAAGCCAGGTCATCACAGAGTCATGGAGTGGTTTGGCTTGGGAAGGACCTTAAAGCTCCTCTTGTTCCAACCCTCACCATGGGCAGGGACACCTTGCACTGTCCCAGGTTGCTCCAAGCCCTGGACTTCCAGGGGTGGGGCAGCCACAGCTTCTCTGGGCAGTGGTGTTTGCTGCTGTTTTTGCTGTTGGCAGCAGGAGTGGCTGCTCCACTCTGGGCTTCTCCTGGCCTTTGGTGGCCCCGCTGCGCCCCAGTGCCGTCACGGCCGGCTGGTGCCACCGTGTTCCCGACACCTTCCCGGGGAAGCAGAGGGGTCAAGGCTTTGTCCAAGCAGCAGCTTTGCTGGTGGCTTTGGCACTGGTGTTTCAGGGAGTTCCTGATGAATATGCAGGTGTGGGATTAAAGGGATGAATGAGGAGCAGAATTGCTTTCCGAGCTGCAGCCGCGCGTTCTGACCTCCCGAGAAGGGCACGATTGTAAAGCCGAGGCCTGGAGTGGAAAAGCAATTACAATACATGCTGCCAGGATTGAATTGTCCTCGGAAAGTCAGATGCTGCAATAATGGGAGCGTTGTTTAGGTGGAACGTGACTTCACTTAACTGCTCGGTGGTTTTGTGTTAATGCTCTGAAACGTGTTCACGTAGGGTTCTCAGGCCTTACTGCTCTGGGGGAAATCGAGCTCAGTATTCCACCAGGAAGGTATTGCTCTGCAGGAAGTGTTCCTCTGAGCTTGCTGCCTTTTTCCCCCCTGGGTTTCAATTCTTGCCCCTTCCAGATCAGAGGGGCTGGAAGAAAACCCTCTGGCAGTGCAGTTTACATTGAGTCTTTAGGGTGCTGGTCATTGTGGAGCCAGGGAGAGCTTTCCATGGGGTCCTGGGGTATGGAAGTGTTGGCTGTTGGGTTGAGAAGCTGGTGTGTTATGAAACAGGGCCTGGGGAGGGGAAGCCACGTACAAGGGGGATTAATAGTCTGAGAAAGCTGGGATTGTTCAGCCTGTGGGAGAGGAGACACTGGAGAGACCTTCAGAGGTTCTTCCAATGCCTCCAGGGGCTCCAGGAGAGCTGGAGAGGGACTTTGGGCAAGGGATGGAGGGACAGGACAAGGGGAAGTGGCTTCCCACTGCCAGAGGGCAGGGATAGGTGGGATATTGGGAAGGAATCCTTCCCTGTGAGGGGGCTGGGGCCCTGGCACAGGGTGCTCAGAGCAGCTGTGGCTGCCCCTGGATCCTGGCAGTGCCCAAGGCCAGGCTGGACAGGGCTGGGAGCAGCCTGGGACAGTGGAAGGTGTCCCTGCCCATGGCAGGGCGTGTGAATGAGATGAGCTTTGAGGTCCCTCCCAACCCAAACAATTCCATGGTCCAATGCAGCATTAAAGCAGAGTTGTGTGGCTTGTGTGGGTTTGCTGACTTCTGCTGGAGCCCTTTCTCTTGGAAAAACAGAGATTTTGGAGGCTCCATGAAGCAGCTGGGTGGCTCCCCAGGTGCGGGTTTGCCCGGAGCGTTTCAGCAGAACCACTTTGGGTTTGTTCTGCTGTTCCCAGCCTGGGAAGGGGAGGTGGGGAACACCCCAGCTCCTGCTCTGTCCTCCCTGTGAGTGAGGGGGGTCTGCACGGCCCTTAGGAGCAGTAAATGTTTGTGTGGCCATGTTCTGAAGGGACACAGTCTAAATTTAACTTTTAAACCCGTATCTTCACTGCCAGCAGAGGTTAAGCAGAGGTGGCTTAACTGTGAGCCTGGAGTTCTTTGTGGGTCAAACAAGCCTTGAATTTTTGGACACAAAACCCTGCTGAGACCTACAGGAAAGAGCTTTAAATCCTTGCCCCTGTCCCCGTGAAAAAGCTGCTTTTTCAGCTGTAATCTCAGCACAAGCATTTGCTTTGAGTGGTTGAATTGCTGCTTTTACAGTTCTCTGTATTTTCCTAGAATTTGTTAAATTGCCAACATTATTCACATGGCACTTTTGGCAGGTGCCACCTACATGCCCTCAATTTGAAGGCACCTTTCAGGAGCAGTGTAGGTAGGGAGGCTCCTCTCTTGCATGTCAGATGTTGGAGAGCGCAGCACTTCCATTAATTCACTTTCCCTGACCTTTCCACTGCTAATAAGCCAAGCTGGAGCACAATGCAGCACCTTAATGAACAGACCTGAGCTGAGCAGGGGCTGCTTTGAAAAATGTCTTGCTTGACTTGTTCGTTGGGTGTAATTTTGGTCCATTTATTCACCATGGCACAGATGAGAGTTCTTGGTGAGAGCAACCCACAACCAAATACAGTCCTTTTTCTCCTTCCTCTAGTGTTTAGAACTAGAGAAAACCTGTCAATAACTGCTTGAAAAGAAGCATAATGGTTGGTTGGGCTTTTTCTCTGAATCTACTTGGTTTTGAATAATTATATTCTCTGGGGGGGCTATATTGTGATCAGAAAAATCTCGTTTTTAGAAGAAATATACTTTTGAGTTAGGATTTTGTAGATTTATATCAGCTAATGTACACTGAAAAAATGCATACTTCTGGGTTATGAATTTGTAGATTAAGATCAACTAACATATAATGCACAGTTAAAAATCATGTTTGCATTTAGGAGCACGTTCATTAAAACAAGCAGACAGTGCACAGGATCATCATTTCCAGAAACTGCCAGCCTGTTATTTCACAGGGAAGACTCCTGAGCCACCCAGCCCGGGTGACACAGGGAGGCTGGTTTTTTTTGGGCAAGGCATCTGTAGCTTTCTGGACCAATTCCTGCTTCCATTGTTGTGCAACGGTGTTCCTGGGTGTGACCTCTTGGGAAAGTAAAAGTGCTGGGGGGCAGGCTGTGGGCTGGTGAGGAAGGTTTTATTTATTTATGGGTGTTCCACAGAGCACCCAAGCACGCTCTTGAAAGTTGTGGCCCCCGCCCTGAGGAAGTGACACTGGCTGGGGAGTGAAGTGGCAGCGTGACACATGCTATGGCTGCAATCCCTTGTTTTCCAGAGGTGTCCATCGTGGTGTGATTAAGTGCAGATGATGCTCTTGGCAGCAGGAGCTGTTGCAAGATGTTCCCACCTCCGGAGCTCGCGGGCCAAAGGCCCACAGGGAGGACCAGGCTCTCTTGCTGCACTTCTGGAATGAAGCTTGGGATGTTCTTGTTCCCTCCCCTTTTGTGTAGGTAGTGGTGATCCTGAGGTTTTGACGTTCAGATCTTGAGTTCTTTAGGATTTAGTTATTTTGGTTCTTTTTAAATGAGGGGAGCGGTTTTGTGTTTAGGGAATTCGTGCCTGCCGCGGGGATGGCTGAGATGCATCGGTGGCTTGGGCATCTTGAGTGGGGCTGCAGGTGGGACAGTCATTGTCCAAGGAGCAGGCCAGCTGCTGGACACCCTGGGAGGTGGCAATGAGGTGGGAATTGTGGCTCAGAGGTGTTCTGTAGCTGGAGATCCCGAGTGTGAATTTATGGAAACCTTGTATGGAAGGCGATTTAGCTGAGCCACCCAAGTGTCTGACACACAAACAGGCAGCTGCAGCCTGGACCTGGAACAGGACATGGAAAAGTGGGAAGTGGTTATTGCAAGCAGAGGCAAAAGTGATGGATCTGCCTCACTGATAGAAGGGGACTTCTGACAAAACCAGGAAACGATTCTGAAAAATAAGTCTAAAATGTTGGATTGCCCCCTCCCTGGAAGTGTTCAAAGTGAGACTGGATGGAGCCTGCAGCAGCCTGGTCTTGTGGAAGGTGTCCCTGCCCATGGCAGGGGTGGGATGGGATGAGCTTCAAGGTCCCTTCCAACCCAAACCATTCTGTAGCTCCATGCTGAGTGTGGACATGGGCAGCAGGCCTCAGCAATGTTTGTTTCCTTGGCTAAATTCTTGGCAGAGCTTTGATTTTGGAACAACGGGAAAACGAGGGCTGAGCTTTGCTGGCTCAGCCTGATTCCTTCGTGGCTTAACGAGATGGACTCGCTCAGGTGTTCCAGCAGGTTTTTTGTTTTTTTTTTTTTTGCTGCTGGGTGTTATCCCTGTTTTATGGTAGCTTGCTGGACTTCTCCAGAAATCCAAAGCTGAATTGTGTTTAGCAAGTTCCTGCTTTAAGGACTGTTTTGATCTTGGGTTGTGACTGGACAGGCTGATTGTTTCCAGTTGCTGGAGACATGCAAGAACTGGGAGAGGGGAGGTTTTGGGTGTTTTGCAGGAACTTGAGGACATGAAGGGAGTGAGGGGCCGTGGGCTGTGCCCAGCATGGCAGAGGCTGCCGGGGGCTGGAATTCCCAGAACTGCTCCCTGTGCCTGGGTGTTTTGGGAAGCTGACACGCCTGGCTTTGGCCTCAGAAGTGGCTTTGGGTTGGTGGACAAACACTGAGAGCTCTGCTTTCCCTCAGAGCTGTTTCATCCCTGGCCTGCCTTCCCCTTCCCACAGCCCTGGCTCGTTCCAGAGCAGGCAGATGGCTGCAGGAGCTGCCTCGGGTGTTTTGGGAAGGCGCAGCCCTTGGGTGAGGGCCGAGGCAGAGCAGCAGTGAGGAAAGTGCAGTTCTGGAGCTGTGGGACTGGCTGAGCTTCCCCCAGAGCAGCGTCTCAGCTGCGACGTTTTTAACTCTTGAATTTGGAACAGACTTAGCAGCTCACCTTTGGGGGTGGGAGCTTGGGAGGTTGTCAATACTATTGCCTGGAACCATCTGTTCCTACCACTAAGTAGCTGCAAAAATCAGTAATTCATTCCTATTTTTTTTTTTTTGGTGGAGCTTGGGTGTAAATCTTCTCCCTTGTTATTTTTATGGGTTTCTTCATTATGGAAGACAAGCATCTCCACGGTGCTGGAGCTGACTTTAATCTTTCATCTAAATTTATTTGAAATTTAAATCCCTGTTGTTATCGATATTAGAGGTTACTTTGGAGCACAACAGCTGTTTCTGGGGAGCTGGGTGCATGGGGCTCCCTTATCAGCCAGGAATGTGCTTGTCACCTTTCTGGATGAACCTCTTGCAGAGGAGCGGGGACAGCAGCCCATGTGGACGGGTTATTTTGGGAAATCGCCACTGTAAATGGATGCTGTGTTTGCTTTTGCAAGTAAAATTGGTCATGGAGTCCTCTATTTTTCATTTCTTTTTGCCCCAGTGAGTTTACAGTCCCGGTGGGCTGGCCCTGGTGGTGCTGCCGTGGAGCTGGTGGTGGTTGTGGTTCTCCTGGGGCACCAAACCCAGCCCTGACTGTAGGACAGGCTCAGAGCACTGCAGATACCCTGTGTTATCCCAGGCTCAGACTTCACTCCTTGGCTTAAAGTGCAAAATGAAGATGAACTGATATCACACAACCGTGTCAGTGTTTGGCCCAGGAGATGCCAGGGACTGGTGTTGTTTTCATTGCAGGTGGTGACACCAGAGGAACCTGGTCTTGGTGTCCCTGCCCTCGGCAGGGGTGGAGATGAGCTTTAAGGTCCCTCCCAATCCAAAGCACTCCATAATTCCATGGCTTTCCTGCCTGAGGCCTGCTGTTTGTTGGAGATTTTACACTCTTCTTTACTGTGTCACTGGAGCTGAGTTTCCCAGGTGTTTATTTTGGTGGTTATCTAAACTTCAGAGTGAATGCTGAGGGTTCTGTCGAGCTGATGTCCAGTTCTCCCAGCATTACACCAGTGGCAGAAACTGGTTTTTGTCTAATCTGAAAGGTTGGATTCTGATGGAGTTTGTGTGTCTGGACTCATCCCAGCGTGCAATAATGTGAAAATACAGCCATCAATTCCTTGTGTACCCCCTTAGAAAATGTTAATGCTTTCAGGCTTTGACGATTTGAGGAAAAGTTGTTGTTAAAAAATCGTTGCAGGGAGGCCCAGACTCCATGAGGCAGAGCCAGGTGGTTTTCAGAGCACATTCCCTGTGAGTGTCCTTGGTTTCCTTGCATTTAACCTTAATTCTGAATTTCCTGGAGGTCTTGACACCCAGTTTGTTTCCCAGTTTGGTGAAAGGTGGGAGGGCAGCTGGAGAACTGGATGTGTTCACGTGCATGTGGTACCTGCAGCTTGGAGGTGGCAAATACTTGAAGGAATTGGAAAAATGAGAGGAGCTGGTCAACTTGATGGATGTGAGTGGGTATGATGGGAAGAGTTCTCTGATTTTGATAATTTTTATCCTTTTTTATAATTTTTCAGCTGACAAACAGGACAGAGATTCAAAGGTCAGCGCTGACTAGCTCTGGTTATTCTCTCCTGGTCCTAAACTTATTGCTGGTGTCATATGAGAAATGTACTTTCTTTTTATGTTGCACAGTCAGAAGAAAATTATTTTGTTGTCTTCAGTAGTTTTTACCTCATTCTTGTAGTCTTGCCAATATCCTGTAGTTGTTTTTTGCAGGAAGCCTTTCAGCGTTCTCTTAATTGGAATTAACTTTTGTAAGAGAAATGCACGTTTGGGTTGAAGATAATGTAGGAAATAAACATTCAGGGAAATTTATTTTAAGTTAGTGGGAAGACATTCATTGGAGAGCTTTGCTTTGGAACTGTAACTTTGGAGAGGTTTAGGGTGATAACAGAGGAATAAACCAGCCCTGCTCCTGAGTCCTGTCTGTGAGTTCCTGTGGAAGGGCAGCTCTGATCCCTGCTCTGGTGACCAGGGGTGTCCTGGGCAGGGCCAGGAGCTGGACTGGATGATCCCTGTGGGTTCCTTCCCACTCAGGATATTCCATGGTTCTCTGATTATTTTGAGTAACCTTAGAGACTGGTAGAGAATCTACTTGTTATTGTCTGGTAAATTATGTTCATTAACATAATTACAGAGTTTTAATGCTACATGGAAGTTATGTGGAGTCAAAATCAAATAGCAACAGGTAGTAAATAATTGGACAAAATAAAAACATGGAAACAAATAATGAAGAGAAATAATCATGTATTCTTTTCCTATCACCAGTCAGGGCTGCAGCTGGATGTAGCAGCTGCCCAGTCCTGAATCCTTTCTTCCTCTCATTTTTAATGCTGCTTTTACAAGAGTCTGAAGGAAATCTCTGTCTAAACCAACTGGTAGCTGCTCCTCTGGGCTTTGCCTTTGGCAAGGTGTCACACAGCTGAATTCTCCTTCCTTTGCTAAATTCTCCTCTCTTTCTCCTTGCAGTGTTTGGTTATTTAGTGCTATAAGGGGAACTTGAATATATGAATTTAGCCAAACCCCCGAGTATATAAAGTAGAGAAACTTCCCTCATTCCCCTGACCTCAAGCTTGCTGAGGTAGGAAGGCATTTAAAACACCCACAGCTCTATGTGCACATGCAGATGTATTTTTAAGTGTCCCCTACTTGAAGGTCATCCACAATTCCAGTTGAAGTGCAGTTTGGATTTCCTGAAGCTGGAGACTGTCCTTGGGGCTGATTCCTGGTCTGCAGGGAGTGTGGGACCCCAGGGTGAGGTTTCATCCCAGTGCTGCTCTGGATCTGCCTGAGTGGAGCAGGTCCAGAGGGGAGCACGGAGCTGCTCCAGGGCTGGGGGAGCTGGGAATGCTCACCTGGAGAGGAGAAGGCTCCAGGGAGACCTCAGAGCTCTGCCAGGGCCTAAAGGGGCTCCAGGAGAGCTGGAGAGGGACTGGGGACAAGGGACGGAGGGACAGGACACAGGGAGTGGCTCCCACTGCCAGAGGGCAGGGATGGGTGGGAGATTGGGAAGGAATTCCTGGTTGTGAGGGTGGGAAGCCCTGGCACAGGTTCCCAGAGCAGCTGTGGCTGCCTCTGGATCCCTGGAAGTGCCCAAGGCCAGGTTGGACAGGGCTTGGAGCACCCTGGGCTAGTGGAAGATGTCCCTGCCATGGCAGGGGTGGGATGGGATGAGCTTTGAGGTTCTCCCAGCCCAAGCCATTCCATGAGTCCATGAGAGGAATGGATGAACATCCCTCTGCCTGCAGGAGCCTTCAGAGCTGCTTCATCTCTTTTTTCCATGCTTGTGAAATGGCTCTGGGCTCGGAGCTGGGTCTGTGTGAGCCCAGGCCACGATGAGACAGAGGATTAATTAGACCTTCAGAAGGGATAACTGCAGCAGAGAGCTGGGCATAACAACAGCATGGAATTCCAGGGATGTGCTCTTGGCCCAGCCAGAGCTGTTCCTCAGTGTCTCATTCCCAAGGCCCCTGGGCTCTGGAGCAAAAGGATGTGCACAAAGAAGCTCAGCTTTGATGGTTTACACACTAAAAGCTGCCAGTGAAGTGATGAACTGTGGGTTTGATCACCTCTTGGTGATGTCTTCTGGTGCTTCTGTCTGTAATTTGGATACCTCCAGGACACTGCCCCAGGCTGAGACTGACCCCTTTGTAATGTCGAATTAAATAATTATATTAAAGTATTAAAATTACCCTCTAATATAGTGATCTTCTGTGCTGTTACCATACAAATTGTATGGTTTTGAGCAGGGACAGCTTATTTAGGAATCCTGTGCTGCCACTGATGCTTCTGCCCTGGAGGATGTGGTGGCTTTAAGGTCAGGTGTCACTTTAAAGTGAATATTTTCATGAGGTAAAAAAAAAAAATCTCCCTGTGCTGAGCTTCCTTTGCTCACAGAAATAGTTTCTGTATTAATATTTAATTTACAGTAGCTCTGAGGAATGAAGAAAGTCCTGGACTTCATTTTTTTTTTTTTTTTTCTAGTCGTTAATGCATTTCTTTGGAACAGCTCTTGGATATAAACAAGGAGGACAGAGTGTCCTGGGCAGAGGAGTGAGACAGTTTGTGTTAAAACCATAAGTGTTCATGGCTTCAACGTTGGAATGTTCAGCATTAAGGATCCATCAGGTACCTTGGAGTAGCCCTAGTTCCCAGTTGCTCTTTTTCAGTCTTATTTTTTTCCCTGGGATTCTTCATGGCTCTACCCCTTGATGCAGATTTAGATGTTTTTGTTCTGAAAACCTCCCGTTCCTGATGCTGCCAGCTCAGAGCTCTGCTCCAGCTCAGGAGAAAGTGGGTTCAGAATTCCAGACACGCTCCTGGCATGGCTTCAATTAAAAGGTGTTGAAAGAGGCTGGATTTTGCAGTTTTGCAAAGTTGGAATTTTTGTCCCTGTTAAAACCTTGGGGATCCCTGGGAAAGGAGCTTGATCCTGGCTTTTTTTCTGCTGGGTGAGGAAGAATTTATACCGTCATCACCCTGCTCTGACCCAGTTATGAAACCCTTGCCTGTAAAATTATTAATTTGGGGACTCACAGCCAGTCCAGTGTGAGAATTCAAGCAGTGGGAGTTTTCCTGGAGAGCCACCTCCAGTTTAGCCATTAAAAGCTCGTGATAAATCCAATGAACTTAGTAAAATATATATTGCAGTGTGCCATGAACTTTCTTCATTACTCTGGAATTAATCAATGACTTGGACTACTTTTTCCCCCCTGCTCGGCCATACTTTCACAAGGTATAATTAAAATAAAAAAAGCTCCAGTTTTCCTTTTTGTTCAACTCTGCTGTTGTTGAACTATGTGTGGTTTGGACTTCAGCCCTCCAGAATGTTGGCAGAAGTTCTTGTCTGGAAAGAAATGGTAATCCTTTTGGGGTTGAAAAACGGGGAAGGAAAGATCGCTGTAGCAGGGATGACTGCAGGCAGAATAAGTAATTTTGCACGTATATACATATATAAACATACATGCACTAACATTTGTGTGATTTTTATATGGATATTCGTAATCTTGGTGCTTTTATGTCAGATTTGCTGATTTTTAGTTTATTGTAGCCATTCCTATTTTTAAACTTTCTATATGAAGCTTAATGGAGTAGCTAAAGTTGCAGATGGAAATTACTGCAATTTCAATATTGCATTTTAATTCAGCTGAGGTGATAAAGTGACCTAAACCTCTTTCTTTCTTTGAATTGCTTCTCTTTTACCTTGTAAGCAGCCAGCAGAAGGCTGTACCTATCCCTGTGGTGCTGTCTGTGTCCTATGGAATTATCTGTGGAGAGGGGAGAGGGAAATGTCCATTTCTTTCAGCTGGAGAGTGATAGCTTGTTTTTTCTTGGTCATGTCAGGAGCACTTGTCTGAGAGCGGTGCTCATGGTTTTGTACCTGCAAGGGGTGATTCTGGAGGTCAGGATAACTTGGTAGATAATTTCACAAACCTCCCGGGATGGGCTTCCCCTCATTCCCCAGCAGAAACCCTGGCAGCAGCTCTCCCAGCTCCTCTCAGAAGAATCCAGTTCTTGTGGAAAGCTCTGTTCCAGCGCAGGCTCGAGTTGGAGTTCTCTCAGTCTAACAGTGTTAACTCCTGTGTTGTTTGTTTTTCTGCCCTTGTTCAGCTCCGTGTGCTGTCGCTGCCCTGGCTGGAGGGACGTGCTGCTGGCCAAGCCAGAGATTCTGGTTGCCCCTGGAGCTCAGCCCCTCTGGGGGACACAGCACCCGAGCCCGGGAGCTTTCCCAGGGCTGTGAGTGAAGTTCAGCTTGGGTTTGCAGGAGGGCTCCTTTGTCCTGGTGCAGGGTGAGGATTTGCAGCCTGTGAGGGAAGTGATGGGGTTTGTGACGAGTGGCCGCTGTGTCACACTGCTGCTTCCCAACGGGCAGGCTCTGGACTGGCTTCAGTGTGGACATAGTGCCCAGAACTGCACTTTGGGGCTGTTTGAACCGTTCACGTGAGGAGCAGGAGGTGCAGATGTCACCGAGGGTTTGGGTTTCGCAGCCCCTTCGGTCCCTTTGTGATTTTGGGTGCCAATGAACGAGGGAGTGTGGAAGCACTTGAACAAAGAATGTCTCTGGAAGTGGCCACTGGTCATTCTGGCACACACTTCCACCAAAGCTGCTATTGTTTTTCTCTTAGTTAAACAACAGTCAGGCTCACGCTGGGGCTTTTTTCTTTTCCCTTGCAGTATAATGTTGGCTTTTATGTGTCCCCCGGGCCCACACCCGGCCGTGTGGTGGGCCAGCACACAGATGCATTGTTCAGGGTCCCACATTCCAGGGAGATCAAATGCTCCTGCACCACATCAGCTGCACATCTGCAACTGCTAAAACCTCTGCAGCCCTGCTGGATCCAGGTGCCATTCAATTCCAGGTTAAAGGCATCGAGAGCTGCTGCTTCTCAGGCCTTTCTGCTGAATTCTGCCGGCTTTGATTCCCTACAGCTGGTGAAACAGTCAGGCTTGGTTCAGGCATGTGTGGAAGAGAGCTCATTTCATGCTTGGAATTGTAATTATGTTCTTTTCTTTCAAGCTGCCAGCGGTAAAAGATGTCTTCCAGTGTGTATTATCTAAATAAGCTGTAGTGTTTAAATGTTTTCTTATTTCATTTTAAGAATGTGGCAAAATAAATTGTGCTTACTCTTCTAGTTTTCGTTCTGGAGCAATTAATTCCCCGTGGCTGCGCCGTGATCCGCACTGGCGGGCTCTGGGAAGCTGCTGTGCTACGCTGCAGTCAGACAGCCCTGGGCAGCAGAGCTGTGTGTGTGGGCACTGTCCTGGCTCGCCCACTTGGCACTGGTGTCACCTGCTGTGTCACCTCCCGTGCGCTCCGATGGCAGGTGGTGTTTGCTGTTCCATCCCAGGCATCTCGTGGAGTGCTGGCTGCTGAGTTTTAGGGAATTCTGAGCTGGGTGATACATCTGAGCAAGGGACGGAGAGTGCAGACACTGACAGGAGAAGGGGGAATGGTTTCACGCTGAAGGAGGATTGATTTAGGTGGGATATTGGGAAGGAATCCTTCCCTGTGAGGGTGCTGGGGCCCTGGCACAGGGTGCCCAGAGCAGCTGTGGCTGCCCCTGGATCCCTGGCAGTGCCCAAAGAGTGGCTGGATGTGACACTCAGTGCTCTGGGCTGGTGTCAAGGTGGGGATCAGTCACAGACTGGACTCGATGAGCTTGGAGGTCTTTTCCAGCCTCAGTGATCTGTGAATTCTGTATCCCCCCAGGAAACAGCTCTTCCCTGGATGTGCTGGGTGTTTGGGAGGGCTTCCTGCACGTGCTGTGACCCAGGGCTCTTCAGAGCCAGGACTTCTCTCTTCCTCGCAGAGATGTTTTTCATACGCAGCTGTTGGAGCTTCTCTGTGAATTTTGGGTGTCTGGAGTCAGCACTTTGACCCGCCTTCCCTCCTCTCTGGAGTCTGTCTGCTCGGCTGTGGTCTCGAGGAGAGAGCCTGATAGCCATTTCGGTGTCTCTGTGATTGACTGGAAGTCACACTGGATAAATCTTTCATGATTGGAAACCACTTAAGCCACGAGGTAGCTGGTGATCACTGGGTATTAGTGGAGAGGTTCTACCAAACAATCAGGGAAAATTGAGTGGCAGAACATATAATTTATGACTTCATCCGAGCTCTGTGGGGGCAAGGCAGTGAGAATCGAAACACTGAAAGAATTATATTTGACAGATATTTTAAAGAATGACTCCAGTTAGTGTCATTTATTGCTGGAATGTGTGGACAGATCCACAGTCAAAGCCCTTGTAGGGGCAGTGCCAAAACCAGATATGAAAGAGTGTGCAAGAAAATGAGAACACGGGATGTGGCCGAGGGCTTGAATTTTCTGACAATGGGCAGAAAGAATGTTCTGAGGGCTTTTTTTCAGACATTTTCCTTAGATAATAAAGTTTACAGATCCTACTTGGTGTTTGCTAAAACTCCTGCCTGAAGGGGATTTGTTGGAGTTTGGAAGTTGAGCAATGAAGGTGTCATCAGTGTGCAGAGACCAGCTGGAGAAACTTCTGGAACATTCTGGACTTTATCTCTAGAATATTTTAATTTTTGCCTAGCAGTGATATATGGCATAGGAGAAATCCATTGCCCTGTGCTGGAATGTGCATTAAAAGTACCTGGGCAGGAGTTTTTCCAGGCAGTGGCAGGTAACAACCCTTGCTCTGAAGGAGGAAATGTTCTAGAAAATATTCTTCCCTCAGATGTTTTGTAGTGGTAATGCCTCTGGAAGTATTAATCTTTCCTGTCACAATTTGGCACTCACTCCAGTTCCCAGCAGGGGTTTCTCAGCTAATCCCTGTCTGGAAGATTTTTCCCTTACCTTACATTAATTTCTGATCCCAGCATCGTTTGAGGGTTTGTGTTCAGCTTAAATAAATACACTCCAGGCTGTCCTGTCGACTCAGGGTTGAACATCAGGGCAGTGGAAGTGCCTGTGTTGCTGGAGCCCTCACAGGTACCACTCACACCTCTCCAGCCATCCCCAAACCTCCATGCCCTGGACTGTGTCAGTGTTATTCCCCCTTATTTGAGACTTTTGGTTTCTGTGCAGAATTCTCTTGCCGTGAGTAGCTCTCTTGGAGAGGAGAGTGGCAGATGTTCTCACTTTAGCCCATGAGTGACAGCTCCTGAGTCAACATCTGCCACGCTGCTGGAACTGTCCCCGAACGCTGCCGTGCTCCAGAGCCTGCCTGAAACTCGCTGGAGCCGGCCGTGCCCGAGTTCCCTCTCGTGTTCCCTGCTCTTGGAGGCAGAGGCAGCTGCTGTTGCTGCTGGGCAGAGGCTGCTGTGGCTCCTGCTCCAGCCCGGAGCGCAGGAATGGCATCGGGAAGGGCCAGCCCTGCTCCCCGTGCGGGCTCGTCCTCGGTGCCGCAGCCGGCCCGCGTGGGCACCTCGGTGTCAGACCCCGTCCATCAGTGCCAGGTCTGCCCAGAACGTTTGGGTTTGGGAAATCTGCCCCCCATGGCACAAAGAATTGCTGTCAGTGAGTGCTGCAGAGGATTGTCCAAAGCAGTCCATGCAAATATTGGGGTTCTTCCTTTATCCTCAGACTTCATCCTTTTTAAATGCTTGTGTTTCCCCTGTTGCTTTCCATTTTGACCAGCATCCTGCTGTGTTCTGTGACTGAGGGTGTGAAGCTGCAGGCCTGGATTAGGGCTCTGTGTTCCACAAACATCCCAGTGTGAACGTGGTCATTCCAGGGAAATGGGTCTGCTGGTTTTCTTTTTGTATCTAAAATTCTTGGGAGCTGAAGTTTCTGCCAAGTCTCTGTGATAGACCTGAGGAGAGGGAAGAAACCCCTTAGCTAATAAAACACTTTTGTTTACCTTTTTTTGGCTTCAGGTTTGTTCAAAAACAGTTAAAAATGAAGTTTTTTGAAGCAGTCATCTTAATTTTAACTTCTAAGGCTTAGTTCACAAGTAGGCAGCTTTGCTTGATTTGTGCTTGATTTTTTCCCTCATCCCAATGGAAGTGAATCTCCTGATGATTCCTTGAAAACTCAAGGTGTTTGTGCTCCCCTCCAGGTTTTGTAGCTTTGGCCTGGCCTGGGGTTGAAAGTGCTAAAGCTTAGTCTTGAATTCAGCCTTATTCTGGTGCTTGTCTTAGCAAGGGTGATTTTGGATTATCTCTCAACCCTGCCATGCCTGGGTGAAGGTTGTGCTGGTCTTTGGAGAGTTTTTGTGGTGTCTAAAGAAGAGCCTTGAGAACTGGAGCTGGCAGTCGCACTGTGGGGGGAGCGTGTAAAATTAGTCTAAAGATAATTTATGGTTACTAAAGCTGCTGCTGAGTAAAACTTTCCAAGGCTGGCTCTGACCTGGCTCTCACCAGTGTAAAACCGAGAACAGTCATCTCAAAGTAACATTTTGAGTTGTGTGGAGGGGAAAGAAGAAAACTTTGCTTTCCCAAAGGCTTCACTGGCTGTAGCTCTGCAGCACATGAGCAGCTCTCCTCTTCCGAGCGTGAACCACGGGGTCACTGTTCCGTTACCTGAGCCCTGACTGGTTTAAACTTGGCTTATTGGCTTAAGCTTGGCTCAGAGCGTAGTGGTTTCTTTACTGGGCTCGTTTTGCAGCAGCTGTGATGTCAGGGTTCTGATAACCCCCCTGGGCTGTCTCTGCAGCCCTGCTCCCTCCCCGCGTTCCCGCAGCCGCGCGCCGGCACCGCCGGGAGAACTTTGGGTCACACCGGGTTGAGCTGTTGGCAGCGACGCTCGCGTGTTGGCAGGAGCTTCCCCAACAAGATGCTGGAGAGCAGGGGAAGATTTCTCCTTGTTTTTGCAAATTAGCAAATGAAACCCTAAATAAGTTGCTAAACTCAGTTTCCTTCTGTTGGGTTAAGAGGAGGGGAGTGCTTGGAAACCTTCGAGATCTTAATTGGCCCGAGCGTGCTAAAAACACCTTCTTTGCACCCCAGGCGCTGCTTCTATCTTTCCAATACATTTGGCTCGTTCAGTGGCAAATCATTTTTATAACACTTGAGAAACTGTATAGCTCCAGAAAAACAGGATGTGTGCCCTGCCTTATATTTTGGATTCGCTTTCCAAGTACTTTTGGGGGTTGCTGAGAGCCCAGCCCTGTTTTGGGGCGTTGGGGCTGTGCCCGTCGGTTTGGCGCTGGTGTGGCGATAGTGACAGTGGTGTCCCTTCACTGAGTGATTTCATGTTGGGGTAACGACTGGTTGTGCTCGAGCACAGATACCCAGCTGGGCTCCCTGGCCCTTCCCTTGCACTGGGTAACGGAATTTCCCTTTGCCAAGGACAGGTCTCTATCAGCTCCCCACCAGGAGCACGCTGAGGTCACATCCAGATACTGTCCCCCTCCCCTCCCAGGCTGGGGACAACGAATTTCTCATTTCTCCCTTGGGCTGATAATGGTGATTCGTCCTTCCCACAGAAAGCTCTGGAAGTTTTTTTTAAGTAGTACAGTGTTGTTCCGAACTGTTTTCCAGGGTTTTCTATGTTAGGTGGTTGGTTTGTTCTTCATGGCTCTGTCCACTTAATTTTACATTTGATTTGGTATTTGAAAACTTACTATTTTAACTGGAGTTCTCTGTGAGCTGCAGAGCTTCAGTGTGTAGTGGAAGTCCTGTTTGTATCTCAATTTGGGCAAACAAGCCATGGTAGGGCTTAAAAACTTGGGAAAGGGTTGGATGGGCATTCAGGGGGATGGTGGGAGAGGGAGGCCAAGGGGGAAGATGGAAAATGTCACTGACAATCAGTTTGAGATGGAGTTCATCTGACAGGACCAACCAGCCAGCGCTGGGAATGCGAGACCATTTCCCTAATAATTAAAGTACCTGTTTGTAACCAGTTTTCAGGATGAAGAACCAAAGTTTGGGCATCTTCTAAGATGTGAGGGTTTTCCTCTGAGCCAGTAGATGAGGTTACCCCAAAAGGGGCTGATGTGCACCTGGAGTGTCCCAGTTCCTTCCTGGCAGGAGCAGAGTGCACATCTGTATATTTAATTCATGCAGTTATTTCAGGGTGGATCTGGAGGTAGGAACACCTTCTCAGAAGGACTTATATTTTCAGTTATGGCAAGAGGATTTTTGCTGCTGTTCTCTTCAGCTGATTATAGCTGAGCAGTGGTTGGAGAGGAGCTGGCTGGGCTGTGGGTGTTCTGTCCCTCCCTGCCTGCTCACCCGCCAGGGACTGCAGAGAATGCTCTCCGTTTCCAAAACCCTCAGTCTCACCTTACATTTTCTTCCTAGTCAGTGTTTTATTGTTTTTAAATAGCATTTCAGTGCTTCAGAGCATAACCACATTACAGAATGTTTTGTCTCAAATACCACATCTGAGCTCTGGCAAAGGTGACCCTTTGGGTCTCTGGCTCAGAGAGACTCTCCTGATCCATTTCTTGGTCTGTTTTCTCCCTTGAATTTTTCTGACTTTCTCCCATTTACTCTTCCGTAGTGACGAGTTACCCGAGATCTTGCTGTGTGTGGTGATTTCTTGCTTTTAGGGTTCCGTGCAGAGAGCGAGTCAGTTTTTACAGTTCCCCAAGGAAGTGATGTGCTGTTATTCTACAGAAACCACTGACATAGCACATTTTAGGCCTGGCCTGCTGACTTGGGATTGCAGTGAGCTTTAAAGTGACAGTAAATCACTCGTGACCATCTGCAGCTGCCGTGGCCCCGGGGATGATGGTGGTGGTGGGGCAGAAGAGGCCACGGCCACCCACTGCTGCAGGTCTGGTGACACCACACCTGAGCAAACGTGGCCTCAGGGCAGCTGTCTTGTCACCCAGAGCCTGTACTGGTGTCCCCAGGGTGCGGGGACACAGAAGCTTCTGAATGGGGGAGAGGGAGAAGCTGGAGAAATGGTCTCAGCATAGGGAATGTGTCTGGTTGAGCCTTTGTAGAATCATGAAATGGTTTTGGTGGGAAGAGACTTTAAAGATACTCCAGATCCCCCCCCTGCTGTGGGCAGGGACCCCTTCCACTAGACCATGTTACTCCAAGCCCTGTCCAGCCTTCTGTCACTTCATCCCACGGGAATTTGGGTGCCTTGGTTCCAGCACGGGCGCAGAGATTGTGGTGTAAAGTGGAGTCCCCCTTGCAGTGCTTCTCCTTCCCTGTTGCCAAACCCCTCCTGGCTTTGGCAGGACAGGCTGAGCCCCGGGCTGGGGAGGCCGGGCAGTGACCGGGCGCTCACCTTCCCGCAGGGACCGGTGTCTCCCCGGGCTGCTGAGCCTCCTCTTCCTCCGGGCTGTGCCGGGAGCGGGGGGCCTCATTTCCTCAGGAAACCAGGCTAAAAATACCAGAGCAGGGCTCGGGGAAGTGCTGCACGTCGTGGGTCTGAGCAGCCTCTGCTCAGCCTGTCCTGGAGCTCCTCACATCCACCCATCTCCCGTTGAACATGGCCCTTCCATTCCCGACGTTCCTCCTGCTGTCCTTGTGCCCCTTCCAACCCTGTCTCTTAAAAACAGCCCTCCCAAATCCTTACTCCAAATACTGCTGTCCTTTTTGGTGGTGGGAGAGCATGCAGCTCAGCGGGAGCTCTCTGTGGAGGGCAGGAAGCTGCAGCTGGAGTCAGAAGAGTGGGCACACAGGCCAGGGAGAGCTGTTGTTTTGATGGGAATGATGCGCTTTTCCTCATGGATGCTGGTGGGATCTGCTTGGAGTCAACGTGGGCTGTGTTTAAAAACAGCAGGAGTGGTTTGTGCAGGCAAGAAGTCAGGGTCTAAAATAGGGGCACCTTGGGTGCCACCACCTGCTGGTCCCTGTCCCTCATCCCTTTGGGGTGTTCCTGCTGGGGGAGGAGGTTCTCCTGCGCCGTGGATCTGCAGTTCCATCACCTGCACCCTGACTGGGATCAGGGAAAGGTGCCGAAGGAAACCTTGTCAGAGGGAAGTGATCTCAGGCAGGAGGTTTGCATGAGGGAAGTGGAGTTCCATGGCTGTTAAAGTGATTTTTTTTTTTTCAAATATTAATTGAAAAACTGGCTGAAATTCTGGCTGTGTTCTCTCCTAAAGCATTTTGCAACATCCCACTGAAATTACAGACAAATTGAAGCCGAAACATTGCATTTTTCCACAAATGTGGCCAGGCTCCAGGACCATAAAAAGAGTTTGGAAAGGCTGTAAAACACGTGTTAAACAATTTTTTACTTGAGGCACCTCTAGAAACATTTATTTTCAAATAAATTAAGTATTTAACTTAAAAAATAATATTTTTTTAAAAAAATACGTATTGGTAATTAGAAGCATTAGAAGCAGAATGTTTCTTCCTTAGCAGATGCATATTAAGAAAGTGATACAGCAACAAATAATAAATGAAATATAGTAAAATTTGGACTATATGAACCAGTGATTGTAATTAGGGATGTTCCTTTCAAAGGCAAATGTTTTGATTTTATTTTTGGGTGATTTTTTTCAGTAGTTACTATACAATATATACTAAACCAGAATTTAAAAAAGAAATTATTGTGAGATATAAAATCTGTGAATAACTGGACTGCACAGAGACCATGTTGTTTTAGGGTCTTTAACTCCTAATCTGGTCAGAGAACCTCAATACTTGATGCTGAGATGAGTTTATGAATTAAACACCATTGTATTTTTGTACAGGCAGGAAAAGTATCTTTAGGGATGTTTAGAAATGATACACTTAAGGTATTTTAATTGATGTAAAATGATGTTAAAAGCATATTTAAGCTCAGCATTATTTGCCAAGGAGGACAGACTTTAGATCTCGGCACAGAAGGTATTAATATAACTCCAATGAGGAAGCAATGGGCACTTCCCATATTTTTGAGTCTAGATGCATCTTTTTAAATTAAAGAGGGTTTGAAGAGTGTGCCTGCAAACTGGAGATTGAGTCAAGCTGTGAAATGCCAGTGATATGTCATGTGTTCTGTATGTATTATTTTCAGTTTTTACAGAGGAGGAAATTTTGATATTTAAACTTTTCCAAATGTCAGCTGGTTCGGCAGAAAATAATCTTCAGTCTCAGTCTCACCAGGAGCTGCGTGTCACCGGGAAACCTCCTGGGAGCTGGAAAACAAGGAAGTTGTTCCAGCTCAGAACAGAGTGCTGTGGGAGAGGATGTAGTTGAGGAGTGGAAAGGAGCTCTGGAAGGTGGATGTTGGGAGTTCTTCCCTCTGTGTGGAGGATGGAGTGCCTTGAGCCAAGCTCCAGAACTCCAGGGCCACATTGCTCAGGGCTTGGAGCAGCCTGGGCTGATGGAAGGTGCCCATCCCAGAAGGGACTGGATGAGCTTTAACATCCCTTGCCCACCCAAACTATTCTATGATTCCATGAGCTCCATCCTTTCCCCACTCCTTCCAAATCTGGCATTTATTGATGCTTGATGGAAGACTTTGGATGACTCCTCAGGCTGACCCTGCATCCAGCCTCCTTGTTGAATGCTCCAGAAACTGCAGGCAGGATGGGGAGCTGCCTTTGGAACTTTGGAAGTGTCATTGGCACTTTGCAAAGCTCCTGCCTGCAGGAGCATCTTTGGGAAAGCAGCTGGAGGTGTGTTCCCTGTGCAAAATGCTGCTGTTATTGTGTCCCATAGGAGCTACCAGACTGGGAATTTCTGTGCCCATTAGTCCCATGTTAGGAAAAATACTCAGTTCCTGCTGACAGCCTGAGAAATCATTAGGATTGGTGACTTCCAGTATTTTTCCTAAGCCTCGGCAGAACCTGACTTAATCTTTAATGAAAACTAGAACCCAGCCTGCTTGAGACTTTATATAGCAACCAGCCCGACCAGTTCTGGTGTCCCACCTCCCTGGGAGGGAGTGCTAAGGAGCTGGTTGGTCTGGATGCTTCTAAGGATGGTATTTAAGGTGTAAATGTGGTTAAATTTTACACATGAAAGCAGCGTTTTAGGCCAGAGATGCTCTGCACACACCCTCTGCAGCAGAGCTGGGCAGAGCTCACAACCCACTGTTCCTTTGAGAAGAGTGAATTCTGCTGATGGCTCTTCCTGACCTCTCTGGTCTTAGGGAGTAACGCTAGGAAAAAGCTGCCATGTGTTTTCTTATGGATGGGGAGTGTTATGTGCTTGTGGTTTAATAGAAAGTGCTTTTATTCTGAGAGGCAGCTTCTGTGTCTTCTTGGGGGATGGTGAAGGACTCTAAAACCTAAAAACTGGGTGGTGGGTTCTGGGTCTGTCCCTCATGAACCCCCAGACAGCTGTGGGGAGTAAATTTCAGCTGCTGAGAGGAGGGATGGGGAGAATTTGTGATAATGAGCTTTGACTTCTACCTTGATTATTTTTTTACCTGCTCTGTCTCCTCACCTTGTTGTGGTGCATCTTCCAACCCTGAGTGCGGGTCACTCGTCGCAGCAGCTCAGCTTGATGGGCATCATCTTCACTTAGTAACAGGGTCAAACTTAGGAGCTGAATATTGGGAAGGAGTTCTCCCTGTGAGGGTGCTGAGGCCCTGGCACAGATGCCAGAGCAGCTGTGGCTGCCCCTGGATCCCTGGCAGTGCCCAAGTCCAGGCTGGACCAGGCTTGGAGCACCCTGGGCTAGTGGAAGGTGTCCCATGCCATGGGATGAGCTTTAAGGTCCCTTCTGACCCAAACCATTCCAGGATTCTATTAAAGAAACTTCCCCAAACTACTTGGTTCCTCAGACCCTGAGAGCTGGGAGGGACAAGGAACCAACAACTCCAAAGGAAACAACATGTAAAGATGACTTTCTGTGGCGTTATCTGTAAATGACAGATCGTTATAGCTGTGAAAATCGTGTAGAAATCCAAACTGGTCACCAGACGTTGCAGAGGTGTCATCAAAAAACTGCTTAGGGAATACAAATATGGATTTTAGAAAAGCTGCTTGGAGAGTATCATCCTGTGTTGTGGAAAAATTCCTTGGGGAGCGTAGTGGGGCACCTCTGAGCCGAGGCACAGTGGGGCAGGTGTGTCTGTCATGGTGGGATCCTTCAGACAGCGTTGTGTGGATAGGATTTGGGTCAAAGCTCAGTTCCAGGTGCAGTGGGAACCCTGGTGGTCTCTGAAGCACCTCTGTCCCACCAGAACCCTCCAGGTACGGTGCAGTCACCGAGTCCCCAGACTCGGGGCTGCTCTGTGGGAAGCGCTGGTGAGGAGGAGGCTGTCGGAGCTCTCCTGGCTGGAAGGCTCTGTCCCAGCAGGCTCCCCTGAGGAGGAGCTGGAAGAGGCTCCAGGAAAGGCACATGAGTGAGGCCGGCTGCCAGCTCAGCACGGTGCCGGCGCACGTCGGCTGTACCGGCACGGCACGAACCGCTCCCGGTCCCGGGGGTCCTGCCAGGGGCTCTTCCTCGTGAGGATGTGATGCTGTCTCACTGCACGGGTTTGGGGCACCGTGTCTGGGAGAGACAGAGAGGTGCATTCCCTGCCGAGAGGTAACGCTCAAAGCCGAGCAGGAGCGACCCAGACACGTGTGGGGCGAGGTGGTCACAGCCTCCCTCTCTGCTCCCTCCAGGAAACCAGACAGGAGGAATTTTTCACATCTGGCAGCAGTGATGCATTTTTAAATTATTTTTTTGTCAAGGCAGAGCAGCTTTACAGTGGTCTGAATGTCAGTTGTACCCACCAGAGTGTTGCGTGCGGTGCCGAGGTGACTAACAGCCTGGGTGGATCACGGTCCTTCCCAGTCCTTCCCAGTCCTTCCCAGTTGGGCAGATCTCCCTCCTCCTGGCAGCGTGGCTGGAGCCCGGCGTGGCTCTGCTGCCTGAGTCAGTGCAGCTGCTCCAACAAGTTGTGGTCCTGGGCAGCAGCGAGGCCGGTGGGGGTGGCTGCAGGGATCCAACAGCGGCGTTCCCATATGGCTTTCATGAAAAACACCTCATTTGAGTCTGGTTTTTGATCTGCTTCCTGCTTAAATGTTGAATACAGAAATATATTTATTGGGGTGGAGGGAATTAAGACCTTTTCTGCATGTTGTAATTTCTCTTACTAGTCTTGGTTTTCTGTAAACCTGTTAAAAAGGATATTTCATGTCAGCTCCTTCTGCTGCAGTCCAGGCTTAAATGCTTCCCATCCGTTGTGCCGGCAGAGCTGCTTGTGGGCCCATTGGAACTGGATTAGAGACAGACTATTTTATTTTTATTTTTAAAAAAGACGATTTTTTTGTCTGTCTGTATTTGTTCCCAGCTGAATTAGTTCTCTGCTCTGATGTGCAAGTGTGGCAGGTCGCTGAAGAGGGTGTAGTCATTGGATGTGGTGGTGCTTTTGGATGAAGCCTTGGGTGTGGTGGGGACTTAAAAGTGGTCTTTAGAGGTGGTGCATTTATTATACACCAGCTGTGGTTTTCAAGGTCTTGGCTCTGTGTTTTCTGTTGTATGAACCACTTGGGTGCATATTTAAAAATACAACAAAAACCCTTAAGATAATTGGATAAATTGGTAGTGTGGTGGCAGAGGAGCTCACCTGGCCTTCCTGGTTTTTGGTGTGTCTTGGTGGGGTCACCTGTCTGTAACTGGCCTGGAATGGTTCCTGCAGGGACTGGGCTTTCTCTTCTATGCTTAAAAATCCCTTATATAGGGAAAATTGATCAAATGGAGTTGGAGCTCTGGGAGATGCCATGACTGGAATTACCAAATATTGTTAGGGTTGGAAGGAGCTTCTGTAGATCATCCAGCCCAAGGCAGGGGCACCTGGAGCAGGTGACACAGGAACATGTCCAGGTGGGTTTGGGATGTCTCCAGAGAGGGAGCCCCCACATCCCCGAGCAGCTGTTCCAGTGCTCTGCCACCCTCCATGGGAAGAAGCTCTTCCTTGTGTTGAAGTGGAACTTGTTCATGGCCATTGCTCCTTGTCCTGTCACTGGGCTCCACCAAAACCAGCCAGTGTTGTGTTGTGAACGTACCAGCAGCGCAAGGCTGCTCTGCCTTCGGGGTGAAGGGGTTTTCCCTCACCTTCCCTACAAATGCTTTCCGTACTTCATCCTGGTTGGCAGTGAAGTTGCTTCTTTGAGACGAGCTTAGAGTTTGGAAGCTGTGCCTGCGTGTCCTTGTTCCTCAGCTGAGCCATGGTTGCAGCTCCATAAACCCAGGTTTGCTGGGAGAAGCGATCCGTCCTGACGGAGCTGGAGCCCGTGCGTGTGGTGGGAGAGCTGGGAAAGAGGGGCAGAGCCTGGAGCACCCCCATGGCCCCCAGCCCGCTCGCTTCCTCCCAGCCTATCGTTGGCATTCCATGTGCATTCATTCTCCCTAGGAATTAACTTGTCCCCAAATCGCGGCGCCGCGTACGCACCGATTTTCCAAGCTTCCCTGCACCTGTCTGATGCGCTTTCCAGCCTCGGCGTCACAAAACTGTTTGTCATTCAGGGGGGACAATGTCCCCTTGTGTGCCGGGCTCCCGGAGGGAGGGGCCGGGCGGGGGCACGGCCCTGCTGGCGGATGGGCTTCCCATGTGAAATGAGACGGGAAGACAAATTGCTTCCAGAGCGGCGTTTCACACAGGCGGGAGCGCGATCCCGCTCCAGCGGCGGCAGCGCCCGCTTGTCACTCACATTTCCCTTATCTGGGTTAAATATGAAAGGGGGCAAATGGGGGTGAAGAGAACACAGGGGAAGAAAAGAGCTTTTCGAGGGCTCCGAAGGCTCTGTTGGCGAGCTGCCGCCCCGGGATCGGCCGCGGGCTTCGATGGCCCAGAGGTGATCCCATACAGATGGTGCACCAAGATCCCTGCTGGAGCCAAGGAACTTCCTGGTCACTTTTGCAGGAATAACTTGGTTCTTTTTCTATGTTTCTTTTCTGGTGAACCTTTTCTGTAGGGTTCTTCTCTTCTGCCTGGGGATATCACAAAACCTCATGTGTGGCTGGTCTTTATGTTGGCCTTTAGGCTTTACTGTAGGAGAATCCAGTGGTTTTTCCCTATTGAGTATCTGTATCTCAAGGTACAACAGTATGACACTAATTTTCTTATTCTGATAAATAAACAGAAATGCCCAGAACTTTAAGTAACTGTACAGTTAAAGTTCAGTGGAGGTGATCAAAAAGGTAAAGTCAAGGCTCCGAATCTGATTTATCTGTATCTTTGGAAAGTACAAGGATTCTCATAAGTTGTTTCCCGATAGTTGAGACTTCAGTAAAGCTTAACACTTTTCATGACCTGGGAGATCTTGACATTTCTAACTTGTCCCAGGTAGAGGCAGGAGCAGAGTTCAGTTGGCTGCTCCATGAGGGAAGAGAGGAGAATTTCCATGCTCTTTGCTGGCCCTAGGAGTGAATCCCAGCCATGGGAGTGAATCCTACTGTACTCAGCACGGTGTGACTTTAAGAGCTGCATTACAATATTTCATTAGTGGCAAGTGCAGCATCAGCACAGCAGCCGGCCCTGTTCCCTGCTGGCAACCCCTGGAATGTGGCAGGGGAGCTCCATGCCAGGATGCTCCCTTCCCGTCCTCTGGGATGCTCCATTCCCATCCTGTGGCCCAGCTGTGCTGGTGGCAGGAGGTGAGTGAGGGCACACCACATTCCCAGCTGGCTGCTATGCCCAGGAGAGTGGAGGGAGAGCTGCCAGGGGAATGGGCAGCAAAGGGAGGGATTGTGGAGAGACAAGGGGTGGCTGCAAGAGTGTAGGGAAGGAGTTTCCACAGAGAGTTTCCAGATGGAATTGTTCAAGGCTGGGTTGGATGAGTCTTGGAGCAACCTGGTCTGGTGGAGGTGTCCTTGCCCGTGGCAGGGGTTGAGGGTTGGAATTTTAAGGTACCTTCCAACCCTAACTATTCCATGGTTCTGTGGTGAACCAACGCTGTGGTCCTGCTCCATCCCACTGGTGAATCTGGCCTTGGAAGCCCGGACAAGTGAGGGCTCAGGGAGTTACCAGACTGTTACTTGTTGTTCTTTGTGTTCGCTCTTGAACCTTTAACACACTCTCATCCCTGGAAGAATTCTAAAAACAGGAGTTGGTGTGGTACATTTGGATATGGTTTAGTGGGCATAGTGGGATTTGGTCAAACGTTGGACTTGATGATCTTGGAGTTCTTGCAGTGGGAATGGTGTGGAGGAGGCTGCCAGGACCTCTCTGTTGTGTGTGATTTTCTCAATCCAGGCTAGAGGAAGGGAAGGAGGAAAGGGAAAAGCTTGTGTTGCTTCTCTCAGCAAACTCAGTTTCCCAAGGCAGTGGTGGATCCGTGGGGTGGTTGTGGGGCTGGGCTGGGGAGTTTCTCAGACACGGAGATGCTCCAGGGAGAAGCCATGTGCTCTGTCAGGGTGTGGGTGAGGGAAAACAGCTCCTGACCCAGGTGTTATCCCGGACACGAGGATGTGCAGCACATCTCATACCCAGCTCTGGAGGGTGGTTTGCAGGGCGGCACTGGGAGAGAGGATGTAGCCAATACAATATTGGGAAAGATGAAAAAACGAGTGGGTGGCATTGAGAAGGAAGAGGAGGAGACAACCCAGACGATGAAGGAAAACAGGATCTTCTGTAAGAGATGAGAATACTGGAAGGAAGCCAGGAAGGAAGCCTGAGAAAATGGAGAGAGCAGTAGGAAGGCTGGTGTTGCTCTGATAATTCCAGCAGGTATTCCTGGCATTCAGCTTCCAGAAATGAGAGAAGTCTGGTCAAAACCAGTGACAGGCACAGAATAATTTGAATATACAAGAGTTAAACTTTTATTCTCTTCCTGTTTTTTCCATATGGGATTTGGTATGAGCTGTTGACTTGAGAAGGAGGGAGCTGACCTTGGGAAGGGCTTTGGGTGCAGGTGGGTGTCACCATGGCAGGAAGGGATTGATCATTCAGATCGGAAGATTCAGGCTTTTCTGTGCTAAGTGATTTAATGGATTTTTCTGTGGATTCTGATGGGGAACTCACTCTTGGAGGTGGTGTGGGCAGAAAACCTCGCGCCGTGTGAATGGTGCCTGAATTCCGTGCTGGGCCCCCCGAGCCGCCCGGATCCCTCCAGCCCGGCTGAGCGCGGCGAGCTGGGAGAGAGGAGCAGCAGCTCCAGTTCCAGCTCCTGCATCCATTGGTTGGTAAAAATAGCTCTGCTGCTGGCGTCAGTGCCAGGCCTCGCATCTGGCTTCCCCGAGCGGGGATCGAGCGGCTCCAGCCCCCTCCCTCCCTCCAGACAGGGTCTGCTGGAGGACACATGGCTGCGGCGGCTGCGCTGCCCTGCCCTCGCCGGCCTTTGGGAAGGGCCTTTGTGCTGGAGGCTCCCTGCAAACCCGGCCCTGGGCCTGGAGTCGAGGGTCGCCCCACCTTAAATCAATCCGTGAGGGAAACCAAAAATTGTCTCCTGCAGCCCGAGGGCTCGTTGGGAGCCTTTTGGGCGTTGGGGGGAAAGGTGAACGCCCGGCTGAGCGTGCAGATCGTGTTTTGCTCCCCTCTTGCGCAGGTTTGCCTGAGTAGGTGTTTGGAAACAGCTTTACGAAGTCGGCTGGTTCAGTGTCGTGATTTCTTTTTTTAGTCTTGCTTTTTTCAGCGTTTAAGCTCTGGAAAACAGGGAGATACCGAGTGCAGGCAGGAATGCTCTCTTTGTAGACACGGAAAGAGACCAAAGCAGCCTTGCAGATTGCTTTGAAAATTTGGTGGTGTGCTTGCAGCTGCTCACCTGCGTGACTGACAGTGAACAGTGAATGTCTTACATCATTGTTTAAAAAATTAAATTATTTGAGCTCCAGCGGGTGTTGCAAAACTGTTCCATACTCAAGCTCAGTGTGGCCACATGGGCTGAGCTCTGTTCCCAGCCTGCCCCAAACCCTGACTCACTCCCTTGCCTGCTGATCAGGGTTTCAGCTGCCATCACACACGTGCCAGGAGGAATAATTTACCCAAAAAAACCTGCTGTGGGTGTTTTCTGCTTTGATGTCAGTCTGTGACCAGCAGTACCTCCTTAGTGGGGCTCGCTCTGCTCACCGTGGAAGGTCCGCAGAGGGTTTCCCTTCCCGCAACACGGGTCGGCCGGGATGGCTGCTGCTACCCAGCAGATGTTCCTTCCGTTTGCAGCCCATAATTCCTCATCTTTCTCATGAGAAACACCTCGAATGGAGCTTCAGGATCTGCTGAGCTCTTCCTTGAGCTGTCCCCTGACCTCCGGAGCACCAGGCCATCAGCAGGCCGGGAATCCTGGCAGTGAACCTCGCTGGGAACTTCCCTCGCTGCTGCTTAAACCAGAAGTATTTTTGTTGTAGTAACTGGACAAATGTTTTCAAGTTATCAACGGTTTTGTTTTCAAACAACTCATGAGAAGCTCCTGGTTTTCTTTTTGAGGAATTCAAAGCAATTGGTGACATAGCTTGTGGAGTTACTAATCTGCTGGCAAATTCCCTGTTTTTAACATACTTGCATTGTGTGTGTTTGTGTGCCTGAATTTGGGAATGCTCGCTTGTTCTTTCTCCAAACTGCCTGCTCTAGGGCCATCATTGCATTTTTATCATAAAAACCTGTTTAAAGCAGAGGAGAAATGAGATTGTATGGGCAGTGTGTAACTCAGGAGTAGTCAGAGGCACAGCCAGGCCAAAGGAGGAGTAAGGAATGTGCCCTGGACACCCACAGGTTCTGAATTTCATCTTTTTGTCCTTTTCGAGGCACAAACCTGGGTGCTCTGTGTCCTGTGTGGTGGAGCTGGCATTGCTGGGTGCTGGGGCGGCCAGGGGTCTGAGACCTGTTTGGCACAGGGGGGTTCCACACCTCTCTGTCACCAGCCCAGTGTGTGCTGGAGGAGCCACAGGGCCACTTTGCACCTTTTTAGAAAGAATTTAGGTCAAATACTGCAGTTGCATGAGCAAAGTCCAAACAGGTCACGAGTGTGATGTTGGGTCATCGCTGGGCCTTCAGCCCTGAACTCCTAGGGGTGAGAACCACCCCTGTATTGGCAGGTTTTTTAGGACTGCTTTTTTTTTGTGAAATTTGGCAAATATCTAATCCCCACAACTATGTCATTATATGCTGTGAGATTTTTTTTTTTTTCTAAGCACTTGAATAATAAGAATTTTGCTTGAATTTTTTTTCTGCCTGTTAATTAAACGAGGCCAGAGTAGCCAAGCCTGGGCTGGGCTGCCTGGGAACTTCTAGGCACCTCATTTCCCATGTTCTTTAGTGGAGGCTTTATCCAGCTGTGGAGTTTGCAGGTAGATTTTATTTTATAAGTTTTTAAAAGTGATTTTTTAAAATTAGATCCTATTCCATAAAAATGAAAGCTCTTTGCGTAAAATTACGTTCTCTTTAGTATTGTCTTAAATTTTTTAGACTGTTGTGATGGTAAGGAAGTAAACCTGATGTGCAGAGAGATAATCTCTGTTCCCTGTGTGCATCATGGAAAGCATAATTTTTCATTTCAGTCATTGATTATCAGCTCCAAAACCTGCTCCATAGCCTGCAAATCCTAAATTCTCAACAACAGAGTTCATAGCTGCTTGTTGGAGCAGTATAATTCAGTCTCAGCTGTTTTTTGCTTTCCTTGTCTGGTCAGTCAGCTTGAAAATTTACCTGTCTGTAATGAAAAAAACATAACTGTACCCTTGTTATGAGGTTTTGCTGTGGTTTAATTTGTTTTAGCTTAGAATTGGGCCTGTGGCAGTCTGTGCTGGAGTGGGGACAGCTCCTGCTGGCCTGCTTGTCCTCACTTGCTTTCCTGGGGTGCTCGTGGGCTCTTCTCCCAGAAATACTCTGCTTATTTCTGCTCAGGTCTGATGGTTGTGGCTGGTTTGAGGTGCAAACCTTCCAGGCTGCCCCAGCCTTTCCCCTTCCTCTCAAGGTGTTTCCTGCCCAGGTAGCCCAGGCCGCTCTGGGGATGGAGTTGGTTGCTGGTGACTAACCCAGCTCAGAAATCCACACCGTTTTTGGGGTGTTTTGCTTCTTGCTGGCTCTTTACCCCGGGCAGAGGCAGACTCTCAGCCCTGCCCATGGCATTAGGCACCCCAGGGCCCCTCACCATGGGTGTGAGTCTGGGAGGTAACGAACCAACGAGCGAGTCTTATCTCCACAGCTCATGGTATTTTGGTTTTTATCTTCCCTCCTGCCTCTTCATTTAGGGACGGTGTTACCCAGCCCTGGGCTTGGCTTTGGGAGCTGCTGCAGCTCGTGAGGGACTTCTGGGGTGTCAGTGGGGCTCAGGGTCCTCCCTGCTCTGCCCACACCAGGACGTGACAGGAGCTGCTGGCAGGAGCTTGGCATTTGCTCTGAGTGGCCCAGCTTTAAAGGAGGTGGTGGAATCTCCATCCCTGGAGGTGTTCAAGGAAAGACTGGATGTGGCACTCAGTGCTCTGGTGTGGGTGACAAGGTGGAGGGGACCAGTCACAGGTTGGACTTGATGACGCTGGAGGTTTTTCCCAGCCTCAGTGATTCTGTGAAGAATTTGAGTATTTAAACTGAAAAGAGTGTGTGCTATTGGAAGTGATGCTTTGGAGTTAGAGGAACTCGGATGGAAAAGCAGCTGGTTGGTGTTCCTGCTCAGTGTAGAAGTTGTATCAAACTCAGACTGCTCTACTGGCTCATAGGGGCTTTTAGGAGCTGGTTGAGGCTTTAACCTACCCTTGCAGCAGCAGAATCTGTACAACTCGACTCCAGAATAATTTCTCCTAGAAACTGTGGGCTTTGGGAGTTGCAGTTGTCTGATTTTAATTTTTGTTTATTTTTTAAGGATCACATTCGTGTGCTCCTGCACCACATTTACCACGCCATCAGCTGCTTGTAATTGCTTCCAACTGAAACCAAACAGCGAGTGCTGTGGTGGAGGTAAAATGCTATTTTATTTCAGGAGGAGATTGGGGAATCTCTGGGTAAACAACCCAATTCAGCTTCAAAGCCTTTTCAGCCCCGGTGCATTGTTCCTCCTCGGCTGCGCTGCCTCGCACCCTAATAAAAGTGGAAATCAGGAGTGGGGGGATGGGGAGGCAGCAGAAAACACAAGCTGAGAACTGGAGATCAAAAGGACAAACAGAAGCAGAAGGCAGGGAAAGGGAGGCACAAAGAGTCACAGCTGAGCGTGCGGAGCCTGGGAGGGATGGAGGAGAGACAACAGCTATTAGAGGAGGCCGGGAACAATGGGCTGAGCAGAGCCCGGGTTTAGCTTTCATTTCAGTTTAACAAAGCTGCTCCAGCAGCGGAGCTCCACGGATGCTGTGCCCTTAATTCATCTTGAAAGTTGTTGGCTTGCTGCTCGCCGGGGCGCGGGCTGGAGAGGTGCTCTGCCGTGGTGGCTGTCCCCTGCTGGATACAAGGATCTCTCTGTGGATGGGCCCTTTGGAGGGCCACAGTGATGGGTGTTTTTTCCCAGTTCATACTGTGGCAAAACATGTCTCAGTTTGAATTCTTTTGGGTTATAGAATCATTGAATCCCAGAATGGATTGGGTTGGGAGGGACCTGCTGTGGGCAGGGACTCCTTCCCCTATCTCAGGTTGCTCCAAGCCGCCTCCAACCTGGCCGTGGACACTTCCAGGGGTTGGGAGTCCACAACCTCTCTGGGCAACCTGTGCCAGGGCCTCCCCACCCTTATTAATAAAGAATTTTTGGTTGCTGAGAGTTGGAGAGGGGGGACTGTGGGAACGAGCCCACAGTGGCTCTGCGCTGGGAATGCTCACACAGCCCGAACGTGCGCCCTGAGCTTCCCCAGCTGATTAAACCAGTTCCCAAACCTGGCAGCCTGTGAGCAAACCCAGCTTTGTTAGTAAAGCCTCCAGGCTTTCGGGGCAAGTATTTATTGTAACAATTTCTACTGGCTGAGGAATGAGGAATATTATTTCTGTGGAGCTGGCAGTACGTGTTGCTGAGGCGAGAAGCCTGGCCCTTGGTGTGGTCCCGTTCCGGCTGCACTCCGGCACCCGTGTCCTGGGAATTCCGTGCCCCCGGCATGTGGGCACACAGGCTCAGTCCTGCCTTCTCCGGCTTAGTGCTGGAAGCTGCTTATTCCCTCTCCCCATCTGCCTCGCTCCACTCGGGGCTGTGGGGGCTGACCTATGGCAGCCCCTGGTCCTGGGGTGCCCCCGGATCCATGAGATCCCCAGGGAAGGAGCGGGGTTTATCCAGCAGATGGGGAGGCCATTCCTCAACCTTGGAGCTGGATTTGGGAGGTTTTCATTCCTGGCCTGATTCCGGGGTGAGGGCCATGCCAGGGAGGTGGCTGTGGGTGTTGGGAGCCTTCCCCTTGGCCAGAGGAGTTTCTGGAGCTCGGTTTGATTGCGAAAAGAATGGCTGGGCAGGTCAATGCTGCTGTATCCTGCTCCTCCCTTGCAGCCCGTGTTTGCTTTCCTTTGTTTGGGTCCCTTCTTGCTCTGACTTGTCTCCCTCAGCTGCGCTGGCTGCGGCTTTGCGGGGCGAACGCTCTACCTGGGAGCTTAATTAAAAGGAGGGAAGATGTATTCCAAAAATCCCTGGCTTCCTCGTCTGCGTGGAGCGTGTTGCTGAGCTGGTGGCGGGGAGAGGAAGCGAGTGCAGCGTTCAGCTGACAGAGCATCTGAATCGCTGGTTGGGGCCCCGGAGTTCAGGAGGGGGAGGGAGAGTGAAATGGATGCTGAAATCCTGAATCTGCTTCTTAAATTTCCTCTCTCCCTGGAGAGGGAGGGAGCGAAGTTCAGCGCGGCGTGTTTGGCTTGGCTCCCTGTTACCTGCTGTCTCCTCCCGAGCGGAGCGCTTGTGGCAGGGATAAAGGATGGAGGTTTATGGTGGGAGAAAGGACTTTTTCCTTCAGCAACATTTGCTTGTTTGTGGTGGAAACGCATTAAAAAAAATAATCCAGCATTATTGAGGAGTGAGTGGGCGAATCACTGCATCAACTGCCATGGTAACTCCTAAAGGGCTTCACCCAGAGCTGTCAGAGCTGGATTTTTAGTGCCGGAGTGACTTTTAATGTACAATCCTTTCCAGGCCATTTAATTATTTGGTCTCCTCATTTAATAACAAAACAACACAAAACCCCTCTTCTCTGAACTACCTTCTCATTGATCTTCTCCTCTTTGACCTGAATTCATCTGAGCCGTGGGGCCCTGAGTCAAGCACTGCACCGGTGTTTGTGTGCAAGGATTGTGTGTGCTGCTGCTTGTGTAGTCATGGAATCGGGGAATCGTGGCACAGCTTGGTTTGGGAGGGACATTAAAGCCCATCCAGTGCCACCCCCTGCTGTGGGCAGGGACACTTTCCACTATCCCTGGTTGCTTTAAGCTCCATCCAAGCTGGCCTTGGACACTGCCAGGGATCCAGGGGTAGCCACAGCTGCTCTGGGCACCTGTGCCAGGGCCTCAGCACCCTCAAAGAGGATTCCTTCCCAATATCCCACTAACCCTGCCCTTTGGCAGCGGGAAGCCATTTCCCCTTACCCTGTTGGAGAGACAGTCCTTGTAGAAACAATCTTGTGGTGGTCTCAAGCCCAGGAGGTGGTGGGGGGACCTCCCTGGGAGCCCATCCCGTGGCAGGAGGCCAGTGGTTTGGCTGCTGTCCTCCTGCCCAGTTCCTTTGGCAGGGTGGCCCAGTGCTCCTGGTGGTGTAGGGAGTGGTGGGGACCCCTCCATAGCCTCAGCACCCCGTTCTTCTCATGGGAGCCATCTCTTCTTCTCATGGGAGCCATCTCATCCTACCCAGCCGTGGCAGCAGCGTGGGGAGCCTGGGTGTGCTGGGTCACCCAGCAGGAACGTGGCACCCAGGAGTGCCCCAGCCCTGCTTTCATCTTCCATGCCTGGGTCTGCGTGGGGGCCCTGTGATGGTGGGGAGTGTCTGTGGAGGACATGTGGTGCCTGTGAGGCCGCTGTGTTGCTCACCAGGCTGCCCTGGCACATGAGGGTCACCATGCAAACCACACCCAGCCCAGTTGTCCTCATTCCTGCTGCTTTAGATGCTGCCACAGGAGGAAAGTTTGGGAAGGAGGGCATTTAGTGCTGAGACATGGCTGATGAGGTGGCTTTGGGGAGCCTGCCATGGATGGACTAGGCTTGGGAGGTCCCTGGGCCTCATGGTCCTGTGGATGGGGTGTCTCTGGGTGTGATGGGTACACCGGGATCTGGGTGCTCAGAGATTTTGGGGTGTTTCCTGGCACAGGGTTCCAGGATGGGCTGTAGCTGCATTTGGAACCTCTGCATGAGGAAACCTGGGATTCTGGTCATGGCCCTGGCAGCTTCCTCTGCAGCACCACCCATCTTAGCTTTGCTCAGCATCCCAATGGAGTTTAAAATGGTTTCATCCTGAATAATTTATCTCCCAGAGAGAGAGAAGAGAGAGACACAGTGGAGGGAAGCGGGGAGGGGAGGGCTGAGCGTGAGCAGGGATGGGGGCTCACCCGGAGCAGCGCTGTGCACTGCTGGGCTTTGTTGCTCCCGGCATTTTCTGCTGAACAAAAGCTCTGGATCCCGGGTAGAGGCTCCCGTGGGAGCCCTCCTGACCCCTGACCTGCCCTCCTGCCACCTCCAGCACCTCTTTGTCACCCCTGGTGAGCCCGGGCGTGACGCTCCGTGGTGTGGCCGGTTCGGCGGAGCAGGTCATGGCTTTACTACGGGTTGTGAGCTTTCCTAAAGGGTTGCACACTGGAGGCAGGGCTGCCTCCCTCCCCATCGTCCCTACACGCTGCCCTACTTCTCGCCGGGCTCAGCCAGCTCTTGCTGCAGCCCTACAAAGAGGTTTGAATGCATTAGTTTACATGGAATTAATCTCCAGATTCCAAACATGCTTTCAAGCTGGTTTGGCCTTATTTTCCTGCAAAAGGAGGCCAACTCCGTGTTGTAGGCAGGGGCTGTTGTAAGTGAGGGTTGAGCTGGAGCGGGGAGAGACCAGCACAGGCACCATATTCAGGCCATTAAAAGGAATTTTTGGCTCATGGACAAAACAAATTGAAAAATCTCCTTCTTTGTCACCACATTAGCAGTGATGGAAAAACAGAGCAAGGTTGTGGGGAGATCCTGCTGGTAGCCACTGCATCTTTCTGAAGGGATTTGAGCTTCAGGTTTTGATAGGAAAATAATGAAATAATTTAAATATATCACAAATGATTGCATAGAAAATAGTGGGTGAGGGGAAGGATGGAAAAAAGTTGTTATTGGGGATCAGGAGAAACTGGAACACTGAACTCTGAGGTGAAGTGCTTCCTGCAACAGGTTGGTCTGAAATTCCCAGTGCTCCTTTGTCTGCTGGCAGAGCGATGCCGGCCGGGGAGGGAACGAGGAGCTCAAGTGCTCCTGGGATTTTTTTGGATAGCCTGTCATCCCTGAGAAAGGAACAGTTGTGTGGGGGTGGGGAGTGTCGTATTCAAAAGTGGGTGAAATGGAAATGAGCCAAAATTCTGCAAATTTATAAGGAGCAGCAAACAGAGATTTCTTTGAGGAAAGGTCGGAGCGTTTGTTGTGAGCACAGCCCTGGTAGGAGTGTGCGAGGAAATGGAAACTGTGCTCCACTCTGCAGGGCTTTTTTCATCCTTTAGCCAGGCAAAGATACACAAAGCTGCTTATTTTGGGAGGTGGTGGAATGTTTCTGTAATAATTTCAGCAAATTTTGGTTCACATAGAGCATCTGTAAGAGCAGCACACCCCCAGCTTCATGGAGTATTTTCTTTGTGGGGAAAAAAATTGCTTTCCCTTGAATTTAATGGCTTTAAGCTGACAGAGGACAGAGGTGGGATATTGGGAAGAAATTCTTCCCTGTGAGGGAAGTGAGGCTCTGGCACAGGTTGCCCAGAGGAGCTGTGGCTGCCCCTGGATCCCTGGAAGTGTCCAAGGCCAGGCTGGATGGGGCTTGGAGAAACCTGGGATGGTGGAAGGTGTCCCTGCCCACGGCAGAGGTGGAATGGAATGAGCTTTAAGGTCCCTTCCCACCTAAACCATTCCAGGAGTCTATAAATTTGAAAGTGGTTTCACCCAGAAGAATCTGTGCTGGGTTTGATTTTCCTCCCTGTTCTATATCCCACATCTGCCAGCTCCTGGTGCCAGGCTCATGGATGAACATCCCAAGGATACCTGTCCTGGCTGTGCATCCTGTGGAAGCCACGCTGGGCAGAGCAGAGGAGCTCACAGTGCTCAGCCAGGAGAAGATGATTAGAGAAGGAGCTGGGATGGTTCTCAGGAGGGAAGGGCTGAGCTGAGTGCAGGAATAATGCAGGAATATCCCCGCGGGGTCCTCGCAGCGCACCTGGGAGCTGCTGGATTGCTAACAGCTCCGCTTAGGACTTCATTTTGGGCTGACAATCCTTTCCCCTTGTTGACACGGAGCGTGTAGAAGCATGTAGCGTTTGAAACACAATATGCAAAGCACAGTGTTAGTAACCGACTCCAGAACATTCCTGCGCTGCAGCGAGGCTGCCCACAGCCTGCGGATTTCATCAGCTCCTCTGAGCTGGCACAGGGAGGACGTGGAAGCGGTGAGCCGGAGTCACAGGAGAGCACGAGCCGTTTGCTTGAGCCATTCCCACAGTGCCCGCTGGACCCTGTGGGTGTTTGCCCTTTCCAAAGGGAGGGAGATCCCAACCTTCTGGCTCTTCCACCGGCGTCGTGTCGCCGGAGCCAGGGTGGAACATTCCCGTGCCGGTGCTGGCGGGGCTCGGCTGCGCTTCCCGGAGCAGGGCGAGGGTTTGGCCACGTGAGGTGGCCACGAGGCGCAGGGAGGTGTCGGTGGTGAGCGCTTGGCTGGTTGCCTGTGGGCAAGCAGAAACCCGAGTTATCTCCAGCAGATAAGCACCAGCAGGAAAACACGGCAGCCTGGTTTGTCTGTAAACAAGTTCTTTCGCAAAAATGTCTGCCTGGGATGACTGGCAGGAAAAGTGAGGAGCCGGGAGCGTGCCAACGTCTGGCTGGGGAACAGGGAGCGTCCGGCTGGCCATGGGAAGGAGACGCTGCAACAAATGGCTCTGCCACTTTAAGCTGAGTTAAAACCCACACTGAGATCCACAGCACTGCTGGGCCCGAGCGCAGCCGCTCGCTACAAATATATGAAGAAAAAGCCACCAAAATAGAAAATGTCATCATCGCTCACGGGGCGGCGAGAGCCGAGCGCAGCGAGCGGTGGCAGAGTGGGACAGGAAGTCTCCTCCCCCTCCCCGGGTAGTGCTGATCAAAAGGATGTAAAGCTTGTTTACAACATGTATGCAAAATCTAGTTGGGAAGAAGTCTGAGGGCTTTGCAGACTGGGGTGCACTAGGAATGAGTGATGTGTTAATGTAGGTTAAGCCCTGCAGGACTGGTGACCCAAAGTCAGAGGATTGTGGAGCATCCTGAGCTGGAAGGGACCCACAGGGATCATTGAGTCCAGCTCCTGGCCCTGCACAGACACCCCAGCAATTGCAGCCTGTGCCTGAGAGCATTGTCCAAAGGCTCCTGGAGCTCTGGTGGCTTTGGGGCCAGGACCATTTCCTGGGGAGCCTGGGCAGTGCCCAGCACCCTCTGGGGGAAGAACCTTTCCCTGATCTCCAACCTAAACCTGCCCTGGCACAGCTCCAGCCACTCCCTGGTCCTGTCACTGGTCAGCAAAGCAGAGATCAGTGCCTGTAAGCAATGGTCACATTGTGCAAAGCAAGAAGAGCTGCCTGTCTCTGTGGGTTACATCCAGTGGGCTGCTTGGAATACCCACTGGAAGTGTCCTGCACCTCTGCTAACAAACACTGGCTGTCAGGAAGTCTTTGTAGTGCTCCAGGTGAATGTCAGGACCCGGTGGGTCTGCCACCCATGGAGTCATTTTCCTTGGGCTGAGTGTTTTGTGTAGCACTGATGCCCAAAGGTAGGAAAGAGCATTTGGCATTGAACAGAGGAAGGTTTCGGAGCTGTTTCAGAGTCTGGAATGAAATGGCAAAGGTGCCTCTAGGCTGGTGATGGATCAGGGATGGACTCTCTCATGTTTGTGTGCACGGAACCAGGTGAGCTCTGCACTCTGAAGTGGCTCTGTGCAGCCTTCAGCCTCACTCACCTCTCTCTGCCTCGGCCAGAGGCATTTCCTTACCTCATCGGGAGTCTTAAGGCTTAATCCATTGTTTGTAAAGCTCCTTAAGATCCTTGTTTGGGAGTGCTGGAATCTGGAGGATTAAAACCAATTTATTTTTGTGTGTCTTGTATAATGTGCATCTCAAAGACTTTCCAAGGAAGGAGGAGTTGTGAGCCGGATGGAGATCGCAGGTCCGGAAGGTAAACACGAGGGAGGAAGTGGCAGGGAAGAACAAAGAGGGAAAAAGCTGAAGGCTGGTTCTCTGTGGTGGAGACTTGGCTGTAAGGACAGTGAGTTTCTAGCCCTGGAGGAAAGGGCTGGATGTAGTAGAGCTGTCTCCCTCTTAATGCCACTTAAAGACCCATCTGGTCTGTGCTGCTGCCTCAGGAAGGGCAGGGCAGCTTTTCCCTTGCTGTGTTTGTTCCCTCTGATGGGGAAGCAGGAACCTCACCTGTCCTCACCCCGTCCCTTTTGTCAGCTCTAAACACCAAATACGCTCATAAGAGTTAATGTCGGTGATCTGCACAAGGGGGATGTTTAAAACCAGGTCTAGGATGGTCAGCACTGCTGCTGTCCCCCAGGGCAGGTGCCACATCTCCAGAGCCTCATGTGCCACGTGTTACAAGTCAGGGAAGAGGTGACCTGGTGCTTTGGACACAGGTGGTGCCTTGGCTCCTGTGGGGAAGCAGAAACTGGTGATTAAATTCTTTCCCCAGGTGCAGGCTGGAGCGTTCTGTGTAGGTGTGTTGCCATCATGTGACCCTTCACATTTTACACTCGGTGTTTTCCCGTGTGAACTTGTTTGGGGTCACAGGACAGGAGTCGTAGCCCAATGTAGGACAAGTTTCTATTGGGATTTCTGGTTTGGGAGCTCACCAAGAGATGTCCTAAAACCTTGTGAGGTTACAAGCATTGGGGCAGTGGTTTCCAAATGATGTCAGAGCACACCTGAGACCCTCAGGATTCTGTTGTTGAAGCCCTATAATAGTACAGGAGCTACAGGAGAGGAGAGCTTGCAGGAGCAGCCATCAGCTGGTGCTGGTGGTACCAGTGGTGTGAGGGGAGGCGTGCGTGGGGCTGGAGGTGCCCGAGCCATTGTTGGCAGGCAGGTGTAGGTGTGGTGCAGGAAAATTCCTGAGGTGTGGCTGTGCTGGAGCCAGGGAGGACGAGCTACCAGTGCCAAGGGCTGGGAATGGGCAGTGCCAGGTCCCGCTGGGAACAGCACTTGGTGGCACTGGGACACGACAGAAGGGATGCTCTGGGTCCTGAGACACTGCTGGTGTTATGTCTTGGTGGGTTCATCCTAAACCCAGCAATATTTGTTGTTCCCAGTCCCCTGGGATCAGAGCACTCTGAGTTAGGGATTCTGGGGGGAGTGGATGGGATGGGCTCCCCGCGTGGCTTTGCGCTCGCAGAGCTAATGGGATTAAAGGAGCATTCACTGGGAGAAGAAAAGAGGCTGGGGGCTTCAGTGGGGCTCAGAAGCCTTGTTTCATGCGTTGGGAGTGGGAAACACAGGCTATTGAGCTTAGCAAGGAGAAAGTTGGGAGCATCTGGTGGGTTGGAAGCCCGGCCGTGCCGACTGCCAGCGCCGGGGCAGGGTCTGGGGGGTGTTTGCCTCCAAAACATCTGCTGCCCTCAGGTTTGGGGTGACCTCACCTGACACCCACCCTGCTCCCCTTGTTCTGGGAGGGTTACAAATAGACACGTCTCTCCTTGCTGGAAGTGGCAGCTAAAGAAATTAAAATCAAAAATGAAGTACCAGATTTCTTAGGAGGGTTGCTAGTGGGAGAGGAGCTCAGGTGTGGCTGTAGCAGCCCTTGCATCTGTAAATATGTAATTAGGCTCTCCTTTAGTTATCTCTTGGTTTGAAAATACTGGCTGTGGTTGGTCTGAATCTGTAGAAATGCAGGAGTTTACTTGGGGAAGTTCTGTCACCTGTTTGCTGAGATCCTGAAGCAAGTCCTCCTGGCTTTGAAAAAGTTTATTAATTTGAACTATTCTCCTATTTTTGGTGTTCCTCACCTCTCTCCCTTATGTCTGTCACTTTCTTGCCTCATCCACTATTTCCTTCTTAAAATCCAGTTGCTTCACACTCCAGCTCCCCTTTTCCTGTGCAGCTGGGCTTAGTACCTGCAGCTCCAGGTGCCTTTGCTTTACTCCCCATGACCAGCACTCCATGAGCCAGCACTTGGTGCTGCCTTCCCTGCTTCCTGTCTCAGCTCAAAGTTATTTAATGGGAACTCAAGGTGCTGTTTGAGCTCTAGAACTAACATTTCCCTCCAAATACATTTTTTTCCTTTTGTTCTGCTTGATCTTGTGACTATCAAGTAGTTTAAATAAAGCTCTTTTTTGTCTCTTGCACCCTCAGCAGTGAAAGATGGGAGCTCTCAACAGGCACCAACATTTTCTCTTTCACACCAGAGAAATAATCCCAAACGATGGAGTTTTCCCTCCCTGGTGACCTTGTGCATCTCCCATCCCCAAGCCATTGCACCGTGATAAAGCAAATGGAATATTGTGCATTTCAGGAGGGTTTTTGAATCCCTCAGGGTTAATCCATGGCACGTGAAGAGCCTCGGAGCAGAGTTTTATGAAGCTCCACTTGCTGACACCGAAGCCATTAGCGGATATTTCAGGTTTTGCTGCTGTCAGGTGTAAACTCAGCAGGTGCAGAGCTCTGGGGCAGAGCTGCTCCAGCAGGAGATGGGCTGGGACTGCTCTAGGGAGGACCTGGGGATTTATCTGACAGGGAATGGAGGCCTGTGTGCTGTTCACGAGGGCTCTGCTGTTGTGGGGTTGGGGTGGGACATGGCTGCGCTCTCTGGCTGAGCTGGGAAAGGAACAGGCAGGTGCTGTGTTCAGGGAAGAGAAACTGGAGGTACAGGATGCATCAGAAATCTGCTACTGATCTGTTGTGAATGAGCAACAGCCAGTTATTCCCAGCCTCTGAGCCCCTTCCTCTGCTGGGATCTGGGGGTTTGTGCCCCTCTCTTTCACTGCTCTTCCCTGGAAGTGTCCAAGGCCAGGTTGGATGGGGTTTGGGGTAATCTGCTCTAGGGGAAGGTGTCCCTGCCCATGGGGTGGAACTGGATGAGCTTTAAGGTCTCTTCCAACACAAATCTTTGTGGGATTCTGTGTTTCAGCCCCCCTGTGCTCCAAACCAACAGGCTGGAGATATCCTTCCCTGCAATATCCCACCACGCTGTTATTGTCCTCTCCTTCTTGACTTCATTATGTCTTGATCTCTGTAACCTGTTTAACATGTGTAAATACTGAAATGAGATTATCTTTAAAGAGCCCTTTATTAAAAATGTACTGACTGTCCTAATCAGGAGAAATGTGCCTGTAGCTGCTTTTCTCTCTGCTGCCTTTCCACAAGTAGCGAGGGCAGGGTGGTGAATCATCTCACCGAGGCGACAGCTTGGGCTGCAAGCTGGGCAGGTTTCTTCACACACCGAGCTGATGTGATGCTCCCAGTGTGGCACGACCTGCACGGGGAGGTGGGCTTGCTCCCATGGGAGGGTCCCAGGGACACGAGCTCTGGCTGTATTTGCAATTTAAACATTTCCAAACCTCACTAATCTGTTGTGGGTGGCCCTCGGTGTGGTGAGTGTGGTGCTGGTGCCCGCTGGGCTGACATCACCAGACTTTTTTGTGTGTGTGGCAGCAGTGCCAAGGGATCTGTGCCTGGTGTCTGGCTGGTCTCTGGTAGATCAGGAGGGTCCCAGTGGATATCCTCATCCCTTCCCATCCCACACCAGCCCCACATCCGAGCAGCTGGAGCTGACGCGGGACCCGTTGTGTCGCTGGGTCCAACCTCCCTGCCCAGGGCTTCACCCCACAGCCCCTCCTCGGGGAGAGGGTTTGGAGCAGAGGGAGGTGGGCTAGAGCCGGTGTGGGGAGCTGGCAGGGCACAGCCTGCCCTGGGCACAGGGGACGTACCCAGGAACGGCTTTGGGCCTTGCGTGGTGGGCATTTTGGGCCCTGCCGTAAGAGTGGTGCGGGAGGGGCTCGGATGAAGCTGCCTCAGATGAAGTGTGTGATTTAATGAGCCGCAGTCACGGGAATTCGGTGTTGGCTGTGTCGAGCAGGGTCAGGAGGGCAGGGGGGCCCTGGAGAGGCAGCCGAGGCCCCAGGGCCACCTGAAGAGCAGCCGGGGCTGCCGTGCCAGAGGTGCCGCCCGTGCCCGTCACCGGGCAGGGATGGCAGAGCCCTCTCCTGAGGCCTTGCAGGCAGCTGTGCCTGCCTCTGCCTGGCTTTCCCCTCAGGGATTGCTGGAAAGTCCCCACGTCCATGTGCTGTTTGTCACCGGGTGAGCAGGGTGGTCTCACTGCTTTTCCATCGGTGTTTATTGTTGGAGCTGAGGAGCCTTTTCCGTACGGTTCTGGTGGAGCCCTCAGCGCGTGAGGATGATCAGAGAAGGGTTTTTTCCCCTTGTAAAATATATTCCAGCTCCAGTTTGTAATGTGGCGAGAGGGGGAGCGAGAGAAGGGAACAACAGCATTAGCGGATGTAGAAGTAGCTGGAATGAGAAGCTTTTGTGCCATTAATAACAGTCCTGGCAGGCAGCCAAGGCTGGGAGTGTGGGATTAGCCTGAACAATCAAGACTGCAGGATCAAAACAAGGAGGCAGGAACAGCGAGGTCACACTGCTGCCATCTGCGCTGCCGCAGTGGTGGGAGGGAGCGGAAGAGGGGGATGCGCTGGAGGAGCGGTGCCGATAGCGCAGGCAGCGGGGGGCCACCGCCCCCGGAGCGGCCCCGCGCCCCTGCCGGGGGCTCCGGCCCGGGGGCTTCACCTCCGGCCCTCCGCAGGCACTTCCCGAGCCCCCGGAGGGGAAAGCGGCTGCAGCGCGGCCGTGTTAGGAAATGGCTTCTGAAAAAAAAAGCACCAGCGGCGCGTTGGGGCTCGGCCGAGCGGCGCCGGGTGGGGGGGTTTGGGATGGGGGGGGGTCCGTGCGGCGGTGCCCGTGGCTCGCCCCAGCCTGTTCGTGACTCCATCTGGTGACCCGGGCGTGGGGAGAGGTCAGCGGCCGCATTGGGCCGCAGCTTTGTGTGTGGGTGAAGGGGCCGCGTCCCTGCCTGGTGTGGGGGCGAGCCGGCCTTTCCGGGGGCTCCACGTGCGGCTTTGCATCGCCCTTCCAAAGGAGCGACTGGAGGCTGCAGCTGAAAGGCGATTTTTGAAGCAGATGGAGGCAAATCTTGTTCTGCTTCACTCTGGCCTCCATCAGCCTTCGCTGGAAAACCTTCCAAGAGTATCAGAGGCAAAAGGATTCGCGTCAGTTGTGCCGCTTCTCCTCTCTTTCTCTCTGACCCAGTAAATCTCGCTGTCCTGTGAATGTAAATACAAAAGCTGAAGCACGAGAGAAGCAAAGCAGTGTCCCACAAACAGCCTCCCAGCTCTTGCTAAAAATATCTCTGTGCGGTGCAGTAACTCCCAGGCATTCTTTTGTCTGACTGCTTTTGAATTCCCTAATTGAAGTTGGTTGGAGGGCAGTGCACCAGCTTCCTGAATAGCTCAGATGTTGATTGTGAGTTAAAAAACAAGAGCAAAATTGTTTTCCCTTTGTGCCGCCGCGCTTTTATTTACCTTCCCCCCTTCCCCTCCCTCATTTTTAATCTCTGTATTTTTTTTTTTTTTTACTTGCAATTTTATTTTGTGAGACAGCCGCATTAAATCCGGCTGCGGGGAAGGGGCCGGGAGGCAGTGAGCAGGAAGACACAGTTTTGGGTACGTGATGCCACGTGCGCCTCGGAGCTGGGGCTCCGTCGGAAACGTCCGGGCTGGCGCAGAGATGCCCTGCAAATGGAGCTTAACGTAGTAGGAAGCATTAATAATATTCCTAATTGCCTACTAATAACTGAATCTGTGGAATTTGGCAGCAATTGGGATATAGTTTTCTCCTGCAATCTGTCCATTCCCTCCAGAAAGAGCAGAGTTGCTTCCCTGACACACAGTAGAAAATCTTGAATTCGCTGGAGGTACTGGAGGGAGCTTTCCAGGTTCCACGTGGCCTCAGACTCATCCATGGAGCTTCCAAGGGTGCTTCCCTGGATGAAAACTGCCATATTTTGGTCCAGCACTCCAGATTTAACAGAGGAAGGATAAAACCAGGCTGTTTCCCTCCTTTCTGCATTTTTTAGTGTTTTTTTTTCATTTGGACCTGGAAACTGAGAAACCCAGGCATTCCCAAAAGGCTGCTGGAAGCACACACAGTGTGTACAGTTGGCTCTCCTGGCCATCCAGGGATAGTTCCTGGGCTCCCATGGGGACAGGGAGGAAAAGTTTGTGACCAGTAATTTGTGATAAGTCATGGGCAGTCCAAGAACCTCCCCAGAATATTGGCATAAGTGAAATAAATTGGAATATTGGGTATATATTGGGTAAAAGGGATGAACCACAAATGCTCTTACCTCTGGCAGTCAGACACAGACATTGCTTTTACCTTAGTAAATTAAAGGTTTGAAATTGTGATGGAGGTTGGAGAGAAGCTGAATCAGATGCTGCTTCAGGAGCCAGAATTTATTCAGGCTCTCCGTGGTGGGAGACATTTCGTAGCTGCTCAGCAGCAGCAGAAAAACAAGCACAAATTTTTCTGTCTTCGGGGATAACTGCAGTGAGGCCTGTGGGGGAGGGCTGTGCCAGGACTGGAATACCTCCCAGGAAAAGCTCCTCATCCCTTGCACAGTGGCAGGCCCCAAAAGTCCCCCAGCACGTGGGGACGGGGCTGGCCTGGGGGGCCCGTGGGGGAGCCAGGCTCCTCCGGCGCTTTCCTTGGAAATGGAGCATCTTCCCGGTCTGCCACACACTAAACCAAGATGCCACACAGAGTGAGAGAGGGCAGCCAGTGAGCCTGGTGTGCTGCTCCTGCTCTGCTTTACAGGAGAATGAGCCTGGGAAGAGCAGAGTCCTGCCTGCACTCACCCTGCTTTTGGTGTGGTGATGGGAACCAGCTGCCAGATTTCACCCCCTTTCCTTGCTGTTCTTCCCACAGGCAAATGGACTCTGCAGCAGAGAAATGCCCTTAGGGATGCCCCATCCCTGGAAATGTCCCAGGCCAGGTTGGACAGGGCTTGGAGCAGACTGGCCTAGTGGAAGGTGTTCCTGCCCATGGGAGCAGGTGGAACAAGATGAGCTTTAAGGTCCTTTCCAACCCCGACCATCCTGGGATTCTTTTTGTCCAAAACCTCCCTTCCTGTCAGTACCTGCTGCTTGTGGGACGTCTGAGCATGGCTTGGTGGTGTGAGGTTGGATCTGAGCTGTGGAGCTGGGGCTGGAGCAGGATCACGGCACCATGGTTGTGTCCCCTCCACTCAGCTCCCAGGTTAATGTTTAACCTGTCTGGGTTTCAGTCCCTGGGGTTGTTTGGTGTTTCAGGGCACTTTGTGTGGCTCTAAGCAGCTCCTTGGAGAGGCTGGGCTTATCGGCTGCGCAGGAATGCGAGGAATTCATGGGGAGGAAGATGAGTTTTCCCCGTTCCCAGTGGAGGGAAACCAAGCCTGGGCAGGTGATGTTTTATGCACACCACGGCAGCTCCCAGCTTTGGGAGCCTCCCTTCACGTTCCACCTGGCCAAAACATTTTGCTCTGACTGTGAACCTTAGAGGGGAGAGAGCTCCAGTGGAAAAGTTGACGCAGCCTTATCTGCGGCGCAGCCTCTGCGATAGAGGAATCCGAGCCCTGGCTTATGTCAGGCTGGAAGCTCTCCCCTTCCCTTCCAGCAAACTGCATTCCGTTGCCTTGGAGCTGCTCCTTCATCGGGGGCACATCCTTCAAGGAGTGTGGTCAAGAATAGGGGCCTGGGTTCATTTTAAATACATCTTGAATTCCCCTATGGCTCTCTTTGTTAGCCCAATGTCTTGTGAATGGTCCTCCTTGGAGTGCCACCGCATTCCCAGCATCCCTCCTCCAGAAACTTCAGCCCTTGCCTTCAGCGTGCAATTATTCTTGCAGGAGTCATTCGGGTCATCTGTTCTCCTCGTGCAGTAAGTGACGCTTCTACCCATGACTGATGCTGAACATAGTTCGGGGTCACCTTACCCAGCGCTCGGTGCCCGAGGCTGCTGTTGCAGTGTGTGTGAACAGGCTCCCAAACTTCCTGCCGGTGGTTTGTTAGCAGGGAAAAAACCCTGGAACTCAGTTTGCCAGCAGTGCCCAGACCCCCTCACTGGCACCGTGGGGCTGTCCTGGCTCAGCCTGGCGAGGGGGGAGCCGCTGCTCCCCTCGCACCATAACCCCCATAACTGACCCGAAACAGCGGCTCCGGGGTCAGGCTGACATCTGGCACCACGGCCAGCAGGGGAGGGAGGGGGAATGCTGGCTGGAAGGGAAGGAGCTGGAGGAGGGGAAGGGAAGGGGGAAGGACAGAGCTGGGAGCTCCTGAAGCTCCAGGGTGAGACATTAAGCAGGAGAAGGGGCAGGATGTAATGCTCAGTGATTTTTGCGAGCGGCCAAGGGCTGGCTCGGGGCTAAGGGCAGCTTGTTTGCAGCGAGGCACTGCAGATAACAACAACAACAGCAAGGGGGGCAGTTAATTGCCATCTCTGCATCACGCCTTGCTCTGTGTTTGTCTCGGGGCAGGATGCGTTTGCAGATGGATTTTGGAAGTAGCCGGGGATCAGATGTGTTTTGTTCTTTGGTTTTGCTCACTGTCGGTGCTTGGTGACACAGAGCTGCCTCTGCCTTCAAAGGCCATGGTTAATGTTACAATTTCCTTCCTGCTATGAGCTGCTGTTTTCTCTGCTCACACCTTTCTGGAGGCCTTTCAGGCTACAGTATTCCCTACTTGGTTTTGTATTACATGGGTCTTTGTCTGGAAGAGTTGAGAGTTGAGAAAAATTTTTTTTTTTTTTTTTTTTTTTGCTTTAGGTACATAAAGGAATAATATTCTGTTCACCTGCTAAAACCAGCCCAAGGTTTCAAGAGGCCAAGCCTGCTGTGGTGTGTTCTGGTGAGGGAAAACATTCCCCCAAGTGGAGAAGCTTTTGCTGCTGAAGCAGAGCTTTAGGGTTGATGGTGTGTTGTCCTGGTCAAAATTCCTCTCCCCTGGCTCTTGGGGTGAGGATTCCCCTGCTCCCAGCTTCCGTCCATTTCTTCATGGAAAGGTTTGTCAGGCATTGGAAGGGGCTGCCCAGGGAGGTGGTGCAGTCCCCACCTCTGGAGGTGTTCAAGGACTGACTTGAAGATGGCACTCAGTGCTCTTGGCTGGGTGACAGGGGTGAGGCTTGGTCACAGGTTGAACTCTGTCTTGGAGGTCTCTTCTTTTCCAGCCTAAATGATCCTGTGATTTTGGAGTTGCCTGAAAAGCCCCCATCCTGTCGCACGCTCTCTGTAGACAAACAGGGCTGTTGTACCTCTGACAGCTGCCAGTTTAATGCTCTGGAGTTGCATTTCCTTGCAGGAAGCTCAACCTCACGAGGCAGCTTAGGACAGAAAATCCAGGTTCCATTAAAAACCATTGGAAATGAGTTCCCAGGTTGTTCTAAGGTAAATCAATAATGCCTGTAATCTCCCTGGCTGGACTGAGTGACCGAGCCAACAGTTCATTTAACCACATTTTATTTTTCTAAAACACTTTTAAAATCATTCCTGTTGATTCTGACTTCTCACTCTGAATTGCTGTTATGAAATTCTCGGGCAGCGTTTGGTTCTGAGTGCTGCCAAAACCTTGGTAATTCCCTCAGCCCCGTGCCTGGGAACTGGAGTCACTGCAGGGCTGAGCCTGCACTGGCTCCAAGGGAGCCACAAAATCCCTGCAAGTTTGGGAGTGGTGCTGGTCTGGAGAAAGACAGCTCCTTCTCAGTGTTGCACTAATGGGTCTTGCTGATTTTTAATGTATTTCTAATCAGCTTTAATAAACAATTTGTCCTTTCTCAGAGCAAATACTCCAAACTTGTGAACCTTCCAAGCTAAATGTGAGAAAAGAGTTATAAATGGTGCTTTTTTTGGTACAGATTTGAGGCTATTCAATGAATTTTTGTAGTACTTTGTCATGATAGTCATCTTTTTGATTCTCTAGGAGCCTTGCAACCAAGTTTATCATCTGATGGAAACTCAGCCTTATTTTATAGCATTGCCAGGTACTGAAATAATGTCTTGAATGGGGTAAGACTTGGCTTGATACAGGGCTGTGGTCTTGGAAAACCTGTAATTCCTCCCCCCCCGGTTATTACTATCAGATTTTTCTCTTTAGCTGTGCACAGAGAAGACAGAGTTGCTGGAACATGATCTATTTTGATTACTAAAAATCTTAGCGCTGCTAATTTAGTCAGTTGGTACGTTACGAACGTAGAGTCTGTGTGTTCAAACTGTTCTTGGGTTTTGTTTTTTTTTTTTTTTACTTAATAAGTTCTCCAGATAGTTGCCATGGAAATAATCCTGGATTCGGGGAGGATGTGAAGGCCCCGAAGATGCGGCGCGGTGGCAGCCGCGTGCGGTCTGCACGTTCTGGGCTTGGCTCGATGACACAACCCAGTGTTGTGACTGGCTCTGGAATGGGAACCAGCTTGTTCCTCCCGTGGCTGTCCCAGTTCCCCCTTTTGGTGTTTTGGGCAGAATCTTCCTGATTTTCGTAGCACAGAAAAGTTGAAGAAAAGGCTCGCTGCTGGTTTCAAGGCTAATTGTTTTTCTGTCTTGTCTTTGCCTGAATCGCACTAATATGAAGAGGTCTGGCTGTTGTTTTTGCCTCACCTGGGCCTCTCTGGGTGCTGGGGGTCTCTGCCAAATTTGGGGAGATTCCCCTTGCTCCACTCCTGGAGCTGTGCTGGATGAGGCCTCAGCAGGAGCCTCTCCATGGCCCCTGTTTGTGCCGCAAGAAGAACAAATCTGCTTCCTCTGGGCCTGAGTTTTCTTTTTCCACAACTTCCTTGTTGTGCAGATGTTGTGTTTTTGGTGAAATCTATGTGTGTGGTTTCCAGGCACCGACATCAGAATGTGTTTTGTGTGGCTTAAACCAAACCTGGGGACTTCTGGCTTGCAGTAAGGCAGCCAATCCTAATTGCAGGAAAATTCAGATTATTTTCTTGGCTTCACAAGACTTGAGAAAATGGCTTATTATTTAAGCTGGAATTGACTTTCATTTATGGCATGAGATGGATATTTGGGCTGTGTGGATCGTCTTGATCTGTGGGGCAGGACCAAGCACTGGAGCTGACAAAGTAGCAACTCATCTTCTTGTACCAGATTTCTGTCAGAGTGATATCCAGGAGAAGCATCTCCTACACTGATGGAGACCCTGAGTCACAGAATTCCAGACTGGTTTGGGTTGGAAGACACCTTAAACTTCATCTGTTCCAACCCCTGCCATGGGCAGGGACACCTTCCCTTATCCCAGGGTGCTCCAGGCCCTGTCCAACTTGGCTTAAGCAGCTACAGATGAAATTTAATTGCATTGATGTTGATATGAGGCCAAATGAGTGACGTATTTCCAGAGTCTAAAGAGCTGTGGTAGGTTTAATTTTGGGCGAACAGTGGAGGAGGTGTGTTGTTAAGTTGTAGTGACAAAGCCTTGGAGAGCTGTTTTCCCACATGGTGACCCAGTACAATGGGACACTGCCCCTTCCTCGGTGGTGAGATACAGGTGGATGAATGAATGGTTTGGGTTGGAAGGGACCTTAAAGCTCACCTCATTGCAGGCCTTGTCTGTGCACTTTAAATTGTAGCTGTAGCAACAGCATATGAGAGATTTTCCTTTCTCAACGTGTATCTGTACATTAATATTTTTTTCTGGAGAGCTGAAGTGCCCTTTCTCCTCCCCCCCCTTATTTGTATCCGTTATTGAGTAGCTCTTGCTGGAATGTGTAGGAAACCATGCAGTGCAGCCTGCCCTTCGCGTGGCACAGAAATGGAGACTGAGATCCTGTGGCTCCGCCACCGTCCCACCTCTCACCCCCAAACACACCTGCCCTGGATCCTGACTGTATCACAGTCCAGTGACCGGGGGAATCTCAAAGGCAGGTTTAAAACAGCCAAGTCAGCACCTTAACAAAGATGACTGAGGCCCCACCAGCTCGCTGTAGACCCCACCTCCCCATTCCTATTCCTATTCCTATTCCAGGCAGCAGCTCTGCATCCTTTTACGCTGCGCTGGGTGTATTAAATTAGGGAGCAGAGTGACAGCTGGGCAGGAGCTGGGAACAATGCAGATAAAGTTGGCTTTCAGTGCTGTGACCCTCTCCAGGCTGCACGCCAGGAGACTATAAATAATTGATAGGAGCAGCCACCCTGGCCAGCACGCTAATGTACCGCGCGGCTCCGGCGGCGAGCGGAACTGCGCTCCCCATTACATCACCCGGGCTCTCCGACCGCCAATGTCATTTCTCTGCTTTTAAATAATAAATTGCACTGGGAGTTGAAACACTCCTTCGCCCCATTCAAGCCTACCAGGGTGTGCAACCACACAAATGAATTTTACAGATGGTAAAATAAATTTTGTATCAAGCTGAAGAGAATTCCTCGTGGGAGGAGTTCAGCCCCGAGGACTCGCCCCTGATCGGCGATGGGTTGTGGGGATCAAAAGCAGCTCTTGGTGGTGTTGGATCACTACTTTGAAACTTGACTTGGGGTCACTGGCCTAAGTTCGCAGGTAGTTTCGGGGGTAAAGTTCTCCGGTGTTGTAAGTCAGAAAATTCCCCTTGGCCGGGGCCGTGTCCGTGAGCGAAGGCGTGCGAGTGGCGCGCGCCGGCTCAGCTTCCGCTTCCAACGGCTGGAGCTTCCCAGCAGTGAGAGCAGCCTGATGTAACCCAACCCTGAGATCTTTCCCTTGAGTCTGTCTGTAACCTCTTGCTTACCCACAGATGTGTGGAGAACAGCTAAAATGTGCTTTGGCTAATCATAGAATCAGAGAATGGTTTGGGTTGGAAGGGACCTTAAAGCTTGTCCAGTCCCCACCCCCTGCCATGGGCAGGGACATCTTCCACTAGACCAGGTTGCTCCAACCTGGCCTTTCCAGACTTTGAGAACAGTGACTCTGACCACAGGGGGACACTTTTTTTGGTGGATCTTTGCAGCTTTTTAAGCTCATTTTTGTGGGGCTCCAAGGATTTTGAGAATATAATTAAAAGAAATAAACCCTGTGAGTACTAGGCTAGAGTCCACAAGCAGCTGGAATTGGGCAGGTTGTGGTGCCTTGTTCCTGATAAATTAGTGGAGAATAAATAGAGAATCAAACCAGAGAGGAGTCAGCTGTTAGTGTGGAAAATATGAGTGGGATTCTGGGAATACCGAGAGCAAGGACCTGCAGTGCGTGACCAGAGCAGCAGGACGCAAAGGTGAAAGATGCTTTGCTCAGCACTGAATATGAAGTAGAGTCACAGAATCCTTTAGGTTGGGAAAGACCTGTAGATTGTTGAGAGCACCTATTCCCCCAGCACTGCCAAAGCCACCCCTAACCCACGTCCCTAAAGTGCCACATCCACACGGTTCTTAAATCCCTTCAGGGATGGTGACTCCACCACTGCCCTCTAAAGATACTTAGGACTTCCAGGAATTATCTGTCCTGTGAGTACATCTTGCAAGTCTCACATTTGTGCTGTGTGACTGAAAAGGGTTGGTTCCTCACCTTCCAGAGAAAGGGACTTAGGGAATGATGATTTGCAAACCAGGAAGTGAGCGATGGCGCAGAGCTGCCTAAGGAAGCGTAAGCTGCTTACGGTGGATTAGATGAGTGCCTGCTTAGCTCTGCAATTAGAGGGGGAGATGGTGTGATAAATCATGAGTAACCAGCTTACCTGTCCCGTGATGTTGTTTATCTTCGGGCACATGTGCTCCAGTTTCCATAGGTGGTGGAGCATCTGCTTTTAAAGGAGTAGGTCTGGAAAAGACAATGTGTTTTCCGTACGGTTTTCTGGAGTTTCTTTGCTACCCTTGAACATCAGGTTTACTCTGCAGTGAAGTTCTTTCCTGAGGACCACATATGGGGCCACACTGCAGGGCTGGTTTGTGTTTTCCAAGAGGTCCTGGGCTCCTGGTCCGTGGCCACAGCCCATGGGGGTGGTGGCACCAGCTCTTCTTGAGCCCATCCCTTGTCCTACTGCTGCCATCCACGAGCTGCCCTGTGGTGGGACCTCATGGGAGGCAGCACAGGCCATAGGAGGGGAAGGTGTTTTCCAGGGGTGCTGAGCTGCAGCAGCATCTCAGCCTTGCACAGGCTCCCAAGAGGATCCTGTGGTCTTCAGCTGCTGTTGTTCACTCCAGCTGCACGGCGAGAACGGCCTGCACAGCTCTGGGGTGTTGCTGACGTCGGTCTGTAAATACTCTGGACACGGGAAAGCTTTTATTGGGCATAATGTGTGAAATACTGAAACTGTTCCTTGCTGATGGTTGAGCTCTGGGTTATCCACCTGCCTGTGCCTCCAGCCAGTCCCTGCCAGCCTTTGGTGCTGGGAGGATGCAAATCCCAGCACCAGCAGTGCCGAGCTTGCTTTTTTCCCATCCCAGGAACTCTGCCATATCCTCCTTGCATCAGCAGTGTGTCCTCCATCTCTCCCAGGTGTACAGCTTAGCAAACACATTCAAAACACTGCAAGATATTGGCCAGCTTTGAAGAACTGGTTGATGGGAGAAGTGATTCTTTTCCAGGAAACCAGTGCAGCCTGTGCATGGTGTTGTAAACAGTGTGACTGTTGTACTGTTGTTATTGGTCCTTTCCCAGGTGATTGTGACAGGTGACTTGTGCTGGCTGGCCCTGGGGAATGGTGTTCCTCAAACTGAAATACCATCTGGAATTTTAGGGTCTCTGTGAAGATCTGACTCTGAAGGCTTGGAGGTGCACAAACTGTGCTATGGATACTGTTATGGAGAGGGGCTTCCAAAATTAGGGAATAGGTGATAAAGATGATCCTGGAATCCCAGACTGGTTTGGGTGGGAAGGGGCCTTAAAGATCATCCAGTTTCACCTCCTGCCATGGGCAGGGACACCTTCCACTATCTCAGGTTGTTCCAAGCCCTGTCCAACCTGGCCTTGGATACTTCCAGGGATGGGGCAGCCACAGTTGCTCTGGGCACCCTGTGCCAGGCTCTCCCCACCCTCACAGGGAGGAGTTTCTTCCCAGTGTCCCATGTAATCCTGCCCTCTCATCCCAGGGTGCTGAGGACACGCTGGTAGCCTCAGCAGGACAGCAGAGAGCAGGAGATGCTGCTGCACTTCCATGCGTGGGACATCCATCAGCTGGTTCCCATACTGACCAGTCCTGCTGGCCCCATCCCCTTCCTCCCCTGTGCCTGCCAGGAACTCCATCCTTCCCTGCAGCTCACCTTCCTGAGCTCGGGAAAGGGCCTGTGCTATTCTTAGCAGCTCGGCAGAAGATGCAGGCAAGAGCCTTTGATGGAGGGAGCAGGAGTAACCATGGCAGTCTCCCGGAATGGGGAACCGTGGATTACAGACATTAAAAGGCATAAAGCAAATAGCAGGATAATCCTTGCTAGTGGTTTTCTAGTGAGCAGAAGGGACTACTTGATTTCCATGTTTAGGTGAGGCACTGTAAATTACCTGCAGTTAAAAAATAATGCTAATTAAATTCAGATGCAATAACGATTAACACTGCTGATCTCAATGCACTGGGTTTCCTTGCAGCTCTAATTGACAGAGAAAAAGCCCCGACCCTACCTGGGAAAAGGAGGGGGGATTCTTGCTTCTGGCTCTGTGCAGGATCCTCTTCCTGGTGCAGTTGTCAAGTTTGCATTTCCCCTTTCCCTGCCTTATTATTTTAATTTTTAATGCAAGGCACTTCACAGAATCACAAAATCACTGAGGTTGCAAAAGATCCCCAAGATCATCGAGTATGACTGTTTCCCACTTTGTCACCAGATCAGAGCGTGGAGTGCCATGTGCAGTCATTCCTCCAGGGATGGAGACTCCACCACCTCCCTGGGCAGCCCCTGCCCATGCCTGACCGCCCTTTCCATGACAAAATTCCTCCTGGTGTCCAACCTGTACCTCCCCTGGCACAGCTTGAGGCCTGTCCCTGTTCCCTGGGAGCAAAGCCTGTCCCCTCCTGTCAGGGAGTTGTGCAGAGCCACAAGGTCCTTCCCAAGCCTCCTCTTCTCCAGGCTGAGCTCCTGTGGTTCCCTCAGCCTCTCCTGGTGCTGCAGCCCCTTCCCAGCTCCATTCCCTCCTCTGGATGCTCTCCAGCAAGATCAGAGGAGCTGGATTTGCCAGTCCCTTTGCCAGTGGCCAGAGCCAGGATCCAGGAGCTGCCCCGAAGCTCTTGCCCGTGTGGCCCTGCAGGTTGCCCGTGTGTGGTGGGTGCTCACGGGGAGCCCCAGCACCTCCCTGCCCTGGGCAGAGGGCACCGTGTGCTCCTCCTTGCCTTGGCTGTGCAGAGGAGAGGGGAAGGAGCCGGCTGGTTTGGGCCTCTCCTGCAGCTTCACTTAGCATGCGAACGGTGTTCTCTGCACGGCAAATTCCGCTTTCAACTTCAGCGAGTGCTGAGGCTCTGCCTAAATGGGCCTGCTAAAGATATTTTTTGACATTTGAAAATCCTATTAAGGCCGTTTCTCCATCTCCCCTCGCTCCCTCCCCGCTGCCAGCTCACCACGGAGGCTCTGCAAAGGTTTCTTTAGGAGGCCGGGTCACGTCCTGCACAACAGGCCTGGGGAATATGGGTCACAACGAGAGGAGGGGAACAAAAACTATATTGTCCTCATGTCTTACGCTGATGGCTGATTGAGGGACTCCCTGAACGGACAGTTTAGGGTCTTAATGAGGTACCAAACATGAGGTAATTCAGAATGTGCCCCTTTCAGGCCGCCTGCTCGGCGCACGGCCGGCCAGGAGCGGGTTCCTCGCTCCTGCTCCTGCTGCAGCTCCTCTTTTCCAAGGGCACAGGCCTGGCAGCACGTCCTTGGAGCACAGTTTGCCATGGTTCCCGTTCCTGACTGGCTCACTGGTGAAGCCCATGAGCACGTTGTTGATTTTCTTATTTACAAATAATTCTCTAAGTTGAAGCTGTTACTCATTGACTTTAAAACGTAGGGCTGGAGGCTGGAGCTGGTCCCTTCAGCCTCATATTGCAGCTTCTCCTCCAGGCTCTGTAAAATTAAATTTAAAGAAGGATTTCTATCAAATCCTCATTTTTCTGGGAAATTCCTGAAACCGAGAGCAGCCTGCAGTGGGACAATCACCAGTTGTGCTGGTAGGTGTGTAATTACCCAGGTTTTGGGGAGCGGGGATGCAAACAAGTTTGCATACATTGAATTACAGGCGGTGTTTTAATAGTATGTTTTTTAGGTCTTGGCTTGGATCCAGAATTTTTTCGTGCTATTATCCTCTATTTACAGCTTTCAGAAATCAGCTGATGTCACTGCACATATGTTTAGAGCCGTTGCTAAGGTGATTAGCTCCAGAATTCAACGCCTACGCAGCGCTGATGAAAGGCTGAGAAACTGCTCAGCAGCGTCTGTTCAGAGCTTTGTCGGCTTCAACTATTAAGAACCATAAAACAATATTACCCAATTTTAGGGTAAATACGTTGGCCTTGACTGATAATCGTGCATCAGGTTCTACAGGAACAGAGGCTTTATCTGGCACGTTTAACGAAGCCTGGGAACGTTTTTCACTGGGAAGGTGTTTTAAAATCACCCAGTTCCTCATTTCCATGAGTCTGTGCAGGGTTGTGAGTTCAGTGTTTCCTCTGCCAGGAGGTGACAATCCAGGCCCAGGCCACATGTCTGCTGTCTGTCCCATGGGCAGGGACACTATCCCAGGTTCCTCCAAGCCCTGTCCAACTGTCACCACCCTCACTGGGAAGAATTCCTTCTCAATATCCCATCCATCCCTGCCCTCTGGCAGTGGAAGCCATTCCCTCTGTCCTGTCCCTCCAGGCCATTGCCCAAAGTCCCTCTCCAGCTCTCTTGCAGCCCCTTTAGGCACTGGAAGGGGCTCTGAGGTCTCCCCAGATTCTTCTTTTCTCCAGGCTGGACACTCTCAGCTCTGTCAGGCCCAGCAGCAGCCAGTCTCTAGTGGAAGTCTGTCCTCTGGAATAGAAATTAGTCCTTTACCTTCCTCTCCCCTTGTAGACAATGATACCAAGTTGGCTTTCTCAGCAGGACTGAGATCCTCTTACCTGCCCAGCTCCTGCTCCCAGAGCAGCAGGAGAATCCCTTTATTGATGGTGGAGAAGCCATGGAATACAATCAAGTTGCCCACAGCCTAGACTAAAAGTGGGCTACCAGGTTACATTTCATAGGTGAAAACTCTATTTTGGTTTAAATGCACATGGAATATCTTCTTTGCAGTTCAAGGCATGTTAATGTCCTTCAAAAAATTCTAAAATTAAAAATCTACCATTTAAACTACAGAAAGATGTAGTTGCAGATGTATTTTTGCCCCAGTCATCTAGTGCACAGTATGTATTGTAGATGTTCACAAGCATTTTTTTCCCTGGGAATTTGCTGCTCTCCCACTGATTATTTTTTCCTTTCCTTTTTTAAAGGAATCTGGCTAAGGCTTGACCTAGTTTGGCTGTCATCACACCGTGAACAGTGCAAGCCTTCACCTAACATAGCTCCCTATATTTTTGTTCTGTAGGCTGTGCAAAAATAGCCACGCACAGCCAACAGCTGGGGGTGAGCAGCAGCACAGGCTTTGCAAGGAGCAGGGCTGGGAAGGTGCTTTGGCATCAGAGATCTTTTCAGGAGCAGGCAGACACTGAACCTGACCAGTGAGACCGAGCCTCAAGGGGGATTGTAAAAGGGCAGGAGGGAGAGGGACTTTGGGCAGGGGCCTGGAGGGACAGGACAAGGGCTTCCCACTGCCAGAGGGAGAGTGCTGGGCTCTCTCCTGCCCTCCCCTCGACCCTGCTCCTGGGCTGTTGGGACATTTAACAGCTCCCACAGAGCCTGTCCCATGGGTGGGTGACATGGGGACCTGCGTGTGGCGGGGGGGTGCAGCCGTGTACGCCCTCCTGGAGATTTGAGCTTTCGCTCTGGGAATCCAAATATAGCTCCGTGTGATCAAGTGCTCGCAAAGAAACGGGAGTAATCCATACTTGGGACAAGTCCAGGGCTTAAAATTCCTAACAGCCTCTTTCCCGGCTCGCAGCATGTCCTGCACTGAAGGCGTTAGGAGAGTCAAGGTCTTTGCTGCTGATGGTTTAATTTGGACAATGAGCATCACTTAAAAGTGGCATTTTACTGCATTCGTTTCACTCTTACTTTCCAAAGAATCCTTGTGATCCATTCAGGCTCCTCCCTTTGGATGCTAATGGACTTCTGCTGGGATTTTGTTGTTCCTGCAAAGCACCAGGGTCCCATGTGCAGGGGCTGGGGCTGGAGAGCTGCTCTGCCCTGAGACAATGCCCCCATTCAGGGCTCGACTCAAGGGGAGGGGAGGGGCAGTTCTGATGGCAATTAGTGTGCAAAGCCGGTCCTAATCGATGCCTTGGCTGGGTGTCCAAAGTGCTGAGCTGGTCCTTCCCTGCAGCACGCTCCTGCACTAAACTAAACCTGTTCCTCAGGCACTTTTTAGAAAGCAAGGAAATAAAATTCCCCAGTTCACATCTCAGCAAGAGCAGAGCATCTACAAGAATTGTGGTGGGAGTGAGTGGCCACAGCTGGTTTGGACCAGCCTTTTTGGAAGTAAAATCTGCTACAAATAGTGCTGGGCCCTCACATCCTTCATCTGTGGGGTGGAGGGACTGTGGCTGTAGCAAAAGGTGTTCCCACGAGATGAGGGCGTTGTGAGGGTGGTGAGGGGCTGCCACAAGTTGTGCAGAAAAGCTGTGGCTGCCCCTGGATCCCTGGAAGTGTCCAAGGCTGGATTGGATGGGGTTGGAACAACCTGGGATAGTGGGAGCTGCCCCTGCCCATGGCAGGGGGTGGAACCCTGGGCATTCCAGGATTCTGTGGTTTAATTTGCTGTTGTCCATCCATAGCAGAGGACTAAACAAGCCATGTTTTGCTGTAAGTCCAATGCCAGAATTTCCAGTATATCCCAGTATTGTGGGATGTGCTGTGTGCACAGGCTGAGTGTGGCAGGGAAGTGCTGCCTGTCCTGCACAGCTCCAGTGTGTCCTGGCACAGTGTGGCACCTGTGACATCCTGCATTCCACAGGAAACCCCCTGGTTTGTCCATATCCCAGTCTGTCCGTACCCTGCTGCTCAGACCCAAAGGAAACAATCACACTTTGTGTTTCACAAGCTGCTTTTAATCTCTTGGCTCAATCCCAGTCACGAGGCTCTGAGGTGAAAGGGCTTAGAGAGCCCAACGTGAATCGTGACCATCCCCATCGGCACCGGGCGGTGGCTGCCAGGGACGCAGACCTGGAGTAGCCAAACCGTGTGATCAGGTGTGCCAGGAACTGCAGGAGGTTGCTCTGCTGCCTGGGAATGGTCTGGAATGCAGCAGGTCCCATGGCAGGAGCAAGAGGCTCCGGAGAACCCTCTCTGATGGCTCCTGGTGGGGTCTGTTGGCCAGTGGCATTTGAACCAGTCACGGCTGATGTGTGACCTGAAGGAGTTTGTCACTTGTGCTGTGTTGTGGGAAGGGCTGTTTGACCTCTTACAGGTGATGGATTTAGCCTGGAAGTGGGAGCTGGAGACCTGGCCCTCAAATCCCACCATGCTGAGCTGCCACTCTTGGGAGCATCAGTATGGAATCATCACAGAATCGTGGAGTGGTTTGGGTTGGAAGGACCTTAAAGTCCATCCTGTTCCTGCACCTTCCACTATCCCACTGCTACAAGCCTCCTCTAGCCTGGCCTTGGGCACTTCCAGGGACCCAGGGGCAGCCACAGCTTCTCTGGGCACCCTGTGCCAGGCCCTCCCCACCCTCACAGGGAAGAATTTCTTCCTTATATCTGATTTGAATTTCTCCTCTTTTAGTTTAAAACCATCACCCTTTGTCCTGTTGCACCAGGAAGGTTTGTCCCCGTGTTTCTCATGGGCCCCATTGTGTATTGAGAGGCCACTTTAGGATTTGCTAAAAAGAGTAAACAATACAATTATTTATAGATCATTGCCAGGTATAATTCCTGCACGGGGGCTACATTCATGTGTCCTTTAAATCTTGAGTCTGCCATGACTGCCTGGGGAGGAACAATGTGCTCAGAGCACATTGGGGATAATTATATGTGGAGTTTTCCTTGGACTTCACACAGTTGTTCCCTTTGGCATAGAAGGTGGGATTGAATGGGAACAGTGAAGCCCCCGTGTGCTGGGGTAGCTGCTGGACATGTTTCCAGCTCCAGCCTCGCTCTCTGATGGCTCAGCACACCCACCCCAGGTGATGGGGCTGGTGCAGCACAGTGGGTGGGGTGGGGTGGGATAGACTTTCCCTGTACGGCACCGAGGCGTTAACATTTTCCTGGAATTTTAAATAAATCTCTTCATGTGCAGGCTGGGTTGTGACTCACACCCTTGGGCTGATGGCAGCAGCAGCGTGGTGAGCTCGCACTAAAATGAGGACAGAACTTAGCTTCTTAAGGCTGGTCACGTGTTGAAGATGCAAAAGGATGTAAAGATGCAAAAAAAAAAAAAAGGATGGGAGAGAAAACCAGCGGGGGGGAAGTGTCCTGATCCAGCAATTTCCATCCATCCAGGGTAATGAAGGATTGGAAGCAACTTCCAGCTCTGGACCTGCAGTGTTCCCTGCTCACACACACTTATGGACACTGTGTTATGGCCCAGAACTAGAAGCAAGTGCTTTTTAACACTAGAAAGGCAGAAAATTGCCCTTCTCGTGGTGTAAAGGTCTTGTCTGTGCTCTCCGAGAAATGTTGAATGTGTCTTTAAATGGAAGAGGGTAGAAATGGTGTTGTGGATGATCTTTGAATCCACTTAGACTACAGAAAACTGTACTGCTGATTTAAAAAAAGGAGAAAAACCCATAAAACCAAAAAGCAGTCTGGATTAAATGTGTTGGTTAATGCTGTTCCTGTAAAACTATGTGGCCAGGTCGAGCAGAATAGGGATATACAGAACACTTTTGGAAAATGTACTTGAGGAGAGAGGGAAAGAGGAGAAAATACAGCATGAATGGATGACTTGACTTCAAATCCCTGCACTTCGACTTAACTCAGGGAAAATAGGTTGTGACAGCGTGTGAGTCATACAGAAACTGCTTGGAAATAGAGGGGAATGTGAAAATACCTTTGGATTTGGCCAGTGGGGACCTGTACCTCCCCAGATGGGCAGTGAGGGAGGAGCATGGGTGGGAATGGAGTATGAAGATCCCATGGAGCACGTAGGTTCCATGAGGAGCCATGGCTGGGTTTGTGATCTGTTGGTGGAGTGGGAGGAGGAGGAGGAGGAAGGCTGGGGAAGCCCTTGAAGGTCACCATGCTCTCCAGCCTTGCAGAGCAGTACAAGGAGCCCTTGGCCGGTAGAAGAAGATGAAAGCATTTCTGTGCAGATCTGTTTATATTGATATTCTCGAGAACATGGGGGATAAAAAGCTCTGGGAAGCACTGGGGAGTTTGTTTTAAGGGCTGTAGATGTGCAGCTGGATCTTGCCTGCCGAAAACAAGGCACAGGGAGGGAGGAGGGTGCAGAAGGATCCACAGGCTCTGGTGCCCCTGTGGCGCTGGGACAGGGGGTGGAGGAGCCTGTCTGGTGAATCAGCAGCCCTGGGTCGGGGTGCTCTGTGCCCAGGCTGGGCCTGCAGGGAGCTGAGTGCTCCTGTGGGAGCAGGTTTGTACAGAAATCTCATCCAAACCAGGCTCTGACTAAGTCCCATTGCCATGGTGCGATGCCAGGCCGGGTTCAGGATGTGGCTGCACCTTGGAAAAATCTTGGGTTCTTGCTGTGAGGTCCCTGTTAAAGCAGTGCTCACATGACAGGCTGCTTGCAGGGAAAATTGAGCTGCTGCTGCAGCACCTGGTGCATCCCAAAGTCCCTGACAACTGCCTTGGAAAGCAATCTCAAAGCCTATCTGTCTTGACAGTGTCTCTTAATGGCTTACTAATAATGCCTGAAGATTTGCTGGAGCTCTGCCACAGCCCTGCTGTAGAATCACAGAATCATGGGATGGTTTGGGTGGGATCTTGCAGCTCATCCTGTTCCACCTCCTGCCATGGGTAGGGACACCCTCCTCCCAACCTTGTGCAGCCTAGCTTTGGTAGGTTCAGAGCTCTGCCTTCCTCCAAACTGAGAACCTCTCAGTTTTCCATGATTAAATTAAATCCCCCCAAACTGGGAGCCTCAGAAGGTGCTTTCCAAGTGCCCTTCAGGAGGCAGGCAGAGCAGGCAGGGAGGGATCTCCTCAATTCCTGGCAGAAATGCAGCGTTCAGGAGTGCTTTGTGGTGGGGTCAAGCCTGTGGGGTTCATTGTCATCTACAGCCACTTCATCATGGGGGACAAGGGGTGGCTTGGATTTCTAAGAGTTAAGGTTGTTGTGTGAACCCTAAAGCAGAAATTCCAGTTCCCTAAACACATTTTGCCATAGCATGGGGTTTATGCCTGTCAGGATGGGGAAGGGGTCGTGTAATGCAGGCATGCAGCACTGGATTAAATTATCATGTGCTACAGGGTATTAAATCTCAGAGTTTGCTCTCATTTTTGGAGGGGAGGGGGATTTCTGGGACAGAGCAGCATCGCTGCCAAGCTGAAGGAGGCTTTTATTGTAAAATAAAATAGGAGTCAGAACACTCAGTGCACACCTGGGTTTTAGTCATCACCAGAGAAGGTTTGTGTACAGCCCTGACAGCTCAGGGTGCTCCAGAGTGTTTGTGGGGGGAAAAGGGACATTGTGCAAGGGAGGCTCAGGTTGGACATTCTCATGGAAGAGGTTGTCAGTCATTGGCAGGGGCTGCCCAGGGGGGTGGTGGAGTCCCCATCCCTGGAGGTGTTGAAGGGTGCCTGGACGTGGCACTCAGTGCACTGCTCTGGTGACAGGGTGGGGAGTGGTCACGGGTTGGACTTGCTGGTCTTGGAGGTCTTTTCTGATCTCACTGATTCCGTGAAAGCAAAAGCAAATGGAAGCCGAGAGCTTTGCTGCTGAGATACTGGGATGGCCAGTTTTACTGTTGGGAGAACACGTGGGTGCAGCCCAGCCAGGCGTGTGGAGAATCCTCGGGCTGAGCAGGGAGCAAAGGCAGCACGAGGCTGGGTTTTACATTTAGGAAGTCCCGACGTGCCGAGCGCTCCGGCGGCCGGGCAGCGCCGGGCTCTGCTCCTGGCCCGTCCTGCGCCGCTCCCCCGGGCTCCGCTGACGCCGTGTTAATAATTACTAGAATGTACTTTCGGGCAGGTTATTTGTTTTCCCTCCTCACGATGTGCAAGAGCGGATAATGAAATTAATTTGCACACTTGGTGAGTTTGCAAAGCCGGCTTCAGCCACGTTGCCACGATACTGCGGCGGGGCCGGCGGTTCCCGGGGCCCGTGTTTGCACAGCCGGGGCAGCCGGCTGCTGGCGTGGGCAAACAGAGCCCGGAGGGAGCTGGGGTGTACCCAGCCAGGAGAAAAGCTCCCTGCAGAGCCAGCTCGGAGCGTGTGGGCAGTAAAAGCCCTTCCAGGCTGTAAAACCCCTTTCCAGCCTGTTAAACCCCTTTCCGACATGGAGTGTTTGATGCTGCTGATTCTAACCAGTTTAGTAGGTCAGCAGCCCAAGGAGGAAATTCCAGTGTTGCTCCTGCAGGTTGTGGAGCTCATGGTGGGATCACGTGGAGCCCATTGGTGAATTCAGATGTTTTGTTGTCGATTGTCTTCAAGTCCTGAGTCCTGTTTATCCCCCAGCCCAGGTGTGTGGTACGTGAGCCTCGGTGTTTTCCTGGGAGCACAGGGCAGTGCTCCCTGGAGCTGGGCAGGTTTCGGTCAGGAGGTGTCTGGTGAAGCTGCCCAGTCTGTGGGATTCTCTGGAGGGGATGGATGAGCTTCACTGTGCAGTGATTTGGAACTGCAGCTCTGACATTGCCATCTCCCTCACCTTGGCTAGGTGGCAAAATCAGTTTGGGACAAGACGTGGTTGGGTTGTTTTCTGTGCCCTAATCCACTACACAGGTAAAGGACTGAGCCAAGAGCACAAAACTCTGCCAAAGGCTGACACTCCTGTTCTGCTCTCAAGGCCCCTGGGGCTGAGCCCTCCGTGGGCTCCCCCTCTGGTGCAGGGGGAGCTCAGTGTGGCTGTGTGTTCCTCAGCTCGGTTCTGCCAGGGTTCCACTCCTGTTTGGGTTCTGGCTTCTGCCAGGGTTCAGCTCCAGTTTGTGAGAAGGTTCAGCCCTCAGATCGCAGGGAGAAGCTGGCTGTGCTCAGCTCTCGAGGCTGTGGTTCCCTTTTGTTTGCTGTGATCCTGCTGGGAGTACCTGTGCCGTGTGCCACATCAGCCTGGCACAGACCTGGGGGACCAGCAGTAAATAGTCCTGCTCCCATTGTTCCATTCCTACCTGGATCCTCATGATCCTGCTCCAAGGCTTGGCTCCATGCATCCCTTGACGTGTTATTTTGGTGTGGCTGCAGCCTGGCTTTGAATTGCTCTTGGGGTAGAGGTTGCCTGTCACTCTGAGCTTATTTTCCCCCTGCCAGGGTCACAAAGCCTGGCTTTGATCCCTCTCTTCTCCAAATTCTGCTACCAAGTGCCACGTGTTCACCCCGGGCTCCTCAGCCTGGGGGAGGCAGGCGGATCCAGCAGGCAGCTGGGAGACAGACCTTGCTTTTTAAGGAAGACAAGGAGGCGGCAGAGAATCTGTTGGGTTTTTTTCCCCCCAGTTTGCCACACGTATGTGTTGTCTGAGCTTTGCCTTTTGGGAGATGCTGGGGCTCCTGGGTTAGCTGTGGTGGGGCTATGCTGGGGACATCTGCAGGGCCACCCATGTCCCACATGGCACGTGTCTGGTCAGGTGCTCCAGGTATTCCTAGAATTACAGAGTCTTGGAATAGTTTGGTTTGGAAGGGACTTCAAAGCTCATCTCGTCCCACCCTGTGCCATGGGCAGGGACACCTTCCACTAGAGCAGGTTGATCCAAGCCCTGTCCAGCTTGGCCTTGAACACTTCCAGGGATGGAGGATCCACAACATCTCTGGGTATTCTCAGGTTTTGGCCAGGGTTGAAGCAACAGCTTTATAACAAATTGTTTTACCAGAGGCCTCATGTCACTTCACTGGGCTCAGAATCATGAGGGGTTCTCAGGTTTTTGTTTTTGGGGACTCATGTGCTTAGAGAAAAATTTGTTAAAGCAGGTCTGTTCTTACAGCTCCTCATGGCACCTTCAAGAAGAGCTCTGTAGAGAAAAGGGAGTTTCCCCCAAAGAAGAACATACCCTTTTTGGTAAATTCCTGTGTCTTTGTATACAACAGAGCTCCTTCAAAAGCTGTGTGATTTGGGAGATAGAAACTTGCAGGTTCATGGGGAATTCACCTTGCTTTGAGTATTTACAAGCAAGCAGCAGGGTTGTGCTGTGCCCAAACCTCCCCTGCAGGCCCCTGGCCCAGGATGGCCCCTTCCCCTGGGCTGTGACGTGCGGCCGGCCGGGGTCCTGGCACAGAGCTGAGCCCGGCCTGTGCTCCTGGCACAGAGCTGAGCCCGGCCTGAGCCTCCTGGCACAGAGCTGAGCCCGGCCTGAGCCTCCTGGCACAGAGCTGAGCCCGGCCTGAGCCTCCTGGCACAGAGCTGAGCCCGGCCTGAGCCTCCTGGCACAGAGCTGAGCCCGGCCTGAGCCTCCCGGCACCGCCACAGCCGAGTCACCGCGTGCTGGACCAGGAATGGGAAAACCGGACGGGAGGTCTGGCTTCTGGAACAAGAAGAGCAGAAGTGGGGAAGGTAACGGGCACGGTGCTTCTCCCCATACACCTGGCAGCAGAGGCTGTGTGCTTTGCTTGGAGGAGTTCAGGCTTTGTGTTTCCCGTGCTGGCTGTGGCACGCAGAGCCCCACGGAAGCACAGCAAGCGCTTTCCTGTCACACAGCTCGTTCAGTAGTGATGGGCTGTCGTCAGCAGCACAGCTCCAGCTGGAGCTCAGCTTCCAGCTCGAGCTGAAACAATCAGGAAATGCACTGTTGGTATCAGTGTGTCAGGGCTCAGGGAGCCACCGTGGCTTTTGGAGTGGTACAAAAAGTGTGGTGACGGTTCTGCTGCTGGGAGCACAAGGGGAGCCAGCTCTGAGTGAGCCCAGAAATGTGCACGGAAACCCTTCCATGGCCCCACCCTGCTTCCCTGCCCTTCCCTCCTGCCTGCCGGGAGCTGTGAATCTGGCTGGAGCCCGGCGCTTGCCCGGCCTCGGCGCTGTGCCGAGCTGCTCCGTGGTGCGTGGTGTGCTTGGGAGAAGGGCTTCCCTGCCGAGCGCTGCCCTGGCACAAGGCTGGAATTTCTCATGGCCCAGGCTTTTCCTCATCTCCCCAGGTGCCTTCCATGCTTACAGAATTCCAGTTTAATGTGAGCTATGAATCAGTCTTTTCATAGAATCATGGAATGGTTCGGGTGGGAAGGGACCTTAAAGCTCCTCTCATTCCACCCCCTGCCATGATCAGGGATACTTTCCACTAGACCAGGTTGCTCCAAGCCCGTTTCAACTTGGCCTCTGTCCATGTCTATTCAGTTGTTGCCCTGTCATTTAAAAGCTGACAGTAACATGGCAAACAAATCCCAGTGCTGCTGCAAAGTGTTCTGTACATGGATCAAATGTGAGTCTGGAATCTGGAAGCCACTGGCCTCAGTGAGAAAGCAGAAACAGGAAAACAAAACTCCTGGGTTTGCAGACCCCAAATAAGAGGAAATCACTGAAGTTCTGGGCTGGGTTTTCCCCAAAGCCTGATGCCTTCAGGGCCCCTGTGTGAGATTTGTTCTGTCTGGACCTTGTTCCTGAATTCACCAAAAATATTTCTGAGGTTCCCACACTGGGAGGAAGCACGAGGATGCTGAGATGGAAAGAAGGGTCCTGGGAAGAATTGTGCAAGAATGGGAGAATGAGGAATGTTTTGCTGCCATTACCATGGATTTTCCTGCTCACAGCTGGGAGAAGATGTTACTTGGCTGTTGCGACATCATGGACTGAAACCAGATACAAACACAATCATCCCAAAACTTTTGTCCAAATCCCCCGAGGCTCAAGCAGGGATTTCACTGGGGGGGTAGCTGGTGTTGCAGAGCCCTCAGTCGAGGGTCTCTCAACTTGAAGGGCCCTGTTGGGTCATGGCACCTTTTGTAAAATATTTTTGGTTTCTCTCTTATGTAATGAATGTGCTTGGTTGTGATCTCCTCTCGGGTTTAAGAGCTTAAGTCATGTGGTTTATTTGTAGTTAAGGCTGTTTCTTGTCCTAGATGTGGACACACTGATAACAAAAACTGGGCAGGACAGGAGTGAGTCTCAGTTGGGTTTTACTGGGGGCTGTGTGTCTGTGCATGTGTGTCCATATGCACATGTATGTACAGAGATGGACACTGGGAAAATGGAGTATTTATGAATTCAGGCAGCCCAGGCTCCCAGGGCAGGTCTCTGTTCAGCTCTGTTATGTCAGAGCCAATTCTGAGTGCCCAGGGGCGAACAAGGCACAGAGTTGTCAGAGATGAGGCCACAGAATGGTGATGCCTGTTCTCATTTAAACAGCCAAAAATGAGCCCAAACGCATCCTTGATCCTGCTCCCTTCCCGAGCCCTCCTGTTGTGCAGCTGAGCAGCAGATGGGACTCGCCGGAGCTGCCACGAGCTTTCCATAGGAGCAGTGCTGGTCCTGCAGCCTCCCCTCGGGACAGGGCCCTGGTGCCAGCAGTGGGAAGATGGACCATGCACAGGTGGGAGAGCAGGGGATCCTCAGCCTGGCCGAGGAGGGAGCGGAGCGAGCCAGCAGCCCCTGCCAGCCCCGCGGCCCCGGTGCCACCGCGGCGTGGGTGACGCAGGTCGCTGCCAGGGCACCGACAGCCACTGCTGCTTCATCTGTCACCCTTTGGTCCGTGATGGTCAGGAATTGTCCGTGCTCGCTTGTTTCTCTGTCTTGAGAGTCGGGTCTGGCTCGTTTCTGGGACTTGGCTGATGCTCCTTAACCCCTTGAGCTGTGCTTGGAAGCCGCAGTCACGGCTCTGTGCTGGGCATGGGGGGGCAGAGCCTAGCTGCCCAGACTGTCCTGGGAATGGAGCTCGTTCTGCACATCTGTGGTGGTCAAATTTTGCCAGGATAAAGCATCCCTGTCTTTCCCAGCTGGTGGGGCCTTGGAGATCCAACTCGCATCCTGGTGAGCTGCAGGTGAAGGCTTTGTCCTCCTTGGACATCTCAGCTCACCAGCATCACGTTTCTCCCTTGTTCTCTTTATGCTGGGTAGTTTGGGCTGCGTTTTCCCTCCCGCGTGCAGCAGCACTGAAAACAGTCATGTGGAGTTGATTACTGCTGTCAGGAGGTTGATGTGCAGAAACTCTGGTAGTGACTGTGTTGGCAGATGTGGTTACAGCTCTTCCCTGGCTGAAACCTGATGGGTGTCCAGCAGAAGCCGAGAGGAGATGGGAGAGGCTCAGAGTCTTCCCTCTCTGGCAGGTTTTGATCTGCACTGGTGATCCAGAGCCATCCCAGAGAGGACAACAGTGTCACAATCAGCTTTCCCACCCTGGCTAGCAGTGGTGCAGCAGGGCTGTGTGCTGCTCCAGCCTTCCTGTAACACTCTGGCTGCTCCAGAGGTTTCCACATCACAGCTAATCCTGCTCCCAGACCACAGCCCGGAGCACTGACTCAAAGTACAGTTTTGTAACTTGGCCAGGAACCAGATCATCGGCAGCATCCCGAAATGGAGCAATACCAGAGGCAGCTGTGTACGGATAATTGAGGGAAGGGTTTGTGGGAAAAATTGCTCCTGGAGAAACCACACAGGCGAGTGGCTGCTTGTGGGTGCAGGGCACTGTCAGGGCTCTTCTAGCTGGATTTTTTGTCTCCTGAGAATGGTCCCAGCTGGAAGATTCTGAATCACAGTGTGGTTGAGCAGAAATTTCCAAATATAATCCTGTTAAATAGCAACACTTGGTGCAGTAGAAATATGTTGAGTTGTCAGAATTGGAGACCACTGACCTCTTGCTGGGGCAGGAGGAGGCACTGACAGGTCACAGGTGTGGGGTTGTGGTTTGAATTTAAGCCCTTAGCCAGGATGAGTTTGTGTGGTGGAGCCATGCTGGAGAACCATGGAGGAGCTGGACATTCATGGTGCCCAGCAAGGTCATGAGCATCATCTTCATGGTGATCCTTGGAGACCTGGGTGCACATCCATGTGCAGCCTCAGCTGCTCCACTGTGTTGTTTTCTGGAGGTCCTGAGGAGCTCTGGGAAGGGGCCTCTGTCCCACAAAAGATTGAAATACTAACAGCTGCTGTAATTCAGTAATATTATTTAATTCAGTTTAATTTAAGTAACTTTAGGCTGCAGGATCATTATATTTTGTTATGGTGAGGGTGGTGAGGCTCTGGCACAGGTAACCCAGAGCAGCTGTGGCTGCCCCATCCCTGGTAGTGTCCAAGGCCATGGTTTGGAGCAACCTGATGTGCAGAATGTGTCCCTGCCCGTGGCAAGGCTGGAATGAGATGGGCTTTAAGGTCCCTTCTGTCCCAGTCTGGCATTCTGTGGTTCCAGCTTAGTAAGTTTGCTTGGCTGGTGTGTGTTTGAGAGAGCAGCAAGCCTTGCCCAAGTTGTTGCAGGATTTCAGGAGGTCGGGATATGTGGGGTAAGGCAGAATAAATATTTTTGGAAAGGTGGAAGAAGGGGCAGTTACTTGGGGCCAGGCAGTGGCTGAGAACAGGAAAGGAGAAGGTGAAGAAAGATGTGTCATCTCTAAGAACTCCTGATAAGGAGCGACATTCCCTTTCAAAAGCCAGGAACAAACAGCTAACAGGTCCCCAGGGTAAGGAAGGATGTGGAGTTGAAGGTGAGGACATGATGGAGCTGTGAGACCAGGGTGAGCCCAGCTGTGACACGGGTGACAGTGCTTCCCCACCGACTGCGCTCCAGGAAACGCGGGCTCTGCATCCTCCTTGGTTTGAGTTCTGGCTGTAAGAATTAGCACCTCGCACTGCTCTATCTCAGGAATAGCTAATCTTTGTGCTTACCCATTGTCAGGTGCTGAGGAAACCACCTGTGTTTGCTGTGCAGGTTTGCAGGGCTCCTGCTGCTCCTGGCCGTGTGTACTCACTGTGGAAAACTGTGGACTTTGCTCTTCCGGAGCCGAGCTGGAGCACAAAGAACAATTGTTCCTGTTCCCCAAACTGCACGTCCTTCTGGTGCTCACAGGCAGTTTTAGGGACTAACTGTGGCTCATGTTGGCCAGACAGGTGCTGGGACAGGTGGATGGACTGGTGCAGGGCAGGTGCTGGGGACGTGTTGGTGGAGCAGCCTGAGCACACAGCAGGGCTGGCTTGAGGCTGGGACAGTGGTGTTTTTGAGAAGCTGTGGCTGCCTCACCCCTGGAAGTGCTGGGTAGGGATTGGAGCAGCCTGCTCTAGTGGAAGGTGTCCCTGCCCATGGCAGGGGGTGGAACAGGATGAGCTCTGAGGTCACTTCCAACCCGAGCCATTCTGGGATTCAGTGGTTCTGTGTGTTCAAAGACATCAGCTCTTGGTTTTCTGCCTTTGCTTTCCAGAGCTGGGGGACGAGTGTCAAATTGTGGGTGTGAGTTATTAATCTAAGGCAATTTTCAAAGATTTAAGACAGTGTCCTTAAAAGGAGACTGAAGTATTAAAATTTTCGTTTTTCACTCCTATTCCAACCTTTTCAGACCAAACAAATGTGTTGGATCTGTGCAAATAATGTCTGGGGCTCTAATTGCATCGGGGGGTTTGCACGGGCAGGAGCCTCCAGCCAGCTCCCTCCTATTCTGGCATTTAAAGAAGGCTTCACAATCTTTTTTACTCCAAGCTGGCGGGGTACAGGCAGGCTGCAATGCACAGATCGTGGGCATGAGCTCATTTGTTGTGGCTTCAGATTGAATGGCAGGAGTTTGGCTGCTCTGCGGGAGGGCAGGGAAGGAGGGCTGGGTCCAGGAAAGGCTGTCCTTCCCCTTGGAGATACATCTGGAAATGTTCTTTATTCTTTCCTGTGAGGGTGGGGAGGATGCCCAGAGAAGCTGCCCCATCCCTGGAAGTGTTCCAAGGCCAGGTTGGAAGGGGCTTGGAGCAGCCTGGTCCAGTGGAAGGTGTCCCTGCCCATGGCACAGATAAGGATGTTGGGGTGTTGCTCACTGGTTCCATGAAGCAGGAGGGGTAGGGATGGGGAGTTTAAATGTACATGGAGATCCATAGGGTTGGTTTTTGAGAAGCTGCTCTCCTGTCAGGCCCAGCATTGGTGTCCTGCAGGGGCTGGAGTCTGTCTGTGGGCTTTGTCCTTGTTCTCTGTGCCTGTCCCAGTTTGCCCCTCGCCTTCACTGGGAGCCTGTCCTGGCTAATGGGTGCCACTGCTCCCACGCTGCCTCCCAGCTGCCTGGATGTCCTGGGGTTGAAGCCAGCAGTGCTTTCATCCTCCTCCTCTTCCTCCTCCCTCCGAGGGGCAGATGACACCCCCTTCCCTTCCATCCCTTTCGGGACCGTGGCCTTTTGAGGTCCTTCACAGACGTATTTGGTCTCAGTGTGTGGCTTGGACTTGGTATGCCCTGGGCAAAATAAAAACCATTTTCAACTGTTTCCTTGGCCCAGAGAAGGGACAGGGGACGATTGTGGGTGGATGTGCCCGGGGCTGGCTCTGCAGAGCCCTGCCATTCCCAGCCAGACTCATTCTGCATGGCTCCAGCCCTGCTCCTGGTTGTGTTCCAGAGAGTCCTGTTCCTCCATCCTCTGGGAGGGTGCTCGGGGTGCTGTGTGGGCTCTGACCCCCTCCCAGAGCAGGGACCAGGAGGATCCCCAGTGGAGAGCAGGGTGACTGGGCTGGGTGTCACCCCTGCTCTTCCAGCTTTCTCCTGGCTGGCACCACTCCATGGGCTGGGACCACCACAGCCTGCCCTGCTGGATCCAGCCATCCTGAAACTGCAGGAGCTGCCATACCCAGGCCAGTCCATCCCAGGGCAGGCTCCCCCTCTCTAGTCAGCACTTTCCCAGGGGATTGTGTGGGATCCAGCCTCTCCAGCAGCAGGGTCTGCTGTGGCCAGGCTGGGGGCCTGGTGTGCACCGGGCTGGCCCCTGGCCAGGGGTAAACAGCTCCTTTGTTTTCCTGGAGAAGTACGAGGGATTATATTCTGTTGAGCTCACTCGGTCTCCCACTTGCTATTGTGCAGCCCCATGTAATCGGCTCCTCCGAGGAGCTGAGTTAATTGTTTGTGAAATAGGAAGGGTGCTGGTTGTCTCCTGTAGGGAGGTGAGCTTGAGAGGGGCATCGTGGAAAGGGGGTGGCTCGTCCAGCTCCTAAATTAGGAGGGATTGAAGCCAAATTGTCATTCTACAGCCCTGGATTTGCCACTCTGCAAATGCTGTCTCGAGCTGGGGAAGGTTCTTCCAGCCAGGAATCTGTGCCTCCCCTCTGACTCTTTTTAAACATGCTTAAAAATGAAACGAACTTATTAAACGTGCTTAAAAATGAAACGAAGGCTGCGTCGTTGTCGGTAATTGTTGTGCAAATGTGATACTCCCTGCAAGCTGTGGAACAGGCCAGGGCTGTGTTTACCCGGAGAGGCAGCCGGCTTTCCAAGTGTAATGAGTCAGCTCCGCGAACAGAAGGGGCGCAGAATTAATCTGGCATCCGTCTGGCCTTTTCTCAGTTAAACAGGTTTTGGAAGCTCCACGTGAATAGGTGCCTACCCTGGTACAAGCAGCCACAAAGACTTGGGAGTGGGCACGATTTTTTTGGGAATACATTGGCAGCATGCAGATCATGGGGTGCTTTGAGCTGGGGCTGGGTTTTGGCTGCTGGTGGGAGCAGAGCGTGGCCCGGTCCCACCGTCAGCAGAGGTGAAGCTGCTTGGGTTTAATATCCGTTGCGAGGAGTAAATAAATTTCCCTTGCCCAGCACTTCATCTGAATTTCCACCTCTTAGATTTATATTCACCTCTTAGTGAATATTGAAGGGAATATTGTCCTCTGCTCCTGCCTCCTCCCAGGCACATGCTCCTGTCTCCTGTATCTGCACCTTAATGAGCCCCTGTAAGAGAAACCGAGGGGAAATAATTCTTACATTTTCCCAGCTGGCTAATGATGCCTGGCAGAGGGAGATTCCTGGGGCTGGGAATGGCTGGAGCTGCTCCTGCAGGGGCCCAAAGGATGTGCAGTGTGGAGGGGACCCTGTGGGCTCTGGTGGGCTGTCCCAAAGCTCAGCTGTCGAGCAGGGGGGCACGAGGAGGTGTTTTCTCAGTTCCCTAAGTTTTGTTCCTAAATACAGGATATGAAATATGAGATAACAACCTTCCCACAGCCAGGCAGAGGAGCTGGGCTGGAGAATGAACTGCCTTGGGAAGCAGAGTGTGCCTGGTGCTTTGGTCTGGGAATTTGTGCTGTTTCAGGGCTGGGCTGGGGCCTCTGAACCACCTTTAAAAACAAAACAAAACAAAACAAAACAAAAAAACAAAAAACAAAAAAAAACAAAAAAAAAAACAAAAACAAAAAAAAAAAAAAAAAAAACCAAAAAAAACCAACCCAAAGTGTCCCAAGGCCTCTGAGGCGTAAATGGAACAGAAATTTTGAAGGGATTTCCAGGGAACTTCTAAATACAAGACTTCTCTCTCTCCTCTCTGAGAACTGCCATCTCCCTGGACAATTTCCTGCAGTTGTAGCTCTGCAGAGCTGCTGCTGTAAGATGTAAACGGTGCAATTTAGAGCTGGCAGGTGGCAATTACGCTGGGAAAAGTTCCTGTCTGTTCCACTCCAGCCTCAGGCCGAGGAGCCAGGTTGCTGTTGGGGCTGCTGGGGGTCAGTCCTCACAGATATCCTGGTTCCACTGATGTTTTCCAGCCTCTGGTCTTGGGAGAGGAGATATTCTTGCTCACCTGAAAGGGCTGGTGGTCCTGAGCCCTGCTCCAGCTCGTGCCTCATGCTGTGTTTCACGTGGGAATTGTCTTTCCAGCCCTGTAACCAGGCAACACAGGAGGAGCAGGAGCGTTTTGCCCTCCCCACGTTGGCTTTCCCAGGCCAAGGTGCAGAGCAGGGTGAGGAGCCGTGACAATCTGGTCCTGGAACACCGAGCCCTCCACGCTCCCTGCTCCCGCCTCACCATGGCCACACGTTCATAAAGTGCATTTTTCATGGAGGTTTTGTGATTTGTTTGGTTCTGCAAGTGTGTCTGGGAATTCAGTGTGGCCAACTGGGGTGCAGGGCTGTCCCAGCCCGGGCTGTGTCCCCCTGTTCAGGACAGAGCTGCACTGCAGGAGGCTTTATGTGGGCTTGGGGTGATGCTGTGGGTGAAGAGCAGGAGGGCTGTTGCTCTTTGGTGGGACTTGATCCCTTCTGGGCTATTCCTTGCATATGAAAACAAGCCGTGTCTGCAGCTGCAGGATCCAGTTTGGAGTTGGTCTCTTCTCCCAGGAGACAAGTGATAGGATGAGAGGAAACAGCCTCAGGCTGTGCCAGGGGAGGTTCAGGCTGGAAATCAGGAGGAATTTCTTCATGGAAGGGGTTGTCAGGCATTGGAAGGGTCTGCCCAGGGAGATGACAGAGTTCTCATGCCTGGAGGTGTCGTCCAAGGAAGGCTTGGACATGGCACTCAGTGCTCTGGGGTGGTGACAAGGTTGGGATTGGGCACAGGTTGGACTCAGTGTTCTGGGAGGTCTTTTCTAAGCTCAGTGATTCTGTGTGATTCCACGTGTGGTTCCTTGCAGCACCTCTGTAACTCTCTGGGAAGGTGGCAGGAGCCTGCTGCAGCTTTTTCCACATTTGAGCGTGCTCTGCCATCCTGGTGTTGCCATCCAGGGGTTGGGAGGGGGTTTATCCCCACAGGAAGTGCCTTGTTTTTCCCCCCACAGTGGAGAGATCCTTTTGAGATGTCTGACCTCCCTTTTCCTCTCTCCTGACAGACGGTTGATGATGAGGCGATGGCAGCATAAATGAAGATCAAGTAAGGAAGGCAGAACGATGCCCAAGGGTGGGTGTTCTAAAACACCACAGTCAGAAGATTTCTCTCTCAGCAACGACATGGTGGAGAAACAAACGGGGAAAAAGGTAACGTGTTTGGGCCACCTGCCTTCCTTTGGGGTGCTGCTCTTTGAGCCTGGCGTGGTGGAGCCGTGGCATTGTTTGACATGGCAGGAGGCTGCCCTGGGCTCTTACCTGGGGATCTGCATTGGTGTGCTGGTGCTCTGCCAGCTGAGGGGCTTGGGTTTGTTTCCCTGTGGCTGCAGTCCTTGCTGGGAAGTGCTGTGCTCACCTGGACCCGAGTCAGCTGAGCAGCAAGGGCTGCTTTGGAAGATTCTCTTTTGTAAGTTCTCTGTGTTTTTAGGGGTTTCTGCACTAAGCTGTGGAGACCTAAGTGATGTGGTGATGGTGCAAGTGTGTGCTGGGTGAGGGAGGAGCTTCTCCTCCTCTGGATGGAAATCCAGGTCCTTGTCAGCACGGCTGCTCTGACTTTCCCCAGCAGCACCTCTGGACCAGGCTGTCTGGGAGTTGCTCTGCTGAAATTGCTGCTTCTGAGAGTTGATTTGAGGTGTTGTCTGTTTTTTGGCGTGGCTTAGGTGAAACTACTGAGATGAAATCTGAGTTTAAGGATAAATACCTTCACACTTCTCCTCTTCATCCCATTTTGCTCCAGGCATGAGCCCAGTCTGCTTTCATTCAGCTTTTTCCCCCCTTCTCAGTATCAGTCATTTCCAGTCAATAGCTGTGCAGAAAACTGTGCAAATGTTACCTTTAAATAAACATGAAAACCTACATCTACTGAATTCTGCTAAGGAACAAATCTCATCCACTTCCCTTTCATCTCCTTGCTCCAATTTCTCAGCATTCTCCTGGGAGTTTCTGCCAGGCCCGGGAGCTGAAGCTGAGCATGGTGAGCCCCAGCTCTGTCACTTCCCCTGCAATCCCACCCCAGTGATGGCAGGAGCTCCTCGTATGACTGAGCTCATATTATTGACAAAATGAGAAAAATACAAAACAACCACCAGGACAATCCCAGGCAGGATTTGCTTTTGGAGCACCTTGGTGGCATTTGCCGCATTTCTTTCTGTGTCACTGCAAGTGCAGGGGGGTGCAGGAATGCTGTGGGGCTTCTAGGAGGGGGCAGAATCTGGGATTAGGGGTGTTGGAGGGGGAACAGCTGCCCGGAGCATCGGGAAGATGCCAGCATTTACCCTGGCAAGGGAGGCTGTGCCCAGCAGTGCAGGATATGTAAATACAGGCTCGGTCTGCGCTGGGTAAGAAGCTTAATGCTGGCGCAGGTGCTTGGGGAGGGAGAGGATCAGTTGGAATATGAATCAGCTCCCATTTTATTCCATCCACTCCCGGCAGCTTAAAGGCTGCGTGTTATTTACAGAGCAGGTTTGTCGAGCGGCGCGGGGCACGCCGGGAAGCGGAGTTATCTCCTGCTGGCTAAATAACTAGGACACAATTCCTGCCTCCCATTCAGAGTGCCACTGAGAGGGGACGGGGCAGAGCTTCTGCTCCTTCACTTCTGCCTTTTTCAGCGGAGGAGACGCTCACAGGCTCTCGTGTTCCAGGGGCTGAGCTGAGCTCCAGCCTGAGTGGCTTTTGCCCTGTTTCTGGTTCCTTCTGAAGCTGAGCTGGAGCAGTGACTCAGGGGAAAAGCACTTCGACCTCCTCCCTGCAGACGCTGCTGTACCTGCCTGTCAGCAACCGCTGCCTTGCATTTATCTTGCCTTTGTCAACACGTTCAAAGGCCCGAGCTGGGCCTTGGCACAGCTTCCCTGCGAGGCTGGAGAGGGAGGGCAGAGCCCGGGTCAGGCACAGGGACCTGCCCTGGGCACGGGGAGAACATGGCAAAGTGATGCCAAGCAAGCGTTCTCCTCTTAATGGGGCCTTAGTATCAATAGTTGATTTAGCATTAAACAGGCTTTACATGCCTGGGCTCTAGAGATGGAGGGGGGTCCTGGTGCTGCAGTGGGCTGAGTACCACAGGGGACAAGGGGGCTGGTCTTGAGCTGAAGGAGGAGAAGTTTAGATGGGATATTGGCAAAAAATCCTTCCCTGTGAGGGTGCTGAGGCCTTGACACAGGTGCCCAGAGCAGCTGTGGCTGCCTCTGGATCCCTGGAATTGTCCAAGGCCAGGTTGAATGGGGCTTAGAGCAACCTGGGCTAGTGGAAGGCGTCCCTGCCATGGCAGGGGGTGGAACCAGATGAGTTTTGAGGTCCCTTCCCACCCAGACCATTCCAGGATTCTGTGATCACCAGCTTTTGCACCTGAGTTCCGTGCTCCATCACGTAGCAGGCTCTCAGGGGAGCTGCCCTGCTCCAGAGGGCTCCTGCTTTGAGGAGAGGCTGTGAGCTGCTGCTGTCAGTAGCAGAGCTCCTTACAGGAGGGAACTCCTGGCTCTCTGCTCCCTTTCCCTCCACGAGAGGGACTTAGGAACTAGTGGGATGCAGCCCTGAGAGTGAAGTGGATTAAAGAGCGTGTCTGAGGGCCTTGGATGCTCCGTGGTGTTGGATGAGGAGCTGTTTCTCCCAGGGTTAGTGGAGCCCTTATAAGGCTGCACAAGCCTGCCCGGGGCGGGCGCTGGCAGCCCCCGGGCTCCTCCTGCTCCCTTCAGCCTGGAGGCTTTTGTAAAAATCTGCATGCCATATATGAATAATTCTCCTTTCTGGTCTAGATCCACAGATCCCCGTAGCAGGAGGAGATTACTCATGACTGAGGCAGAGCAGAGCACCACAGCAAGGGTTATATCAGTTGTCAGAAGCATTTCCTGATGGGCCTGGCCTGGCTGTGTGGTTACACCGTGTGCTCAGCACAGCCTTTGCCTCTTTATGGGGAAATGCTCCCTCTTGCACAGTCAAAAGTGCATTTTTGCTGCAGTGAGCAGCAAGCAGAACAGCACTTACCCCGGTTTTTGCTGGCAGAGGTTATAAAATGTGAGGTTTTTCTCCTTCCCCTTCTCCCCTTTTCAGAAAAGGGAACATGGTCCTTGTTTTTCGGTTCTTCATGAAATCTGTTGTGCTGTCAGGGCTTTCCAGACTGCATGAGTGAGTGCTGGGCTCCGTGTCCAGCACAGAGTCACCCACCGGGGTGTGAAACCTGCAGGGGAATCTGGGTGATTGAAGAGATGACATTTCAGTGAAGTTAATCAGCCCATGCTCATCTCTGGGTTGTATTTCTTACAAACTTTGGTGCTTGAGGCTCACAGGAGTGGGGCTTCAGCTCCAGTCACCTCCATGCTCCACATGTTTTACTGCAGCATTGATAACAACACAAATTGAAACTTTCTGGACTTTTGTGTGTGTGCATGTGTTGAGCTCTGGCTTTGGGAAGGCTGCAAGGGGCCCAGATTTAGGGAATTGCTTGGTTTTCACCACATCCAGTTGCTTTCTGGGTAAAACTGAGTCCATTCCTTTTTGTGATTCAGGGTGGGAACCTTCTCCCCCCTCTCCCTCCCCGCTGGCTGAGCCAGGACAGACTCCCTGGTGCAGGAAAAGTCCCTCTGTGGCAGCATTTGCTTTTTGCAGCGTGGGTTGTTTGCCCACAGCAGGAGTCTGACGTGGGGCATGGCCCAGGGCACCAGCCTTGGAGCCCTCCTGGGCTTCTCCTCCCAGGCTGCCCGTGCTGGTTTTGTTCGTTGCTGCCTAATTTTTACTGACATCACAACCTGAAATGCTTGGAGCTCGTTTTGGAGAACAAAGGGCTTTGGGGATTTCCATGGCTGGCAGTGCAAGTCTCTGCATAAGCACTGGGCTGCGAGTCAGGCTCTGTCTGAGCAGGGTGACGGGGCTGGAAATACAGACTTCTTTGCATGGCTTTGTAAAGCATAAAATCGTGGACTGGTTTGGGTTGGAAGGGACCTTAAAGCTCATCTCATCCCTTCCACCAGATCAGGTTGCTCAGAGCCCCATCTAAATGGCTCTAACTTACAGAAATCTGCATCAAAAAACCCCACAGGATTGTTTTTTGCTGTGAGAACTGGCCTTTGGCCAGTTTGTGTGTCACAAGTGCCCTGAGCAGATTGGTATCAGGGTCTGTGGTGCTGATGGGAGAAGCCCTTCCATCCCCACCCTGCAGCATCTCGCTCTGGGTGGCTGCTGGGGCCAGTTCCTGGTGGGTTTGTGCTCCAACCACAGCAGCTGAGAGCAGCTCGTGATGCATCTTTTCACTTTTGCAAGAGTAGCTCAAGGTGGGTTGTTACTCATACAGTAACTCTCCTGCAAGTGCAAATGTGGCAGGAGGGGATTTTTTCTGCACTCACAGCTGCTGACTGCCCTTTGCCAAAGCAGCTTTTATTAACACCTGCAAAGGGGAACTTGCTGCTGCTGCTGAGCTCTCAACTCTTCCCCATCCCCAAACTCCTGTCCCGGCCTTGGAGAGCCCCAGCTCTTACACAGGGCTGCTCACAGAAGTTTCTCTGCAATTTCAAGACCAGGCTGGATGGGGCTCTGAGCAGCCTGATCTAGTGGAAGGTGTCCCTGCCCATGGCAAAGAGTTGGGATGAGATAAGCTTTGAGGTCTCTTCCAACCCAAACCATTCCAGGATTTTGTGATTCTAATTTGGATTTGTTCCATTTGTGAAACCTGATTCCAACGAGTCTGAGCTTACTTTAAACATGAGAAGACCTAAAAATGAAGCCAGGTTTTACTGGAGTAAAGGACGACATTCTTCATTACAGAATTGGAAATAATTAGGGAAGTAAAGCTTAAAATAAGAAAACTAAAACTTTCAGGAATTGGACTCTCCAACTGCCTTGATGTTCCACCCGCTGCTGCAGGCATTCCCCAGCAGGTCTCTGCTTTCCAGGGGGAAGCAAAGTCTGGATCTTCCTTGCTCCAATTAGTAGAAAAGGTTATCGTTGTGCTACTGTAGGAATTAATCTTCAAAGCGGTGCCGGCGCTGCCGCCGCTTCCTCGGCTGCCTGGTTTTGATTGTGCTGAGCTGAGTGGAGCAGCAGCTCCCAGCCTTGGGGCGGATGCAAAGGAAGCTCTGCCCGAGCGTGCCCGGCACCAGGATTCACGTGGACACTGCCAGGGCCACCTCTGCTCTTGGGAGGGTTTGTTCATAGATCCTCCTCTCTGTCTCTCCTCCCACAGGGAGATTTTAGCAACGTGGCTTTAAACTGCCAGAGGCCGGGGTTAGATGGGATACTGGGAAGAAATCTTTCCCTGTGAGGGTGGGGCACGGGTGTCCAGAGCAGCTGTGGCTGCCCCTGGATCCCTGGAAATGTCCAAGGCCAGGTTGGACAGGGCTTGGAGCAGCCTGGGATGCTGGAAGGTGTCCCTGCCCATGGCAGGGCTTAGAACAAGATGAGCTTTGAGGTCCCTTCCAACACAAACAATTCCATGATTCAGATTTTTAGAATGAGCTGTATTTTTACCTGTCCTGCCCTTTTTCTCCTGAGTGCACGGAGATCCCAGGCAGCATTAATCCAGCAGAAAACCTACCTGTATGTCTAAGAGCATCATCAAGATGCTTCTTGAACTCTGACAGCCTTGATGCCCTGACTGCTTCACCCTGGAGGAACCTCACAGACTCCTGTCTGAAGTGTTCAGAGATGCCTTTTATTCAGGTAGATACAAGGAAAAGTTCAGACTGTGAATGGCCACTCTGGAAAAAAGTGCATTATTTATTTGGTGGCTTTTTTTTCCAGGCAATATACACATTTTATTTTATTCCTTTGATAAAATATTTCATAGAATTGTAGAACTAGGACAGACCAGGGTACCTGCTCACAACACGACATTCCTGGCAGGTGATGGAAGCCCCCTGGCCTCACTGCCACCTCCGAGCAGTAGAAGTGGCATCATATTTTAGCCTGAACTATTTTTGTTCACCTCAGAAAGCACAAAAAGGGTTTAGAGGAAATGCTGGAGTGTTTATGTTGGCTGTGGGGGCTCTGTCCCGTCGCTGCGGGGCCGGTGCTTGGCGGCTGCTCTCCAGCAGGGCTGCCCTCGCTGGGGCTCCGAGCGTGCCTTGGCTGCCTCCCACCACAGAGCCCTGTCAGGCAGGTTTGTTTCTTTTGCTTTACCAAAAAAGGGATTTCCCCAGCCCATTTCCTTCATCCTCGCTGAGGGCGGGCCCGGGGCTGTCACGCTGCCTCCTCTCTCCCCTGTGGGTGAGCTCTGGGCTCCAGACAGACACGGAAAGAGGAAGGAGCGGCGCACACGGTGGCAGTGACACCGCAGTCCTGTGACTGCTGGCACTGGGGCCACCTGCCAGGGAGCTGCCAGGGCCAGGCAGCAGGACTGTGCCTCTCTAAACAAGGGAATGCTCCTAGGCTGGCTCGTCTGAGCCTCCAGCCACGCTCTGGCGTGATTTCCTGTGCTGAGGTTCTTGTGTTTAATCTCACTCTGCCCCTAAAGCGCAGAGTCTGCATTTTGCTGGGTTGTTGAAATCAGATCTGTGACAAAGCTGCTTGTGCTGCCCTTGTTCAGGCAGGGGCACAGTGGTCAGTCCAGAACTGCTCACTTAAAATAATCCTGTTCCTCACATATAAAAAACACAGGGCATGACCTGGGGCTGTGCATTCCTGGCACACTGGACTCCTGGAGGTTGAGCTGGGAACCAGCTCTCCCTGGTCATGTGAAAAATCTCACCTGTCTGAGTATCTGTAACTTTTGCTTGGGATGTTCATTCAAAATCTCTCCCTGCTTTTGAGCAGTTCGCAGCATTTGTGCTTCACATTAAAATCCAAGCCAGCCCAAACAAGCAGGACTGATATAAAGCAGGAATGGGTCTTTCTTGTGGTGTGGTTGCATTTGGAAGTCCTCAGATTCCCCCATCCCAGTCTACCTTCCCTCTGTGCCCGCAGCCATGTGCATCCTCAGCTTCACACAAAGTGTTGGCTTCGTTTTTCACATGAATTGGTTGGAATTTGGCACCACACAGCAGCCTTGATTGGCCTGGCTCTTCTCTGGTGATGGTAGAGCTCTGTATCTGGGTGGAGGCTGCATTGGCAAACCCACAGCAGAAAGGGAAGGGATGTTACATGAGGCCTGTGCAGGATTTGGGGAATCTGATGAGCACAGTGTGGAGAAGGCTCTTGTTGACCTTGGTCTCTTTTCTTTCCAGGATAAAGATAAAGTTTCTCTGACCAAGACTCCAAAGTTGGACCGGAGTGATGGCGGCAAAGAGGTGAAAGAGCGAGCGACCAAACGCAAGTTGCCTTTCACTGTCGGAACAAATGGAGATCAAAAAGACTCGGATACAGGTACAGAAACGCCACATCCCGCCCTCAAACCCGGGCTGCTGGGGAGCTCACAGGGTCCAGAGTGCAGCCAATCCATATGGAAGCGTTGTATCAAATTCCCTGTATTTTTAAATTGAAGGAAGAGGCACGTGGACAAGGGGCTGGATAACTGCTCTGCTCCACATGTGCACATCTGTTCTTAGTGATGTTTGTAGGTGGACAAAGCCATGGCTGTGTGAGGAGACCCCCTTCCTTCAGCTCTTGGCTGTTCTTCTTGCTTCTATCCCAGGTCAGGAACCGTGGCTGGGACAAGCCATGGAGCAGGGCCTGCTTGTGAGAACTTGGAAAACAAGGGAATAAAGCTGAGTAGTCTTTGAAAGAAAATCAGCAAGTAGAATCTGGTCAAGCAGGTCAGTCTTGTAGCAGAAGAGTGGCTGGTGCATGATGAGGCTCCTGGATGGGCTCTTGGATTTGCTAGCAGTTAGGAAGAGCTGTCACAAAGCTTTGGCATGGAGAAAATGGTATTGTTTGGTTGTAAGGGGCTGAGCTGTGGATTTCTGGGCAGAGCTTTGTGTGGGTCCTTACTGTACATCCCTAAGAAATGTGCATTTGGAAATAGTTGCGGCCGGGTAAAGCTCAGTGGTTGTGTAGAGAGATAAAACAGGCAAAAAGTTGGGAATGTGCTTGGCAGTGGTACAAGGGCTGTATTTGGTGGTGCTGTGTGGTGAGCCTGGGAGGTGGCCTGACGTGGGATGTGTCTCCTCTGGTTCAGGAGTCAGGAGGGCAGATCTGGAAGGGCCAGGAGTGCCACTGCAGCTGTGAGGGCTGTTCCACGGGCAGGACACGCGATGGTGACGTGTCCTGAGGGTGGCCCAGTGTCTCCATGGGTTTGTGTTCCTGAACTCCCTGTCTGGGGAGAGAGTTTCCAAACCTTCGTTACTTCTCTTAAACGTGTTGGCCATTTGCAAGGTTTTGGTTTGCTGTGGTGTCTCCCTTGGGGTGTCACCTCTGCAGGGGTGGCAGAGCTGATGAATCAGAGCTGGAGCTGCTCTTTGTCAAGGGTGTTTGTGCCACGTTCAATACTGGCTTGAGAGTTAAAGCCCAAACTTGCTGCAGGGCTGTCTGACCCTTGTGACAGCTGGAATGTCACGACAAAGGGATCTGCCTTTCCCAGGGCTCTGGTCTCTCTCTGGCTGCAGAGATGTTGGAAATGTTTGCACTGGCAGCAGCGAGAAGGAAACCAAATGCAGAGGAGAGCAGAGAGAGCTGCTGGGAGAGGCTGTGGCTGCTGGGTGGGAGCAGCAGCCCACAAGACCCCCCTGCTCAGGGGCTCCCCTGTTACCCCTGTGCTTTCACAGCTGTGTGACTCTTATCTTGGACTCTCCTTCCCCTGCAGAGCTCTTCCCCTTCCTCTCCAGAGCTTGTCCTTCTGGGGAAGTGGGTGAGCTGAGGGGTAGCAGCAGCCCAGCTGCCAGAGGAGACCTGGAGGGGGTCATGGCACTCACAGACCCATTTAAAGACAAACTGGGCTTTCACAGACTCTGGGAAGGTGTAGGGGAGGTGCAGGCGAGTCTCAACAGCCTGTTTGGTGGGGACTGGGGAGGAAGTGACTCAGCCACTGGGTTGGAGATCCCAGCAGGAATCAGTGTGCACAGTCAGACTGGTGCTTAGCAGGAGCCTGTTTCTCTTCGCTGCCATCGTTCACTCCAGCAGGAATCAGATGCTGGAGATGGGAAAAGACTTAGTGGAGATAGGAAAAGACTTCCTGGCACCTTGCTCTGCTCTTGCACCACCCCATTGCAACTGTGGGGTGTTTCAAGCCTGTGTGGTCCTTGGCCTGGCTCGAGGTAGAGGCAGGTACAGACGTGTTTGTGGTGCTCAGAAGCTGCACGTTCTGGGGGTGGAGGGGTCCCCCCAAGTCTGTGCTGGTGCCATCAGTGGCACCTGGCTGAGGACACAGGTGTGACATGCAGGACAGGCTTTTGTCTGGAGCAAAGGCTGCTGTGCACCCACCCTGTGTTCCTGCAGGAGGGGGAGGCTGCTGCTGCTTGTTGTGCTCCTCAGCTTTGCTCCCAGCCCTTGGAGAAGCAGAATTGCACCATCACTGCTGGCTGACCCCAGGTGGTTTATGTAACGTGGTCCTGCTTCCCAGGCTGTCCATGGGCTGCTGTGCGTGCATGAGGGGGTGTGCCAGGATGTTCCACAGCCACGTGGAATTCAGCTGTAAGGACGTGGGAGCTGGGAGCTAGCAGAGCTCTCTCCTTGCCTCTAGTGGGGTATTTTTCTCCTCTTCAAGTGTTCAAACAATAGCGTGGATTCTCATCCTGATGTGTTGCTGTGACTCATTTTCCTTAGCACAGTGTGTGTTGCTTTTTTCCCGGATGGCTCTGGCTCAGCCTTGACATAGGTGCTCCATATCTGGGGTGAGAAAGATGGGATATTGGGAAGGAATTCCTCCCTGTGAGGGTGCTGGGGCCCTTGCACAGGGTACCCAGAGCAGCTGTGGCTGCCCCTGGATCCCTGGCAGTGCCCAAGGCCAGGTTGGATATGGCTTGGAGCACCCTGAGAGAGTGGAAGGTGTCCCTGCCATGGCAGGGAGTGGTTTGAGATGAGCTTTAAGGTCCCTTCCCACCCCAACCATTCCAGGATTCTGTGGGCTCACAGGGGCTCTACTGGCCAGCACTGTGCTGAGCCCATGGTTTGGGTACATTTGGTTCAGAGCTAAATCTTTTCAAATAATCTTTCTCAAAATGGTTTCTAGAGCAACAATTCTGGCTCTCGGGTTCCTCAGAGTTAACGAAATAAACTGCCTTTAGGAAAAAAAACCAGCACCGAGCCGTGAGCCTCCAGACTGTGCATGTTACAGCTCCAGCACTGTGGGAGCAGCATCTCTGTGCCTCAGACTTCTCCTCCTTCCTTCTCCTTCCCTCATGTGGCATCTCCCCACATCCACAGGCGCTGCCCAGAGCCTACGTGCTGCCTGGCAGCCGCCAAACGAGCACAGCCAGCTTTTCCCCAGCAGCTCCAGCAGCGTGCGAGGCTGCCTGCAGCTCCCCGGCCGTGTGCCGCGCCGGGAGGGGGCTTCAAACCCAGCGATTGGATAATTGTGGTATGAACAAGCACGCAGAGAGCGAGCAGCAGGGAGAAGGGAACAGTCCTGCTGGGAAGGCACCTGGCAGGAGAGGTGGGCACGGGCGGCTGGCGCGGCGGTGCCGTGGCTGCGGCGCTGAGCCGCGGCTGAGTCACGGCTGACTCAACGGCACCAGACTGCCGGCGTGGGGCCGGGCACTCCCCACCTGCCTCGGGCTGGGACGGGATGGATCCGCACCAGCAGGTCCCTGGCTGCAGAGTGGGACAGGTAACGCTGCTGGAGAGCAGCTGGGAGGTGCGTGGAGTGCAGCGTTCCGCGCGCCCGCCGCTCCTGAGCGTGGTTTCCTTAGCTGGATGTCACGCTGTCGCTTGAGTCCCTTGGCTTGAGGCACAGCTGTGGTTTCCAGGCCTTTAGTCATCAGCAAGGGAGAGTTGGGGCTCAATACAAATCTCAGAGCACGCTGAGGTAATTTTGGGCTCTGACAGCTCTCCCTGGGAGCTGGGAAGGCCTGAGCGAGGCTGGGTCAAAGCTGGTGGTGCCCAGCAGTGCTGGGGGCACTGCTCTCCTTGGGGTCCCACTGCCTCCCTGGGGCTCCTGCTCCCTCCCTGGGTGTTCCAGTCCCTCCCTCTTTGTCCAGTTCTCTCCCTGTGTGTCCATCTCCTTCCCTGAGTGCTCTTGGAGGAAGGAATAAGGGAGAGAAACCCCACCAGCTCTCCAAGCTGGTCTGTGCTGAGGTATTAAACTTCCCGGGCTCCGAGGGCTCTCCTGGTGCCCAGGGCTGATCCCGGGGGCTCAGGGAGGTGCTGTGGTGGATGGGGGCCAGCGTGAATGTGGTTGGCAGGAACTGGCCTTGGAGCTTCAAACTCCTTCTCTCTAATCCCCCGAGGTTGTTACGTGACGCTAATTAGTAGGTTAGAAAATGCTTGATGAATCAGCTGACCCAAACCATCCTCTCCCGGAGCTGGCTGCTGCTTGCCTAATGCTGGAGCGTTTGGAGTGACACGGCATGGGAACGGGCTCGTTAGTCCCGGGCTCGTTAGTCCCGAGTCGGCAAGGCTGGCGAGGGAATCCGTGAGAAGCAAATTGCTGGCTTATTAAGAAAGGCATCTGCATCCCACAGTGGTGTTTGTGCCCTTCCCCGTGCCTGGCTGCGCTCCGGTGTGTGCAGCTGGGGGCTCGGAGGGGCTGCGCTGCAGCGGGGCTTTCTTTGCTTGTGTCATTTCAGTGCTTTTACTAAAATAGTAAGAAACTGTTCTCACCTAGCAACCAGGGAGAGAGTGAATGTCAGAGCTTCTCCCTTCCTAGCTGGGCTCCATAATGCCGGTACAGTGTGGAGAGCCTGGCACACACCAGCCTTCAGATCACCCTGAGAAACTCCCCGTGTGCAGCAGCCATCTGGGAAGGGCTGCGCAGAAAACCAGGTCGTTTTATGATGGGAGCTGCCATAAATCTCCCTCCTCCCCCCTCATCACCTCCTTAACATGCAGAGGGAGAGGTTGCAGTGTGCTGTGTCTCTGTGAACCAAAAATCTATCAATGATGGCTTTTTCCTTAATACAAGAGCTTTTATCAGCGCTGTCTGCAGAGTGTCCTGGCCCCAGCTCTGGGAGGGGAGGGCTGGCCAGAGCCTTCCTCCCCCATCCTCCCTCCTCCAGCTCTTTCTATTTCGTGGGAAATGAACAGTCTGGACTTGAGAATTGATCTTGCTCTGAATAACTCACTTTTAACATGGAGATTGTTGTTTGTGATGAAGCCTCTGGGTTGCTCTCACAGCATGTTGGGAGCCAGTGGCCACTCTGTGAAGGAGCTGCTTTTGCACATCAGGGCACAGCTGTGGGGTCTGGCCCACAAGTGTAGGAAGAGCACCTGGATTTGGACCACAGGCTGTCACACAGCATTAAACCTCTCTAGTCAAATTGTATTTTAAAATAGTGCAGCCAGTGGGGTTGGGCCCTGCAGATCCTCATCCCCAAGTAGCCCAGCTGAGCACTGGGGATGGTGGGCTCAGCTGCACACTGACATGGTTATAAAGGGGCTTGTTCCTCCTGCTGACACCTTTTCTCTGCTCCTGACTCACAGCCAAGGTCTCCACCATCCTTTCCAGCAGTGTGGGACGAGGCTTTGGCTCTGGTCCTCCATCCTTCAGGTGGGAACGAGCTCCCCACTCTATGGGAGCAGCTCAGGGCGCCTTCTGCCCAGGCAGACCTTGCTTTTCCTCTTGTTTTCCTCTTGTTTTCTTGTTTGGCACTAGGCTGATAAACCAAATCACCTCCTGGCTGCGCCCCTGCTCCGTTGGCTCTGCAGTGTGCCTGTGACCTCCTGGTGCCAGTGTCCCCCCAGCCCAAGCCATGTTCCTCTGCATTCCAGGGGTCTCCTGCTCACCCTCCTCACTGAGCTCTTCACCACCGAGTGCTCTGGCCTGTCCTGCTGCCCTCTCATGTTTGTCCACCTGTGCCATGGTGCTGCTTCCCATTCCAGGCTGCTTCTGCCACCTCCAGCCTTCCCCTCAGCCTGCTTGTCCTTCAGTTCTGGAGCTCCCCAGAGGATGTGGTGCTGCTGTCAGCCTTTCACTCCTGAGCCACGGGCTCACACTGCAGGTGCCCTGGGAGTGCATCCTCAGGGCTGGACCTGCTCTGCCCTGCTTTGAGCCAACATGCTCCAAACCGTGTAATGCCCTCCGAGTTCTGCAGCAGGAATGAGTCACTCTTACGCAGGCTGGTCGGGCTGGGGGGAGCACAGCCCGCGTGCTCTCCCGGGGGTGCAGTGCAGTCTCTGTTGCTGTCTGTGCCGCTCTAATTTATTCCTATTGATCTCCTGGTCGTGCTCGCTCGGCTCGGCAGCGCCTGCACAGCCCCTCTCTCCGGCGGGGCGGCACTCGGGGTGGCCGTGCGGCGCCGGGACGCTCGGCACGAGCTGCTGCTTTGGAACTGGTATTTTTCCTCAGGGTTCCACCTTCCGTGCGTGTGTTGTCATGCCGAGCAGTGGGAGCAGATGCTTTCTGCATTACGGGCTGTGCTGCGTGCATGGGGAGCGAGGAGCCGTGTGGCTCCGGCGTCCCCAGGACCTGCCAGCGTCTCGCCGTGCCTTGGAGAAACCTCTGAGAGGTTTTCCATCACGGCCCTGCTCTCCTCCTGCCCCTCTCCGTTTCAGCTGGGGCTGGGTTCAGCCTGTGTCTGCACACGGAGCCAGCCCAGCAGCACTGAATCCCTCTCAGATCTGCCCTGGGATCCCTATGAAGCTGCCGAGGCGCTTCCAGCAGCCCTGGATTTGTGCTCCCCATTGCAGCACTGCCCGGAGCCTCATGTGGGCACAAGAACCACCCTCAAGCTGATGCTCAAACCCCTTTGTCCTGGGAGTCTGCTCCTGCTCAGCCTTCGCAGCCTCTCGGGCTCCGTGTGATGAAAGGCAGGAGCAGTTCCCGGCTCAGCTCCTGCTTTCCCCTTTAAGCCTGCGCACGCGGTTCCTGCTGGCGTCAGCGCGAGGGAAGAGCCGAGCAGGATCCCCGAATTAAACCAGGGCTGGTGCTCCGGAGGTTTGCAGAAGGGCTGAAGCAAGCAGCAGCAAACAAGCTGCTTTAAAAATAGCTGCATGGAGGTGTGGCTCATCCCGGGCTCACGGAGCATCCGTGGGCTGCCATGGTCTCCCTCCCACTGGGATCTGTGTGCACGGTGCAGCCGCCGCCGCTGCCGGCACTGAGGGCTCCCTGCCTGCACACCCCCCCGTGTCTCTGGGGTTTGTGCTTGCTGAAGGGGCTTTAGTGTCAAATAAGCTTTTTCTCTGTCAGCCGAGGTGGGTAACACTGGGAGAGTTTCTCTCCAGTCGCTCCGTGTTGCTGCAAGATGTTCCAGAGGCGCAGTCATTTGGAGGCGCAGGAGCAGCCTGCAGGAGCCGGCGAGCTGAGATCTCTGTGCAGGGACAACTTTAAATCTGCTGCAAATCTGATTCTGAGCAAAACCCTCTGGGCTGCAATAACACACGTGCAGCTCTGTGAGCCTGGGACCAGCCAGGGCCGGGAGAGCCAGCCCAGTGCCAGGCAGGGCTCTCACCCTGCTGAGGCTCAGGATGGGAAGTGGATGATGGGAGCAGCTCTGTCTCCATCCTCTGCTAATGTTTCAGACCCAATTAAGGATCTTGTTTATGCGGTCCCTCCACCTTGCCTGAGGATTGTGCCACGCCAGGGTGCCAGCACTGGAGCCATAGAATCACAGAATCATGGGATGGTTTGGATTGGAAGGGGGCTTAAAGCTCATCTCCACTCCCTGCCATGGGCAGGTACACCCTCCACTGGACCTTTAGGGTAGGGTGTCACACCAGGTTGCTCCAGGTCCCATCCAGCTGGCCTTGAACCCTTCCCACAGGGAAGCACGAGCCCGAGTCCTCGGCTGCCTCCCCATAGCGAGCGAGAGCGCGGCAGCCGCTCTCCAATTTATTTTTATCTTGTTGATCACATGCTTTGTAATGTTAAATGTTCTGTGGAGGAGGAAATTTCTGCAACTGCAGAATGAATAGGAGTTTAGGGGGGTTTCGGTTGAACTTGATAATAAATTTTTGCAAATCCCAGGCTCGTGCTGGCAACCTGCAGCAGCAGCCAAGGGATATTAATGAAAATGTTCCCATTCTAATTGTGGCTCCGTACGTGTGGAGCAGCCCCTGGGCATTGTGTTCTTCAGGGACTCTGCTTGGTGGCACCAGCCAAGATGTGACCCCTCAAGCATCTTCGTGCCTGGCTTTGGGGCATGGCTGGATGTGACCAAGGCTGGGGGAAGCCAGGCCTGGCTGAGCAGGGTTTAAGCAGCTTGGAGAGTCTCAGGAGGAGCAGGGAGGTGCTGCATACGTGGATCAGGTGTCCCTGTGTCCCCTGGCAGGACACACAGCACAGCAGCATGGCTTCTGGAGCCACCCCGGCAAAGTTGTCTTCCTGTAAGCACACTGGATTTAATTTTATTTTAAGCCATTAAAAACTGTCCTAGGATCTGATTTCATCTTCCAGCTCTGTTACAGCTGCCAGGATGACCAAAATGTGGTTTCAGAGTAGACTGGGATTCGCCTTCAATGCAGACATGTTTCCAGGGCTTGCATTTCATAGAATTATGGAATGGGTTGGGTTGGGAAGGACCTTAAGACAGATCTTATCCCACCCTGCCAGGGGCAGGGACACCTTCTGCAGGCTCCAAGCCCTGTCCAGCCTGGCCTTGGACACTTCCAGGGATGGGGCAGCCACAGCTTCTCTGGGCAATGAGCAGAAGGCTTTGAAGAGGGGTGACCAAGCTCTCTGGTTGAGAGGTTCCCTGGAACAGTCATTATTTCTTAAATGTACAGGATCCCAGGAGCAGGGGTGGATGGGAATCACCTGCTCCAGGTGGGCCCTGAGCAGCAGAGGTTGGCAGCTGTGTGCACTGTGCCCAGAAGAGGTTTTCTGGAGCTGGCTGTGCCTCAGCCGCGGAGCTGCGAGCGGCAGGAGCGGAGCATCCCCACGCGCTGCTGCCCTCGTCTGCCAGAGACCTTTCCTCGGCTGCAGTTGGGTGGGTGAAGGAGGAAACCTGTGCTGTGGTGCACAGTCTGGTGGCCGTGTGTGACCCTGTCCCTTGGTGGTTCCAGCTGACCCGCTGGACTTTGTGTGGAGACACCACAGGCCCCGTGCCGCTGGCAGCGTGCCCGTCACCCACACCGAGCGTGACAGAGGGGGCTGAGCAGGGCTGGGGGAGAGGCTGCAGGATTGTTGGTTTTTATTAAGGTGGAGGTACTGAGGCACCTTCAGGTTGCCCAGAGCAGCTGTGGCTGCCTCGTTCCTGCCTTGGAAGGCAGGGTTGGAGGGTTGGCAGGCTCCAAGGCCAGGTTGGACAGGGCTTGGAGCACCCTGGGCTAGTGGAAGGTGTCCCTGCCCATGGGGGTGGGACTGGATGAGGTTCAAGGTTCCTTCCCACCCAACCATTCCGTCCTTGTGTGACTGTGGTTTGGGGGTGGTTGCTCTTGGTCTCTCAGCAGGAGCTGCCTTTGCAGCTGAATGATTTAGAAGACCAAGTATCAGGCTGGATTTGGGATGACAAGCCAGGCACTTCTGGGGTTTCTTCCTCCCCTTCCCTCCCCGTGTTTGTTTTTTTAGAGGTTGTAGAAGACCTGAGGGCAGCTGGGTGTTCTGGGCCAGGTGGGAGCAGCCACTTTGGGAGGGGAGAGGACCAGCCTGGTGCTCCCCACACCTCTTTGGCTGCAGCCTCCTTGCTTTGATGGTGGTGATGATGATGAGATGGGTGTGATGGCCACATTTCTGAGGTGTCAGCCTGTATCTTTCTGCTCTCCTTGTTGATGCTGTTCAGTGCCTCCAGCTGGGTCCATGCTCTGATGGTGTCAGTCTGAGCAGGCTCCTCCAGGCACCCTGGCATGGGATGGAGGCTCCTAAAGCAGGATGGGAGGTGCAGCAGTGGCTGTGGCCCCTCAAAGGGTCTGCTCCCTCTTTCCTCTGCTGCTCTTTGGTGGTGGAGGAGAATGGGAGGCTGTTGGAGGAGCAGGAGTCGGGCGTGTCCTGGCTGCACCCTCAGCGCTGTGAGCCTGGGTGGCTGCTCCAGGTGCCAGGGCTCCCACTGCAGGGATCCCTCCATCACCCCAGGGATCCATCACTCAGCACAGGGATCCATCCCTCAGCACAGGGATCCCTCCCTCAGCACAGGGATCCATCCCTCAGCACAAGCTTTTCGGATCTGTCGGTCCCGTGCTCGGACGGGAGCATGGCTTTGGGCTCCAGTGACACTGATGGCTTGTGTCCCTGTGTCCTTGTCCCACAGAGAAGCAGGGTCCCGAGCGGAAGAGGATTAAAAAGGAGCCCGCCACCAGGAAGCCTGGCCTGCTCTTCGGCATGGGCCTCTCGGGGATCCGGGCAGGGTACCCGCTCTCCGAGCGCCAGCAAGTCGCTCTCCTCATGCAGATGACAGCAGAAGAGTCTGCAAACAGCCCAGGTGAGACTGGGGGGTGAGTTTGTTCTGAAGAGTGAGAGGCTCCCAAACATCTGGAATTCCCGGTTCCCGGGGTCACCAGAGGTTCAGGTCTGGCAGCAGGACTGAGCTGCCACCCCTGGCATGGTGCAGGGGGGCTGCTTTGCTGCTGTGTGGGGTCTCACTCCTCCCACAGGGCTCTGCAGGTGACTCCAGGTATGGTGTCACTGGGATCTGCACATGGCTCTGCCCTGCCTTTTTCCAGTGTCCCTCGGGCTAATCCAGGCCACCACCCAACCCGCCCCGGCTGCTCAGCTGGAGCTTTGGTTCCATGGGAGCCTCCTACACCTCAGCTCTGCATTTCCCACTGGCCTCTCTCAGTAAAGGAGGATTGTGAATAAAGACAAAATATCATCCTCTGTAGGTTTTTAGTGTTTCTTCTCTTGGATGGGGATAAGATGTGTAACCACCACAGCTGTAATTTGAGGTGTGGAGCAGCTGGAATGTGTTTACCGTGTTTACCACGGATTTTGTGTTCTAGTCATTTTTATCTGCTGCGAACGTGTCCCCCCCCCCCCATTTTTGGAGTGCTATCCCATGTGGTCACATCCACATCCTACACACAACACTGCAGCTTTTAGCCAAAAAAACACCAATCTCACTGCTTATGCTGCTGTTATTTGGGAAAACTAAAAGGAAACAAGCTGCAGAGCATTCCAGTGTTCTCCCAGGAAATGCAATCTCCTCCCAAGGCCATCAGGCCTCACATGTGCTTGGTAAAAGGCCACTTCCCTGGGGAATTGAGGTTTGAGGGTGAGGAGCTGCATTGTCTGCTCCCAGATCACGGGATTGCCCACAGAGTTTGCCAGGATTGCAGCTCTCCAGTGGGTCTGGCAGCTCACAATTCCCATCTCCGTGGGACACACAGGCTGCTCTGTTCACATCCACTCCAGAGCTTGGGTTGCCTCTTGCTGCCTTGTGGTGAATATTTTGGGAAGAGCCGGGGTGAAACGTGATGCACGAGCTCCCTCTAAGGGCTTAGGAATTCCATGGAATGGCAGTCCCTGACGCTGTTTCTCTCCTCCCTGCAGTTGACACAACACCAAAGCATCCCTCTCAGTCTACAGTTTGTCAGAAGGGAACTCCCAACTCTGCCTCCAAAACCAAAGATAAAGTAAATAAGAGAAACGAGCGAGGAGAGACTCGGCTGCATCGCGCTGCCATCCGCGGGGACGCCCGGCGCATCAAGGAGCTCATCATCGAGGGTGCAGATGTCAATGTGAAGGACTTTGCAGGTAACAGCCCAGGAATCCCAGCTTGCTTCCCACCTGGTTGTATGTTCCACCTCCAAGAACGACTCCCACCAGAAAAAGTAGTTTGTTTCTAACGCTGCGCCTTGGAAAGAGGGGATACGCCAAAAATTGTGATTTTGCTCTTTGAAGAGGAAAACGTACTTCTGCCCTTAAAAAACAACAAAAAAAAAAAAAAAAAAAACACAAATAACAACAAAAAGACACATAAAAAATCCCCAAAGGCATCAGTTTTTTTGTTGGAGTTTGGGAGCAAAATTCAGAATTCCCAGGCTGTGCAGTCTGCTTGAGGTGAAGCTGGGCTGGGCAGGATCCTGAGAATCCCTGGAGCTGTTGTGGCTCCACACACCAAAACTGACCAGGCCTCTCTGGACCATTTCCTTCTGCTCTTCCACGGGGGTGCCGTGTTGGAAGTCTGGAGGGTGATTTGCAAAGGGAGGTGGGCTGGTTTAGCTCTATTTTTACTTAAAAGAGAAGGAATTACGTGCACGGAAATACTGCTGAGAGTGGGTTTGTGAAGTCAGCGCTCTGGAGTTGGGGGGCTGATGCCTGTGAATTTCTGGGAGTTGTTTTTAAGGACTGAACGTGGGGGTGCTGCTGCTGGGGAGGGAATGTGAAGGGCAAGGTTAGGCTCCCAAGTTGGAGGAGTTGTTAACCATGCTGACCCTCAGCTCAGGAGTATTACCTCGTCCTCCTCCTCCTCCTTCTCCTCCTCCTCAGCAGTGCTGCCAGGCTCCTCCTTAGGCTGGTGGGATGAGATGGGAACAGCCCTGAGTCCTGCAGGGAGAAGGCAGCCACAGGATGCTGGTGAAGGGGTGATGAAGGTGCCATTCAGTGGGGCTGGGTCAGCCTTTCTCCAGCACGTCCAAGAGCTTGACTTTGCTCTTTGCTGTTCTCTTCGCGTGATTTTGGGACTATAAATAGATATGGCTGTTCCTCCACCCGTGTGATTAATCCCACTGCCAGACTGAAGTATCAGTTGTGATTAATTCCGGGCACAGGTGCCCCCTCCAAAGGCTCCAAGTGAAGGTAACGGAACGCGCTCCCACGGCGCTATCAGCAAAACACCGGAGCAGTCGTGCTGGGAAACTTCAAAACAGGCTCTGCTTAAAAATAGTCTGTTGGAACACGATAAAATATTTTGTTCTGTGCTCTTCAGAGATTTGTTGAGAGCTGGAGCTGCCATGACTGTGGAGATGCTGCTGTTTGGTTGCCCCCCGAGCCCAGGCTGGTGTTCCTGTGTTTGGAGAGCACACAGAAAATCTGTGTGGGGGCTGTCTCGAGCCCTGTCTGCAGTTCTGAGCTAGAACTGGTCTGGGCACCAGAGTTTTCCTTACAGAGGGTTTGGAACCTAAAGCCAAACCTAAAGGAGCTTAAGAGAAGGCTGGAGAGGGATGTTTCACAGGACCATGGAGTGGCAGAACAAGAGGGAATGGCCTTAAGCTGACACAGGGCAGGGTTAGATGGGATATTAGGAAGAAATTCTTCCCTGTGAGGGTGGTGAGGCCCTGGCACAGGGTGCTCAGAGAAGCTGTGGCTGCCCCATTGCTGGAAGGGTTGAAGGCCAGATTGGAGGGGACTTGGAGCAACCTGGGATAGTGGAAGGAATCCCTGCCCATGGCTGGGGGTGGGAATATATGAACTTGGAGGTCCCTTCCAACCCAAACCATTTCATGATGGTATAAATGGGAATGGATTTAAGACCTGCCTTTCACATGACATCAGCAATTCTCCTTATTTCCCATATAAAACTTTCCATTTCCAGGGCCTGTGTGTCAGGTCTGGCAGACGCTCTGACTGTAGCACATGGTATGACCAGGGAGAGAAGTGGGATTGATGCTGTGACTGCCTGGCAGGAGTAGCAGGGCAGGGCTGCAGCTTCCTTCCCGCTGTGCCGCAGGGATCCGGGCAAACGCTCGGCCACCAGAGCAACGCAGCCCTGACCCTGCTGACCCTGCAGGCTTTCCCTGTGTCTCAGTGCCACTGCGAGGGCGGTGCCGTGTCCTGAGTGTCCCTGTCCTTGCAGGCTGGACGGCGCTGCACGAGGCCTGCAACCGGGGCTACTACGACGTGGCCAAGCAGCTGCTGGCGGCGGGCGCCGAGGTCAACACCAAGGGGCTGGACGATGACACCCCCCTGCACGACGCGGCCAACAACGGCCACTTCAAGGTCGGGGTGCTGGCATTCACTGCCCTGCTTTAAATGACTCTCCTGGAAACTTGTGCTTCGAGCAGCCCACTGTGAAAACACAGAGATTCTGGGTATTTTTGTCTCATTTCCCATGGAGTGGGCAGGAGTTTGTGTTCAAGGCCAGGCTGGACAGGGTTTGGAGCAGCCTGGGTTAGTGGAAGGTGTCCCTGACCTTGGTGGCATGGGATGGGCTTGAAGGTCCCTTCAAATCTAAATTATTCCCTGATTGTGTGAATTTCCCAGTTTCAGAGCTGTTGAGTGTTTTAGTTGGTGCTGCCCTGCACAGGGGGGTGGTTCATTCTTCTGGAACTGGGACAGGAGCGTGATTTTGTGCCTTGTTCTTTCCCCTTCTTTCCTGCCCAGGTTGGTTCTTGGAATCACAGGATCATTAAGGTTGGAAAAGACTTTCCCAGTCATCGAGCCCAGCCATTAACCTGCTGCTGCCAGTGCACCACTAAACCCTGTCCCTAAATGTTTTTTTAAACACTTCCAGGGATGATGATTCCACCACTTCCCTGGGAATGTTGCTGGGGTTTCTCTCTTAGGTTAGAACCACAAGGCATGTCCTGAAGACACTTAATTTTTTTAGTTATGTATGAAAATCATGCAAAAAAACCCTGGAATCAAAACATCATGAGCATCTTCAAGCCTCAGTTTCTCTTTTCAGGTGGTGAAATTGTTGTTGCATTATGGAGGGAATCCTCATCAAAGCAACAGGAAGGGCGAGACACCTTTGAAAGTAGCGAATTCTCCCACCATGGTGAACCTGCTCCTGGGGAAGACCACGTACCCCTCCAGCGAAGAGAGCTCCACAGGTGAGATTGGCCTTTCTGTGGCCGTGGCAGTGACAGCTGTGGCCTGCAACTAACACAGAGACCTTAAGAGGACAGTGAAGTTAGACTCTTGTCAGATGCTGCCATGGTCAGGAGCCCGCCTGTAGCTCCTGTAGCCAAATTCAGACAACATAACCACCAGCTTTAGCTTGGGGGGCTGTTTGCCCTGGAAGCCAGCACTGAGATTGCTTCCCTGGTGCACTTGGGATGTAGGATTGGAAGCCAGTTGCAGGTAAATTATGTCTTACCTTTGGAAGGTGGGTCATTCCAGTGGAGAGGAGGAGGTTTGCAGGCCCGTCCTGTGTTCCTGTTGTTCAGCTGTCCCAGCACTGGTGTTTCAATTTCTGCTTCCAGGCTGTCCCTGCTAGAGCCTTCTCCTCCAGTGCCACCATTGTGGGACACTCTGAAGGTTTTAATTAGTGCAAGTTAGAGTTTTCAATCTTCTGGGGAGCCTTCACCTACACTGTGTGCAGTCATAACTGTTCCAAAGTTCTCGTGCTATACCCAGGATGTTATTTTGAGGAACACCCCTTGCAGGTTGGAGCTGGAGGAGCTTCCTTCCAAAAAGATCTCCCAAGCTGGCATTCCGAGCTGTTGGCTGCTAACTTGCAAAGGCTGGGTGAGGCCAAAGGGCATCAGGGCTGTTTGCAGGGGTTGGTGTGTGCAAGAGACCAGTGATGTTCCCTCCCCAGGACCCTTGGCAGTCCTCAACACGCTGTTCTTCTCTCTCTGCAGAGACCTCAGAAGAGGAGGACGCCCCTTCCTTCGCTCCCTCCAGCTCCGTTGATGGCAATAACACAGACTCAGAGTTTGAGAAGGGTTTGAAGCACAAGCCCAAGGCCCAGGAGCCCCCCAAAACCATCACCCCGGTGAAGGATGAGTATGAATTTGATGAGGACGATGAGCAGGACCGGGTCCCACCGGTCGATGACAAACATTTGCTGAAAAAGGATTACAGGAAAGAGACTAAAGCAAACAGTTTCATTTCCATACCCAAAATGGAAGTGAAAACTTATACTAAAAATAACACAATTACACCAAAGAAAGCTGCCCACCGCATCCTGTCGGACAGCTCGGACGAGGAGGAGACCAGCGTGGCCGTGGGCACGGGGGAGAAGCTGCGCCTCTCCACCCACTCCATATTGCCCAGCAGCAAAATTCGGGAGCCCACCAGCGCCAAGGCACCCAAGGAGAAAAGCAAAGTAAAAAAGAAGCGGAAGAAGGAGTCAAAAAGCAAAGAGGTTCGGTTTGGCAAAAAAAATGACAAGTTTTGTTCCTCTGAATCAGAGAGTGAAAACGTGGAGAGTGAGGAGGATGATAGAGACTCTCTACAGAGCTCTAGCTGTGTAAAGGACTCAAGGCTAGTGCTAAAGGAATCCTCCTTGTTTAACTCTCTGTCTGCCTCATCGACCTCTTCACATGGGAGTTTAGCATCCCAGAAACATAATCCCAGTCTTACAGAACAGCACTCCAAGCACTGGAGGACGGACAATTGGAAAACCATATCCTCTCCAGCTTGGTCAGACGTCAGTTCCCTATCGGACTCCACCAGGACGAGGCTGACGAGCGAGTCAGACTACTCGTCCGAGGACTCGAGCTTAGAGTCACTAAAGCCAGTCAGGAAGAAACCAGAGCACAAAAAGAAAAACACCCCCCACAACACTGTTTCTGAGAAAAAGAATTCATTCCATAGCAATGTGGATGGAGCAATTCCAAAGCTGGACAAGGAGGGGAAGGTTGTTAAAAAGCATAAAACAAAACACAAACATAAAAACAAGGAGAAGGGACAGTGTCCCATCAGCCAAGACATTAAAATAATCAAAACATTTTCTTTTGAGTTTGAGGACTCTAAACAAAAGCCTGAGAAAGGCTTGATAGTAGAGACAGAAAATCCAGTCGAAAACAAGTTGAAAGTGTTAAAGCACGATCGGGAACATGGTAAGAAGGAGGAAAAGCTCCCCAAAGGTAAAGCAGAGGAGAAGGAGTGGTTGTTTAAAGATGAGACTGGAAAATCCTCAAAAGAGGAGAAATCATTAAGAAAAATCAAAGATGGCAGTAAAGACCTGAGCAAATCCTTCAGAGAAGGATTGAGTAAATCAGAAAAAGAAAAACCTGTCAAGGAGAAATCTCCCAAGGAGGAGAAGCCGAGAATACACAAGGAGGAGAGAAAGAAGAAGTCAAAGGACAAGCAGTCCAAATCTGAGAAGAAGAACGAGCTGAAGGAGGAGAAGGTTTCTAAACTAGAGAAAGAAAAATCCTTCAAGGAAGAGAAGGAAAAATGCAAAAAAGAAAAACTTTACAGGGACGAGTCCGGGTTTGATGAGTTTAATAACAAAACTCAATTTGCCGAAAGCGAGGACACAAAGTTCAGCCTTTCGGACGATCAGCAGGAGAGGTGGTTTTCAGACTTGTCCTCTGATTCATCCTTCGATTTCAAGGGTGAGGACAGCTGGGATTCTCCAATAACAGATTTCAGGGAGATTAAAAACGACACCGTGGCAAAGCTAATCATAGAACCTGTGAAAGAGGAAATTAAAGACAAGAAAAAGGAAAATAAAATGAAAGAGAAGAAGGAATACAACGAGAAGCGGAATGAAAAGGACACTTTCCTAAAGAAGAAGGAGAGGGATTATGTGGAGAAAAGCTCTGAGAAGAAAAAGGACCAAACAGACAGACACAAAGTTACTCCCAGTTATTTACCTGAAAAGGATAAGAAAAGGAAGGATTCTGTGGAGACTGGCAAGGAGAGGAAAGAAAAAGATACAGGTGAAACCAACAAAGACAGAAAAGATTCCTCTGACGGCTCTAAAGAGAGAAAAGATCCCAAGACGAAGCAGGAGGAACCCTATCGAGATGACTTCAAGGAGTACGGCTGTGAAACATTCTTCAAGGACAAGTCTGACCCTGAGTTCAGTGGCAAAACCCTGGAGAGTTGGGAGAGGCACCATTCTGGGAAGGAAAAGGAGAAGAAAGATGCTCCTGATAAAGAAAAAAAAGAAAAGGTGAAGCCAGAAAAATACAAGGAAAAATCCAAAGAAGGCGACAAGGAGAAAAATGAAAAAGCCGCTCCAGAGAAAATCCTGAAGGACAAAGAACTAGAGAAGAGTTTTAAAGAGAAGAAAGAAACCAAGGAGAAATACAAGGATCTTCACAGCAAAGACAAGGAGAGGAAGAGTTCCTTCGACCAGGTGAAGGAGAAGAAAGAGAAAAACTTCTCCACAGACAGAGACGATTTCTCCGAGAAGAAGGATGAGAAGAAAGGCAAGGAGAAGAGCTGGTACAGCATCGCTGACATCTTCACGGATGAGAGCGAGGACGAGAGGGACGATTACAGCCTGAGCGGGTTCAAGGTCGGCGACTCGGCCGGCAGCGAGATGCATCGCCTGGACAGCCTGCAGGACAAGGACGACGGCGCGGCGGCCGAGAAGGAGCTCTACCCCGACAAGCACCGCAAGTACTCGTCCGAGCGGCAGCACTCGGAGAAGCAGAAGGATAAGGAGTCCAAGGAGAAGAAAAAGGACAAAGGAACATCGGAAGGGGGAAAGGAGAAGAAGGAGAAGAGTTCCTTTGAGAAACACAAAGAGAAGAAAGATAAAGACTCCAGTGAGAAGTATAAGGACAGGAAGGAAAGAATGTCCATAGATTCCACTCAGGAGAAGAAAAACAAGCAAAAGCTCCCAGAAAAGGTTGAGAAGAAACACACCAGTGATGACAAGGTGAAAAGCAAGCATAAGGAGAAGCCGGACAAGGAGCATTCCAAAGAGAAGAAGTCTTCAAAAGGAGGGGAGTCGGAGAAAAGCCTGCTGGAGAAACTGGAGGAGGAGGCTCTGAATGACTACAGGGATGACTCCAATGACAAAATCAGCGAGATCTCCTCTGACAGCTTCACGGACAGAGGGCAAGAGCCAGGACTCACCAGCCTCTTTGAGTCTTCTAACCTCTCTCTCACTGATGCCGCTGAAGAAAAGTTTAAGGACTCTCTCCCTTTACCCTGCCTTCAGGACAAGCTCAAGGAGAAGGAGAGGCACCGACATTCCTCATCTTCCTCAAAGAAAAGTCACGAGAAGGAAAAAGCAAAAAAAGAGAAGACAGAGAAAAAGGAAAAATCAGAAGAATTCAAGGACTCCAGCAGCAGGAAGGATTCCACTCATTATGAAAAGGATTTCTCTGTGGATGGGGAGGCTTTTGGCTCTTCCTACAACATGAAGGCAGACGCTGATGAGGAACCAGAGAAGAGCATTGATTACTTATTTTCTGAAAAGAAGGATAAAAATGATTCTGAAAGAGAGCTTTCAAAGAAGGCGGAGAAAGAAAAGACTTACGGTTCCAGCACCATCAGCACAGCTAAAGAGAAAAAGAAGCGGGATAAACACAAGGAAAAATGGAAGGAGGAAAAGGAAAAACACAGGGACAAACACACAGATGGTTTCTTTAAACATCACAAAGATGAGCCAAAGTCAACACTCAAAGATAAGGATGGGCCTCAAGTTACCACCTTTAAAGATAAATCCAAGGAGGACAACCTCAAATTCAGTGAAGCCAAACTGAAGGAGAAGCTGAAGGAGAATCAAGACAAAGACAAATCAGAGTCCATAAAAATAAGCAATGGGAATGAAAAAATAACCCTTTCCAAAGACAGCGGCAAGAAGGATGCCAGGCCAAGGGAGAAACTTCTGGGAGATGGTGATTTGATGATGACCAGCTTTGAGAGGATGCTGAGCCAGAAAGACCTGGAGATCGAGGAACGCCACAAAAGGCACAAGGAGAGAATGAAGCAAATGGAGAAAATGCGGCACAGGTCCGGAGACCCCAAGTTAAAGGACAAACTTAAAAGCTCGGAGGATGTGCGCAAGAGGAGCCTGGATCTGCCAACCAAGAAGCCACTAACGCTGGACACGCAGCTCAAGGACAAGAAACTCAAAGAGCTGGGTCCCCTGACTCCTATTCTGTCACCAGAAAACAAGGCACAGCCTGCTGTGGGGACAGACTCCAAGGACTGGATCACGGGTCCTCAGCTGAAGGAGATCCTCCCAGCATCTCCCAGGCCAGATCAGAACCGGCCCACGGGCGTCCCGACCCCGGCATCTGTCGTGTCCTGCCCGAGCTACGAGGAGGTGATGCAGACGCCCAGGACTCCATCGTGCAGCAACGAGGACTACACGGACCTGATGTTTGAGTGCGCGGACTCTCAGCACTCGCTGCCCATCTCCACCATGTCCATGAACGCCTGCTCCCCTTCCTTCTTTGACAGATACACCAACGTTTCCAGCGGGCTCCCCGAGAACCCCAGTCAGACCCCGACTCGCACCATACCCTCCTCAAACCTCTACCGTTCCATCTCAGTGGATATCAGGAGGGCGCCCGAAGAGGAATTCAGCGTTGGAGATAAGTTTTTCAGACAGCAAAGTGTCCCGGCAACATCAAATTATGACTCTCCTGTGCAGCATTTAATGGAGGAGAAAGTTCCCCTTCCCTCTGTTCCTGCTGAGAAGTTCCAGTGTTTGTCTCCTGGGTATTACTCCCCGGATTATGGAGTTTCCTCACCCAAAGTGGAAGCTTTGCACTGCACGCCGGGAGCTGTCAGCGGGGTCGCCCAATCTCCCGAAAGTGTCTTTTCTGGTTTACAAGCAAAATCCTCCCCTTCGCACAGGGATGAGTTGCTGGCTCCTTCAGTGGAAAGTGCTCTTCCCCCCGACATCGGCATGCCCTTGGATACCACAGAGGAGCAGCAAGCCACTGCCTCCATCATGCCACCAGAATCCACCTACCTACCACCCATCGAAGAAAACCATTTCAGTTCGGGAATGCCCGAACAAAACAACATAGACTGGGATAACCCTCCTTCCCGAAACCCGGACGCCGCCATTCCTCCCAGCCTCATGGGCAACCCCGCAGAGCACTCTGTCACCTGGTCCATGGGCTCGGAGCTTCTGATGAAATCTCCCCAGAGGTTCTCCGAGTCCCCTAAACCTCCGCTCTGTTCCCTAGAGCCGATTCATCCCGCGCCAGTAGCCTTCATTCCCACAGAGACTTCCTACCCCGTTTCTCCCATCTCATACCCTCTGTCAGTGTCTGAACCGAGGCTGGAGGAAGTCAAGGAGGATGCTGAGGAAGCAGTTCCAGGAGAAATTGCAAATGCTGAAGAGCAGGCTCCGTACATGTCCCCTACTAGGTTAGACACCTTCTTCAACAACTGCAAGCCTCTTCCAGAAGAAGCACCGGAGATCCCTCCAGAGCCCCCGTGTGTGCCGGCAGAACCTCAGGCCGAAGTCGTTGCTGCACCAGAAAACAACTATTTGGAAAGCAGCAACACAGCACCTGCGAACGCGGAGGAGGCGGTGACGTGGCCCGACCCCTTCACCAACACCGAGGATGAATTGGACCTTGGCCCCTTCTCGCTCCCAGAGCTGCCACTCCAGCCTAAGGACGTTGCAGAGACCGAGATGACCGAGGCAGAAGCGGTGGAGGAAAGCCCAGCAGCAGCTCCAGAACCGAGCACCGGGATCATCAAAGCCGGCGCGTCCGCGATAGCGTCCGGCGAGCCGGAGGAGCCGCCGGCCAGCCAGGCAGCGGCCACCCTGCCCACGGACACAGAGCCACCAGCAGAGGAGCAGAAACCAGAAGTGGCCACACAAGAAGCCGCCTCGGAAGCGCTGAACGCAGCTGAGGAGAAGGCAGCAGAGGACTCGGAAGCGCAGGTGTTCCAGCAGACCCCGTCCGAGCCCGCGCAGGCAGAGAGCAAAGAGGTGGAGGCTGTGCACGAGGAGCTGTCGTCGGCTGCGGGGGTGGCAGAGGGCAGCTCCCAGCCCTGTCCTGTGCCCGTGGCCGGCTCCGAGGCCGGCGTTCCACAGGACGGTGCCGCGGCCCGTGGTGGGAGCCAGGCCCCGCCATCCCAGGCGGACGCGCCTCCCGGCAATGCTCAAGCAGAAATTGTGGAACCAGTACAAAAACCGGTAGCAGAAGCTCCCAAACCACCCAAAATAGAAGAGATTCCTCAGCGGATTACCAGGAACCGGGCTCAGATGCTCGCCAACCAAAACAAGCAGAACGCCGCCGCATCCGAGAAGGAATTTCCTCCCGTCTCTGCGCCCGTCACGCGTGCCAAAGGCCGCGTCACGGAGGAGGACGATTCCCAGGCTCAGCACCCGCGGAAGCGCCGCTTCCAGCGCTCCAACCAGCAGCTGCAGCAGCAGATCAACACGTCCACCCAGCAGACGAGGGAGATGATCCAGCAGACACTGGCAGCTATCGTCGATGCCATCAAACTGGACGACATCGAACCTTACCACAGCGACAGGTCCAACCCCTACTTCGAGTACCTCCAGATCAGGAAGAAGATTGAGGAGAAGCGGAAAATCCTGTGCTACATCACTCCCCAAGCTCCGCAGTGCTACGCCGAGTATGTCACCTACACAGGCTCCTACCTGTTGGATGGCAAACCCCTAAGCAAGCTCCATATTCCAGTGGTGAGTCACCTTCTCTCCTTAGCTTCAGGACCTGTCCCCCCCCCCTCACTGTTACAGACACATCTAAGTTGTCCCCATGCCCTGTCACCACCTTGCAATGCCAACGTGCCCCAACCTGCCTTTAGAATCTGACAGCAAACCTGAGCCTGGGTAAGTGCCTGGCTGTGTGGTAAATGCAGCCCTTGAGTTGCTGCATTTTTGCACAGAAGACCTTGGGCTGTGCTGAGGGACCTGAGGGTTGGTCAGGCTTTAGAGCAAAGTTTGTAAGAATCCACTGGATTTGAGGCTGGAAGGTAAAACTGCTCTTACAGCAGTGTAGTACAGGATAATGATCCTGGAACATGGGAAAAAGATGGCTCTTAACTCCTGCCATCATTTTCTCAAGCTCTCCTCTTGGACTTGGCACTGGGGTCAGCATTTGACTGCTGTGCTGCAGGAGCAGCCTCGCTAATACAAACGCATCAATAAACTTGGTGCTGCAGGTGATAAATCTGGGCTCCAGGCTGGAGGAGAAGGGTCAGTGTGACCAGGCTCCATTCCTAGCTGCACACCCTGCCCTGCAGCACGAGGGCGGCTCGGGCTCTGGTTGTTCTTGCCAAGTCCTCACCCTCACCGAGTATGAGCACTGGCAGGACCTTGTCCTTGGCAGAGCTTCTCCACAGGCACCCCACGGGATGTCCCTGCCCCCTCTGTGGCCAGCACACATTTTGGGGGGCAGGCAGCCCCCGGGCTGTGCCCCACAGAGGTGCTGCTCTCACCCCCTGCCTGTGCCCGCAGATCGCGCCGCCGCCGTCGCTCGCGGAGCCGCTCAAGGAGCTCTTCAAGCAGCAGGAGGCCGTGCGGGGCAAGCTGCGGCTGCAGCACAGCATAGAGCGGGTAAGGGGACACTCCAGCTGGGGAGCAGGCCCCGAATTTCCCCTGCTGGCGAGGCTGAGGCTGCCACGCTCACTGCTCTGCTCTTCCTCAGGAGAAGCTCATCGTCTCCTGCGAGCAGGAGATCCTGAGGGTGCACTGCCGGGCAGCGAGGACCATTGCCAACCAGGCCGTGCCCTTCAGTGCCTGCACCATGCTGCTGGACTCCGAGGTGTACAACATGCCTCTGGAAAATCAGGTCAGTGTCTGGCTCACTGGTGAGGAAGGGCCTCAGGGCCTCTGCAAGACCCTGAGGGAGATGGGCTTTTCTGGAGGGATGGAAGGAAGCATGGAGGCAGGAGTTACTAATGCTCTCCTTGCTCAGGTCTCCCACCATGGCACACAGGTGCGAGATGTCACCTCCCCCAGAGGACAGGGTTAGATGGGATATTGGGAAGGAATTGGTGCCCAGAGCAGCTGTGGCTGCCCCTGGATCCCTGGAAGTGTCCAAGATCTGGTTGGATGCGTTTTGAGCAACCTGGGATAATGGAATGAGGCCTTTAAGGTCCCTTCCAATCCAAATTATTCTGTGACTTGGAACATCATTTGTCTAATTGTCTAATTGAATGTGGGATACAGGGGGTTCATGTCTGTTACAGAAGCAGAGATGGCTCAGCTTTATCAATGAGTCTTGGGTCCCTCCATCCTTCTTGGTCAGGATCATCTGCACACTGGAAAGGTTTCCTTTACACTCTGGGGTGTCTCTTCCTGTGGAAGGAAGGGAAGAGAAACATTCCACTGCTGCATTGCAGGAGGGATCCTGGGCAGGGACAGCATCCTGGGAGTTATTAGCGAGCTGTGTATTGATCCAGGAGCTCTGATTTATCCGTCGGCATTTCCCAGCCAAGTGTCTGTGCTGCTGCTTTCCTGGCGTCCGTTGAAGGAGTCAGAGAGGTGCAGGAGCTGTGATGGGCTGACATGGACAGATTCCCTGCAGAGCAAGGAGAAACAGGGAGTATGTGCACATGGGTGCATCCCCTCCTGAGGCTGAATCCCTGGAAAGGGCTGCAGGAGCAGCTGGCAGCAGTGATGTCCGTCCTCCCTCCCTGCAGGCACCACGGTTCTGAGGAGTGTGCACCCCAGGAGGGGCTTGAATATGGCCTGTGAGACCTGTAACTGCTTAAAGTACAAAACTAATCCCTCCCTTTGCTGTCCTGTCTGTAGGGAGATGAAAACAAATCGGTCAGAGACCGCTTCAACGCGCGACAGTTCATTTCCTGGCTGCAGGACGTGGATGACAAGTACGACCGGATGAAGGTGAGAGCTGTGGGAGCCCCGTGCTCCAGGCAGGGGCATTCCAGGAGGGATCTGCCTGTGGCTGGAGCCTGGGAACTGCCTCAGTGGTTTCCAGCACAGAGTGGGTGTCCGGAGATTGTCAGGGCAGTGTTGCATGGGAGTGGATGCTCTGGAGTGCTGACAAGCCTTTCAAGCCCCAACTCTGGGGTTTGCCTCGGCTCCTGCTGGAGCTGGGCTCAGCAGAGATTCCAAATCCAGGTGTCAGTGGCTGCATGTCCCCTGCCTCTGCCTGCCACTCAGCCCTCACGTCCCGTTGTTGTTTCCCAATCCAGACATGCCTGCTCATGAGACAGCAACACGAAGCAGCTGCCCTGAACGCGGTGCAGAGGATGGAGTGGCAGCTGAAGGTGCAGGAGCTGGACCCCGCGGGGCACAAATCCCTCTGCGTGAACGAGGTGCCCTCGTTCTATGTGCCAATGGTCGACGTGAACGATGACTTTGTGCTCTTGCCGGCATGACAGTTCCAACCCAGGAGACATCTCTGAACACTGGCAAGGACGGGAGCGCTCCGAGGTCGGGCGGTCGAGCTCACATTCACCCTTAACCGCTTGCTGATGAATCCCTGGTCAGAGGAGGAGGAAGCAGCTATCGGCAGAAAACAAAACAATAAGAAAAATAATTGCACTTTCTTCACGACGTGTCCCTCGCTTCCGGACTGACGCGGCTCCGCGGGGCAGCGGGCCGGGCACAGCTCCTTCCCGCCGGCGCCCGCGGCGGGGAGGCTCCGGGCAGCGCGGGCAGCGGGCGCTCAGCGGCCCCGGGACTGGCCGAGGCGCGGAGGGACGAGGCCAAGGACACCGTGTGTGTGTGTTGCAGAAGCTGCTGAGCGGGGCCAGCAACCACGTGAACCATGTACTTGTGAACACCGTGATTTCCAGCTCTCTGTTTTCCACCGGGCGCGGATCTCCTCTCGGAGAAGCTGCAGTAGGAAACCATGGGGGGAGGGGAGGGGGGGGGTGGTGTTTGAGTTTCTCGTTCCATCATGGGTATGTCTAAAAAAAAAAAAAAAAAAACAAAGAAACAAAAAAATACTACAAAAAAAAAAAAAAATCACAAAAAAAAAAACCCCAATTAGAAACAAAAAGGACAGTGTCCAAGTTGGGCAGCGGCGGCTCCGGAGCGGGGACAGCTCCGGGATGTGCCGGTGGCCCCGCAGCAGCCGCTGGGGACGGGCAGAGGAGCCGCCGGGGCGGCACGGCCGGGGAGACGGCGACGCAGAGAAAGGACTTTGCCAACTGTGTTTTTAATGGAGTAAAATCCACGTGGTTTATATATTTTTTCCTTTAATCTTGGGCATTTCGTTTCTCTTTCTGAGAACATAACTTGAAAACACTACAGAGCCAATACTCATATAAAGAAAAATTGTATCCCATAAATGCTGTACAGTTTTTATATACATTAACAATGTACTTTTGCTGCCTTCTAGATAATTTATTTTGCAACACATTACTGCACAGTTGTAAATAACTTATGTACTGTAACATCACTTTCAGTTATGTGTAAAGAAATAAATAAATTAATTAAAATTATCTTTGTATTTATAGTTCACCCTGGGCAGCAGTTTCCCTGTCAAGGAAAAGGTTGCTCAGATCAGCTGCCCATGGCAGGGGATGGGACAAGATGAGCTTTAAGGTCCCTTCCAACCCAAACTATTCTATGATTTTAAACATCATTCTCTCTTCCATGCCTCTCTGTGTGCAGTGGGATTGGAACCCTCCCGGGGTGGGTCGTGAGGAGAGGGGACCCCCCTGTGTTGGTGAATTCACTGCCCCCAGAGTGACTGAGCAGGAGATGCTGTTTTGGGGTTGCAGAGTCTGGACAGGGATGGGTGGATCCAGGCAAACTCAGTCCTCACTCAGCAGCTCAGGGATGCAGCTGGAGGCAGATCCCAGTGCCTTCCCAGGACCTCTGTGCCTGCCTTCCTCCTGCTGCCCAGCCTTTCCTGATGGCTGCAGCTGCCAACCCCAGGCAGGAGCGAGGGGTGGCCCCCATGGACCCCCACTGCCAGCTCTGGGTTCTCCAACTGTCTCTGCTGGGGACCAGGGAGGACCCCTGGATTCAGCCCCCAGCTCCCCCCTCGCTGCCATCAGCTTTGCAGCCACTTGAGGAATTTTCCACAGTCGGGGCAGGGGGATCCTGGAGGATTTCACTCCAACACATCACAGCAGCTTTGGAAGAGCCACGGGGGTCCCTCCGTCCCCTGCCCAGCCCTCAGCCCCTGCCTTGGCACTGCTGGCACCAGGACTGGGGCTCACACAGCCACAGCAGTGCCATGTCCTAGCTGCACCCAGAGGGATTTTTCCCCCCACCCTTTTGCTGAGCTGTGGGATGAGTGTGATGGGGCCCTGGAGCCAGCACTGGGACCGGGGGCTGCTCCTGTGTCAGGGGCTTCAAGAAAGCAGCCACAGGTAACACTTGGTCTTGCATTAATTTCCATCCCTGTCTTTATTTTGTTGAACAGCCATAAATTTGTCTCTGGTCACAGAGAGGTCTTTCATGGGCATGTAGAGCTGGAAAGTCCCATAGGCTCATCTGACCACGGTGCTGGTGACCTTGGGAGCCTCCAGGCTCAGTTTTCCTCCTGGTGCTGTAACTCCCAGACGTGTGTGGGGGTGTGGATCCCTCAGAGGGAGGCAAAAAAAAATGCAGATGGGATTTTTTTTTAGTGTGATTTTTCAATGTGAGTTTGCAGGTGTGATTTTTCAGTGATTTTCAATGTGATTTTGCAGATGGAGTTTTTCCACCATTGCAGGTCTGAAGCCGAGCACCCTGAGTGATGCTGCTGCCCCCAGAAATCACATTTGTGAGTAAATTTTAGAAGGAAGAGGGAAATAAAGCCTGTTTGCAGTTTGGCTGCTCTGTTGGCTCTTCCCACGGGCTCACGTGGTGCTGGGTGCCAACACATTCCCTTCCTGGAGGGGGTGTCACAGATTCCACTGGCCCCCTCTGAGGTTTGGGGGGACCTGGGTGCCTTTGTGGGTGTTCACAGATGGGTCCTGGAACCCCCGGCTGCACCCCAGGACCCCCATAACCAGCTGGGCTGGGGGGTCCCCCAGTCCTGAGAGAGGGGTCTGGAGCACCATGGAGAGCTGGGGTGGGGGCGGTGAACCGGGGCTGGGGGACAAGCAGGGCTGGGGGAGGGCAAAGGGGGGCCGAGGTGGGGGGAATGGGGCTTGGAGAACCAAACTGGGGGGGCTGGGAGGGGGCAAACCAGGCTGGGGGTGCAGCGGGCTGTGGGAACTGGGTCCAGTGTTGGGGGGAGCGAACCTGGACTGAGCGGGGTGAGCGGGGCCGGGGATCGGGAGCGGGACCGGGGATCGGGAGCGGGGCTGGGGTTTGTGAACGGGGCCGGGGATCGGGAGCGGGGCCGGGGATCGGGAGCGGGGCCGGGGATCGGGAGCGGGGCTGGGGTTTGTGAACGGGGCCGGGGATCGGGAGCGGGGCTGGGGTTTGTGAACCGGGCTGGGCAGACAAACCGGCCTTGAGGGCTGATCTAGACCAGAACTGAGCCTCGTGTTGTGGGGGAGCAAACCGGGGCTGAGGGTCCGAACCGGGGCTGGGGGGGGTCTGAACGGGGGCTGGGGACCCGAACCGGGACTGGGGGGATCTGAACCGGGGCTGGGGGCCCGAACCGGGACTGGGGAGGGGTCTGAACGGAGGCTGGGGGTCAGATCCGGGACTGGGGAGGGGTCCGAACCGGGACTGGGGGGGTCTCAACGGGGGCTGGGGGCCCGAACCGGGACTGGGGAGGGATCTGAACCGGGGCTGGGGGTCAGATCCGGGACTGGGGAGGGGTCTGAACCGGGGCTGAGGGTCCGAACCGGGACTGGGGGGATCTGAACCGGGGCTGGGGGCCCGAACCGGGACTGGGGAGGGGTCTGAACGGAGGCTGGGGGTCAGATCCGGGACTGGGGAGGGGTCTGAACCGGGGCTGGGGGTCCGAACCGGGACTGGGGAGGGGTCCGAACCGGGACTGGGGGGGTCTCAACGGGGACTGGGGAGGGGTCCGAACCGGGGCTGGGGGGGGTTTGAACGGGGGCTAAGGGTCTGAACCGGGACTGGGGAGGGGTCTGAACCGGGGCTGGGGGTCCGAACCGGGACTGGGGAGGGGTCTGAACCGGGGCTGGGGGTCAGATCCGCAGGGAGCCGTCGGGGCGGTGCCGCGGGGCGGGTCCGGCCGGTGCCGCCCCACCTGCCGGCGCCGAGCCCGAGCGCTGTGGGGTGGCGGTCGCGGGTGGCGGTGGCCGCGGCGATGGCGCTCGGGGGGTCGCGGCCGCGGGGCCGGCGGGCGGCGGGGGGGTGGGCGCCGTGCGCGGCGCTGGCGCTGGGCTGGGCGCTGGGCTGGGCGCTGGGCGCGGAGCCCCCGCACCGCTGCCGCCCCGACACCGCGCTGCTGCCGCCGCCGCTCCGCCGCCTCGGGGGCCCCGCGCTGCTCCGCGCCGCCGTGCCGCGCCTCCGCGGCGGCTGGAGCCCCTGCCAGCTGTACCGGTACCCCTCCGGAGGCCCCCGCCCCAACGGCACCGGGCCCTGCACCCGCGGCTGGCACTACGCGCTGCCCGCCGCCGGCCTCCGCGCCAACCTCGTCACGCAGGTGGGCACGGGGGTGGTGGGACCGAGGGGGGTGCCGGGCCTGGGGAGAGTGGGGGGACCCCCGGGCATGGGGCATTCTGCGGCGCTGGAGGGGGCCGAGGGGTCCCGTGGGTAAAGGAGGGGTTAAGGGAGGGCCCTGGCAACGCTCTGGGGGTGGAAACCTGCGAGGAGTCGGGGGGAACAAACTGGGGGGTCTCAGCCACCAGAGCCTGCTGGGGGCTCCGGTAAGGATGCCACGGGAAAGCCCTGGATGTGCAGGGGGAGCAATGACCCCCTGGAGGGGGTCTGGGGCTGGCTGGAGGAGCCCTGGGGAAGGGCGCTGAGGGGCTGGAGAGCATCCAGGGCTCTTGGAATCACCGGTACTGTCCCCACGTTTCTGTTTGTGGGGTGGGGGCTCTCCAGGAGCCCTGCCGCCCCATCCGTCCCAGCCCTGCGGGCAGTCAGGGGGTCTGCCAAGCCCCCCACGCTGACAGCTCCCCGCTGTGTCCCCGCAGTGGGACCTGGTGTGCGCCTCGCGCTGGAAGGTGCCCCTGGAGCAGACCACGCACCTGCTGGGCTGGACACTGGGCAGTGTCACCGCCGGCCTGGCCTGTGACAGGTAATGGGGGTCCCCGGGCAGCCCCCGCGGGCAGGGGGCACCGTGCCCAGCCCCTCACAGCCCATCCCTGGCAGGTTTGGCCGCCGTCCCACCTTCCTGCTGTCCCTGGCGCTGGCCGTGCCCGTGGGCCTCGGCGTGGCACTGGCTGTGGACTTCCTCATGGTCCTGGTGGCACGGCTGCTCTTCGGGGCCGCGCTGGCAGGAGCCTTCCTCGCCCTCTACGTGGCACGTGAGTGTGATGGGGCCATCCGGAGGGGTGTGGGGGATGCGGGATGCTCCAGGCTGCGGGATGTACCATGGGCTGGAATACAGGATGCTCCAGGCTGCGGGATGCCCCGTGTCCTTGGCACCCACTGTGCCCCCCTCGCTCCCTGCCAGGGCTGGAGCTGTGTGACCCCCCGCACCGGCTGGCGGTGACGATGGTGGCCGGATTCTTCTGGATCGCCGGGGAGCTGCTGCTGCCGGGGCTGGCCCTGCTGTGCCGGGACTGGCGGGTGCTGCAGGGCGCCGTCACCATGATCCTGGCCCTGCTGGCTGCCAGCTGGTGGTAAGGACCCACCGGGAAAGGGGCTGCGTGGGGCTGGGCTGTGCCCCGGGGCTGGTGCCAAGCTCTTCCCAGCCCGGGACACCCTGCCCGGGGCCACGGTGGGGATCAAAGGCCACCCGGGGCTCTCCAGAGGAGTGGGAACCCCCCCACCCTGGGTAAATATTTGCTCAGGTTTGAAGCTGAGGGTTTCTGGGCAGCGTTGCTTTGAAACCCGGTGGGAAGGTCAGTGCTGGAGGGTGGCCAGGCCCGTGGGGAGCCCCGTGACCCGACACTCGTGCCCCAGGTGCCCCGCACTGCTGCTGGAGTCACCGCGCTGGCTGCTGGCCACACGGCAACTGGAGAGGGCCAGGAAGACCCTGCAGGCACTGGCTGAAGAAAACTGCCCCCAGGACAGCCTCCTCGCGGGTGCGTGGGGGGGACTCCGAGGGCGATCAGCCCCATCCCCAAAGCCGTGGCTGTGCGGGTGGCGTAACAGAGCCGGCTCTATCCTGGTTTCCCCTCTCCCGGCAGAGCTGGAGGCCCTGTCCGAGGGGCCCCCGCGGCCCCGGTACCACTCAGTCTGTGAGATCTGCAGCACCAGGGTCATCTGGAAGAACGGCGTCATCCTCGGCTTCGCGGCGTGAGCGGCGGGGGGGGCGGCGGGGTGGCCGTGGGCCGGGGGGGGGGGGGTCCCACTCGCGGCCCCCTGACCCCGCTGTCCCTTAGGTTCATCGGCTCCGGCATCCGCCACTGCTTCACCCGCAACCTGGTCCCCCACCTGCCCCACTTCTTCTCCTCGCACCTGGTGCTGGTGGGCGCCGAGACGGCCGCCTGCCTCTTCGTGTGCCTGACGGCCGAGCGCTTCGGGCGCCGCGCCATCCTCCTGCTCTGCACCGTCCTCACCGGCATCTCCTCCCTCCTGCTGCTGGCCCTCACCCAGTGTAAGACCCCCGCGGGACCCCCGGGACGCAGCCCCAGCCAGGGGGAAGAGAGGGTACAGAGAGGTGGGTGCAGGATTTGCCCCCTGATGTGCTTCCCCCCCCCTCGCAGACCTGCTGGAGCTCATTGTCCTGACCCTGTCCGTGGTGGGCACGGCCGCCTCCCACGCCGTCACCATGCTCAGCATCTTCTTTGCCAGCGAGGTTCTCCCCACCGTGGTCAGGTAAGGGGGAGCTGCCCCCATCTTGTGCTACCCCGGAGCGGGGGGCACCGGGCAGGGCCCCCCCTGAGCGTGTTCCTCCCGCAGGGGCGCCGGGCTGGGCCTGGTCGTGGGGGCCAATTTCGTGGGCAAGGCCGCGGCGCCCATCACCGCCATCCCCAACAGCCGCGGCTTCTTCCTGCACCACGTCGTGTTCGCCTCCTTCGCCATCCTGGCCGTGCTCAGCATCATGCTACTGCCCGAGAGCCAGGGCCGGGGGCTGCCCCAGTCCCTGCAGGACGGCGAGAGCCAGCGCCGCCCGCCCCTGTTCCGCCGGCCCCCCCGCGAGGACCACCTGCCCCTGCTGGCCCCCCACGCCATCCCCCACGACTATTCCCGCCTGGCCGCCTCCACCAAGAGGATGCTGCGCTCCCCGGACCCCCCCTGCGAGATGTAGCCGTGCTGGGGGGGCTGAGCAGGGACCCCCGCCCGGGGATGTTACGGGAGCAGCAGGACGAGTGCGGCGGGCGGGCTGGGGGAGCAGCGCCCCCCCCCCGCGGTGGGGCCGGATCCCGCCCCAGGAGCGGCGGTGCTGGGAGCCCTGGGGCGGGGGTGAAGCCCCCCCGGGAGTGCTGCCGGCTCCCAATAAAAGTGCCTTGTTTCTACGGGTCGCTGGTGTGGGGGGGGGGGGTCACACACCCCCGCCACCAACCCCCGCTCTTTATTGTGGGGGTGCCCAGGGGTCTCCTCGCCCCCTTCCCCAGCTGTGTGGGGCTCACCCGGGCGTCCTCCCCCCAGGTTTGCTGAGCTGGGCTCTGCGGGGCGTGTGGGTGTGCACCCCCTGCGCGGCGGCCTCTCGTTGCACACGCGTGTGCAAAGCCGCTGCAGCCGGGCATCCTGTGGGGGTCCATTCGTGAAGCCGCCGCCTCTGGGCATCTCCTGTGTGTGTGTGTGTGTGAGCTGCCCGCTGCCCCGTGCCTGCCCCAGCCCCTCCCTGGGCAGGGGGGTGTCCCCTCCTGCCCCCCATCCCCGCTAGTGCCCGTAGAGGTCGGCCAGGCGGCGGAAGCGGGGCCCCCACTCGCTCAGGTAGTCGTAGTCCTGGTCCTCGTCCGTCAGGCTGGACACGATGGAGCTGAGGGGGCTGGCGACCGAGCCCGAGCCCTCGTAGTCGTAGATGAGGGCCGTGTCATAGGGGGGCACGCTGGGGTCACTGTCAGCCGCCTCCAGCCCCTGCGGGGACAGGGCGTCACCGTCAGCCCGCCGGCGATGGGGGACCGCCGGGGGACTGCCGGGCCCTGACCCACCTCATTGATGAAGTCCTCGATGTCGGAGGGGCTGCTGGGCAGCTTGCGGGGGGCCATGGGGGTCCCGGAGCTGAGCGGGGCGTCCCTGCGCAGGGGGGGCTTGGCCCGGGGGGAGAAGAGCTCGGGGTGCCGGAGCTGGTTGATGTCGTAGGCGTCCTGCGGGGCCGGGAGGGGTTTAGAGGTGCAGGGCTGAGCCGCGGACCCCCGAGACCCCCCTGCCACGGGTCCTGCTCACCTGGTCCTCCTCGCCCCCGCCCTGCTCGTCGTAGTTGAGGATGTTGTCGCGCATGTCGTCCCGCGAGCGCTGCAGGAGCCCCTTGCGCAGCGCCCGGCGGCGGCCGCGCACCCGCGCAGCGCCCAGAGCCGCCAGCACTGCGGGGACACGGGGACACAGGGACACGCGTGTGGGCACGGGGCGATGGCTGGGGCGGGATGCAGTTGGGCTGGGAGGAGGGATAGGGGTGGAGGTAGGGATTGGGCTGGGATTGGGGTGGGACGGGCAGTGAGGGAAATGAGGGGCCTGGATTGCGGTCAGAAGGGGTTGCTGGGTAGGGGGGAGGCGTTGAGGGTCGTGGGGAGGGTTGGGTGGGAGGCCAAGCCCAGGATGGGGTGCTGGGTGGGGGGTCAAGGTGACAGTGGGGCTCGGGAGGGGTGGCCAGGACCAGCACAGGGCTGGGGGGCGGCGGGGCGGGCTGGAGGGGCGGGGGAAGGACGGTGGGGGTCTCACTCACCAAGGAGGAGGATGGTGCTGCCCAGGATGATCATGAGCGCCCCGAGGGTGATGCCGGCCCCGGCGGTGGCCGCGGCCAGTGCCCCGTCCAGGCAGGTGCCGTCCCGGCCGCAGTGGCACACCGAGACGTTCAGCAGCTGCTGCTGCTCCCGCGGGGGCGTCCCCGAGTCCCGGAGCAGCAGCGGGAGCGAGTAGGGCCCCTCGGGCAGCTCCGCCAGCACGGCCAGCACGGCGTGGGTCACTGCGGGGTGGGCAGGGGGTGAGCGGGACCCTCCGTGCAGCATCTCCCCCCTCCCCGGCTGACCCTCACCATTGAAGCGGGCGATGCTCCAGTTGCGGGCGAGCTGGGGGTGCTGGGGGCTGAGCTGGAAGTGGAAGGGGGCTCCATGGGGGGGCCGGTCATCGTCGGTGGCCCCCAGGAGCAGGGTCCCGCCGCGTCCCGGCCGCCCGCAGAGCACCCCGGCCGGCGGCTGCAGCTGCGGAGCGTGGTCGTTCACCTCCAGGATCTCGATGGAGAGGGTGCCGGTGGCCGAGAGCGGGGGCTCGGCTGGGGACAGAGCGGAGGGGTCAGCGGGGGCAGCGGGAGCGAGGGGGCGGCGGGGGCGGCTGCTCACCATCGTCGCGGGCGAGTACCAGGGCGATGTACCAGCCGCCCTGCAGGAAGGCGGACGGGTGCAGCAGCTCCCGCTTGGTGCGGACGGTGCCGGCGTGAGGGTCCAGCTGCAGCCAGTCCGCGGGGTCGTAGAGCAGCGCGTAGCTGTGGGCGAGGGGGTGCGTGAGACATCGCCCCCACCCCGCCCCGCGGGTGCCGGGGGCCATGGGAGGGGAGCGGCACTCACGAGAGGGTCTGGATCTGGTGGGTGTCGGGGTCGGTGGCGGTGTAGGTGGTGATGGGGGTGCCCGGGGGTGTCCCCTCCAGGACGCTGATCCGCCGCGGGTTCTCGCGGAACGCGGGCGCCTCGTTGACGTCCCGCACCCGCACCCGCACCGTGGCCAGCGCCCGGGGGCTGGCGGGGGCCGAGGGCTCCAGCGGCCGCTCGTTCTGCACCGACACCGTCAGCTCGAAGCGGTCCCGCACCTCGTGGTCCAGCGGCTGCGGGAGAGGCCAGGGGTCAGCCGAGCCATGGGACCCCCGGTGACCCCCGGCTGCCCCGCGCCCACCTTGACCACGGAGAGCACGCCGTCGTTGGTGTGGGGGTCGGTCCGGATGGCGAAGGCGCCCTCGGGGTCGCCCTCCAGGATGGTGAATTTGGCCAACCAGCTGGGCGAGCCCGCCAGGTCCTTGTCGTGCACAAAAACCTTGCCCACGTCCACACCGGCCGCCTGCTCCTCCACCTCCATGGAGAACTGGGGGAGAGCGGCGTGGGGTTGGACTCTGCCCCTTTGGGATGCTGCAGACCCCCGGGGGGGGGGGGGGCAGCTCCGGCCCCGCTGACCCCGGCACGTCCCCATAACCTGGCTGTTACCTCCTCCTTGGTGAACTCGGGAGGGTTGTCGTTGATGTCCTCCAGGTAGATGACGGCCACGGCCGTGGTGGTCAGCCCGTCCCCGGACATGTCGGCCGCCTGCACCGTCAGGTTGTACACCCCCATGGTCTGTGGGGAATGAGGGGGGCAGAGCTGAGCCCGCCCAGCCCCCAGGGAGCACAGAGATCCCCCAGCTGCTGCCCACCCACCCTGGATCTGTCCCCACGCCTGGATCTGCTCGTGGACAGAGCTGCGGTTTCACCATGTGGGGTGTCCGTGACTGTCCTGAGTGCCGGTGCCTCCCCAGTCCTATCCCCGTGACCCCACCCCGCTACCTCGCGGTCGAGGCCGGGCCGTGCGGTGCAGATCTCCCCGGTGGTGGCGTTGATGCTGAACATTCCGGCAGCGCCCTGCTCCAGGATGGAATAGCGCAGCGCCGCGTTATCCGTGTCGGGGTCGTCGGCGTCGGTGGCATCCACCGTCATCACGCAGGTCCCTGTGGCCCAGGAGCGCCCGGTGGGTGCTGGCACAGGGCTGGCTCGGTGCCCCCAGCCCAGCCCCCCCGGCAGGACCCACCTGGCTCAGCCCCCTCCAGCACACGCCCGGTGAAGACGTCCTGCCGGAAGAGCGGCCGGTTGTCGTTCTGGTCCACCACGATGATCTCCAGGTCAGTGGGGTCCTCCAGGGTGCCCCCGCCCAGGTCCAGTGCGAAGGCTCTCAGCTGTGGGTGCAGAGCGGGGGGGGTCGGGGTCTGGCTGGGGACGCCAGGGAGGGGCTGTGGGCACCCAGGATCATCCTTACCCGGTAGCGGTCGTGCTCCTCCCGGTCCAGCATGGCGTTGAGGAAGACCTTGCCGCTGAACTTGTCGATGGAGAAGATGCCCAGGGGCTCCTCATCCACCCCCGGCCCTTTGATGCTGTAGATCACCCCTCCGGGCTGCTGCTTGTCTGACTTGATCTGCCCCAGGAAAATCGGGGCTGGGGGTCCCAGGCTGGGGGTCTGTGCCCCTCTGGAGGTGCCCCTGGACATCCTGCCCAGGATGTCCCCGCCCTGTGAGCTGGGAGAGGGGCTGGGGGGCTCTCACCTACCTGCACCAGGAGGTGGGGGATGCGCTTGTGGTTCTCCGAGACACTGATGGGGGGGATCACCCAGGCCCTCTTCACCCGCCGGGGAGCCTCGTGCTGCCGCCAGGCCTGGGGGGCTGCAGCGCCTGGCTGGGCTGGGCTGGCACCCTGGGGGGACACGGGGCTGCCAGAGACCCCAAAACTCCGGGGTGGGGTGGAATGCCAGGGCAGTGGGCAGGGAGATGCACCTGGGTTAGGTGTGCACAGAGGGGTACACGGTGCTGGAGTGCTCAGTGCTGGGTCCCCCTGATGGGGTTGGGGTTGGGTCTGAGGTAATGCAGAAACCTCCCAGCATTCCCAGGAGCTTTGTGTCAGTGTCCCCTGCCACCCCAGTGTGGTGGTGATGGGTGTCCTGCTGGGCTCACCAGGAAGGGGTGCTCCACAAATGACCCTGGTGGTGCCCTGGGCATGGGCTGTGCCCCACAGGACCCCGGGGTGGGGGGTACCTCGGGCAGGCAGCACTGACTGTGGCCTCCCCTCCATGTCACTGTCACCCCACAGATGTGGCAGCGAGGGTTGGGGGGTCAGGGATCAGTTTGGGCTGTCAGCATGACCCTGGGGGACAGGGCTGGGGTGCTGGGGGGAGGCAGAGGGAGTTGGGGGCCTGGGATAGAGCTGGGAGTTGTGAGGGGGAGATTCGGGATGGAAACAAGGGGAACAGGAGTTCTGGCAGGCTGCCGTGGGGTCAGGGAGCTGTGGGGGCAAGGATGGGTTATGGGGCTGAGTGGGACCGAGGTCAGGGATTTGGGGTGACTGTGGGGGGGGGCCCTGGAGCCATGGGGACTGGGGGAGCTGGGGGTGGGGAGGGGGCAGAGAGGTGTGCATGCAGCTGCCGACCCCCCAGCTCCGTGCCACCCTCGCCCTGGGCCCGGGGACAGGCGCTGTCCCCTCCCTGAGGAGGGAGCACATCTGGGCAGCGCCAGCCTTGCACCCACATCTGTGCCCAGCTGTGCCTGCAGCGCTGGCTGCCGGGGGGTCCCTGGAGCCCCAGGGGCCTGTGTGCCCTGGTGGGGGACGGGGCAACGGGGCAGTGGGGCTGGCTGTGCCGGGGGTCCCTGGGGAGGGGCAGGACAAGGGGCTGCTTCTGAGGCTCGGGGGCTGCGCTGTGGCCCCCAGGTCTTTCTCTGCGCCCTCCTCCAGCAGGAGAAACCCCCCGCCCGTCCCTGGGGGCCGCTGGAGCTGGGGGGGGATCGGGATGTGAGGGAAGTATGCTGGGGGCTCCATTCCCATGGGGCTGCCCTGCAGATCCCCTTTCCTTCCCCTGCCCTGAAGAAGCTGAGCGCAGGGTCCAGGCCAGAATCCCAACGGCCCCGTGTGGCTCAGGCCTAAGACTAGGATGAGGGGCTCTGGGGGGGGCGTGAGTGGGCAGGGGGGTGCAGGGAGGTCTGGAACCACAGCTGGGGTGCAAAAAAAAGAGGAGCAGGGTGTCTTTAAGTGCCTAACCCTCCCCCAGAGCCCATCTCAGCCCATCCCGCTCACAGGCGCAGGCAATGTGCCGGAGCCGCAGGCCCCCCCCTGCCACCGCCATCTGTGGGGTGGGAAATGCCTCAAGAGGGGCTCCGAGCCCCCATCACCCCCAGCCCCATCCCCGCTGCCCCCAGGGACGAGTTTCCACGAGGTCTGGGGTCCGGACGAGCCCTGGCTCTGCGTGCAGGCTCCCCATCCCAGCCAGCCCTCCTGGGGCACGGAGCCGGGGGTCCCCATCCCACCCCACCGCACCCCATCCCCGCCGCCCCGGTGTCCCCGCACCCCTTACCCGAGCGCAGAGAGGGGCGAGCAGGCAGGCGAGGAGGAGCGGGGGGCCCATGGCGGAGCGGGGCACAGCCCGGCCGCCGGCCCCGAGCTAAAATAGCGGCGGGACTGGCTGAGTGACAGCACATGTGCTGCGGGCACCGGACCCCCCCGCGGGCAGCTGGCCCCGCCGCCCCCGGCCCGCAGCCCGCACCCCCTGCCCTGCCCGGCCCGCCAGGGGCCCGACGGGGGAGGTGCGGGGGCCGTGGGGGGATGCGGGGGGCGCGGGGGGGTCCCCGCTGGCCGGGCCGGGGGAGCGGGGCCGGGGCCGGGGTGCGCAGCCCCGGGCAGGGCGGGCGGAACGCGGCAGCTGCCGCCGGGCGCGCTCCGGGGATGCCGCGACGGGGCGGGCGGGAGGGGGGAGACCCGGGCCCGCTGCCCCCCGGCCGCTCCGGCGCCGGGACAAGGACCGACACCGGCACCGGCACTGGCACAGCGACCGAGACAGGGACAGGCTCCGACACTGGGACAGGGGCCTGGACCTGGACCGGGACCAGGATCAGGACAGGGAGAGGGACCGGGACCGGTTCTTCCCGCCCCGCTCGGCCGCGCCTCCCGTCGGGGCGAGCCCGCCCGTCTATCCCCGGCGGTTCCCGGTGCCGGTGCCGTCTGTGTTGGCGTCGGGGCCCGTCCCAGCGCGGAGCCGGGAGAGGGACCGGCAGCGCCCGCGTCTCCCGGGCCCGGCGGGTTCCCACCGGGCGGGGGCTGCTCCGGGAGTCCCGACAGGGCTCTCGGCCCCCGCTGTCTGTCCCGGCGCTGCCCCCCGACCCCCCGGTCCCGGTGCTTTCTGCGACCCCCGCGGCCAGTCCCAGTGCTGCCCTCGACCCCCGCTGTCGGTCTCGGTGTTTCCCTCGACGCCGGCCGCCGGTCCCGGTGCTTCCTCCGACCTCCGCGGCCGGTCCCGGTGTTTCCCCCGACCCCCGGTGCCTGTCCCGGCGCCGCCGCCGTGCCGTGGCACCAGGTGGCAGCATCGTCCCGGCCACCGGCCCCGGTCCCGGCCGTCCTCGCAGCCCGCGGTGCCTCACCGGGGAGCGTCCCCCGCCCGTCGGCGCGGGGTCCCGGGGGTCCCGGTGCAGCAGGGATGGAGACCCACGATCCCCCGGGAAGGGCGAAGGGGTCGAGGAGTTCTTGCCCTCCCGGGAAAACCGAGTCCTGGGCTTGGCAAGGAAGTGAAAATGTGTCGGTGACACTGGTGGCACCACCTCGACCCCGCTCGGCAGCTGTGGGGCCCCCGCCCAGCATCGTCCCTTCCCTTGGGAATAAATGCCCTCGGTGCCCTCCGGTGCGGGTCACCAGCACGGGGATGGGGAACAAGGCGTGGGAAAAGGGATACAGGAGGAGGCGTGCAGGATGTGTCCCGTCCATACGCAGGTGGCAGGGCTGTCGGTGTCCCCAGGGACGTGTCGTGAGCGGGTGAGCGTCGGGCCCGGGTGACCCGCGGCGCGGCTGGGCCGTGGCGTGGGCAGCGGCGCTCACTTGCCCGTCTGTGTGTCCGATGCCATCCGTCCGCCCCGCTGCCCTGTCACCCCGAGTCAGTGTCACGGCGAGGAGCCGCCCCGGCGGCGCTGGCCGGGGGTCCTGGCGGCTGCCCCTGACCCTGACGCGCCGTGGCAGCGGGGCGGCCGAGCAGATGTTCCCTGCCACCGGCACCGCGGCGCGGGGGTGGCAGACGTGACAGGCTCTGACAAGGCGCCAGCCCCGCTCGTGGGGACGGGGCTGCCGGTGGCACGGCCACGGCTGCAGCACGACACGGCAGCGACCCCCGGCCCCCTGCTGTCCCTGCACTGACACCCCCTGCCCCTGCAAACCGGGGCTCCCGCTGCGCTGCAGGGATTTGGGGTCCCACAAACCAGCCCAGGACTACGACTTCCCGTGCTGCTCTGGCTGCTGGGTCACCCCACTTTGGAGTGTCCCACTGACACCCTCTGACCTGCCCAGCAGTGCAAGTGTCACGGGGGTTGGGACCAGCTGTACCCCAGTGTGTGTTGGGACAATCACGTCTCCAGCGTGGGGTGCAGCTGGACCTGTCATGACCCCAGTGTGGCACCAGTCTTGTCCCTCACGTGTGGTGCAGTGGGACCAGCTGTGACCCCAGTGCAGCGACTGGGGAGGGGGTCAGGGCAGTGCCCAGGAGGGCAGAGGGAGCAGCTGGGAGTGCAGAGGTGCCACACGCCGGTGCAGCCCCATAAAGCCACCAGAGCTTGGATTTTATGTGGCAATAAAAGATAATGTCAGCTATAAAGTGCTAGAGCAGGTCCTGGCGTGCCGGGCTGGGGGGGCACAGAGGGGTGGGCAACCCCCAGCTCCCCGGGGACACCCCAGCAGGGCAATACCTCCTCGGGGCGAGTGGGTCCCCAGATCGGGGGCACCCCCGGCGCTGTCACGGGCTGAGGTTACGGTCAATGCATTAAAGCTGCTGCTCTAGGTTGTTGTTGTTTTAATGGTTTTATTGGGTGATGCTGGGCCGGGCCTGGCAGGCCCTAATGAAGGAGATTGATGGCTTAATCGCCTGCAGCCATTACGGGGTAATTGAATGGTTGTGTACATATGATCTGACCGTCAATGCTGATGTGGCTGGCAAGCACAGAGCCTGGAGCTGGGGGGACACACAGAGCCCCCCTGCACCCCGAGGGATGCAGGAGCAGAGCCCACGGCCTTGGGACCCCCATCCATCCCTACAGTCCTGGCTGTGTTGGTGTTCCTGGAGGTCTCCAGGTTCATCCAGTGGCACCAGGTCACCCCACCTCCATCCAGCTCAGCTCCCACACAGGCCACTGTGACCAGGTGTTTTAATGAGGCTTTTAATTAACAGGTCCCACCTATAGCGAGTGGAGATGAGAGCATGAGGGTCCAGCACGGATGGCAGCCCCAAACTGGGGGTCACCCCTGACCCCGTCCCTGTGGGAATCCCCAAGGAGCAAACCTGGCAGAGCCCCAGGCCGGTCCCTGTGCCGAGGTGCGAGTCAAACTCCTCATTTTGTGTGTGACAGCCAGGTGTTTTACAGTATTTGCTACCTGTGATCATCCATCAAAGCAATCGATAGCGTTCCTGCAGAGTTTTATTAATGATCTTGTCACCGGGCTGGTGCGGGGTGCCCGGGGTTGTCGAGAATGATAGATCATTAAGAGCTTTCTCTGCTATTTATTCTCCAGTGACCTTGTCTCTCTCCATTGTTGCTTGCTTAAGAGTTATGAATGCGAGACATGATAATTTGATATTGATCTATTTGGTAAGTTAAAAAATTTACTGCATCGTTGATGTTTTAACAAAGGATCAGCTCGGGCCCTCCCGCTGGTGCTGGGCTGCACACGTGTGTCCCTGTGCCTGGCATGTGGGACAGTGAGAGGTGGCTCAGGAGCTCTGGGTGCCCCTCGTGTCCCCATCTCAAGTGCTTTTGAGCCTGAAGTACCAAAATCCAGGAGATGCCACTGGGGGCAGGGTGTTGGCATGGACAGAGCGGGCCTGTGGCCAGAGCCCTGTGCAGGAGAAAGCCTGTCCCCATCCACATCTCCTTCCCCTTTTTCCCAGCCCCACTCTCATCCCAGCCCCTCCCTGCCCACTCTGCCCAGCACCATGTGCCTGCTGTGGTCCCCTCCATGGTCCCCTCCATGTCCTTTCCATGTTCTCTACATGTCCCATATTTCTGGGGCTCAAGCGACCCTAACAAAGGAATCCCTGTAATTGTGCTCCTTCTTCCTCCTGCCCTCCCTGGTGCTTCCAGAGCCCCATCAGCTGCTGGGAAAGCTGGACTCCCTGTCAGCCCCTCAGCACGGGACAGGACCAGAGCAGATGGACCCCCTGGTTGGGGGCTGCTGTGCCCCGCTGGCATCATCGAGCCCCTGGGGCTGGCAGCTCACGTGTGGAGCCAAACAGGACAAACTTCCACGCTGAAAGGTGGGATTTATCAACAGAGCACTGGGATCACTTGATGGTGGTGGATGCACTGGATAATACAGTCAGTATTTATGTGTGATTTTGGATTTATTCTTTACTTCTGCTGGGAAAACACTCCCTGTGAGGCTGGAGAGGCCCTGGCACAGGGTGCCCAGAGCAGCTGTGGCTGCCCCATCCCTGGAAGTGTCCAAGGTTGGACAGGGCTTGGAGCACCCTGGGGTAGTGGGAGGTGTCCCTGCCCATGGCAAGGGTGGGACTGGATGGACTTTAAGGTCCCTTCCAACCCAAACCATTCTGTGATTCTGTGATTCCTGCAAAGGGCTCCCCACAAGGAAACCCTAACTCTGCAGCTCTGGCTCAGCTCAGCCAGGAGGGACAAATCCTGCTTTTACTGGACATGATTTGAGGACTAGGCTGCAGTGAGCCCAGAGCTGCCAGGGATGATGCCCTGGCTCCTCCTCAGGGGCAGAATGGCCGTGGATCAGGGCCAAGCCCCCCCAGGTGGGCACTAGGCTGGGTAAAAGCGTTTCAGAAGCTCCTTCTTGTTGACTTTGCCCATCTGGTTGCGCGGGATCTCCTCCACCACGATCAGCTCCGTCGGGATGGCGTAGGGAGCCATGCTGTCCCTGGAACACCAAACGGAGCTGTTACAGCTGGGCAGGAGCAGCTGAGCCTTGCCAGGAGCAGCCACAGCCCCAACCAGCCCCACCTGGGACCCCCACCCACATCCCAGGAGCCCATTTAAGCTCAGCTCCCAGCCTGGCTCAGTGGGAGCAGCTCATCCTGGGGACTCCTCGGCTGGGATCAGTGACTGTCCCCAGGGCAGGGGTGGCACGCAGCGGTGCAGAGCCCCCCGTGCTCCTGGTGCCAGGCCCGCAGGGGACCGCAGCTGAGTCGCCTCCCCGGGGGCTGTGGGTGACTGGCAGCGATCGCAGCCCCGAGCAGCACCCCGTGCCCTTCGCGGGGTGCGCAGGGGGGGCTCTCCTGCCTTCTGCTGCCCGTGTGTCACCGACCCGGGGCCGTGCCCGGCTCCGGCAGCGCCTGGCACCGACTCTAATGCGAGATGCCAAGTCTGGCGAGCCCTTCGAGCCCCGGCCGGCCTCCTCCCCCCGCCGCCACCAGCACCCGGCCATATGGAGCCGCTAACTCGGGATGGCGCCTGTCGCCGGGAAGCACCGTGGAAGGCGAAAGCCGCAAAATGAATCACTCTGAAGAGGGACATGTGTCTCCTGCCAGGGAGTGCGAGAACGGGGGCCAAGAGAGCCTAAGTGACATAAAAAATAAAGGGGAGAGACAGGGCGAGAGGGAGAGGCGGGCGGGGGCCGGCGCTGGGCAGGGAGCACAGCCGGACCCTGCGGGGCATTTGCGTTCAAGGGCACAAGAAAAACGTCCCTGTCACAGAGCTGGGGACAGCGACGGGAAGAGACGTGCAGGGAACGCTCTGGGAGTGGGGCAGGCAGGGGAGTACGGGGGGGGCTGGGCAGAGCCCCCTGCCTGGCACCAGGGACCCCCCCCCCAAACAACCTGGGGCATCCCCAAGGCTGCAGGTGGGGGATGAAGGAATCTCCTGGCTGGGTCACCAATGTCCCTGGCACGAGATTTAGGGCTGAGCAGTCACCTAAAGCACAGTGAGTGCCTCTCCTGTGAGGAAAAGCTGGGAGCTGGGCTAGTTCAGATGGGAAAAGAGGAGGTGAGGGGGAATAACTTTTTTTATAAGGCCTGGAGTGCTTGGACAAGGGGGAATAGCTTCAAACTGCCAAAGGGCAGGGATTGATGGAATACTGGGAAGAAATTCTGCCCTGTGAGGGTGCTGAGGCCCTGGCACAGGGTGCCCAGAGAAGCTGTGGCTGCCCTTGGATGCCCTAGAAGTTTTCAAGGCCAGGTTGGACAGGGCTTGGAGCAGCCTGGGCTGGTGAAAGGTGTCCCTGCTCATGGCAGGGGGTGACGCTGGATGAGCCTTAAGATCCCTTCCCACCTAAACAATTCCATGACTCTGTGATCCTATGGCATGTCCCTGCTGAGGACACTGCTGGCTTTGAGCCTGCTCTCCGTGTCCCCTGCCGTGGGGTTTTACCTGGCCCAGTCCTTCAGGTCCCTCACGGAGAGCATCTGTCCCTTGCGCAGCTTCACCACGGCGCTGACCCGCTGTCCCCACACCATGTCCGGGGGCCCGATCACCGCCACGTCTGCAGGGACAACAGCCACTGCCCTCAGGGACCTGAGCAGCTCCTGGGGCCCAGCTGGGCAGAACAGGGGCTCAGGTGTCAGGAGGAAAATGCCACGGGATGTCAGCACGGGAAAACACCGTGGAGTTCTGTGCTGGCACAAGAACAGAGCTTTTCAGCGTGGAAAAGGCAGGAAGCTCCATGGTTGGAGAATCTGGAGTCAAGGGGGAGGAAGATGATGTACAGAGTGGTGTGGAGCTGGGGGCACCACTTCTTGACCCCTTGCACAAGGGCAGGGCAGATTTAATTGCAGCCTCATTTCCAAAATCAGGCAGGAGCTGCTGCTGACTCAGCTCCGGCCCTGGGAGAGCAGGAACTGTGGGATTTAAACATCCCCTTGTTGGAGGGGGCTCCAGGCACCTGCTGAGGCAGGGCTGCCCCCAGAGCAGTGTCCCCACGCTCTGTCCCCTCTGGGCAGGCAGGAGGGAGAGCACAGACCTGTGATGTGGGGGTGTGCGAGGAGCTGACGTTCCACCTCCAGCGCGCTGATTTTGAACCCCCCATTTTTGATGATGTCCACAGAGGTGCGGCCCTTGATCCAGTACACTCCATCCTTGTATGCTGCTGTGTCTCCTGGAAAACAAGCAGCTCCATCAGAGGCTGCTCCCTTGACCCCCCCCTCTGCCTTTCCTGGCCTGTGGATGTGGCACTCTGGTGATGCTGCAAGGGGGAACGGGTTCCCACTGCTGCAAGGCAGGGTTGGATGGGATACTGGGAAGGAATCCTGAGCTTTAGAGTCCTTCCAAATGAAACCATTCTGTGATTCTAAAAAAAAAAAAAAAAAGGTGGGGAATGACATTGGGAAAATGAGCCTGTCCTGAGCAAGATGTTTGGTCCAAGCTGTCCTTCCCACAGGTGTGATCCCATAATCAGCCCAGCCAGGTACCACAGGACAGCAGTGCCAGCAGTGATGCAGTTTTCACATCCCATTTCCAGCTCACCTCTGGCACTGTGGGATTTGCATGTGGTGCAGCAAAGGCCCAGACATTTAAACTGCCAGGGCAAGGAAACATCAGAATCAGTCCTGAAAATCCAGGCTGTTCCCCAGAAGAGCTGCATCCCTGCTCAGCTGGCATCTGCCAAAATCCTGAGCAGCTCAGCTCAGCTCAGCCAGGGGATGATTAATTGTTCCTGCATTTGCCTGCCCCTTGGCACTCTGTGGATGCTGAAGGCTGTCTGGAACATTCTGAAGTTGAGAGAAGTTTGAAACTGGGGCTCTCTGGGTGTTTGGCTGCTTGGAGTGGGGAGGAAGTCATGGCTGCTGTGATGAACTGCCTCCTGCACCCTGATCCCGTGGTGTGTGACTGACACACGGTGGGACAGGGCACATTCATTAAATGGTGGCACTGGGAGAGGCAGGAGCAGGAGCTGCTTATTCCCACAGAGAAGATGGGGAGAGGAGAGGGAATTCAGCCCTGGTTCAGTGGCACGCAGTTCCCACGTCGTTCTTTGGGATGTCAGTACAGGAAGCCAGCACGTTTGCTTTCCCTCTGCCCTGATGGGGTGAATGGTCCCTGACAGTTCTGCTCCCCTCCCATCCCCGTGCTCCCCACAAACGCCATCGCTGCTTCCCACACGGATCCCTCCATTCCACTGGCAGCACAGCACAGGCAGGGGATATGTCACATTATTGTTGTGACTACTGTGAGCTCCTGGGACCAGCTCTGTAATTCCCCCTGTCTCTTCCTTTCCAGCTCCTCTCCAGCATCAGGCCCTGGCTGTCACTTCCCACGCTGACAGCCCCGAGTGCTCTGGGGGATGCCATCCACTGAGGACAGCCCCGTTACCCTCTGCCCTGCACCATCTGCCCAGCACATCAGGCAGCCTGTGCAGTGGCACATGCAGCATTCCCTGCTTCCCAAGCCAGTGGGGAATTCCCACACCAGGGAGACCAGTTAAAAGGATGCTGAATTTGCTCAATGACTGTCCCCAGCAGTGCTGAGTGTCACTTCCAAAGTGGTGCTGCCCCGAGAGCCACAGCAAGGACTGTGCCCGTCCTCCTGGGGGTCACAGGTGAGTCCCTTGCCCCACGAGCCCAGCAGCCCTTGTGGGCAGCTGCTGGTGCTGTGTCCCATCCATCCCAGCCGCTCCATCCAGCGGGATGCAGCTCAGAACCACAACCAGCACTCCCTGCCCTGGGCCAGCTGCACCAGAAAGGGAATTTTGGCCGTTGAGATGAGGGTCTCTGACACCCCATCTCCTCCTCTGCCTGCCTGGGCCACTGTCCCCAGCCCCTGTCACCTCACAAAGCCGTGGCAGCAGCACCTCGTGGCACGTGGCCGACGCCGGAGCTGCGGCTGCCGGGGCCGTGGGATTATTGCTTCCCTGACAGCAGCCGTCACCGCTACCTTTGGATTTGTTTCAAGATGCTCAGTGGGCATCTGTTCTGTGAAATGTTAAAGGCTCTGCTGAGCTGCATATTGAGCAGGCTCTGCACCGGCGGGGGCTGCCCTTTGCTGGAGTTACAGGCGGCTCTAGATATATTTATCCAGTTAAAAACATAGAATTAAGGAAAGGTTTGGGTTGGAAGGACCTTAAAACTCATCTTGTTCCACCCCTGCCATGGCAGGGACACCTTCTACCATCCCAGGTTGCTCCAAGTCCTGTCCAGCCTGGCCTTGGGCACTTCCAGGGATCCAGGGGCAGCCACAGCTGCTCTGGACAACCTGCTCCCAGCCCTCAGCACCCTCCTAGCAAGATGCAGGAGGAGACATGGGCAATGGAGATCAACATTTCCCAACTCAAACTGCAGAGATTTCTGCCATTCCTCAAGTTGCAAAATCCTCACTGCAAACACAAAAGAGCCCTTGGGACTCTGCTGTAGTTTGAGCACCTCCTTCACTGAGTGCTGAGACCTAGTGGGGACCAAGAGGCTGCCAGAGCTGCTTCCCAGCATGTGGAGAACAAGAGCCCCTTTGCTCCTCGAGCTGAGCTGCAGAATCAAACCCTCACCTGTGTCAACACCCTCACCCACGGGGCAGTTTGTTCCTGGCAAACATAGCAGAGTTCCCACATCAAAGGTACAACCAACTATTGACCTAGGGAACGCTTTGGCTCAAGAAATGAAACACTGAGTGGCTTCGGGGAGCTCTAAGATAGCTGAAGTATGCATAAAAAAATGACTTTTTAGGTAAATCAGGTGACTTCAGCCTGGTCTAAGATAGAGGGTCAGGAATGTTCTAGGATGTGCTGGACAAACAGGGATAGTGTTGGCTTTGTACTGGGGCTCCGTGAGTCCAAGACCTCAACCCTGCACGCAGGTGATGAGCAGAGGTCAGCCCCCAGGAGGAGCCCACCCCAGGCACACCATCCCTGCTCTGGGGGACAGATGTCACTCGGAAGCCTGGGAGACTGTTTGGTAACAGGTGTCACCAGCTTGGTGGCAGCGAGAGCCTGCTGATTTACAAACTGTCACGCAGCACCGCGGCTCCTGGGAGTGCCTCCCCACCCCACACTACTTGTGCACCTCTTCCTTCGTGCTCAGAGCAGAGAGGGGACCTGGCAGGTGCTTCCCAAGCGTTTTCAAGTTTGTTCCCAGACTCTAGGAGAGTGAAGAAGTCTGTTAGGGCAGAGGAGTTGGTGTTGACCTTTAAGTGTGGTGTGAAGAAGAGTCTGCACTTGGAAAGGGAAGATCAGTGAAATCTTCTTGTCCTGACAGTCAATTTGAGAGCAGGGATGTTTCTGACTTGGCTGTGTCCTGGGTGTTCCTCCCATCCGAGGATCTGCACTGCCAGGTTTGAAACCAAAGCCTCAATGCCACCAGCAGAGCCTGGTCCACGAGCATCATTCCCAGGGGATTCGGCTCTTTGCAGATGTGATGTACCCCCGTGCCTGTCCCAGCTCCAGCAGACCATGTGCTGCACAGCAGGAGATACCAAGAAACAGCAAATGTCCCCTTTGAAAGGCAAATGATTTTGCTGATGATTTCAGCCTCCTGCTCTGGAGGCAGTCAATGCTCTCCTCAGGAGCTCCAGGGGCCGGAGCGGCGCCGGGGATGCTGGGGGGCTCTTCCCTGCCAGCAGCAGGATGTGGTTTGGAGCACTTTCAAATATTAATTAGACCTTTTTGCTGTTAATGAATCACTCCTGATTTTTGCAAACTCTTGGCTTTCAAATGCTCCATGCAGAGCTCAGCCCGGTGCTCCTCGGAGTGGGGATGGAGAGCAGGAATGTCTCACAGCCACTGCTCCAGGTGACACTGACCTGCAGGGACACAGAAGAGCTCTTCTGGGGACAGTCACCACCCATGGGCAGCCAGCAGAGCTCCTTCAGACCCCACCTTGCACTTTTGGGAGCCTTTATGGTTTTTTTTCACCCCAGTTCCAGGCAGAATTCCCTGCTGTCAGCTGTTCTCCTGCCAGGATGATCCCTCATTTCCAGAGGGAAGAGCTGGAGCAGTGCACTCGCCCTCCTGCATTCCTCTGGAACTGCTGCTCTCACCAAGTGAGCGTGTGGGGGGGGACCAACAAGCTCCCAGCTGGAAAACCCTCGGGAAACTTGCAGGAAGGCAGTTGGAATAATCACTCTTTGCCCTTCTCTGGTGCCTTTCAGCAGAGGATCTCCAAGCACACCGACCCAGAGGCTACTCAGGCAGAAAGGGAACAGCTGGCAGGACAGTGGTGGGATGAGGAGTGGCCTCACACGCCAGGAGCAGTGGGCAGGAGGTTCTGGATCTTTGCTCTACCCTGGCATTAACTCCTACCTGCCTCCCACTTCCCTGGAGTCATTGTTGGTGCTGCTGGTCCATCAGGCTGAGGCAGAGCTCGCCCTCTGGCAGACACACCTCGCTGATTAGGATTATGATTTATTTTCCAGGTAGGATTGGTCCAACAACCCAGGCAGGTGATGAAGAGCCTGAGCCTTGATCCCGATCCTCACCACTTGGGAGAGCAGAGCCAAAATCTGGGGGTTAAAACCTCCTTTGCCAGGTGAGGATTTTGCAGTATTAAGTCTCCAACCCCAACACCCACAGCTGGATGGGGACACGCAGGGGCCCATCCAGGGCTTGTGATTGTCCCCCTGACCACTCAGAGGCAGCTGGCAGGAAGGTCCTCCTCCATCCTCCTCCTTTCAGCACAGTTTTCTTGCCTGCAGATCAGCTCCAGCAGCAGACCATGGAGATGCTCCTTCACAGGCTTTGGAATCCTCCTGCAGCCATAAGCTCCATGTGCCTGTCACATTTCTCACGTGCTCTTTCCCTGCTCTTCCCAGGGCAGTTTAGTGTCTCACCACTCTCCTAAACCCATGGGAAGGATTGTTTTGCAGGTAGTACAGGCACAGTGAGGCTGGGAATCTAAGTGTGGCACAGCAGTGACATTCCTGTGGTCACTCTGCCTCTCTTCCCATCCCTCTGGGCACAAGCTCCCAAGCCCAGAGCAAAAAGAAATTGCTTGCTCCCACTCCCAGAGGCTCCTGTGCTGGAGAAAAGCCACGTGGGGTGGATAAATGATTATAAGGCAAGTGCTAAAGGCTTTTTATAGGAATTAGATAATTCATCCCCTCTGTGGCCGGGCCGTGGGACGGGCGGCCAAGCGCTGCCTCTCCGTCACAGACATCCACCTTTCCCTCCCCCCACAGCACGAAAACTGCATCCACAGATCCCCCATCTGCTCACATACATCACACACTTCACTCCAGTTTATTAGCTGGAATAAATCATAAATATTTCATTATATATCAACGGCGCTCGACTGCGGGAAGGTGCAATCCATCACCCCGACGTCCCCGCGACCTGCCGCCGTGCAATAAGCTTTCCAGTCTATTAAACAAGATTGATACAGTGTGCCAGCCTGGACTGGGGCATTTATTTCTGGAGCTCTGGGAGAGGGAGGGCACAGAACACCTGGGGCAGCCCAACACAAATCCTGCAGCAGCAAGAGGCAGAATGCCCCTCCAAGAGTGTCATGGGAATGCTGCTGGCATTAGGAGAATCATGGAATTATTTAGCCTGGAAAAGACTGTCTATTCCACCTGTCCTCCTGCACTAACCCGTGTCCCCAAGTGTCACATCCTCATGGATTTTAAATCCCTGCAGGGATGGAGACTCCAGTGCTGCCCTGGGCAGCTGTGCCAGGGCTGGGCTGCCCTTTCCATGAGGAAAGCTCCCCTAACATCTGAGGCTGTCAGGTATCAGGGAAAGCTGTTCACTCTTGTCCTGTTGCTTGTTCCCTAGGAGGAGAGATGGGAGAAGACACGGTGGCAAAGCAGGGCCCAACTGAAGCAACGTCCTGCCTCCAACTGGGACCTTCCAGGCTGTCCCCAGCTCAGGAATTCCACCTCATCCTGCAAGTGAGACCTCTCTCCAAGCCACATCTCCCTGCAGAACCAACAGCAACCTCACTGTGAGCCACTCTCTGGTGGAATCCTGGACCTCGGGTGAGTTCCCAGCACCCGAGAGATGCTGGGGAAGGTGCAGCCCTCGGTGATCCAGAGCCTCTCTGGCACTGCTGGGATTGATGGGAGCCATCCCTGCTCCTGCAGGGACTGACACCGCCTCAGCAGTGCTGATGTATGTGCACAGATCTATTTAATGAAATGCTAAATGATAGGCTAAATAACTGAGCAACTTTAGCTTGATTTATTGCGTGGAAGTGAGGAATGCGTGTCCCTGCTGTCAGCCATCTTGGCTGCCAACAGAGGTCACGAGCACTAATTGTAGCTAATTAACATTAATTAGACTTGGGAAAGTCTGGGTCTCCTCTCCCCAGTCATCCCCATCCACCCCAGCCCTTCAGCACGCACATTCCCTGGAAGCAGGCTGCATTCCCAGCAGCCCAGGGTTCAGCAGCTCCTGTTGTTAATCCCAGTGCAGCTGAAATCATCAGCTCCTGCTTTTCCCCACCTTTTCCACCCTGCTCAGACCAGGAGGGTCTGAAGCCTGCCAGGCTCCCAAAATCCAACCTGCTGCTCCCTTTGGAGCGTGTCACAACCTTGGAGTGCCTCTGAGGGGATACTCGAGTCCATCTACTCTCACCAGGTCACCTGGACCAGCAAATGCCTTCCTTGGGCTCACAGGAGGCCCTGTCCAAGAACACTGGGGCTGCCCCGAGGCCCAGCTGCCTCTGCAGAGCACGGGGGGTTTGGACAGCCCGTGATCATTAATAAAGCATCAAAGGCTCCTGAGGGGCAGAGTTTGAAACTTCCTCAAAAAATCACATGTATATTAATTCCACAGCAATTATTCATGAGGAAACCCTCTCCCCAGCAGCTCCCAGGGCCCCCACTCTCTCCCTGGGTGCAGGACAAAGCCTTTCCTGGTGTCCCCACCCTGCCCAGCAGAGCCACTGGCACTGGGAGAAGGGCCAGCACTGCGCTCCTGGATCCAGCTGCTATCCTGGCACGGGCAGCCCTGCCTGGCAGCACAACTCCAATCTGCTGCCAAAATCCTCCAGCAGGGCCCGGGGCCTGGGAGGAGAGTGGCTCAGCAGCTGCAGCCCCAGATCCTGTGGTGGGAACAGGCAGGTGCTCTCCAGGCAGGTTCCACCTGCAGTCCACAATGGAAGGATGTGGAGCTGCTGGAGCCAGTCCAGGAGAGGCCACGGAGCTGCTCCCGGGGCTGGAGCTCCTCTGCTCTGGAGCCAGGCTGGGAGAGCTGGGCGTGCTCACCTGCAGAAAAGAAGGATCCATGGAGAGCCCAGAGCCCCTTGCAGGGCCTAAAGGGGCTCCAGGAGAGCTGGAGAGGGACTGGGGACAAGGGATGGAGGGACAGGACACAGGGAATGGCTTCAAACTGAAAGGGGGTAGGCTTAGATGGGCTATCAGGGAGAAATCCTTCCCTGTGAGGGTGCTGAGGCCCTGGCACAGCTGCCCAGAGACACTGTGGCTGTCCCTGGATCCCTGGAAATGTCCAAGGCCAGGCTGGACAGGGCTTGGAGCACCCTGGGATGGTGGAAGGTATCCCTGCCCATGGCAGGGGATGGAATGGATGAGCTTTAAGGTTCTCCCAACCCAAACCATCCTGGGATTCTGTGAAACTCCATCCCAGAGCCTCCTCCAGGCCCAGAGCAGGCTCTGCTTCCCCCTAGGAATGAAGAGCCCTTCCTGCTGTGGCCTGGAGGATCCTGCTGGGCACAAGAGGGACCATCCAAAGACACCAACACCCTGAGGGTGCTGCCACGCCTCTCCCACACCAATATCCAGGAGCAAGCAGAGGCTGTCAAGCTTTGTGGGCCCCTGGCCACTGAGGCAGAGCAGGATTTGGCCCCCCACGTGAAATGTGGAGGTAATTGAATGGCTCCTGAGAAAGGGAATCAGTCCACTGGAAGAGAATTGCTGTTTGTTCCTGCGCCTTGCCTCGAACGGCGCCGGGAGCGGCGGCAGCAGCGGGTGCATGTGCAGCACCATTTATTTACATCAGAAAATTGCCAAGTGGACTTGGAGCTCAGGGCCATCCTCCCCTGTGCCTGGCTCCCACCAGCTGATGGGGGGACAGACCCTTGGATGCCCTCGTGGCTGCTGCCAAGGGATCCAGAAGCCTCAGTGTGCTGCTCCTGTGCTGGCTCAGATGCCTCAGTGTGCTGCTCCTTGCTCTGGATTTGGGCAGGGGATGGGAATTGTATCACAGCTCAAAGCTGCTTTGCAGCACTTTCTATCCATGCACATGAAGCTGTGCCAGGGTGGATATCTGGAAAGGTTCTTCCCCCAGAGGGTGCTGGCACTGCCCAGGCTCCCCAGGGAAAGGGCACAGCCCCCAGGCTGCCAGAGCTCCAGGAGGGTTTGGAAAATGCTCTCAGGCAGAGGCTGGGATTGTTGGGGTGTCTGTGCAGGGCCAGGATTTGTACTTTGATCATCTCAATGCACCTCTTCCAGCTGATTCCATGATTGATTTGGGAAAGGTACTGGGCCATCTTCAAGCTGCCTGCTCCCAGGAGAAAGGGGTTAAACAATGGCCTCCCCACTCTCAGAACTTCTCCAGAGACTCCTGGAGCAGCCAGCATGAGGAAAAAAGAAAATCAGAAATAAAAAAATAATAAAAAAAAAAAAGCAAGCCCCAGCCTGGAATGAATTCCTGTCATGCTCTCTAACAGGGAACTTTATATTCCACAGGCAGCAGCGCTGAGCCTGCTGTCAGAGCCATGCTGGGAGAAAGGGCAAAACCCTGCCGAGATGAAAGAATGGGAAGCACTGGAACAGCCTCCCCTGGCATTTACACCTGGAAAAAAAATAAATCACTCAAGGGCATCTCACAAAGAGCTGTGCTAATAAGGCTCTCCTCCCCACGCTGTGTGGCTGCGTGGGACATGGAGCGGTGCCAGGAGTGCTGGCAGCAGCTCAGGTACCTGGGAGGGGAAAGGAGCAGGTAAGACAAGCCTGATTCAAGCCTGAGCTGAGCTCTGCCCACCCTGCTTCCAGCCAGGGGGCAGAGGGACTTGGGGACCTGCCTTGAGTGCAGCTAACCCTTGTCTCAGCTGGTCTGTCAGAGATTCCTTCCCCTCACACACGTATTTTCCAAAGGCTCCTCACATTCACTGCACCTCTCAGCAGGGTGACAAGTCAGGGTGATGCCCACTGACCCTCCTGGCTTGTCTGCACATCCTATTTCCTTCACCATCCACATTCCCCCTCCACAACCCCTCCTGGCTCCCGTGAGTGGGCTCATTCCACCACACAGACCTTTCCCTGCTCCCAGGAGGATTTTTCTCCTTCTCTGAGCACAGGGAAGAAGGCAGGGCAGTGTTTAGGCATTACCCTCGGGTGTCACTGTCCCACTGCACCGTGTCTGCACTCAGGATCCCCCTGGGGCAGGGAAAACACCATCCACTGCATCCCTTCTCCAACTCATCCCTCTCCCATCCCATCTCCAGCTTATCCCTCTCCTATCCCCTGCAAGCCAGATTTCCCATCACATCCCACTGGGCAGCAAGTTTGGCTACCAAATACAAAGAGCTGTGTCTGTCCTATTGTTCTGGGGCCTCAGGGGTTGCTGCAGATGGTCCCTGCTCCAGCCTTGGCCTGGGCTGGCATTGGCCACCCTCACACAGCCTGTGCCAGCCCAGTCCTGGGCATCCAGCCAGGAGAGGACAGCACCAAATGGAAACTCAGCCTTGGCAAAGCCCGGCAGTGCCTCAGATCCTGCCTGCCCTGGCAGAGGTGCTGCTCCTCATTCTTATCTCATTTCTTCAGCTCAGCATGACCAGGAGCCTCTCCAAGCCCTCAGAACTGAAGGACAAGAGCAGATGAACACTCCCCAGGCTGCATGTCCTGCTCCCATGGAAAGCAGTGGATAAACCAGGCAAACCTGGAAGGTTTCTGCAAACCAGGCAGCCAGGAGTTTGGAGGCTCAGTAGGGACCCCCCTGCTCCTCCAGCCTGAATTACTGCAGATGGGTTTGCCCAGAGGGCCAGCCAGAGAAGAAAATGGGTAAGTAAAAATGAAAAATGCTTATTTTTTTTTCACATTAGCATTTAAATATTTATAAAAAACCCTGCAGACAACGAGACGAAAAAGAAAACTCAAAGAGTAATAAATAAGTCAATGCTCCAAGGTGTGGCTGCACAGCTGAATGGGGCTGCTGGAGCTTTGGAGAGTGTGGTAACAAAAATTAATAATGGTAATAATAAAAACATAAGAGCAGATCCCTCTGCTCCCTGCAGCCACTGAGGGACAATCAAACCTTAGCAAAAGGCAGAATCACCTCTTCTTTTCCATGCAGTGTCCTGGGGCCTGGCCTTGGACACTTCCAGGGATCCAAGGGCAACCACAGCTTCTCTGGGCACCCTGTGCCAGGGCCTCCCCACCCTCACAGGAAGGAATCCTTCCTAAATCCCTGAAATGGGATGGAATTGGGTGAGATGGGATGGGAAGAATGATTCCCAGCAGTCAGGGGCTCATTCCAGGCTCTCCCTCCAGGCTGTGAGAGCAGCACTGCTGTAGCAGAGCTCGAGGGGTAAAAGCAGACACAGAACAAAAGGGAAGAGCCTGGATTTTGGAGCTGCAGGTGCCTGCTGTTCCCACCAACTCTCAGCTGGGGAGCAATTGCTCCATGCCTCTGGAAAGGAGCCTCAGTGCAGCAGAGGTTCTCAAAGAAGGAAAGGGTTGGCATCCAAGATGTTTGATACGACGAGAGCAGAGCTTTAGAGAGTAAACAAATTCTGTGCCAAAAGCTGCTCTCATTTACAGCTACAAAAATCCCAAGTCACTCTGAACTGCTGAAAACATCACTTTCAGCAGCAGTCAGGGAAACAGAATCATGGAATCAGGGAATGTTTCAGGTTGGAAGGGACCTTAAAGCTCATCTCGTTCCACCCCACCCATGTCCTGGTGACCCCAAGGCTTCCAGTAGTCAGGAAAACCTGGAAATATTGAATCCTCAAGGAGAAGGAATAAATACTCAAGCAGGAAGCAAAAAAAGAGAATTCTCTCTCCAAAGTGCTCAGAGTGTGTGTTTAAGGAACCTCTGGGGGTGATAAAGGCTGATATACCAGAAAATATTCCATCTTTATGGTTTTAATTTTAAAAACACTTCTTAAACTAGGGCTGGGTGGAAAGGGGAGCCCAGCACACGCCTGGTCTGGCTTCTGCTCCTGCCCCTTCCTACAGCAGCGTGTTTGGGGTCCACCTGGCATTTTTGGGGGTGTCCTTCCATGGCATTTGTGGGAAGGTGCGTGCCAAAGGCAGCAGCTGAGCGCTGCCATCCTGCCCCGCCCGTGAGCTGGTCCCTGCCAGACTCCTCAAGAAGCTCCTCCAGGCAGGAGCCCCCGCTCCACCCGGGGGGATCACACCGGTAACTCACATAATTTCAGCACATTACAATTAAGGAATCATTTCTTTAAAAATAGAATTTGCATTAGCTGGATTTGTGAGTAGGAAAGCCACTGCAAACAAACAGAAAACCTGCAGATTAAGATGCTAATTAGATGCATTTCTATTTATAATCTGCCTTGATCAGCCTCAAGTATTTTCTCTTTCAGGTGTCTGTGCTCCACCCACGGATGTGAGCAATTCCCCTGGCAGGGAAACACCTGCTGCTCCCTGGGGACAGCCAAGCATCGGGAAAAGCCTGTGCCAGAGGCCTGGGGCTGCATCCTGCTCCTTCTCCTTAGGGCACAGCCCCAGAGCAGGGAAGAGTTGTGCCTGGCCAAGGATGACCTGCCCAGGGCCTTTCCTACAAACACCACACTCCTCTCTGCTGGAAAACTGCAGGAGGCTTTGCCTTTCCCACCAGAAGGGGTGGAAATCACAGAATCACGCAATTAGCTGGGAAAGATCATCAAGTCCAACCATCAGCCCTGCACCACCACCATGGGCACCCCTGACCATGTCCCCAAGTGTCACATCCATGTTTTTTCAACACTTTCAGGGATGGGGACTCCACCACTGCCCTTTCCACAGAGAAATTTTCTCCCATATCCACCCTAAGCCTTCTCTAAGGCCATTTTGTCTCATCCTGTCCCTTGTTTCCCTCCTGTCAGGAGTTGTGCAGAGCCACAGGGGCCCCCCTGAGCCTCCTCTCCTCCAGGCTGAGCCCCTTTCCCAGCTCCCTCAGCCCCTCCTGGTGCTCCAGTCGTGATGGGGATCAGACTTGATGGCCTTGAAAGGTCCTTCCCCACCCAAACTATTCCATGATTCTATGGAATCTGCAAGAGCCAGAGCTGGGAATGGCAAGGATCTGCAGCTGGTGTCAGTTGTGGACTGGAGAGCTCAGTCTGAAAATGACAGAGAGACAGGAGGATGTTGCTGAAACCAGTCAGAGTCACTGGGATCTTTCCCTGGACTGGGATTCATGGCTGCAGCAAGAGCGTGTTCCATTTTTGGAGCAAGCTGGGAATTCAGTGCTGAGTGGGATGTTCCCAGCTAAGCCAGGGCTTGTCCTTGCTGCTTGGATTTGTAATCACAGTGGAAAAACAGCTTCTTTTTCTTGTTGTTGGGGTTTTGTTTTGTTTTCCCTTTCAGTTCATGTTGTCTTTCAGTACAGAACATCCAGAAGAAATAAAGAAACACCAGGTCCACTCTGTTTTCCCTCTAAAGCCTTAACAACAGGATATGAGAAGTGTTTTGGGCCATAGGATTTATGACTAATGGAGTTCAGGGGCATTTGTGACCTGGGCAAAAGGATCCAGCAAAAATTCACTGATAAACCAAGATTTAACAATGTGAAAAAGAGCTCCAAGGTTCTGGGGTTTTTTTAAATGCAGCTCGAAGAAAGAAATTTAAAAGATATGAGTCATCATTCTGCAATGTGCATCAAACAAGTTAAATAACTCTTACTTTCTTAATGACATATTAATCAAAGTGCATTGATTCTTGAATCAGATTCTACCCCCAACAAGCTCTCTATCTTCTCCATCCTGATGCATGCATTAAGAGAGTTTTATTCTGACAGATACAATATAGCAATCAATAAAATCTTATTATATGGAGCAGGGATACATGGATTTGTCGCAGGATTTATGCACTATTTCAAACCCCGTGCTATTTCATGTCTCAGCCTTAACCTGTAATTGAAAATAAATCTCCCTGAATACACCAGATTCTAATTTTCTGGATGTGTGGGCAAATGTGAATGGAAGCTGCCCTTCCCTTGGGGAGCAGGCTGCTCTCGGGCCGTGCCACTGCCCGGGGAGCAGGGCTGGATTGGCAGATTCCTCTGGAGAAACCCCCCTGTGCAGGGAGATGTGGGGAAGGGGCAGTGGTGGGCACCATGGTGGGCACCCACCACGCTCCCAAACCCTCCTCGTGCTTCCAAAGCCACTTGCTGCCTCCTGGGCAGGGATAACACAGCCTGACAGTGCCAGGGCCTGGCCCCTGTGGGCATGGCAAGGCTGGGATGGATGGATGGATGGATGGATGGAGGGAGGGAGGATGGATGGATGGATGGATGATGGATGGATGGATGATGGATGGATGGATGAATGGATGGAGGGATGAGGGATGGATGGATGGATGAGGGATGGATGGATGGATGAGGGAGGGATGGATGGATGGATGGATGGATGATGGATGGATGGATGGGTGATGGATGGATGGATGGATGGATGGATGGATGAGGGATGGATGGATGGATGAGGGAGGGATGGATGGATGGATGGATGGATGATGGATGGATGGATGGGTGATGGATGGATGGATGGATGGATGGATGGATGAGGGATGGATGGATGGATGGATGGATGGATGGATGAGGGATGGAAGGATGGATGGATGGATGGATGGATGGAGGGATGGATGGATGGATGGATGGAGGGATGGATGGATGGATGATGGATGGATGGATGAGGGATGGATGGATGGATGGATGGATGGATGGATGGATGGAGGGATGGATGGATGGATGATGGATGGATGGATGGATGGATGAGGGATGGATGGATGGATGGATGATGGATGGATGATGGATGATGGATGACTGACTACAGAAGCTGCTGTTTCTCTGCTCCTTTCCTCCAGTTCCCAAGGTTTGATTTTACTCACAGGATCATGGAATGGTTTGGGTTGGAAGGGACCTTGAAGGCCACCCAGTGCCACCCCCTGCCATGGGCAGGGACACCTTCCACTGTCCCAGGTTCCTCCAAAACCTCACCTTGGACACTTCCAGGGATCCAGGGGCAGCCACCGCTTCTCTGGGCCAGGGCCTCATCCTAAAAAATGTCTTCCTTCCCTCTTTTCCCCTCTCCTCCCCTCTCAGCAGCACGTGAGGGTTTGGAGGCTGCCTCTCAGCTGGCAGGGCCTGGCACAGCTGGGCAGGCTCAGCAGGCACAGGAGCCAGATGCCCACAGGCATTTGTCCTTTGGGCTTGGCTCGGCCTCCAAGGGCTCGGTGCCACTTGGATGCATGACAGCAGGTGGAAACCCAGCAGTCTCCCTGGAAATGGCTGGAGGGGACTTTGATCTAAGCAGCTCTGTCAACAGCGTTAATAAAATAAAAAGAATCAAATTCACTCGGATGGAAATGAGAGATGGAGGGATTGGCAGAGAGCAGCACAAATCCCAGGGAATAAAGAGGATGGGAGTAACAGCACATCCCCTCTGCACCACCAGGAGTTCAGGGGCTTCTCAGAAGAGCCATGATCTTGAATTCATCAAAGTCACTGGGTTTTTTCCCCCCTTTTTTGGGCAGGGCTTGGAGCAACCTGGTCTAGTGGAAGGTGTCCTTGTTCATGGGACAGGATGAGCTTAAAGGTCTCTTCCCATCCAATCCTCTCCATAATTCTGTGAAATCCCAGCTCTGAGGGACTTGGCCACCACCTGCAGCCTGTAGGTCACTGGTGGGGACACCACAAGGGTCAGCAGTGAGCAGAACCCTGGCACGGAGTCGGGAAAGCCATGGCTGGGGTTTGGGAACACCTTGTGCTGGCATTCAGCCTCACCTGTAAAACACTCACCTGGATGACCTGGAAGTGGCAGATACAGGGAATTACAGCTTGGCAATGGCCAGGATTCACCTCTGTTGGATCCTGCCAGTATGGTTTTGGCTCCAGGGTAACCAATTTGTGCTTAATGGGGATAATTCACCCTCCAGATCCAATCCCTGTGACAGGACACAACCCCTTTCATTCCCTCAAGGGTTTTTTACCACCACAGGACATTTGCCACCTCTGAGTGATCTCCAGAGGCTGCTGATGAGGCTGGGGCAGGCAGGGTGAGGATGGGGCCATGGGGTCACGCCTGGCACTGCTGGATAAAATGAGACTTGGGAAAAACCCAGTCCCACTGATCTGATATCCACAGGAGATGGAGCAGGAGGCAGGAGAGGGAAGGAAGGCAAGGAAGGCAGAGTGGGAGTAGGGATAGAGAAGGGAGTTCAAGCCTCCTGCCTGAGGGAAGGGGAACATCAGGGAGGTCACCTGGCTGCTGGGGGGGGGGTTGTCCAAGCACCCCTTGACCCACCCTGAACCCCCCACTCCTGTCACTGCTCCCCTCCCTTGTTTCAGCTCTGAGCTTGGCTCGGTTGGCGAAAGGGTTAAGTTTAATTTATACTGATTTCTATTTAATATCATTCTCTCCCCGTAGGAGCCGGCAGCTGTGAGCTGATTGTAGTCCCTCATTATGCAGTCTGTATCACTAATGGCCTGTGACAAAGGCATGCCATCTTCCCGGCCTTACCCCCGAGAGCCAATTAAACACACATACTCCCTTCCTGTTTGCGGCGCATTACAATGAAATTAAACTGAATTTCAAAATCATTTTCTCCTAAAGACATCTCTTTGCAATAATTAATGCACGCTATTCCTTTGCAGCTGAAATATTCATCAGGAGTGTTGACTAAAAAAATTTTTTAAAGCTGATTGCCCTGCACCCCACGTGAGGGCTGGTGATGCTCCGGTCCCAGCCCGCGGTGCCTGCCTGGCTTGGGGACTCGTGGTGACACTGCTGGCAGAGTGAGCTCTGCTTCGGGAGAACAATTAGAATAAATCACAGCTTCTTCAGGAACGGTCAATAAATCAGGTTACACAGAAGGCATCAGAAATCCAGCCTGACTCCTGCCACCACAGCACTGGTAACACACAGTAAAGAGGGGAATGGGGAAATCAGAGCTGTGGGTATCATGGAATCAGAGAATCCCAGAATCACTGAGGTTGGAAAAGATCTCCAGGGTCATCAAGTCCAACCTGTGACTGATCCCCACTGTGTCACCCATGCCAGAGCACTGAGTGCCATGTCCAGCTGTTCCTTGGACACCTCCAGGGATGGGGACTCCAGAATCTCCCTGGGCAGCCCCTGCCAACGAACAACGCTTTCCATGAAGAAATTCCTCCTGATGTCCAACCCCAGCCTCCCCTGGCACAGCTTGAGGCCATTTCCTCAAATCACTGGAAGTAGATAGCCTGGAAGTAGAGCCCAACCCCCACCTGGCTTCACCCTCCTCTCAGGGGGTTCTAGCTGGTAGTTAATGATTCTGTGACACAGTCCCTGTGTAAATTGAGACAAATCCCACCTGTCAGCAGAGCTGAATTCCCAGGAAAACATTAGGCAGTGGTATTTCATGCTTAGGAGCAAAGGACCCCAAACACCCCCCATTACTTGGTGACTTGGTCACTGTGCCCAACGCAGGCAAAGCCCCTTCCTGAGCCAGCGTGACACTGACATTCTCTGGACAGAGAGATGTGATTCTGTCTCTCAGGAGAAGCACAGAGAGAAGAAGGGAAAACAATCTTTATCTCTGCTCCTTTGTTTTCCCCATGTGGAATGTGGTGTGGAGATTGTTCACCTGCAGTGATTGCTGGGTTGGATTCTGGTGAAGGTTGTTTGGGGTCAGTGACCAATGGGATCCAGCTGTGGCTCGGGCTCTCAGCAGAGAGTCACGAGTTTGAGTTAGTTAGGTAAGAAGTAAGTATGTAGAATAGGATAGTATCTCTTTAAATAGTATATTAATATAATATAGTATAGTTTTAACAAAGCTATCCTTCAGCCTCCTGATCTAGAGCCAGACATGAGCACTTCTTCCCTGAGCCGGGGTTCACCACCACCATTTTTACTATAAGCCAGCGTCTGGAAGCACATCCAGCCTGCACTCCCAGCTCCAAGCCTTCTCCAAGCCCAGAGCTGCTGTCCCCTGTCCCCTGTCCCCTGTCCCGGGGCAGCCGCTCCCGTCCGTACCTGTTCGGAACCATCCGTCGGGCGTGAAGGCCTCCGCCGTTTCCTTGGGTCTGTTCCAGTACTCGCGGAACACCGAGGGGCCCTTCACCAGCAGCTCCCCCTCCTGTCCCTCCTGGCCCGGGGTCACCTAGGACAGGCACACAGTGAGTGCATCCCCCTGTCCCCCTGTCCCCCAGCGTGCAGGGTGACACGCAGGACCCACACCACGGCTTCTTCCAGCCCTTGCCAAGCTCCACCACGCCCTGCCCACCTGCAGGACCTCTCTGCTCAGGTGGAAGGGCTCATGCAGGTGTTTTTGATATCCCAAAGCACTGGAAATAAGCACCTGTGTTATATGAGAGTAAGGATTGCCATCCTGGAACTTCCAGCTGCTGGGAGAGAGGTCAGACATGCAGGAAATACTCCTGGGAATGGGATGGTCCTTTCTGAGCCCTTCCAGGGATCCAGGGGCAGCCACAGCTTCTCTGGGCAACCTGTGCCAGGGCCTCCCCACCCTCACCGCCAGGAATTCCTTCCCAATATCCCACCTAAACCCATTCTCTGTCAGTTGAAATCCACAAGCAAGGTGTGCAAAGCCACTGCTGGGATGGAAGGGTGCTGTGGGATGTGCCTGGACACGCTGCTCCATGGAGAATAGCTCAGTAACAGGAATTCCAAGCCACTTTCCCAGCCACTTCGTACTTGAGCTGCTGCAATGGCCAGGATCCATCTGGGACCCCAAAAACCAGCAGTGCCAGAAACAGGGCCACGAGGGAAAGCTGTAATAGCAGTGCTGGAGCGCCAGGCAGTCCCAGGGCAGGGCAGGCTCTCTGCAGCTTCTGATGGAAACAAAGCTTCCCTAATGGAAAACGCTTAGAAAACTGCTTCTAAGGGATCATTTTAAAGTATTTCCTTCCTGATGTCCTGTCCTGGAGGATGGGGTGACAAAGGGATCTCTGCACACACAGCCCAGGCTTCCAGAGCCCTGGCTGGGGATCAATTCCCTGCCTGGAAGATGCTGCAGGAAAGAAAAGTCATTAATGCCAATGAGGAATTTTGCTGAGCGATGGCAAGGTGGGGATGGTGCTGGGTGAGCTCTCCCCACAGATGTGAAAGAAGGAGCTGAAGTCCAGACTATCCATGAGAGAGGTCTGGAGGGCCTGGAGCAAAACTCCACACCTGCAGCAGCAAAGGGCACAAAGGATCCAAAAAAGAACACAAAGAGGCACAAAAAAAGGCACAATGGGCACAAAGGGCACAAGAAACACAAAGCCTCCATGGACAAGAGTGGCAGGGACATGGTGGGTGACACAGAGGGACCAGCAAGGCTGGTTTCAGGGCTCTTACAGGCTGTGTGGCATTTTATGGTGCAGCTCTTTCTTCTCACTCCTTTTCCTGCTGTTCCAGCTGTGGCATCACAAAACAAGCAGCTTCCCTGAGCAGTGTTTGGTGTTCAGGCTCCTTCCCACTCCCCAGAAGGGCTGGGGAGGGGATGGCAGAGCTAAGAACCTGCAAACAGTTCCCTGAACTTCACCTACACACCCTGCCAGGCTCTGCCTTCTTCTTGTCAGCGCTGAACACAAGTAGAGCTGTAAATCTGTCTGCTACAAACCCCCTCCAGCCCCATCCTGCCCAGCATTCCACGGTGCCAGGTACCTGCACAGCCCCACAGGGATCTCAGGGATCACAGGGATCAATCCTGCCCTGATTTACCTGCACAGTGCCATGTCTGGTGTGAATCAAGCCTTGAACCCGCTCCAAATTTCTTGTCATATCAACTCAAACTTTGGCAGCGGCTCAACCCACATCTTATCTCGAGCAGAGCCCCTTGGCAGCAGGCACCTCCCTGTTGTGTAATTTAATGATGTTATGGCTGGCTTGCAAACAGTAAAACAGAGAGGCCGTGACGTTATCTTAATAGGATTTTGCTTGCAGCACTCGGAGTGTCACCGGCACTGCTCCCCAGCGTGGCACAGGGGCACACACCGCCCCGGCGCCCGCTCCCCGACAGCAGCAATTAAAATTCAAGGTTCATGGCATTTATCTCCTCCAACCCCTCGTGTCTGATCCCTCTGCAGTCCCAGGTACGCCAGGCTGGCTGGCTCTGGGAGCAGGGATGGCAGCACACAGCTGGGCTGGCTGTTTCCTTTCTCGCTCCAATCCTGGTGGCTCCTGTTGTTCCCGCACGGCTCGATGGCACGAGCAGCTGCTGGAGGCATCACATTGCTGAGTGCACGGATCTCCCCCTCTCCCAGTGCCATATTTTAATGCATTCCAGCAAGTTTAACACCCAGGCACAGCGTGGCCCTGAAGGTTGTTTGAGAGCTCCCTGCTCTAAACCCAGTCGAGCTGGACCAGCCGGCTCACGAGATAAGATTCCATTTTCCACGCATGGAAATAAAAGGTTGTAATAAATCCTTTGAAGGCCTAAATCTGGGTGATTAGAAAATGCATATTTCCCCCCTCCCCGTTCCCATTTTACCTCTTTATTAGGAGGGTGGTTTGTAAAGAGCTGGGAATCCCTGGCTGGCACTGGGCCTGGGATTTGTTCAAAGTGGCCGTTTGTTTTCTGCGGTCTCTGCCCCGCGCTCCGCCGGGAGCTGCAGCACGGAGCTTCTAATGGACTCTAATGGAATTAGGGAAGGCTCAGAGCTGCGTGTCCTTCTCTGGGAAGCAGGGAAGGCACGGTGGATTCCTAAGCAGAAACATGTGGGAGACACAGAGGGGAAGCTGGAAGGTGAGGTTTGAGGAGGTGAGAGCGTGTTCTTGGGCTGGGGACTGGGAGGAAGACAGATTTTAGGAGAAAACCCAAATAACTTCAGGCTGCAAACAGATTTTAGAGAGATCCACTTAAACTCTACCAGATGCCTCTTTCCCCTTCATCCCCCAGATACTCACAGAGCCATGGAAGTGTCTGGGTTGAAAGTTTATCCAGTCCCACCATGGGCAGGGACGCCTTCCACCAGCCCAGGGTGCTCCAAGCCCCGTTTGGCTTGGCCTTGGACATTTCCAGGGATCCAGGGACAGCCACAGCTTCTCTGGGCACCCTGTGCCAGGGTTTCACCACCCTCACAGAGAAGGATTTCTCCCTGATATCCCATCTAAGCCTATCTCTTTTCAGTTTAAAGCCATTCCCTGTGTCCTGTCCCTCCATGCCTTGTCCTCAGTCCCTCTCCAGCTCTCCTGGAGCCCCTTTAGGCCCTGCAAGGGGCTCTGAGCTCTCCCTGGAGCCTTCTCCTGCACAGGGACCTGAAGCTGGTTTTGCTGAACTTCTTTCCTAGGGGAGCACCAAAGGCTGTGGATCAGAGCATCATGTCTCAGCAGGGACCTCAAAAGGGACCTTGTAACTCCACGAGGCAAAAGCATTTTGACTTGTGGGGAGGAAAGAAATGCTTCTGCAGCCCTGCCTCCTCCCTGCTGTGCTGCTCGGCTTGGAAGTGCTTGGCATTTTTCCCCACCTTGTAAATAAATGATTACTGTGATCAAAATAATTAAGCAACTGAGCCCTTAAGTGACTAATAGAAGACAATAATTTATGCATGTGAGGTTTATGGAAGTGACGGAGCCCTTTCAACTCTTCTGCCAGAGAAGTCACTTTTTCCTGGTGTTTGTTAGGCTTTTTTGACATATCAGAGCACAGGAAATGATACAACCAAGCCTGAAGGACTGATCCAGCTCTGTCCTGCACCCCAAGTCAGGCTCCCCACTCTGCTGGACCTTAACTGCCACCAGCACCTCCAGACACCTCCCTGTCCCCTCAATCACCCCTTCAAGGCTTTGGTGGCCCAGAGCCTTGTCCCAGAATCCCAGGATCACTGAGGCTGGAAAAGAGCTTCAGGATCATTAAGTCCAAGCTGTGCCCAGTCCTCACCTTGTCCCCAGCCCAGAGCTCTGAGTGCCACCTCAGGAATTCCTGGGACACCTCCAGGGATGGGCACTGCAACCCTCCCTGGGCAGTTCCAGTGCCTGACCCCCTTTCCATGGGGAAATTCCTGCTGCTGCCCACCCTGAGCCTGCCCTGGCTCAGCCTGAGGCCGTTCCCTCTCCTCCTGTCCCTGTTCCCTGGAGCAGAGCCCAACCCCCCCGGCTGTCCCCTCCTGGCAGGAGCTGTGCAGAGCCAGGAGGGCCCCCTGAGCCTCCTTTGCTCCAGGCTGAACACAGCATCCAACAGCTCAGCCCCCACTGACCTGGAGAGAGCAGGGCAGCTCCAGGCTTGGCCCAGACTCTGCTTTTCCAGATCACACCACAGCCAGGCCTGGTGTGGGAGGTGAGGACATGCTCACCTGCCTGCTGAAGGAAGCTGGAGATAATAACCTGCTTGCCAGTGCCTTTAACCACCATCTCCCAGGGCCACACTGGAATGGATGTCCTAGGACCGGGAGGTGTGGTAGAGCATTACCAAATTCCCAGGCAATGTGAACTTTCCTGCGCATTCCTAATTAAAAATTCCCTGCTAAGTTGCCTGGTTTTGTAAAGGCGTTATCGTTCCTTGGAGCTCCGTGTCCTGCAGCATCCACACAAGCCTGGCAGGAGGCAATTTAGACACAGAACAATTTTCCTCCTGCTGGAAAAAGGCAGATTTCTGCTCCTCAGGGACACAGCACGGAGAGAGTAAGGAAAAAATAAAACCCCAACCTAAAAACCCCAAGCTCAGGCTGTAATCTGCGAGGCCACATTTCACATCTGTTTTTGCAATGTTAACTTTTATAAAAGGGCTGGGAATAACACAATCCATTTACTTTTCATTTTGGAGAGTTATAAATTTAAAAGCAAGGCTGGTGCACAGTGGAGCTGGAACACTGAAACTTATTTTCAAACAACCCAACCCTCTACTTACAGCAAATGTTGCTCCACTGAAAACAAAAGTGATTGTCTATATTTTTAGGCAATACTGATTTTTTTAGGTTACCAGCCTGATCAGCTCCAGATGATCCCAAAAGCACGACAGAAAACAAGCCAAGTTTGGGAAAGGTCAGCCCTCCCTGCAGTTGTTCCATGGACACAGAACTTCTTGATCTATATTAACACCATAAATTAAATGTGTAACACTGTTGCAGAGATGCCAACAGCTCTCCAGGCTGCTGTTCTCATCCCTGTCCTTTGCAGGCTCCCTGGGATAACAAACGAGGTGAGATGTCAGCACATCTTCCCACTCCCCCTGCTCTCCCCCTTGGGGGAAGGCTCCCGATGTGCCCTCAGCTGATTCTGGGCAGGCAGAGGACCAGGCAAGGACTCCATTAGTGGCCCACCCTTGGTTTGCTTTCCTTCAGCCTCCCCCAAAAGTGCAGTTTGGGAGGCTGTGATGAGCTGTGACTGCACACACACTGCCCCACAACCTCTAATTGCTGCCCCTGCTGAGCCATCCCCTGCTCCCCTGGCTTCAAGAACCCTGGGACAGAGACAGCTCCTCTTCCTTCAGCCTCTGCTTCAGCACCTCCCCACCACGCCCAGGGCTCCTCCACAAACACCCCAAATTTTCCCTCAGCTACAAAGGGCAATATTCTATTCCCTGCCCATGAACCAGTTGAGCTTCATCCTTCCAACCCAAACCAGTCTGGGATGCAATGAAAGAACAAAACAACAACAAAGAGATTCACAGAGGTCCTGGGGGTGCTGTGACAAAGGTGAGCTCAAAGGAAACTCTTGTGGAAAGAGGGTTCTTCTTGACAGATGGATTCAACCTCCATGTGCAAGGAAATATTCTCCTGGAATCGAGGCTGTCCCTGTGATGAGAAGAGTTTTCAGCTGAGAAACAAGGGGACATGATGCTACTGCAACCTCTGCCTCTACTTTTACTACCAGGAAGAAATAAAACAGAGCTATGGCCACAAATTAAAAAAAAAAAAAAAAAAAAACCCAAAACCAGAGGGCAGACAGACAGAAGGAAGGAGATATAAATACATCTGAGAATGGAATCAATGCCTGAGTTGAGTAAGGAACAGCATGTGATCAATGAGAAGCAGCTAAAATGTTTATACAGGAACAAAAGCAGCCTGGGCAACAAAGTGGAGACTCTTGAATTACTTGGTCAGGACACAAAACAGGATCCTGAGGAGATGAGAGAAATATGGCAAAAAAAAAAAAAAAAAAAAAAAAAAAAAAGGATAATTGGAACACACAAAAGTGCAGTGTCCAGCACTGAGAGGGCTTTGGAAGGAGGTTTTGGAAGAAGCTGAGGCAAATGGAAAATGGGAATAAATACAGAGTGTTTTTATCAAAGGTGGATTGTGCCAGAAATCCTGAGGGTTGGGGTTGCAGAGAGAAGAAAAACTGCAGATGTAATCCAGACTGCCTTCAGCAACACATTCCCCACACTGCCTGATGGAAGAGGTCATGGAGCTGAGGGAAAGCTCCTCATGGGAGATGCAAAGGGGATGCTGGAGGTGAAGTTCACCATCAAGGTACCAAAACATGAGGATGGGATGGAGCAGGGACAAGAAAACCAGTGAAAAACTGGAGGAGAGCTGTTCTGGAAGTGCAGGAGCACTGGGGACAAGGAATGAACTGGTCTAGGCTAAGGTCTGAATGGGACAGGAAAGGAACAATCCAAATGTTGCCTCAATTGTTCCTCTGGGACAGGACTCCCCAGGGCAGGTGATCACATCCTGTCCATACCTGGCCATTGTCAGGAATGCCAGGCATGGGGTGGGGGGGGCATGTGCCCATCTCTGGCCACTGGAGAAGAGCCAGCTACAGCCTCACCAACTGTTCTGGGGTACCTGGATGGGTGAGGAGAATCCCACAGGGGTGCCCGTGCCAAGTAGCCAGAGCCACGCCAGCCACGGGCAGCAGCCACGGGGGTGCCCCGTCCTCCAAGACAACCCTGGCAGCTCAGTGGGCACCACCCCACGGGTTCTGAAGAGATCTGGGACGAACACGAGCGAGGTGGAGCCGCTCCTGGTCCCCTCCACAGGACAGCAACAGCCGAGAGCTGCAGTCACAACCACGGGTGACAGAGCCAGCTGCCCCCAGCCCCGCCGAGGCGCTGGCAACCAGCAGCAAGCTGTGAGCAGATGGCACAGACACGGGGGGCACGGGGAGGAGGGGACAGAGATGCTGGTGGCTTTCAGGAGGGACAGCCACAGCCGAGCCGGTTCCCGTCCAGGACGACAGCTTGCATATGGATAAACGAGATAATTACAACCTTTGGAAGGGGGGGAAGCCCGTGGTGGCACAGCGTCCTCCTGCTGCCAGCTCCTGCAAGCCATCCGTCCCCACGCTCCCTCCGCAGCCTCGGCACGAGGAAATTGCTCGCCATAAAAGCCCTGGCTACAGCCCTGCCTCGGCTACAGCTGTGAAGCCATTTAGCTATTGATAGCCCCCCATTGTCAGCACTAGGGTTGGGCTTCGGCGAGAGAGAGCAATTTGGGAAAGATGAAAAAGAAAAAAAAAAAAAAAAAAAAGAGAAATCCAACAAAAATGACAGCCCAAAAAAAACCCAACAAACAAACAAGTAAAGGAGGAGAGAGACAATACCCGACAGCTTGCAGGGTTTCCAGGCCTCTGCCAGCTGGGAAGCTGAGTGTATGAAATATGCATTGCACTGAACAAAGCAAACTGAAGCGTTCAGAGCTGGAGAGCTGTAACCCTTTCCTGGGCGCCAGAGCCACGGGGAGAGCTGCCAAAAATTCAGGGGAAACCACGCCAGGGGAAGAAGCAGCCGGGCTGTGGGTAAGGATTACTGAGCCTGACGGGTCACACGGGCTCAGCAGGAGGCTGCCGAAGGAAGGTGGGAAGCTGAGGAACTGCTCGGGATGCCAGTGGCTCCAGGAGCAGGATGTGGGATGACTCAGGGCAGGCAAAGCTGTGCTGACACCCACTTCCACACCTCTGCTCCCCAGTGATGCTGGCTGGAGGAGAAGCCCTTCTCCCAGAGCAGCATCTCTCCAGCGCAGGCAGGAGGTGGGGACACAGTCAGGGCTGTGACTCCGATGGCACTGTCACCTCCTGCCCTTGCTGGCCTGTCACAGGTGTCCCCAGGTGTCAGAACCCAGGACATCCCTCTGGCTGCCCTGGCTGGCTCCAGACCCTGGCAGGGGGCTCAGAGACCTTGGCATGAAGTCAAAACCACCTGTGGCTTCGATTTTAGCCCCTGGAAAAAACTGCCAACTTTGTGTGAGGAATTACAAGCCACAAGGGTTTGAGTAGTGTGATAGTTGAGTTAACACAGGGTGAAAAAGTAGAATTTTGGGGTATTTTAGAATGGGGTTCAAGGGCACAAGATGGAGGGATTTGGGCATGTCCTGACTTTCTTCTCCTTCTTGCCCTCCATGTCTTGCTGTGCTGGTGACACTTTTCTGTTGGTTTCAGGCACAGACACACTGTCCAACATCAATGGCAGACATTGGCACGTTATTGTAACCATGGCACACGGAGTTTTTGGTATAAAATGTAAACACCGCCCTGAGGGCAGACAGAATGCCATGGCCGAGCTGCTGGACAGAGCTCAGCAGGGCAGAGAGAGAATGTTCTAGAGAAGGGAAAATAAAGAACATTGAGAAGCTGATCCTACGCATTCCGACTTCTTCTTTGGCCGTGCAGGCTGGGAAACGAGGACTTTTTCATTCTCGGGGTCACCTCAACACCCGGACCCCCAGACCCAGGCTGCTGCACACCGCGGCTGGAACAGGCGGAGCAGCGATGGATGTGTCAGGCTGGAGCACCTCGCGTGGGTGTGGGCAGCCTGAGCCAGCCCACGCGGCTGCCGGCAGCCCCCGAGAGCAGCACAGGGTGCACAACACCCAGAGGGAGCAGCACAGCGCCGGCTGAAAACCCGAGCAGATGGGATGGACGGGGCACAGGGCTGCTGAGAGGAGAATGAAGGACTGAAGGAAAGGAATCCAGCGCTCCAATCAAGGGACGGGAGAAAATGCAGGGAAGAAGAGAGATCCAGCAAACTTTCAGCTAAGTAGGTTATTGATCTTCAGGGCGTGCCAGGAGCCAGCTTTGCCAATTGCAGCGGTCCCCTGCCGCAAGCTCAGGCAGTTCCCGGATGGCAGAGCAGGAACACTCCTGAACTCCCTGCTCCTGCCACCCACAGGCTGCCGCCTCCTCCTCCTCCTCCTCCTCCTCCGCCGCCGCTCCTGTTTGCATCGCACATGTCCAAAGGGCGCCGGCATGAGAGGAAAGGGAGCGACGCCCCAGCCTAACGGGAGAGACGTGTTAGTGGGGAAGGAGCAGGTCGGAGAACGCCGGCTGTGGTGGGGCAGGAGGCAGGAACCCAGCCCAGCGCGGGCGGGGAAGGCGCTGACCCCGCGAGGCTCTGCACACAACTCCCTTGGCAAAGGCAGCGCTCTCTGCTCGCTCTCGGGAGGGCTCTGCAGGCACAGCCGAGCTGTGAACGCCTCGCAGATTGCCCTGACAATGCCTCAGCCCCGGCACAGAGATCACCTGCTCGCAGGAGCCCGGGGAGGAGAGATGGCGCAGAGCCTAACTCCTGCCGGGGTGCTCAGCGTCCCCCTGCATCAGCCCCATGGTGCTTGGATCATGGAATCATGGAATATCCTGAGCTGGGAGGCACCCACAAGGATCATCAATCCAGCCCCCAGCCCTGCACAGACACCCCAACAAACCCACCCTGGGCATCCCTGGCAGCGCTATCCAAACTCTCCTGGAGCTCTGGCAGCCTCGGGGCTGTGCCCATTCCCTGGGGAGCCTGGGCAGTGCCAGCACCCTCTGGGGGAAAAACCTTTTCCTAATATCCAACCTAAACCTCCCTGACACTGCTTCAGCCATACCCTAGGTCCTGTCCCCAGGGGACACCAGAGGGAAGAGATCAGTACCTGCCCCTCTGCTGCCCCTCAGGAGGATGCTGAAGACCCCTGAGGCCTCCCCTCAGTCTCCTCCAGCCCTCAGCCACTATAAGGCTCAGAGCCCTCCTGGGAGGGAGGCGAGGAAGGATTTGTTATCCTTCTCACAGGAGGCAAGGAAAAGGCCACGGGGTTATCTGGTGGCACAGGCAGGGTGACACCAACCAGCTCTTCCCACCCCTGGGCCAGCCCCTCCGCCCTGGAGGAGCTGATTTGAACAAAGCTGGGCCTTTCTGGGACTGCTGGAGCGTGATGAGCACTCGGACTGTCAGATCCGCCTCGTTTTAAATAAATTCCACTGACGTTGTCTCTCCCGACATGAATTATTAACCAAGCATGATGCACACAGTGCCAGCAGCAACGTCTGGGGCAGGCACTGAGCAGGTGAGGCTCTGCCTGGGACCGCAGGTGCGAGGCACAGGAATTCCAGCATCCCTGGGAGCAGAGGTGTTGTCACCATGGCTGCCACCTGGTCACGCCAGGCAAAGTCACACTCCGTGCCCAGGGCATATAAAACCCAAATTCCTGGCATCTCCATGCATCCATGTGTGCCAGCACACGCTGGGAGCGGGGACTGTTTTTCCCACCTTGTGACAGTCCCAGGGACAGAGGCAGCTGGCTCTGCTCTGCTCCTGGAAATGTTGTGGCTGTCCTGGAGGTACCCAGCCAGCCACTCTCTCCTAGGGTGGCCTGAGCAGATGGGACCACTGCTCTCCCCTCAGCCTGAAGAAACTCCCAGTTCAGCTGGGACAAGAGGAATGGTGGGTGAGATGTGAGATGGGGACAGCTTTTCAGAGAGGGACCAACCCATGAGCCAATGCCCAGAGGCAAATTACCACCTCCCCACACCCTCCCCGGCTGATGACTTGAGAATTCAGCAGAACATTCAAAAGGTCCCCAAGGGAGAGCCTGACGGAAAGTGAACCATCAGCAAGGGGCAGGGAGCCAAGGCCAGCGCTGGTGGGAGCTCCTGGAAGAACTGTGAGCTGTGGGTGTGGACCACGCTGGGGGCTGCAGGGTGCACGTGAGAAATCACCAGGATAAAGGGCAATTCCTCTGCCCCCAAAATAAACCCAAGCAAAAAACCTTTCCTCTGAAGCCAGAGGAAAGAGGAGAGTTATGTGAATCCCAGCTCTGTGAAGGCCTGAGGAGGTGGTGGGCTTCCAGCACCAGACACAGATCATCTGGGCTCCGCTTCTCTGGTCACTAAGTGCAATGAGAAGGAAGGGGAAAGAGTACTGAGCAGAAAAAAAGAACATTCCATATTTTTTCCTTTCATAATTCAGCAGAACAACATCCACATTTCATCCTGGAAGGAGCTGCACTTTGGGGATTCTCGTGTCTGAGATCTAATTTGTAAAGTGCCCAGGGATCCCTGAGGGGAAAAAAGCATTATAGGATCATTATTAAAAGGGACACGTTATATTTCATGTCTCAGTTCCACACAAGTGGAAAAAAAAGGCCAAGAGCAAACTCTGGGATCAGAGGACAAACCTGTGAAATCTAACACGCATCCAGGGAGTGAAAAAAACAGGACATGGGGAGTCTCCTGCTTTGCCTGCTGCTCGGCCACACCACGGCAGTGACACAGAGTAAAGAGAAGCAAAGAGGTTTTTTTTTTCATAAAAGCCACAATCCATGGTCCCTCTCAGCTGTTCCCTGGGCTGGTTTACAAGCCTGGGGTGGATCCAGCTCTTACAGCATCAGAACACAAAACACAACCTGAGCACAGCCCACCCACGGGGCTGTCTGTGCTCCTGCTGGCTCCTCCACCTGCCACCAGATAATTCAGACAAAAAAAGCTTTTCTTGAGCCTCTTGGCAGTGCTTGCACCAGCAGCGTCTCTGCCACAGCCCTTTCAAACCCCCAGCATGTAGGTGGCTGGATGAGAAGCCATTTCCCAGGGGAGTGAGCAAAGGAACCTATTTCAGGTTGAATCTCACGCCTGCCTGTGTCCCACCCACGCGGTGTCACTGCTGGGGTCACTTCTGTCACACACAGCATCTATCTGCTCAGCCAAGCCCAGACATCGCCAGGGATGGATCTGCCAGAGCAGCACAACACCCACAGGGAGGGTGTGGAGGGGAGGGGGCAGGAATGCAGACCCTGCTCAGCCACTTCTGTGGCAAGAGACAGCCTGGACCTTGGGCTGGGGCTGCTGCTGCAGCAGGGAACACTCAGCACCCCAGCACTGGGGTGGATTATGCTTCCCAGTCCCAGATGCCTGAGCTCTGGCACAGCAGAACTGTGCAGGTATCCTGTGGAGCTCAGCATGGAGCTTGACTTCCATGGAAACCTGATGGGTTTCTCCCAGTGCTGTTTCCAAATGAGTGCAACCCCCAAGGCCACCAAGCCTGCCCCTCCAATCATGGAATGGCTTGGGTTGGGAGGGACCTTAAAGCTCATCTCGTTCCATGGGCAGGGACCTTCCACTAGACCTGGTCTTCAGAGTGAAACAGAATAGGTTTATATTTTGGTTTATATTTGGGTTTATATTGGGAAGGAATATTTCCCTGTCAGGGTGCTGAGCACAGGTGCCCAGAGCAGTGGGAGTGTCCCAGGCCAGGCTGGACACTGGGGCTTGGAACAACCTGGGACAGTGGGAGGTGTCCCTGCCATGGCAGGGGGTGGCACTGAATCTGGATGGGCTTTAAGGTCCCTTCCAACCCAAACCATTCTAGGATTGTATGGACAGCACCTGTCCAGTCCATAAAGCACCACAGCTACAGGAACCCCAAACAAAGTACAACAAACTCCATCACTGAATTCCGGGAACAGGAGCAGCACATGCCTCACTCCTGGGGCTTTCAGAGGGCTGGGAAGGAGAGAGCTTTCCCCGAGTGAAGAGCTTTTCAGAGTGAAGCAGAGGGGAAGGTGGCAGTACCTGTGTGCTGTTTTCATCCCCCTGGGCGTGGATGGTGTAGGACCGAGCCCCGTCCCTCAAGGTCTCGCTGGCGATGCGCACGGCCACGCCGGGCAGCGGGGTGCCCACGGAGCCTGCGGAGGAGAGCAGCATGGAAACGGGGCACAGCCTCCAGGAAAGCACACAATCAGGGGTGCAAAAGAGCGGCTGCTCGTCTAGCAATGGCATCTGCAGGCTGTGCTGGCACTAAAGGACTTCCTAGCGAGGGTGTCCCTTCAGGAAGGTGATCTCACCGTGTGTCTGCGTAGAAACGTCAGGAGCAGGCAGTGCTGGGAACACCTCTGAACAGAAACGTGTCTCCAGCCCTGAACAGACTCTCTTGGCCACTCTTTGATGACATCTGCACCTCTTCAGAGCTCAGGAATTAAGCTGTTTCTTTTTTTTTTTTTTTTTTTTTTTAAGAAAGGCACCACAAACCCTACACAAAGCTGTGGAAAGAGAGAGCACAGCGATTACTCTGCTCCTCTACAGCCTGCACCTGACAGGGGAGGCAAAGGCTTAACAGCTGAGACTTGCCAGGGATTATCTCAGTTTTAGGAGACATCAATTCACTGGATAGAAAACATCACAGGAGAAAAGCAGGGATCAAAACCACCCCGTTCTTCCACAGGTTTCAATTTCAAAGCCAAGGAGCTGACAAAGTGTCACAACAACCACTACTGAGCTCCAAGCTGCCCCTGGGACCCCAAGCTTCCCAACCTGCAGCTTTCCCACCCCCTGGTTCAGGGCCTGTTCTTCCTGGGGAGCACCTGAGAGCTCCGCAGAGAGGGCAGCTCTGTTCCTGTGACCCGTGGGATGGGCAGAGATCTCAGCAGGTCTGGCTCAGCCTCTCGATGGCACGAGATGGCTCCTGTGACAGAATGGGGCCTGTGACCTTCATCCCCTGTGAGCAGGGAGAGGGACAGCACCTCACAGCATCCTGTGGCTCAGCAGGACTGGGCAGGACTGAGTTTCAGTTGGAGAAGGACTTTTCACAAGGGCCTGGAGTACCAGGACAAAGGGGAATGGCTTCCCACTGCCAGAGGAAAGGGTTAGATGAGATATCAGGGAGAAATCCTTCCCTGTGAGGGTGCTGAGGCCCTGGCACAGGTTCCCAGAGCAACTGTGGCTGCCCCTGGATCCCTGGCAGTGCCCAAGGCCAGGCTGGACAGGGCTTGGAGCAGCCTGGGATAGTGCAAGGTGTCCCTGCCCATGGCAGGGGGGGGTGGAACAAGATGAGCTGAAGGATCCCTTCCAAACCAAACCAATCTGTGATTCTATAAATTGGTAACTGTGCTCTTTATTTTAAAGGATGACCAATTTTTTCCCCTCCAGTTGATGCTTTCCAGGTCTGCCAGGATCACCTTGACACTGGGAATTCCCTAGAGCAGGGAGTGCAGGACCTGGAGCTGAGCCCTGTCTTCCTCTTGTCGCTCGTATTTCAGGCATTGGGTTCAAGTGGCATTTTCCCTGTCCTGGTCTCATTCTCCTGCTGAAGCCCTGGAGATCTGCTATCCGTGACATCATGATTTTGTCTGCTACATTGGTCAGTTGCCATGGAAATGGATATGTCGTCGTAGCCCAGATTTATGGCATCCCTGCAGGATCAGCCAAGAGCAGATGGGCTATGAGGGAGTGAGATTTTATTGCAGCAAAACTACCAGAACAATTAGCAAATCTGGCTGGAAATAAACACAAAGCGACGTGGCAGCTCCGTGATCCGTGTCTGCTCTGCTCAGAATTGCCTTTGGCATTCTGGTCAGCCAGCACAGCCACGTCCCCCCCTCACCAGCAGCACCCCTGGGCTGCTCCCACCTCCAGGCCAGACACTGCCAGGAATCAGAGACACAGGGCTGCAGCAGGGCAAGGAGTGAGCCACGAGCCAGAAGTGCCCTGAGGTACAGTGTCGAGGTATTTATGGAATCAGAGAATCACAGAAGTTGGATCCCACAAGGATCATCAAGTCCAGCTCCTGGCTCTGCACAGGACAACCCTGAAAATCACACCATATGTGTTGTAAACAATCTTGCACCTGCCACGGGAGGCTCCAAGAGGCCTCAAAGCAAGTAACAAGTCACAGAAAACACCCTCAGTGTTGCATGGAAGGTTGCTGGAGCCACCTTCTAGACTTCTGTGGGAATGGTTTCTCCAGGGTGAAAAACTGTGTGTGAACAGACTCCAATCTGCCCACAAAACATGGCACGTCTGTGGGCAGGCACCACACAGTCAGTCCTGGAAAGCTCATGGAGGGGAGCAGAAACCAATGCAAGGAACTGCCAGGGGCTCTCACACACTTGGAATTTTTCAAATCAAGGTCAGCCAGATGCCTTTGTGGAAGATGCTTCTTCCCTGGAGATCAGCAAGCTGCTGACCTCAACATGGGAATGGGCAGTGATTCATGGGCAGCAGGACTCCAGGATTAGTGCCCACTGCTGGTCCCAGCCCTTGGGAATGAGACACCAAAGATCAGCACAGGGCTGGCACAGAGGAGGTGACATGTTCCCCACACAGTGTTTCAGATCACAGTTACTAACACAGCCCCACCAGTTCCTCTCCTACTTGGCTAAAATAAAACCAGCATGTAAAACAAGTCCCTTGGTGGAGAGCTGCTTCCTTATGTTTCTGTCTGGAGAAGCTTTTCTGATATTTAGGAAAAAGTGACGAACTTCAAAATCAACATCTGTAAAGGCTGAAAAAGCTCCTACCATTGATTAGAGCTCCAGAAACCTGACAGGATTAATAGAATTTGTGCAAAAACAATGACTAGAGCTTCCCAGGCCCATCCACCGTGTCAAAACATGCCCTGTGCCAACTCCAACAGGTCAGCAGAAATTTGGGCCCGTTCCCAAAGGAGCAGCCCCGGAGGTTCTGCCTTCATCAAGCCACAGCTGGGGTGGTCAGAAGGGGTCAACACTCTGCACTGGCTTCCTTTTGTCCCCAGCCATAATCCCGAGGGGAAGCTGGGGAGAAATCTCTGCTCCTTCCCCTCTGCATCCCTTCAATTTGGAGACTCAGGGATGTTAAGCAGGGCTGGCACCTCGCCCGCGGTGTCACCGGGCTGCGGGCAGGAGGGGGTGACACCACTCTGCTTTCACCCCTTCTCCTCTGTTTAAAAAAGTTGTCAGCTCTTCCCAGATAGATTTAATTGGCCCCGTGCTCGGTGTCCTTCGGTATCTGGGTAGCTCGGTGCTGCTCTGTCCCGGGAGGATTGGAACGATTGGAACAGGCCAACGATAAGGCACTCAAGGATCTCACTGTCAACAATACACGGAGTCCCCGCTGTAGCAGCTATTAGCTGCCTCTGATCTAAACCTCCAATTAAAGTGGTGATTAGGCCCAGTGAGGCATTCTCCGGCCATGAATTATTCATCTCCCTTCACAGTAACAGCACCAGGGGGGATTAGAATGAGAGCTGGTGAAAACAGAGGCATTTTAAGCAGGGTTTTAACCATATACAAGCAAACATTTATCTTTCAAATCTTTCATCTTTGCTGCTACTGGAAATTAAAGCTCCCACACCCCCATCCCTGCCCCTTCAGACCTGTGCTGTGGGTGGAGAGAGGGGACACACGGCTGGGGACACAGGCAGGATGGGCAGGGACAAGGACTCGACCTTTCTCCTGCCACACCAAGTGCCTGCAAGAGGGCAAGGGAAGCCCCAGGATCTCTCCTCAGGCTCATGAATCACAGAATGGTTTGGAAGGGACCTTAAAGCTCATTCCATTCCACCCCCTGCCATGGGCAGGGACACCTTCCACTAGCCCAGGGTGCTCCAAGCCCCATCCAGCCTGGCCCTGGACATTTCCAGGGATCCAGGGGCAGCCACAGCTGCTCTGGGCACCCAGAGAAGGGCCTCACCACCCTCACAGCCAAGAATTTCTTACTAATATCTAATCTAAACCTAAAGTTAATTGTGAAGCCATTCCCCCTTGTCTTGTCACTCCAGGCCCTTGTCCAAAGTCCCACTCCATCTTCCTTGTAGGAAAGCCTTTCAGGAACTGGAAGGCCACAATTAGGTCACCCCAAAGCCTTCTCTTCTCCAGGCTGAACAATCCCAGTTCTCTCAGCAGAGGTGCTCCATCCCTCTGATCCTCCTGGTGCCTCCTCTGGGCTCACTCCAACAGGTCAAAGCAGGAGAGAAGGTCATGTGCTGCTCCCAGTCCAGGAGAAATCCTCTGGCAGATGTCCCCTGTTCCCAGCCCACCATCAGCTGCCTCTGGGATCCCTGTGGTACCTGGTGACCTCCTACCCAGCCTCTAACAGGGCACTAGATCAAAAGCTTTTTCACAGCTCCAGTAAATTATGCCTCAGCTTCACCCATCTGCTTCCCAGCTGACACTTCCTGAAATAAATTAATCAAGCCTATTCAATTATAGCCTCCTTTCTGTACGGTTTCTTGCTGATCCCCACCTTTGTGAGACACTTCCCTCCCCTCTCGGGGCTGCAGGAGCCCCTGGATGGGGCTGGAGTGACAGTCCCCAGCCCCTCTGCTTTGGCTGCACAAGAGGATTTGTGCCCAGGTCCCCTGCAGACCCCAGGATCCACAGGGATGATGCCTCAGGAGCACAGCCACCAGCTCTGGGGCAGGAGCTGCCCTTCTGGGTGCCAGCTTGTGCACTGCCATGATACTTTCAGTCTTATTCCTTTTAGTCCCCTGGGAAATTTCTGGAGTCTCCACTCATTTTCCCTCACGAAAATCAATAAAAAGCAAATATAACACAGGGACAGTGCAATGATCCCTGCCCTGTCCCCCTGGGGTGTGAGGCTCACACACAGCTCGAGCTCCTGCAGATGGGAGTCTTGTTTTTCCTGCTTCCCTCTCCTGCCTGCAGGGATGGGGCTGCTGGAGGAAGATAAAACGGGCTGAGGTGGGGTGAGGGAATGACAGTTACCCTGCAAAAGTAAAACAGAGTTTGTATTTCAAGCTGTTCTCAGGCTGAGGAGTCAACGAGGGGGAGTTTTGGCTTCTCCTCTCCCTGTGCCACCCCTGCAGAACCCAGTTCCTGCATCCCATGGGATTGGGGTGCTGTGGGAAGCTGTGACACCCAGGACCCCCTCTGGGGTAACACCAGTTCCCCAGGAGGCTGCATATGGTGCCATGCCTGCACAGACAGCCTGTGGGGAGGCAGGTGGCACAGGGTGGGCACACAGATGGCCACGCTCCAACCACAGGGAGAGTGGGGGCATTTTACATTTGCAATGTCTCAGATCAATTTATTTCTAGGTTCCAGAAAGTACAGCTATGGAGAGGAATCACAAAGTGTAGCTCAGAGAAGGGGGGGAAGACAAGGAGAGAACAGGCCCAGAGTGTACAGCGAGGTGTGACAATTTTGAATTCCTGAAGAGGCAAGAAACAGGCACTAAAATAAGAGTGAGCAGACGTCCTATTTTAAGTGTTCAGCACTGATGGGTTGGACAAGCACTGCTGTGTGGAGAATCCTGTGTGACACCACCCAGAAATACAACTCCAGGCAGCAGGGGCTGAAGAAACATTCCTTCAATTCACTAAGATTTTGGAAATAACAGAGCATCAGTCTGGAGCGTGCCAGCCTGGTCAGGCCAGTGGGCACCACTGCCAGCTCTGCACACACAGCTTTGATCCCTGGGAAACCCAGCAGCCACTTCCCACACATCCATGTCCTGAATCCCCAGTGCCAATTCCCAGCACCCTTGTTGCTGGCGTGGCCTCTCCTCACTCACGTGCAGAGAACAGCCCAGAGCACTTCCCAGCAAACGCCTCCAAACAGGGGGCACCCCCTGGAGACTCCTACCTGGGACACGGACTCCATGCAGAGGGTTAGAAAGCGCCATCCCAATCTCAGTCATCCCATACCTCTCCAGCAAGGTGTGCCCCGTGATGCTCTTCCACTTCTCCAGGACAGGCACAGGCAGGGCTGCTGAGCCTGACACCATTAACCTGCACAGGGAAAGGCCAGGTAAGAGTGTACCTGAGAGCACCTTTGCTCCAGGGAATTTGCAGCCTAACACACGGGCACAAAAAGTTCTACGTAAAACCTGCAGCCCCAAAATCCTTTTAGCCAGTACCAGAGATGTCCCTCACATTCTCAGCCTGATATGGGGTTTAAGTTAAGCAGGACAGCCTCTTAAAAGAGATCCTGGAGTACAAGCCTGGGCTGCAGGACAAAGTCCTCAGCCCTGTGTTAACACAGGGTGACACATAACGAGCCCCTTCTGGCTCTCCCATGCAAGAGTGGCTCATAATTAAATAATGTCACCCTTGTTCCTGTCACAGAGACACCAAAGCACAACAACCAGCACTGAAAGAGGTGACGCTGAAAGGAAAACCTGGAGCACCCAGCAAACCAGCAGCAGCCCCTGCCCACAGCTCACCCACCTGATGTTCTCCTGGCAAAAGGCACGCACGAAATCCCGCACTTGGGGCTGGGTGAAATGCTCGTCGTAATATTCCATCAGCTTGGCATAGATGGTGGGCACTGCCATGAACACATTGACATGGGGAGCTTGGGAGCTCAGGAGCTTCTTCCACACCTAGGAAGGAAGGGAACACACACGGATGAAAATACACCTTTGCTATCTAAGGTTTCTTGGAAGTACAGCTAGAAGCTGTTGTGTGCCCCCATCCCTGTCCAAAACAAGATCCCAACTTTCATCATGCCCTTGTTTCCCAAGGCACAACGTTCATCTCTCATCCCACCAGTGGATCCCGCACCCACCATCACTCATGAGATGATGGAAATGGCATTTGTTAGTCCTGTCATGCTGCAGCCAAGAATTTGCTCATGAAGATAGAAGCTTGTGGCAGAATCAGCTCATTCCCTTATCATGCACAGCTCTTCAAAGGCGGCACAAAGCCACCAGTATTCCAAAGCACGGGAGCTCTTCTTTGGAAAGACACAGCCCACACCTGATACACAATACACAGCTTGGAGCCCATGGACCTCAACCTCTGAGGCAAAGCTGGGAAGAGAGGAATCAGGCACTGGGAGTGAGACTTCATGAAAATGGTGAGGTACAGAGAGCCATATCCCTGGCGAGCTCAGAGGAGCCACCAGAATGCACAGGTAAAGCAGTGGCAGCAGGAGACAGAGGCTTTTCAGGAGGGCCACTACCCCAGCCACACTCTTCCTGAGAGGGATGTTCCCTGTGGGAATAATGTTCTTCAGCTGCAACTCCTGCTGACCTGTGGGAACTATGAACGGGGGCAAATTCCAGCAGCCAGCTCTGCTGGGATGTGGACAACGACACCTCTGCGCAGCCAACCGCGGGTCAGAGGCACAACTGTCACACCTGAGCCCGTTCCTGCCACACCTCAGCGCTCTCCCTGCCAGGTAAGCCCTTCCCAAGGCAGGAGCGACGCAAAGCCATCAATAAATCAGAGCCCAGTCCCTGCCCCGCCGGTGACAAATGTATTCCCTAACAGCTCCTGACACCGAGCGCTGCCTCGGCGCTCCCCGCGCACGCTCAGCTGCACACGAGCGAGGCGAGGCAGGGATTGATTGAAGGTGAGCCAGGGATTCTCCTTCATGCTGTCACTCTGCCCCTTCCCTCCGTTCTGCTCGCTCGGGCTCCGTTTCATCCCTTTCTCCTTGGCTGCGCCGGCGCCGCCTCCCCCCACATCTCGCACTCCGCTGCTCCAGAACAATCAACTCCTAAAAAAACCCTCCCAGCGCTGGGTGGTTGTTGCTAACAGAGCAGGACACGTCCACAGAGGCACCGTCCCACCCAACAGGAGGGAGCTCACGCTGCCTCCCAGCCCAGCGACGGCCCTGGCTGGGGAGAGTTGAATGCACAAGGTGCAAAGCCACTGGACACCCCGGCAGGTGGGACACGAGCACTGCAAGATCCCCTGGGAAAGGAAAGCAGAACTGGGATGTGACTTCCTGCACTCATGGGTGATAGGTCCAGAGAGGGAACATTTCAGTCCCTGCAGAAACCCACCTACCAGCCAGATTAGGTAAAAGTGCATTTAGAGGGGTCTGACCTCCCCCATGTTTGAACTGATGCCTTGAGAGGCTGGTCTGGAACAAAGAGTAGACAGAGCTAAATGGAAAAAACAGGTATTTATTGCAAGGCCTTAAAAGGACACACCTTGGGCAGCACAAGAGCCTGGCCAGGGCTACAGCCAGGTTGAATCCAAGATGGATCCCAGTCACGGGTGTTTACACTTTTCTAAGTTTTGGTTCATCTACATATTGGGGTCAATTGTCCAGTTACAGCTCCAGGTCATGAAGTCCCAATCCCCTGGCTTGCCCCCTTCCCTTTGCTGTTGTTTGTGCTTTTTGGGTAAGGTTGTCCTTGATTCTCCAGCTGGGAAGGGATTGCTTTGTCCAGCTACCCTGTGAGGAGAACCTACTAACACCTAATAAGAAATTTCAGAGTTACACACCAGGCAGCAGAGAACCTGAAAAACAGAAAAGCTGAAACCCAAGGCATCATTTCCCAGCCCCCTTTTTCCCCAATATCTTTCCAATTCCAGGCAGCAGGGTGGAGAAGGATCTCTCCAAAGCCAGGGCTGGATGGATCTGCTCTCCTCAGCCTGGTGCTCTGAGAGCCATTGCTGTGGGCAGGGAAGGACGCGTGATGGCAAGCAGGGACCAGGACTGTGCTGAGGGGATTGAATGGAAACAGATGCTCAGGGGTTGTTCAGTCCTTGCTGTGTGATTTTGTTTTGCCTTCCCAAGTCCCGAGCAGCTGTGGGAGCGCAGGCAGACTTCCAGTCTGGCCATGCAGCAGTTTTTGTCACATGACTTTGGATCTGAAAAACCCCAAACCCATCTAAACAGAGCAAGTCTCCCTTGCACCCCAGAGTCCCCTGTCCCCCTGTGCCAGCTCAACTCCTGCCTTAGATAAAATCCTCCCTCCTGCACTGCAGCCAAAGGAGCAGCTTTTCCCTGTCAGTCCAGCTCACCCAGCAACAGCCCCTTCCTGAGGATAAGCAGCTGCCTTTGGATTTGTGCCACCAGCTGCTGGGGTGATCTGCTGACAGCCAGACCTCTCCACCTGCTCTGCTCCTGCTCAGCCAAATCTGGATCCTTCCCATGTGTTTTAGCAGGACTAAGCCGTGGGACAAAGCTGGCAGCTCTGAGCGCTCCGCAGAGCCCAAGCTGGCCGGAGGGCTTGGCACTGCCCAGCCAGCTGGAACAGCTATTCCTGGCTTCTAACTGTAACTCCAGGCTTTGAGAGAGGGATCTGGGAAAGCCTCGTTACCTGGGACTAATCAATCAATCCCGTGCAAGGCGCCAGCTTTGTCCTTGCAGCACCCGGCATCCCCCGACAGCGCCGGGCTTGGAGCAGCACCGTCCATCCCCCCGAGTTATCCCACTGTCACTGTCACCACGTTAATTCCCCGTGCACAGGGCACTGGCAGCCCAATGTTTTGTTTCGTTTTGCTCACCTGATGCCTCCAAGTGCTTTAAAAAAGCCGTGGATTCGGGAAGCAAACATGGCACCGTGTGCCAGGGCTGCCAGGCTCTGCAAAGAAGGGAAGCAACAGCCTTCCCATGGAATATGCTCAGGAGATGGATCAAGATTCCTTTTAAGATAACCAAGGGCTAGAAACGAAAAGTTTCTCACTGCAAGAAAGCAAGAGTGGATAGAGCTTCCCACCAGCAATAACGGCAGGGAATGCTTCGGGTCAGGGCTGCCTGTGCCAGCAGAGAAGTGGGAGACCTAATGTTCCCAAGAGCCTTCCTGTCAGCGTGACATTCCTGATTTTCCTCCCCTCCCACTGCTCAAAAGCATATCATGAGCTGGCCAGTGGGATTTTGCCATCATTAAAGAAAAAAAAAAAAAAGGAGAAAATGACACCGGTGGGTACAAAACAAGCGCAGCAAGGCACAGCTGGGAGATTTTTCCCACTTATTTTTCCCAGCACGCAGATGGTGAGTGAGGATGGCCAGTCCATACAGCAACCTTCCCAACCAGCCTCCAGACCTGCTAAGGTCACCTGAAGGAAGAGATGTGAGCACAGAGGAGAAAAGGCAACAACTTTTCCCTTTAGAGAGGGAGATGTGCCCTGCCCCGAACCAGCCAGAAACACCAAATCCAATACCTGGGCATCTTCTCATGCAAAACGAGAAGAAACAGTGGCAAACCCAGTTATGTGCTAAACCATGTAAGATTTTGGCTGATAGAAGATTCTCAAAACCAGTCAGAAGAACTACAAGCTGTAAAGGAAGCAAATATCAGCATGGATTTTTCCATCAGCCCACAAACGGATCACAGCCAGCCCGCGGTGCAGCCTCTATTGACAGACACAAGAGCTCCTCTCTTCTATAAAATTATTGTGCCATTTTCAGTTGTAATTGAATCTTTTCAAGCCTTTTCAAAAATAACAATGCCTCTAATGGAAGGTTAACTCAGCCCTTTACTTCCCTCTTGCTCAGGGAGATGGGTCTGTGTTTAGCACTGCCTGCTGTCATGTGGGAAGCACCATCGAGGAAAAGGGATGCCGGTGATTTTTGGAATGTCTGTGGGAGCAACAGGGCTGTGGCCAAAGCAGCTGCTTGTTTGGTGAGATCCTGTGCCAAACAAAAGGGTGGGAAGCTCCTGTAACTCAACAGCAGCAGCCAAGGGACTGCAGGACCACGCTCACACATCCGACACCAAATTATCCCAAAAGATCAGATGGGCACATGAGGTAGGAGAGCACCAAGGGGAGCTCTGCTCTCTCCCAGGGACTGAGCCTCCAACACTTCACAACCAATACACAGAGAGAGAGGAACATTCTTCTCTTCAAAGAGAAATCAGGCCCTCGGTGGCTTCGTCTCATGTTTGTTCTAACCCCAAACTGTTTGCGCTCTGTGTGACTCTGGTTTTAATCATTTATTCATCAGCACAGTTTGATGGCCCCTCTGCATTCCAGGCTGAAGCTTTTAAACCCTTCCTATGCTGGAGGCATACTGAAAGGAGCAGTGCTTTCCCTAGGACCTGGAAATATAAGTAAATATGACAGGCTCTGGTTCCATTTTTTATATTTCCCCACACACATCAAAAGGCATTACTTGGGAACAGATGCTGAGGACAGACGGCAGATCTGGGGAGATGGGAAAGAAAACCTCTAACTTTTTAAAGCCAGGTCTGTGAGAAGTGATCAAACATAATCCATTCACTAGTGACCTGCTCCTCCCTCCACCGACTCCTCTTTGAGTCTGAAATAAAATTACTCCTCTGAAGCCTCCCATTAACAGATGAAAAGACTTTCAGCCTCTCTCCAGCTGAAGCTGGATGGGGGCCGTGATCCCCAGCGTGCCTGGATATTGGAGCTCAGGCTCCTCTGCTTGGATTTGCTTTTCTTTTAAAAATAAACCAAAAGAGCTGCCCAGAGTGATGTTTGCAGAAGTGACAGATCCAGGGGAGAGGCTCAGTGCAGTGCACGCTTCTCCTTCCCGGAGGCAACAGCAACTGCCGAGCCCTGGATCTCCCTGTGCAGCCCAGCCAAGGTAGACAGCCCCAGCACCCAGCCCAGCCTGGCTCACACAGAGAGCAGCAGTGACAAGGACAAAGTTTGCTCCCAGATACAGCCCAGGCCTTCAGGAATTCAGGGCTGTGAGCACACGATGCAGCAGCACCCCAGAGCAACACCTCCCACTCATCCTGTGCCAGGCCTGCAGCTCCCTCCTACCACGGGGAAAAGGTGCCACGGGGGACAGAACACCAGGGGAAGCTTGTCCCGAATCACACACCACCTTTGGGCACACAGCACTCCTATTTCCCTAGAAAGAAGGATCCAAACAAGATGATTTTGATGGCTTTGAGTGTGACATTGTAAAACAGGGCATGGTTTTTAGAGGGCTTGATCCTCAGAGCACCTTAAGTCAGACACGCAGCGAGGCTGGCACTGAAACAGCAGCTCCTGGAACTGCAGGGCAGGAAATCTGCATCTTGGCATATTCATCGTGGAAGGGGTTGCAGGGCACAGCCAGGGCTGTCACTGCACAGGCAGCACATCACAGCTCAAACCTGCCCAGCGGAGCCGAGCGGGCAGCACGCGCCACAACTGGGTCACCCGGAGTGGAGATTTCCATCAGCTTCTCCCATCACTCAGCACAGCAAGTTTCTTCCTTCAGGTTTTTCAGTACTCTTATTTCCCACTCTGCACAAGAGGCTGGAAGACCTCCCAGGATCTGCTCTCGTGTTTATCAATGCAAAGAGCTGACAGGGAAACTTTTGCCATTGGAACATCTTCCCCTCAAGGCAAGGTCAGGGGTGTCCAAGGCAAAGAGCAGCTCTTCCTGTTGTTCAAGCCCAAAATGGATCCTCTTTGTCCAAAAACCACAGCAGAGGATCCTGTAAACCAGACACTGACCTCACCATTTGCTCCAAAATGGTCCTGGTCCAAGGAGTGCCTGGTCTGGAATGGGGACATCAGTGTGTGACTGTCACAGCAAGCACAGGGCACCCTGGGCTGCCCCGGGTCTGTCTCTCCAGACTCACTGACTTTTCCACAGAGCAACAGTCCCACCACAGGCTGTGCCTCAACTGATGCAGGGAGGGAAATGGAGGGAGGCAGTCACTGGGAATGGCTGCTCCAAAGGGTGCTTGGTGCAAGCCCTCCTGATGCTCAGAGCCTTCCAAAAGCACTTGGCCAGGAGGAGAAGGCTCCCCCTGCACTCCTTCCTTACAGAGACATTCACCTCTTCACCTCTGTCACCAAAGTGCACAAAATTTGTACAAGCACAGCACCTTTAAAATCCCTACTCCTGGACAAGAAATTCCCACTCCAGCACCTGGGACAGGCCAGCAGCAGCTGAGAAATGCAAACAGGAACAGTGCAGCTGGAAGAGTAAACTCAGCTTGGGAGCAGGATATGGGGGGAGGATCATACAGGGATGCTGAGGCTGCAGCTTGCTCTGGCTCCAGAGGAGGTTTCTGCCCTCACACTTCTCACCCTTGAAAACCAATGAAACAGCAAACCAGTAACATCACAGCCAGCCATGCCCCACACAGTTGCTGGCAGAGCACCCCTCAGGCTCACTGCTGTTCTCCTGCCTGCTCCATCCCCGCCTGTGCTGAAGAGTCTCCCCCCACAGCCATCCCTACCATTCCCAACCCCTGAAGCCCAGACAGGAGCACTGGATGCTGCTCCCATGGGCTCCCTGTGAAGACACTGCACCCCAAGGAGCACGAGCACCAGAGGACTCAGTACATCACGTACGAGTCGACTAATTCTGGAAACTAAGGGTCCATTTATAAACCCTTTATTAATAAATGATTAATAGATGCAGCCATATTTTTTAATAACTTGCAATAAAAAAATGCTACGAAAAGCTTAAGCAAGACAGTCTTAACAGATGGTGCTATAAAGTGAATTATAACATGTACAGTAGCTAGTGCAGCGTAATGGATGTCCTCATTTAATAAAAAGAATCTGATTTTATGCAGCAACTTTCACGCTTGAGGCACCTCAGCACACTTTAACGAGTCGTCGTGGCCTCGGCAGTAGCCACAGACATCAGATGCTGTTTTAGTGAGAGGAAGGATGTTGGTCAGGACACCAGGGCTACTCCACAGTCCTGATTTTTAACCTTTCCTTGGACAGCTCCCAAAACCAGACGTAAAGGTCTGAAAGCTGCCACCTCCTACCCCTGCACGGCGGGGACCGACAAGCAAGCTGCGGTCTGGAGCTGGGAATGTCTTCTCAGGGAAAAAAAAAAAAAAAGAGCATTATTCCCACCACCAAAACCAGACTGCCATCTGTATCCACGACTATAAGGCACGCCGCAAATTATGTAATTTAATAAACACTGTAATAATAAAGTATTTATTTTGTATAATGAAGTGTTAGTGATTAGAAACCAAACACACATCGGGCGTGCTGCTGCGGTTTCTCTTGAACCTTTGCCAGTATCACTCAAGGCTAAATATGTCTGCAGCAGGTTGAGAGTAAGTTCCTCGCCTTGTTTTGATCAGCCTGTCAAGTGTTTTAGCTGCCAGTCGAGTTTCTTTATATCACACTATAATTGGCTGCTTTCTCAAGGTGCAGCCAAGGAAAAAAAGCACACGGCAAAACTCGGGCTCCTTTGGCAAAATCCTCCACTGCTGCTTTGCTGCAAGCTGATTGCAGTAGCAAAGGGCACTTTGTAAACAGCTGGTGAAAATAGAGTGGAACTGAAAGGCAGCTTGCAATAAACTCCAGGAGAAAGCCTTATTTACCCTCCCGTGCTCGCTTTGGAGTGTCGATCAAAACCACTTGCAGCTCCCACGGGAGGCTCTCGGAAAAATAACGGGAATGAAAGGAACCGGAGAAGCAAATGCCGTCCTTCCGAGCCCCGCCCGGCGCCAGCCGCCCTCCGTGCCCAAGTTCAGCTCCAGGGTCAAGCGGCCGCCCCCAGGGCTGTCCCCGCGTGTCCCTGGTGTCACATCTGGGGACAGCTCTGATCAGAGCAGGCAGGAGGGGGGTCCCGCTCCCCCATCCCGACCCCATCCCTCAACGTCAGCTCATTGATTTGCAGACGTCGGGAGAGAGCAGAGGAAAAGGCGAGGGTGCGAGGGAGCATCAATCACCGGTGGCACAGGATGTGGAGCACCGCGCCCTCCAGAGGCTTCGCTCCAGCCTCTCAGCGGCACCTCCAGCGCTGCTCCAGCTGCACCCCGAGCCTTTGGGGTCACCCTAACGTCGGGGAGGACAACTTGGCAGCAATCATTGGGGTGAAAGCACAGGCTATGGCAGCCAGGGACCGTCCTGCCTTCTACCACAGCATCCTACTAATTTACTCTGGAAGTGCAGAGCTGCCCTGCTGGGGTTCCGGGGCTGTCCCCCCAGAAAAGGATCAGTGCTCAGGTGTCACAGCCACCCTGACAGAAAAAGGAAGTGTGAATTTTCTGTGGCTGCTGCTCTGAGAAGCAGAAATGAGCCATAAAGAATCACCTGGCCCTGTGGCTGCTCCGGTCAGCGCTGGGCCCGCCCTCACCTGGCAGCAGCAAAGCCAGAGACCTCCAGGTGTATCCCACACCCGTGCACTTTGTCCTTTCCATGGGACAAGCCTTCCCAGCATGAGGATAAACACAGGCAGGGAGAGCAGCCTGGCAGTTAGCCAGCACGGGCTCCTTTGGCTTTCCCAGGGAACTCTGCAGTGACAACACTTCTGCTTCCTTTCTGCTCCAAGCAGCAGCAGCACCTGAAAACCCAACTGTCCCTTAATAGTGACACTGCAGACACCACCCAGGACACTGGGAGACGTGGATGGATGGTGCTGCATCCCAGGGGCTGGGAAATGTAGAACCTGTTCCACCTTTACTGCTGCCTCTCCCTTCCCCTCTCCCCATCGTGTGCCACTGCTGCAGAGAACAAAGAAGCACAACACTGGCACTGCTGTTTCCTGGCTCAGATAGAAAACAGCTTTATAACAGCATCATTCCAGTAAGGTTTCCCTCCTGCCACTTTTCCTAAAAGCTGCAAGAAGGTCTGGATCTGGAAACTCTCACATCACTGAGTCCAACCCGACAGCTCTGTTAACTCTTGTTTCTCCACAGAGGAAGAGCCATCTTTCCATGTAAGTGAGGAAAACCAGGATTTCCCTTACCTGAGCTGCAAAAAACTCAAAAGGCTGTGCTCTGTCATGTAATGCAATACAAAACACTAAGGATGTAGGACTGGAAGGGGAAAATTTGGCAGGGGCAGCCCAGGAAGGTGGTGGAACCCCTGTCCCTGGAGATGTCCAAGGAATGACTGGACATGGCACTCAGTGCTCTGGGCCAGGTGACAAAGTGGGGATTGGTCACAGGGTGGACTGGGTGACCTTGGAGGTCTTTTCCAGCCTCATTGTTTTGGGGATTTTGGGAAATGCAAGTCACTAAAGAATTCAGCAAGCAGCACACCATTAACACACAAGAGAAAAACCAGTATTTCCACCTTTCCTGGTAGAAAAAAACAAAAAACAAAAAAACCCACAGCCCTAATTCTGGATGGAAACACTCTCGGTGGGCACACAGAAGGGTCCACCCACCCCCAGCCAGACCCCAGCCCAGGGCTGGGAGGGGCAGTGCAGCATTCCCATTCCAACATCACACTCACACGAGCTGCACCCTCTGGAAGAGCACATCTACCCCGGGCTGAGCACCCAACCAATTCCCTTTGCTGTGTCCCACACACAGCCAGTGGCTAAAGGGGCTGGAATTCCTTAGGAACTCATTCCCAGGGCTGCTCTGGGTGCAAGGCCCAGCTCCTGCTGGTGGATTTCCCCCCGGGCTCACCATGTGCGCGCTGAATTCCGGGAACATGACGCACGTGGCTCCCACCCACAGCGGGCACAGCAGCTTGTTGATCACCCCGTGGACGTGGTGCAGAGGCAGCACGTGCAGGATCACATCCTCCTTCTTCCACTCCCACTTCTCAACCAGCCCCGTGGTCTGCAGAAGAAAACAAACAGCACGGCCCTAGGGCAGGAGGAAAGGTTTTCCCGAGGTATTCCCAAGGTATTCAAGCCCCAGATTCCCTGGCAGGAATGCCAGGCCTGCCTGGGCACAAAATCTTTCCTTTAGGATCAGCAGGAGAAAAATTCCCACCACAGCAGCAAGAACGCAAAAGGAACACCTTCAGCATCCTGCCAGGATGTGTCCTTAAATCAGCAAAGCCCTTCCTTGTTCCTGAGAAATATCAACACTGATTTTAAGTAGGACATACAAAAATATTAATCTACTGCTGCACGTGAAGATTTGGCAGAAATAGTAATCAAAAAGCTAATTTTCCCAGAATTCTGTTGCCATAGTTAGGACACTGATGACATCAGGCTTTTAGCACCTGTAAGGGATAATCAGTAGGAGCAGGAAATTGCTGATAAACAGAAAGTAGGTTTCATGTTAGTAAAAATTATGAGAGCATCAAGCTTCCAAAACACTCTGCTCTGAAGGGATAATTATCTGAAGGGATAATTATCAGGTTTCTGGGTCAACAATGCCCTTCAGAGCCCAGTGCTGGCAACTGCAAAGCTTATTTCCAGCCACCTAAAAATAAGAAAAGCATCTGAGCAGTGGAATTCAGTCGTGTCTCTCACAACCCTCTTCCACAGGGCAGCGAGCAGCTTTTAGATTTCCTGCAGGACAGCACAAAGGATGGGGACTGCTCAGGCCACCCCCCCAAATATTCAGCATGTTTGTGAGGGAACAGATTCTTTGCCCAATATAGCCAAGCCCTGGCTCCATCCATCAAGGCTTTCATTCCTGCTGGGACACTGCAGGATCCGAGTGCCCAGAGCAGCAGCAGCTCTCGAGGCACCCCTGCATTCCCTGCCCTCCTTCCCTGATGGCAGCAGTCTGGCAGTTGCAGGCACTGATAACCAAGTGGTGAGGCAGGCAGCAGGCTTATTCAAACTTTTAATTCCTTTTGGCTCTGAGAGCTAATGGATTTTTTTGCCTTGGGGATACAGAGCTGAATAATGCACAGGATTCACACAGCACTGGGCTGGGCTAAGACACTTTCCAATTAGGAGCAAAGATTCTCCCCTAGTCAGGGGGCAGAAAAGCAAATGGCAAAGAAATCAGGATTTTTACAACAGGTTTCATCCATTCTGCTTTCCAGGAAAGCAGGGAGGAGAATCCACCTGCCTTGGGATGCAGCTGCAGCACCAACAGGCCAAGGCTTAGAGCCTCACACGCTGCTGTGTGCTCACCTTCCAAGCGTGGAGGACTCCAGAGCTGCAGCCCCACAGCTCTCTGCAGGAATTTGGCAGTGGAACGGTGTTTGCAACCCCAAATCCCCTCCAGATCCCAAGACTTTGTACCTTGGCACGAGCCTGGCAGGGGGGGCAGCAGCACTCACCACAGCCTGCACATTCTCATGGGTGCTGAGGACACCCTTGGGCCTCCCCGTGGTCCCGCTGGTGTAGATGATCATGGCTCCTCTGTCCTTCCACGAGGAACAGCTTGGCAAGGGCCCCTCCTCCGTGGCTGCAGGGCTCGTGCATCCACCACCACCAGACCTGGGAAGTGGCAGCACGGGGACTCCCAGTTTCTGGGCACTGGGGGTTATTTTCCCCAGGAATTCCTCGGCCGCGACGAGCAGGGCGCTCTGGGAATCCTGGATCACGTACTCCAGCTCGGGCACCGGGTGCTTCCTGTACAGGGGCACCGCTATGGCCCCGCTCATCCACGAAGCCCACTGGGCCACCACGTAGGAGGCATCATTGGGGCACAGAAACGAGATCCTCTCTTCCTTCAGGTCCCTGCTGGGGCACTGCAGGAGCCTGCAGATCTCCCGGGACAAGCGGAGGCTGCGGCTGAGCAGGTCCCTGTACGTGTGCTCCCCGTTCTGGTCAACGATGGCCACTTTGTCCCCAAAAGCCAGGGCCCTGGTGAACACAGGGGTGACGTCACTGCTGCAGGTGGCCCAGGCTGTGTGCAGAGCCCTGTGGGGACAGCCAGCCCTCCTCCCGTGCCACGTGCAGCGGGACAGGTCCCGCAGGAGGCAGCGGAGGGGCCGGCACAGCTGGGGGAAGAGCAGGGGGAGCAGCATCCTGCCAGCACGGCCGGGCTGGAGCGACTCTGCAGAAAGCAATGATGGCAGCACGTCAGCACGGGCAGGCATTACCCAGGGGGTTATTCCCACCCAGGCAAAGTGGCAGCCCTCATTTGAATAATATCCACTGTATTATTTATGTCCCTGCCTCAGAGTGCCACATCCCAGGCAGCCTGAGCATCCCTGGGTCCTGCCACGATGGAACAGGAGGCAGAGACCTCTCCCTGCACAGCCCCTAACCCCTAAAATCCAGCTAATTTACATGATGAACCAGCTTTCACAGAATCCCAGAATGGTCTGGGCTGGAAGGGACCTCAAAGCCCATCCAGTTCCACCCCCTGACACCTTCCAGTGTCCCGGGCTGCTGGCAGGCAGGGGTGAGATGAGATGGGCTTTAAGGTCCTTTCCAAGCTAAGCCATTCCACGATTCTGCGACGAATCCCAAACCCCTCTGCACAGCCTGGAGCACCCTCTCCATAGAGCACGGGGAAGCAGAGAGGAGAGGACAGGGCTGTGGCAGGAGAGAGAGAGGGATTTGCTGCACAGAATCCAATCAGCACCAAAACATCCCCAGAGAGGTTCCATGACAAGAGGAAGCAGCCAAAGGATGACAAGCTCTCACTCTCCGAGAGCGGCCGTGACACTTCCCTGACGCCAGCAATAACAACCTGATTTTTCCCTTTTATTTTTTTTGATAAATGTGTATTAGTGGAGCAGCTCAGCTCCAAGAGCCTCCCAGCCCAGCTTCCCAGTGTGGGGAGGAGCTGGAACAAAGGGGACCCAGCCCAGCAGCTCCCCAGGGCAGAGCTGATCAGGGCTGCCTCAGCTCAGGCTGCACAGGTTTATTTTCCGTGAGCCCTGCGGTCTCTCCCCTCTGCCCTCGGAGCATTTCCCCACCCAGACGCTGGCCCTACTCAGATTTTCTTTTGCAAATCAACCTCAATTTCTGCTTCTGCAAAACAAGCTTGTGATTTAGGGTGGAAACATCTGGGGGAGCAGAGAGGCTGCAGCCCCAGAGCGGGGTGACCGTGGGAACTCCTGACACTTGCCACCAGCATGGAAAAAAACAAAGCAGCTCAAGGCAGAGCTCGTGTGACGTCTCTGCATTGCTCTGGAGAGACTGAAATGCAAAACCCCGACCTAATCCACACCCTAAACTGAGCCCGTGGCCATGGCAAGGTGTCAATGCCCTGAGCATGATGAGGGCCATGAACTGGAAGATGGCTTTGCCCAGGAGCAGCGTGGCTGATGCTCTCAGTGCTCTCACTGTTCCTCTTTCCAAAAATCAAATTACCCCGTTCCCTGCAGTCTGTGTTTCATGGAGCAATTCACAGCAGCACCTCCAGGCAGGCCTGGGAACGCTGGGTGTTACAGAGCTGGGGTGCAGACACGTAGGTACAGGGAGAGGTAAATCCAGGGGCTGTTTGCCACCCCCTCCCCTTGCTCAGGGATCCCTGGTGCCACAGACACACCTGGAAACAAAGTCTGTCCCTGGATCCCACGGGAAGGGGAGGGCAGTGCAGAGATGTGGCTCTGCTGCCTTGGAAGGGAAGGTTCAAATCCCCTGGAAGGGAACATCCAAGCCCTCTTCCTCCTCCTCCTCCTCCTCCTCCCAAGGCTGAAGATCTCAAAGCAGCTGCAGGGCTCTCCCCGGCTCCCAGCACAACAAAACCAGTGCAGACTGGGAGCTGACCCACTGCACAGCCCTGGGCACTTTGTGCACCCCCCTCTGCACTTCCTGAGCATAAAGGGCATGAAATGCATTGCCTGGAGTAAAAGGATGCAAAGTGAGTTATTATAGGAATGATCCTGGCTCCAGCTGTGGCTGTGTGGCCAGAGCGAGCCTGACCTGCAGGATTCCCCCCTTTCCTCATGTACAGGCACGGGAACACAAAGGGATTCCTGGCTGTCCTACGACAGAGATAAAAATACTGCATTCTTAGAAAACCATAAAAAAATACTTTATTAGAAAACCATAAAGTAACCAGGGGACTTGGAAAAGGCATCAGATAATCAAATAAGGCATCAAAATCATAAAGTAACCAAGGGACTTGGAAAAGGCATCAAACAGGTGCTGACTGTTCTTCCCTTCTCACAGAACAAAAAACAGGGAAGGGTTTGGGTTGGAAGGGACTTTAAAGTCCATCCAGCCCCACCTCCCACAGTCCCGGGGTGCCCCAAGCCCCGTCCAGCCCGGCCTGGGGCACTGCAGGGAGCCGAGGGCAGCCACAGCCGCTCTGGGCACCTGTGCCAGGGCCTGCCCGCCCTCACAGGGCTTTATTCTCCTCTTACTCCGGAGCGGATTCCCACCCTCCAGCTCTCTGCCCGCAGCCTACTCACGGCACATCGCGGAGCAGGAATCGGCGAAAACCGCGCCGGGCTTCCCGAGGTACCGGGCCACAGGCGCGCCCCCGCCCAGGCCCCGCAGCCAGCGGCGCCCGCACGGAAGGAGGGCCGGGTCCGAGCGCGCCGGGCCGAGGGCAGCAAGCCCCGCTCGGCTCGTCCCGGCTTTGGGACATCCCGGGGCCGCCCCGGGGCCGCCCCGGCGCCGCCGCCTCCCGCAGCCCCGCGGGGCCTCACCTGCCGCCGGGGGACCGCTCCGGCCGCGAACAGCTCCGGCGGGAACGCGGCGCCGCGACACGAACGTTCCGCGCACGAATGTTCCGCCACGCCGCACCGGATTTGTGGGGATTTGGCCCCAAAACGCCCGCGGGGGGCGGGGCCGGGGCTCCGCGGGGCTGACCGTGCCCGCAGCCCCCCGGAGTGTCACCGGTGTCCTCGGATGTCGCGGCGGGTGGGTGTGGCGTCATGGAGCTGCAGCTCTGCCCCGCGGGTCCTGGGATCACAGGCCTCGTCTGGGGATTTGGGGATTTGGGGATTTGGGCAGGGTGCAGGGATGGCCTGGGCTCGTGGAACCTTCACACACGGGCATTCCAGGGATGCACAGGGATCCTAGAGACGCACAGACAGCCTGGGGACACACAGCCATGCTGGGGACACACAGACACACCCAGGGGACACACAGCCATGAGGGGACACACAGACATACCCAGGGGACACACAGACACACCCAGGGGACACACAGCCATGAGGGGACACACAGACACCCAGGGGACACACAGCCATGAGGGGACACACAGCCATGTGGGGACACACAGACACACCCAGGGGGGACACAGCCATGAGGGGACACACAGCCATGAGGGGACACACAGCCATGCTGGGGACACACAGCCACCTTGGGGACACACAGCCATGAGGGGACACACAGCCATGAGGGGACACACAGCCACTGAGGGGACACACAGCCATGAGGGGACACACAGCCACTCAGGGGACACACAGCCATGAGGGGACACACAGCCATGAGGGGACACACAGCCACTCAGGGGACACACAGCCATGAGGGGACACACAGCCATGCTGGGACACACAGCCATGCTGGGGACACACAGCCACCCAGGGGACACACAGCCATGTGGGGACACACAGGCACCCAGGGGACACACAGCCATGCTGGGACACACAGCCACCTTGGGGACACACAGCCATGAGGGGACACACAGCCATGAGGGGACACACAGCCACCTTGGGGACACACAGATGCACCAAGGGGACACACAGGCACCCAGGGGACACACAGCCACCCTGGGACACACAGCCATGAGGGGACACACAGCCATGAGGGGACACACAGCCATGAGGGGACACACAGCCACACCAAGGGGACACACAGGCACCCAGGGGACACACAGCCACACCCTGGGGACACACAGCCATGTGGGGACACACAGCCACACCCTGGGGACACAGAGCCTTGCGGGCACGCCCAGAGGTCCCGTGGTGGCCCGTGGCCCGTGGCCCGTGGCCCGCCGGAGCCGTGCCGTTCCGCTGTGCACAGGCCCGTGGAGCGGCACGGCCGCGGTGACCCCCGCCCACCTGCCCAGGTGCGTTTCCACCGGGCTGGGAGCGGAAACGGGGCCGGGATCCCAGCGCTGGGGGGAGAGCACCCAACGCCCCTGCACGGCTCCTGCTCATGGCACGGCTCTCCATGGCACGGCTCTCCATGGAACACAGGGCACGGCTCTCCATGGCACAGCTCCCTCCTCATGGCACAGCTCCTGCTCATGGCACAACTCTCCATGGCACAGCTCTCCATGGCACAGCTCTCTCCTCATGGCACATCTCCCCACATCACATCTCCCCGTGGCACATCTCCCTGTGGCACAGCTCCGTTGCACAGCTCCGTTGCACAGTTCCCCTTGGCACAACCCTTGCACAGTTCCCTCACACGGCTCCGCACTGGAGGCCCTGCCCAGCTCTCTCCCCGTTTCTCAGGGTTCCCTCTCCATCTCCTGGCTCCCTCCTCATTCCATGGCTCCCCATTCACACCCTCTGTTCCCGTTTCATATCTGCCCCTTCCCCTCCTCCCCGCTGCACCACTGCCACCCCTCCCTCCCTCTTCCTCACCAGCACACGGCTCCTCATCACACGCCTCCCTCCCCAGGCACAGCTCCCTTCCCACCCCATCCCCATCTCTCCTGTCCCCATGGCACAGATCCCTCTGTGTCCTTTAGCTCTGTCCCCATTCCCTCCCCACTGCACACTTCTCCATCCCACAGCCCCTTCCCCATTTCCTCCCCATCCCACAGCCCCTTCCCAGTTCCTGCCATCCCACAGCCCCTTCCCCATTTCCTCCCCATCCCACAGCCCCTTCCCCAGTTCCTCCCATCCCACACTGTGTCCCCACTGCACAGCTCTCACCCCCTTCCCATTTTACACCCTGTTCTCTCCCCCACCACCCCCCGGCTTCCAACACTCCCAGCAGCTCCGGGTCGGCCCCAGTGCCAGCGGGTGCCACCTCCCTGCAGGTGTGCCCAGCACCCAGCCCGGCCCTGCCACCGCCAGTGTCACTCTCCACACTCCCCCTGTGTCACCAGCCCCCCCGGCGCCCCACAGGGATGAGCCCCCTCCCCGGGGTGTGTGCCATGGGGGGGTTTCTGGTGCCAACAGCCCCGGGGAGGTGCAGGGACTGGCAGGGACAGACTGCCCGTGCTGGGGGCAGAGCTGGGACATCCAAGGATGTGCCAGGAGCGGCCCCTCCGGGGAGACCCCTCGCCGTGGGGGTGACAGGGCCGTGCTCCCCCCGACGCTGGCAGGCGGCGGGGCCAGCTGGCCGCGGATGTCACACACAGCAGATGTCACCCCCAGCCACCCTCTGCCGCTCCGGCCCCGGCACCTGGTGCCCAGCGGCCATCTGGAGCCGGCCGCATCCCCGGAGACGATGCCGAGCCGCGGCCACCGCCGGCCCGCCCGGGGCTGCTCCCGGGGCCGCAGGGAGGGAGGGAAGGAGCTGCTCCCCGACCGACCGGGGAGGGCTGGCTCCAGATGTTTCCTCACAGCTGGGAATGGAAGCCGAGACCCGCGTGCAGCACAGCCCTGCCCGCCCACGGACCCCCGGCCTCGGCTGCTGCCGTGGCCCCCAGGGCACCGGGCTGTCCCCAAGCTGCCACCGCGGCTTCGCTGGTCCCTCCCAGCCGGGTGTGAGCCCGCAGCCCGCGCCGGCGGGAGGGTTTTCCACCGGCCCTCCCCGCCTTGCTCAGCTCGGTGATTAATTATGGATCCAGCAGAAAGCTTTTATTGCGCTGGAGTTTACTTGTGGCACATCCGTATTTATTAAAGAAAACAAAAAGGGAAGTAATTACTGGGGTGGTGTAAACACCACAAACACCGCGGGGCTGTGGGAATGCTCAGGGTGACGGAGAGTGCTCTGGGATGGGATGGGATAGGATGGGATGGGATGGGATGGGATGGGATGGGATGGGATGGGGGCACTGGCAGCTTCACTGTGGTGCTGCTGGGAATGCAGCACAGCAAGGTTCATCCCACTGGCACTGTTCATTCCCACATGGAAGTGTGTCCCTATCTCCATGCTGCCCCAGCCCAAGGAGGCACAGAGCCAGAGCAGTGCCGTGGCTGCCCAGGAGGGTGTTGTAAACAAGGGGCAGTGAAATGTTTGATCTCCATCCATCCACTGGCCCCTAATCCCCACCCGAGGCCCTGGTGCCTCACCACTTCCCAGCCTCCCTGAGCTGCTCCCGGCCAGGCAGCAGAAGGTCACCAGGGGCTGCTGGCCCTGTCCCCCGCCACACCCACGAGGGCATCGGCACCACCGCGAGGCTGCCAGGGCCGCCAGGGCCCTGTGGTGGCAGAAAGCAGGCTGAGTTGTCCCCAGGTCGGGGTTTAACCCTGTGCTGCTGCTGCCGTGGCAGGGGCAAGGTCTCCCTCTGCTTTCCCCCGTGTTTCAGAGGTCCCCCCTTGGCTGCATCCCTCCCGGAACGAGCATCCCCCGAGCTGCTGCAGGCACTGCCCGCACCAGCGGGGCCGCTCTGTCCCCAGGGGCCTGCAGGGGACACGATTGCCATGGGGACTCCCCAGGGACGGGAGCAGCTCGGAGTGAAGTGGAGCCGTAAGTGGCTCCTGCGTCACGTGGCGAGGATAAGTGCAAAATGGCCCTATTATGATAATTGCCCGGAATTATGATTGATGGAGATTAGCTGCTTATTTGAGGAAATGGCAGGCACACGTGTGACACGGGCAGGCCGGGGACAGCCACCGGGGCACGGGGGCACGGGGCACGTCAGGATGGCTCTTATGGCACCAACAGTCACTGCCATCCATCCCAGGAGCTGCCACATCCCCGGGCTGGGATGTGCCACCACCCAGGGACACCGGGTGAAGCGTGGCACGAGGATGGGCCGGTGTGACCCACTCCCACCCCATCCTGCCCATGGAGGGCTCCTGGCTCCTCCTGCCAACTGTGTCAAGGACATCCCTGATCAGGGGCAAAGCTGTTAACCAGGGATGGCCGCTGCTCTCTGTGTGCTCCTGGCGCCTGCCCCAGCACCCCTGTGCCTCCCAGTGAATGTGGCTCCCAGTAAATGACTTCTTTTGGGAGAAACTGAGCAGGAGCTGGGCTCTTCCCTGTCTCCTGCCTGGAGATTCCCATCCCGTTCCCTTGGCCTTAGGGGCCCTCTAAAGGCATTGGCACCAGGAGCATCCACGCTACAGTGGAGACACAAGCCACATGCCCACTTCCACCTTCAAAAAGACACCCAAACCAGGGGCTTTGGGAAGAAAAGCTGGAAAAGCAGGGTTGGCTGCTACGCCAATGCCTGGCCAGGATGGAGTCATGGCACGACTGAACCACCAGGGCCAGGATTTTGGCACGAGTTGGGGATGCTCCGTTGCACAAGGCTGAGATGGCCGTGCCAGGCGACAGGCGGCCGGAGGGCACCCCAAAACCCCCACCCATCCCCAGAAGTCCCTCCTCCGCTCTCCCCTTCCCAATTTCCCGGGCCCCCCTATGCAGCAGACGGATGCTGGGTAAGAGGTGTGTCTGTGGGAGCCGTGCTCGCCACGCAGCATCGCCGGTCTGCGGCGGCGCTTGCCATCCCTGCCATGGCTTTCCCACCCGGGCTGGGGGCACAACGTGGGGCAGACGGGGCTGAGCCTCTGCACGCGACGCCGGCACCACGGACGGGCTCCGGAGCCTGCGCCGAGGGACGAGGACGTCGCCCAGCTGGCCTTGGCGATTGGAAGGGGTCCCTGGTGGGTCCCCGCCACCGGGCACGGCGATGCCAAGTCCTTTCTCTGCCTTCTCCCCTCTTCCTCCCCCCATTTGGCATTTGGCAGCGGAGCCGTGGCGGCGGCTGGGGCGCGCAGTGCCGGGGAAGGGCTGCCAAGCCTCGGCAGCCCCCCGTGGCCCCCCGGCCCCCCGTGCCAAGGCTGGTGGCTGGCAGAAGGGCTGCCTGCGCCTGGCAGGGCTCCGTCAGCTGCGGGAGGATCCCTGTGCCGCGCTCGCTGCCAATTTCCCTGCGAGCTGGCACCGCAGGCGGCTCCGGAGGCACCGGCAGAGAAGGATGGGGAGGACGGATTGTGAAAGGGAGAAAGGGAGGAAAAAAAAAAAAAAAATAATGGACACATGCCATCGCTGGAGCGGTAAGGCTGCCAAAACGCCAGCAGGCAGCGGGGGCCAAAACCCACCGGCGGCGGAGAGGAGGGTCTGGCAGCGCGTCCCGGCGTGGGCACATGGAGGACGGGCAGCGTGGAGGAGGCACGGCGTGGCCGAGGCAGGACGGGCGGCAGCCGCAGGAGCCGGAGAGGACAGAGGTATTTGCCTTCGTTGTGCAGGGTGCGTGTGCGTGCATGTGTCTGTGCCAGGCTCCGCGTCCCGGCCGGCTCCGCTCGGCGCAGGCTGCCCGCGGCCTCCCTGCCCATCGCTGCATCTCCCGCCTGGCCTGTCCCGCCATCTCCCGCCTGGCCTGTCCCACAGCCCTTCCCTGCCCGCAGCGCTGCCTGGCACGGGCAGTCACAGGCTCCAGGTGCCGGCCGGGCTCGCCTTGGGGCTGCACAGAGGCTTTGCCGCACGCGGGGCCGGCGAGCGAGGTTGTGGCTTTGTGTGGTTGGGCTTTGTCTGCCGGCGCGGAGGGGCCGGGGCCGGCGGGGCTGCGGGAAGGGAGGGAGGTGTGAGCCAAAGTCCTGCCGCCAGCAGCGCTGGCACGTGGGAAACGCGCCCTGCTCCCAGCCCGGGGCTGCCCCGGAGCACAGCCTGGCGGCTGGCTGAGAAGGAGAGAGGGAGGGTGGGCAGAGAGCCCCCACATCCATCACCATGCTGGGGAGGAGGAGGAGGGAAGGGCAGGACTGCAGGACAAGCTTGTGGTCCCGTGGCCATGACTTGCACGATGCCGGAGTCGTGGCCATGGGGTGCTGGGTGAAGGAGATGGGGTGTGAGTGGGTGTTTGTGTGGGGCTGGGGGTGTGAGGGGGAGTGGGTAGACCTGGGGAGGGGCTTGAGGGTGCAGGGCAGAGAGCTGGTGCTGCTGTGTGCCCTCCTGCCTGCCCGGAGTGCAGGAGCAGTGTTGGAGCCATTCCCAAGGCAGGAACAGTGTGGCATCACCGCTCCACTGGCACTGGGCAAAGTGGCTGCAAAAGGGTCCCCGAGCACCAAACCTGGCCTGTGCCTGGGGAAGGAGCTGGCACTGAAGGGAAACAGGGATGCTGTCAATCCCAAATGTCACAGCACCCCAATTCCTGCTGCTCTGCACCCTGGCTGTGCCCACCAGCACCCTGTGCCCTGGGATGTCCACTCTGCACCAGTCCCAGCAGGACAAACCTCCCTCAGCATCCATCACCTGCAGGAGCCTGGCAGGGAAGCTTCGAGGCCATCAGCTTCTCCCTGGGAGTGATGTGGCAAGAGATGTCCCATCCCATCCCATCCCATCCCATCCCATCCCATCCCATCCCAACGCTGGGCTGATCACCTGGCCACTCAGCTCTGAGCTGGAGGAGCAGCTCTGCCCACTCCTGCACTGGATATTGGGATGAAACATAGCAGCCCGCTGCAGCCTGGTCCCCAAAATGTCCAGGGAAGGATCCTCCACCTGGATGGCACCACCACAGCCTTTCCAGCTGCTGTGATTCCCCAGAGGACTGAGCCCCACGCCTGCCCCGTGCTGCTCAGCGCGGGGCCAAGAGGGCAGGAACGCTCCCCGTGTCACGGGATGATCCCCCCATCTCCCCCTCTCCCTCGTTTTCCTCCGTATTTCACAGTTCCTGCTTCCTGCACAAGGCAGGGGTCTCCAGGGACTCCAGCCAGATGTTCTCTGCAGCACACCACATTGCTTTCCTAATGAAATATTCATGGAGCCTCTCCTCCTCTTGCCATGAAAGCCTTCTGCAGCTCCCAGCCATGGAAACGCTGCGCAGGCAGCATTCCTGCAAAGCTCCCGGCCCCCTGCTTCCCGCTCGGCACCTCCACCTTCCTCTTCCTCCTCCCACCAGCGGTGCCGGAGCGGGGGCTTTGTCCCCTCTCGCCCTGCAGGCAACACCAAGGGCGCAGCCGGAGCCACGGCTGGGGACTCCGTGGCTGGGAGAAGGGGGCAGGTGGATGCGGACCCCGGCGTGGGGCACGGAGGGGTCTCAGCAATCCCCTGCCCATCCCGGCTCCCGGTGCTGCCGGTGCTGCCGGTGCTCCCGGTGCTGCCGGTGCTCCCGGTGCTCCCCGCTCCCGCCGGCTCCCAGCCAGCCCGCGGCATTAGCGATGCTGTGCACTGTAATCCAATTAGGTTGTTTATGCAAACAATCAGGTTTTATGTTTTGGTAAAAAGCTTAAATAACCTTAATCAAAGCGAAAGACCTGAAACTATCACTGGCAGGGGCTGCGGGTTGGTGGGTGGTGGCAGGACCCCGTGCCTGGCTGGTGACACCCTGTGTGGCTGGTGACACCTTGATGGCTGGTGACACTCTGCCCAGCTCACTCCCCCACCGACAGCCCCGGGATCTCCGGGAGCTCAGCACCAAGGGCCACGTGGGAGGTGCTCTCCTCCATCCCAGAGGTGCTGCCAGAGGGTCTGAGCTGTTCCACTGGTGATGGGGGCTCCCGGTTCCCTCCAGTGTCACACGCAGCAAGCCCCAGCCCGGCCCGGACATCCTGGGACATCCTGTCACCTCTGTTCCTAAATGCTGGAGCACTGAGAGGTGGCATCATGCCAGGGAGATGCAGGAGATGCCAGCCAGCACACTGCCACCATCCCCCCTCACATCACCAGCCCTGGGTGCTCCAAGAGCACCACAGCATCCTGCCACTGGGAGAAAATCCCTGCAGCTCCAGCTCGGGTCAGTGTGAGGTGGCACAAGGGACTGGGCTGTGTCCCTGTGCCCGTCCAGGGATGGGCACGGCGAGCTGGGGATCAGGGCTGGCTCTGGAGGGCCGTGCCCATGGCGCTGCCTCCTGCACACCCCGAGTTTCTGGAGGAGTAATAAGCTATGCATGTAGTGTAGAAATAAAACATGTTCTGCAGAACAAATGATGTTAATTTGCTGAGAGGCTCTGAAGCCGAGTATTAGCGAAATGCCTTGAGGGAGAGAGCGGCAGCTGTGCTGGAATTAATGGCAACGTGCCGAATTAGCACCGCTATGCATCATAGTCAGAGGGAAAAATTACCGGAGAGATGAGGAAAACAACCCCCTCCGTGTGCCAGCCCCAAGCCCGGGGCACGCTGCCGAGCGCGGCCGGTGCGGCGGGTCCCGGTGCCCGTGGGATGCCCGTGGGATGCCCATGGGATGCCCTGGCCCTGCCCGGGTACACCACAGCTCACTCCGAGCCCAGCAGGCTCCCCTGCCAAGGTGTGTGTCCTCAGGACTGCAGGGCATCCCTCTGGGATGCTCGACATCGCTCCTGGAGCTCCACATCCCCCTGGACCAAACCATGGCACTCCAGCCCACCCCACTCCCAGGGATCATCTCCTCCAGGATGTGCATCCCCCTGAACCAAACCATGGCACTCCAACCCACCCCACTCCCAGGGATCATCTCCTCCAGGATCTGTATCCCTCCTGACCAAACCATGCCATTCCATCCCACCCCACTCCCAGGGATCATCTCCTCCAGGATGTGCATCCCCCTGGACCAAACCATGGCACTCCATCCCACCCCACTCCCAGGGATCATCTCCTCCAGGATCTGACCAAACCATGCCATTCCATCCCACCCTGCTCCTGGGGATCATCTCCTCCAGGATGTGTATCCCTCCTGACCAAACCATGCCATTCCATCCCACCCCACTCCCAGGGATCATCTCCTCCAGGATCTGTATCCCTCCTGACCAAACCATGCCATTCCATCCCACCCCACTCCCAGGGACCATCTCCTCCAGGATGTGTATCCCTGCTGCTCCCCCATTCCTTCCCCTCCTTTCCGGGGTGTTATTTATCTCCTTGTCTGTTTACTCCTTCTCTTCATTCCCGGTGGTTGAGTGCCTGAAGTCTGGAGCTCCTCATTGATTCCTCACAGTGCATCTGCTTTACGGCTCTGCAGCCTCCTCGGGAGCATCCGCCTCCCTCCCCCGCCGCCTTCCGCCCACCTCGGCACGGCCCTGGCTGCGGGAGCACGCTGTGGATGGGGCATTACCTCCTAATGGATGCTTCCAGTAAATTCCACACCTCTGATGAATATTTAACACCGACATCCGTCTCTGCTGGTCCCACAGTGCTGCTGTGTCTCATGGGAAGTTTGGTCTAGCCCTTGGGTGGCTGCATCCAAGGCTGTGCAGATGGCAGGGAGCAGTTATCCCAGTGGAGACTGGCACTGGTGACATCCTGAGCCAGTATTCCCATGAATCCCTCATCATCCCCTGTGCCCATTGCAGCTGGTGGCTGCTCATCCTCAGCCTAACACAACCCCAAAAGTAAAACATCTCCCTGTTTGTCTTGTCACCCTCAACTTTTTCTCCTGCTTCTCCTCTGCAGGTCTCAGGCCTATAGGAGCCGCCCCAGCCTGGCCCTGGATGTCACTGTGCCACCCCTCCCTGTTGTGGGACAATCCTGGGGCTGTGGCTCACGTGATGTGACGGATGTGGATGTGCCACCAGCCTGCTCCTTGCTGGGATGCGCCAACAACTGCTGAGCACCAAATCCGCTGGGATGTGGCAATGGGAATGGGATTTCCCCTGTGACCCCCCTGCAGCCACCAGGATTCAGCATCCCCAGCAGTGAAGAAGGTTCATTCATCCAGAGGTTTATCCATGCAAGCACAAGTGGAGCTTTACCAAACATGCCCAGGCCCTGCTGGCTGCCTTGGGAGCCAGGATTCTGCCTGGGAAGGAGGAACGTGCTCCCCACCCCTGCTGCAACCCATGGGAGCATCACCTAGGGGACCTGCATGGACACTCCGAGGGCTGACTCACCCGGAGCTCACCAGTCCTAATCCCAGCCCTTCCCCGTGCCCTGGGGATGCTCCGGGCTGTCTGCCCGATCCCCACCCCACACCGGGAGCTCTGGGTGCACAGGGCCATCCCGCCCTTCTATCCCCAAGGAACTGGGCTGGGGAATCTTGCGAGGGGCTGGTTTTGGAGTGGGATTGGGGGGGGCTGGAGGAGGCTGCGGGGGTGCTGGGTGCTGCGGGTGCCCGGGCGCAGGCGGGAGCTGCCGGTCACTGCCAGGTTACATCTGCCGGGGCACGCAAGAGTGACTCCAGATGCATTAGAAGTGCCGTGCTCCAATTTCAATTTCATCGTCTCACAATCATTTTCAGGCTCCTCTTAGTGCCACATTAACGAAGCCTGCTCGTTTGAATGCATAATTAGCCCAAGCATTCTACCTCGCTAATTTCGAAGCAAGGGGGGGGGGGAGAGAAGGGGGGGAATTTGCATATTAATTTAGCAGAGGGAGAGAAAAACTGTTTACCACTTGCTTCTTGCTGTTGATCACAGCGGACTTAACTCTTTCCCGGGTGCCATCTGGAGCTGCGGAGCCGGCGCCCAGCCGGCACGTGGGACGGGCTGCAAAGGTTACACGCAGCAATTAAATCCTGCCGACCACCCGGGCTGCCCTCGGGAGCTCACTGGGAGCGCTGGGTTTGCGGCTCCTGGGAGCACAGGGCAGATGAAAGGCGGCTGAGGTGGAGGTGGCAGCTCCAGCGTGTCCCCTGGCCCTCCTCCCTGCGTGGTTCCAGGCTGAAAAGCCACCCATTGTCACCCCCTCGGGGTGGCAGGGTCCCCTCCCAGATCCATCCCTGCCATCCTTGGCAAAGCCAGGAGAAGGGATTCCCAACAGTGTCATCCCTCCTGCAAAGAGTGGCCGGGTCCACTCTGTCATCCCCGGTGTGTCCCCTTCAAAGGGACACATTTGCCCCCACGGCTCTCTGATTTTTAGTATCATCCACCCATAATGTGGTGTTGGATGAGCGTGTGCCTTCCCCAAAGCCCCTCTGCAGCGGGAGTGTCCCGTGGAATCCGCGCACGCGGGGTCCCCACGGATGCTGCACACAAAGAGCACCCAAGGAGCAGGGAGGGCAGCCTGGCTGAGCACTGACAACTCATGACAGCCCCCCAAACACCATCTCCCTTTGTCTGGGAGTCTGTGGGCGTCTTGAGCCGAGGCTGGAGGTAATTTGTCTGTCTCCTGCAGCGGGTTGTCATCTCGCATCTGTGAGCCAGTTCCGTTTGCACTGCCATTAAAAAAATCTCAGGTCTGACAGGTAGTAAAAAAAAAAAACATTAAAAAAAATAGCAACAGGATGTTGGGAATATCACGGGCTTGTCGCAGCTGGACCACCCTCACATCCAGCTATCACTATCCAGGTATTTGGATTTGAGGGTGGTCGCAGCTGCAGTGAGCCCTGTCTTGGCCTTTGGACATGCATCCCCAGGGATATCCCCCTGGCACCTCCATCCCAGCTCCCCGAAATGCCTTCCTCACCCCTGGAGACCCCCTGCCCCATCATCCACCCTGTCTCGCTGGCTCGGAGCCATCCCAGCGCGTCACAGCGATTTGGGGACACCTCCATCCTCGGCATCCCTGTCTGACTCCCGCATCCCAGCCGCACGGAGCCATGCCCGGGGATTTATCCTGCCCCCTGCTCCGGGAGCGCGGGGCTGAGGGCAGGGGGCGCATCCCAAACGTGGGTGAGGGGTCTCCGGAGTGGCCGGAGCGGTGCCGGCGCTGCGGAGGAGCGCGGGGCTGGCTCGGAAAGGGTTAACAGTTGATTACAGCCTTTGTCTCCGCATCAGTGTACATAATGCGCCCGCATTTGCATACTGCAGTGTGCGCTCAATTAAAATGAACTTTTAATTTCTTCTAAGTAAATTACTTCTTCCCGCTACGTGACGCGCACAAAATGTCAGAATAATGGGAGAGCCTTAATGAGCTGGGAATGAGGGGCAGGGAGGGGAATGCTGGGGGCTCCGGCTCCCCTCTGGGCCACTCCTGCCGGGGGAAAGGATGGATCCCGCTCTCTTCTGCCTTCCCTGCTGGGCCACGGGACGTCCCTGCTGCCAGGATGTCCCCGGGGTCGTCACCTCCTCCCCATCCCCTCCTCCTGCCCGTGTTCCTGCAAGGAGCTGAGCTCTCCGGGCGCTGCCCGCATCCCGGGGATGTGTGGGGACACAGGAATATCCCTGCACGGGTCTGAGCTCTGCCCTCATGGTGGCATCCAGGGATGTGTGGGGACACGGGCACGTCCCTGCCAGGAGCTGAGTTCTCCAGGCCCTGCCCTCACCCTCCCAAAAATGCTTCCTGGGGCAGCTCCTTCCCAGGCGGCCTCACAGCAGCCCGGGGAGCCACAGCCGCTCTGTCCTTCCCGCGGGGGATGCTCGGGGGGGGACCCGGAGCCCCCCGCCCCGACCCTCCCGCTGCCCCCCGCCCGCCGGGGCGGCCGCGTGTCCGCGGGGGCCAGATGGCAGGCGAGATTACTGGAATTTGATTTTCAGATAAATCACAAACCTGGATGAGCGAGCGCTGCTCCAGATGCATTATCCGTAATCCCCTGGAAGGGAACCTTTCGGAGGAGACGGTGCCCGTGCCAGCTCGGCAGCAGCTGGGTAATCCCGGCCCGGCGGCGCAGCCCGCACAGCCCGGGGGGATCAGCTGCTGCCCGGCCGCTCCGCCGTGTGTCACCCGCGCTCGCCTCGACCCACATTCGGTCCCGCCGAGCCCGGGCGGGAGCAGATGGAGCCAGATGGAATCACACCAGGAGCACACGGGCACCAGGACGAGCCCGTGCCCGCCGTGCCCGTGCCTGGCTGGCGCACCCGCTCTGCTCAGCGCCGCGGGAGGAGGGTGAGGGGTGCAGGGGGCTCTGCCGGGCTCTCCCCATCTCACTTCTTCCCGTAAGTGATGCCCAGAGCATCCCGATGCTGCCCAGCTGGCGGTGTGGGGGGCACGGAGAGCCCCTCTCTTCTCACCCCGCCACACCTGTCCGAGGAATGCTCCTCCTCTTATCCCACAGATGAACTGGGGTGTGGGAATGACTCCCAGGCTGCAGGGCCAGCCCTGGCCAAGCTGCTGTGGAGCATGAAGGACGGGACAGCCAGGGCCTGGCACCCGTGGGGCTGCTCGTGCCCCTCCCTGGGCTGTCCAGGGGAACTGGCACCAGGGAGCTGGGAGGAGCAGGGGGTTGCAAGCCCCAGAATTTCTAGGGGTGCTCAGGGCCATGCTGGGGGCTCTTCCCATGGTTTGGGGGCATGTTTTGGGGGCACATTGAGTTTTGGAGGTTCTGAGTTGGGCACATCTTCCCTGACCTCAGGTTTGACCCATCCCCACCCGCCTCCTGCAGCTCCTCCTCTCCTTCAGCAGCGCAAATTCAGGGTGCCCCCGAATAAACATCACCTGCAAGAGGTGGGGGTGCAAGGTCCAGCACAAAGCCCCCCTCTCCCCACTCTGCCTGGCCCAGCACAGGCGTGGACCCTGGGGCTGGCCCCGCTTTCCCAGGTGGTGGTGGCAGGTTGTGCCCACCTGACACGGGACATCCCTCACCCGCCAGGAATGGCCACGCCAGCCCTGGCACAGCGGTGCAGAGCCATGCCTGGAGGATGTGCCCATCAGTGGGCGCTTAAAGCTGAGCGTGCACCTCCTCCCCGGGCCAGGGGGGCTGGGGGGCAGGGGGAGGTGACAGATATTAATTCCTCTTCATCTCCCGGAGGAAAAGGGGATGGGAAAAGCAGAGTAGGGAAAGCAAAGCTTTGACTGGCTCCAGCGTGGTCTGGGATTGTCACCACTGTGTACGAGGATGGTCCTCACACACCTCAAGGTGTGTCCCCCTAAAGGACAATCCCAGCCGTGTCCCCCGAAAAGGGAAGGGTCCCCGGGCTGTTTGTGACACTGAGTGTATTAACAAACATATATTGGTGGGGGTCAACAATAACTCCAAACCACGGCCACTGCTGGAGCCCGCTTTTTATTTTTCCTCCCCAACCCTCCTCTGTTTGCACACTCATTTGGAGGGACTGGCAGTTCCCCAGGGTGGTGGCCCAGCTTCCTGGGCTGGTGGTCCCTCTCCCTGGGCTGCTGATCCATCTCCCTGGGCATGACCCATCTCCTTGGGCTGGTCACCACCTCCCCAGGCTGTTCCCCACCTCTGCATTGTGACAGAGCTGGGATGCAGCAGTGCCAAAGCCCCTCCTCACTGAGGGCAGGCATTTCCCATCCCTCGTGCCCCTCGCTGTGCTCGGAGCTCCCCCAGACCCCCGGCAGGTCCCGGTGGCAGCCAGGGAGCACGCGCCAGCTTTCCCCCCAACGCCAAAATTTACATTGAACCACAAATTAATTTCATAATTTTTTCCTCTCTAATTATGCCAACATCTGCTGCGAGGCCCAAGCTGTGCGCATGCATTTTAATACATCCCTCCCCCCGGCTCTCTCAGCACTGAACTTTTCCGTAATTATCACCAGGAGAAGGGCTCCTTTCCGTGGGAGGGTGAGGCCAAGGCTGGCAGAGCACACGGAGCCAGGGGCAGGCAGGGGCTGTGCCCGGCCTGTGGGCTGGCACCAACCTCTGCTGAGCCATGGGGCCTTTATTTCCAGGAGAAAAGGGAAGGAGAAGAGATGAGGCTGCTCCAGAGGCAGCTTGGGAGAGCAAAGGGCCAGCAGAGACCCTCCATGTGCAGGGAGCTGCACCCTGGGCCAGGATGTGGCTCCCAGGCTGGCTCTGCCCCAGGGATGCTCCCTCCCAGGCCATGGGTAGCAGTTCCCAGCTCTCCCCAGGGACACTGAAGGGTCCTGCCCCTGGACACCTTGGTCCTGTTGTCACCTTGGCCTTATCCCCATCACGCTGCTGGGGTGATGCTGGTGGCGTGTCAGCCCTGTCACGTTCCCTCTGCGCGGCTGCTCCCGCTCAGGGAGACGTTTCACGGCCTCGCTGGAGGATGCAAAAGGTCATTTGGCTGCCAAGTAATTAAACCTGGCAATTATCAATGTGGAGCAGCAAGCTCCTGGCTTGGCTGGTGCTCGGGGATGCAGGGGAGGGGCAGAAATGGGGCAGTGGGACAAAACCCATCCCCCGAGCTGGGACCTCACCTCCAGCACAGGCGGCACCTCCGCAGAGCCCACGGGGCTGCTGTGGAAAGTTAGAAAGTTCATCAAGTGTTTTAATTAAAAGGTGAGGGGATGAAGGTGTTGCTTGGATACAGGATGAGCTCGGCTGCCGTGCTCCAAGGAGGAACGTCCTGCCCTGGGGGCTGATTCCCGGCCCAGCCCCAGACCTGGGCAGCAGCTCAGAGCTGCCGCTGGATCGGGAAGGGCCCGATCCTGCTCGGGGCTGAGCTCCACAACCCAGGGCACCCAACCCGGGGCGTGCCACCTCTTTTCCCTTTTCCCTCGAGGCACCCAGCCCGTGGAGCACCCCCGCGGGAGGCAGCGGGGACATCCCGCACCCTGCCCGGCTGCCCGGGGCGCCACCCCCGCGCGGGGCCGGCCCCGGTGGCAGCCCAGGTGTGACAGCAGGAGCGGGGCCGCGCAGCCCCGTTAGGCTGCTGCCGCCCGCCCGGCGCGCAGCCGGAGCAGATGGCAGGCGACAGAAGCTGCCGATGAATAATACACGAATAACGAGCGCCGCTCCCGCCGCCCGCGCCGCCGCTGCCCCGCACGCCCCATCTGCGCCCGCCACCCCCGGGGTGCTGGCCCTGCCGTGTGCCCAGTAGCCAGGGGTCCTGCCCCACACCCTGACATATTCCTGGCACCCCAGAGTCCTGCCACACACCCTGCTGTCTCCCTGGCACCCCGGAGTCCTGCCCCATACCCTGCTATGTGCCCGCACCCATTAACCCTGCCCCACACCCTGCCGTGTGCCCAGCACCCATTAACCCTGCCCCACACCCTGCTGTGTGCCCAGCACCCATTAACCCTGCCCCACACCCTGCCATGTCCCTGGCACCCCGGGGTCCTGCCCCACACCCTACCATGTCCCTAGCACCCATTAACCCTGCCCCACACCCTGCTGTGCCCCTGGCACCCAGGGGTCCTGCCCCACACCCTACCATGTCCCTAGCACCCATTAACCCTGCCCCACACCCTGCTGTGTGCCTAGCACCCATTAACCCTGCCCCACACCCTGACATGTCCCTGGCACCCATTAACCCTGCCCCACACCCTGACATGTCCCTGGCACCCATTAACCCTGCCCCACACCCTGCTGTGTGCCCAGCACCCATTAACCCTGCCCCACACCCTGCTGTGCCCCTGGCACCCCGGGGTCCTGCCCCACACCCTGCTGTGCCCCTGGCACGCATGGATCCATTCCCATACTGCAGTTTCACTGCCATGCAACTGGTACCCACAGGTCCTGCCACGTACAGGGATGTCCCTGCCATGTGCCTGGCACCCCTGGGTCCTGCCCCACACCAGGGCCCCCCTGCCACGCACCCTGGCACATGGATTCATGCCCACACCGTGGAGGCCCTGCCGTGCACCTGGCACTCATGAATCCAGAGCTGCTCCTACCACCCTGCGGATGCTGAGGCAGGAGGTGGCCCAGGGAAGAGTGCTGGGGACCAAGCAGTGCCTCTGGCTGGCAAGGAAGGAGCATGTGGGTGCCACGACATAATGGCAGCCCAAATCCACGCTGCCAGGAGCAGAGGAGTCAGGACGGGGAGCAGCTTCCCAAGCACGTGCTGGACTCTGTCCATCCCACAGGTTGCTGGGGCTGCAGGGGGCTGCTCCTCTGGCTGCTGCACCTGGGAGCCCCGAGCCTCTCCTAGTGAGGAGCACACAGGTGAAGCTTCCATCACCTGGACGTGAGGGTTCTGGCCCTCCAGTCCTGGAGATGATGCTCCACTCACCATCTCCAAGGGGTTTGTGCCTCCATGCCCCGGGCTGAGCTCCCACCCATCATCATCATCCTCCAGCCGAGCTCCCACCTCAGTTCCCCCCTTGGCTTCTCTCTCCCAGCCCGGAGCAGCACAGGGCAGTGGGCACCCAGAGCCAACACCTCGGGAAGGGGAGGAGGAGGGTGGAAAACAAAACGCTGATGGATTGTGAAGCTATTGAAGTGCCAGCGAGTAAACTCCATATTTTTAACGGCATTTAAATGCCTCCAAGCAGATTAATAAGGTCTAGGTAATAGCAGCACCAGTCTATATTTATTCTATCTTAAACGCCAGTTTGTCAGGCTGTATTAATATTGATGGTAAGGCTTGGATTGAGGACAGGAAACGCTGGGACTTCACTTTATCTCTCCCAAACAGGCTGCTCAGCCCCTTTATCAGGGCTGCGGCTGCGGCAGCAGCTGCCTCTTCAAGGGCTCAGCGCATCCCCTCTCCCCCCCCCCCCACTCCCTCTTTTTAATCAGAGGAGGAGAAGTTGCTGGCTTGATCGTTCCATTTTTATCTCTTTTATTTACTCCATTTTCATGTCTTTCAGTGCATATTTTATTCCCATCAAGGCAGGACCATTGATAGCTTAAGCTGTGTCCCCCCCGGCTCCCTCCGTGAGCCTGGCTGGGAAGGACGAGGGGTAATTACCAGGAAAGAGCCCCCCCCGCCCTCCCCTCCTGCCCCACGGCAGCCACACACAGCGTGGCCCCCCAGGAGGGGCTGTTTGGGGGTCTGGGGGGAGTAACCCCTCCTGACCCAGCCTCGGGGGACCCCCCTGCCCCCCAGCCCCTCTTACTGCTGTCAGTGCTGCTGCAGAGGCTCCTGTGCCCACTGCCACCAACCCCTCATCCCACCCCGTCCTGCCCCACTGGGCACCCCAAAAACTCCTTAAATAGCTGCTGGGCTCCCTGGGGCTCTGCCATGCGGGGAGAACCCACGGGAGTGCCACGAGTTCCCACCCCAGAACCTCCTGTGGGCAAACCCAAACCCGTTTTCTTCCTGAATATTCCCCAAAGCCCAGATTCCTGCCTGGCTCTTCCCTGCCAGCATTTGAAATGCAAAGTACTCTGGGTCTTGATTAATGCTCCAAATCATCCAGCTGGGGAGCAGCCGCCTGGCCACGTGGCTGGGGCGCGGGACCGGCACCGAGCGCTCCCCGAGCCTGGAATATTCAAACTGTGCAGCCCTTCCCCTGCAAGGGTGGGAAAAGTGATGCACAGGGAATTTGCACATGATTTCAGACGGGGTAGAGCGCTGGCTCCGCGGGTAATGAATGCAAAATAGTCGTAATAAATGCTAATTGTGGCAGGAGGGAGGCGGCCTGGCACGGGTTTGGAGATAGTCTGGAAAAATCCACGTGGAGAGCAGGACAGGCTGGAGGGACGTGGGATAGCCTGGGGGTGCTGGGTGCCCCAGGGATGTCCAGGCATGCTGAGGATCCACGGGATGCAGGGGGATGCCGGAACACCACAGGGACACACAGGACCGCTGGGTGCCGTGCTCATGTGCAGGACAGCCCATCTCCCACCCAGCATGGCCACAAATCCCTGTTCCCACATGACCCCGGTGGGGATGTGGTGGGAGAATCCCTGTCCTCTCTCCACGGTGGCTGGTGGCTCCCAGGGCTTCGGGTACCGTGACTGGAGCAGCCTCTACTCCCCATCACCCTCCAGCACTGGCAAAGCGAGTAAGTTGAATTTAACAGCCATTAGTCCTGGAAACATCAAAGGGCTTCTCTGCCAGAAAATGAAAATCCTCATTAACTAATAAAAAGCCCATCGCTCACTCTGCCTTTAATATAATTAACACCAGCCAAGACTTCAATTAAGGTTTTATCCAAACTTCAAAATGCCACTCTCTCTCTCTCTCTCTCTCTCCCCCCCCATAATTGCAGCAGGCACAGAAACTTCAGCCTTCCCTGGGATCCTCCAGTGTTCCCTGGGATCCTCCAGTGTTCCCTGGGAATCTCCAGCCTTCCCTGGGATCCTCCAGTGTTCCCTGGGATCCTCCAGTGTTCTCTGGGATCCTCCAGCCTTCCCTGGGAACCTCCAGCCTTCCCTGGGATCCTCTGGCCGTGCACACGCTGGGCCAAACATCCCAAATAGGAAATGTTTGTGCTTGGCAGGAGCCGGGGGTTCTGCCGGGTGCCTCTGACTTCAGCAGGGAGGAATGCTGCCGGGAGGGAGCAGATGCCGGCCGGTGGGAACGGGCCCGTTCTCACCACTCCCCTCCCTGCAGAGGCCGGGCCGGCAGTGCTCGTCCCACGCCAGGGATGGGGAGGCCGGGGGATGGCAAAGCCTCCAGTGGTGCTCACAGGGATGTGTCACCCTGTCCCCTCGGCAGCATCCCGGGTGTGTGGGGGTGGCCCCAAGCCAGGACATGTCAGGGATGCAGGAATGCTGAGTGGCCCGGGGATGTGCAGGGATGCTGAGTTCCCAGGGATGCAGGGATGCTGGTACTGGGGATGTGCAGGGATGCTGGATACCCAGGGATGTGCAGGGATACTGGTACCAGGGATGTGCAGGGATACTGGATACCCAGGGATGTGCAGAGATGCTGGTACCAGGGATGTGCAGGGATACTGGATACCCAGGGATGTGCAGGGATGCTGGGTACCACAGGGATGTGCAGGGATGCTGGTACCACAGGGATGTGCAGAGATGCTGGTACCAGGGATGTGCAGAGATGCTGGTACCAGGGATGTGCAGAGATGCTGGTACCAGGGATGCAGAGATGCTGGTACCAGGGATGCAGAGATGCTGGTACCAGGGATGCAGGGATGCTGGTACCAGGGATGTGCAGGGATGCTGGGTACCACAGGGATGTGCAGGGATGCTGGTACCAGGGATGTGCAGGGATGCTGGTACCAGGGATGCAGGGATGCTGGTACCAGGGATGTGCAGAGATGCTGGTACCAGGGATGCAGGGATGCTGGTACCAGGGTTGTGCAGGGATGCTGGTACCAGGGATGCAGGGATGCTGAGTACCACAGGGATGTGCAGGGATGCTGGTACCAGGGATGCTGGGTGCTGTGCCCATTGCAGGACTGCACTTTGGCTACCCCAGACGGCCACGAGCCCTTGTTGCCACATGATCCTGGTGGGGATGGGTGGGAGGTCCAGCCTGGGAGGTGCAGCGGGGCAGTGCTGCCATCCCAGAGCCCGGCTGGACACGCCGGGGCAGCAGAGGCGGCAGGAGACACACAGATGGCCGCTCTCCTGGAGAGACGGGACCCTAATCCTCCCCATGGGTCCCATTATCATCCCTATCTGGTGAAAAAACTCTCATCCTGGATGTGTCTAATCCTAATCACTCCCTATCGCCCAGGACCACTTCAGACGGGCCAGACGGACAGACGAGACCTCTCCTGCCCGGAATATCTGCACAGGCAGCCCGGGGGGGGGGGGGACGGGGGGGTGGACAGGCCACCCCTTCGCTCCTAATCCCTCGGCAGCCCTTCATTTAAAAGGGGATTTGCTGTTTATTCCCTCCGCAGGCTCCACGATCATCACAGGGGTCAACATCTGAGCTGGGAGAGCCTTGTTAAAACGTGAGAGCGGTGTGTTAATTGGGGGGCAGTGGCAATGGTAATGGGCTGGGAAACGCACTGGATGGTTTCCAAACCCCGCAGCATCCCCTGGGCTCAGTGTCTGCAATGAAAGGCTCGGGTCTCTGTGGCTGGGGATGCTCCCAGAAATCCTTCGACCTTCCCAAAACACCCAGAGGTGGGGGAATCCATCCTGGGGGAGGGTGGCTGTGACACCAAGCCCTCCCCCAGGCATTTCCTTGGTGGGGGGCTGAGATTTGGGCAGTGCACAGCTCCTCTTGGGCATTTAATTCCCCCCTTCTCCTGCTCCCACATCCATATTTATGGCAGGGATGGGTACGGGTCAGGAAGGTCATCACTTGAGGGGGGGTCTCCTTCTGCCCACCCAGCCCTGAGGGGTGCCTGGGGCTGCTGGGGGGATGGGGATTAAATCCAGAAGGGAAAATATCCTGCAGCAGGTGCAGCTTGCGACAGGTCTGAACGGCTGCCAGCCGGCTCGGAAATCCCAAACACATCTGTGCTCATCAGTTGGACACCAGATGGGCCCTGGGTTAGTATTTTGGGCTGGGGTTATTTGGGGGGGTTGGGCAAGGCTTGAGGAGGGGCTGGCTGCTCCAGCCCGGGATGCTCACACCCCGCCTGCATTCCCTCATATTTATCCTGGTATTTTTAGCGTGTTTTATCAGCTGGAGGTCAGGCCCCTCTTGGGATCAGGGGCAGGTTGGGGCCACACCGGAGCTCAGAGCCAGGCACCACAGCTTTCTGAGTCCTGGCTCTGTCCCCAGCTTCTCCCCCAAACCCCCCAGGGGCACCCATCTCCTGGCACCCATCAGGTGGGAGCTGCAGAGCCCTGCCTGCCTTAGAGGTTATATTAAATATTATCAGCTCTCATTATTCTTATCCACAGCTGCACATCTAATTCCCCAGTGGATTAGGACCATCCCAGCACCAAGAGCATCTCGTGTGCATCCTGGTGTCCTCCTGTCCCTGGCACCAGGCTGGCACAGGGGTGGCTGGATCCTTCCAGGCTGGTGGCTCTGAACTCTCCTCAAGCCAAATTGTGCCGGGGTCCGTCCTGTGCAGTTCACCCCAGCTCCATCCCTCCCAGCTCCATCCAGCCCTGGGGGATGAGAGCTGGAGCTCTGGGCTGCTCCCTGTGGCAGCAGATGCAGCTCTGCAGCCTCCCAGCTCCTGGCTATTTTTAGGAGCATGTCTGTGGCTAAATCTGGTGCCGTGTGGGCTCGAGGCTTCCCGGCCACGTGGCTGCTGCCCTGTGAGGCTCTTTTGGGTCCTGTGTGTCCTCGTGGGAGCTGGGAGCATCATGGGCACGCTCGGGGCAGTGCTCCCTGGCCAGGGTGTGCTGAGAGTGGGACGTGCAGGATGGGAAAACCATCCCGGAGCAGGGGTGGCAGCAGCAGGAGAGCAGTTCTGCAGCCCCGAGTGAACGCGGGGGACAGGGTGGGTGACACCAGGGAAACACCAGCACCCCCTGCCATATTTAACAACTCCTGAGTGTCAGGAGAGAGGGAAAAGCCCTGACCCCAAGCACACTGATCAACAGCCCGGGGCTGGGGCCATCAGGGCACCTCTTCCCTCCCTGTCTCTCCCTGGGCCCCGTGGCCCAGCTGAGCTGGGAGCTCGTGGTTGCTTTGATAAGAGGGGAAAGCTGTTGAATACAGAAATGTGGCTGCGGGAAGTGGAGCCAGCAGGGCCTTGCAGGCCCAGGGGAGTAGGAGGAGGAGGAGGATGTGCCTTCTTCTTCCAGTCTGGCCATTGCCCAGCCAGGGCTGAAACAGAGTGTTGGGAGGGTTGTGGGTTTTTTTTTTTTTTTTCTTTCCCTTATGTCTTCCCCCCAGTCCCACTGTTCCTGTGCATGTACAGCCCCAACCCTGTCTCCTTCCTCATCTCTGTCCTCATCTCCGTATCTGACCCCATCCCTATCCCTGTCCTCATCCCCATCCCCATCTCTATCCCTGTCACTGCCCCCATCCTGATATCTGTCCTCATTCTCATCTCTGTCCCACCCCCAACCCCACCCCCCATCCCATCCCATCCCATCCCATCCCATCCCATCCCATCCCATCCCATCCCATCCCATCCCATCCCATTATCCCATCCCACCCCCGCCCCTCCCCAGAGCCCGGCGGGTGCCGGCAGAGCCCCGGGGATGCTCGGGGATGCTCGGGGATGCTCGGGGCCGCTGTGCCCGGGGCACAGAGCCCAGCACCCCGTCAGGGCCCGGCTGCGCGTCCCCGCGGCTGCCGACGGCCGCTGCTCTCCCCTCTCCCCCTCCCCTCTCTCTCCCTTTCTGAAAATTGATAATTAACCTTTTGTCCGTGGGGCTGTTGTGTTTATTTGGCGCAGGCGGCTGCAGGGCGCTGATATGGAAATCGCAGCCGGCAGCCAGCTCCCGTCCCCCCGCAATCTGCAGCCGCGCACAGCCGCTGGGCAGAGATAAGCAGGTGCTTATTCACAGCCCCGCAGCTGCCGCCGAGGGCAGCCCTACCTGATCACTCCAATCTCAGTGAAAAACTACTTGAGGTTGGGCTCCCGTGATGGAGAGAGGCGATAGGGACGCGCCAGACAGCTCCCCCGGCTCCCGCTTCGCCTCCCCGCGCCGCCTGCTTCCCTCTGCCCGCGTCCTCTCCGCTCCCTCCGTCTCCCTGCTCTGTCTTCCCTCTTATCTCCCTCTCCACATCCCTTTGATTTCTTTTTTTTTCTTTTTTTTTTTTCCTTAAAGAATTTGTCTTTGTGTTCCCTGTGAACTCTCGGCAGCTCCCATCTCCCTGGCTTGGCCATCGCTCTCCTTCCCTCTCCCAGCTCCTGCTTTTTGCTCCTGCATCCCCATTTCCCTGGGCTGGAGGAGGCCGATTTAAGCCCCATCCCAAGGCCAGGCTGGGCCGTGCCCCTGTCCCAGCCCCTTTTGGGAGGTGATGGTCTCGGTTTGGCTCCGGCAGCTGCCGGTGATGTTTTGCTCACCGGTTGTTGCTGCCGCTTCCTTTTCCCCCTTGTTCCCCCACCCGTCGCTTTCAAATGGAGAGGGGAAGGCAGCGGGGCACTGCAGGCAGAGGGGCGCACGAGCACGGGGCATTTCCAGCACTGGGGAAGCGTGCCGTGCCATCCTGTGCTGTGCCGTGCCATCCTGTGCCGTGCCGTGCCGTGCCATGCCATGGCGTGTCCCGCCGAGCACAGGGCTGGCACAGCCCCGGTACGTGTGAAGGTGGCAACACCTCGACCGCCCCCCGGGGCTTTCTGACCTCGTTCCCCCGGGTCGCTGCGAGTGTGGGGGCGGTGGGAGCCCGTCCTGCTTCTCCTTGAGCAGGGGGAAGTTCCTGCTCGGCAGCGAGAGCCGCTCTGACTCAGAGAGAAAGCGGCCGGGAGCACCGGCGGGCTCCGGGAGCGTGGCCGGGAGGGGTCACCTGTGACGGGGCAGACCCCGGACCCAGGGGTTCCCCCGTGCCAGGGCGGGCCCTCCGCCCCCAGCGGTTCCTCTCCGTGTTAGGAGACCTCAGATGTTTCCCCTCGCCGAGCCAGACCCCGGGGGTTCCCCTCCCTCGCTGAGTCAGAACTCCGGATCCCGGGGGTTCCCCCCTCTGCGAGGCCGGACCCCGGGGGTTCCCTGCACCCTGGGCCAGAGCTCGGGGGTCTCCCCCACGCTGGGGCATTCCCCGGCAGCCCGGCGTCTGCAGCTGCCCGGGCAGGTGCTCTCTGTTTCCTGGCGGAGAAAACCCTCCCGCCCGGGTGACACGGGGACACGGGGCCGCAGCTGCCTGGGATTTTCCTGGCCGGCCCTGAAACCCTCTTGTTTTGACTCGCTGCCCTGGGACACTCCCCAGAAGTCGCCACTCCGTGTCCTATGGCCAGCCTGGCCCTGGCCAAGGGGGAGCTTGGCAAAACCCCGAGCGATGACACAGCGCCCACCTGGGCTGGCCAGAAAGAAAAGGGGAAGAAGCCAGAGCCTGAAACACAGCTGGAAACCCTGCCAAAACCTCTGCCAGCCTTCAGTCCACACTCAGGCTGCTGTGCCTGTGCTGGCGGGGCACGGGCATCTCCAGGGTGGGCAGAATGGAGCTGGGGTTGCAGGAGGTGGGGCTGGGGCTGTGCTGGGGACAGCTGTGACACCTCTCCCCAAACACACGGTCCTGGAAGGGTCAGGCTGTGCTTTGTAGCTTGTGGCCCTTTCCCCAGCACATCAGCCCCGTGCTGGGGATTCCCCTCATCTCCCTGCAGCACCCAGACCCTGCTCAATGTCCCCTGGGGCTCGGGGCTGCACCCAGAGGGCAGGGACCCTGCTGGTGACACCCCGCTTTACCCCCACAGCACAGCACCCCCACACCTTCCACCCATCCCTTCCTGCCCCCCCCCCGAGCCCTGGGCGGGGGGCACGAAGCGGGGAGCCCCGGGTACCATCTGCAGGAGCCCAGGTGGCCGCCGAGACACGCCATCTGCTCAGCCACCTTCGGGGACCGTGCAGGCGCTGCTGTATTTTTAGGACACGTTTCCTCCCTCCCACCTGCAGCCCAGAGCCGCCTTTCGGGTTTCTAACAAGTTGTTTCTCTCTCACTGACAGCTCTTGGGGAGCCCAAACGCCGGCGCTGAGGGGCCTGGCCGGGGGTGCAGGGATGGGCTGCACAGGGGGGGGGTCACCCCAAGTGCTGAGAAGGTCGGGGCGATGCTGCAGCTGCAGATCAGGGCAGGAGCCGTGGGGAAACCTCATCCCATGGATGATCCCAGGCAAAGGGGCTGCAGCAGGTGGGGGTGAACCCCGTGTTTGTGCCAGGCTGCAAATGGACAACCACGCCATGCCTTGCCATGCTGGTTATGCTGTGGCCCGGTGCACGGGGCTCCCTGTGCCAAGGTGCACCAGGACAGCCGTGCCGTGCCAGTCCTGCCGTGCCCGTCCTGCCGTGCCACGCTGCACCGTGCCGGCCCCTCGCAGTGAGGAAGTGGGGCCGGCGCGAAGGGGAAGTTGTTGGAAAGTCAGACCGGAATGGCTGATAGGGAAGGCAGAGCTGGGCTTGGTCACAGATGGTTCCTGTTGGGGAAGGACACGGGCGCAGCTGCCCGGCCACCCCCACCCGCCGCATTATCACTGCCCGGCAGCTGTTCACCTTCCCCTCGCCATGGGACACGGCTCCGCTGCCACCGCGGCCCCGGCCGTCACATGAGCGGCCCTGGCGGCCGGGCAGGCGCCGAGCGGGAGCGGGCAGGACACCCCGCGCCCCTCCGGAGCTCGGCATCGCCAGCCCCAGCACAGCTCCTGCCCACACGTGGGACAAGGCTGGCGGCACCAGGCTCGGCGGGGCTCGCAGATTTGGGGTGCTGCCAGCATCCCCTCAGGACTCCTCGGAGCGGACAGGGACCCCTCTTGGGCCAGGGCACCACGCAGGAGCAGCCAAGGTGAGAGGCAGAGGCGGGAGGAAGGTGGCGGTGGCAGTGCCATGTGCCGTGGCACGGGTGGCTCACCCCGGTGCCAAACACAGCCTTGGGCAGGCAGGTGCTCCCCGAGGGTGGCACGTGGCTGGCACCAGTCGGTGCATCTCCCTGGGGACCTGCCAGAGGGAACGGGGAGCTGGGACACGGCCAAGCCCGTGGCAAAGGCACCATGGGGCTCCATGGGCTCACTGTCACGGGGACCCATTCGGAGCCTGCTCTGTGATTAAACCTTTCCATAACGAGTAATCAGCCCCGGGGATGTTTTATTTCCAGCATTTCAACCCTGTGTTTGCTGGGTGTTTGCTCATTCTGGGGTCAGCAGCTCACATCTGACCCCACGGGTGCTGCTGCTGATGGTTTGCAGTGTGGAGGCTCCGTGGGGATGGAGCATCCCACACCCCCGTGCTGGAGCATCCCCAGGCACCGAGGCCAAGGGGCTGTGGCAGCTCTGGGGGGCTCGGGGGCTCTGCTGGGCCCCTGCCCGGCGCGGGCAGGAAAGCGGAGCCGGCTGAGTCACCAGTGTGAACAATGCTGGCCCCGTGCCTCGCTTCCCCTCACTCCCCACCCCGCTGCCCCGGCACCGCGCTCTGGCCGCAGCCCCCTGCCCACCCCTGGCACCTGCCCATGGGTCAGGGACACAGCTGGGACAGCACAAGGGCAGGGCTTGGGTGCACCCTGGGTGCTTCACCTGTTGTGCAGGTCCACCAAGGGTGGGGGAGCCGCGCTGGGGTCCCTGTCCCCAGAGCTGGCACATGCCAGGCAGGGGCACGCTCCGATAAGGCGCCGGGATGAGGCGGCGCGGCCGCGGGGCTCGGCGGGCACCGCGCTCCGGAAGGCTGCAGCCAGGGAGCCGTGCAGATTGCTGCGGGCTCGCCGGGCTGCCCGTTAGGCTTTTGGCAGGAGAAATGTTTATTTTGTTGGCCAAATATCTCTGCAAACTTCCTGATTTCCTTGCGGCCGGCGAGGCAGCGATAGGGCTGACGAGGCCGTTGCCGGCCCCGCTCTCCGGCTTCGGCACCGAGAGCTGTTATCTCTGATGCACAGCGGGCAGGGAAGAGGTGGAGAAAGGGAAATGAAATACAACAGAGGTGGCACATTTTTTGCTCTTGATAACAAGCCCTGCTTTTAGCCTGGGAACTTGGAAACGATGCAGGTGGCCAGAGACAGCCGCAACGTCCTCTGCTGCCGTGGCGCATCTGGAGCTCGTAACAAATCCCAGACCTCATCCGTGGCTCCCCGTGGCATGGCCTGGCACAACACAGATCAGCACTGGCCTCCTACACAGCCAGAGCCCAAGGCTGGAGGATTTTGGCCCTGGGAAGGTTCTGAAAGCAGCCCCAGGGCTTGGATGTCCATCCAAGCTGCGTGCCGGAGTGAGGGCAGGCTCACACCACCTCCTGCTTGCTCCCATTGATTTTTGCAGGGATGCGAGGTGTTGGAAGCTCAATGCCTGCTAATTAAATTCCCATCATTATTGGGAACGATGCAGGCGGTGCAGCCTGTGGGATGGGGAGGGCCAGGAAGGAGCTGCTCCCCAAGGTTGGGGTGGGAGAAGGGGAATGTGAACCTGTTGTGAACCCAAGGGCAGCTCAGGGGATTTTGGTCAGCATCTCCCAGTGAATTCCTGCTGGCCAAGGTTGAGGCTGGCTGGACTTACGACTGGGTGCTGCTCCCATGGAGGTGCCAGCAGCGTCTCCATGCACCCCAAAACAGCTCCTGGAGTCAGGGCAGCACGTGGCCATCTTTGCTTTGCAGTTCAAACACTTCCCAGGCTCTCCATGGGAAAGAAAAGCTGGAAACTTTGCCTTTGGCAGCCCTAAAACCTGGAGGCACTCAGGGAATGGTGCTGTATCCTAAAGTCTCCCGTTTTTTAAGGCAAGCCAGTGATTTTCTGGAGCCAGCAGTGCAGGGCGAGCGGGATGATAAGCAGTACGGGGTGGTTTCCCTTTGAACGCCACGAAGCAGGAACGAATCTGTCAGCAAGGAAAACAGGATTTTAATTTTTCTTTTTTTTTCTTTTAATGGGAGATGCTCTTTTTTTTTTTTTTTTTTTTTCTTTTTTCTATGTGGAAGTTGTGAGAAAGCCACAAAGCCACTGGATCTGCTTCAGCAGCTGGTGGGGCTGCTCCTTCCAGCCCGATGGCTGCAGGGTGGGTGAGCCCAAGTGTGGGGACCCCCAGGAGTGGTCACGGAGGGAAGCCAGGCACAAGCGAAGCCCCTTCCCCGGGAAAGGCTGGTGCACGGCGCTTCCTGCCGAGCAGATGTCCCCGGGCGGATGCAGCTGCGGAGGGCGATAGCCGGCGGGCAGGCGAGCGTCTTCCCCGGCCGCTGGCTCCCCACCAGCCCCTTATCTCCCTGCTGCATTCCCCGATGGATTAACGTGCAGGAAAATCCAGCGCCAGGGCTCCTGCTGCAAGGCAAATGCCAAGGGAAGAGCGCCGGGGGCTGCAGCCCGGCTCCCGGTGCTCCGCGCTGGCTCAGGGATGGATTTGGGCACTGAGATTTGGACACTGAGATTTGGACACTGAGATTTGGGCCACCACATCCGTGCTCGCAGCCAGGGCGATGGGATGGGACCATCCACGGTCACACCCAGCTCAGCAGCTCCCTGTCCCTGCAGGGATGCTCCAAGCAAATGGGGGTTGGAGACGCCCCAGCCGTGCAGGGCTTTGCATCACTGCAGCTTGGGGACACTCGGCCACACGTTGTCACCAAGCTCTGCTTGTAGGGCACCGCTGGCAGTGCCATATCCGGCGGGGACTCAGAGAGGTACCCAGGGATGCTCTGCTCCCCGAGAGGGAACGGATAGAGATTGAGAAACCCAGACGGACAGACAGACCCGCTGGGGGTGACACAGGAAACCCGTGGCACGCCAGGGCTGAGCACCGGCACGGCTCGGTGCCCTCGCCTGCAGACACCGTCCCGTGAGAGCGGGCAGGGGCAGGACCCGGCACGGCACGGGGTGCCCGTGGGGGGACAGGGCTGAGCCACCAGCCTGGCCAGGGGCAAGGTGTGATAAAGCACCGTGGGCTTTTTTAAAAAGCCTGAGGCTTGTGAAGAGGGGATGCAGCCGGAATAGCAATCAGCTCGTCCCGGCACGCTGGGAAGCGCCGGGGCTGAACCAGAGCTCCGGGAGAAGGGGGAGTGCATCAGCTGTGGGAGGCACGGGGACAGCACTGGGTCACCACCGATGGGTGGGCACCCACAAGCTGTGAAAAGCGTCCCCATCACCACGGTGGCTGCAGAGGCAAGAGGGGGAATCCACGGGTGCTTTGGTGGCACCGTGAGCCCAGCAGCCGCCGCGCTGCCCCTGCCTGTGTGCACGGCCCCGATAGCTGGCAGGGTCATGTGCCGGGGCAGATATGGATGGCACATGGTGGTGACCATTTCCTGTGAGGTTTTGTTGCCAGTTGCCTTCATCTGCCCTCAGCGAGCGCTTTATCTCCTGGCACGCACCTTGCCAAGGCCTCTGTCCTCCCCTTCTCCCCCAGGCTGTGCCTTGGGGTGTCCCTTCCCCTGGGACAGGTCCTTGGCACCCTCAAACCACTGCATGCAGCCTCTCCACGTGCACACCCAGCAGGGATGGAGGACACGACCCAGCTCCGTGAGCACGGGTGCTGGGTGATGGTGACACCCTCCCGTGGGACTGGGACCCCTGCGGGGTGGGCAGGCATGGATGGGCACTGGGCAGTGGGAGATGCCACCTCCCCACAACAAGGGGAGCACGGATCACCACAACGCGTGTGGCTCGTCCCCGCCCCGGGCTCGCCACGCCATCAATCACGCGCCAGCGTGACCGACACCGAGTCAGGACAGGAGTTTCCACCGTCTCCCACGGGTGGGAATGCACTGGGGCCCCATCCTGCCCCGGTTCCAGATTTGCCGGGGGAAGGATTGCCAGGCCGGGGCTGGGATGGATCCAGCCGGCTATCGGGCTCCGGCAGGCGCTTATCTCCGCTCCAGCCGTTAATTTCCCACCGCAGCGGAGCGGGGCCACCGGCTCTGCCGGGGCGGGGCTGCTCCCATCGCCTGTCCCCAGGCACCCAGGGAGCCCCAGCAGCACAGACCCCAGGGAGCTGAGGGATGGGGGAATGTTTTCCCGTAGGAATGCCAGATCCCCCTTTATCCCACCCATGGGACCCCGGCGTGTGGCCATGGAGCCCACAGCAGCCCATGGCTGGCAGCGGGTTTAGGGCAGGAAAGGGTTAACCCGGGGAAGTTTGCTCACTCTCAGCAATGATTTAAACCAGACAGAAAGGTTCTGTCATCCATCACGCTAACAGCCAGATCATTGTGTTTTAAAGTGTCTGTAATTGCAGCAATACAGAGACCGGGAGGAAGATAAAGGCTGGGAAGATGCAAATGCCGAGGGAAGCAGCAGCCCCTTGCACCCAGCAGGGAGAGATCTGGGGACAGCCCTGGGGACAGCCGGGCGTGGGGGGGCCCAGGTCGCCCCCTGCGTGGCCGTGGCACGGGGTGGGCGATGGGGTTTCTCTGGTGTGGTGGGAGCATCCCCAAAACAGCACAAGGGTACAAACGCAGTGACAGGGATGGGTAGGGAAGGGTCTGAGTAAGTGCTGGACTCCAAACATTGTCTAAAAATTACGTTTATCTTCCTCATTATCACTGGATTAGTACAAAGTGGCTCTCTTTTCCCATTTCCTTCGGGATCCAGAGGATCCTAGGGATAGGGTACAAAGGAGGGTGGGAACTCGCCCAAAGCCTGCGAGGAGGTGGCCACGGCCATGGCCACGGGTGCCCCGGCTTTGTCCCAGCATCCCAGGCCACGTGCAAAGCCGCCGGCGGGGAATTATTAACATTCAGCCGAACCCCGCCGAATAAAGCGAGCTAACACAAATGTTTATTTTCACAGTAGTGAATTATGACTTCAATAGACCAAAATTACAGGCTGCGTGCGTGGAATGGGAACGCAGCAGCCCCTGCCACCCAAACGCTGCCGGGAGGTGGGGGGGGACGCGGTGGCTCTGTCCCCCTGCTGTCCTGCGGGGTGACGGTGCCACCTGCCCGTCCCGGCAGTGCTTGAGGGGCTCCTGGGGCACGAGGTGCCAGGGCAGGGGGTGTTTGTTTCAGCTGCACCCCGAATTAAGGAGAGGTGGTGACAGTTCCCGGCAGGTCCCTGTGAGGTGCTCGCGGCAGGTCAGAGGGGACGGGTTTGGTCATTGCCAGGCTGGTGGCACGGCACCATCTGGGCACTCACAGGAGGGCTTTGTGGTGTGCTCCAGGGCTGCCCTTGGGTGTGTGACACAGGTGGCTGCGCTGAGAGCGTGGTCACCCCCATGGGCAGGTCCCTGCTCTCCCAGTGAGCGGCCTGATCCCGAAGGAGCCCTGTGCTGGCAGCCCAGAACTCTGGGAACACTCTTGGGCTGCCCCCCTGATGCTGGGGGTCCACAACGCCTCGACCTGTGCTGGGAACCACGTGTCCAAGTGCCTGTGTCCCCAAGCACACGTGGTGCTGGCATTTGCATGTGCCAGCGGTGCCACCCATGCAAGGCCGGGTGCAGCTGTGCGGGGTGGATTTCCCTCCGGTGCTCCTGTGCCAGTGGGGCCATGGCACCTGTGTGGCTCCTGGGGAAAGATCCCCGTGGGAATGGGGGCAGCACGACCTGGAGAAGCAGAGCCCCCTGGGAGCCCCCTGGGAGCCCTCTGGGAGCCCTCTGGGAGCAAAAACTGGAAAACTGGAGCTGAGGCTGGAAGGGCTGGGTCAGGGCTCTGCAGCACCTCCTGCCGTGACCCCATCAGTGCGGGGAGCTGGGCTGTGCAGTGACCAGGCAGGGGTCATTTGGGGACCGTGTGGTGGCCCCACAGTGGCCAAGTGATGGCCATTTAGTGGCCATCGAATGGTCACTCCGTGGCCTTGTGATGATCATTTACTACCTACAGAAAGGTCACTCCGTGGCCACGTGATTGGCATTTACTGGCCGTATGATGGCCATTTACTGGCCATGCAGTGGCCACACAGAGGCCATGCAATGACCATTTACTGGCCATGCAGTGGGCACGCAGTGGCCATGCACTGACCATTTACTGGCCAGGCAGTGGCCACACAGAGGCCATGCAATGACCATTTACTGGCCATGCAATGACCATTTACTGGCCATGCAGTGGCCATGCACTGACCATTTACTGGCCATGCAGTGGCCACACAGAGGCCATGCACTGACCATTTACTGGCCATGCAGTGGGCACGCAGTGGCCATGCAATGACCATTTACTGGCCATGCAGTGGGCATGCAGTGGCCATGCAATGACCATTTACTGGCCATGCAGTGGGCACGCAGTGGCCATGCAATGACCATTTACTGGCCATGCAGTGGGCACGCAGTGGCCATGCAATGACCATTTACTGGCCATGCAGTGGGCATGCAGTGGCCATGCAATGACCATTTACTGGCCATGCAGTGGGCACGCAGTGGCCATGCAGCACTTGTGCAGTGGCCGTGCCAGGGCCGTGCAGTGCCCACGCAGTGCCCACGCAGTGCCCACGCAGTGCCCATGCCTCTGGGCCACTCTCTGGCTGTCCAGTGGCCACGCAGCTGTTCTGTGGCACCCAACCCCGGCTGTGCAGCAGCCGTGCCATGCCGGTGACTCCGCCTGGCAGAGCTGCCGCTCTCCCAATCCCTGGGAAGCGGGCGAGGATGAGTAATGCACCGGCACAGGGCAGTCGCAGAGGGAAGCAGCTGCCAGGCACAGCAATTACACACAGAGGCAGGGCTGGCTTCGCAGGGAAATTCGCGGGGAAACTCACAGGGATTGTGTTCCCAGTGCACAGGAGCGGCAGCGCTGTGGTAGGACCTGGGGAGGGAAAACTTGAATGCTGTGCCCCAGCTGGCACAGGGGCACGCGGGAAGGGTGTGCCAGGCAGCCAGATGTGCACCGCTGCCCCGCAGCGCCGTCGGGGAGGGTCCCACCGGCATTCCCAGCACGCAGCTGCCCGTGGAGCCCCACCGAGGCCCAGCAGGGTGGGGGGCACTCCAAGGCCAGGCCGGGATGGGCATGTGGGACTCTGAGGGCTGTGCCTGTGGTCTTGTGGCTGCTTCAGTGCAACCCCAGCCCTTGGGCCCCTGGAGAGGGAAGCTGAGCAAGCACAGCTCCATCCCCCCGCAGCCCCCCAGCCCCTTACAGACACCCCCACCCTGCTCCACACCCTTGACTCTTCCCATGGCCCCAGACAAGTCCTGGCCCGTTCCCTTGCAGTCCCTCCACCTCCCCCAAAACAACTCCCAGCTCCTTGCAGCTCCCCAAAACGCATTACCCCGCCCCCCATGCAGCCCCCCACTCTCAGCTTTGCAACGCCCGATCTTTAGCATCCCAAACTCTTTTTTTTTTTTTTTTGCAAACCCAAATCCCTGCAGCCTCCAAGCCCCGTACACCGCCCTGCACGGCCTTCCAGTCCCCATGGCGTCACCAGGTCCCGCTCACCCCCTGAAGCCCTGGGCAGCCCGGTGTCCCCGTGCAGACCGCGGGTGCCCCGCAGCCCCGTGTCCCACTCAGTCCCCCGGTGCCGAGCGGCCCCTCGGTTCCGTGCCGAATCCCTGGTGCCCCGTATCCCCGTCCATCCCAGCCCGTTCCCGTCCCGATTCCGCCCATTCCCTGTCCCCGTCCATCCCAGCCCGTTCCCGTCCCGATGCCGCCCATTCCCTGTCCCCGTCCATCCCAGCCCGTTCCCGTCCCGATGCCGCCCATTCCCTGTCCCCGTCCATCCCAGCCCGTTCCCCTCCCGGTCGCGCATCCCGGGGGTCCCGCTCCGGTGGCGGCGGCGGCGGCGGGGCGCCCCCTGGCGGGCGCGGCGCGGCCCGGTCTAAGGCAGCGGCGCGGGCGGGCCCCGCTCACTCCGGGCCGGGCGGGCGGCGCGGCGGCAGCGGCGGCGCGGCGGGGGCCCGGCCGGGCACGGAGCGCGGCCGCGGGGGCCCCACGGCCGCGGCGCGGCGCCGGGAGGATGCGCCGCCGGGCAGCGCGCAGGGGGTGAAGCGGCCCCGCGGATTTACCGCGGCTTCTCCGCCCTCCCCCGCTTCTCCGGTGCCCCCCCTCCGGGGGGAGGGGAAGCGCCCCGACCCCCGGAGCTGGCGGCGGGCGGCGGCCCCGGGCGCGGCGAGCGGCGGCGGGCAGGTGCCGGGGGCAGCCGCCGCCGCGGGGCCGCGCTCCGCCAGCGCCGGCCTTAAGCGGACCGGGGCCGCCGCCGCCGGGGGCCGCTGCCGGCTCTGCCCGTTCCTGCCGGCGCCGCCGGCCCCTGCCTTGGGACTTACCTCACGCCTCCGCCACACCTCAGGACGGTAAGTGCCGTCCGCCAACCGGGACCGGGACGGGGAGGCTGCCGGTGCCCGCGGAGGCTCCCGTGAAAGCGGGGCTCGGAATTCTCCAAGGGGGAGGTGTTCGGGGGATGCTCTCGGTGCACGGGGGAATCGGAGGCTCCCGGTGCCCGGGGGAGCTCGTAGGGCAGAGGAGCCTGTGGGTACTACCGGTGTTCGGAGGATGCTCCCGGTGCCCGGGGAGACTCTCGTGGAAAAGGGGCTGGGAATGCTCCTGATGCTCGGGGGTTGCTCCCGGCGCGAAGGAGCCGGGGAGGCTCCCGGTGCCCGGGGGACGCTCCTGTTTGTGCAGGAGTCCGAGATGCTCTCGGTACCCGGGCGAGGCTCCCGGTGTCGGGGAAGCTGCGGGTGCGCAGGGCGGTAAGAGGCTCCTGGTGCCCGGGGAACGCTCCCGGTGCGCAGGGCAGTCGGAGCCTCCCGGTGTCCGGGGGATGCTCCCGGTGTCGGGGCAGCTGCCGGTGCGCAGGGGACGGTGATGCTCCGGTCCCCGCCACGGCGGCGGAGCGGGGCAGGGCGAGCGGGGGCACAACCGGGGCGAGCGGGCGCAGCGTTCGGAGCGGCTCCGCGGCGGAGGCAGCCCCGGAGCGGGATCGCCGCGCCCGTGGGCCCCGTTCCCACGCAGCGCGCTGCCGCGGGGGGCGGCGGAGTGCAGACCCCTCTTCCCTGCGCTGCCGGGCGCTTCCTGCTCTCCCCTCCGTGTCCCCGGCGCCGTTTCCCGAGCGCCGGGGCGGCGTGGGGCGGCACAGCGTCCCAGGGAACCCACGCGAGTTTGTGCCCACCCCCAGCAGACCCCCCCCCCCCCCCCCCGGCTGTGGCTCCCGACTCGTGCCCAGCAGTCCAGCTCTTTGTCATCCCCGCATCGCTCCTCTCTGCCGCCAGCTCCGCATCCCACGCCGGCTGCTGTGGGCTTGGAGCTGCAGCCGTGTTGGGTGGCGAGGAGGAGCTGACCCACTCGGGAGAGTTTGCGGGAGGAATCCCGGGGCTGCTCTGGGAAGTTGCAGCTCCCTTCTCTGTGTTTTTTGTGCGAGGACGCGGGTCCGTGCTGGGGACACGGGAACGCTGGCAGAGTCCTGGCGCGTGCCAGGGGATGTTTGTTTGGATGCGGATTTGGGAAGGAAGGCTGGCTCGGGAGTCTCCAGCGCTGCCATTCATCACCGCCTGCTCTTGCTTTCCCTTTGGAATTGCGCTGAGCTGGGCAGCCCGGCTTTGCCAAGGGAATGCTGCCGGCGGAGCGATGGAGCGAGGCTGGCCCCGCGCTTCTCCGTGGCTCCCCCGCGACACTGAGCCGGAGCACAAGCAGCTCTTCCCGTCATTCCCTCGCCGCTGGATGGTGCCTTCGGATACCGCAGAGCGTTTCTCTAGTTAAACACACCTTTTCTTGGAATTATTTTTTTTCCCTCTATTAGCCAAGAAAAACTTTGCAACTTTCCTTCGCTGTCGGAGAGGAGCCACTGCCGCTGCTGCGTTTCATTTTGTTTTTTTAATTCGAGGTCACGTGTGCATTGACAGTGTCTTTGATTCCAAGCGATGGTCTCGTCTCCAGCTTAGGAAGAGCTTTTGAGCTCTTCCCTCTGTTGTTTTCTCTCTGTTCAGGAACAAAGAGATTTTTCTGCCTTTAATTAAAAGGAATATTAATTCCCTGCTCCTTTGTCGAGCGACTTGAAGACACTCTGCAAACATCCGTCTGCTCGGCGCCGCGGTGGGGTGAGCTCTGCCGTGTACAGGGCATGGAGAAATGGGGGAACCAGCCCGAAATCCCACGGCAAACACGGAGCAGCAGCCGGGGAGGATGCTGACAGCCACGGTCCTCGGGTGAGGAGCCCCATGGAGCTGAGCTGCCGCCTGGGGTGGGCTCTTGGGTCCTCGGAGCTTTGTGAGGCAGGTCCCCGTGCTGAGAGTTTCCACACAGGGAGAGATTGCGTGGTTGGGGAGGTGAGTGGAGGTGAACTTGGCTGTGCCAAGGGGGTTTTCCCTGCCGGCTGCCTCCCATGCTGGCAGGTAAGCTTTTACCCGGGAGCAGACAGATGTTGGGTGTGTTTTGTTTGGGAAACGTGAGTGCAGATGTTGGTTTGTAGAGGGGAAAAGCCAGGACACGGCGGGGGAGAGGCTGTTCTCCCGTGGCTCTGGGTGCTGCCGTGGGCTGGGTGCCGGGTTTGGGCAGTGGGGAGGCTTCCCGTGGCTGCAGGATTTGCCTCTTACATCGGGAACTTCCAGGCTGCAGGACGGAAAAATATTCTGGTGCTCAGGCCCCCCTTCAGGGCTGGGCTGCTGCAGGCAGGAGGGGGCTCTGGCAGGTCCTGTGGGGTACCTGGGGCTGGCAGGTCTCTGCCGACATCGCAGGAATTCTGCTTTGGAGCCATGGATGTTTGCATGCCTGGAAAACCCCTGGAGCTGAGGCTCCTGCGGTGTCCGGCGGTGCTGAGGAAATGGGGTCTGGCTCCGCTCGCTGCCGTAAATCCCTGCTGAAGTCTGGGGGCACTTTCGGCTCTGCCCGTGGTTGTGCATGGTCCCCTGTCCTGCAGCCACCTCGGGAAGGTGTCTACGTGCTGTGGGACCCCCGGGGAGGAGAGGCACCCCATAAATATTTTACCTCTTCGTGGGAGTCATTGGACTGGCAGCGAGTCAACCAGGAAGTGCAGGGCTGCCAGGGAGTGCTGGCAGCGGGGCAGGAGCTGGGTCCCTCCCGGGGGGACACACAAATCCCCCCACACCAGCACTGACCCTCCTCAGCCCCCAGCCCGACCAGCAGGGTCACAGTGAGCACAAGGTTTGGGGCAGATCAGGGCCGGGTACTGCGAACGGGGCTGGGAGGGACCAGGGACAGCCCATGGGTTAAGCCGGGCTTAATGGCTGCTGCTGGGGCCGGGGGACGCGGTCGGAGCTGCAGGTCGGGTGCTGCAGCCCGGCCTGGGCTTTCCAAGCTGGATCTCACGTGGGAGATGGATTTAGCTGCCCTGCAGGATGGCGACAACGGGAGTCCCCAAGCTGGGATCAATCCTTGCCAGCCAGGGGCAAGAACAGGCTGGTGGCACAAAGGGCACCCCCTGCCCGGGTGCCCTGGCCTTAGTGCCATTGCCCGGTTTGGGGTTATTTTTAGATTTCCTGAAGCTGTTTTCTGCCCACCCTCCCGCTGTGCTCAGGCTCCCCAGGGGGAACCCCACCTTGACAAACCCCCAGCTTTCCTTCGGAAGATGCTGACCGATGGTTCCAGAAAACATCCAAGGGATTTCCTGTTTATTTTGCAAAACTCTCATTAATATTTTTTTTCCCTGTGTTCTTTGAATTACATTTCACATGGGCAAAATCGCCTTGGAAATGGAGCCCGTGGTTCAAAAATAGACAAAGAGTCGGTGAGGCAGCAGCCGGGAGGCTGTGGGAGAGCGCGGCCGCATCCGGCACCCCTCGGAGCCGCTACCAGCCTGGCGCCCGCGGGGCAGGGGCTGGCACGGGGTCCCTGGGGAGCCGGCGGCGCCTCGGCGTTCCCACGCTGCAGGGGCCTCGCCGGGAGCTCCGGCGCTGTGGAGGGGGAGCTTTCCCTTCTCCAGCCACTCTCTGCCTCCAGGATGCCCCGAGCCCGCTGCGTGTGCCGCTTGTCCCTGCTCCAGCCACCGGGGCCACCTTTGGGCATGAGCATCCCCGTGCCCACGGCCGCAGAAAGCCCCGGCTGGGGCGTGGGGCCGGTTTTGGGGTGCCCCTTTGGCAGTGCTCTGGGGGATGGTGCAGCCCAGGCGTGGGTGTTTCCTGGGTGAGGGCAGCTCCGGCAGGGTCAGCCCCAGCCCTGCTCCTCTCCAGGTGTTCCGGGCTGCCCGCGGCACTGTTTACTCCTGGTGTTTAGCCAGGATATTTAATTTCCAGGAGTGTAAGGCAGCTGGGGAGCAGCAGGGTGTGTGTGTGCGTGCCCACCTCCCTGTGCCACCCCGGTGGGATGAATCCGACGGTGGCAGCGGGCACGACACTGCAGCAGATATTGTGCCCTGCTGGCCGACAGATCAGGGGGACCCCCCAAACTGCCCCTGTGTGTGGGGGACCCCTCCTCCCAGCCTGTCCCCCCGCCAGCAGCCACGTCGTCGCCAGCCGCTGTTGACTCACAGGCTCCGCTGTCGAGTCCCGGGGCTGAGGCCGAGATGCTTTTACAGGCAGGGCTGAAATGCACAAAATGTTCGACTTGTAAAATATGTAGCGTGAGAAAATAGCCTTTTCTGCTCTCCGCCTCCTCCTGCCGCCGCTCCCTGCCCCATCTGCTCGCTTGGAAAGCTTCCCGCAGCCGGGGGGGGGGCCGGCGGCGCCCGGGGTCCCTGGCCAGGGATGGCACCCACCCCGCGCAGCCGTGGGGCCACCCCTCGGGGCCACCAGGAGGGCTCCCGGGGGCAGCACGAGGATGCGCTGGGTCCATGAGGACGCTGCCTCCTCGCTCCTCTCGCCATCCCAAAGTTTTGCTCTCTCCCGTTTGGAGAAGGAGCGCGGGGCTGGCACCGGCAGTGCCAGCGGGGCTGCGCCGCCCGGCGCGGGGGGTGACGCAGGGGCATCCCGTGGGGCTTGGGCTTTCCAAAACCTCTCCAGAGGGTCCCGGGAAATCCCCGTGCGAGGCGCCCCGGCAGCCCCGGGAGGGAGCCGCCACGCCGGAGCTGGCCACGAGCCACGGTTTTCACCTTAATCCATCATTATCTGGGCACATTTCGGATCCTTGCCAAGAGCAAGGTGGGAAGGGGGGGGTGTAAGCATGCTTTCCCTATTCCCCTGCCATCCTTTTTGCTGCCTGTGTGTAATTAACAGAGTAATTAAAAACAGGATGAGTTAATTGGTATTCATTTATGTGGCAGATGTTTTTAATTGAGATACGAAACAATTTACCTGTTTACATAAACAATAGCAAATGAAGGCTTGTAAAACAGAGAGGGCACCTTTTTTTTTTTTTTTTTTTTTTTGGCTTTTTTTGTTGTTGTTTCGAGGAAAAATCAAACCCATCCCCACCCCCGGCCACGCCAGCTCGGGGCCAGCAGGAGCTGCTGGCACTGCCTTGGTGGCACCGAGCCAGCTGGTTTGGGTCCCTGGGTGCTTGGCTTTGGCTTGAAAACTGGGATTTTGGGGTTTGGGGTGCGTGGAGAGCCTGGCTGCGGGTGCTGCTGTCCCGTGTGGAGCTGTGCTGTCACTGCCACATCACGGGAGGTGGAAGGGCACCGGGGGGGGGCTTGGGACCTGCAGGGAGTTGTTGGCCTGGAGTTGCCCGTGGGGCATCTGCCAGCAGCGCTGGCACTGCAGGATGCGGGTGCTCAGAAAGCAAAGCCAACTGGGACGTACCTGAGCTGGGGAAATCTGCTCTGCCCTGGAATTGTGCTGGTGGGAGGCGTCCCAGCTGGGCCAGCAGCACAGGAGCTGTCTCAGGATGCCCGTGGGGAAGGTGGGGATGGCCTGCAGGGGCTGCCCAGGACTGGAGCTGGCTGAATCTGGGTTCCTCTACAAATTGCGCAGAGAGTTTGATTAATTGGATTTACTTTTGAAGGGCTTAATTTCTGCTGATGAGTGCTGGGTGTGGATTGCTCCCTGCTGGGCTGGCTCCCCAAAATGAGCACCTGCGATACCCCGGTGATGGATGGGCAGCATCCCTCCAGCATCATCATGGAATCGTGGAATGGTTTGAACTGAGAGGGGCCTTAAGGCTCACCTCATTGCCCTGCCAGGCAGGGACACCTTCCATCATCCCAGGCTGCTCCAAGCCCTGTCCTTGCACACTTCCATGCATCCAGGGGCAGCCACAGCTTCTCTGGGCAACCTGTGCCAGGGCCTCACCTCCCTCCCAGGGAAGGATTCCTTCCCAATATCCCACCTAAACCCACCTTCTGTCAGCATCCCACAGCTGCACTCCTGCTTTCTCATGCTCCAAGTGCAGCTGGGGATGAACTCCAAGCTGCCTGTTGTCACCTTTGTCCCCTTTGTCACCATGGCCCCAGGGAGGGGGTCAGGGTGGGAGCTGATGGTGCCGTGAGGTCCCACCAGCTCTGCCGGGCTGGTGCACGTGGCTGCCGCTGCTGCCCGGCCTCAGGCGCTGCACGCTTCCAAACCTGCTCCAGCTGGGACAGCTCCGGCCCTGCCATCTTATCGGGGAGTTGTTCTTGGCCCCGCTGGCTGCGGCAGCTGAGGAGCAGGAATGCTTCCCTGCCTTTGTTTCGGAGGCAGCCTGGCTCGGGGAGACGTCGCCTCCAGCATCTGGATTTCATTTGTGGCCATTTGGAGAGCATGAAGGATGCTGGGCGCTGCATTCCCTTTAACCCCTTCTTCACCCGGGAAGCTTCGCCTGCAGGGAGCCGGGGCTTTCCAGGGGCCACATCCAGGGCAGCTCTGTGCTTCCTTCGTCCCCATCCCTGGGGAAAGGAGAGCAGAGCAGCCGGCCCGGGCGCTCCGCACTCACCCCGGAGCTGGCACATCCCACTTGTTGCCCGGGAAGAGGCAGAGCCCCGGGGCTCGTGGTGGCTGGATGGGCTCCCTGGGGCTGTGGGAAAAGCAAACGCCGGGCTGGGATGGCCGCCAGCCCCATCCCTCCGGCACTGGTCCTGTCCCCCCGGCTCCAGGCTGCAGGATGCCGTGTGCCCGCTGGAATGCTTGGCCGTGTGACGGTGTCACCCCAGCAGGGACCCTGCCCCGGGGGTTAAACCCTGCCGTGTGACAAATGGGGGGCCCGGGGTCACACAGGGGTGTGCGGGGGTCCGGCATCCGCTGGCCCCGGGGGGCAGGGTGGGGAGCAGCCGCTCCCGCCAGCCCAGGAGAAAATACTAATCCTTTTATTTTTATATTATTACTTATTCATCTGGGCTGCACAGACCTAATGGAAACCAGATGGAGGAAAACAGACACGGCCCCGAGCGGCTGGGACAAATTACCCCAAAGAGAGAAAAAAATAGAGGGAAAAACAATTCCAGTGGAGTTGGAGTTGGAGTTGTGCTGGGGAATCGCTGTTTGGAGGGAATCACTGAGGGGAGGCTGCACTTTGCTCCCCAAAACCTCCTTTGCTCTCCTGGAGCTCATCCCATCCTGCAAAGGACCTGAGTTGGTGGCACAGACCTGGTTGGGTCCTCTGGGCATTCCAAGCTCTTTACCCCATTCCTGTGCCTGCCTGGCTGTATTTGGGTTGCAAAGACCTCGGGGAAAATTTAAAACTTAAAGGCAAAAAAGAAAATACAAGAAAAACCAGAACCAGGCCCCATTTCCCTGAGTGCTTGCTGAGCTTGATGGAAACTTTCCTGCTGATGGGAAGCTGTGGAAAAGCCATGTCGGTGCCAGGATGGATGTATCCATGTTTTCTCCTTGGTGTGGGAATGTGCACGGAGCCAGGGCAGCGAGGGGGACCGGAGCTGGGATGGGGATGCAGGTAGGGACCATTCCAGGGATGCAGGCAAGGATGCTGCCAGGGGCGTGACAAGGACAGGGGTGGTGCCAGGGATGCAGGCAAGGATCGTGTGGGATCCAGGTGCTGCAGCTGTGACCCTCACAGGGTCACACTCTGTGCACACTCAGGGTTCATCCTCTGCCCTCAGAGCTGGATCCTGCTCCGCTGAGTGACGGGGGAGGCCTGGAAGGCTGGAGAAGTTTTGCCCAGAGATGGACATTTCCACGAAAAGAAAAATAAAAGCTTTTCAAAGCAAACCATTTCTTCTGGCAGGCCCTGTAAGGAAGCTGAGGTTTTGGGGTGAGGGAAGCTGCGTGGTCTTGGGGTTTCTCCTGTGGCTGGGGAGGCAGAAGGGAGCGAGGAATGGGGAACTGCAGCATTCACATCCAGGTGTGTGCAGCATTCCAGTGTGCTGTGGACAGAGAGGGATATCCATGGTGCTGGAGCCTTCCAGAAGGATCCTGTGGGTGACCAGCTGAGATTTTGGCTCCTGCCACCATCTCCTGGCGCTCCATGCGCCGCTGGCTGTGGCACAACCCCGATAGCATCTCCGGGGGATCAGGCCCCGCTTTTACTCCGCCCGGCCAATGCGCTGTGGCCGGGTTCAATTCATCTCCCCGCAGTTATCCTGGATTAAGGATGAATATTGGATTAGTGATTATCAGCCAGGCCAGGTGGGAGCGTGCCAGGGCACAGGGGGGACCCCATGGCCAGGGGTGGCCGCTTCCATCTTTGGCCAGAGCTGGCGGCAGCGCGGGCACGGTGACAGATCCCCACAGCTGCCAGCACTTGTGGCCACCCGTCACGGCCAGCGTGGCAGGCGCGGGGCCCAGGCCCTGCCCCGGGGCCGTGTCTGCAGGGGATGGATGGTGCTCCCCCCGGGAATGCACTGCTGGCAGTTATTTGGGGTTGGGAGGGAGGCGGCGATGCCCGCTGGGGTGATGGTGATGGCCGGAGCTCCACGATCCCTGGATTGCAGGACCTGGCCTTGCAGGGCCACTCGGGTCTGGGGGGGACAGTCACTGGTGCATGTGTGCGTCCTGCTATTGTCACTGCCACTAAACACTGGCTGTAACGATGCCACAGTCTCTGCCAGGGGCTGTGCCAGCCCTGGGTGATGCTGCCAGGGATGGTGAGGGGTCAGCAGGAATTCCCAGGATGTGTCAGGAGGGTGCTGTGCTGTGACAGCAGTGATGTGACACAGGCTGGGGCAGGGTTGGCACGGCAGGGGCAGAGCGGTGCCAGCACCCTGTGTCCCTGCACAGGGCACTGTCCCCACCTCTGTGCAGATGAACAGCAGGTCCATCACCCTCCCCAGCACCCTGTGGCACACAGAACACTGGGCACTGTCCCTGTTACCCGAGTTCTACAATGGCACTGCCGATGCCCGGGCCAGCCCAAGGTCCCCAGGTGTCCCCTCTGCCCCTGAGCCCTGTTTGCCAGGGAATCACTGCCCTGCCTGGCACACCCCCGCTCACCACCCCGTGCCCTCTTCCCGCAGATAACGCGGAGACTCCGGCCGCCGCCATGCCCGACTCGCCGGCCGACGTGAAGACGCAGGCCCGCTCCACGCCGCCCAGCATGCCCCCGCCGCCGCCCGCCGCCTCGCAGGGAGCCACGCGCCACCCCTCCTTCACGCCCAGCACCAGTGAGTACCGCTGGGCACGGGCTGCCAGCCCGGGGCCGTGCCCTCAGCTCCGCCTCGCGTGGCACCCGGGGCCAGCAGCGCGCTCAGAGCCCGGCGCGGTGCTGCCGGTGACGTGGGGTGACATTACCTGCCCTCGGGCTGGAGGCTCTCCTTGGGTGCACGTTGCCAAGCCGTGGTTCCTGCAGGGAGCACCGTGGCGCTGCCCGTGGCCAGCAGTGCCCTGTGAGGTCCCTGGGGACAGGGACATCCTGCTCTTCTGCCAGCCCGTCACCAAGAGCTGGCACAGGGCAGCACGTGGTTGGAGGGTGGTGGGGCTTTGGGGAGTTCCTGTGGATCAGAGATGGCCCTGTGGTGGGTCCCATGCATGTGGGGACACATCTGCCACTCTGCACGTGGCACCCAGTGGTGGCAGGGCAGTGTCATGGCCAGCCACAGTGGCTGGGACCTCCTTGCCCTGCCCAGGCTATGGCATGGTGGCATCAGGGGACTCCAGGTGGGAGTTTCAGTCTCTGTAGTTGGACTGGGGACAGCCACCCAGCGCGGTGGTGGCACCAGAGGCGCGTGGGCTCATGGCACACCCGCAGGGATCTGTCACTGTGCTGGTGCCACCGTCCTGGCACGTGGATGGACAAGGCACATGCAGTGCAGGATCCAGGCAGGCAGGGGACAAGGCTGGCCCCCTGGCAGCAGTGGCAGTGGCCACTGCCAGCAGCTGCTCCGGTTCTGCTGAGACTTTTCCTGGGCACGCGCATGCGCAAGGGTTTTGCTCGTAGCTGTTTCTTGCTCAGAAGAACCCCAGTGGGGAAGAAAACACCACAAAACAACCCCCGAGATCCATCCCCTGACACCTGCAGCCCCCCAGCAGCCCTTATGGACGCTAAAAATCAGCTCATGCTCGGCTGTGCTTGGAGGGGCTTTGGGTGTCAATCCCAGCCCCGTGCTGATGTGGCAGCCCAGCTGTGGCTGGGCCTGGGATGAAGCACCAGGGGTGCAGGCGGCCTCTGCACCACTGCTCAGCACAGAGAGGGGTTTGGGACACGGGGCTGGGGGTGCAGGCAGCCTCTCTGCCACGGCTCAGCGCGGAGCAGGATTCAGGATGCAGGACCAGAGGTGCAGGCGGCCTTTCCTTCCCAGCTCAGCATGGAGCAGGGTTTGAGACACACGGCTGGGGGCATGGAACAGCTTGGCATGGACACCATGGCATTTTGGTTGTTTTTGGCTTTGAGGCACCTCATTTGGTCCCTAAACTGTCAGGACTTTATCGGGCAGCCGAGCATCCATCCCCTGACCCCTCCCTGTGGCTGCAGTGGGACGCAGGGACCCGGCTCCCCGGTGGGTCTGGCGGCTTTGCCCATGGCACACGTGCCCGTGGTGAGGAGCATCCTGTGCAGGGCTGGAGAGCTGCCCCCTCTGCTCTCTCATCATAGCGTGTTTTATTTTGCTTGCAGATCGAGACGCTGGCCCTCCGACGTTTCTGCCTCGCGGCCGTTTTCATGGTTGCTTGAAATGGTCGATGGTCTGTCTTTGTAAGTAAAATGAAACACCCGCTCTCATGAGAGACCCGAGCGCAGCCGCAGCCCCGGGGGTGCTCCCCGTCGCCAGCCCCTCGCCCTGCCCCGGAGGGTCACGGGGACGGGAACCCCAGCCCCATCCCGGCCCGGGGACACGTGTGGTGTCCAACTTAGGGGCGCACCTGTCGCGGGAATAAAAGCAGTTGTGGCCGCCGGGTTATTTTTGGCACCTCTTCAGCGGGCGGCGGGCGCTGCCCGGCCGGAGAGAGAGCGGGACCCCCCAGAGCAGGCAGGGCTGGCAGGGCAGCACGGCACCCCCAGGTCAGTGAGAGCCCAGCGGGGACAGGCGCGTGCGTGCCGGGGGCCGTGGGGCGACGCGCCGTCGGGACGTGGGTGACACGTTTTGTCACCCGTGCTGGCTGGGCACAGGTGATGCGTGTTGTCACCCTAGCCATTGGGACATGGGTGACACGTTTTGTCACCCGTGCTGGCTGGGACACGGGTGATGCATGTTGTCACCCTAGCCATTGGGACATGGGTGATGCATGTTGTCACCCGTGCTGGCTGGGACACGGGTGATGTGTGTTGTCCCATGCCATTGGGACATGGGTGACACATGTTGTCACCTGCACCATCAGGACATGCGTGATGTGTGTTGTCACCCTAGCCATTGGGACATGGGTGATGTGTGTTGTCACCCTAGCCACTGGGACATGGGTGACACATGTTGTCACCTGTGCTGGCTGGGACATGGCTGATGTGTGTTGTCACCCACGCCATTGGGACATGGCTGATGTGTGTTGTCACCCACGCCATTGGGACATGGCTGATGTGTGTTGTCACCTGCACCATTGGGACATGGCTGATGCGTGTTGTCACCCGTGCTGGCTGGGAAAAGGCCCCTGTGGGGCTGGTGCAGGAGAGAGTGGTCTGCCACTCTGATGGTTGATACCCCAAAATATCCCCCCTAGGTCTGCTGGTGTGCGGTGTTCAGGCAGCTCCTGTCTTTCCTGACCGGGCAGTGGGGACAGAGGTGGCAGGGTTCTGCAAGCCAGGCTGGGCTCCATGGGAAATGGCTCATGGGCTCTCTCTGGGAGTGCTGAGCAGCTCCCCGAGGGGCAGGATGGAGCCCCTCCCCTTGGCTGCTTTGGCTGTTGAGGAGCTGGATCGGGTCCTTGCTGCACTGGGGCATGCTCTGCATCCCCTCCTTCCCCACAGCCCCCACAGCACTGGGACCAGTCCAGGATGCAGCCCCAGGGATTCACCAGCATCCTGAAACCTTCCAGGGGCTGCCAGCCCCACATTACCCAGCAGGACACTCTGGTCCTACCATCCCAGCCTTGTCCCCGTGGTGCCAGGGCACGGCCACCCGCTCTGACCTCCCATTCCCTGTCTCCCCAGTGATGAACGGGAGCAGCCACTCGCCAACCGCCATCAACGGGGCTCCGTCCACCCCCAACGGGTTCAGCAACGGGCCGGCCACCTCCTCCAGCGCCTCCCTGTCCACCCACCAGCTCCCTCCGGCCTGTGGGGCCCGCCAGCTCTCCAAGCTCAAGCGCTTCCTCACCACCCTGCAGCAGTTCGGGAACGACATCTCCCCCGAGATCGGGGAGCGGGTGCGCACCCTCGTCCTGGGGCTCGTGGTACGTCCGTGGGCTCAGCCACGGGGACCCCTCCATCTGAGGATCCTGGGTTTTCTTTTGGGGATGGAGATGCTGCTAAAAGGGAAAGAGTGGCCTAGATGGTTCTAAATCCTGGAGGAGAGGGGGTTGTTTCCCCAGCGTCTCCTGGGAGCTGCACAGACAGTGCAGGGTTGGTCCTGGCTGCTGGCGCTGCCAGTGAAGCCTTGAGCATGGTTTTCCCTTGAGTGTGGTTTCCCTGTGAGCCTGGCAGAGGAGCAGGAATGGGGGAGGAACAGCCAAGTGTCCCCAGGGGTGCGGGGGCTGTGCCGGGGGTGCTGAGCCCGGGCTGTCCCCACAGAACTCCACCCTCACCATCGAGGAGTTTCACGCCAAGCTCCAAGAGGCCACCAACTTCCCGCTGCGACCCTTCGTCATCCCCTTCCTCAAGGTGGGTCTCCAGCCTGGGCAGGGCGGGATTTGTGGCAGCATTTCAGCACAGGGGATTTGGGGATGGCTTTGGGGCTGGCAGCTGCCTGTGGGTCTGCCTGTGCCCCCCCAAGACACACGTGTGCCCCCACACGTGTGGAGTCACACAGGGCCAGGGCTGGTTGCAATAAAGCGAGGGGTCAGCCCAGCTGGTTGCCATTTGCAATTCATTAAAAATCCCCCCCCTTTTTTTTTTATTTTCCTTTTAATTTCGTGCTGACTCTGCAGTGTCACCCCGCTCCAGAGGAATTTGCCCAGCGCTGGCACGCCTGGCAGCACCGGCACTGCCAGCAGATGTCCCCTGTCCTTTATTAGTGAAGGAATAATTAAAAAGTGCAAAAATAGCCCCTTTTCCACCTCTGCATGCCAGCTCAGAGCAGGGGTCCGTGAGTGGAGGTCCATGCTCATCACAGGAATCTGCTGGAGTGGTCTGCTCCAGGCTGAGCTGGAGGGGGACGGCAGAGCCCCCTCCCCTCCTGTCCAGTTTGCAGGGTTTTTGGGATCCACGGGAGCAGGGAAAGGTGAACGGCCAGGCCCCCACAGGCACTGGTGGCCCTGTGGCTCCAGGCAGGCTGGGATCCATCCCCGCTGTCCCAGTGCCAAGAGCGCAGCGGCCGCGCCGGCCGCCCTGGCACCCCGCTCCCAGCTGTTCCCACCACCCGGCCCAGATGTTTCTCATTATCCTAACTGCAACCAGCCGGGCTCGGCGTGCTTCCCAGACTGGGGACTTGCTGTTTTTGTGGGATTGCTCCCCCCCGGCCAGGGAAGGGAAGGGGAGGGAGGGTCTGGCCCTGCTCACCGCAACTGCAGCTCGGGCTCGGGCGCTAACGTGTCCCACAGATGGGATTTGGCTGCGGCTCAGCTGCCTAAGGCAAAATCCAGGGCTGGCAGCCAGAGTGCCAGGCAAAAGGGGGCTCTGCTGCTTAATTCCTGCTGCTCCTGGGGCTGCAGCACCGTGGGGGGACACAGTGGGTGGGTGGGAGGGGAGTTCACAGTTGATCCTTACAGCTGTGGGTGCCACAGGGGCTGGGGGTCCCAAAGGTGCAGTCCTGGGGCCAGGGTGGCCGGGGTGGCTGACCTGGCCCAGGGATGATGCTCTGCAGCCCCTGCCACGATGCAGGAGGGCTCTGTTGAAGCTGTGTCTGAACCCTGTGGGGTGCCACACACGTCCCCCAAAAGCCCACCTGGCCCCTGGGTACCCTACTGGCATCCCAAGGCTGTCCCCTGGGGAAAAGGAGCAGGACCCCAAAGGGAAGGCACCCCCTCACACCCCCTGCCCGTGGCGAGCTGGGGGCACAGCCAGGTGCTCCGGGGGGCTGCAGGGCTGCGGACTGAACTGTCACCTCCCCCCGCAGGCCAACCTGCCGCTGCTGCAGCGGGAGCTGCTGCACTGCGCCCGCATGGCCAAGCAGACCCCGGCCCAGTACCTGGCCCAGCACGAGCAGCTGCTGCTGGACGCCAACGCCTCCTCTCCCATCGACTCCTCCGAGCTGCTCCTGGAGGTGGGCGAGAGCGGCAAGAGGAGGACGCCAGACAGGTGCCAGCCGGGGAGGGGCGTGTGGGATTTTTCGGGGACGCACCCCTGAAAAGTGGGTGGGGACCAACCTCCAACCTCCTCTCCTCCGGCCAGGACCAAAGAGAACGGTTTGGACCGAGACCCCCTGCACCCCGAGCACCTCAGCAAGCGGCCGTGCACCATGAGCCCAGCGCAGCGCTACAGCCCCAGCAACGGGCTGAGCCACCCCCCGAACGGGCTGGGGCACCCCCCCGCCGGCCCCCCCCTGCCCCAGCACTACCGCCTGGAGGACATGGCCATGGCACACCACTACCGGGACGCCTACCGGCACCCCGACCCCCGGGAGCTCCGCGAGCGCCAGCGGCCCGCCGGTGAGCCCTGCTGTCCCCAAGCACGGGGGGGGGAACGGGGCTGGGACCCCCCTGAAGGATGGGGGGTCCTGCAGGAGGGGCTGACCCCGCTCCGCTCTTGCCTTGCAGCCGTGCACGGGACGCGGCAGGAGGAGGTGATCGACCACCGGCTCACGGACCGGGAGTGGGCGGAGGAGTGGAAACACCTCAACAACGTACGTAGTGTCCCTGCCCCATCCGTGTGTGTGTGTGTCCTTCCCCTCTGCCCCCAATCCCTCACGGGGCTTTCCTCCCGAGCATCCTCTGCTTCCACAGCCAGCTCAGCAGCCCGGAGCCGGCACAGCCTGGCGTAGCCCGAATCCCCCTGCCCAGCACCGGGCACCGCAGCCCCCCGGCTGCCCGCAGCAGAGCCCCCTCCCCATGCCCGCTGTTGCCCCCGCAGCTGCTGAACTGCATCATGGACATGGTGGAGAAGACGCGGCGGTCGCTGACGGTGCTGCGGCGGTGCCAGGAGGCCGATCGCGAGGAGCTCAACCACTGGATCCGGCGCTACAGCGACGCCGAGGACATGAAGAAAGGCAGCCCCCCCTCCGCACGCCCCCACAACTCCTCCTCCGCCGCCACCGAGGCTCCCCAGTTAGGTACTGACCCCCGGGGCCGCGGGGGCCGCTCCGGGTGCCTGCGCCGTTCTCCCGGGGGTCTGGCGCTGCCGGCGGGGGCGTCCCAAGGGGACGGCATCTCCTAAGGGCGTCCCCTCTCTCCTTCGCAGACGCGCACCGGGACTTCGCGCCGCGGCCGCTCTCCGGGTACATGCCCGAGGAGATCTGGAGGAAGGCTGGTGAGTGCGGGGTGTGAGCAGGAAGGGGCTCTGCCCCAGCTCCCCTCACTGGGATGCCTGCGGCGCAAGAGGAATTCGGGGTGGTTTTGCGGGAAGGGGGGGGGATGCTGGGGCAGCGGCACGCCGCGGCCACGCTCGGCTGCTGCCTTCCAGAAGAAGCCGTGAACGAGGTGAAGCGCCAGGCCATGTCCGAGCTGCAGAAGGCCGTGTCGGACGCCGAGAGGAAAGCCCACGAGCTGATCACGACGGAGCGCGCCAAGATGGAGCGGGCCCTGGCCGAGGCCAAGCGCCAGGCGTCCGAGGATGCCCTCACCGTCATCAATCAGCAGGAGGACTCGAGCGAGGTGGGGACCCCGGGGGGGCGGGTTGGTGGCAGTGCTGGGGTGCGGGACCTGCTCGTCATGCCATCGAGGTTGCAGCATCTGCATGCGAGGGTGGGAATGGGAGCATGCAGCAGCACCGTGGGATGGGAGGAGAGGGGAATTCCTGCAGCGAGATGGGGATGCAGCACGTGGGCAAGGATGGGGTGCATGGTCCTGGATGTGGATGCAGTCTAGGATGATGTGCATGGTCCAGGGTAGGGTTGTATGGTCTGGGATTAGGGGGACCTGGTTCAGGACAAGGGGAGCACGGTCCTGAATGGGTGTGTCTGGTCTGATATGGAAATACACAGTCTGGCATGGATGTGCACACTCTGGGATGGATGTGCAGAGACTGGGATGGATGTGCACGGTCTGGGATGGATGTGCACACTCTGGGATGGATGTGCACACACTGGGATGGATGTGCACTCTCTGGGATGGATGTGCACAGACTGGGATGGATGTGCACACATTGGGATGGATGTGCACATTCTGGGATGGATGTGCACGCTCTGGGATGGATGTGCACACACTGGGATGGATGTGCACTCTCTGGGATGATGTACATGGTCTGGGATGGATGTGCATGCTCTGGGATGGATGTGCACTCTCTGGGATGATGTACATGGTTCAGATGAGGGGTGCACACTCTGGGATGGATGTGCACACATTGGGATGGATGTGCACACTCTGGGATGGATGTGCACATTCTGGGATGGATGTGCACTCTCTGGGATGGATGTGCACACACTGGGATGGATGTGCACTCTCTGGGATGATGTACATGGTCTGGGATGGATGTGCATGCTCTGGGACGGATGTGCACACTCTGGAATGGATGTGCACTCTCTGGGATGATGTACATGGTTCAGATGAGGGGTGCACACTCTGGGATGGATGTGCACGCTCTGGGATGGATGTGCACACTCTGGGATGGATGTGCACACTCTGGGATGGATGTGCACGCTCTGGGATGGATGTGCACACATTGGGATGGATGTGCACACTCTGGGATGGATGTGCACTCTCTGGGATGATGTACATGGTTCAGATGAGGGGTGCACACTCTGGGATGGATGTGCACACACTGGGATGGATGTGCACTCTCTGGGATGATGTACATGGTCTGGGATGGATGTGCACGCTCTGGGATGGATGTGCACGCTCTGGGATGGATGTGCACACTCTGGGGTGGATGTGCACTCTCTGGGATGGATGTGCACTCTCTGGGGTGATGGAGTGCCCAGTCCTGGGTGGGGGTGCACAGCCTGGCCCGGGGTGCACGTTCCGGAGCTGAGGCCGTGTTCCCGTTCCCGCAGAGCTGCTGGAACTGCGGGCGGAAGGCGAGCGAGACGTGCAGCGGCTGCAACACCGCGCGCTACTGCGGCTCCTTCTGCCAGCACAAGGATTGGGAGAAGCACCACCACGTCTGCGGGCAGACTCTGCAGGGGCTGCCGGGCCCCGCCGCCCCCGGGCCGGGCCAGCCCGACGGGGTGCCCGCCATGGCCAGCAGCCCCAGCGAGGCGGGCTCGGTGGCCGCGTCCCGTGCCGGCACTCCGGCCACGCCGGCGCCGCTGGACAGCGCGTCCCGCTGAGCCACCCTCGGGCTGCCGGAGCCACGGACTGCACCCCGTGCAATTTCCTCAGCTACCTGACTCGTGTGACCTCCGAAACGACCTCTCTAGCTCTCACAACTAATCCTCACGGATCCTCAAACTGGGCTTTAAGTGGAGTTAAGGCAAATACCGGTCTCTGTTCTTTCTTCAGTCTTTGTTTTGGCTTTTTTTTCGGTTGGTTTTCTATCGGTTGGGGGATTGTGGTTTGGGATTTTTTGGGTTTTTTGGCTGTTTTTTGTTTTTTTTTTTTTGCTCTTTGGATGAGGGATTTGGCTCCAGCATCACCACGCAGTGCTGTGGGGAGAGACCAGCCCGATCCCATCCCCCATCAGTGCTGCCGAGGGGCTCACTTGGAAGAGGACAGAACCTTCTTTTCTTCAGCTCTCTCTTCCTATTTTTTTTTTCTTTTTACCTTTTTTTTTTTTTTTTTGTAAAAAAATAAAGAAAATAAAAAAGAAAACGTCGGACTCTTTGGCTTTAAGTAAGAAATTGTAAAAAAGAGAAAAAAAAAAAAGAAAAAAAAAAAAAAAAGGAAAAATCCAAAAACCAGACGACGCGTGACGGACGCTCACCTGTAACTACCTTGCTAGCTAGCCAAGAACAGACCAGACTCACCTCTGCTCCAAAGGAAATCCAAAACCAAGGAAGATCCAAACGTCTCTCCACTGCCAAAGTTCGTTTCGTTCTGTTGTCGCTTCCTTCCCCTCCCCACAAGGATGGATGGACATGCCCCTGGGGCTTTAAAGAATTTCTATTAAAATAAAGCAAAAAAAAAAAAAAAAAAAAAGGTGTTTTTTTACTAAAACCCCAACCCCCAAGGTGTGGGAGGGGGAGATGGGGCTGAGAACCGCAGCCGGAGCCGGCACATCTCTACCTCTGCCCGCCACCGCCCTGGGAAAGGAGAACAAAAAGGAGATTTAAAGAAAAAAAAAATAAAAAAAAAAAGAATTAAAAAAAAAGAGGAAATTAAAAGACGGATTTTGGGTTTCTCCCTCACCGAAGCTGTCGGGGGACCCCCCATCCCTTCACTGCCAGGCTGCTCCCACACCCCGCGCTGGATTTGTTTCACAAGGATTTTTAAGAGGAAAAGGAAAAGGAAAGGAAAAGGAACGCTGCCGCCTTCCTGGCCAAGGACAATGTGGATTATTTGGGATTCTTGCCTCGCTGGAGCGGCACGGAGGACGGAAGTGCAATAGGGAAAGTCCGAGCTCCGAGCGGAGGCAGCAGTGCTGTGCGCTAATGTGAATGTAAATAGTGTCTGCAGAGGTCCAAAAATGAATAATAATAATAATGCTAGTGATAATAATAAGAGACGTTTGCCAAATAAAGGATGAGGAGGAAGCGTGGGGCCGTGGCGCTGGCCGGAGCGAGGCCTGGCATCGAGAGGAGCTGTAGTTTTTCCGCATTTGCAAAACCCATCCTGTGTGTTTTCCGTAGGGGAGGAAGAGGAGGGAAGGGCTCGGGGCCGGGGGTTGGGGTTGTGCTGCGGGTCACAGGGCTGGGCTGAGCCACAGCAGAGCTTGGCACACGCCAAGGGTGATGTCAGTGGCCCTGTGCCGCCGGCACCCGGCCCTGCTGGGGGTTCTGTGCACCCCAAAGCCTTGGTGCATCCCCGGGGAGGGTTCTGCGCACCCCAAAATCTTGGTGCATCACCCTGGATGAGTTCTGTGCACCCTAAGACCCTGGCGGGGGGGGGGGGGGGGTTTCTGTGCACCCTGAGATCTCTCTGAATCCTCCCAGGCTTCTTCTTCTGAGGTCTCGGTGCATCCCCCCCCCCCCCCCCCCAGGAGGTTTCTCTGCACCCCAAGACCTTGGGGCATCCTCCTGGGAAGGTTCTGTGCACCCCAAGGTCTTGGTGCGTCCCCCCAGGGTTTCCCTGTGCACCCCAAGGTCTTGGCCCAACCCCGGGGACGTCTCTGTGCCCCCCAAGACCTCGGTGCACCCCCTGGGTGGTTTCTGTGCCCCCCCCCCCCAAACCCTGGGAGCTTCGCCGGGTGCCCCTCCCGTGACTGTTCACTTTATTTATGGTGTGACATATGTAATATTGTCTATTTTTCTTACGTTTCCTGAGAAGAGGTAATATATAAGAGTATTGCAGATGCCCCTGCTCGCCCGGGTGTCCGGCCCGTCCCCGCCGTGTCCCCGCCTGTCCCCGCCTGTCCCCGCGTGCCCCCGGCCCCGCTCCTGCCGGGGCTCTGCCTCTCTACCTCCACCTCGCCGGGAAACCGCGGGCGAGAGCACTTCCACAGGGACTGCTCTCCTTTCCACTCCACTCCCTGCTGGTTTGCTTTTTTTCTTTTCTTTTTTTTTTTTTTTTTGAGTTACTATGATTTTTTTTTTAATTTTAATTAAGAATAAAACTACCCTACAGAACCTTGCATTGAAACCAAAAGCCGAGGGAGGGGAGGGGGGAGACGGCGGTGACGGGCGGCCAAACCAGAACGACAGCTTTAAATGCGAGATTTCCCAAAAAAAAAAAAAAAAAAAAAAAAAAAAAATTTAAAAAAAAAAAATGTGCTGCGGGGAGGACGGAGCGGCCGCGGGGGCTGCAGTGATGCTGTGCTGGTGCCCTGGGGGCTTCCACCATTCCGAAATGGTGGTGTTGGGGGGCGAGGGACGCGTGCCACGTGCTGTGCCCCTTTGGTGGCACCGTGGAGATGGCAGCGGATGAGCAGCGTGGGGCTGGCACAGCCTGGCCGGAGCCTGGGGACACACCAGGTGCCCGTGGCTGCTCACAGCTCCCGGGTTTCCTGCTCCCATCACGGCTGGGGACACCGCGGACGGCGCTGGGGACACGGGGACAGCGTGCCCCAGGTCCCCGGGGCGCTGGGTGCTGGTGTGCCACCAAGCTGGGGAGGTGGCAGGAGGGACGTGGCTCTCTGGTGCCACCCACGGCACCAGGGTCCCCTCTCCAGCCCCTTCCTCACGTTCCCAACCCAAAATCCCAGCTGAAACCAAAGTGCCACGTCCCGGCGAGGCTGGAGCGGGGGTCCCACACCTGCCTGGCTTTTGCTCCGTCACTGCCAGAGCCCCCCGAACTCCCCCTGCAGCATCTCCTCCTCCTCCTCTTCCTCCTCCTCCTCCTCCTCCTCCGGGGGCTGCTGGGGTCCCCCTCTGGATCCCAGCGGGTCTGAGGCTGGGGACAAGATGCCACTGTGTTCCCAGGTCCCAGGCACTGTGATGGGGTGTCCCCCCTGCCGTGGCAGCCCTGGGGGCTCCTCCGATGTCACCGAAGGCCCCGGGAGGGAGGTCGTGCCAGTGTCCCCCCCTCCCTCCCGGCTGCGGCAGCAGCGCTTCCCCGGCCCCGTGCGGGGCTGAGCCCTGCCCTTGCTGCCCTGGGATGGGGACACCGGGGCACGGGGGGCCCTGAGGGGCTGGAAACCAGAGCCCCCCGCCGGGGCCGGGCGTGGGGAGCGGGGCCAGCCCAGAGAGATGACGTGGTAGGACTTTCCTTCGGCATGCTGTCCCCCCCCTTGCTGTTCCCCGCTTTCTCTAAGTGTACTGTATGTTTGACCTGTGAAAGATGTAAACTTTATGATTCAGGTTATGTCTGTTCTTAACTCTGTATCTGTGTAATAAAGACAATTTAATATCAACCAGAGGCTCCGTAGCCTGGGCTTGTGCCGGGCGCCCTCGTCCCCCACTCCTGGCAGTGCTTTGCACTCTGTGCCCCCAGTCCTGGCTCGGGGGGTTCATTTACAGCCCTGGGGCCGCTCGCTGCAAAGGAGGGGTGTCCACGGCGGGGTAACTCAGCTGTGTCCTCGGGCCACTCAAGGCGATCTGTCCCACCTGTTGCTGCAGCTCCACCCTTGGGGCGCCCCCCCTGCTGCCCCGGTGCTGCCAGCCGGCCGCAGCCCCGGCCCCACCGGCGGGGTCGTTGCACCGGGCGGGGCGGAGGGGGCCCTGCCCCGGCCATCAGCCCCAGCTGAACGGCGCTGCCCGGTCTCGAACCCGCGGCCCCGGAGTGTCGTTTTTTTGTTTTTTGTTTTTTTTTTTTCCCCCGTGGGCGGGGCCGCCTCCCGCCGGCGGGGGGGCGGGGCCCCGGCGCGCGCGCCCCGCCCCGATTGGCCGCTGATGTGTGAAAGTGGCGCGCGGGCGCGAGCCCCGCTCGTGGTGGCGGGAGAGCCGCACGTGGTCGCCGCTCGCGCGGGCCGCGCGCAGCATGTTCGGGGGCCGGGCCAGGTGCGTGCGGGGCTCGGGGCCACCGGCCGGGCACGGCTGGCCAGCGCTCGGACACGGCTCGGGCATGGCTGGCCAGTGCTCGGACACGGCTGGCCAGCGCTCGGACATCGGCCGAGCACGGCTGGCCAGCGCTCGGGCACGGCTCGGGCACAGCTGGCCAGCGCTCGGACACCGGCCGGGCACGGCTGGCCAGCGCTCGGACACCGGCCGGGCACGGCTGGCCAGCGCTCGGACACGGCTCGGGCACAGCTGGCCAGCGCTCGGACACCGGCCGGCCAGCGCTCGGACACCGGCCGGGCACGGCTGGCCAGCGCTCGGACACCGGCCGGGCACGGCTGGCCAGCGCTCGGGCACGGCTGGCCAGCGCTCGGACACGGCTCGGGCACGGCTGGCCAGCGCTCGGACACCGGCCGGGCACGGCTGGCCACGGCTCGGGCACGGTGCCGCAGCTCCACGGGCTGCAGCCGGGGCGGCTGTCCACTCCCGGGTGGGAGAAGTCGTTCTCCTGGGTGGGAGGGTGTGTCCCTCCGTGAGCCCCTCGGGAGGGTGCGGCTCTTCCTTCGCTGCCTCTCCCGGCCGCTCCCTCTGTGCAGCTCTGCTGGTGGCCGTGTGCTGCCGCCTCTTTCCGTTCCCTACCCGTCCCCTCTGTGGCCCTGGGGTTTTTTTCCACTTTAGGGCAGCTGCTTCCAGGTCCCCTCTGCAGCCCCCGTGAGCTGGGAATCGACTCCAGTATGAACTGGAGACCTTTTGGCTGCGCTTTGCAGTTCTGTGCCTTTGCTGCGCAGCTGCATTAATGTCACCTCTTCATCCTTCTGCTGGGAACGCCCTGCAAGCCTTTGCCTGGCGGAGGCTGTGCTTTAGCTGATACGTTAAATGGCTGTTGGTTCAATGCCCTTTGCCCCTTGTCCCGTCCAGTCCTCTCTTCCTGGACACTTCAGAGATCTGGTGGCAGGACCCACCGTCCCTGCGAGCCGAGGCAGCGCCCTGGGACGTGACAGAGGTGGCAGCCGTGTGCAAGGCAGCGGATGAGGGCTCGGATGCGAGCCCCCAGGAGGGGAACAGCACAGAGGAGCAGGATGTTCAGGACCCGGTGAGTGCCCGCCTCCATGGGGAACCCGTTTTCCCTGGTGCCCAAAGGAAGTGGGGAACTTTTTACACCTGGGCTGTCCCCGCTCCGAGTGCTGCTCGTGCAATTCTTGGTTTGGGATTCAGGAGCTGGAGGCCATCAAAGCCAAACTGCGGGAAATAGAGAAGGAGGATGAGAGGTTGAAGGAGCTGCAGCTGGAAGCTGAGAACCATCTGTTCATGAGCTCAGAAGCAGGTATGGGTTGTCACAGGGTGCTGTTGTCCCACCCCAGGGACACCTCTGGGGCACAGGGTGACAATTGGAGCCCAGAGTATTTGGCTCTGTCTCTCTGGGCACCTGGGACTGGACACATAAGGTGGGTGAAGGGGGTTCCAGGCCTGGTGTGGTGCTAATGCACATTCTATCAGCTCTAACCTCCTACCTGTGTGGGCCCAGATGTAGTAAATTAATTAAATTGTGCTTAATTCAGTCAAGTAATTGAGTTTATTACCAACAGCCGCAGTAGAGGAGTCACTGTGAAAAGAAGAGGGCCAAGGGGGGTGGAGGAGGAGGCAGCAGTGTGAGGGTTTGGATACACCTGGATGTGAGAGGCATCTGAGGAGCTTTGCAGTGTGTCAGCTCAGGGGTGGCTGTGCTGGGAGCAGACAGATGTCCCTCTGTCCATGACAAATCCCTCCTCTCCACAGCTCTCTTCCCACTGACAACCAAGGAGAAGATGGAGGCTGACCAGCGTTCCATCTACGTGGGCAATGTAAGTGGGAGCCCCTCTGGGTGTGTGTCCCAAATCCCGGGTGTGGATCTGTTCCCCACCAAAGCCTGGCTGTTCCCATCCCAAGTGTTTCTCCTGTGCCCAGCCTGGGAGCATCGCTGGTTGTCTGCCACTTCCAGCTCATCTGTGGCAAGTGTCAGCTCCCCAAAAAGCCCCCTGGAAGCTGTGGGTTGTGTGGTGTTGCTTGTTCCTTCAAAACGGGGCAGGTTGTCTCTTGGATTTGTGTTCCAGGTGGGAGCACTCAGCTGGGAGGGTCCCCTGACCCTCAGCAGAGGCTGAGCTGTGGTGGGGGGGTGTGAGTGGGGCCAGCTGGGCCCTTTGCCTCCCGTGCTGGGGTGTGGATCTGCTGCCTTGAGAGGCTGGTCTGGAACAGAGAGTAGACAGAGCTAAAAATTGACAAAACAGGTATTTATTGCAAGGCCTTAAAAGGACACACCTTGGGCAGCACAAGAGCCTGGCCAGGGCTACAGCCAGGTTGAATCCAAGATGGATCCCAGTCACGGGTGTTTACACTTTTCTAAGTTTTGGTTCATCTACATATTGGGTTCAATTGTCCAGTTACAGCTCCAGGTCATGAAGTCCCAACCCCCTGGCTTGCCCCCTTCCCTTTGCTGTTGTTTGTGCTTTTTGGGTAAGGTTGTCCTTGATTCTCCAGCTGGGAAGGGATTGTTTTGTCCAGCTACCCTGTGAAGAGAACCTACTAACACCTAATAAGAAATTTCAGAGTTACACACCAGGCAGCAGAGAACCTGAAAAACAGAAAAGCTGAAACCCAAGGCATCAGATGGCACTTGCACGAGTTGGGTGCTGGGGCTGTCGTTGCAGGTGGATTACGGGGGCACAGCAGAGGAGCTGGAGTCTCACTTCAACAGCTGTGGGCAGATCAACCGCGTCACCATCCTCTGTGACAAGTTCTCGGGCCACCCCAAAGGGTCAGTGCTGTGTGCAGGGAGGGCTGGGGGTCTGCAGGGTGTCCCTGGGGCTCTGCTCACACCGTTCCCCCACAGCTATGCCTACATCGAGTTCGAGGAGCAGAGCTCTGTGAAGGCTGCGGTGGAGCTGGACGAGAGTGTGTTCAGGGGCCGCGTCATCAAGGTGAGAGCTGGGGGAGCCCTGGGGGGCTGCTCCCCCCCCTGTTCCCAGCCCTGGCTGCCTGGGGCTGGGCCAAATCCCAGCTCCTGCAGCCCTTCCCCACCCTCCAGGTGCTGCCCAAGAGGACCAACATGCCCGGCATCAGCAGCACCGACCGCGGCGGCTACCGGGGCTACTTCCACGCCCGGGGAGGGCTGGGCCGCTGGGGGGGCTACTACGGGCAGCACCCCAGGGTGCGAGGGAGGATCTACAGGTGAGTCTGGGCGTGGGAGGGTCCTCAGGTGTGGAGCGGGATGGGGTTCCCTGCTCCCCTGTCTCGGCTTTGCTCCCGCCGTGGCTGGGAGGATGGAGGAGGGCTCTGGCAGGAAGGAACGTCTGGGAAGTTGGGAGTTGTCACCCTGTCCCTGCAGGAGTGTGGGCAGTGCACTCCCAGCCTGACCGGTCCCAGAGCTGTGGCTGGCTGTGGGGCTCCCCTGGTTTTGGGGGTGCTGTGCAGGAGGGGAATCCCAGCCCTTGGGAGGGTGACAGGAGCAGGGAGCGATGCCCCTGTGCTTCAGGAGGTTGGTTTTGTTCCTGTTTAGGGGTCGGGCAAGGCTGCTGCCTTGGTATTTTCCATACTAGAAGAGGCTGGACTGCCTGGTGATGCCATCGGGACTGAAACGAGGAGATGGGATTGGAGAGATTTAAAAATATGCCTACCCAAGCCAAAAAACAGATTAATTTTAAAAATGCCATCTGCCTGGCCATGAGGATTACTGGTGAGCCCTGTGCTGGGCTGCAGGAGGGAAGATGGGATCTGCTCCACCCTGCCAGCATCCCAGGAGAGCTCATCCCACCTCAGCTCTGCCCGGGGGGCTGTGTTTGCACAGAGAACAGGCTCATTCCAGAGAACGCTGTCCTGGGAAGGGAGGAGCTCTCCCAGACCATCAAGTCTTCTCCTTATCCCATGGAAAAGGGCTGTCCTGGAGGGTTTGGTTCCTGGCTGGCTGCATGCCCTCCATGCCACTGCTTGGCCATGAACCTCCTCAGCTCTTCCTGCAGCAGCTGGATGTTGTCGTCTTTTCTTCTAAGAGCCTAAAGACTCTTTCCTAAATCAATGGAGAAAGTTCTGGGTTGCAGCTCCAGATCTGATTGCTGGGGAGCTTTTCCTTCATCAGCCCTATGGATGTGACCTTCCTCTTGGGAAGCCTGATGTGGTTTGGGTCTGGTTTTTAGCTCGCTGTGTTTGTATATCCAGGACAGGGGAAAAGCATCCCTTGTTTCTCTGGGAGCCTCTCTGTCTCTGTGGTAGCTAAACAGGACCTGGGTGTCACAAAACCCTTCCTCTTTTTTAGTTTGGCTGTTAGCAAAGCCCTCTTCCCTCCCTCCTGCTTTTATTCCAATCTCCAGGGGTCAAGGGGTGCTGGCACCTCCTCTTTCTTGCAGTAGCAGCATTACAGAGTCACCTTCACTGGTGCAAATTTGGTCTGCTCTCCTTCTTTATTCCCATCACCATTCCTGCTCTGGAGTCACATTTGGGGATGGTGTGAGCCCTGCTGGAGGCTCAGGACCGAGGAGCACCACAGGAGCTGGGTACCAGGGAAGAAGGTTCCTGGCTCTTCCCTTTCCTGCTGAATTTGTGTTTATGCAGCCACGTGTTTTTAAAGGAAGAGCTTTGTGTTAGGAGAGGCAGGCTGGAACCCCAGCACACAGCATTCCTGGGAGTTCTGCATGGAAATGGCTTTTATTATGTAATCCTCCCACTAATCTTTTGGGATCCTTGGTTAGGATTCCTCTAACCCAGATGCAGCAGATGCAACTGACTCCTAAAGCAGCTTTTCACAGCTCAGGGGCATTGCCAGGCTAAAAATCCCACTGATTTTTTTTTCCCTTTAAGATCTCTAGATTTTTTTTTAAAAGCTTGGGGCCTTTACTCTTCATGTTGTGTTGATATTGTGCTCAGAGCTGCTGAGACTGACCTTGATTTGAGCTACCCTTAGGCTTAGACTATAAACCAGCTTTTTCTAGGGCTTCTGTTTGATAGGATTATAAATTTTTGAGGCTTATTTTTTAATAAAAAACTACTTTGGGGTGTTTGGACTCTGTTGTGGAAGAGGCAACACTGAGCTGCCATCTCTGTGAGTGAAAACAGCCAAATTTTTTAGATGAAAATGTTTGTGGATAACAGTGCACAGCTGTGCCTTGTGGAGATGGTGGGAGAGGCTTGAACCTCCCCAGATATTCCAGGTGGTTGCTGATGAAATGAACTTAAGTTCTGTTTGAGAAAGTATTTGTAACTGTTACTTATTTTTAAAATAAATGATCCTGCTGTGTGAACTTCATGTGCAGTTCTGGCTTTCTCCAGGCTCCTGGGATCCCCTGGGGCTGGGCAGATCTGCTGTTCTTAGCTGGTTTCTGTGGTTTTTAACTGATGAGCTGCTTGCAGCAGAGGTGTTTATGCCTGCTCCTGCTTGCATCTCCTCTGCTGAACCAGGAGTGATGGAGCTGGGATGCTTTTCCAGTGCAATTTGTGCTTTATTCCAGATAAATACCTGCTCCTGATTTGGGAGTCTGTAATTAGAACAGCAGGGAGCTGCAGGGGAGGAGATGCTAATAGAGATGAAGTTGGGATGAGCCAGGCAGCTGTGCAATCCTGATGGCTTAATCCATGCATGGATTTGGGTGGATTTATTCCAGCTGCTCTACCTGGGCTGGGGATCACTGTGCAGTGTGTCTGGATGAGGTGCAAACTGAGGCACCCAGAAATCAGCCCAGGCAGGGAAGCTGCTGGAAAGGTTTGGGTTGGAAGGGCCCTTGGAGCTGCTCTTGTTCCAGAGGGCTTGGGGCAGCCTGGGACAGTGGAAGATGTCCCTGCCCATGGAATGAGGTGGCTTTGATGTCCCTTCCCACCCAAACCATGCCATGATTCCTTGAGCAGTGGTTTGTGTTTGCTCGAGTACAAACCCAGGCAAACCTCGCAGGTGTCAGGTTTATTTTACACAGAACAAATTTAAATTATTACACAGAATGGAATATTTACAGCACTGCAGGCATGCTCCTGCACACAGGGAATGTTTCCCAGGGGGGTGGGAAGGGGTTCAGCACACCTGCATCATCATGGAGTTCACCATAGTATCAAAAGCCCTGGAGAGGGAAAATAAACACAGATTATTAAAGGAAGCAGCTCATTCTGCACAGCCCAGCTTTTGTAACAAAACTGCTTTCTCACCCTGACTCTGCCTGGCTTTCCCTAAGCTGGACATGGGATATTCCTTTAGAGCACAGGCTGTTGAGGGATTAATGACCCTTAATTAAGCTGAGGTAAGGACAGGTCTTATTCTGGCTGCTGCCCTGGGTCTGCAAAGTTGTTCTTGCCTAGGCTGTAGAAACTCCCAATTTATTAAAATTCCCTGAGAGGTTACAATGGGAATGGGGCACACTGACCCTCACAGGTGAGGAATTCCATGTGCTGAATGTTTGTCCCTACCTCAGGATAAACCCTGGAGCACTTGTTAACTCTTTAACCTGTTCTATGTACTACATTTTAATATTCACAAATATTACATTTGCAGAAGACCTCTAGGACCATCAAGTCCAACTATTGTTACCTCTATTTTCAGGTAATTTTTTCACTCAAAAAGATACATTTTCTTGGCTTAATGTTTGTAACCCCAGTTCTGAGGTAGGAGTTGGGAGTTAATAGAACTTTTTATCACACCATCAGTTTTTCATGAGCAGGAATGGCCCAAAACCAACATCAGTGCTCTCATTAAGGCACTTGGAGCACACACACCTGAACTGGCCAACCACAGGGTTGGTCCTGTTGCAGCAGAGGTGCCCTGAAAATTCCAGGAAAGTGTCAAAGAACCGTGTGGACAACCCACTCACCTGGAATGGATCCTGTCCCCGGGGTTATAGAAAGGGTTGCACATGATGTCCGTGTAGGAATTGTGCAGCTTTCGGAACATCTGCAAGGGGAGTGGAGGTGAGTGAATCAATTGTTTGTCCCTCAGCACGTCCTGAGCAGCTGCCAGGAGCAGCCCCACCGAGGTGGCCCTGCTTTGGTGCACTCACACTGCGGATCTCGTTGTCCCTCAGGGCTGTGTTGGAGGAATCCACCACCATGACAAACTTCACCTTGGAGTTGGTCACGTAGCCGTAGCTGGGCAGGGGTCAAGGACCTGCCTCTCACACAGCAGGGCCTGGCACAGCCATAAACCAGGCTGGAACGTGCCCAGAGGGACAAACTGAGAGGGAACTTCCTCATGAGGGGCAGACACAGAGCTGTTCTCTCTGTGACAGGGACAGGACCCAGGAAGCTGTGCCAGGGCAGGTTTAGGTTGGATCTCAGGGAAAGGTTCTTCCCCCAGAGGGTGCTGGCACTGCCCAGGCTCCCCAGGGAATGGGCACAGCCCCGAGGCTGCCAGAGCTCCAGGAGGGTTTGGACAATGCTCTCAGGGATGCCCAGGGTGGGGTTGTTGGGGTGTCTGTGCAGGGCTGGGGTTGGACCTGATGATCCCTTCCAGCTCAGGATATTCCGTGATTAAACTAAACCCACAGTGGCCTGGCCCAAGGCTTGACAAAGATACACCTTGTAGTCTTCAGTGGGGTAGAGGAGCCCCAGGTACAGCTCCCTCTGGTCCACCAGGGCTTTGCCCATGGCCGAGATCTTCTCATCCACCACGTCCAGGGAGGTGTGCACGGTGTAGTGGAACTTCAGCTCGTTCTCCGTGGGGACACTCCGGATGTACAGGGGGTAATTCTGGGAGCAGAGCAAGTCACGCTGCCTGGGATGTGCTGCTGCCAGAGCTGGTTAACCATTTATGCTCCCAGCAGTGCCCCTCCCCACGCTGCAGCACCTCTGGAGCACGGCTGTCCCCGTGGCAGGAGAACCACTTGCACAGGCAGCACATAAGGCTCAGGTCTCTGTGCTCTGCTGTCCCAGCAGGGCCTGTGCCTGTCTGTCCCAAGGAAAACCCTTCTCCCCAGCAGCAGGACAGCCCAGAGGCAGCCTCGCACTGTGCCTGTGCTGGCTGCCCCAGCCCTGCTCCCGTTCTGCTCCTGCCCAGCCCTGCTGCCCCGGCTCTGCTCTCTTCTGCTTCCCTCACCCCTATCCAGACCCCACAGCCTGAGATCCTGCCCGTTCCCCTCTCCCCTGCCCCACAGCCCCAGTCCTGCTCGGACCCTAAAACCAGAACCCCTCTCCCCTCACCATTCCCCAGACCCCACTAATCTCCTCTTTTCCTCAACCCCACAACCTGAGGCCCAGCCCCTCTCCCATCACCATTCCCCAGACCCCACTAATCCCCCGTTCTCCTCAACCCCACAACCTGAGGCCCAGCCCCTCACCATTACCCCAGACCCCACTAATCCCCTCTTTTCCTCAACCCCACAACCTGAGGCCCAGCCCCTCACCCTTCCCCAGACCCCACTAATCCCCCGTTCTCCTCAACCCCACAACCCGAAACCCTGCCCATCCCCCTCTCCCGTACCCCACAGCCTCACCCGGCCCCACAGCCCCGGCCTCTTTCCCCTCACCATTCCCCACACCCCACTGCTCCCCCGTTCCCCACAGCCTGAGGCCTCCGCTCCCCGTCCAGGCCTCGCTGCTCCACCCGGCCCCACCCCGGGGGCGGCATGACGCCGTCCGGACACGCTGTCCCCCCCGCTCTCCTCCCCTGGGTCCCCGCGGCCCGGCCGTGCCCCCGCACCTCCTTGGCGATCACGGCGATGCACACCGCCATCTTGGCCCCGCCCCTCCCGCCGCGTCACGCGCGGGCCGCGGTCACGCGGGCGGCGCGCGGCCCCGGTTGCCATGGCGAGCGCGGCGCGGAGGCCGCGGGGCCTCCGCTGGGCCCTGGGCCCGCTGGGGCTCTGCTGGGCCCTGGGCCCCGCCGCCGCCACCAACATCGTCCTGCTCCTCATGGACGACGTGAGTGGGGCAGGCGGCGCGGGGTGGGGGGGGGGGTTTGGTGTCGCCGTCGCGGAGGGGCGGCTGTGAGGGGCCTGCAGCGCTGTCCTGGCTGAGGAGGGGCCGGGCCGGCTGACGGGGGGATCCCATCGCTCCGCAGACACGTTCGGAGCACCGTGCCGGGCTGTCCCCGGTGGTGCCCGGCCACGGGAAGAGGAGCAGCGGCCACGAAGCGAAGCACGAGAAGCTCCCTGGCCATGGAGGGGGGCAGAGCCCCGGCACAGCTGCCCGGGGATGTGGGGCTCTCCTCTCTGGAGACATCCCAAACCCACCTGGGGGGCGCCTTCCTGCCCCGGGTGTCCCTGCCTTGGCCTGGGTGGTCTGCAGAGCTCCCTCCCGACCCTAACGATTGTTGGTCATGAGGAGGGGCTTGGTGGCCTGCTGAAAAACTAAACAAGAAGAAAAGTAATTCTGCTCATTATGGCTCTCTGAACGGGGAAGAAAACAAATGATTAAAGAGCAGAAATTATCACAGGTTTATTTCTAACTCAGAATCTTGTCAATTTTGCACCCTTGGCCACATGGATAAGGAATTATGTTAATTTCCAACTCATTCAGGTCGCTGCCATCTACCCGGTTTGCTTCTCTCCTAATAATTTCCTGCTGTGTTTGTGGTGGAAATGCGTTTGTTGCTGTTTGAAGCTACTCAGGGAGCTCATGAGGGTGGGCAAACCCTCCCTTTTTGCCAGTTTATCCTGCCCGTTGTTTCCGTGCTGTTGCCACACTCCTGAGCAGGAGAATCCCCTGCTTTTCCAGGCAGCTGAGCCCCTGGCAGGGGCTGCCCAGGGAGGTTTGGAGTCCCCAGCCCTGGAGGTGGCACTCAGTGCTCTGGGCTGGGGACACGATGGGCACTGGGCACAGCTTGGACTCAGAGTATTTCCCAAGCTCAGTGATTCTGTTACCTCAGTTTTCCATTCAGGAATATTTCCCCCCTCCCAAGCTGGCATTTGTAATTTTCCAGAGGAAAGCTCTCTGGAACAGGGATTGTCCCACTCTGGAAGTGTTGCTACAGCACGTGTCTGCAGCTTCTGTGAACCATTGATTTATTTAAAATGTCCATTTAAAACACCTCACTCTGGGTTTTTCCCCTTGATCCTCTGGGTCTCTGGAATTAGAGCAACGTGAGATTCTTTTTTCCTTGAGGATAAAGAAAAATCAAGAACTTGGGGGTGAATCCATTTTAATCCCTCATCCCAGTGCCAGGGGGAACCATTTAATTGCTCCTTAACTCAGAAACCATCTCTGCAATGATTTTCTTTTCCAAACTTATGGTTCCCTGAGGATCTGGATGCATCCCTGGCTCACCTGACACACACCTGCATCAAAGGCACCTCTTGCCTTTCCTAAAGCACACTAAAATCCCAGCACCTCTGGTGCCTAGTGGCTCATTAAGCTGCTCCCTTCTAGAACCTTCTGCCTGGAGCTGTGCTTTCCCCAGGAATGGTTTTCAGCAGTGAGCACAGACACCCTGATGGGAACGGTGTGGTTCTCCTGGCGTGTGACCCCTCGGATTCAGGAGGAAGAGCAGGGTGAAGCCACACTCCTGCAGTGACTGCTGATGCCTCTGGCTTTTAAAACACTCCCTGGCTTTTCCTGCAGCGCTGCTTTGGAGTTGAGGCCTTTTCCTTGTGTTTGCAGTCCTGCAGAGGGACAGATCCAGAGGCTGAGGTGGAATCCTGGGCTCCAGCACAGACAGCAGGGCAGGGACTGAAGGCTCAGGCGTGGCAGCTGCACAACCCCGAGTAAACCACGTGTAACTTCCTCTTCCTCCCTGCTCTGGGTGTGCCTCAGGGCTCTGAGTAGCAGTGAAGGCACTGGGCTTCCTGCAAGTGCTTTAATACCTGTTCATAAGTCATTTAATCCTGTGTGTGCCTCAATTTCCCACCCACCAGGGGAAAGTGTAAGAGTTCCCTGCTCCACAGGGCTGGCAGAGATCGTTTCTGTCACATTTGTGAAGTGCTGAGTAGGGAGATGAGCACTGTGAAAATTTATAAATTAAGGGGTACAGTGAATGTGTTATGTGGGCCCAAAAATGTGGTTGTGGAGAGGGCCTTTGACATCTTCTGGTGTGTTCCTTTTGCAGATGGGCTGGGGGGATTTGGGAGCTTTCGGAGAGCCTTCCAAGGAAACCCCTAACCTAGACCAGATGGCTGCAGAAGGGATGCTTTTCCTGGATTTTTATACTGCCAGCCCCCTCTGCTCTCCCTGTAAGTAAACTGCAGTTGGAACCACGTAAGCATGAGAAACATCTCCCTCTGAGGAGTTTGGGGTGTTTGCCAGCCTCTGACATGGGCTAACAACCAAACCAGTGCCTGCCCTCAGGCCAGAGATTGCATTTGCTGCTTTGATCTTGCATTTTGCTCCCTTTTTATTTATGTTTGGATTGGAAACCCGACAGTTCTCAGTTTGTACAAAGCGCTGCTTCAGTGATCAGTCCAGCTAAAGGATTTTTATACCATTTCAGTTCAGTATTCCAGCCCCAGTCATTGCATTTTTTTCATCTTTCTCATTTTGGGTTGAACAAAGCAGGATCTGAACTGTGGCTGGACGTATTTGGTCTGATTCTTTTGGCCCTGGTGAGACTTTCATGCAAGGAAAGGCAACAGTTTGTGTCCTGCTTTTGACCCTGGTGTCTTACAAGACTCCTGGGACAGGGACAAGAGATAAAATGAACGTTTGGGTCTGGAAGAAGCAGATATTTTCCTTCTTGTTGTTTTTTCCTGTGAGTTGGTTTGTTTTTTTTTTTTTTTACTTTCTTTTTTTCCCCTCAAACCTGATTAGCTGCCAAGAACTGAAGCAAAATTGAAGAACGGGGCCTTTTTATTTGGGCTCTTATTGAGGGTAGCACTTGCCAGTGTGTTGATGATGTCCTTGCTCAGAAAAGGCATTTAAAATAAGCTGAAATCCTGCTAAGCCAGTGGTGGCACTGCGTATGCTTGAAGTTAAACATCTGTTTAAATATTCCCTGCAGTCAGGACTTGACTTTTATTGTCAAAGCTGGACAGCTCTTTCTTTGTATTTCATGATTTTTGTTCAGTCAAGCTCGAAAGCTTAGCCTTGAGCATCTAATCAGTTTGTGCTAGGATTTCCTCTTAAATACATAATAAATATATATATATAACTGAGCTGTAAGGGTTGCTTCCTTTGACTATTCAAAGGAATGAGCCTTCAGTGTGGCTAATTTAATAAAGGGGCCAAATTTCAGCTGGAATAACTGAAATGATGCATCAGAACTGATTCTCTCCATGGCTCATGGGAGAGTGTGGGTGATTTAGTGGCTGGCTGTGACAAGAGGACACTGACACACAGTCAGTGTGCTGGCCTCATCCTCCTATAATAATCTGAATATTAAGCAGAGAATGGCTATAAATAAATGTTTGTGTTGCTTGCAGCAAGGGCAGCGCTGCTGACGGGCCGGCTCCCGGTCAGGAATGGCTTTTACACCACAAATGGACACGCCAGGAATGGTAGGAGCCTCCTTCCTGACCTCCCTTCCTCTCCTGATTTCCCTCTGTGCCTTGTAGGAAGTTTCTCTTTGGGCAAAGGGGATCTTCCCCACGGATGTCCCAAAGTGCCACCAAACCCTGTTAAGTGCTGGTAGTAAGTGTGAATTTCACAGAATCACAGAATAATGAGGTTGGAAGAGACCTCTAAGATCATCAAGTACAATTTATTGCTTCCTCCTCATCAAGCAGAAAACCTCCTCAAATTAAGAGGATAAACCTGGCTGCTTGATCATTTCTTTCTGCTGGCTGAGAAACATTTCCTCTGGGCAGGGGAATTGGGGTCTGGTGAAGGAAAATTAGGTGGGGATGTCAATCCCCACAGGGGAGAGCTGGCTGCTCACAGGTTTATTCAGATTTCTACCCAGTTGTAGAGCAGTTTTGCATCCCTCCTGCCTCTGGTGCTTCCAGGGAAGATCCCTGGGTTGATTTGGGTCCCAGAGTGACAAATGCCACGTGCTGGGACATGGCTGGGCAGGGATCAGCAGCCTGGGGTTGATTCCCTGAGCAAAGTCACACCTGGGAGCCTCAGGGGCTGAGAGACACTCTTCATTTCTTTCAGAATCACAGAATGAATTAGGTTGGAAAAGACCTTTGGGATATCACCCTGTAATATATCAGCCCTTGCAGTCTGAGCACCTTTATTGGTGATTTGAGTTAGGGAAAGGCTGCCTTCATTTTAGAAAGCACAAAGCAAATTTACACTGTAAAGACCACCCCTAAAGCACCTGATTTTCTGTGACATCTCCCTTTCAAGGATGTCACCTCCACTCTGGGGTGGCAGCTCCCTTTATTATTTGCCCTCGTGCACAAGTGGGTGGAAATGTCCCTTTGGTCTCCCTGGATCACTTTATTCTCTCCATCCCATGGGAGGATTTCCAAGGAATGGCATTGCTGGGACACCACACAACTCTATTTCTGATCCAGTACATGAGCTGTAATAATTTGAAGAGTCAGAAAGGTGTTTTTGATTTGTTTTCCACAGCATACACACCACAGGATATAGTGGGAGGAATCCCAGATTCCGAATTACTGCTTCCAGAGCTCCTGAAGAAAGCTGGTTACACCAATAAGATCATTGGCAAATGGTAAATTTATTTGGAGATCTCTTGCTTTGAGATTTCACTGTGTGTGTGTGTTGGGAAGGAGCAGCAGAAAAAAAAAAAAAAAAAAAACAGAATTACAGGGAAAAAAAAACTGTTTTGAAGCCCAAATGTCCAACTTTGGAAAGTGTGATGGATCTTCCCCCTGCTGGGATCAATTCCTGAGTGTTCCCATTACAAGAACTGACATATATCTTCATACAAAGAGTTGATGAGGTTTTATGTGTGTATTTGTATTTATAAACTCTTCAACTCTGGCCTTTTATCCACACCTCACACCACTTATTTAGTCAGCAAACACCAGGATATGCTGTTGGAATTTGCCTTGAGCACCTACATGGTTTTTATCTTTGACTCTTGCTATATGTTGGGGTTTTATTAATGAACTGAATTCCTGTGGAAAATAACAGGAATTTCTTTATCAGTTTCATTAATAAGTTAGAGATGGGTGAGTTTGAATTGTGGTTGGATTCACCTGCTGGAATTGGGAAGAAAGCAAAGCACCCTAAGACAGTGAATTATTCAGCACAAATCCAAGCAGGAAAATTGCCCTGAGGGATCAGCTCAGTGGGCTGGGTGCAATCAGCTGCAGTTCAGTGCTAATAAATGGAAATTCATACACCCAGGGAAAAGGAATAAACAAGGCAAAAGCAGATTGGTGCCAGTTCCTTGGGAAAAAAGGCAAATCTGGAAGGAGCTGCAGCTGTTAGCAGGAATAGGACTAAGTAGGAATGTGCAGGGCATTATTGTGCATCCAAAAACTTCTCCTGGACAGGACTGGGAGTGATACCTGCTCTCTGGAAAGGTGTGAAGAAATGCAGGGTAAAACTGGAGTCTCATCCTGGCCTCACAAAGGTTTTTCCAGCAGAAAATTTTCTTATTGTTTCATCATCTCTTGTAAAAACTCTTCAGGGTGTCCTGTGACAGTGAATTCCATGGTTTAATTATAAGTTTGCAAGTCAGGTATTTTCCACGACCAGCGTGGAATTTGTTGTGTTTCATTAAATCTCAATTTTTTGTGCTGTAAGATGCAGAGACTGATCTGGATCTCAGTCATTGTTTAATGTCTCTGTAAGTTCTTTTAGGGCTTTTGTAGAATAAGAGGTTTTTCCATCTCCCCTGTTGTAGAAACAGCCAGGAATGACTTTGTGTTCCCACTTCTACAAAAGGGGAAAGGGTGGAGTCCAGCAGGTCAGACCTGCAGTGGCAGTTACATCACCAAGCTGTTATCATAGCTGAAATGAGGATTATTTCTGTAATAACTCAGTTTGGAACAGCTCAGAGTAACTCCAAGCATCATTTTACTCCAGGGAATGCATTTTATGCCCTTTATGCTCAGAAGGTGCAGAGGGGAATGGCACAAAGTGGACAGGGGGCAGTTCCAGGCTTGTGAGGGGAAGATGGAATGGTTAAATAAACATTGAGCTACCAAGATCCCCTTTAGAGACAGAGAGCATGGGAATTCTCTGTCTTCAAGGTGCTATAAAAGCAGGAAATGTAGAATTTGCAGTACAAAACCTGGAGATTAGAGAGGACCTTCATCTGGAAGTTAAGGATGGAAGATTTTCAAGCTGCACAGTAGAGAGGAGCTGTCATCAGGAGCAGCTAAATGTGTTTTATGTCCACATGTGCACACAAAAACTTCATTTCATTTCCATTCAGGTCTCTTTGTACCATTTTGGCAGCATGAATGCTCCATAAAGGGGATGAGGATGGAATGGTGCATTTCACGAGCTCTGCCTTGTGTTTTTACAGCTCAGTGGGATAAAAGGGACTTGTCATAGATCAGAATCCTTAAGTAAAACATTATGTGCATCTCTGCAGTGGTTTGGGGCAGTGTAGTCCATCAGTGCTGATCATCAGACAGCATGGGAGAAGACACCAGTGGAAGGAAAAAATGGAAAACAGTGATTGGAGAGTAAATAAAATGGAATATAAGTGAGCACTGGGGTGAGTCTGCATGGCTGTGCTTGCAACAAGTGTGAGAGAGCTCAAGACATTGCTCTGGAGTAATTTATGTGATTGAAATGCTTTGAGTTTTGATTTCTTAGGCAGAGACTGTGTTCTTGCATGCTGTTCTGAGGAGCTGAGGTTTGGCTTCCCTGCAGCAGAATTTTAACTCTTCCTGTTGCTTTTGCTGCCAGGCACTTGGGGCACCGGCCCCAGTTCCACCCCCTGAAGCACGGCTTTGATGAGTGGTTTGGGTCCCCAAACTGCCACTTCGGGCCCTACGACAGCACAGAGCGCCCCAACATCCCCGTCTACAGGGACTGGGAGATGGTTGGCAGGTAAGCCAGCTCCTTGTGGCAGGCACGTTCTTCTCTCTCTCAGGATTTTTCATAGAGGAGCACAGAGAGAAGAAAGAGAAAACAATTTCTGTTTCTGCTCCTTGTTTTTCCCATGTGGAATGTGTTTGGAGAATTGTTTACCTGGGGTGATTGCTTGGTTGGATTCTGGTGAGGATTGTTTGGGGCTAGTGGCCAATCCAATCCAACCCAATCCAACCCAATCCAACCCAATCCAACCCAATCCAACCCAATCCAACCCAATCCAACCCAATCCAACCCAATCCAATCCAACCCAACCCAATCCAACCCAATCCAACCCAATCCAACCCAATCCAACCCAATCCAACCCAACCCAACCCAATCCAACCCAACCCAATCCAACCCAACCCAATCCAATCCAACCCAATCCAACCCAATCCAACCCAATCCAACCCAATCCAACCCAATCCAATCCAACCCACCTGTGGCTGCACTCTCAGAGAAGGTCATGAGTTGTGAGTCAGAAAAAGTAAGTATGTCGTTTTAGTGTCTTCTTTAAATAGTATATTAATGTTTTAGAGTATAGTTATAATAAAGAAATCATTCAGCCTTCTGAGCTGGAGTCACACATCAGCATTTCTTCCCACTGGGCTCACCTACATTTACAACAGCTCCTTGCCTGCCACTGGGGTTGTTTGGGCTCTCCCTGCTGCCATTACACACCTGGATGAGCTTTAGGGTTCCTTCCAAGCCAGGCCATTCTGGGATCCCGTGATTCTGTGGTTAATAAAGGTGCAACACCATGACCAACATGGAAGTGTCATGTGGATGGTGCAGGGATATGGAGCTGCCCTCCCAGAGCTGTTTGCTCATCCCTGGCACCCTAAAGGCTTCCACTCTTGGAAACTGCTCCCATTCTGTACTGAAAGACCTCTTTGTTCCTTCTCTTCCTGTTTGGAATAACAGCTTGTGTGTTTGCATAGCTCCATTCCCTGCTCCAGTCTGCAGTCTGGGCCCTTCTTGTCCATTCATTTTTCACTCTGGTGTTGTCTCATTTCACTGCTCTTATTTCCCTGAGCACTTCCCCAGGCCCTCCTGCTTTACTGGTGGCTGAAGATCCCTCTAAACTCATGTTTCCAAAGCAGCCCAAGTTCTGCTTCCAGCATTTCTCTGTCTCGCTGAAAGTTGTTGTGTACTTCTGAAATTTTGTTTACATTTCAATCAGCTCTTTGTGAATCACCATGAGATTTTTAAGCATTTTGTCCCCTACAGCAAAAGGCCAGTCCCTCAGGTTTGTCCAAAACTAGAAGTCATTAATTTGCATCAAGCTGTGTCACTGCTTTCTCCCATAAGAACAATTACAGTGACATATTTTTAATATCTGAAGAGAGTTTGCTGAGTGTTAACTGTGACTTGTTTGTCACCTCCTTACACGGAGGGAAAAAAATCCATAAAGGGGGAAAAAAATCCTTTTTCTGATGGTTTATTCCTTAGCATTGATTCTTTTCCTTCTCTGATTCCTTTTATCTTAAGATACTATGAAGACTTCAAAATTGATCTGAAGACAGGTGAAGCCAACCTGACTCAGCTGTACCTGCAGGTACTATTTTAGTACTGGCTTAGAAGCCAAGGTGACTTTATGCTTTTTGTTTTGGAGAAATTTTGATGGCAGAGGATAAATTCATTTTTATTGTTGTTTACAGGAAGCTCTGGATTTTATTAGCAAGCAGCAGGCCAGCCAGCAGCCATTCTTTTTATACTGGGCAATTGATGCTACCCACGCTCCTGTTTATGCCTCCAAACAGTTCCTGGGCACGAGTCAGAGAGGGCTGTAAGTTCTGCTTTTTGGGGATGTTGGTTTTGGGGTTGTTTTAATGAATACCTCCTGCAGCTGGAACAGTCAACCTGAGCAGTGGTTGGTAGATCCAAGGCATGGATCACTCCTCAAGTGTGTGTGTGCTGAAATGCATTATTTGCTTGGATTGTTCTTTCATAATTTGGCTTTAATCTGAATCTGAAGCCTCCCAGGGGGAGGAGGGGAGCTCTAAGCTCCTTTGCCAGTTGTGTGAGGAATGAAATGCTGTCTGTGGCACAGATGATTTTTTAGAAGGCTTTTGTATGATTAGTGCCTGTTTTAAAAGCCTATAAATCAGACCAGCAAATAGAAAAGCACTCCTAAAAATGCAGTTTGGAGGAGGCAAAGAGCTCTGTAGCCACTGGGAGTGTTGCTTCAAAGAGATTCTAACCATAAGGAAAGCCATGCTGTTACCTCCCAGTCTGTGGCAAGGTGGGTTTGGCCTCTGTTTGTGAATTTTATGGCTGAATTCCTCTGTCCAAGAGTGGCTCACACCTGAGCAAACCCTGACCCTCAATACCCCAGAGGGGCTGCTCTCTGCAGGCCAGAGACACAAAAGTTTGCAGTGGCAGCAGAAAACCTGATGCATGAGAAGGATTTCTGCAGCACAGGTACAAATTAAATCCACTGAACACATTGTGCTGACTCTTCTTTTGAGTATTTTGCATCTCCTTTTGCCCCAGGTACGGGGATGCTGTGCGGGAAATCGATGACAGCGTTGGGAAAATCCTGAAGCACCTCCAGCAGCTGGGCATCAGTGAGAGCACCTTTGTGTTTTTCACCTCTGATAATGGGGCTGCTCTCATTTCAGCTCCCAAGCAAGGTGAGGCTCAGCTGAACAAACCTGGCCTTGGGAAATCAAGGCTTAAATCTCTCTCTCTGAGGAGAAAAGAACCTGTGTGTGGGGTGTGTTATGAGGTAGGAGAAGCCTCAAAAGACATTTATGTTTGGAATAATTTATGTTCAGTGCTTCTGGCCACTGTTGCAGGAGATGTCCTTGGCCAAATGGAATTTTTCCTGCCCCAATGTTGCTGTTACCTGTGTGTATTTGCACTGTCAGGGAGGGAATATTCTGTAATTTATTGACAACCTGGCTCAGTAACTTAGCAGGGTGTTTACTCTCCATCTGCCAAATGCATATTTCAGCCTTCTGAGCAATTAGAGAGAGTTCAAGAGTCCCTCATTCTTTAGCTCTCATGAAAAATATCAAGAAGATAAACGATTTTTGTTGCCTAACAAATTTTCTTTTGTTTAAGTGATGGTTTCTCTGAAACAAATCACTGCAAATTGATTTTAGAACCTGCTCTCTTCTCTTTGGAGCCAGGCTTGGCTTGTGGTTATTGAACCACAGAGCAGGGAGTAACCTGAGTTCTGATTTCAGCTCAGCCACTGGCTTTGACTTTCTGTGACCTTTTAGTTATGAGACTAAAAGTTATGTTAAGTTATGTTATGAGACCTCCTGATTGTTCCTTGGCCAGCTGAGCTCCAGGGTTGGGTTAAAACTCCAGATATTCCTGCAAAGCCTTGGTTATCTCTGAGTGACCATTCAGGGAATGCAGGATAATTTTTCTCACTCTTATACCTTCACCTAATATTGTTCTGGTAAAATTTAAAATCATTATGAAAAAATGCTATTTCTGCCTGAAAGTGTCAGATTTCCTTTGGTTGCAGACAGCAGTTAACACCCTTAGAGGGAAGGAAAACACCAGCGAGGTATTTCCTGTTTGTTTGGGGTTTGTTTTTAATTTGGTTGTTGATAGCAAGGTGTATTTAACTGTCACTTTCTCCCTGTGCTGAAAAGACACTCCTAAAATTTCATCACAAATGGATATTGAAAAAAAAAATAAAATATACCAAACCAAAACCACAACAAAACAAGCAAGGAAATAATGACAAAAAACCCAACTCTGGCCGTGTTGTTTGAAGAAGCATCCATGCAGAAATGAGAATTCATTTCACACCAGCCTGAGTGACGGTGTCCTTTTGAAATGCTGGTGTTTTGTGGGGTTTAAGGCATTTTTTCTGTCCCTAGGAGGAAGCAATGGGCCTTTCCTGTGTGGCAAACAAACCACCTTCGAGGGTGGCATGAGGGAGCCGGCCATCGCCTGGTGGCCCGGCCACATCCCTGCAGGAGGGGTGAGTGTGTGCCTTGGGCAGTTCTCAGCAGCCTGGGGGGGCTGCAGGGAGTGCAGAGCTCCTTGCTGGGCTCAGGGGGCTTTGCTTCACACTTTTACCATGCCCCAAGTCCCAGTGTTTGTGTGAATAAGGAGCTGCTGCTGCCCCAGACAACTGCGCCATTTCAATGCAAATTTCCATTTAGAGGGTCTGTGCTCAACTTTGCTCTGCTCTTCTCTTCCTGCTCTTTTTAAACCCTTTACTCTTTTGGACCTCGATATTTCTCATGTGTTTGAACAAACTGGAGTATAAAGAGCAGGAGTTTGTTCCCCCCACTCTCCATGCCCTGAGGCACTGAGTGGTTTGACCCTCTCATCTCTCACTTTGGTGCTTGATGAAAGTTCCACTCGGGGAGGTTTAGATTTAGACACCACATTATTGCTCTGTGCTGCCTGTACACAAATGCAGATATGATCACTTGAAAATATCCCCCCAGTGGCACTGCCAGCCCCCCTTGTCCCAGCTCTCATTACAGGAGGATGCAATCAATCCTGCTGCAGGATCAGGGGGACAGCACAGCCCCCTCCCCCTGATGAGCATCTCTGAGCCCTGCAGAAAGTGATCCTTCATTAACTGGGCACCGTGCTCCAGCCTGCAAACCGGTCATAAATAAAACATTTGTGGAAGTTGCATTCCATGGGGGTGGTTTAATTGAGGCAGGCTAATGATAATTTATCATTTACATTTAGGAGGGACCGTGGGGCAGCTCAGATCTGCAGCTGAGGGCAGGAGGGTGGTTTGCTTTCATTATTTTTCGAGAGTTCACCAAACCTACCAAGGATGGTTTATTATTTTTCTAATTTGAAATGAAAACAGTCGTTTTGTTTAAATTTAAACATTTCCATAAAGCCTTTGCAAGCCAAGTACAACAGCCCTGGGCTAGCAAAGGAGAACATGAAACTGCAGCTGAGTGTTTTGTTTGCTGGGTCCAAACCAAATAATGTGATAAAAGTAAACATGCATTATAAATGGGGATGAGAAAATGCCCAAATTTAAAAATTCTTTCCATTGTAGTAACTCTGAGGATAATTAAGAACAGGAGGAGAGAGAAATCCTTGTGGCTGCTTCTTTTCTGCCTGGCTGGGACCCCTTTCCCAGGTAGTTTTTGGGAGCTGCTGCTTGAATTCCTGGGAAGAGACATTGCTGTGCAGAGCTGTGTGTGCAGGGTGGGCTGGGCAACTGAGCTGTGCCTGGAGCTCCTAGATTTTGGGATGCACCCAAAATCCCTCCTCCACCATGCCAGTGTCAGCCTTAAGCACGTGCTCAGCTTCAAATCCTCCTTTATCTGCTGCTCAGGAACTGTGATAGAAACTCACCTGTGTTTTCTGCTTGTGTTCTTGCCTTCGAGGCTCCAGCACTGCTCCCTCAGCAGCCCTGACCACAGGTGAGAGACTTGTGTCCACCACTACACTTGTGGCTTTTTTTTTTCTGTACCTTGCTGTAGCTTCACCATCCTCTGGAGGAATTTTAACTGCTCAGCCTGGGCACTCCAAGTAGCTGTGAAATGTGGGAAAGCTGCTTCAAAGTCTCTCGTTGCTCCTGCTTTTCAGGAGTTGAAGGAAGCAAAGGCTTGGGAGATCTGAACTTCAGCACAAAGCTGAAGGGTCTAGTCCTTTATGTGCTGGGTTTGCTCCCAGGGCAGTGGTTGTTTCTTTCCATTTGAGGAGCAGGGGAAGGGCCAGGAGCTGTTTCAGGTGGAACAACTGCAGCCAGGAAAGGAGAGTTTGTGTCTCTGGCCAGTGAAATCCAGTTATTGTGTGGAAAAGCTCTGCCTGCTGATGGGAATGCTCCAGGGAGACCTCACTGCAGCCTTGCAGTGCCTTGGGAAAAGGAGGGAAAGGGACTTTTTATATGGGCAGATAGTGCCAGGATGAGGGGGAATGGCCTCCCACTGCCAGAGGGCAGGGATAGATGGGATATTGGGGAGGAATTCCTCCCTGTGAGCGTGGGCAGGCCCTGGCACAGGTGCCCAGAGCAGCTGGGGCTGCCCCTGGATCCCTGGCAGTGCCCAAGGCCAGGCTGGACAGGGCTTGGAGTACCTGGGACAGTGGAAGGTGTCCCTGCCCATGGCAGGGTTGGCACTGGATGGGCTTTCAGAACCCCTCCAACCCAAACCATTCCATGATTCCACCTGGCAGTTTGTTAATAATTTTATTGATCCATAAGGCTGGGGGGTTTGTTTTTATTAAAGAGCACATTCATGTGCTGGAGTACAGGAGCTCCTCAATCTGTGCAAGGAGTGAGGCACAGGGTGGGAGCACCTGCCAGGCTCCGTGGAGCTGGGGATAATTGGTGCAGTTGGCTGGTTTGCAGGTTTTTGGAGGGGAAAGATGCCTCAGGAGTGTGTGTTGCTCTTGGCATCAACACTCAGTGAGTTCTGCTCCCCACCAGGAATATTTATTCCCACACAAACAGCCTGACTGCACTTCCCTCCTCGGCTCCGTTTTCCAGGTGAATTCACAACAAATCAGCGTTTCAGCATTCCCCACATCACATCTGCCTTCTGGAAGGATCCAGCTGGAAAAAAAAAAAATCATATTCTATTGGTATTTGAATCCTCCTCCTCTCTCCCCTCGCCCTCCTCCCCTTCCTCTCTCGTGCCTGCTTCCTGAAGGAGAAAAGAACATATCAACCCAAAGACAGCATTGCAACCTTTTCTTCCCTATCTCCCATGGGGCGCAAATTGAAATTGAATTAGACAGGGATATCAGGTCTGCTCGCTGTGATAACTGTAAAAGGATTTTATTTAAAAACACCCTGACATTTGTTCACCCAGTTTCAAATATTTAGCTTTCCTCCTTTCCATTCCTGGCGGGGGCGACTTTATTAATTGTCGCCTTTGATTCAGAGTTAAAGCTTGAAAGCACTGATAACAGCACTGGGGACTATTTCTTCCAGCGCCGTGGCCCACAGCAAAAGGATTTCATTTTCTTAAAGACGTTGTGTGGATACTGAGAGTTTATTAAAAAGAAGGGGGGAAGGAGGGGGAAAAAAATCCTTCCTTACGTGCGTAATACCGGCTGTTCCTCACTGATACAGCAATATCTGATCTCCCTCCGTTTATATATTATTTATTTTCTCTGGGCTGTTGCCCTCTCTGGATTTTTCTTTTTCTTTTCTTGGAAAAAAAAAAAAAAAGAAATAAATAAAAGGGAAAGGCAACTAGAATGAAAGAGCCCTGTTGACAGGAGAAAAATGGTAATTTTTTTATTTTTTCTCTGAAAATACTTCAAAGTTGTATATAAACATTAACCTTTTTTTTTTTTTTTCCCTTTTTCCTTCTTCAATGTGGTGCTGCAGAGCACAGATAAATCCAAGTGGCTGTGGCATGGGCATTTAATTTCCTTAAGAAGTTTTCTCTGCTTCGCGGCAAAAATGTTGTCTGAGACCAGAAACGTAATTGGATGATTAAAGAGAGTCATCTACATCTGGTGCTGGTTAATAAGGGCCAGGACAAGGGGAGCGTGGTGGCCCCCCAGGATTGTCCCCACGCTCTGGATAAATGAGGTGACATTAAAGGCACGAGCCCGGGGTCAGTGATTGCCTCTTATCAAAAGATTGAGGCGCTGGGACGGAGCCACAACAGGAAAAGTGATTTTTGGATTAGATGGAGAAATTGTGAGAGCTCTGATTACAAAAGGGCTCAGGCAGGGGCTGGCTCCTGGGCTGGCTGGGGGGAGCAGGAGGGGTTGGAGCTGCTCCTTCTGCAGCTCTGCAGGTGGGAATGAGCCCGGGGAGGAGCCCCCAGGGCTGGGAGCTGCTCATGGCCTCAGCTTCAGCCCTGGGGACAGGCTCAGGGGGACCTTGGCCATGTCCCTGTGCAGGGAGGGGACAGGACAGGGCTCACAGGGACCTTGGCCATGTCCTTGTGCAGGGAGGGGACAGGACAGGGCTCACAGGGACCTTGGCCATGTCCTTGTGCAGGGAGGGGACAGGACAGGGCTCACGGGGACCTTGGCCATGTCCTTGTGCAGGGCCAGGGCTCAGAGAGACCTTGGCCATGTCCCTGTGCAGGGAGGGGACAGGACAGGGCTCAGGGGGACCTTGGCTGTGTCCCTGTGCAGGGACAGGGCTCAGAGGGACCTTGGCTGTGTCCCTGTGCAGGGAGGGGACAGGACAGGGCTCAGAGTGACCCTGGTCATGTCCTTGTGCAGGGACAGGGTTCAGAGGGACCTTGGCCATGTCCCTGTGCAGGGAGGGGACAGGACAGGGCTCAGGCTCTGCTTCCAGGGCCCAGCCATGGCACAGGAGGGATGGGCAGGAACTGATCCCAGGGAGTTGCAGCTGGACATGGGGCAGAGCTTTCCTCTGTGCCCAGAGGGGGTGTGCAGTTCCCTCAGGGGACGTCCCAGAACTGCCTGGACACCATCCTCTGCTCTGGGATGGCCCTGCTGGAGCCAGGAGGTGGGACTGGATGATTGAAATCATTTTAAGGAGAGGAAAAGCCTACACTAAAATAAAGAATAAATGTACTCCAAACCCCATCCAAGCTGGCCTTGAGCACTTCCAGAGCTGGGGCAACCAGAGTTTCTCTGGGAACATCTCCCTTTGTGCCTGCCCCCAAGGCCAGGCTGAGCAGGACCTTTCCAGGCTCTGGCCATGGATGAATCCTGAACTGAGGGCCCAGGTCCTGTTGGTCGTGGCCAGCTGATCCAGCTGCTTTCCCAAGGATTTCCACAGCCAGGTTTCCTCTTGTGCTTCAAGCTTTGCACTTTGTTTCCTCCCAAGGAATTGTGGCAGGATTCTTGCATGCAGCTTTAATAAGATGTGTTCCTGCCAACACCTCCTGATGAATGAAAGCCATTAAAAATTTAAATGACTGTAATCAAGTAATGTGATATTGTAATGTTAAACTTGTAATTAGGCCCCTGCATGTTGCTTTCTCCAGTTCTTTTTTTTTTTTTAATTTCTTAATTCTTCCTTTGTGTTCACTTTGTTCAGCCCAGCCTCTTAATACAAGGTTTAGTATCCCTTTTTTTCCCTTTATTTTCGAGCCAGCATCTCATAAAAATTCATTTATTGTGTCATCATTTGTTGCATTTAAATAATTTGTGTCAGCTTAGAGGCTGGGGGTCTGTTTGTGAGTAGAAGGAATCAGAGGTAAAAAGGTCTTTGATAGTCCCAACATTGTTCTGTTGGGATTGGACTTGGATTTTAGTCAGAAAGTGCTTTGGTACTCACAGCTGTGGGGTTTTATCCAATGGTTTCTTGTTTCCCAACAAGTGCTGTGGCTGAAAATGCTCTTTTCCTGTCACATCTTGTGCTGGTGCATCCTGGTGCTCCTGATCTGGCAGCATCTGCTTTAACTGAGTGTGTCACTGACTAATTAAACACCCTGCAACAACGGGGAGGGAGCAAAGACTCACAAAGAATCAGGCAGAACAGACTTTGTAGGGTTTTAAAATATAAATAATTAAGAGCATAGAGATGAGTATGGCTTCCAAGTAAGGAAGGAGGGAAAAAAAACAACCCTTGCACATCTCCATTGAAGCCAAACCCAGATGTTTTTCTCCCTTATTAAAATATGGACTAAAAATACCACAACTTTACAGTTCTTGAATTGTTGGAAATGGTTTGCAGATGAAGTCATCAGGCTCTTTTTGTTATTATCCATCTATCCCTGTGCTTTCTGGGAACTCTCTCAGGGTATTCTGGACTCCAGAGATGACCTGGAGAAGGGAACAAATCAAGGACTTTTTTTTCCCTTGGTGTAAGTGCTGATTTTTCAATCCACAAATGAGCTGGAATTTGCTAAATTAAGTTGAGCCCTGTGACAACACACTCCTGGAAAAGGGATACACAGCAGTGAGGAGAGGGAGAGGAAAATGGAAAAAAAAATCAAAATGCAAAGTCTCCCTGGAAATGGAGCAATTAGGATTGTTTCCTTTGCTTCATTGTTTTCAGAGGAGTTCACTGGTGAGTGCAGCAGTGTGAAGGGAGAGCTTTTCAGGGAGCTTTGGAGGGAACCTGTTTCCATACAGATTTTCCTGAAGGGCTCTTTGCAAATGTGTTTCTGTTGATTTTTTTTGGTTGCAGGTCAGCCATCAGCTGGGCAGTGTGATGGATCTGTTCAGCACCAGCCTCTCCCTGGCGGGTCTGCAGCCTCCCAGTGACAGACAGATTGATGGCATCGACCTTTTACCTGTCATCCTGCAGGGCAAGCTAATTGACAGGTCAGTGATTATCCCAGAGCTGCCAGCCCTGCTCCTGCCTGAAGGGATGCCAGATTTGGGGCTGGTTTTTTTTTTTTTAACACCAGCTCACAAGTATTTAATGGAAGCTGAGTGTGTGCAGCAGCAGAGCTTCCCACTGCGCTCCTGCTCCGCTGGAACAAGCTGAGGTGGGAATTCCTGACATGTGGCATGTTGCCATACAGTGGAGTCTGGGGACAGATGAAAATGTCACAGGGTTAGCAGGGATCCCTGGAACAACATATGGCAGGAGGGGAGATAAAAGCCTGAGAACTGGAGCCTGGCTGGGGGAGAATCCATTATTTATCACTGCAAAAGCTGCCCAGAGTGTGCTGGGTCCTTGTCCTGCTGCAGAGCTGGGAGGTGAATGCTGTGCTGCTGCAGAGGACCTGGAAACAGCAGGAAAATCCTCTTCCCAAGGTCCTGGAGAGCTTCTGCAGGGATCAGTTTGGGTGGAAGACCTGGAATCTTTATGTGCTGTCAGCTCTTGGGCACAGGCACCAAGGTCTGACAGCAAATCCTGCCAACAAATATTTTATTGGAAGTGTCAGAGGTCAGGAGAGGTCTTGGAGTTGGGATTTTGGTGAGGAATTTTGGCAGCCTGGGAAATCTGACTAGCATAAGGAAACTTATGCTTGGAAAACATTTTTGGAGCTCTTTTCCTTGTTGGATGAGAGCCTTTGTGCTGTGAAATTCCTTTTGTGCCGCTTAAGCAAGGAGCACACCTGAGTGTTACCTGACAGGAGCCCTGCAGGTTCCTCAAACACAGCCTGGCCCATCTTCTGGAAGTTTGGGAAGTTGCTTTGTTGTTTTAAAAGGGAATTTAAGTGCAGTCACCAACCCCTTGCTTGTGTTACAATATCAGTCCCTCAAAGCACATTGTGGCTTTTTTTCCTTCTTTTTTTCTTTCCTTTTTTTTTTTTTTTTTTTCTTCTAGACATGACTAGGACAAAGTTTTCACAGCCCCCCAGAAACTTTCCAAGAGATGCAGTTTTTGTGGTTTTTTAAGCTTAAAAAGGAAAGAGTGAATGGGCAGGGGGGGCGGGGGAAGAAATAATTTCTATCAAAATACTGAGTACAAGCTGCAATCCTCCTTCAAAACAGAAAAATTATTTTTTTAAAAGGAAAAACCTAAAACCTTCAGTCAGGAGGGCACATAATAACTGATATTGGCTGTTGATGGCAAGGAAAAGGAGACTGGAGCGTTGTGTGGAATATTTTTGGGAGGTTTTGTTGATGGCACTGGTTTAGATCAGGTGCTGCACTTTGGCAGCTCTCTCTTGCTGCCTTTATTTCACTTCCAGGTGTGTTAAGGATACAGGAATGGGCTTTTCTGGGAGCAGCTTCCCCGTCTTCCTGGGGACCAAGTTGTTTTTCCCTTTGTTCCTGGTGACAAAGTTGTTTCCTCTTTGTTCCTGGTGGCAGCTCTTGGTGACAAAGGAGGGAGGCTCATTGTTACAAGAGCTCTGAGGCCACTCCTGTCATTCACCCAGGGATATTTAAATTTCACCTTGCATTTAGGGACGGGTTTTTCCAGGTGGCATTGCCAGAGTGAGTTGTGTTTGGAGTGGCATCTGAGAAGGCAAGACAAAGGTTCCCCCTGACAATGACAAACAGCTTCACCCTCGTGTCCTGTCAGCAGCCCAAAAGAGCTGGAGAGAGGAGCTGCACCACCAAATCAACCCCCTCTCCTCCAGATAGTCCCTTCCAGTAAAATTTTGTGCTATTCCCTCAAAAAAAAACAGGAGTGTTTTGTTGGGAAAACCAACAGGAGTGTTGCTGGGATGCCCAGGGAGCAGCACAGATGCAGCGAGTGCGATGCATTTCCTGGATGAATTATTAATTAGGGAAACCTCTGGGAGCAAGTGCAGCTTTAGCAGCGTGTTTACATGCTGCAAAGTGAGGTTTGGGGTGGGGGCGGGGGGGGGGAAATGGAGAGGAATTAAAATCACAGCGTGTCTGGCTGCCAGGTTTTTCCATGTGGAGTTTCTCAGAGATGTCATCCAGAACACGCCGGCATCTGGTGTCCTCCTGGCCACCCTGCCCGTGTGGCACTGCCAGCTCCACCCTGCCCCTGTGGCACTGCCAGCTCCATGGCAGAGCTGTGGAGCTGGGCAGAGGAGCCTGAGCATCCCAGAGCCCGTGAATCCCCCTCTTCCCTCCCAGGCAGGCACTTGAGAGCCGTTTGACGCTGGAACCGCCACGCTCCAGAGGAAATCCCAGGGGCTGAGAGTTCAAGGATTAACAATCACTGGCAGCCAAGCTGGATAATGTTTCATTCTTGCACCGTGTGAGCTCTCAACTTGATGAACACTTTAAGAAATGTTAATTGAAAACCTTGCAGAGGAGACTATTAGGAGGCAGCCTGTTCCTGCCTGATATCCACATGGGAAGTGGGATGCCATTAAGGGGTTTGTGGCCCTTATCAGGGGGCTGGGCCCAGGCTGTTGGTGTTTCTCATGCAGCTCTGCTCTCCTTCCAGGCCCATTTTCTATTATCGTGGCAACGAGCTGATGGCAGTGAGAGCTGGGCTTTACAAAGCTCACTACTGGACCTGGAGCAACTCCTGGGAGGAGCACGGCAAGGTAATGGCACAGGGAGCTGGCCTGGAGTCACTGGGATCCTGGGGACAGACACCCTGTAAACTGGGGGATGTCACCATGCTTCAGGCTCCTCAGAGCTACCTGAGCTGCTGGGCAGGTTTCTGTCGGGTATCAGGAATATTTCTGCCCCAAAAGGGCCGTCCAGCCCAGGCAGAGCTGCCCAGGGAGGTGGTGGAGTCCCTGTCCCCCTGTTTAACAGCCATATGGATGTGGCATTTGGGGACATGGGTCAGTGGTGGCCTTGGCAGTGCTAGGAGAACAGCTGGACTCGATGGTCTTAGAGGATATTCCAACCTAAATAATTCTGTGCTCCTAAAAAAACCTGAGGGGACTGGACACCCCCCTCCTGAAATCAGGGACAAAGAGAGGAAAATGAGCAAATTCCAGGTTGTTCTGAGGGATGCTCCCTTTAATCAGCTCTTAATCCCCCTTAATATTAAACCTTCCCTGCTGAGTTTGGAGCTTTTAGATGTTCACCTCTGGTTGGACTCCCTGATCCCTGTGGGTCCCTTCCAACTCAGGATATTCTGGGAAAGTCTGGAGCCTGATGTCACACTGACCACGAGTCTCACAATTCCTGGCACAAAACCCCTATTTTGAACTATTGAAATGGAACTGGGATGAGTTTGTTGGGTTTGTGATGGTTTAAAAGGAAAGCTGTAGGAAAGGCACAGTGGAAAATACAGCAGTGCTTGAAAACAGTGAAATAAACGTGTTTAATCTGTTATCAGCACTTGTGTGAGCCCACATCACACTACGTCCAACACTTCATTTATTTTATTTATCTCCTGGCTGATCTCCTCACAGTTAGATGTTAAGCACTATTATTTCCTTTACTTTTTGTGTCTTTCTGGGCCCTAAGCTCTGGGGCATTTGCTGAGTGGCAGCTTCACACGTGTGCCATGCTGCAGATCCCTTCAGACAGGAACCCAGAGCATTGAGGCCCAGCTCTCAGCAATCCTGACAGCAGCCTGGGCTTGGGGAGGGATTGTTTGTATGATTTTTTTTTTTCATGCTTTCGTTTTTTTTTTTTTTAACTTATGGAAGGTCCTCAAGGCATCACAGGTGCAGAACTAAGTGCTGGTGACATTTGTGGATATAAAAGTGCAGGGATTCTTTCACTGGGATGTCCTGGGGGTAGAAGGAAGTGTCAGCTCCAAGGGAGTCATTTCCACTCAGGGCTGTAAAAGTGTGTTTGTCTTTTTTTCAGACTGCAGTGCTTCAGGAGTCAAAGCTTGTTTTACAGGGAGCAAGCAGGAAAGGAAAGTTGGCTCTAGAAATGGTTTTTATGCTCTGTCTCAGTGCTAATTCCACACAGATAAAATGAGATCATTTATTTGTCATGTGTGTGAGTTAAAACCTGTTTATCACCCGTGGAGGGTTTTCCTTGGGTGGGAAGAACTGGGAGCTCCTCTGTGTGTGTGTTTGGGTGTAGGGGTAGCAAATTCCCACAGGAATTCTTGCTCTCCGTGGTGATAAAAGCACATACCCACACTTCCAGTTGGCAAATAAATAAACCCCTGCATGGAACTCAACTCATTCCTACATGTCTGAGTGTGGAACAGTGATAATGGGGACCAGCTACTCCTTCCAGAGGCTCTCCCACTGTGAGCAGTGGCAGTGCTGCAATTAAGGAATATTTATTTCTTTCCAAGTCTTTGTTTAACTGCTGTCTGATAAAAGTCAGCAATTATCCTGTACATCAGAGAGACGATTACAAATCCACTCTCTTTCCTGCAGCTTGGATCACATGAGCTGGATGTGGGGAAAATTGGAGCACATTAGTGGCCAGAGCAGCCATTAACAACACGCAGAGGAAGCTGAGGCTGAGATTTGTTCCAATTCTCCTCATGTCTTCGAGCCATTAATTACAAACCTCGCAAGTTTAAAAATAGAAATAAATCAGAATGCAGGGCAGCTCCACAGCTCCCAGCCCTGCTGGAGGAGTTTCTAAGCTCACCTTACAGCACAGTTCCCTCTTTCAGTGACTGGGCTTCCCAGCTGTGTTGATATTGGACTCTGGAATCAAAAAGGCCACTTTGTTTGCTAATTCCATTTGAAAAACAACTATAAATCCATGCACATCTGTGGCATTTGGAATTCTGACTGTTGGCTGTTTGTTCAATAAGGTTGGCTTGCCATCCCAGTAGAGCTCCAGCTAATGAGGATTTGTTAATTGTATGATCTTTAGAGGTCTTTCCTCATTGTGAATCCAGTGAGACTTGCAGATATGAAACTCTCTGTGTGAAGGTCCCCACCCAGACCTGGAATATGTAGTTTCCCTGTCATCCATTGGAAAGAGAGCTTAGGTTGGCCAGATGTGGCAAAACAGCTGCCTGCACATTTTGGAGAGGTTTGTTTTATGGGTAGGGGAATATTTCATGGTTTTTACAGACAGGGTTTAGCCAGCCCTCATTTCACTTTCAGAGTTCCCTTGGTAATTGACTGTGTGGAAAAGCACTGATACAGTAAACTTGCCCTGGGTTTCATCCACATTTTTGTTCGACTTTCAGATGGGATTGTCTCATTAAAGCAGCCAGAACCCCATTTTCATGCTGATACTGGAAAATGGGGAGCTGGTGCCTGTCCTGGGCTTGTTTGGGATGACCAGGATGGTGAGGGAGGATGTGGCCCCTCACCTGGAAAGCTGTGTTTGACTGGGGTGTGAGTTGGTTCAGTAATAAAGGATGTACACACAAATAAAAATGTACCAGGGAGACACAGCCTGCAGAAAGCACAGCCTAGCAAAGCAGAACAGGGCTCTGAAGACTCCTCTCCATCTGGCACTCGGAATATTGACTCTGGAAACATCCCGTGCAGGCAGCACACAGGTTTGCTGTCATCCTCCAGTCCCATGACAGCAACATGCCCTTACTGGTCTGCATCCTCTGCCTTATGGCCTGGGATTAGGGCTTGTCATCTGACACACTGATGAATTGTGCTCTTCTGTTCTTCCCAGCTTTTGTTTGTTTATTTTTTAACCCCCAAGCAGTTTTTTTTCCCTAGTCTGACTCCTGTCAGGAAGTCTTGTAGTCTCTCTCAGTGCTGGAGGATAACTTGATGCTGCCTTTTCTGCTGGATTAACTGGATTTCTTGATTCTTGAGGGGGTGGTCTCTTGAAGGCATAAAGGGAAGGCTCACTCCACAGAATCAAGTGGGAGTAAGCATTTTGTGGGACATTTTCCCTCAGGATTGCACAGGAGGCTTATTTGGAGCTGTTTACCTGCCTTCCATCTATATAGGTGGCTCATGTTTACATAATTTGACATCTCTGACATTCAGGAGGTGATAAATGGGACAGAGGGAGATGAAAGGAAGCCTGACTTGAAAAATGTGTTTGTATTTTTAAACAGTTTGATAAAGGCAGAAAAATCTCCCTCCTGCACACGGGCTGAGTCCCTGCTGCTCCAGGACTGGTGGATATCAAGCTTTTCCATTGCTGTTCACCTTTTTTTCCTTGTAGCAAAAATCAGCAGTGATGAAAATTGCCATGTGTGCAGGAGCAAAGGGAGAACTGAGGATAAACCTGGGGAGATCCCTCTTGGACAGTGAAAATACACGACTTTTACTGGCAGTCACCTGTCAAATGCTGGGGTTTTTTGCAAGTAGGGGTCTGAAAGGGTAAAAAAATTGGTGTTTTCTATAAATTTACCAGAGTAGGCAGCAAGTCCTCAGCAATTTCTTAATTTAGTGCTGTATAGAGGAGGCAGGAATGGGAGGTAGCAGGAGAAAGGAAATTTCCTTTTCTCTGCCTCCCACCAAAAGCATCCAGCACAAAACAGCCCTTGTACCTCCCAAGAGCACTGGTGCAAGAAGGGGAAAAAATAATGAAGGAAAAAACGTGGAAAACGCCCTTTGGTTGTGGGAGAGGGGCTGATAACATCAACCTTTGTGCTGTGAGCTTGGTCGGAGCCTTCAGTGGGATTCCTCGAGCGCTCCTGTGGCTTTAAAGGCTGCGTGGAGGCGCCTCCTGCAGCCGCTATTGTTTTAATGCGAAATGCCAAAGGGGTTATTCCAGTCAGGCTCTGTGATTGCCCTTCTCCTGCACGTGAAGGGATCGATAAAGCCTTTTCTTCGCCGGGGATGTGAAGTCAAGTAGAACCTCACAAATAATGATATTTGATTTTGGTCCTCTGAGCATATGAACCAGGCATCGATCGGAGCTCGCTGTGCTGCCCATGCTGGGGGCTGCCCATCATCTCTGGGGCTGCCCAACATCTCTGGGGCTGCCCATCATCTCTGGGGCTGCCCATCATCTCTGGGGGCTGCCCATCATCTCTGGGGCTGCCCATCATCTCTGGGGCTGCCCATCATCTCTGGGGGCTGCCCATCATCCCTGGGGCTGCCCATCCACAAGGGCTGCCCATCATCTCTGGGGGCTGCCCAACATCTCTGGGGGCTGCCCAACATCTCTGGGGGCTGCCCATCATCCCTGGGGCTGCCCATCATCTCCAGGGCTGCCCATCATCCCTGGGGCTGCCCATCCACAAGGGCTGCCCATCATCTCCAAGGCTGCCCATCATGCCCAGGGCTGCCCATCCACAAGGGCTGCCCATCATCTCTGGGGATGCCCATCATTTCTGGGGGCTGCCCATCATCTCCAGGACTGCCCATCATTTCTGCCCATCACGTTTCAGGATAACAGGAGACCGGAGCAGGAGGCAGAGCTGGGCTGGGGTGGCTCCTGCTCCTGCCAGCCCGAGCGGCTGGGCTGGAGCCAGGCTGAGGAATTGCCAGAGGGCTCCCGTTAACACAAGTGGTGATTCCATCTCTTGGCAGGGAGCCCAAACTGGCAACCGGCTGTGTTTGTCTCATGTCTATATTGACACAGCATCTGTGGGCCATTTGCTCTGGAAATTAAAGCTGTGCAACCAAAGGCTGCTGCATCGCAGGGATGGAAAACCAGCCCAGGCTGTGTGAGTGCTGAGAAGGACAGGGATGGTAGTCGCTGGAAGGCTCACCTGGTGGGCAGGGAATGTCATGCTTTAATCTGAATAATGGAAGGAAAGGATTGTTGGACTCTCTCCTGCAGCAAACAGGTTTCTGTGGTGGTGCAAAACGCTGTAAGAGCAGTGAGCTGAGCTGCTCTTGATGGGCTCCCTTAGAAGGCAGGAGATGCTCCGGACTGGTTTGGCTTTCAGGCTTTTGTGATGCAGGAGAAAAGCTCCAAGAGTTTGCTGAAACACAGGGAGTGGCCTCTGTGCTGTGTTTGATCCGTGAGCCCTGCAAGTCCCAGAACCCTGGAGGCTGGAAAAGCCCTCCAGGGTCATGGAGTCCAACCTGGGACCAGTCCCCAGGTGTGAGCACTGAGCCACATCCAGTCCTTCCCTGAGCACCTGCAGGGATGGGCACTCCACCCATTACCTTGGGTAGGGAGCAGGGACAAAAATTAGGAATCTGCTTAAATTATTGATCCCTGCATATTGCTATGAACAGTCTGACAATAAGCAGGATAACAGGAGAGTGGGATTGGGTGGTGTTATCCTCCTGGGTAGGACAGGCTTCTCCAGCTCCAAACATCACCAAACCTACCTATACAAAATAAATAATATTGAATTCTATATATTTCTATATATTTTTTACTAATTTGTTGATGAATAGATAGAAAATCTTTGAAGCTCTCTCTGCAGGTTGAATATTGACTCACAGAGTACATAAAAATAGCAATATTCAATTTTATTTCCAGGAATAAAGTTGGAATGCCTTAGAAATGTCCTAAAATGGTATTATTGGGGTTTTATTTACTTACCTATTTATTTATTTGACTTTTCTCCACTAGACTGCTTTTCAAGAGGGCACTGAGTGCTTAAATTGGAATGACAGGTGGCTTTGGGCTGGTGGCATCAGGCAAATTGTCCCAGCATTTTCTTTCCTGGGAATCTTTGGGATTGTGTTTTGGAGTATGGGCTACAAGGATTTCCTGGGAAACACAAGATAAAATAGAAACAGAGCAATGTCTAAACAAACACCCAAGAGACGAAAATCTTTCACACTGAAGCATTTGCAGCCAAGGAGCATTGTACCAATTAGCAGGCTCTTAATTAAATTGCTTGTTTGATTTGCATCCAAATTATAATTTGGATGTTATGGAGGCTTTGATACCTTTTCATTACCCGGTCCTTTTGTGGGGGAAAAAACCCACAAAAATCTCTTTTCCCTGTGTGTTTCAGAGGCCTGTGGCATCACAGGCTGGGAAGGTCAATCAGTTTTGTATCCATTTAAAGTCCATTTATTGGTAGGGCCACTCCAACCTATCGAGCAATATTTTTCCAGTCAGTGATTCAGGAATCTATAGCCCTGTGCAGATAAATGGGATTTCATGGGCTTCTAAACTTCTTGCTTTATTGAAAAGCAGAATATTAACTGCTCCACTGACCAGCTGTCCATTAAAAACACGGGATATTTTTAGAAAATTGTTTGCCAATCAAATCCTACCAACATCTGTAGAGAGCCTTTTCAGTTTGTTTTATAAGCAAATGCTACAGCTGCTTTCCCACTTCCACTGAACCATTCCCATTTACCTGCTCTCCATGTCTCTGTCCGTGTCTCGGGGCACTTTGGGATTGTGAGGAACAGCGTGGGAGCTGGAATTGTAAAACCCAGCTTTAACAAGTCCATTTGGGGCCGGGCCTGCCTGGGCTGGGCTGGGCTGGGCTGGGGGGCCCTGCTTTATTGCCTGCCCAGGGAAATGAGTGCTTTTGCATTTTTGGCTCTTGCTGGGGTTTAAATGGGCTCTGGTGGCCCTGGAGGCCACAGGCCAGGGATTAGGGAGCTCCCAACTGGCAAATCAGGGCTGGCAGGGCAGGGGGGCAGATGGAGCTGGCAGCTCTGGTGCCCAGTGAGCATTTAACCCCTCGCTGCTCCCAGCTGCTTCCCCAGGACATTCCCAGTAGCTGTGCCCTGCTGCTGCAGGGAGAATGCCACCTTGTGCCCCCACAGATGGTCAGAGACAGGAATGTGGGAATGTCTCCCCTTCCTGCAGTACTCCCATCCCCACTGTCATGCCCAGGAGAGTCACTCAATATTGAATCAAATTGAAAACACATCAGTTTTTATAAAATTAACCAGTTTTGCTTCATTTCTCAGAGAAACTGGTCCCTCAGGTGCTGCCAGGGGAGTTTTCAGGTGCCTGCTGCCTCTCAGGGTGTCTGGATGTCTCTCCTGGGGTTTTGGTTTTGATCAGAAGTGTCAAGCAATCCCCTCTTCCTGGGGCCTTCCAAAGCCAGTAAAACCAGCCAGAAAATCCTTTCCACGTGCAGGATTTTTATGATTAAATGCTTCCACCTCTTTGTCTTTTCCTCTGCCATTTCATTTTAATGAATATTTTATTGGGATTATATTTTTATAAGACAAGAATACACGGCTTTGCTTCAGCTCCTGTGTCAGTGCAACACCACTTGCTCACCTTATTTTACCCCACCAGCTCAGAATGTGTTTTGGAGATTGAAGTGGACTCTTGGTTTAAAATAATCCTGAGGTTTGTTGGTGTTTTGCTGGAGGAAGTGGCATCAAGTCAAGTTTTTGCTGCCTGCCCTGCATCACCTTTGGTGACCTCTCTCCTTTTTTTCCTGCAGGGCATTGATTTCTGTCCTGGCCAGAGCGTGGCTGGAGTGACCACACACACCCAGGAAGAGCACACTCACCTGCCCCTGCTCTTCCACCTGGGCAGGGACCCTGGTGAGAAGTACCCATTAAGGTGAGCCACTTCATGGGGTGCCATGAAAACTCAGCAGTGTCACTGTTCAAAAGTTATCTGCTGGTTCTTGAAATCTGCTTAAAAACTGTCCCAGAAAGCCACGCTGGGAAATAATGGCTGTCCTGCTGGCTTTTTCTCTGGAGAAGGAACAAAAACCTTGTTTTCAGGTGGTCAGGTGAGCTGGGTGTGCACATAGACTTGTCAGCCTGGTTGTTCCTGTTCTGTGTCCTGCAGCCCCTCGGGGAGGAGGAAAACACCAATTTTTGGGCAGGACAGGGCTGAGTGCAGCACACTCAAACGGGGCTGCTGGGCAGCTGTGCCTTGGAGTGGGAGTTTTGGGGCCAGGGAAGAAACAACCAGTGCTGTGTGCTGCTGGAATCTCTGGAGGGCAGACTGGTCACCTTCCAGTCTCCTACCCCAGCTAAGAGAGCTTCTCCAGAGGGTGTTTAACAGGAGGACTTTGTGCCCAATCCTGCTCCTTCCTCGGGCTCTCCTGGCTGTCTGAATCCATTTTCCTCTAAGCCTGCTATTGTAATATTTATCTCTGGCACTCACCGTGCCCTGAGAGATTCCCACAAGGATTTATGCAGTCAGCAGCCAGCAGAGGCCACAAAGAGCCCTGCCACCTCCAAAAATGCTCCCAAGGTGTCCTCACCTCCCTCCTTCCCTCCCTCCCTGCAGCAAATCAGGGACTCACAGCCTCATCCCTCACCAGGGGCTCTGACAGGGAGAGTGTGGAAATAAATCAAGAAGGAACAAGAGCTGCTGGGACTGCCTGCCCAGAACTGGGTTTGTGCAGCAGCCTGGAGAGGCAGAGATGTTTCCTGAGCTGACAGGGCTGCAATTACTCAACTGGTTTGAATAATTGAGTGGACACACTCGCCCCATTCCTTCCAGAGGAGATGAGCCTGTGCTGTCCACGGAGTGTTTTCACTGGAGAGAGGAGGGGAGGGGAAATATTTCCATTCTCTCTCACTTAACAGAGCACTTTAGAGGTGCATCAGCAGTGGGTCAAGCTCTTTGGGGGCTCTGCTCCCACTGCATTCCAGCACTAATGAACAAAGCACAGCTGCAGCCCCAGGGCTGTAAATACAGCTCAGTGCAACTAAACCGGGCTGGGATTCCAGGCGAGACCTGGGCAGTTTAACAACTGGTTCATTTCCCAGGGGATGGAGGGACAGGACACAGGGAATGGCTTCCACTGCCAGAGGGCAGGGATGGATGGGATACTGGGGAGGAATTCCTCCCTGCCAGGGTGCTGAGGCCCTGGCACAGGCACCCAGAGCAGCTGGGGCTGCCCCTGGATCCCTGGAAGTGCCCAAGGCCAGGTTGGACAGGGCTTGGAGCAACCTGGGACAGTGGGAGGTGTCCCTGCCATGGCAGGGGTGGCACTGGATGGACTTTCAGGTCCCTTCCAACCCAAACCATTCCAGGATTCTGTGATTCTGTTCTAGGAAATGAGTGTATAGAAATAATCTCTTTTTCCAAAAATCAAAAAATGGATAGCAGTAACTGAACTGTAGCTTACCTGCTGTGTGTGTCACCTTTGTCACCTGCTCCAGGTGACCCTGCCTTGCCAGGGGATTGCACTGGATGAGCTCTAGAACTCTCAGCCCTAAATACTCTGTGATTTTGGGATTCTCTGACACTGTTTGTGTTTCCTCTGGATTTGAGGCAGAGGAGCTCTTCCCTCAGAGGTGTTTGCAGCACCTGCTTCCCTGTGATTCCACTGTTCCTTCCCACCACCGTGGAGTGAGCATTGAAATAAATTCCAGGGTTCCAACTGCAATCATTTCTCATATGGTTGCATTGATTTTTTGGATATTCACAAGCTGTTGCCTTGATTGAATTTTATGGCAAGATTATGACCCAATTATGGAGAGCTGGGCTGGTGTTTATTATGCAGCCCCTCATAGAAACCCTCGTTTTAGCACTCCACTCTTCCTTTCTCCAGCACATTCTGCTGCTATTGTCTCCTCTCTGGTCACAATGGAAAACTCATGGGAAGTGGGTCTGCTCTATCGAATGTGGTAATTAAATTATCCTCATTTGTGGAGCTGCTCTTGGTGTGTATTTTTATTTAGCTTAATTATCCCCCTTGGCAGGGAGCCTGCTGGGAGTCCCGACACTAATGTTTCTCCAAAGGGAATCCAGCATCCTGCTCCCAGCCTGCATCTGTCTGTCCCTACGTGCTGGCTCTGTTCTCCCTGCCTGCTTTTGCTCATTTTTTATTACATTTATTCCTTATTTAGTGCAGCCTTTTCTTCTCCCTTGAAATGATTTTAATAATCTGTCATCTCTCTTGATTTACATGGGTTTGGAGTGGGGTCACGTGCAAAGCCACCAGCAGTGGGTGTCACTGCTGCTCAGGAGGGCCTGGCATCACATGCACCTCCAGAGGGAATCACTGCTTCTATATTTGGCATCTCAGAGCCAGGGAATCCCAGGAATCAGCAGCTCAGTCACCCCTGAACTCGCAGGGTCGTGGCACTGCACGTGCAGGACACACAGGGACAGTTCTCCCAGGCTGCAACTTTATAGGTTCAGGGAGGATTTAAGATTGGAGCCTTAGGACCACCAGGTGCCATTAACCTGGCCCTGCCAAGCCCACCACTGTTTGACTCTTCTCATGGGGGCTGGAACTAGGTGAGTTTTGAGGTCTCTTCCCACCCAAAGCATTCCATGATTGTTACTCTCTGTCAGGAAGATGAGTGGATAGAAATAACCTATTTTTCCAAAGCTTTTCAGTCTTTGTTAAAGTGGCTGCTAAAGGGATCCCTGAAGATGCAAGTCCTGCAAGACCCAGAGGCAGCAGTAACATGTTCACCTCCCTGGGGTTCTTGGTGAGGCAGGACAAGTCCTTCCTCTTCCTCACACTGTTCGCTGCATTTCCTGGAGCCTGCCTGCAAAGAGTCCCAGCAAAAGGAGCTCCACATGCAGTGAAAAATGGCTCAGGCCATTCCAGGCAGGTCCTGTCAGCGTGTGGGGACACGTTGGCAGTGCTAAGCACCTGCCCATGTGTTCTCTTCCTGCTGCTGCCCCTCTGGATTTGGCTGGACCTCCCCTGCCCCCCATCTTCTGCCAAGGGACACAGCTGTGTGTGCTCCTTGGCCTTGAAATATCCTGGGATCCTGGAATGGGTTGGGTTGGAAGAACCTGAAAGCTCATCCAGTGCCACCCCTGCCATGGCAGGGACATCTTCCACCATCTCAGGTGGCTCCAAACCCTGTCCAGCCTGGCCTTGGACACTTCCAGGGTGTCACAGCTGCTCTGGGCACCTGTGCCAGGGCCTCACCTCCCTCACAGGGAGGAATTCCTTCCTTTGGATTCCTTGTGTAGGAAACCTTTAGACCCTTGTGTAGGAGTCACCTCATCGCTGGTGGTGAGAGGTGAACTCTTTGTGCCTTTTTCTCACCTAGATCAGTGCAGGCTGGGGACAGAAAAAGCTCTTTTTTTACAGCTCTCAACTTTAAGCTGTAACTAAGACTGTGTGTTGGGCAGCACAGAAAGCAGAAGCATTTCCCTGAGTCTGAGCAGGGCTTTGTTTCCTCCCTGGATGCAATAACTGCCCTTGTTACCAAATTTATCCAAATGCAGAACTAAAAGATCTGATAGGCTTTTTACTTGGCAGATTCTGTTATCTTTGGCCTGTGGTGTGTGTGCTAAGTACCACAGAGGGAACTTGTTTCTCCAATGTGACAAATTCAGTAAAATTATCTGTTGGTACCATCTTCACAAGCAGTTGTCAGTTTTATTATCTGAGTCAGACTATTGTTTATACAGACATTTACTAAAATACTGCATAATGATTATATATATATATATAGAGAGAGAGATAAATATATATATATATATCTAAAAAAGCAAAGCTGGCACAGCTAAAAATACAGTTAGTAAAATACCTAATGCAGCCTGAAGTAGAAAAAGTGTTTTGAAGCCAAAGAATTTCTAACAGCAATCTCTGAAATGCTGCCAGTTTGAGCCAGAGGTGCAAAGCTTAATAACAAGTGAGGCCAGGGTAAGTACAGCCTGCTCACACCTTGTTGTTACTCCAGGTTTGTAGCAGCTTCTGCCCTGAGCAATGAGTTTATTGAATTATGAACATCAAAATTCCTGTGTTTTACTTAGGGCAATGGATTTTACTATTATGGAAGAAAATGGAAGTGATAAGGCTTGGTTGATGAACATAATGATTTTAGAACACATTAATTAAGAAGAGAGCTCACAAGTGCCTATTTCGAGCAGATGGAAAATTCAGGAAATCATCAGAGAGGTAATTGCAGTGGTTATGGAGCCAGAAAAAAAAGGGAAGGAGCTCCTGAAGGGAAGCTAAAGGGGAGAGGATCTGACAGAAAAGTTGCCAGTCTCACCTTAGTGCTCAGGGCACAAACCTGGCTGTGGGGAAGAGAGAGAAGGTGCAAAACAGAGGGAAAATGTGAATAATAACAGAGATTGTGCTCAGGGGAGATGCTGACTCCTATCTTGGAAAAGAGGGAAATGGTACCAGCTGCATTGCAGGGGTGAATGAGCAGCTGCCACAGGAGAAGTGACACTAAAAGTGTGGAAACTGTGGCTGAGGAGCCTCAGAGGTGGCAGTAAAAACCATGGAGCACCAACCACGCTGGGAATGGCTGCAGCAAGGTGGGAAGAAGCAAGGGAGCCAGGTGGGAGAGGTACAGAGCCAGCTGGAGGGAAATAAAATCCACCTGTGGAGGAGAATCATCAGCCTGGAGACTGGGAATGGACACAAACACCTCTGGGTCTGTGGCTGCCCTTTCCCAGGGTCTGGGACCCACCTGGAGCTCGTGGTTCATCAGCCCACAGCCCTCAGGTGTTCTGGGTGGAGTGATGCTGCATGAAAAGGAATAGTGGGAAAAAAAAAGCTGCACAAACCAGCTGGAAAAAAATGCAAAATGCACTTTGACATGGACGCCATCATCTTCATCATCATCTCCACAGACAGGTCCAGGCAGTGCTGCAGCCACAAGAAAGTGGCCTGAAGAGCACAGTACATAAATCATGATTCAGGAATAGCACTGAAAAATGGAACTTCAGGAACAGCACAGGAGCAGCCAGCAGGAGGATCAGTGGATAGCTGTTATTTCCTGTCACCTGTTCACCCCCAGATGAAGGCTTTACTGCTCACTCCACCTTTATCCCCTTTGCCATTTCAGTGTGGGGTTCCTGGCAGTGAAAGCCAGGATTCTGGGAGCTGGGGAGGGAAAACTTCCATGAAAATAGGTGAGCAGGTGGAGGATCAGCACCACCACATCTCCTTGCTGCAAGGAGTGTGCTGATCATCACAGCTTGGGCTCTCCCATCTTGGAGGCCTTTTCCAACCTGGATGATTCTGGAATTCCAAGGTTTCTCGTGGCCCAGTGGCCACATGCCCTTTGTGCCTCCAGGGATGCATCTGGCCCCAAAATGCTGCTGGACTTGGGGTAAGGGCCACCTTCACCCTTTGATTCCTCATTTGCTTTCCTTTGGCTCCTCTGAGTCTCTCCAGTAATTCCAGCAGCAGAGCCCCAAACCTGTCTCTGCCTCCTGCATTGTGCAGACCTTAAATTGCAAATAAACTTGATAATAGGAGAGAGGAACTGAGGAAGACTGAGTAATAAGACAAGATCAAGACTTGGATACCACGGTGCTGCGAAGCCTCAAAGCACTGATAACAGATAAAATCAAATTATCAGAATCTGGGTGTATTTCAGAATTAAAAATAATGGTTTTAATTAAAATAATTCCAGGGGAGAAGGAAGTAAAGTATCATTAGCCACGTTTTATGCTCTTCCCATAACTTCCTATCAATCTGAGAGCTGCTGTTCCTAGAACCATGGAATCCTGGAATGGTTTGGATTGGAAGGGGCCTTTAAAGCTCGTCCTGTTTAAAGTTCATCACCTTTGGCTGCTCCAAGCCCTGTCCAGCCTGGTCCAGAGCCCTTTGTCAGGTTTCTGTGAATCCCATTATGGGAGTTTTTATAATATTCCCATTTTGGTCCAGTCCTCTGAGTTTCACCACGGCCCCCTCGCTCCCAGGACAGACACTGCGCTGTGAATCAGCAGGATGAGGTGTAAAACAAACATCCTGAAATCCTGCTGGAAATGCTCCTGGATTTGTTTGGGTGCTGATCTATTTGAGGGTGCATTTAACCATGGCAGAGAAGCATCCCTGAAGGTGAAAGCCCAAGGAGCACAGGATTGAAGCAGAGTTTGACTCTCCCTGCAGAGCTGCGTTTGCTGGGAGGGCACGCTGGGGTTAAGCAGCAGAGCAGGTTCCAGGAGCTGTGGGGGGAGGATGGAGCAGATTGCCAAGGCACAATTACAGTAAATGAAGGAAGCACAGCCCACACCTGTGCCTGGGACCCCGCGCTCCAATCCAGCCCTGATTGCATCTCCAGGGACTTCCCGGAGGTAAAGTGTCAATTAGTGTAATGACCCTGGACTTTGTCCACTCTGCTCCCTGCTTCTGAGCGTGGAATAATTTCATGGACGCTGGGGGATCTCTTTTAGCAAACTCCTCACAACGCCACCTGCTCACCCTCTCATTCTTGCACTGCTATTCCCAGCTCTCCTTCCCGGGATTGCTGAACTGGAATACGAAATGCAGCTCGCCCCGGAGGCAGCTCTCCCAGACAATGGTGCCCAGACACCTGGACAGATAATTCCACCTCTTTTTTGGAGCAGGGAATGCAGCAAACCTGGCCTTGCAGCCCAGGCCTGGATATGCATAGCAGGAAAGGATGGGACTCCAGGTAGGAGAGGTTCCCAGCTCCCTTAACAGCTCCGACTGATTACCATGAGGTAATTATCCCCATTTTACATGCAAATTCCACGCACTCTTGCAGATTTTGTCTCAAAATGCACTTGCTTAGGGCTGGAGGCAGTTTTAACTCCTGTGCAGTCAGTAAATACTTCACAAATCCATGGATGTGGGATTTTGGGGCATGTTGTGGAGCTGAACTGGAATATCTGAGGAAAAACTGAGCCATGAAGGCAGGAAAACCAACCCCTGTAGAATGGGGATTTCCATGGGGTCAGGAAAAGAAAACCAACCTCCATGGAGCAGGGTTAGATGGGATTTGGGAAGGAATTCCTGGCTGTGAGGGTGGGCAGGCCCTGGCACAGGTTCCCAGAGCAGCTGTGGCTGCCCCTGGATCCTGGCAGTGCCCAAGGCCAGGCTGGACAAGGCTTGGAGCACCCTGGGATGGTGGAAGGTGTCCCTGCCATGGCAGGGGGTGGGATGAAATGGTCTTTAAATCTCTTCCCACCCAAACCATTCCAGGATTGTCGGCTTCTATGAAATTCTGGAGCTTCTCAGGATCCTCTGGGTTTCAGGGTGGTCCTTCAGCTCTCTCCAGCAGGATCCAGGCAGCTGGGTGTGAGAGCAGCAGCTCCAGCTCCTCATCCCACGTTCCCTTCCAGCTCTCTATCAGCACAGCCCAGCCCAGCCCCACAATCAGCCTCTCCCTGGCTGCCTGCCCAGCTGGGATATTTATAGGGTTTACTGGAAGCGCTTGGCACATCACTGGCCTTCCAAATGTGATTGTTTTGCAAAGAAGGAAATTAGCTGGAGTGTGGGGCTGGTGGCCAGCTTGGCCTGGGAGCAGAGGGAGCCCGAGGTCAGGACCCAGCTGCATTGTTTCTTTTATCTTCAGAAGGAATTTGCCGCTCTCTGTGGGGTTTTTGGTGTTTTTTTAAGTGACTCTTAAGGTGATGGACAAAGATCATTGATAGGAGTCCTGCTTTTTAGAAATACTTGAGATATTAGTGAAGTGCACCCTGAGCCACTCCAGCAAATACCTGCTGGAGGAGTCGGGTGGGTCAGGCTCTGGTCGTTTATAACCACATTTTGGGGAATGGCAGATGGATCCCAGCTTGGAATAATCAAGCTGTAATGGAAGAATGTGGATGGGGCAGAACCTCGGCATTTTGTGGAATGGGGGGAGGTATTCTCGTCTTGGACGAGGCCCTTCTATTCTTCTCCTCTCTGTTTGCATAATTTTAGTTCATTTCCTTGGTGGTTGTGGAGTTTAACTGGCCCGGGGTTGTGTTTGAAAGCCTTCCTGAGAACACTCTCGTAAAACAAAATATTGACATTCCCTACAACAAACGCCTCTGCCCGGGGCGGGTGTTCCAGGAGAGCTCTTGGAAGAGTGGGGTGAGAGTGTGGAGAGCTGCTGACCTCAGGTGGGACACGCTGGAAGGGTTGCCTTGGGAAATTTCTGTCCTAAGCTGTCTGGGAAAGTGTTTGTCCTGTGTCTGGGAAGTGTCCCTTGATAATCATTGAAGGGACAGTTCGAGGATAGCCCAGAAATGCCCTTTTATTTGCTAAGACAATTCCCTTGGGAATCCACATGAGCTCCTAGCAGATCTGCACGAGGAGGAGACATTCGGGGCCCCTGGAGCAGCAGTCTGGGAAGCTGAGCTGCTCTGAAGCCAGGTGATTTCTGGGGAGGACAAGCCACTGCCATCCTCGTTGCCCTAAGCAGAGCACCTGCACCCTGCCAGCCTGGATTTCATTCCCTACAGACCCGTGGGCAGCTGGCAGGATGTTTGCACATCTCCTCCTCCTTGTGGCCCAGCCTGGTGACGTGGACACCAGAGGAAGCCCCAGCAGTAACCCCTGTGCTTTTCCCCCTGCAGTTTTGCCAGTGAGGAATACCAGCGGGCCGTGGAGCACATCTCAGGGCTGGTCCAGCAGCACAAGGCCACCCTGGTGCCAGGCCAGCCCCAGCTGAACGTGTGTGACCAGGCTGTCATGGTGAGTGCCTGAAGCACAAATGCACTGAGCAATCCTTGGATTAAAATACCTCTTGTAAAGGTTTCATAAAATGTCAGTGTTGGGAAGGGATGGAGATGCACGGTCACACTTCCTTGCTTAGAAACAGGGCAGATCCTTCTTCCCCTTTCTAATCCCCTTGTGCAATTCTCAAAATCCTGGAATCCTGCAATGGTTTGGGTGGGAAGGGATCTTAGAGCTCCTGCAGTGCCACCCCTGCCATGGCAGGGACACTTTCCCCTAGCCCAGGATACTCCAAGCCCTGTCCAGCCTGGCCTTGGGCACTGCCAGGGATGCAGGGGCAGCCCCAGCTACTCTGGGCACCTGTGCCAGGCCCTGCCCACCCTCACAGGGAACAATTCCTGCCCAATATCCCATCTATCCCTGCCCTCTTTGTTCTGAGTCTTCTGTGGAACAGTTCATTTTCAGTGATTTATCTTTGGTCTTGCTCTGTCTCCTCCAATTCCCCCCGTGCCTGAATTTTCCAAAGTCTTTATTGAAATTGAACTTTTTCAGCTCTGTTTTCTCTTTCAAGTCTCCTGTTGGAAAGTTACAGTTTGACTTCCCTGTCAAACACTGCTTGGTTTGTTGAGAACCTGGGAGAGAAACTGGATAATCTGGGGGAGGTTGTCACTTGACAGGAGGTTGTGTAGTCTGAGGGAATGTGTTGTGGGCTGACAGACAAAATAGTAACAGGCAAAATCTTCTTACAGACAAAATCTTGCAACAGGCTGTTACAAAATAGTAACAGGCAAAATCTTCCTGATGCAGAAATAATCTCCTGAATCAGTCAGAACCTGCTGCCTCTGGTCTGTCACCAGCAAAGAACAAAACGTGGAGATGTGTCCCCTCAGCAACAAGGCAAAGATCTCCCTTAGCTTTGTCCCATCTCTTTATTTTTGGCTGTTAAATAGGAAAAAGATTTGAGGGCCCATTGTTTCTATGTTGTTTTCTTTCCTTATTCAACTTTTCCCTTCATAAACACTGTTCTCTGCTCCTCTGGGACCTTTTGGATTCAGGCACTGTCCCCAGGGCCTGGCTGCTGCCAGAGGCAAAGGCATTTCTTCCAAAAGTGCTCTGCAAGGCATTTCTTCCAAAAGTGCTTCCCAAATTGAAGGCCATGGGTGGGCTGGGAGATCCTAGTCCCAGGAGAAATGTTTCAATCCCAGCAGGAAACACGGTGAGTTCTCCAGTCTGTGTGCACTCCTCACAGGATAACTCCATGGTCACTACACCACAATATCAGGCAGCAGCTTGCTGCCTTTGGAGACCAGAAATGAAGATAAGCAAACCTTTAGGGAGTGATTATATTGCTGGGTGGACTGGGGGCTAAATCTGGTTTTGGGGGATGCTGGGAGATAAAGATAATTTACTGACACTATCTCCTGTCACCTGTTTATTTGAAAAGGGTTTTTGTTGGATGTGTTTGGGAGAGAGGAGGAGAATTGTCTTTGCTTTCACATAAACAAAGTGTGTGGAAGTGTTCAAGGAAGTGTCCAAGGCCACGGAGGGACAGGACACAGGGAATGGCTTCCCACTGCCAGAGGAAAGGGTTAGATGGGATATTGGGAAGAAATTGTTCCCTTTGAGGGTGCTGAGGCCCTGGCACAGGTGCCCAGAGCAGCTGTGGCTGCCCCTGGATCCCTGGCAGTGCCCAAGGCCAGGCAGGAGGGGGCTTGGAGCAGCCTGGGACAGTGGAAGGTGTCCCCACCATGGCAGGGGTGACACTGGGTGAGCTCTAAGGTCCCTTCCCACCCAGCCATTGCAGGATTCCAGGACAGCAGATGGATCATCCTGCAGCTCCTGCAGAGGAGTGGTGGAAGCAGGAGCAGGGGGGTGTTTGCAGCCCATCTGTGCTGGATCCCGGAGCAGTGTCCGGGGAGCTCCCCCAGAGGCAGCTCTGCTGGGTTTTCCTGCTGTGCAAGTGTGGGAGAAGCTGTTCCCCGCAGCTCGGGGCTGCCTCTGAGCACACGTGGTGTCCCCAGGGCTCCAGCACAGCCCAGCAGCGGGACAGGGACTGCGGGAGTGCAGCACAGACCGTTTATTGTTCTGCTTTTTCAAAAGAACAAACATTTCATTTCATGCCTTTCCTTTGGCTCTCAGTTCCTTCTGCAGAGTGCTCTGATTTTTCCAGCCGTGGCTGCACATTTTAGAGCAGAGGAACAGATTTAGGAAGCGACATTAATTGTTCTGAAAGCCTGCGGAGCCCTCGGTGCAGAGGTGCCTCCAGCACAGCTCCCTCTGTGTCTGCTGCTCTGCAGGAATTGCTGGTGTCTCACTGCCATCTGTTGTCAGCTCCATGGAACAAAAACCTGCTCCAGCGGTTTTTTTTCCAGGGGTTGAACGTTTCTTTTCCGTAGGAATTTAATTCCAAGAAAACAGAAATACTTGCAGGGTGAAAATCGGCAAAACGAAAGGCAAGAGGTCAGTGTTGAACTGGCCTTTAACAGGGGACAGCAGGAATGTCCCATGGATGGACAGACCTGAGAGAGGGAGGCACAAAAGATTCCCAAGGGCAGAATGGGAATTGTCATCTGCCCTTCCCATGACTGAAATCCCACATTTAAAATGGCAAAACCTCTGTGAAATTAAAAATGTTCATTTACCGAAATTCCTTCCTCCATTAATCCCTCTGGAAGCCGAGGTTGGCAGTGGATCTCCTTTTTCTGTTCTACACATGCAGGTAGCTCAGGAAACGTGGAAAACTGGAAAACAAATAGTTTTGGTGTGCAGGCACTGGAAGAGGAGTCTCAGGAATGCTTCCTGCTCCATGTGCCCATGGGTTCATCCATCAGAACGCTCCTTAAAATACCAGCATTCTGATCTCTCTCACACCCTTGGCCTTCTGCTGCCTTTTGCTTCCTCAGGACAGTGCCTGGATATTGCAGTGCTGAGAATGGGAACCCCAGGAACCCCAGGAAAACCGGGGGTGTCACCAAAACCTCCTGGTCTGGTTGCTCTGTGCTGCCACAGGAGGGAGAGGAGGGTCACCAGCATCCCAGCAAGCTGGGCTGGGAGAGGCCAGGAAGGACTGGTGTGTCCCAGGAGAGGGAATCATCTGCTGCACAGCATTTGTAGCCTTTCCCAGCTTTTATTTGAGCACTGTTTGGAGTGGGGAAGTTTATGAGCCCAGAGGCTTGGGCTTGCAAGAGGAGTTTCATTTTTCAAGCAGCACATAAAAGTGTCTTTGTGAGGATCATAAAGAGCTGGTTGGGGTGAGAGCTTAGCAGATACTTGGTGTGAATCATCGTTCTGTCTATTTCTGTTTGTTTTTAACAGAACTGGTCCCCTCCAGGCTGTGAGAAGCTTGGGAAGTGCCTGAAAGCACCAGAGTCTGATCCTAAGAAATGCTCTTGGCCTCACTGATGGCTGCAGCCCTCCAGAGCTACGCTGGACATCCAGTTTCCAATGCCTGCTCCTGTTGGCACTCCTGTTTACACAGGAAGGGTGTGATGTGCGCATGATATCATCACTTGCTCTTCCAAAAGGGCCAGTGTTTATATTCCTCGTGCTCAGGGTTTAGCCTCTACTCCTCCTTTCCCCCAGTTCTTTCCCTAAATGGTAACTCCAGTGAGGATTGGGTCGGCTGTAAAAGCTCCCTGGACAGCCACGACTCTGCCATCAGCTCCAAAATGCCATGGATCACTTCTGCTCCTTCCACCCAGCCTTGCTCACAGGGGTGCCCCAACAAGAGCCACGGGACAGGTCAGGAAACTCAGAGCTGCCAGAGAGCCCTGCCCAAGCTGCCCGTGTTTTCTTTGCCTGTAGCTTGTTGTTTTAACATTTGATTTCCATTGTGAACTCTGGACATCAACTTGTTTTCCCTTTCTCCCCAAATTTGTGAGTTCTGGGTGCAAACCAGGGATCCCTCCTGCTCACAGCTGAGGGGTTTGGAACTGGGGACAATGCCCTGAATTCCTTCCATGTGTAGCTGCAAACATTCCCTAGGTCATGGTTTAAGGAAAGGTGGGCATTGTCTTCAGGTAAGTGTTGGATTGGGGTTACAGCCCCTGCCAGTGCCTGAAGGAGCTCCAGGAGAGCTGGAGAGGGACTTTGGGGAAGGGCCTGGAGTGCCAGGACACAGGGAATGGCTTCCCACTGCCAGAGGGCAGGGATGGATGGGATATTGGAAAGGAATTCTTCCTTGTAGGAGTGGTGAGGCCCTGGCACAGGTTCCCAGAGCAGCTGTGGCTGCCCCTGGATCCCTGGCAGTGCCCAAGGCCAGGCTGGACAGGGCTTGGAGCAGCCTGGGACAGTGGAAGTGGGATTGCACTGGATGAGCTTTCAGGTCTTTTCCAGCCCAGACCATTCCAGGATTCTGTTGCCAATTGTTTGTGCAGGACATCTGTGGGGAGCTGGGGGTCAGCTGTTCATCTTGGGGCTTTCCTTAATTTCCAGAAATCTGGATCTAAAGCTGGTCCAAGCCACACTTCCCATCTCGTGCTCTGGGCCCAGCCAAGTGCAGGCTCAGAAATGCCCCTTGGCATCAGCCCTTAACTCTTGACCCCATTTCCAGCACACTCTCTCCCAGGAATTCTCCTTGTGCAAACCTTCCCAGCCTGGCTGTGGCTCTCCTTTAGCCAGAGTTCCTGGGGAACACAGAGCCTTTGCTCAATCCTGCAGGGCAGCTCCCTGCTCTGCCTTGGAGCCTGTTCCACACCCTTCCCTGTCTCAAATAAACCTGTCTGGAGCAAAAAAACCCTCCTCTGGGCCTTCAGGGCAGCAGCTGGAGGGAGCCTGAGCATGTTTGGGTTCAGACTGAAAGAGGGGAAGTTTAGTTGGATGTAAGGAAGGAATTGTTCCCTGTGAGGGTGGGGAGGCCCTGGCACAGGGTGCCCAGAGAAGCTTGGAGCAGCCTGGGATAGTGGAAGGTGTCTCTGGCCATGGCAGGGGCTGGAGCAGGATGAGTTTTTAGATCCCTTCCCACCCAAACCATTCCATGATTTTCCATTTGTCCCACCAACAGCTCTGCTTCCACCCCTCCAGTGTTTTCCACAGTACACGTGCCCTGTGTGTGTGATGTTGTGCTGCCTTAGGAAAATCCAGGTGCTCTGTACCTGGAAACAGCTCAAATTCCTCCCCAGCTAAGCTTGGAGCTGCTTGAGAGCTCTGCTCTTGTGCCAGCTGTGGTGCTCCTGGCTCTCAGCTGCTTGTTCCAGCCTCCTGTAATCCCAAACCCCATCCCATGGTTTATGTACCTGTAATCCCCTCCACGGGAATCCCTGGTGTGTGTCTCGTGAAGCTGGATAATCCCATTAAACTGGAATGAGAGCAGCACTTGGGTCAGCTCTTGCTGTTGCACCTCTCAGAAATCCCAGCCAGCATTTCAGAGATCCCTGCACATCTGCAAGTGGCATTTGTTTATAGCCCACGTTTCTTAGGATGTTCCTACTTGTCCTTCAAGTCTATCACGGCATTTCCAGCTCATCCATAACATTCCTCCTTGTTTAGACACGGCTCAAGGCTTGGGAGATGTGGCCAGCAGCTCCCTCGGGGTGAGGTCAGGGCTGGGAGCAGTTGTGGCTCTGGCAGCACAGGAGACCAGATAAAAGCAGGAACTCCCCATTTGCTGGGGCTGCTCCACCTCTGCTTTAGGGCTTCTCCGTGCCCAGAGGAGGGAATGGAGCTGGGAAGGGGCTGCAGCACCAGGAGAGGCTGAGGGAGCTGGAAAGGGGCTCAGCCTGGAGAAAAGGAGGCTCAGGGGGTCCCTTGTGGCTCTGCACAACTCCTGACAGGAGGGGACAGGCTCTGCTCCCAGGGAACAGGGACAGGAGGAGAGTTGTGCCAGGGGAGGGTCAGGTTGAATATCAGGGAATTTTCTTCATGGAAAGGGTGAAAAGCATTGGCACAGGGCAGTGCTGATATGCCCAGCCCTGGAAGTGTTGAAAACCATGTGGATGTGGCATTGGGGTGACCGTGGGGGTGCTGCTGAGGGCTGGACTCGATGATCTCTGAGGTCTTTTCCAAGCTCAGCGACTTTGATTCCACACTTCTGTCACTGGGACTGTCAGAGCATTCAGTGTAAAACTCCCACCAGAGGAGGGAGTCCATGGCTGCAGCTCCCTGGCAGTCCTGTCAGCCCTCAGATCCTTGTGAGGTAACAGCACTTGGTGGGTTTTGTGCTGCTTAGGAAGAGTTCCCCCAGGATCAGAGCAGGGCCCTGGCCTGGCCACGCTCCTCAGCCCCCAGAATCTGCTCTGGACACCTCCTCCCTGTCCCTGCCTGCTGCTTCCTCCTTTTCTCTTTCCCAGCTGCACTTTGGAAGATCCTGCTTTGCCCCTGGAACTTGCTCTGAGCAGCCACGGGGTTTGTCCCCCCCTCCCAGCACAGCAAACCCTCATTCCTCATTCCTGGAGTACTCTCAGGACACAGATCCTGGAGGGAAATTTTGCACTTGAAAGCAAGTAAGTGAAGCCATGACGTGTCTGTTTAGAATAAAAGGACATGTAGCAGATAATAAATAATCAGGGTTTAATATGACAGAGCTTCTGCTTTAAGTTTAAATAGGAATCGTTGTTTTACAGCTGCATAATAGGAGGAATTTTAAATGAATGCCTTTCCTAAAATTGCACAGATTTAAAAGTTGTGAGGTGAAGAACTAATGAGGAAAAATAAACTAATTTATCAGCAATGCAGTCTGTGATTTCACCTGTAAGCCACGGGAGTAACGCCTTGCTTTGGGGCACTCTCCCAGATTCACCTCCTGGATCATGGGACTGACTGGGCTTAAAAAGAACTTGGTTTGTTTTCCTGGAATTATTTTTACCATGGATCAATCTCCCAGCCCCCACGGTGCAGTTCAGAGGCTGGGGGGATCCAGGGCCAGCACAGGGGTGGGGATGGTGCCTGCAGCCCCCACTGCCCACTCGGGGCACAAAGGGGCCACATCTGCCCTTAAAAACCATCCTGAGTTCTGGCCTGAAGCTTCCCAGCTTGGGAGCTGGGGCAGGAGTGGGGCTGGAGGGATTTCCTGCCCACTCAGGGTCCTGCAGCAGCCAAACTGATCTGCTGGTGGCTTCTGTTCCCAAGCTAGGAGACAGAAATGCCAAAGGAATGCCGGAGTTTAGGGCTGTGATGTTCCTTTCTTTATGTTTACTACGCTGAATGCTAAAAGCTCAATATCTTCCTGGCCTAAGAGTCCGAAGAATTTCTTTGTTGTCTTTAATTTCCAATTAGCTGAGCCTCTCAAGCCTCCCAGCTCTGCCCCTGAGGCTCTGTTATCATCCCACCCTCCGTGCAGAGGAGCTTCTGAAATGGATGGAACTAATAATCGTGGAAGAACTCCGGCTGCATTTCCAGGCTCTGGCTGCAGCAGTGGAGCCTTGATTTCAAATCCTGCAGCGACAAATGGATTATTTCGGTGGCAAATTGGTCCCTGGGGACCAACAATTTGGGGAGCTGAATGCTGGAACTGGGAAGCAGCAGATCAATTCCCAACACTTAGAGCCAAGGTTAATGCCCTGCAAACTGCCCTGAGTGCAGCAGTGAGGAGAACACGGCCCTGCCTGGCCGAGGGGAGCCTGGGAATGTGTCAAAGGAAAATGGGGAGCTCTGGAGCAAGGGAAGTGAGCGAGAGTCCCATGGATTTGCTGGTGAAACCTGGGGGCTGTTTTGGGGCAGTGACAGTGGGATTTGACTAAAAGAAGTGGAACTGGGATCTCCAAGAAGGAGGCTGTGGGACTTGGGACAGCAGTGGCAGTGGCAGTTCCCATACCTGTCACCTCCAGCCCTTCCCAGACATCGTGGACAGCATCCCAAAATTCCTGGTTTCACATAAAGGATCTCCTCAAGGTTGGACACTCTTATTTTCCCCAGTGACAACAGCTTTGAAGTAACCCCATGAAAGAATTCCAGCAGCTGAGGAAGGACCCGTGGAAGGTGTGAACTGAACGGAGTTTGTGGGGGAGGAAGGTTTGGGGTGCTGGGGGGTGATTTTTGGCTGCAGAGTCCCCAGCAGCCTCTGGAGCACAGCCAGCAGAGAAATCCCTCCCCAGGGATCCTGCCCTTGTCCTCAGCACTGGGAAACTTGACAAACTAAACACACTTTTATTCTCTTAGGAGTTCCTTTGCTTGTTCAGTTTCCAAATAACTGTTCTGCAGTTAGAATGGCCTGTTTTCCATCTCTCCTAGCAGTTAGAATACTTGGAAATCGACTTTTCCTTTTGTTTTCTGGTAGCACTGGATGTTTTTCTATGTTATCAGGAGGCGACACTGTGGTGCCCCTTGAATTAAACTGTCAGGTTTTGAGAACAGCTGTAAGGGAAGAACTGAAATCCCATTTTGGGTTCTTTTCTCCTTTGGAAAATGGCTATTTGAAACACCAAGGCTCCATTTGCCTGTTTTCTTTATATCCCCTTCCACCATTTAAAATTTTGTTGTTGCTTGAAGTCTAGTTGGGATTATATAAATCCTAAATAAAGGTGGATCCATGGCCAGAAGCTTGTGGTCTTTTAGGAGGGAGAAAAAAAAAACCTCTGCCTTCCAGCTTCTGCAGAGAGGCAGTCTGGCAGCTCTGCGGGCCTTTGTCCCTCTTGGAGTCACTTAACACCCTCTGGGTGACAGGAGGTTGGTAGCACAATTCCCAGCTGAAAGGGAGAGCAGATAAAAGCCAGCAGTGAGGAATGCGAGCCAAATCCATTCGTTCTGGATCAGACACAAAACCCAGGCTGGCCAGGGCAGAGAGAGGAGTTTTGTGTCTTCTCCAAGGGCCTGATCCAACCTGCTGCAGCAGGCAGGAGGTGCTGCCTTGGGCTCCCAGGGAGGCAGAGCTGGATCACGACGCTTTTCCCTCTTTTAGGGGGACAAAACCAGGTCCGAGGCTTCCATCCCGAGCCCAGGGATCTGGCTGGGGAGCTGCATTCTTCTGGTGTTGAAATAAGATATTTCAAATTTGGGTTTTTTTTTTTTTTTTTTTTTTAAAGGGTTTAAAGTGCATGAGTTTCCTCAGCTGAGGTTGAAACAAAACATTCCAGTGGATTTGCAGGGAAATTTTCGTGCTCGTTTTCCCTCGTGCAAGGGGGATGTTGAAATTTGGGGCATTTTGTTCCACTTCACACTGAAGTGTTAAAATCCTGAACGGAACAGAAACTTCCAGGCTCAGCACAGCTCTTTAACTGCCTGGTTAAGCTGATTAAAGTGAGTTCCCAAGCTTTTGTATTCCCAGTTTCTCTGCTCCCTGGCTAGTAACACCTCTCCTGTCAGGATCTCAAAGCACTTTTAAATCACTGATGGCCTCGGTGTCCAGAAAAGAGGCAAACCCAGCGTTCCCTGGGGCAATCCAGATTCCAGGTGGTGATTCCTTTGCCAGGCACGGAGCAGCCCTGAACCTCTCAGAGCCACGAGCGGATGTGGAGTCACCTCCCGGGTGATATTCCAGAGCCCTTTGACATCACATTTGGAAAGGGGTCCTAGGAAAGTTCTTTGCAGATGGAAATTGCAGTAGGAGTCAGCGGTGTTGTTTGAAAGGTGGAACAGTCACAGGGAAAACTGATTTCCTTGGGGTGTTCCAGTCCAGTCTGTGCCGGTGGGTGCGCTTGGAATCCTTGGAGATGGGGATAAATGAGGAGTTCAGACAGGAATCTCAGCAATGTTGTCTTTTAACCACGATTTCTGGCAGCTGGGTCACTGCAAGTCCAATTTGGTGTAACCTTTGTGCCCTTCCCGGCAGAACCGACGGGGACAGACTGATCCCACATCCGAGGAGGAGGAGGAGAGATCCCTGGCTGTGGGGTGGAGCAGTGGGGGCACGCAGCAGCTCATCCTGCTGAAGGTTTGATGAGGGGCCTGGGAACCTCACTCGACCTCCAGGAAAACGTGGTGGAGTCTCCTGCGGTGAGGGTGGGATCATGGGGGGGTCACAAACAGGACAGGGGTGACACAGACCCCCCGCTCCGGCCCCTCCGTTAGTGAGAGGCAGAAGCAGAGCTGCCTGGCAGGCTGAAAAGATCCTTTTTCCCAGGAAATAAGCTCCTGCTTATTTATTTCCACGAGTAGGCAGATAAATTCCATCAGCAATTCCATCTGCCAGGAAGAAGAGGAGTTGCTGGAAGAGCTCATTGTCCAGTGCTGTGCTTGTAAGGTCACCAGAGCAAGGCGTCCAGCTCATCGCAGGGAGCTCTGCTGGAAGGCCCTGTCCTTCCTCCCTCTTTGCTTCCCTGGAACAGCTGCCTGAGAGGATTCTCCCGGTGCCAAAGAGATGATCTGAGTTCAGGGAAAATCTTAGTTTGTGGGGGAATGGCTGTGAAGGGAGCACGGGCTGTCTCTGGCAGCAGAGGGAGTTAACCTTAACGGGAGCTGGGATTGTGCAGCCTGGGGAAGAGGAGGCTCCAGGGGGACCTGAGGGCTCTGTCCAGTGCCTGAGGGGGTTCTGAGAGAGCTGGAGAGGGACTGGGGACAAGGGCCAGCGTAAGGGGGAATGACTTCCCCAGAGGGCAGGGTTAGATGGGATATTAGGGAGAAATTCCTCCCTGTGAGGGTGGGCAGGCCCTGGCACAGGTGCCCAGAGCAGCTGTGGCTGCCCCTGGATCCCTGGAAGTGTCCAAGGCCAGGCTGGATGGGGCTTGGAGCACCTTTGGCTAGTGGAAGGTGTCCCTGCCCATGGCAGGGGCTCTCCAGAGGGGGTGGGTGAAGTTTTCCCAGTCACAGCTCTCAGCAAACACTGAGCTCAGCCAGGGGTGTTACAGCTCAAACTGCTTCTGCTTTCCTCAGCGAGCTGTGCCCGGACGGGTTTGGAGCAGATCCAAGGCGTATTTGCTAATGGAAGGGGAGACCTGAACTCATTTGGTGGATTTTGCATGGCCAAACAACATTCAGCAGCAGGAGATGGGAGATGGGAGCTGTGGGAGCTCCCTGCCCTGCCCAGGGCTCGGGGACACCAGGAGCTGTTGGTCCAGGACCTGGGGCTGTGTTATTGTCCCTCATCCCAACCAACGGGTTTAACAAACACAGAACGACTCCAGGAGTTCACACGAGGTGATGAGGGATGGAAAAGCAGGAAACAGTGAAGTCCTGAGGAGTTTGCTGTCTGTGGAAGGCTGGGCAGGGTGAGGGGGTGGAAATGGAACCCCCAGGCAGGGAGCTCCTTTCTGAGGCTGAGGCCAGGCAGGGACATCCAGCTCCACAGGGAGCAGGTACCTGGGAACTCTTCAGAGGAGAGCCTGGGGCTCCATCCACTGCTCCCAGGGCTCCGTGCCCCTGGGAATTGCAGCTGCATGTGCCAAGGAGCCAGGGCTCCATGCCCCTGGGAATTGCAGCTGCATGTGCCAAGGAGCCAGGGCTCCATGCCCCTGGGAATTGCAGCTCTGTGTGCCAGGGTTATCAGAGCTCCATGCACAGGAGGATTTGGGTTCTGTGCATGAAGTGTCAGGGCTCCACACACCGAGGGTATCAGTGCTTCGTGTCCTGGGGTACCACACCTTCAGGGGGGGCTGGGGGCTCTGGGATAGCTCCATGTCTGGAGTATCAGACCTCCATGCACCGGGAATTTGGGACTCTGTGCACGGGGACAGCAGAGCTCCGTGTGCCTGGGGGCAGTGCTCCATGCTCCAACATACCAGAGCTCCGAATATCGGGGGCTGGGGCTCCAATGGCCTGGGATACCAGAGCTCCACACCCCGGGGTTCCAGAGCTCCACATACCGGGGGACTTGGGTTCCAATGCCCCAGGATACCGGAGCTCCAAATACCGGGGGTACTGATGTTCAATGCTCCAGGATACCGGAGCTCCACAACCCGGGGTACCAGAGCCCAAATACCAGGGGGACTGATGTTCAATGCCTTGGGGTACCGGAGCTCCAAATACCGGGGGACTTGGGCTCCAATGCCTCAGGATACCAGAGCCTCAGATACCGGGGGGACTGATGTTCAATGCCCCGGGGTACCGGAGCTCCAAGTACCGGGGGGACTGATGCTCAATGCTCCAGGATACCGGAGCTCCAAATACCGGGGTACCAGAGCCCCAAATACCGGGGGGACTGATGTTCAATGCCTTGGGGTACTGGAGCTCCAAATACCGGGGGGACTGATGTTCAATGCCCCGGGGTACCAGAGCTCCAAATACCGGGGGGACTGATGTTCAATGCCTCGGGATACCAGAGCCCCAAATACCGGGGGACTCCAATGCCCCAGGATACCAGAGCCCCAAATACCGGGGGGACTGATGTTCAATGCCTTGGGGTACCGGAGCTCCAAATACCGGGGGGACTGATGCTCAATGCCCCGGGGTACCGGAGCTCCAAGTACCGGGGGGACTGATGCTCAATGCCCCGGCATACCGGAGCTCCACAACCCGGGGTACCAGAGCCCCAAATACCGGGGGGACTGATGTTCAATGCCCCGGGGTACCGGAGCTCCAAGTACCGGGGGGACTGATGCTCAATGCCCCGGCATACCGGAGCTCCACAACCCGGGGTACCAGAGCCCCAAATACCGGGGGGACTGATGTTCAATGCCCCGGGATACCGGAGCTCCACACTCCGGGGTACCGGAGCTCCAAACACCGGGCGCACGGATGCTCCACGCCCCGAGGTACCTGACCCCCACGCCCCAAGGGCGCTGCCGCCCCATGCCCAGGTGCCCTCCCGCTCCGGTGCCGCCCCGGGGCGGGCGGAGCCGCCCCCGCCCCGCCCGGCCCGGCCGTGCCGGAGCTGCGGCGGCTGCGCACGGCGGGGCCGCCATGAGCGACGAGCGGCTGCGGGCGGTGCGCGACCGCGTCCGGCCCTTCCCGGACTTCCCGGAGCCCGGCGTGCTGTTCCGGTGCGGCCGGGACGGGCACCGGCACGGAGATGGGGGCGAGGATGAGGACGGGGACGGGGATGGGATCGGGGAGGGAACCACGGCCGAGACTGGAGCCAGAGCTGGGGTTGGAAGCAGGGATGGGGATGGCGCCAGGGATGGGACCAGGGCTGGAATTTGGGATGGGACCTGGGCTGGAGCCGGGCCGGGGACTCGCTGCTCATCCCTGGCTCCGGCAGCACCAGGCGGGAGCCTCCCCCGGGCTCGGGAGCCTCCCCCGGGCTCGGGAGCCTCCCCCGGGCTCGGGAGCCTCCCCCGGGCTCGGGAGCCTCCCCCGGGCTCGGGAGCCTCCCCCGGGCTCGGGAGCCTCCCCCGGGCTCGGGAGCCTCCCCCGGGCTCGGGAGCCTCCCCCGGGCTCGGGAGCCTCCCCCGGGCTCGGGAGCCTCCCCCGGGCTCGGGAGCCTCCCCCGGGCTCGGGAGCCTCCCCCGGGCTCGGGAGCCTCCCCCGGGCTCGGGAGCCTCCCCCGGGCTCGGGAGCCTCCCCCGGGCTCGGGAGCCTCCCCCGGGCTCGGGAGCCTCCCCCGGGCTCGGGAGCTCAGCGTTCCCAGAGCTGCCCCGCAGGTCCCTCACCCCCTGCCCTCCCTCATTGCAGCGATATCAGCCCCTTGCTGAAGGATCCTGTGGCCTTCAGGACTCTGATTGATCTTCTGGAGGATCATGTGAGGGCGTCTTTCCCTAAAGTCGACTTCATTGTGGGTGAGTGTTGTTGGTTGGACGTCCCCGAGGCCAGGGCAGAGCAGTGTGTCCCGGCTGGGAAGTTTGGGGTGGCCCTTGGGGAACGTTGTAGCCCTTGGACACGAAAATCACCTGAACATTGGCCTCTGTCACGTGGTGACACCAGGACAGCTTCTACCCTTCAGCTCCTTCTGGGATTTCCTGAAATGCATCCCACACTTCAGTGCCAGCTGCATAATTCATTGCTAAAAAGGAGGGGGCACCCAAAGCCTGCTGTGCCCTCAGTGTCCCCACGCTGTCCCCAGGGCAGGCAGACCCTGTCCCAGCTGCTTTTCCTCAGGGAGCCTCTCCAGGCCAGCACAAACGACCTTGGTGGGCAGAACACCTCAGCTCAGCTGGCAGAGTGCTGAGGAAGGCAGTGCTTGGGCTGGGCCACAGCCAAAGGGGCACGCACCAAACCTGGCCCAGGTGTGATAAGTGAAGTCTGCCCAGAGGTGCAGAGCTCCTGCTTGCGTGGCAGGACTGATACCAGGGCCCTGCTGGCTTTATCTCTAAGGAAAAGGGTCAGAGGGGAGGGAAGTGGGCTCTTGGGGCCAGCAGCAGCACATCTGGGTGAGAACAGGAGTGTGGGCTGTGTTTTCTTCACTTTAGAAGAGACTTGAAAAGCAAATTGCTTTTAGAATGGGAGGATAAAACAGAGGGGTTGTGCCAAGACTCTCCCCCAGTGAAATGATTCTGATCTGAGTGATGGGACAAGAGGAAAAGGCCTCAGGTTGCACCTTGGGGGGTTTAGGTTGGATATGAGGGAAAATTAATTCACTGAGAGGCTTAGCAGGTATCAGAACAGGCTGCTCAGGGCAGTAGTGGAGTCACCATTCCAAAAAAAAAGGTGGATGTGGCACTTGGGGACGTGGCTCAGTGCTGCAAATGGTTGGACTTGATGGTCTTGGAGGCCTCTTCCAACGTGACTGAATCCCTGGTTCCTGCTGTGCCCCCCAGGCCTGGACTCCCGTGGGTTCCTCATCGGGACCCCGCTGGCGCAGAGGTTGGGGATCGGCTTCGTGCCCGTGCGGAAAAAGGGGAAACTGCCCGGTGCCACCGAGTCCATCTCCTACAGCCTGGAATACGGCAAGGTGAGGCCAGGGGGCCTCAAACCCGTGGGGAGGGGGTCCCAGGCTGGGTTCTGATGCCGTGGATAATCTGGCACAAGGCCCGGGAGGGGAGCGGCGCCGAGCCACGCTCGCTCCGTCTGTGCCCACGGGTGACGTTTGCTGCTGGGCCGTGATCCTTCTCGGGGGCTGGTGCTCAGACTTGGTGCTAAATGGCTTTCTTTGGCTTGAATTCAGGGGCACGGCCGCGGGGAGTGTCCCCCACTCTGGCAGTACGTGCTGTAAGTCGGAGCCGTCCCGCGTGGCTTCCCCTGCCCCGCAGCCCCACGGCTGCTCCCAGGGCTGAGCCTCGCTCTGTGCTGCTCCCACTAACAGCAGCAGAGCCCCCAAAGCCAGGCCTAAGCCATGAGGATTGTTTGGGCCAACCAAGCTGGCGTGACACATCCAAACAGGTGCCAGTTTGGATCTGGCTCTAGGCAGAGCTCCCCAGTGCGTGACAGGAGATTTTCCTCGCTGGAGAACTGCTCTGGGATAAGATTCCACCATAGCTCACACGATGAGAGTTCAGGATCTTGGCGTGCCACAGGGTTGGCCCAGCAACCCCCTCCCTGCTCTTTCTCTGGCGCTCCCCTGTAGCTGGGATTTGTGGGGTTTTTGGGATTTTAGGTGCTGAGTTTAGGCTGATGTCGCTGAGGACTTGTCTGTGTTCCAGCATGAACCAGCAGCTCCTGAGGGGTTTCTCTCCAAGGCCAGACTAAAACAAAGCTGCTCTTTGCTCCCTGCAGGCTGAGCTGGAAATCCAGAGCGATGCTGTGGAACCAGGACAGAAGGTGGTGGTTGTGGATGACCTGCTGGCAACTGGAGGTGAGGGAAGCACGCGTGCCCCAAGTACACCTGTGTGTAAATCCCATCCAGTGCCACCCCTGCCCTGGGCAGGGACACCTCCCACTAGCCCAGGTTGCTCCAAGCCCTGTCCAGCCTGGCTTTGGACACTCCTGGGCTAGCCACACCTCTCTGGTATCCACAGCCTGGCAGCAGCAGGGGTGGCTGTGGGGCTGGAGCTGCCCCTGGAGTGAGGATGTTTCTGCTCCCCTCCACAGGTACCATGCGTGCTGCCTGCGAGCTGCTGAAGAGGCTGAAGGCTGAAATCCTGGAGTGCCTGGTGATCATAGAGTTAAAAGCCCTGAAAGGGTCGGAAAAGCTCAATTCCATCCCTTTCTACTCCCTGCTGCAGTATGACTGAGGAGGAGCAGGGAGGAGAGAGCACTGGGAACAAATCTGGGGCTTTATTTAGTGACTCTGGATGTCACAAGGGGGTGGGGAAGGGGGCTAAACACAGCATGGCCAGATGCTCTTCAATCCTAAATTTCCCAAGCACTGTGTTGAGTGTAGTGATCCCTTTTTGACGTTCATCCTTTTAGGAAGAAGGAACAGGCTGATTGTCTGATTGACCAAGATGCAGCCTCACTGAATCTGTGGTTTTTAGGAGACCAAAGCGATGACATTGCTGCTGAGGCAGGAGGGCTCTGACAGGGCACCAGCATTCCCTGGGCTGGGCCTGTCAGCCTCCAAGGAACCTGCTAAGAAATTCCCAAAGAAACACAGGGGATGGGCAAAAAGCAATTCTTTCTGTAAGGGACAAATCCTGCTGTATTTGACCTCAGGATGGGCTGGCTGCTCCGTGCTGTCACTCACACCAGAACAAGTTGCTCTTACACCAGGGCTGTGCTTGTTCAGGTGAATGAAGTGCCTGCTGTGTCCTTAGATCAGGAAGGTGCTGGTGTGGGATGAGCTCAGTCAGTGTTTTCCTTCCCTGGAGACCACAGGCACCTTTTGTTCAGCAGGAATTCCCCATCTCCTGCACCACATCCCACTCCCCTGCTGCTGCTTCCCCTCTGCTGGGCTGTTCTGGGCCATCAGGCTGCTGCCAGCTCAGAGCCTGCCCTTGGTGCCAGCTGAGGCCACAGGAGAGGTGCTGCAGTGGTCTCAGGTGTGTGAGGGGTGGGGTTGGAGATGCTTCCTCCAGCACGGTTCAGTTTGGTCACAGCTAAAATCCCTGTGTGCCAAAACTTCCACAAGCCTGAAAACACCAGGGACTGTGTCCCTGGCCCAGCAGGGACTGGACTCACAGGTGAAATAAATATTGATGTATTTTTGTATTTCCTAAGCTGTCTCAGAGCTGTTCTTGCAGTGGCTGAAGCCGTGAATGACCCTTGGGAGTGTCTCCCTGCAGCCCCAGGTGGTTGGTGGGGCAAGGCTGTGGTGTGAGCTCTCCCTTATCCCCCAAATGCTTGGAGTTGTTTCCCAGGGAGCATTCAGGTGCCTTTTATTTACTTTGCACCAACCTCTGGCTGGAGAGGCTCGGTCAGCTCAGCTCCCCTTCCCCACCCAGCCCTTCCACTTGGAAGGACCATTCCAGCTTATTTCCATCCCCATTTCCTGGAAAGCCCCTTCAGTGCTGCTCACTTCACACCGAGGAACACAATTCCCTGGGGACCTGCCTGCCCCAGGGCCCTCGGGGAGCCAGGGCAGGCAGCACCTCCCGGGCTTGGCACCAGGAGAGGGTCCCTGCTGCGGGGGAGAAGGAAAAAATCAATTCCACCCCAAAGAGCCGTGGAAAGCAGCTGCGTGCCGGGGAAGCGGCGTCAGCCCTGCCAGTGCCAGCAGGTGACATCAGGGAACGTGGGGACGCTGCCTTGGCCCTGGCTGGGCTGCCAGCAGCCCCTGATGTCATTTGCTTGGAGAGACCAGTCTGGGCAGGAGCAGCTTCCAGGTGGGAGAAGGGTTTTATCCCGAGGAGCAGAACGGGAGCTCTGCTGGGACGTGAGTGTGGCTGCCAGGCTGCTGATTCCAGCTCCTTTCCAGTCCTGCTCCTCGACTCCAGCTGCTGCAATCCAGCTCCTTCCCACCACGGTGAAGTCCCTGAGCATGGCTGAGAGCCCAACCTGCCCCAGGAGCTCCCAGCCTCACCCAGGAGTCCCCCCAGCCTCACCCCCAGCCCCTGGGTTGGATTTAATCCCTTCTCCTCCTCCCTGGAAACTGGGCAGGCTCCTGCCAGCAGAGCTGGCCAGCTGGGCTGCACAGGCAAGCACGGGCCTGGAGGAGGAGGAGGAGGAGGAAGAGGAGGAGGAAGGCCTCTTGCTCCCTCAGGAAGTGCTGTGGGATCTCAGATGCTGCCAGACTCCAGCCCAGCACTTAAGGTGGGGAATCTGCCCAGGAGCAGCATGGGATGAAAGGATGAGAGGGAGTCCCCGTTGCCTGCAGCTCCCCCGGCTCCAGCCAGCCCAGCCCGGTGTGTGTGACATGGCCCTGGGCAGCTCCCACCCCTCCCCTGAGCCCACACTGCCCTGACCTGGGCACGGTGCCAGCCCAGCACCTCCGCAGCCATCCTCACCCTCTTTGTCCCTCTTCCCAAGCCACTTCAGCCAAGTGGCCTGGGATTTCCCCTGGGAGAAAAAAAAAAAAACCCTGGAGCCCTCAGCCCTGCCTGCCCCAGTCCCTGCAGCAGCTGCTCCCCCAGCCCCATTTACAAAAGCTGCATTCAGCTCCCTGCAAACCCACGCTCACTTTTTCCAGTGAGTCTTTCTCCAGGAGCTGGACGAGGACCCAGCCCTTCCCGGCGCCAATTGCCATGGAGAACCACGAGACAGGCAGCGAGGAGGAAGAGCACTGGGTTAACGCAAGTCAACTATATTTAAAACATTTAATACAAATGTGTTTTGACAAGTCCTGTAGTTGTTTCCAGCGAGGACTGGAAGATGCGTTTTCCCTCCCTTAAAAACAGAACGAGGCCCGAAGCTCCAGAAACATCCATTTGTGACTTTTTCTCTCACTCCTTCCTGCCTGTCACCCTCTCAGCCCGCCCTGTTCTGCCTTCACCCCACCAGGACCCAGTAAATGGAAGGAAACTCTGAAATTGGACCTTCAGGACACCCCTCATTGCACTGAACCTTCATGAGAACCAGGAAAGGGAGAAGAAAAGGTTCCTCAGGTTAGGGTCACTTTCATCATCAACCCCAGGACACAGGATTGCTCAAGGACATGGGGACCTACAATCCTCACAGCTCCCACCGCAGGAATTAGTTAAATTAAGGCATTTTACCCTTCCTCAGCCACCCGAGGACGAGCCTCCCTCCAGCCCACCCCAGAACCCAGAGAGCTGTCGGGATTTGCTACACTTGGAGGAGATTGCACAGAAAAAAAACCCCAACCCTGGAGGGGCTCAGAGCGCTCCGGCCTCCTTGGCCGCCTTGTTGAGCCTCTCGGTGACGAGGCCCAGGTCCTTCTCTTTGTCCAGCTTGACGTAGGTGTCCGTCCTGAGGGCGTGGACGCCCACCCAGTCGGGCAGCAGCTCCGCGAAGAGCCGCACGTGTTTCTCCATCTCACCTGCGGCCGGGAGCAGCGGGCTCAGAGCTCGGGAGCACCAGGGTCAGAGCTTGGGAGCACCCCGGGGTCAGAGCTCGGGAGCACCAGGGTCAGAGCTTGGGAGCACCCCGGGGTCAGAGCTCGGGAACACCCCGGGGTTGGGAGCACCCCGGGCTCAGAGCTCAGGAGCACCAGGGTCAGAACTTGGGAGCACCCCGGGCTTGGGAGCACCCTGGGCTCGGAGCTCAGGAGCACCCGGGGTCAGAGTTCGGGAGCACAGGGATCAGAGCTGGGGAGCACCCCGGGCTTGGGAGCACCCTGGGGTCGGAGAGCTCAGGAGCACCCCAGGCTCGGGAGCACCCCCGGGCTCAAAGCTTGGGAGCAGTGGGGTCAGAGCCCAGGAGCACCCCGGGGGTCGGGAGCACCCTGGGATCAGAGCTCGGGAGCACCCTGGGGTCAGAGAGCTCAGGAGCATCCGGGGGTCAGAGCTCGGGAGCACCCCGGGGTCGGAGCTCAGGAGCACCCCAGGGTTGGAGCTCGGCTGCCCGCAGCCCCCTCCTCCCACAGATCCCCTTCCCCCAGCAAGTCCTACCGGGTGCCACCAGCTCGGGGCAGCTGTCGGCCAGGCGGGCACAGAGCAGCTCCATGCTGAGCGCCGGCTTCCTCTCGGCCACGAAGACGCTGCGCAGGACGCGCGCCATGGCCGGCAGCCGCGCCAGCCGCGCCGCCCGCTCCTCCTGCCGCGCGTCCCGCGTCAGCAGCGCCGCCAGCCGCGCCGCCTCCTTCGCCCGCACCTGCGGGACACCGCAGGTGAGCACGTCCCCGAGGGGATGGGCTGGGCGTGGGGATGGGGAGAGCCCCCCAGCCCCGTGTTTGGGCCAGGCCGGGGTGACTCACCCGCTCCAGCAGCCCCTGGGACACCCCTTTGAGCGCGCTGGAGGTGCTGGCAGGGGCCGGGGCTTTGGAAAGCGCCGGTTCCCCCGCGCTGGCTTCGGCCGTTCTGAGGGCCAGGTTGGCAAGAGCTTTTTCCATCTGCTCATGTGGAAGAGGGAGGAGGAGTTGGGTTACAGTTCAAGCTGGAGGAAGGAGAAGTTTCCCCTCTGCCGCCCCCGCCGTCACCCGGCAGCCCAAGTGATCCTGATCCATCCTGCCTGCACAGGGGAGTTTGAGGTGCTTCATGGAATCGTGGAAGGGATGTGGAAGCTCTTCTTATTTGCAGCCCCCTGCCATGGGCAGGGACACCTTCCACTAGCCCAGGTTGCTCCAAGCCCCATCCAACCTGGCCTCGGACAATTCCAGGGATGGCACAGCCACAGCTGCTCTGGGCACCCTGTGCCAGGGCCTGCCCACCCTCACAGCCAGGAATTCCTTCCCACTATCCCATCTAACCCTGCCCTCTGGCAACGGGAAGCCACCCACACCTTCCCAGAGGTGGCACAGACGGAGCCAGCCCCTGGCCCTGCCTCACCTTGGGGCTCAGCATCCCCCGGGCCGTGCTCAGCACCTCCTGGGCCGTGCTCAGCCTGTCCTCGTGCGGCGGCCGCGGCAGCTCCGCGGGGCTGATGTCCGGCACCTCATCCACGTTGAAGCGGGGATGCCACCGGGTCAGCTTCTCCTCTGGCACCACCATGGGAGGGCTGAGGGCAGCCAGGAATGCCTGGAGAGGGGCGAGAGCTGTGTCACGGCAGCAGGAACGGAGAGGCAGCCGCTGCCCTGCGCTCCCAGCACGGCTTGGTGACACGGGGAGCGAATTCAGAGCCCACCTCCGAGAGGAACCTCCGTGTCCTTCAGCCTGGATGGCCCCAGTGACAACCCCGGGGCAGGGGGTGCCAGGTGGCCCTCACCTTGTGGTGCTCCCTGACGATGTTCACCAGGTTGCGGTGGAATTCCCGCCGGCGCTCCAGCAGCCGCGACGCCGACAGGTGCGGGCGCCCATCCACCTTCTCCTCTGCCAGGAGGGACACGAGTGTCACCCACAGCACCCCAGCGGGGCACAAACCACGGCGGCCTCGGGAAGGACAGGATCAGAGCCCTGCCACGGAGCTGAGTCGCTGCCTGGACACTTGTCCCTCCTGTCCCACATCGTTTCCCACTTCCAACACGTTCAGAGGCTCCATTTAACGGACCAAGCAGAGAGCATCCCTATGGATTCAGGGACCAGCCAGCACTGAGCGTACCCCAGCTCTTGGGCACCCCAAAACCATCCGTACCTTCCCCCAGGACTGGCTCCAGCGTGAGCTGATACTCAGACTTCTTTCCACCGCTGCTGAAGGTGGGGACGTTCTTCTCCTGGCGCAGCCGGTACGAGCTGGGATACACGGCCTTGATCTGCCCCAAGTGCTGCTCTTCAAACTGCCTGTGACAGCACCACAGAGGTTGGGGACCCCCAGAGCTTCAGCTGGGACCCCAAAACGGGCCGCTGGCACCCCAAAACGGGCCAACTCACCTGCGCATCATGTCCTGCACGCCCTGCTTGACCTTGGCGAAGGTGACGGTCTCGGCGCGGTTGAAGAGCATCCCGGTGATGGTGTCCACGCTGCGGAACATCTCTGCCAGCACCCTGAACTTGTAGGGCAGCGTCAGCCCCGGGGGCAGGTCCTGGGCCAGGGTGTGGAAGCGCTGGTAGGCCGGGGGCTTCTGGCTGCGGGGAAGGACAGGACGGGGTCAGGGTCCTGCTGCTGCCACGGTGCCCAGCTCTCACCCCCATCCCAAACCCCTTCTCTGAGGAGCTCTCGGGGTGGCGTCACAACGCTCAGAGCCCCCACAGCCCCCAGACCCTCACAAAACCACCTGGGGGCTGCGGCAGCGCCCTCAAATCCCTCCTGCAGCTGCTCCTCACCCGGTCTGTCCCTCAGGAGCGGCCGCCCCGCTGTCCCCGGCCCCGCTGGCCGCTCTCCTCTGCCGGGCGCGCAGCTCCAGCTGCCGCACGCGCTCCAGGCGGCTCCGCAGGTCACTGCTGGTCCCGCTGGGGACAGAGGGCACCTGGCCCAGCACCTTCATCCTCTGCAGGCGGCCCTGCAGCTCGGCCACGTCCTCCTGGGCAGGGAGGGGACGCAGGGTCAGAGCGGGACGCGCGGCACCAAATCCACCCGCGCCGGGAGCAGCCCGTACCCGCTGCAGGCGCCGGGCCGGCCCCGGGGCTGCTGCGCTGGGCTCTGTCCCCGCGTCCTGCCCACGGCCCGGGGAGCCGCTGGTGCTGGCCGGGGGGGACACGGCCAGGTCCTGGGAGAGGGGCGTTGGGGGTCGAGGAGTGGCCAGAGGCGAGGAGCTGGCGGCCTGCAAGAGAGAGAGGAGAGTTAGGGACTGTCCGGGGAACCCACCCGCCCGGATCCCCTCCCCTGTGCCCCCCAAAGTCTTGCACTGGGAAAGGGGAGCCACAGAGGGGTCTGCAATAGGGGCAGGGGGGCAAGCCCGGGGGGCAGAGGGGCTGAAGGGGGCGAGTTTTGGGGCTCGTGCACTCGGGGCCGGGTTAAGTCCGGGTGAGGGGGGCATTGTGAATCAGGAGAAGGGGAGGCAAGTTCGGGGGGTCCTGCACGGGGAAAAGGGGTGGGACACTCGCGGGGCTGTTGTTTGATGGTTCCACACGCACCCATTCACTCCCCCACGCCTTTATCCTCCCCTATCCAAGAGGAAGCGGCGCATCCCCGACCCCACCACCTCCCTACCGCTCCCGGAGACCCCGGCTCCGCATCCCGGGGCAGCTCCAGCCTCTTCCGCGCCGATTTCCCGCTCGGTTCTCCGAGCCGGGCCCCGACCGGCGACTCCGCTTCCATCTCGCGGCGGCTCCGCTTCCTGCCCGCCATGCCCCGCAGGGCCGGGCAGCCCCCGCGGGCCGGGGTGCGCGGCGAGCCGGGCAGCGGCAGCGAGCGGGCGCTGAGCCCCGCCGGGACACCATCCTCCTCCTCCCGGTGCACCGGGGGACCGGCGAGGGCCGCCTTGAGCAGGCGGCCGCCGCCGCGCTTGGCCGGGGCTCCGGTGGTCGCTTTTGTCTGGCCGAAGAAGTCGGTGAGGCGGAGCTGGGCCATGGCTGCGGTCCCGATCCCGGTCCCGGTCCCGATCCCGGTCCCGATCCCGATCCCGCTCCCGGGAACACGTGAGGCCGGTCCCGCGCGCTTCTCTCTTGGCGGGAGCCCGCGCGCCGAGGCCCCGCCCACCGGGGCGGGAAGCGGTCACGTGAGACGGGTTTGGCGCCACTCGGCTCTTAAAGGGGCCGCACCCCCTCGGAGCGCTGCTGCACGTGGGGAGCCGGGGCGGGGGATGTTCGGGACAGCTCCGGGGGACGGGGGGGCTCCGGCCCTGCCGGGTCAGGGAGCAGCTGATGCGCCGTGGGCAGGGATGGAGGTTGCCCACTCCGGCTGGGGCTAGTGGGGAAAAGCCGGGAATTTCCATCTGGAATGGTGCTGGTGGTCGCCCGCACGTGGGGCCGAGCCCTAGCTGGCTTCCACCGGGAGCTCCATGGTGGCAGGGAGACCTTCAGGGTGCAGCCATGGGAACGAGGGGCTGCGGGAGCTCCTGCAGCATCCCCCCGCCCGCCATTCCCTGCCCCACGCCTGTCCCTGTGCTGTTGGCAGTGCCCGGAGCTGGGAGAAGCCTCTGGCCCATCACTGCCAGAGCGGGCACTCAGACCGTGCCCGCAGCACTTTACGGAGCCTCACGGGTCTCCCCCATCCCTCGTAAAACCTGAGCGAGGCTGGCAAAGTGCAGCAGGGCTGGATTCAGCCGGGCAGGGCAGGGCTCTGGGGTGCCATTCCCGGTGCCCATTTGCTTCCACCGCCTCCATTCCCCGCCTGCCTGCGGGTGCTCGGGGCTGGGTTGCAGCGAGAGGCTGGTGCGGGTGCCTGCACCACCCTTTCCTGGATCCCTGCTGGCCTGGGGTGCACTGGGGTGTTGGCAGGGGTAATTCCCATACCCAGGTCTCGTGGATGTTGGTGTTAACGCTGAACTTCACGTCTTTTGTGACCACGAGGGTTTCATTTACACGAGCAGCTCCCTCCGGATCCCGGTGATGAGGGTGGGTGCGGCTGAGTCCCCGTGATAAGGATGCTCCCACGAGGGGCTGTGCCCACTGAACCCATGGATACACACATTTGGGAGCCATCAGGCCCACCCTGGTTTGGGGGTTATGGTGTGGGCAGGCGTGCCTGGATGGTTCGGGGTGGGGAGAAGAGGCCCTGGAATTCTGGAGGGAGCCCAGAGGAGAGTGGGGAGCAGTCTGGCAGTGTGCCAGCTGGATGCCAGTTTATTAACCGTGCTGGGAAAACAAGCGCAGGGAAGCCAAGGAATGTGGAGAATTCCATGGGCCAGTGGTTCCTGTTGGAGGCTGGTGGTTACCAGCACTGCCAGGTGTCACCGGCCACGCTGCCCGTGCCACCGGCTGTGCCCGCTGGGATCCACCGGGATTCGGGACTGAGACAGCCCAGCTCCAGATGTGACCCCAGGTCCCCACACCTGGGCTCCCACTTCCATGGGGGTGTGGGTCTGCATCTGGCTCTGCAGTGGGCACCGAGCTCGGGGAACGTGGGACTGTGGGTCCAGCTCCAGGGATCATGGACCCAGCTCCAGGAACACAGAATGGTTCCCTAGGGCCAGGGATCATGGACACAGCTCCAGGAACACAGAATGGTTCCCCAGTGCCAGGGACACAGCACCCAGCTCCAGGAACACGGGATGATTCCCCAGTGCCAGGGATCATGGACCCAGCTCCAGGAACACGTGATGATTCCCCAGTGCCAGGGACACAGCACCCAGCTCCAGGGCTGCACATCAGCTCCCAGGGGAGCCCTGCCGAGCTCCCCACTCCATGCAGCCCTGGTATCAACAACAAACATTCAACAAAAACTAGCTCTGACTTCTTCATTTCATTTTCGGACGAAATAAACACGAAGCACATCTGCTTATCTTTCTTTCCCTTTTTCCTTCTTTTGAGTCGATACTTTTTTTTTTTTTTTTTTTTTTTTTTTTGTCCCCTGACCGCAAAAAAAGCGGAACCCGGAGGGCTGCGGGGCCCGTGCTGAGCCCGGACAACTCGTGTCAGCGGCGGCGGCGGGCGCGGTGCCGGCGGGCGGCGCTGGGGCCGCGCCGGCCCCGCGGGTGGGGGGCGGGCGGTGCCGCTTTATAAAGCGGCGGGCGCGGGGCGGGGGCAGCGCCTCGGAGCGCCGCGGCACCGGGCAGCGGCGTCGGCACCGGGGCCTGCCCAGCCCAGCCCCGGCGGGGCGGAACGGCTCGGAGCGGCTCGGGCCGGGCCCCCGCCGCGGCGGCCGGGCGGGATGAACCGGCGGGGGCTCTGCGCGGGGCTCTACTGGCTGCTGCTGCCGCTCGCCCTGCTCGCCGGTGAGTGCGGGGATCACCCAAAGGTGACCCGGGTGCGACCCCCGCCCGTGGGGAGGGTGGCTCGGGGGACGCCCCGGGGCTGTCCCGGCGGCTGTCGCCGCTCGCCGGTGGCTGCGCGGCGCGGAGGCTCCCGCGGCACGTGGGGCGAGGGGCGCGGGAAGCGCCGGGAAGCCAGGGGCGAGCGGATCAGCGCGCAGGAACCGCGGCTGGGATCCCGGGGCGGGGGGATCGGTGCCGGGACGGGCGGTGGTTCCGCCCGAGATCCCGCCGGCTCCACCCGTGACCGAGCCCACTCGCGGGGAACGCTGCGACTTTCTCCGGGGCGGGACGGTTGTGTGCGTGTCCCCCCCCCTATCCCCCGACAGCCGGGGGCTGTCCGGGGTGCAGGTGACCCACTTGGGTCACAGCCGTGTCGCCGTGCTGCGTTTGCGAGCGGAGGTTGCTCGGGCCGGGGTGGGCGATGCCCGGGGGGCAGCTGGCACCCGTCCTGTCCCCATGCCCGGGTGGATCCCGGCAAGCAGAGTGCCCACCCCAGCCCCCGTGGCTCTGCGGTCCCCAGGCTGCCACCGGCCCGTTCCCCAGCACTGTCGGCCTTTGATGGCAGATGTGCCACCCACCGAGGCAACCGGCTGGCCACCGGCCTGGAAAATCCCCGTGTCCCGGGACGCGCAGGACAAGAATCGGCTCTTTGAAGCCCGCCTGCTCCGGAGCCGCTCCGGGGACGCTGCGTTTGCGTAGACGCAAAGGAAAAAGCTCTTTATAGCGAGGATTGTTCAAGGGGCTCCTTGTGCCGGGCACGGGCTGCGGCTGGCACCGACACCGGGCTCGCACCACCCGCGCTGGGGGCCTGAGCCCCGGGGAGCTCTGGCATGGCTTTTGGGGGTGGCCCTGGAAAGGACTTTTGGGATACTGTCACCTGCAGAGAGGGGGACACGCTCCCGGCCGAGGGAGGCTCGCCCAGCCGAGCAGCCCCGTTCCCGGCTGTGTTTTGGGGAGCGGGGTTGGGTTTCGGGGCGCTGGCACCGGGCAAAGCCTCGCTGGCGGAGGAAGTCGGCGACTCTTGAAAAAGCTGCTTTTCCTTTGGTTTGCTGGGGCAGTGACTCAGAGCATCGCGCAGGATGTCAGGAGGTTAATTATAACCCAGCCCAGAGCGGGGCTGGGAGAGGGGGCTGCGCCGCCCGCACCGGGGGGCAGCGGCCGGGCCGGGGCGCGGGAGCTGCCGGGTGCGTCCCATGGGTGCCTGGGGCGACACGTGGCCTCCGGGCCAGCCTCCCGCGGGGCCCTCCTGCTCCCAATAACGCTGATTCGGCCCCACATCGTGACGGCCGTGCTTGGCTCTGCCCCCTGCTCCGGCACGGGATATGCTGGGGACCGCCGGTCCCCCGCGGATGGGGACACTGGTGGCCTTGCTGTCCCCCCCCCCCCCCCGCGCTGAGCTTGTAGGTGGCTTGTTTAAATTTGGGGCCCCGCTTGGGCGGGGACTCCGTCCTGCTCCAGTTGATTGGCGAGAGGGGGTGACTCAGCAGCGCCCAGGGGTCTCGCAGGAGCAGCACCCGGGGGAAACTGAGGCACGGTGGGGGGGGGTGTGTGTGGCTCGTCCCACTGCACCTGGGTGGGAGGATTTGCCCCGCAGCACGACCCGCCTGCGGCCTTTCCTTCCCGGCCGGTTTGGCTCTCCCCAGACGTCCGGAGGATGTTTGCTCGCGGCTCCCGGCCAGCTCGGGGCGAGTGGAGGCGCAGGGCTCGGGCCCCGTGCCTCGGGGCAGCCCCCGCTTCCCACGGCAGCCCCCCCCGGCTGGCACGGCACTGGGGGGGGGGGTCCCAGGCGTGCCCTGGGCTGTGTCCCCACCTCGGCTCCATCCTTCCTGCTGGGATTCTGGGGTGCTGGAGCCGCTGTGGGGGGGCACAGCACATCCCCCACGAGAGGGGACCGGGCACCCCCAGTGCCAGTCGTGGCCACGCTGATCCGTGGCTCTGTTGGCAGAGGTGATGGGGGAAGGTGGCACCCCCTCTCTGGGGCTGCAGTGCCCCCCGAACCCCCTGGTGTGGGGACACAGCCCCCCCAGCCCAGCCAGGGTGCTGGGGGGGGTCCCTGGGGGTCCCAGGTGCCACAGGGCTGGAGCCCAGCTGGGTGCCAGCGTGGGCTGCAGCAGCTGCCTCCTGTGGTCAGGTGCTTTTTATAAAACCCAGGGAAATAAAATAGAGGAGGAGAAAAAAAAAAAAAAACTATTAAAAAAAGAAAAAAAAAAAAGAAAAAGCAAAGACACTGCTGTCTCCAAGAGCAATAACTGCTGCTTCCTCCCGGGCACAGGGGGAGGGGAGGGGATGGGGTGGCAGGACAAGATGGGATGGAGATGCAGGCCCCGGGTGCCAGGACTGAGCCCCCACAGCCCCAGTGAGGTGGGGGACACCATGGGGGGCTCCCCAGGGGTGCAGCGGGTCCCCTTTGGGTGAGGACAGCAGGGTTTGGGCACCGCTTGGCACTGCCACATGGCAGCCACGGTCATGGCCCCACTGGGAATGTTGGTGGCTCTGGGAACGTGTGTCCTCATGTGTCCCAGTGCTGAGCCTGCAGCTCCGGGAGCCCTGTGGCACGGGCTGTGCCCTCCTGGCGTGTGCCAGGGAAGGGGGTGTCCCTGACACTTGTCCCCCTGAGCTGTTGCGCTCCCCGTCCCATGGCACGTTCCCTGTCCCGTGGCACGAGCTCCTGGCTGATGCTGGGATTTGCCGGGCTGGCAGCCGTGGCACCCGCTGGCACCCGGCCCAGAGCCCTCCTGGGGCATCTCCTGCAGCATTCCCTGGAGCAGGGTCGGGAGCTGGCGGGATCAACTTTCCACAAAAACAGGATATGGTGGGTGAGCCGGTGGGGCTGTTCTTTCCTGGAAAGAGGGGCTGAGGCTGGCGCTGGGAATGTGCCGGTGGCCAGCTCCGCTTGCCCAAGGGCTTCTTGCTTTGGGGCTGATGGGATTTTGGGATAGGAAGAGCCACACTGACGGGATTTTGGGATGAGGCCTCTGGGTTCCTCACCTTGCCTCTGGTTTGCAGCCAGCGGGTGCAAAGTCGAGTCCTGGGAGCAAAGTGACTCCTTGGTGACCCTGTCAGGGTGCCCGGGGTCGCCAGCTGGGGCTGGTGACCTTGGCCCCAACTTGGCAGAGCTGCCTGGCCCCGGCAGCAGGTAACGGGCCCTTGTGAGGCAGCAGGGCAGGGAATTAAAGAGCTCTGCTAATTAATCCTGAGTGCTGCAGGTCCCCGCAGAGCAGCGGCTGCGCCGGTGCCGAGCACCGTGTGGATGCAGAGCGATGGTGGAGCAGGGCTGCTGTGTGGGGCTCCCCCAACTCCGGGGGTCTGGGGAGCCCCCTCTCCCCGTGCAGCTGGGATGGATCCCTGCTGGAAGCTGGCTGGGTGTGCAGCGGTGCCTGGTGTGCAGGGAGGGGGCTGTGCCAGACCCCAACCCTCTTCCCAGGAGCCCAGTGCCACGGGGAAGGCGCTGGTGCCCGCTCCTCCTGGCTGCCCCCACTTTGCCAGGGGTGCCCAGTGACCCCAATCCCCTCCCACGGGGAAATTCAATTAAGGCTGGCGTGGAGGAACCCCGGCACATCCCGCCCAGCTCCCCAGTGCTGTAATTTATCCTCCTCCAGGCTCATTAATGTCGTTAATATTTCACGTGCTACCGGTGCCGGCCGCGGTGGCGGTGAGCTCCCGGCAGCGTGGGAGCTCCTCGGGCTGCTCCGGGGTCACGGGGCTGGGCAGGCAGGAATTGGGGTGCCAGTCCAGGATACCTGGCTCAGGGGACAAGGTGAGTGCTCAGACAGCCGGGGTGTCGTGGGCGAGGGCACTGCTTGCGTGGGGAGGGGGCTGTGGGTGCTGCACCCACCCCCCAGCCGGCTGCTGGAGGGCGGGTTTGCTCTCCCCACACGCCAAACTGGTTTTTCTCCCTGTGCCTGCACTTTCCCCGCTGTCAGCACTGCGGGGAACCGGTTCCCTCCCTCCGACTGTGCAGGACGGAGCACCCACGCAGCCGGGCACGGCACGCCCCGCTGCAGCCGGGGGGGTGCCAGGCCGGGCTCCGAGGGTGCCCCCAAACCAGGCTGCCACCTGTCACCACCTCCTTTCCCTCCTTTTCCACCCTGGTTGAAGCCTTCGAGCACTTCTGGGAGGTTTCCTGGTGACGCCCGAGGGGTGCAGGGTGAGCCGCCAGCCAGAGGGTCCCGGGGGGTGCTGGTGGCACCAAATCATGGGGTCAGCAGGCGGGCAACCCCCCAGCGCCCAGCAATAATCCGTGTTCTCATTGGAACTCCCAGCCGTGCCACCACGTGCCCTCGATGCCACCAGCGCCCGGGACGTGGCCGTGGCTGGGCCGGGGGGCTCCCGGTGGGGCTGGGTGGGCGCTGGCACGGCGGTGCCAGGGGCCAAGGGGCCCTGCCTGGCTCCCACGGAAGCCGGAGCAGCGTCTCGCCCCCGTGCCGGGAAGGCTCCTCTCGGCTGGAATATTTGCTCCATGAGATCATGGTTTGCCGAAACAGCCAGGAGCCCTCGGCAGCGGCTGCGGGAGGTGACGCCGCCCGGGGTCACCGCGGGGAGGTGGCTGCTGGTGACGGTCCTGGTGCCCCCCAGCCCTGCTCGGGGCCAGGCTGTGCTTCGCAGCCTTGGGGACACGTGGGGACCCCGCTGCGGGGCCGCGGCTGGGTTTAGCCCCAGCCTGGGACGTGTCCCGGGGCGTTCCTGGGCGCTCCCTCCGAAGGTGTCCCGCCGTCCCCGGCGTTGTGCCGTGTCCCCCCCCCCCCGGGTGCGCCGTCCCTCTCCCCAGGATGTGTTGTCCCATTGAAACCTCGTAAACACAGGAAGGGCTGTGCCGGGCTGCAGAGCTGAGCGTGTCCCTGGCGCCCGGCCGGGCCCCCCTCACCCCCTCCAGTCCCGCGGGGTCAAGGCTGAGCCCCCCCCGTGTCACCCCCTTCCCACGTGGGGTGCCAAGGGGAGCAGCTCCCTGCCCTGGCACCCCTTGGCACCCCAGGGTCACCAACGCCGGTTCCTTGTGGCTGTCCCCTCCCTGGGCTGTCCCAGAGGGACCCCCCGTTGCTGGTGGGATGTGTCCCTGTGGTCTGCAGCAGAGGGGATGGGGGATGTCCCCGGCAGTGCCTGGGGCAGGGCACAGTGACAAAGCGCGTGGCCCTGTCCCCAGGCGGGCGCTGATCCCGCGGGTGTCCCGGTGGTGCTGCCCATCCCCATCGGGGCTGCCCCGTGGGTGCTCCCAGCCCCTGCCGGTGCATGTGCTGCTGTCCGTCACTGTCACCGTGGTGACAGGAACGCTGAGTCCCCAGCCGGGGTGACAGGTGCCCCGCCACGTCCCTGTCCCCATGCCTGTCCCCATGCCTGTCCCCGCAGGGCGCTGGCTCGGCCCGGCTCCTCCGGTAGTTTCGTGCCTCCAAACAAGCTGTAATTTAGGTCTAAAAATAAGTGAGGGGGAAGGTGCAGAGCTGGTGGCACACCCAGAGCAGGGCTGGGGGCGGGTGCTGTGCCAGCCCTGGGGGGGGGTCACGGGTGGGGGTCCCAGCCTGGCCATGGGGTCCCTGCAATGCTCAGCCTGGTTTGGTGGGGATGATGTGGAAACGCAGCAGATTTTTCTCATGGCTCTTCTTCCCCTGTCACCCCATGTGTCTGGGACCTCTGGTGTCCCCTCTTGTCACCCACGTGGCTCCCCAGGAGTGGCGCAGCCTGACGTCCTGCCCGTGTCCCTCTTTCCGATGGCACTTTTTTTGGGGCTTGACCCCCTTGTCTTCCCTGGCATCACCCAGGACCCCAGCACCGCCTGGCATTTCGGGGTGCCCCTCTTTTGGGCATCCCCGTGGTGGGGGGGGGGGGGGTGCAGCTGTGAGCCCTCCCTGTGCCACATCCCTGTCACTAACCCTTGTCCCTCTGTCCCCAGCCTGCCTTTTCCGCTACAACGTCCTGTCCCTGGTGTACCTGCTCTTCCTGCTGCTCCTGCCCTGGTTCCCGGGGCCCTCCCCACGCTTCACCACAGGTAAGGGGCTCCCCTGGGGGTGCAGGGCTGGGATGGGGTGGGGTGGGCAGCAGGGCAGCTGCCACCCCCCCCTGCCACGGGCACCTTCGCTGCGGTTTCGCCCCGGCTGGGCAGCGTGGCTCCGTGTGGAGCCTCTCTCTGTTAATTATAGCCCAGCGGGGCTATTAATAGCCCTCGTGCTCCAGAGCGGCCGGTTTGGAGCCTTTATTAACCAAAAACCTCAGGGCTGGGCTGTGCGGGGCACACCACGAGCAGCCCCTCCGCCCTGCCCGGGGCTGCTGGGGCGTCGTGGTGGCCTCAGGGGTCACCCACAGCGGGGCAGGTGCCCGTAGCCCCCCTGTGCCCGGCTCTGACCCCACCCCCAGCGCCTGGCACGGCCACAGCTAAAAGCTTTACCCTCTGAATATTTCATGGGCTCGCACGGCCCCGGATCCCGGCACTGCCGAGAGCCTTTGCCTGGATTTACAGGAAAAAACAAGGGGAGGGAAAGCTGTTGGCCCGGGGCCGCCCCCAGGCCAGCTCGCAGCTGTGGTGGGCTCGCTGCCCACCCCACCCCCTGGCCAGGAAAACGGGCACAGGGCCCGGAGAGCCGGGTGGGATGGGGGCACGGCTGCAGCTGGTGGAAGGGCTGACGGGGTTTGGAGTGAGGGGGACCCCTGGAGCCCTCCCACGGGACGTTCCAGCAGGGATGGGGACCCCTGGAGCCCTCCCACGGGGTGTTCCAGCAGGGATGGGGACCCCTGGAGCCCTCCCACGGGGTGTTCCAGCAGGGATGGGGACCCCCTGGGTCCCAGCAGGGCCAGGGAGGTGCCAGCTGGGGCTGCAGGGCACATGGATGGTCCTGGGCTTTGGCTCTTGCTGGGTGAGGGCAAAGCCTTGGTGGGATCCCGACCCTGGGGCAGAGCCCTGGAATCTCTGGGCGCAGTGCTCCCTTCCCAGCTCTTCCTGAGTGTCCCTGCTGGGGTTACTGGTGTCCTTGGCTGGTGGGTGGCAGCTTTGCCCGTGTCTGGCAGGTCACACCAGCCGCATCCTCAAAGCTCTGCTGGGGACCAGCATCCTCTTCCTCCTCGCCCACCTGGCTTTCCAGATATGCCTGTACACGCTGCCCGTCCTGGACAACCTGCTGGGGCCCAGCTGTGAGTAGGGGGTGCCCGTGCCCACCCTCACCCACCCACCCACAGCCCTGTGCTGCCCTGGGGCTGCACCCTGGGGTAACGTGTGGGACCCATCCTGCCGGTGCTGGGGGGGGCTGCTGGGGCTCTGCAGGGTCCCAGCCACGTGCCACCTCTGAGGACATCCCGTGCCATGCCGGGGTGTCTGCTGGGTGCCCCCTGCACTGGGCAAGAGCCCTTCCTGCGCTGCCATAGATGGCAGTGCTCTCCCCGTGGTGGGGGATGCTCAGTGCCTGCCCACGCGGGGTCTGCCCTGCTCAATGCCCCCCTCCTCCCCACAGGCAGCTCCTGGGAGGTCCTTTTTCGGCACATTGGGGTCACCAGGTAAGGGCACCCTGACCTGTGGGGCTGGGGGTTGGCAGTGGCTGGGGGGGGGGTCACCCCTGAGCCCTCCCCTGCCCCGCTGTCCCCCCAGGCTGGAGTTGAGTGACATTCCCAACTCGGTGCGGCTGGTGGCACCCGACGTTGGCATCCTGCTGGTGTCGTCCCTGTCCTTGTGCCTGTGCCACCGCCTCAGCCCTGCCACCTTCAGAGGGAATCCCGAGCCCCTGGAGTCCTCTGAGTTGGTGAGAGCCACCTCCACTGCCATGGGGACATCCCACCATCCACATCCCACCGGGCCCTTGCCAGCCTGTCTGGCTGGTCCCTGTCCCTTCCCCGGGCACAGCCTGGGGCTTGGCATGGGGCCATCCCCAGTGGCAGGGGACCCAGTTTGGGGCAGTTTTGGCCAGGTTGGAGGGCTTGGTCATTGTCACACAGTTTAGGGTGACTCAGCCACGGAGGAGCGCCCATGTTTGCTCTGGCATTGCCACAGGGATCGTGGCAAACAGCCGGGACAGTGGGGTGGGCAGTTGTGGGGTGGGCAGTTGTGGGGTGCTGGCCCCCAGCTCGAGCTCGCTGGTGCAGGGCTGGGTGCTGTGCCATGCCAGCCTCACCTGGCAGTGCCAGCAGCTCACTGTGGGGACACTGTGCTTGTGGCACCCGTGGCAGAGCCACCCCCAGCTCTGGGGCTCCCCAGCAGCCCCGGCCGTGGTGCCTGGCTCCGGCTGTGCCGGGCTGTGAGTGGAGCAGCGGCCGGCGCGGATGCCTTTGCCGTGAGCCCGGGAGGGAGCCTGGAAAAAAGCTCAGTGCTGGGAACCCGGCTCCCGGAGCCAAGAACAACAGCCGCCCTGTGGAGGCGCTTTCCAGGCGGCTGACGAGATAAACACGGCCAGGTGCCGGGCACTGAGCCCGCCTGGCCGGCCACCCCTGCCCTCCGCAGAGTGGGGAAACTGAGGCACGGCCAGGAGCTGCCCGGAATCGGGTCGTGGAGCTCACAGCGCCCTGGTTTTCCCTGGCAGAGGGAGGAGAAGGACGCGGGGCGGCAGCGGCGCGCGGCGCACAGGGACACGCGGCTGCGGAGCCGGCTGCGGGACAAGGCTCACTCCCTGCTCTGGGAGGCTGGCAAGGGCCTGGCCATCCTGCTGCTGGCCCTGGCAGGTGGGCACGGCGTGGGGGGGGGGACATGGGGGGCTGTGCTGCTGGGGAGGAGGCTTGGTGCAAGGTGGGGATGCTCGGTCCAGGGTGGTTGTGACGCTCGGGTCCGAGGGAAAGCGTGCCTGGGGCGTGGAGGGGGGGATGCTTGGTCCAGAGGGAAAACAGTCCAAGGAGAAGGGATGCTTGGTCTAAGGGGGGAGAATGTTCAATCCAAGGCAGAAATCTCAGTCCAGGGGAGAGCTGTTCACTCTGAGGGCCAAATGCTTGCTCTGTGGAGGAAGAGATGCTTGGTCTGGGCAGGGAGGGGATGCTCCATCCAAGGAGGGAGGATGCTCATTCCAGGCAGGAGCGATGCGTGGTCTGAGGACTGATTTAGAGTCCAAAGGAGAAAAGCTTGGACCAAGGTGGAAAACTCGGTGCAAGGGGAAGGGATGCTTGATCTGAGGAGGAATGCTGGGTGCTGTGGGGTGCTCTCAGCCCAGTGGGGTGCTGCTCGGTCCAGGGGGCTGCCGGGCTGTGCACTGACCGCCCGTGGGGCGCTGCTCCCCAGGGATCACCCTGCCCTCCGCCTCCTCCAGCGTCTACTTCCTGCTCTTCATGGGGCTGTGCACGTGGTGGGCCTGTCACCTCCCCACCAGCCACCAGGCCTTCAACGTCCTCTGCGTCCTCGTGGGCATCTACAGCGCCTGCCACCTGCTGTGCCTCTATGCCTACCAGACCCCCTTCGTCCAGGGGGTCTTCCCGCCCCCCACCATCTGGGCACGGTGAGTCCCTGGGGAGGGAGCTGTGACTGGCTGAGCTGCCCTGTCCCAGCCTGGGGAGAGCAGCCAGAGCATCCCTCTGGTGCCAGCGCAGCGATGGGACCCTGGCTCCTGGTCCTGGCTGGGGGGTTGATGCCACCTCCTCTGTCCCCACAGGGTGTTCGGCTTCAAGGACATCATCCTGTACTACAACTGCTCCCAGCCCAACACCCTGGAGCTCAACGACAGCTACCCCTGGTTTGTCTACGCCAACCCTGGCATCCTACTCCTGCTCTACTACACCGTGGCCACCCTGGTGAAGCTGCGCTGGCGGGACACCAAGGTGAGGGGCTGCAGGACTGAGCCAGGCCCGGGTGGTGACAACGGTGACAGTGGTGACGATGTGCCTGGCTGCAGCCGGCCCTGGTGCAAGGGAGGTGGGGGGCAGTGGGGTGCCCACAGTGTGGGGTGCCTTGGCAGGGGGCTGGGGCATGGTCCATGTGCCCAGTGGTGGCATTGGGTGCCCTGATCTGGCTCCTGCCCCTCGCAGAGAACCGTGGCACCGGCGCGGCCGAGGGACCTGGTGGAGCTGGAGAGCTGGCCCCAGGACACTGATCGTGTGGCCGAGGACACCAAGGTGGGTTTGGGGGGGGAGCTGTGCAGGGAATGGGTGCGGGATGGGGGTGCCAGGGTGGGCTCTGAGCCCTCTCTGCCCTCAGCCCATGCTGTGCCCCAACACTGGGAAGCCGAGCGCCAGCAACGAGAACTGCACCATCCACACCTTGAGCACACGTAAGGCTGACCCCAGCCCCTCCCCACACCCCGCCTGCAGCCCGGGGGTGCTCTGTGCTCCCTCTCCCCACACCCTGCCTGGGTCCCGGGGTGCGGGGGGGCCTCACATTCCCTCTCCCCATGCCAGGCAGGAGGCATCCGGCGGCGTGGCTGCCCCTGCACGCCCTGGGCCACGTCCTCATGAAGCAGAGCTACGTGTCCGCCCTCATTGCCATGATGGTAAAGAGCTGGGAGGGGACGCGGCCCCGGGGAGGGGACGCGGCCGTGGTGGCCCGAGCCCTCATCGTCCCTGCGCCCGCAGGTGTGGAGCATCTCCTACCACAGCTGGCTGACCTTCGTGCTGCTGCTCTGGGCGTGCCTGATCTGGACGGTGCGGAACGGCCGGCACTTCGCCATGCTCTGCTCGCCCTTCCTGGTGCTCTACGCCGTCACCCTGTGCAGCCTGCAGTACGTGTGGGCCATGGACGTGGTGCCCGAGCTGCCCACCCACATCAGCTTCATACGGCTGCAGCCGCTGGGGCTGGTGCACCCCAGCTACCCCTGCATGGCCCTGGGGGCCAAGGTGAGCGTGGCACTGTCCCGCCCCTGTCCTGCCAGCGCCCGGCTGTGCCCGCTCACCGCCTGTCCCCGCAGCTCCTGTTCACCCTCACCTTCTGGATGCTGCTGCGGCGCTTCGTTACGGAGAAGGTGCTAACGAGGAGGGCCCCGGTCACGCCGCTCCTGGAGGTGTCTGTCACTGACACGGGTGAGGGCTCCCGGCGTCACCCACGCTGTGCCACGCTGAGCACCCCACAGCGGTGAGGGGGGTGCCCCCGCCCGGCTCCTGCAGCCCCTCTGTGCCCCACAGAGGCCAGCCAGATGCGGGACGTGCTGCAGAAGCTGGGGGAGGTGGTGTGGAACTTCTTTGTCAAGTTCTGGTTCCTGGTCTGCGCTGCCAAGTTCATCGTGGTGACCTTTGCTGGCCGCCTCGTCGTCTACAAGATCGTCTACATGCTCCTCTTCCTCCTCTGCCTCATCCTGTTCCAGGTAGAGAGGCTAGGGACCCCTTGGGGTCCTGTGCCATCCCCAGGGTGGCCCTGCTGATGTCCCTGTCCCCGCAGGTGTACTACAGCCTGTGGCGCAAGGTGCTCAAGGGTTTTTGGTGGCTGGTGGTGGCCTACACCATGCTGGTGCTCATCGTCACCTACACCTACCAGTTCGAGGACTTCCCCATGTACTGGAGGAACCTGACAGGCCTCACCGATGACCAGTGAGTGTCCCCCTACCCACTGTGGGGTCCCTGCTGGCACCAGCCCTGAGGTGGCACCAGGGCATGGCCGAGGGCTGGGTTGCACATGGGGAAACCGAGGCACGCAGCAGGTTGGCGTTGATCCCCGGTGCAGGGGCTCGGTGCCTGGTTGGGGTGGGATGGGTGAGACCCTGTGCTGACCCTCCTCTCCCCCATGCAGGCTGAGCGACATGGGCCTGGAGCAGTTCAGCGTCTCCAAGCTCTTCTCCAGCATCCTCATCTTGGGTTTCTTCCTCCTGGCCTGCATCCTCCAGCTCCACTACTTCCACGAGCCCTTCATGCTCATCACTGACCTGCAGCGCGTCCGCCCCCCCTCTCCAGCCCCCTGCCACATCCCCAGGTAGCAGCCGGTGCTGGGTGACCCCCCCCCCCTGCACCCCGAGCCCCCCATCCCTGCTCTGAGCCCCCTTCCCACAGGTCCGAGGAGCTGCACGGGAGCCGCCTGCTGCGGGACGCCGCCGCTGCCGAGACCGCCCAGTCCCGAGAGCCGGACACCGCGTCCCTGGGTACAGGGCAGGGGTGGGGCATGGCTGGGAGGGGGTGTCCTCCAAGCCAGGGGGGACCTGGGAGGGTAGGGAGATGGATTTGGGTTGATAGCCGAGTGTGGGGAGGGTATGGAGGTGGATTGGGGCATCCTCCAAGCCTGGAAGAGACTTTGAGGGTATGGATTGAGGTGTCCTTCAAGCCTGGGAGGGTGTGGGGATGGACTGGGATGTCCCCTGAGCCAGGAGGGGGCTGGGAGGGCGTGGGGGTGGATTGGGGTATCCTTCAAGCCTGAGAGGATGTGGGGATGGACTGGGATGTCCCCTGAGCCAGGAGGGGGCTGGGAGGGTGTGGGAGTGGACTGGGGTGTCCTTCAAGCCTGGGAGGGTGTGGGGATGGACTGGGATGTCCCCTGAGCCAGGAGGGGGCTGGGAGGGTGTGGGAATGGACTGGGGTGTCCTTCAAGCCTGGGAGGGTGTGGGGATGGACTGGGATGTCCCCTGAGCCAGGAGGGGGCTGGGAGGGCGTGGGGGTGGACTGGGGTCTCCTGAAAGCCAGGGTTGGGACCAGCGTAGTGCAGGGATTTATTGGGGTCTCCTCCAAGCCTGGAAGGAGGAGGATCCCCTGCAGGGATGGATCTGGATGCCCTCTGAGCCAGGAAGAGGCTGGAGGCTGCAGGGACGGATTGGGCTGTTCTGCAGGAGTGGAGGGGTTGTGGGAACGGATCGGGGAGGACGCAGGGGATGGGTTGGGGTGTCCTGAGAGCCAGCGAGGCTGTTGGGGGTGTCCATGAGGGTCCGTGCCCCACAGTGTCCAACAAATGGGGGCTGGTGCTGGAGCGCCTGGTCGTGCTGGGCCGGACCTTCTCGGACACGGTGACGCGCGGGGAGGTCTTCACGAGGCGCCTGCTGGAGCTCCACGTCGTCAAGATGGTGGCTCTCTACACTGTCTGGGTGGCCCTGGAGGAGGTACCCCTGGGGCTGCGGGGGTTGTGGGGGGCTCAGCCTGGGCCCCCCGAGGTGCTGATGTGGCCTCTGCCCCAGGTCTCGGTGATGAACTTCTTGCTGGTGCTGCTGTGGGCCCTGGCCATGCCCTACTGCCGCTTCCGCCACATGGCCTCGTGCCTCTCCACCGTCTGGACCTGCATCATCATCGTCTGCAAGATGCTCTACCAGCTCGAGGTCGTGGACCCCCACGAGTACTTCAGCAACTGCACCCAGGTGTGCCCAGCGGGGCCGGTTCTTGGGGGGCTCCCTGGCTGGAGGGGGGGCCAAGGGGCGCTGACCCACCCCCCCGGCGCTCCCCTTTTGCAGCCCCTACCCAACGGCACCAACCTGACGCCAGAGGAGCTGGGCAACTCCACGCTGTACCGTGGCCCCGTGGACCCTGCCAACTGGTTCGGCATCCGCAAGGGCTTCCCCAACTGGGGATACGTCAAGGTGGGCACGGGGACACTGTGGGGACCGCCTGGAAGGGGTTCTTGGCTTCACGCCGTGGTCCTGAGCATCTCTTCTGAGAACCTGGAGAGATGCTGTTTGCAAGGACCGCCACGGTGGGGGGGTCCTTGGCTTCACGCCGTGGCCCTGAGCGTCCCCTGTCCCCCCAGAACCACCTGCAGGTGCTGCTGCTGCTGGTGTTCGAGGCCGTGGTGTACCGGCGCCAGCAGTACCACCGCAAGCGGCACCAGCTGGTGGCCCCCGTCACCGAGACCGTCTTCGAGGACATCTCCCGCGAGCACCTCGACCTCGGCCTCGTCAGCTGCGCCAAATACTTCATCAACTACTTCTACTACAAGTTTGGCTTGGAGGTGGCAGCGTGGGCCTCGTGCTGGGCGGGGGGGGGGGGGGTCCCAGTGCTCGCAGCATCCCCGGTGCTGAGCCCCGCGCACCCCCCCTGCGCCCCCAGATCTGCTTCCTGATGATCGTGAACGTGATCGGGCAGCGGATGAACTTCCTGGTGATCCTGCACGGCTGCTGGCTCGTGGTGATGCTGACGCGGCGGCGGCGCGCGGCCATCGCCCGCCTCTGGCCCAAGTACTGCCTCTTCCTCGTCGTCTTCTTCCTCTACCAGTACCTGCTGTGCCTGGGGATGCCGCCCGCCCTCTGCATGGGTAAGGGGCACGGGGGGCACCCCACCTTTCTGTGGGGCGCCGTTGGCCTGCCCTGGGAAGGGGCTGGAGGAGAGGCCTGGCACTGATGGTGCCCCCCGCCCCCCCAGACTATCCGTGGCGCTGGAGCCATAGCATTCCCCTCAACTCGGCGCTCGTCAAGTGGCTCTACCTGCCCGACTTCTTCCAGGCTCCCAAATCCACCAACCTCATCAGTGAGTAGCCCCCCTGCCCATGGGGTGCCCTGTCCCCCTACTCCAGTCCCTGACAGTCCCCTACTCATGGGTGACAGCCCATGGCAGCCCCCTGGCCCCCCACCTCTGTGCCTATGGGGTGCCCTGTCCCCCTGCTCCAGCCCTTGACAGTCCCCTGCTCATGGGTGACAGCCCATGGCAGCCCCCTGGCCCCCCAGCTCTAGCCCCTCTGTGCCCATGGGGTGCCCTGTCCCCCTACTCCAGCCCCCCCAGCCTCTGGGACCTCCCCAGCCATTGTTTGTGTCCATCCTGCCTCCATCCAGGACGGGGGAAGGACAGGCAGGAGGGGTGGAGGAGCTTTAAGAGCCCCACTCCTTTGGAGACATAGCTTAAATCACACACACCCCCGTTGGAGAAGGAGTCGTGGCAAACCCCACCCCTTTTTGGGTGACCTTAATTGTTTTGCCACCCCCTTTTGGCAAAAGGAGGGGCCTGGAGAGATCCACACTGGGTTAAAGAGGAGGTGGGGCCGGGGAGAGCCGCACCTGCCCGGAGGGAATTAACCAGCTCCCCATCCTGGGCAGGACGGGGATGCCCCATGCCTGGGGGCAGGGTTTGGTGGGGGGGTAGCAGCATTTTGGGGGAGCCCGTGGCCTGGGCTGAGCCGTGTTCCCCCAGATGACTTCATGCTGCTGCTGTGCGCGGCGCAGCAGTGGCGCGTGTTCGAGGCTGAGCGCTCCGAGCCGTGGCTGCGGGCGGCCGGGGACAACTCCGACCGGCTGGACCGGGAGCAGGAGCACCACAACCCCACCCCAAACTTCATCTACTGCAAGTGGGTGCCCCCGGCACAGCACCCCCCCCCCCCTCCAGTGGGGCTGGGGTCACGGGAATGGGATCCCCTGCGGGCAGTGAGGGGGGCGCTCCTCTGGGATGGCATCCCTGGGGGTATGGAGGGGATGGGACCCAGCTGGGATGAGACCCCTTGGGGTGTGGACACAATGGAATCACACCCTTGGAATTCCAGCCTTGGGATGCCAAACTTTGGGGTATGGGCAGGATGGGTTCCCCCCCCTGGGATGGAACCCTTTGGGGTAGGGACAAGATGAGATCCCACCTTTGGATGGCAAATCCCCTGGAATGGGATTGAGGTGTGGGTAGGATGGGACCTGCTGGGCTGGGATCCTCTGGAATGGGACTGGAACCCCTGTGGGGTCCCTTTGGACATGACCCCCCCCTGAGCAGGGACACCCTGAGGCTCTTCTGGAAGGAGATGAGGTGGTCCAGGACGCCCCTGGTGATGGTGCCAGACCCTCACAGGCTTTGTGCCATAAACTGGGACAAAGCCCTTTGACCCCCTGATAGGGCTGGTGGGGGGACTGGGACCGTGCTGGGAAGGGAAAGGCCCCTGCTCTGACCACCCCACCCGCAGGTCCTACCTGGACATGGTGAAGGTGGTGGTGTTCCAGTACCTCTTCTGGGTCGTCCTGGTGGTGGTTTTCATCACCGGTGCCAACCGTATCAGCCTCTTCGGCCTGGGCTACGTGCTGGCCTGCTTCTACCTGCTGCTCTCGGGCACGGCCATGCTGCGCAAGCCGGCCCGCGCCCGCCTCGCGCTCTGGGACTGCCTCATCCTCTACAACATCACCGTCATCGTCTCCAAAAACATGCTGTCGGTGCGTTGTGATCCACCTGCTTCTCCTCGGGTCGCCCCGGGGTGGTGACAGAGCCCTGAGTGCCCTCTGTGCCCGCAGCTGCTGTCCTGCGTCTTCGTGCAGCAAATGCAGAGCAGGTTCTGCTGGGTGATCCAGCTCTTCAGCCTCGTCTGCACCGTCAAGGGCTACTACGACCGTGAGTTGCTGGTCTGGGGGCGATCTGGTGCGCTTGGGGCTGCAGGTTTTTGGGCTGCTGCCTGACCTGCCTGCGCCTCTGCCCGCCAGCCAAGGCGATGCCCAAGGACCACGACTGCATGCTGCCCGTGGAGGAGGCTGGCATCATATGGGACAGCATCTGCTTCTTCTTCCTCCTGCTCCAGCGCCGCATCTTCCTCAGCTCCTACTACTTGCACGTCATGTGGAACTTCCGAGCCTCTGCCCTGCAGGCTTCCAGGTGGGATTGAGGTCCTGGAGGGTCCCCATGAGTGCTGGGGGCCCCCCCGACCCTCCACTGTCCCTGTCCCCCAGGGGCGTGGCGCTGTTCAAGGCTAGCATCATGAAGAGCCTGCGCTCGCACCAGCGAGCCGAGAGGAAGTCTCTGGACCAGCTGAAGCGGCAGTGAGTGGGTTTTGGGGGCCACTGGGACCCCTCTCCCTGCACCTTGGGACACCCCCGCTTAATGGGGTGCCCCGGGGGGGCCTGGGGGGAGCGGGCTCTGCAGCATCCTCTGCCTCCAGGATGGAGCGGATCCGAGCCAAGCAGCAGAAGTACCGCCCGGAGTGGGCCACCAGCCCGGGGCAGGAGGGGGCCAGAGCAGGTGAGAGCCAAGGAGGGGGGGGTCCCTCCCGTGTCCCCAACCCCTCTGCGGACACACGGGTGGCACCGCGACCCTTCTCCAGCGCCCATCCTGGTGGAGCCCCGTGCAGCACTGTGGTGACCCCTCCCGCCCCGAGCGCCCCCCAGGCGGGGTGGGTGCCCTGAGTGGGGCCGTTCTCAGCCCCGTGTGCCGTCCCACAGCGCCCGGCGGCCCGGCAGACCCGTCCCGGCAGAGGGAGCGCTGGTGGCGGCCATGGTTAGACCACGCCGCAGGTACAGCCCCCGGCACGGGGCCGTGACGGGGCTCAGCCCCTCGGAGAGGGGACCACTAACACCCGCAGGGGCGCTGGTGGCACTGCTTGGCCAGGGTGACACCCTGCATGTCCCCTGTCCCCAGGCTCGGCCGCAGAGCACTAACCATGGCTTCTCTGCTCCCCAGCACTAACGGGGTGTTGGACTGGGGGTGCCAGGCTGGGTTTGGGGTCGCTGACGCCGGTCAGCTCCGAACGCTGGCGCCGGAGGGACGCCGCTTTGGGGACGTGGCAGTTGAGTCGTCGGCTTTGACGTCCCCCTGGGTGTCCTCGGTGCCAGGCAGCGCCCTGGGAGATGGCAGCGGGGACAGCCTGGGGTGTGACACCCCTGCCACGGCCCTGGCTGTGCCCTGACACCCTGTGCCCCCCCGGCAGTGCTGCACTCCGGGGAATACTTCCTCTTCGAGTCGGACAGCGAGGAGGAGGAGGAGGTGCAGGAGGAGCCGCAGCCGGGGAGGCCGAGCGCCTTCCAGGTGAGCGGGGCTGGGGGACTGCAGAGCAGCCGGAGGGCTGGCAGTGTCCCCGGGGTGCTGATGGCCCCTGTCCCCCTCCAGCTCGCCTACCAGGCCTGGGTGACCAACACCAGGACGGTGCTGCGGCAGCAGGAGCAGCCCGAGCAGCCACGGCCTCCCAGCACCGACAGCGCTGCAGGTGGGTGTGACACCCCAAAAAAAATTCGGGCTGGGGGGCAGGAGGGGACACAGCCCCGCCTGGCGCCCACTGTGTGCCCTGGCAGGGCGCTCCCAGTGTGTGGGGAGACTCTCTGGTGGCTACAGCGGGGTTTGGCACAAGCTGTGCAGCTCCTTTGGTGCCCACCCTGGTTTTTAAGGCGGATGTGGGGGCATAGGGGATGGGGTGGTGGATGGGAGAGCTCCAAAAATGATGCTCATCCTTCCCTGGGGTCTGATCTTCGAGGGGACGGCGCAAGGAGAGAGGTGGAGGCTGCCGAGGGGGCTGAAAGCCAGGAGGAAGAGAACGTGGAAAGTTCTGGTAGGTGGGCAGCAGGACTGCAGCGCAGGGGGGTGCTGGGGAGGTCTGAGAGGGCACCAGTGACCCCTCCACCCCTCTTTTTGCCCTGGCAGAGCACAGCAACGTCTTGCAGCGGGCACTGAACACGCTGAGGTTCCTGTGGCTGCTGTGCCAGGCCCTGGTGGACGGGCTGACCCAGTGGCTGGACACCCACACCCGGGAGCACACGGACATGTCCCAGGTCCTGTGCCTCGAGAGATTTGTCATGGCACAGCGGCTGGCCAAGGTGAGCCCGGGGGGGGACATTGGGGCACGGGGGGGGGGTGGGTGGCAGCCCGCAGTGGCACTGACGTCCTGCCTGCCCCAGGGAGAGGAGATAAACGAGGAGTTCCCGGATGAGCTCTACGAGCCTGAGGAGTTCCCGCAGGAGCCGAGCCCGCCCGGCTCCTTGGCTGCCGATTCCCAGAGCGGCGCTTCCAGGCAGGTGCATAGATACCCCCGAGGGGGCCGCTGGCAGTGCCACAGGTGGGGCTGGGGGCTCGCCCCTGTCCCTGTGTCATCCCCGGCGGGTGCCTAAGAGCTGCCCCTTCCTCCAGCAGCCAGGAGCAGGTGACGAGCCTGGAGGACGTGGCTGAGGCTCAGCAGTTCCTGGCCGTTCCCCAGCAGCGCAGGAGGACTGCCAGTGAGCTCCTCAAGAGCAGGTGAATGTGGGGACACGGGGACAGCAGGATGGGGACGGGGGGTGGCGGGGGGGGGGCTCACCCCAGCCCTGCATCCTGCAGGAGGTTTTATGTCTCCGAGCTGGAGCAGTCGGAGCAGTTCTACCAATCCCACAACCGGTTCCTGAAGCTGCTGCTGGCCGGGTACCGCTGCGTCACCGGCCACTCCGAGCTGCTCTGTTACTTCACCATCATCCTCAACAACATGGTCACCGGCTCCGTCATCTCCCTCTGCCTGCCCGTCCTCATCTTCCTCTGGGCCATGCTTTCCATCCCCCGGCCCACCAAGCGCTTCTGGATGACCGCCATCATCTTCACCGAGGTGGGCAGGGGGTGGCCAGTGAAGGGACGATGCCACCCGGCCCCCGCTGCCACCCACTGACCCCAGCGTCCCCCACAGATGACGGTGGTGGTGAAATACCTCTTCCAGTTCGGCTTCTTCCCCTGGAATGGCTACATCACCCTGCTGCGCCACGAGGGCAAGCCCTTCTTCCCACCACGCATCCTGGGCCTGGAGAAGTCTGTCCACTACATCAAGTATGACCTCCTGCAGCTCCTGGCCCTCTTCTTCCATCGCTCCCTGCTGCTGGTGAGCCCTGGGCTGTGGGTGGGTGTTGTAAATGCAGGTGAACCCGGTGGGAAGAAATGCTGATGTGTGACTCCAGCTCAGAAGGCTGAATGATTTCTTTATTATAACTATGCTAGAATACATTAATATACTATTTAAAGGAGATACTAAAACTGCCTATCTACTTCTTCTAACTACTATATCTAACTAACAACTCATGACCCTCTCGTGAGAGTCTAAACACAGGTGGGTTGGATTGGCCATCAGGCTCAAACAATCCTCACTAGAATCTAATCAAGCAATCACCCCTGGTGAACAATTCTCCAAACACGTTCCACATGAGAAAAACAAGGAGCAGAAATAGAAATTGTTTTCTCTTTCTTCTCTCTGTGCTTCTCTATGAAAAAGTCTTGAGAGAGAGAAGAATGTGGTTTACCACAGGTGGGCATCTGGGGGGAGCTGGAGCTGCTCCTGGGGGCTCCAGGCAGAACCCAGCGGGTGCTGGGTGCTCTGCCGTGGTTTCCCACCAGTGCTGGTGGGAGATGATGCTGCAGGATGGGGAGTGAGGTGTGTGGGGCTGGGGGGCAGCAGGACCCCTGACCGTGTCCCTCCGCAGTCCTATGGGCTGTGGGAGAAGACCACGGACGAGAAGCGGGAGAGCAAGGAAGGGGAGGAGAAGCCGGACGAAGCCGTGTCCCTGCCATCGGCGGTGGCTGAGGAAGGGCTGGAGGCTCCAGCCCAGCCAGGAGCACTGGGAGCAGCCATGGGGCTGGAGCTGGAGCCAGAGGGCGAGTCCGTGGAGCAGGAAGGGGGGGCCGAGGCCACGCAGCTCCGCTTCAGGAGGAAGCAGGGGAGGAAGACACTGGAGGTGGTTCCAGCAGAAGGTGAGCACCAGTTCCCAGCCCTCGTGCCCTGCTGAGGAGCAAGGCTGGCACCCCCAGGGTGCTGGGGTCGGGCAGGATGCGGCCCTGCAGGACTCTGGGTGTCACCCACGCTGTGCCTCACTTCAAGGGGAGGAGGAAGAGGAGGAGGAAGTGTCAGAAGAGAGCCACGCTCACAGGAAGCTGAAGGCGTTTGGCTTGCGGGTCAAGGGCTTCTTCCTCACCAAGTGAGTCGTGGCGGTGCTGGTTGGGGTGGGGGTGCAGTGCCAGTCACCTGTCCCCCGTGTCCCCCGTGTCCCCTGTCCCTGCAGGGCACAGAACATGTACCAGCCGGTGTGCAAGTTCTTCCGGAACATCCTGGACACACAGAGCCACGCAGCCACCGACGTCTACGCCTACATGTTCCTGGCTGATGTGGTCGACTTCATCATCATCATCTTCGGCTTCTGGGCCTTTGGGGTGAGCGGGGAGTCCCACCGGGCCCTGACTGTCCTGCTTCCACCACGGGGTGAGGCTGGGCCACACGCTGACCTCTCCTGCACCCCAGAAACACACGGCAGCCGCCGACATCACCTCCTCGCTGTCGGAAAACCAAGTGCCGGAGGCTTTCCTTTTCATGATGCTCTTCCAGTTCAGCACCATGGTCATCGACCGTGCGCTCTACCTCCGCAAGATGGTGCTGGGCAAGCTCATCTTCCAGGTCACCCTGGTCTTTGGCATCCACGTCTGGATGTTCTTCATCCTGCCCTACGTCACCCAAAGGTACGTCCCAAAGGATTCCCGGTGCCCACGGCACAGTGTGGCCCTCGCGTGGCACCTGGGTGTCCCCGAGCCCACGTGGTGGCCCCCGGCTGGTGGCTGAAGGGTGACACGTCCCTCCCGCAGGTCGTTCCGCCACAACACGGTGGCCCAGCTGTGGTACTTTGTGAAGTGCATCTACTTCGGACTGTCGGCCTACCAGATCCGCTGTGGCTACCCCACCCGCATCCTGGGCAACTTCCTCACCAAGAAATACAACCACCTCAACCTCTTCCTCTTCCAGGGGTACGGCACGGGGCCACAGGGAGCTCTGGGGCAGCCTGAGGGTGCCCTACCACTGCCCTCTCCCCGTGTCCCCACAGGTTCCGCCTCGTGCCCTTCCTGGTGGAGCTGCGGGCCGTCATGGACTGGGTGTGGACGGACACCACGCTGTCCCTCTCCAACTGGATGTGTGTGGAGGACATCTACGCCAACATCTTCATCATCAAGTGCAGCCGGGAGACTGAGAAGGTAGGTCCCCTACGCCGGGAAGGGTCCCTCACTAAACCCCTCTTGGGAGCTTGTTGGGGTCCCCCTGAGCCCACCCTCCACCGTGTGCTGTCTCCCCCCGCCCCAGAAATACCCCCAGCCCAAGGGGCAGAAGAAGAAGAAGGTGGTGAAGTATGGCATGGGCGGCCTCATCATCCTCTTCCTCGTGGGCATCATCTGGTTCCCGCTGCTCTTCATGTCCCTGGTGCGCTCCGTGGTGGGCGTCATCAACCACCCCATCGATGTCACCGTCAACCTCAAGATAGGGGGGTACGAGGTGAGCATGTGGGGCTGGGTGTTGGGGTGCCCAGATGGGACCCCAGGGTGCCCTGCCTGGCTGATGTCCCCCTGTCCCCACAGCCTCTGTTCAGCACGAGCTCCCAGCAGCAATACATCCAGCCCTTCACCTCCGAGGAATACGACGACCTCACCAAAGAGTTCGAGAGCGAGCCGGTAAATCCCCCCCCCCCCCACCCCCAAAAAAATCCCTGCTGGCTGCCCGGGGCAGGGGCTGGCAGAGCCCCCAGGGCAGGGCTGAGCCGTGTTCCCCACCCCGTGTGGCAGCTGGCCATGCAGTTCGTCAGCCTCTACAGCATAGAGGACATCGTGACCGCCCGCATCGAGGGCAGCTCGGGCTCGCTGTGGAGCATCAGCCCCCCCAGCCGCGAGCAGATGCGGCTGGAGCTGCTGAACGGCTCCTCTGACATCACCCTGCACCTCACCTGGATCTTCCAGAGGTACCTCGGGCACGGCCAGGGAGGAGCCAGCCCTGCCTGCACCCCCCTGCCCACACTGAGCCTCTCGTGCCCGCAGGGACCTGAGCAAGGGGGGCACAGTGGAGAACGCCTACGGCAAACACGACACCGACCTGCAGCCCGGCGCGCCCCAGCGCCTGGAGCTGGCCCAGATGCTGGATGGCACCAGGGATAAGCCCGTGTGAGTGTCCCCTGAGGGGGGGGGCTGGACCCCTGTGCTCAGTGGGATGGTGTAACCCCCCCTTATCACTCCACTTTCTTGCAGGGAATTGCCAAACCTCTTCCCCAGATACATCCGGGCGCCCACCGGCCTCGAAGCCGAACCTATCAAGCAGCTGCTGCCAAGTAGGTCCCAGCGTGTCCCCAACACTGGGTGCCACCTCTCTGAAGAGAGGGAGGACATGAGTCCCAGTGTGTCCCTCCCTAACACATCAGTGCTGGGAGCACACCAGTAGCCCTGATGGTGCCAGCCCCTGCGGACAGTGAGGACACGATTCCCCCCCAAAAAAAAATCGTCCTTAAGAGCACAGCAGCCGCTGTGCCGTGCCCTGACGGTGTCACCCTCTCCAGATGACGTGGAGAGCTACCTGGACGTGGAGGTGCAGCTGAAACGGGAGCACAGGGGCTCTGGCCCTGGGGAACACTTTGTGGAGTGGTGGGTGCTGAGGCAGAAGGACGCCCCAGCCCATGAGGGCAACATCCTCCCCATGGTCATCTTCAACGACAAAGTCAGCCCCCCCAGCCTGGGCTTCCTGGCTGGCTACGGGTACGTGGAGGGTGCCAGGGTGTGGGGGGGGGGGGGATCCGTAGGGAATTGCTGGTGGGATCCAGGACGTGCCCCCACTCTTGCAGGATCATGGGGCTCTACGTGTCCATCGTGCTGGTGATCGGCAAGTTCGTGCGGGGCTTCTTCAGCGAGATCTCCCACTCCATCATGTTTGAGGAGCTGCCCTACGTGGATCGCATCCTGAAGCTGTGCCAGGACATCTTCCTGGTGCGGGAGACGGGCGAGCTGGAGCTGGAGGAGGAGCTCTACGCCAAGCTCATCTTCCTCTACCGCTCGCCCGAGACCATGATCAAGTGGACACGGGAGAAGAATTAAGGGGAAGGGGCTCCAGCCGCCCCCCTGACAGGGACATCACCGCCAATGCCTTAAGCAGCCCCCCCAGCTGGGGCCGCATCCCGGCCCGGGAGGCAGTGGGATGTGGGGTTCTGGGCACAGATGTTTTTCTGGAGGTTTTTCTTACGTTGCTTTGAAGCTGTCCGACCTGCACAGACCACGTTGTGCCTTCCCGGGCAGGGGGGGACAGGAGGTGGCCCCCCCACCCACTGGGCACCCCTGGCTGCCAGGTGGGGATGGGGGGGGGTCAAGAGCCAGCCTGTGCCCCCTCCCTGCCCCAGAACCAGGTTGAACTCAAGCAATAGCCCCCTCCCCCCCCAGCTCCAGGATGGGGGTCCTGGGTTGTGGCCCCCCCCAAGTTTGAGGGGGTCTGGCAGCCCCAGTTGGACTTTAGACACTTGTGACTTTGGGTTTGGTTTTTTTTAATAATTCAAATGTTTTATTTATACAGATACCGAATAAAACAAACTTGAGGCCTCCCTGGCTGACAGGCAGCTGGGGCAGGGAGGTGGGGGGGACCAGGGACCTGAACCCCAGCCCCCTGTAAATGGGGATGGGGACTCTCCCTGCCCCTGGCTGGCACAGAAATGGGGTATAAAAGCAGCTGCCTGGGCGTCACGAGTCCTCAGCAACCTCTGGGGTCTCCCTGAGGAGCGGCACCTGCCCCAGCAGTGCCACAGTGGGATGGGGGTGTGTCCCCAGCTGTCCCCAAGCCCTTCAGCTCTCTGCCTGGTTCTGCTCCATCTCTGCTCTGCAAGGGACAGACGCTGGATGGACACGGCCTCGGGGGCAGAGCAGGCGGGGAGGGATCCCCCCAGCCCCGGTACCTGCGGATCCTGCGCTGGCCCTCGGCGCGCACGTAGGGTGGCAGTGTGTCAAGGGGACCCTGCACGAGAGGGGCCGTGAGCCTGGGGACCCCCACCAGCCCCGAGAACCACCCCCCCCCCCCCCCCGCACCCCAAAACCTCACCAGCTCCTTGAAGGTGAGGCGGCAGCTGTAGCACAGCAGGGGGATGTAGGCAGCTTTGCTCTCAACCCTGTGGGACAGGGACAGGGACGGGGACACTCAGCGGTGCCACCGTGGTGGCCTGGGAGTGGCTGTGGAATCCCGGAACGCCCCCAGCCCACGTGCTCACCCTGCTGCTGGCTCCTCCAAGATCAGCGTGGGCTCCAGAGCCAGCTCCTCCTCTGTAAGAGCCAGGGGGTCGCTGAGGGCTGCATGGCTGCTCCCCAACTCCCCCGAGCCCCCCCAGTGCCCTCCCCACTCACCCCCATAGGTGTCCAGGCCGCAGAGGCACAGGAGGCAGCGCTGGGACTCGCTGCTGGCCTTGGCCGGCTCCGGGCTCAGCTTCTCCCCTGTCCTGCAGCCAAAATGGGGGTTGTGGGTGCACCCCAATCCCCACCCACACCCCCAGTAGCCCCCCTGACCCGCCCCCGTACCGGTACACGGTGCTGATGGTGGAGGGGAACTCCTCCTGCAGCCCCAGCAGGAAGCGCTCGACCAGCTGGTGGATGCTGGGCTTCTCCCGGCGCTGTGGGAACCGACAGGGAGGGCAGGGCAGCACTGGGGGTCCCGTCCCTGCCACGGGGACACCCCCCCTGCCGTGGGCTCCCCACCATGGGAACCCCCTACCTTGGTGAAGAGCGGTGGCACGATGACGGTGGGGACGCCGAAGAAGAAGTTGTAGAAGGCGATCTCCTTGGCCGTGTAGTCCCGCATGGGTCTCACCACCATCACGTCACCGTGGCGCCGGTCCGTGAAGCCCTGCGGGTGCCGGGCTGCCAGGGGACTGTGCCACCACCAAGCCATGCCCCTGTGGCATCGTGTCACCCCTCGGTGTGCGGGCGCCCGCCCCCAGCTCACCGTGTCCACGGCGAGGAAGGCGCCGCGGCCCAGGGAGAGGTTGGTGAGGAGCTTGACGGCCACGCGCGTGAGGCTCTCGCCCATCATCACCTTGGCGTAGCCCCTGTCCCGGGCCGTCTGCACGATCAGGTGGCTCCTGGGGGCGAGGCGACAGCGGATCAGAGCCACCCTGCCCAGCTGGCATCGGTGCTGGCACTCGGCAGGGCCAGCCCCTCACCGCAGCATCTCCAGCAGCTCCTCCCGCGCCGTCGCCGTCGCCGCGGCCTCGAAGCAGCGGAGCAGCTCCTGGGTTTGGGCGGCGTCCGGCAGGCGGGGGGTGGCCGGGGGTCCTGCTGGCGTGTCCGGGGCGCTGTGACCAGGCTGAGAGGTGCCACTGTCCCCGTCCTGCCGCTGCTGCTGGATGAAGCTGTCCACAGCCTCCTTGTAGGAAGGGCCGGACGTGCCGGCGCGCTCCGGCCCCGGCTGTAAGATGGATGGGGGCAGCTCCAGCGCCTGCGGGGCAGAGAGGGATACGGGAGAAGTTGTCCCAGTGTGTCCCCTCACCTCGGCACCTGTCCCCATGTCACCCCAATACCTCCTCCAGGTGGATCAGGTGGTAAGGGAAGCCGGTGGCCTGCAGCAGGGTCTCCATCTGGGCCAGGGTCTGCTCCCGCTGCTCCGGGCTCTGCCTGCGCACGGCTCCCTCTGGAAGGCAGGGGGGCAGTGCCAGGGCTGCTGCCACATTCCCAGCCCCGTTCCTGGAGCAGGGGGGCAGTGCCAGGGCTGCTGCCACATTCCCAGCCCCATTCCTGGGGCCAGGGGGGCAGTGCCAGGGCTGCTGCCACATTCCCAGCCCTGTTCCTGGAGCAGGGGGGCAGTGCCAGGGCTGCTGCCACATTCCCAGCCCTGTTCCTGGAGCAGGGGGGCAGTGCCAGGGCTGCTGCCACATTCCCAGCCCCGTTCCTGGAGCAGGGGGGCAGTGCCAGGGCTGCTGCCACATTCCCAGCCCTGTTCCTGGAGCAGGGGGGCAGTGCCAGGGCTGCTGCCACATTCCCAGCCCCGTTCCTGGAGCAGGGGGGCAGTGCCAGGGCTGCTGCCACATTCCCAGCCCCGTTCCTGGGGCCAGGGGGGGGCAGCACCCCAGCCCTGGCACAGTGCAGGGGACACTGTGCTGGGAGTCGGTAACGGGGCAGGGAGTGGGGCTGGGAATGGGGTACAGAACGGACAGCGGGGCTGGAAAGGGGACAGGGAACAGGTAAGGGGGATAGGGAACAGGCAGTGGGGCAGGAAATGGGGCAGGAACAGGCAACAAGGCTGGAATGGGGAGTGAGGCAGGGAACAGGCAGCAGGACAGGGAATGGGCTGGGAATGGGCAGTTTTACAGGAGCAGGGAATGGGGCTGGGATGGGCAGTTGGACAGGAGCAGGGAATGGGGCTGGGATGGGCAGTTTTACAGGAGCAGGGAATGGGGCTGGGATGGGCAGTTGGACAGGAGCAGGGAATGGGGCTGGGATGGGCAGTTTTACAGGAGCAGGGAATGGGGCTGGGATGGGCAGTTTTACAGGAGCAGCAGCGAGGCTCCCTCACCCTCAACGTAGACGAGGCCGGGGACGAAGCGGAGCCTCTTGGCCGCCTCCCGGCTGAGCCCCTGCAGAGCAGTGGGGTGAGGAGCGGGGTGAGGAGCGGGGTGAGGAGTGGGGTGAGGAGAGAACGAGCTGTGCTCCCCCCGAGCCCCCCCTGAACCCCCACTCTCACCTCCTGCACCTGCCGGACCATGGCACTGGAGGCCGGGCCCCCCGACACTGCCAGCAGCACCTGGGGGGACAGCGGGGACGGTCAGCGGCCCTGGGGCCACCTGGGGTCCCCTGGCCGGGTCCCCCCTGCCGGTACCTTCTCTCCCGGGAAGATGACGCGGTTCTTGCCCAGCATGGCACGGAACTTGTGCACGAAGTACTCGCGGAAGCAGCCGCTGGGGGACACGGGGACACGGGGACTCCCGAGCCACGGGCCTGTGCTGGCACCCCCTGGTCCCGCATCCCCGCGCCCCAAAGTCCCCCCGATGTCCCCCAGACCAACGTCCCGGAGAACAGCGTCCTCAGGCCCCGACATCCCAGAGATCCCGTGAGCCACGTCCCCCAAGGTTGCTGTCCCCCCTCCTCTGTGTCCTCAGCGCTCAGTGTCCCCAAGCCTTGATGTTGTTTGGCCCCGATGTCCCCAAACCTTTAAGTCCCAGAGATCCCATGTCCCCAGGCCAATGCTCCAGACACAACGTCCCTGAGAACAAATGTCCCCAATCCCTGATGTCCCCAAGACCCAAAGCTCCCCAGCCTCCATCCTCTGGAGACTCAAAGACCCCAAGTTCTGATGTCCCCAAGTTCTGATGTCCCCAATTTCTGATGTCCCCAAGCCCCGATGTCCCCAGTTTCTGATGTCCCCAAGCTCTGATGTCCCAAGGCCCCAATGTCCCCCATTTCTGATGTCCCAAATTTCTGATGTCCCCATTTCTGATGTCCCCCAGCCCCGATGTCCCCAATTTCTGATGTCCCCAATTTCTGCTGTCCCCCATTTCTGCTGTCCCCCAGTTTCTGACGTCCCCGTTTCTGATGTCCCCATTTCTGATGTCCCCCATTTCTGATGTCCCCCATTTCTGATGTCCCCAGTTTCTGCTGTCCCCCATTTCTGACGTCCCCGTTTCTGATGTCCCCAGCCCCGCTGTCCCCGCGGTCCCTCACCGGCAGAAGGGGTCCCCGACGCGGATGACGAGCGCGGCCGTGCCCTGCCCGCACTTCATGCACGTTCGGGGGTGGCTGCGGGGACACGGCCGGTCACCGGGGACACCGGGACCCGACCCCCCGGCAGCGGTCCCGGTCCCCGGGCTGCACCGGGGATGTTACCGGGGCAGCACCGAGAGATGACCCCGGGGGGGGATGCCCGGAGGAACACCGGGGGGTACCGGGAGCGGCCCCGGGGGTCCATTCCGAGGCCGGACCGGACTCACACCTGTCTGCCGGTGCGCGGCGGCGCCGCGGCGGATCCGTGTCCGCCCCGCAGCCACCACCGCCGCCCGCCACGTCGCACATGGCGGCGCCACTGGGTCCCGGTGGATTCCGGTGAGTCCCGGTTGGTCCCGGTGGATTCCGGTGGGTCCCGGTGGGTCCCGGTCGGTCCCGGGGAGTCTCGGGGGTCTTGCTCGGCTCGGGCCTCGTTCGGCTCTCACTCGGCTCCGCTCGGCTCTCGCTCGGCTCTCACTCGGCTCCGCTCGGCTCCCGCTCGGCTCCGCTCGGCTCTCGCTCGGCCCGCACTCGGCTCCGCTCGGCCCGCACTCGGCTCCGCTCGGTCCCGCCGGGTCCCGCCGTGTCCCGGCGCGCTCCCGTCGCGCGGCGATGACGCGGCGGCGCCGCTCGGTGACGTCGCCCCCGCCCCGCCGGCCGCCGCCGCCGCCGCCATGTTCCGGAGCCTGCTGGTGGCGGCGGCGCAGCGGCCGCAGGGCCCGGCCGGGCCCCCCCGCGCCGCCCCCGGGCCCGGGGCCGCGGCCGAGGCGCTGGAGGCGCAGTTCAGCTGCCCCATCTGCCTCGAGGTTTTTCACCGCGCCGTCGGCATCGCGGGCTGCGGGCACACGTGAGACGGGGCCCGGGCGGGGGCGGCGGGGACCCCCGGAATGAGGCGGCCCCGGGGACGGGCGGGACGCGGGGCTGGGCGCTGTGCCGGCCGTGGGATCCTTGCGGGCGCTCTGCCCAGGCGGCACCGGGACCCCCGGCCCACACCGGGGATGGTTCGGTACCGGGACTCCCCTCTCAAGTACCGGGGTCCCCATCCCACAGCGGGATCCCCATCCCACCCTCCCACGCCCTCAGCTCCCAGAGCTGGCTGCTGTCCCCAGGACCCCCAACCCTTGCCCACGTGTCCCCCCGGCATTCCGGGGACACGCTGATCCCTTTCCCATCGGATTTTGGGGACGTTCCCAAAGGGCTGGGGCTTTGTTTGGGGCTCCAGCACCGCCTCACCGCTTCTCTGGGGCTGGGGGCGATTCCTGACCCTTCCACGATCCCCTGTCCTCGCTCCCCTGGCAGTGGCAGGGCCTTTGGGGTGTTTCATTCCCTGTTCCTGGTGAGTTTGGGGATAATCGCGTTTTGGGGACGCGGGGGCTCCTTTGCCTCCTCTGGGCTGCTGGCATTCCTTTGCTCCTGGCGATGGAAGGAGCTTGGGATGAGCTGATCCTGCCTGGCCTGGATACCCAGCACTGCCTTGGGCTCCTTTCCAATCCAGCCTTGGAGCAGGGGAATTGTGTGAGCCTGCAGGAGCTCCCTGGGGACTCACCTGCTCCCAGTTCTCCCAGTTCCCCCAGCAGGGACGCCGATCCCTGCGATGCCCAGAACAGAGGCTAAACAAAGTAAAAGGATTGAAATAGGGATTTATTAAAAAGGCCTTCAAAGGATACACCTTGGGCAGTGCCAGAGCCCAAGATGGACTCTGAGTCACAAGTTTTCACACTTTTATAAGTTTTGGTCCATTTGTTGGGGTTCATTGTCCAGTCACAGCTCCAGGTGATGCAGTCCCAGCCTCGCAGTTTGCTCTCCTCAATTCCCTGTGGTTTGGATTTTTTGGGCCTTTTTGTTGTTTGCACTTTTTGGGCCTTTTGGGCCTTTTTGTTGTTTGCACCTTTTGGGGCTGAAGCTGCAGCGGTGTCCTTGGTTCTGGGGCTGGAAAGGGATTGTTCTGTCTGAGCTGTGGGGAGAGCTGCTGACATTCATGTGCAGTTCAGAGTTCTTTACCAACGCAGCGCAGAATCTGAAAATACAAAAGCTAAAGCTGCTGAAAAGCCAAAGCCCATCACCTGGCTTCTGGGGGAGCGGGGTGCCCTGCTGGGATCCCGCTGTGCCCGGGGTGCTCAGGGCCACCCTGTGCCCCCCAGGTTTTGTGGGGAATGCCTGCAGCCCTGCCTGCAGGTGCCCTCCCCGCTGTGCCCGCTCTGCCGCGTGCCCTTCGATCCCAAAAAGGTGGAGAAGGCTTCCAGCGTGGAGAAGCAGCTCTCGTCCTACAAGGCTCCCTGCAGAGGCTGCAGCAAGAAGGTAAAGCTGCCTGTCCCCACTGTCCCACTGTCCCCACTGTCCCACTGTCCCTGCTGTCCCCACTGTCCCCATCCTCCTCTGGAATGTGTCCAGAGAAGGGAACGGAGCTGGGGAGGCTCAGCCTGGAGAAAAGGAGGCTCAGGAGGGACTTTCTGGCTCTGCACAGAGGAGGACAGCCAGGGTGGGTCGGGCTCTGCTCCCAGGGGACAGGGACAGCACCTCTGGGGATCCCTGCAGCCCCAAATCTCCGTCCTGCAAGGTGGCTGCAGCATTCCCGCTGCTGTGGGTCATCCCACACGGACCAGAGGTCGCTGCCACCTCAGCTGAGCAAAGCCAGCTCCTCTCCTGGCTCCTGGCAGGCGTCCCTGCACCTCCAGGAATGTTTCTTGTGCTCCTTCCCCAGGTGACCCTGGCCAAAATGCGCTCTCACGTCTCGTCCTGCGCCAAGGTGCAGGAGCAGATGGCAAACTGCCCCAAGTTTGTTCCTGTTGTCCCCACATCCCAGCCTATTCCCAGGTATTCCTGTGCCTCAGGTAGGGAAACGTGGCCCTCCTTGCATGCCCTGAAATCCAGGTGTGTGTTGTGCCTTTCCCTGGGAGGAAGAGCAGCGCCTGTTTCCCTCCTGGCGCTGCCGCTCCGCGTTTCGGAGCGCGGGGTGGGATGAAGGCTCCACCAAAGCAGGGAGAGGGGCTGGGCTGGCTCCTGCTGCCACAGAGCTTCTGCTGCGTTGGTTTGGAAGGAGTCACTGCAGCCTCCCCTCAGATCTGAGCTCATCCTTGCTCTCTCCAGCAACATTCCCAACCGCTCCACGTTCGTGTGCCCGTACTGCGGGGCGCGGAACCTGGACCAGCAGGAGCTGGTGAAGCACTGCATGGAGAACCACCGCAACGACCCCAACAAAGTGGTGAGTGCTGCTGGGCTGTGTGCCACGGCTCTGGGATCCAGCCACCCCCTGCAGCACCCCAGGCCAGCAGCACGGGTGGGTGTGGAGGCACAGCTGTGTTCCAGCTGGTTTAGATCCCTTTGGGAGGTGGGGATCTGTCTCTGCTTTGTTAGAGGCTCCCTGGGATGAGCTGCCTCCATCCCCCTGTTCCTGCAAGCCAGGTGGTGCTGGATTTCCTCTCCCTGTTCCCTCTGGGTGGACCAAGGTGGGGGACTTGGGATCTTCAGCACAGGGAGGACCTGGAGCTGATGGAGCAGCTCCAGGGGAGATCACCAAGTTGATCAGAGGGGTGGAGCAGCTCTGCCATGAGGAGAGGCTGAGAAAATTTGGGATTGTTCAGCCTGGAAAAGAGAAGCTTCAGGGAGACCTAATTGTGGCCTTCCAGGACCTTCAGGGAAGGTGGAGAGAGACTGTTGACAGGGTTCTGGAGTGACAGGACAAGGGGGAATGGATCCAAACTGCCAGAAAGTTGGTTTGGGTTGGATATTAGGGAGAAATCTTTCCCTGTGAAGGTGGGGAAACCCTGGCACAGGGTGCCCAGAGAAGCTGTGGCTGCCCCTGGATCCCTGGAAATGTCCAAGGCCAGGTTGGATGGGGCTTGGAGCCTGTCAGAGGAGGGGCACCACTCACCTCTCTGGGAGGTCCCTGTGCAGGTGCCGCCATTCTGTGTCCCCACAGGTGTGCCCGGTGTGCTCGGCCATGCCCTGGGGGGATCCCAGCTACAAGAGTGCCAACTTCCTGCAGCACCTGCTCCACAGGCACAAGTTCTCCTATGACACCTTCGTGGTGAGTGTGACCTTGAGTTAAAAAAGGGGGGCTGTGTTCTGTGCCAGGAGGTGAAACCAGCCCTTCACGGGGCACACGTGTCCCACCCACGAGACCCCCACACCCACCAAGGTTGTCCTCACACACCAGGAGGGAGAGGGGGTTGTTCCTGTGCTCCACAAAATGGGTTTATCCATGGAACTCCTGCGCTGAGGAAATTGTAACACAAAACCCCTTTTCTTGGAGGTTTTGGGAGCAGGGGGTGGGAGCAGCCCTGCCCCAGGGTTTGGGGGGGTGTGGTTGCTGCACATGGGGGGTCCCTGACCCCTCCTGTGTGGGGGGCAGTTGTGATGGCTCAGCCTTGGCCTCAGGGGAGGCTCCGTTCCCATCCTGCTTTCCTTGGAGATGTGTCAGGGAAAAGAACCTCCAGGCATTTTCAGAGGAATATCCTGACTTCAGGAGTTGGATAAACCCGACCTGGAGCTCTGCAGAAACCCCTGGCCTTGCTAGAAAGCTTCACCCTTTGGCCTCAGCTTGTGTGGGCACCCCTCCTGGCAGGTGTGGGATCCCAGGCAGGAGAGGGATGTGGGCACAGGGGGCACCCCGGGGTGCCACTCCTGGGATGTGTGTGCCAGAGCAACAGAGGCTCCGTTAAGCAGAAATGTTTCTTAAGAAATTTAATAGGAGAAAGAATTAAATACTCCCACCTGAAAAAGAGAGGACAACCTGACACAGTTAGAAAAGTTTAATTCAAAATTAAGAGTCCAGCCTGTGCCACTCCTACATTATTTTTTATATATGACATATATATTTCCTCTTTATCTTATTGCAATATTCAGGCTTACAGATAACTTTTTTCAGTATGTGATTTAAATATAAAAAAAGGTGTCACTAATAAGGAAAGTACAGGGAATATTAGGTAAAGATATAATTCGGATAAGAATTGACTAAGTCTATAACTGTGAGGAAACCAGTACTCAGGGGAGCAGGGAAAAATTCAAATATCAGTGAATTCAGGAGATTTTAGTTACAAACAGCACTGAAATCCAACAGTGACCATTAATTTTTAGCTCGTTTTCTTTTATCAGAGAGTGAACTGCGATTCACAGTGCCAGCTGTGCCAGCTCTCCTGAGCTGCCCTCTTTGATTTTCAGGATTACAACATCGACGAGGAGGCAGCGTTGCAGGCGGCCCTGGCTCTGTCCCTCTCTGAGAACTGAGGCTGATCCCTCTCCCTGCCCTGGCTCCTTCTGGACACTCCAGGAACCCTCCGGAGCCCCACTCTGTTCCCACTGCAATTCCCACCTTGTTTAAGAAGGTGGAGCCTCTTCAGTTGTCACAGTGAGTGAGCAGAGAGCGCTGGAGCAGGGCTGGGATCAATCCTTGGATTGGCATTCAATATCCGTGTTGGGAGCATAGCCCTGTGTCCAGATCTATTTATTGTTAGATGCTCTTCGGCACACTCGTCCCTGCTCTCTGTTGCAGCAGAATAGGAACCTGAAAATGACAGACTGGATGCCCAACACCCTCATTTGGGACTGGAATCAGCCACATCCTTTTAAAAAGGAGGAAGGCAGCACGGAGCATCTTTTTTTTAAACTCTCCAAGGATTTTTCTAGAGATGTCAGGCTGTCCTGACCCCCGTGCTGGAGGCTGGAGCTGCCTCCTTCACCTGGATCCCAGGATGAGACTGAGCAGTGGTTCAGAGGAGCCCTCGAGGATGGCATCCAGCATCCAGGGAAACCTCTCCTTCCTCGTTTTCTACCGGCTCTTGGGACACCAAACCCTTGCCTTTTTCTACACGAAGCGAAGCCTTTTCCACGTTTTCTAGAGCGGGGTCAGAAGCTGTTCCCCTTCACTCTGCAATATCTGCCACCTGGGACAAGAGTATTTTTATGGAACACGATGAAGAAAGTTTATTTTTTACACAGATAACCCAAACCAATGAACACGTGGATTTGGGAACGGGGCAGGAGGCAGGAGCTGGATCCCGGAGCGGCGCGTCGGACTCTGAGGTGGGGGAAGTGCAGGGATCTTTCTGGGCCTTTCCTGGATCTTTCTGGGCCTTTCCTGGATCTTTCTGGGCCTTTCCTGGATCTTTCTGGGCCTTTCCCTTCCCTCAGCAGAATTCCTCTGCCTGTGAGGGAGCGGGCAGGATGGCTGGGTTGGATCCAGGTGCTGGTTGCCCGTGGAATTGCTGTCCATGCAGGATCCCAGCCCCGAGCTCCTGCTCCCCCCAGAAATCAGGGATTGCATCTCCCCGTGGTAATCCCTCCCTGGGAACGGGATCCAAGGTGCTCCACAGCATCCTGGTGACCCCTTCCCCCTGCCCCTTCCTCTCAGCCCTGCCTGTTGCTGCTGGAGTTGGCTCTGCAGGGCTGGGAGAGGCTGGGGGGGAGATGGCACCAGGCACGGGGTGAGCCCTGAGGGAGGGGGTGATTCCTGAGAGCCTTCCTGCAGGGATTTGCAGGGAAAGGGTGGGAGAGGCCCCCTCTGCGTCTCCCTGCTCGGAGAATTCCTGAGCTTTATCCAAAACCTGGCTCCAGCTCTGCTCTAGCAATACTGGCTTGGGGTTTATTTTGGTTTTCCTAGTCCTGGATGATTTTGGGATCGTGCAGGGAGCCCTCAGCTCCCCTGGCAGGGCAGGGAAAGGGCTGGAGCTGCCCCGCTCCCCTTTCTGGAGCCAGGCCAGCCAGGAGAGGTGGGATCTTCCCTTACGTGCCCAGCATTGCTGGCACCTGGGGATGTCCCTGGTGGGATGGAGAGCACTGGCATCTTCCAGGAGGGACCTGGGAGTGTTTCCCTGTCCTGTGCTCAGCTGGGACCCTCAGCTGCTGGAGCGGCCTCCCTGAGAGCTCCGTGCTGTTGGGCCAGCACTGTTAACCTCGGGCTCCTTCCCTGCCCTCCTCCTTTTCCTCCTCCTTTTTGCCCCACAGAGACAGAGCAGGGGCAGCAAGAGCTGCTTTTGTAAAGCACTTTAAGGCCCTGGCTGTGAGGGGCCACACCAGGCTGTGCCAGGGATCCCTCTCTGTGCCAGGGATCTCTCTGTGCCAGGGATCTCTCTGTGCTGGAATCTCTCTGTGCCAGGGATCTCTCTGTGCAGGGATCTCTCTTGCCAGGGATCTCTCTGTGCCAGGGATCCCTCTCTGTGCCAGGGATCCCTCTCTGCCAGGGATCTCTCTGTGCCAGTGATCATCTCTGTGCCAGGGATCTCTCTGTGCCAGTGATCATCTCTGTGCCAGGGATCTCTCTGTGCCAGGGATCTCTCTGTGCCAGGGATCCCTCTCTGTGCCAGGGATCTCTCTGTGCAGGGATCTCTCTTGCCAGGGATCTCTCTGTGCAGGGATCTCTCTGTGCCAGAGATTCCCCTCTCTGTGCAGGGATCTCTCTGTGCAGGGATCTCTCTGTGCAAGGATCTCTCTGTGCCAGGGATCTCTCTGTGCAGGGATCCTCTCTGTGCCAGGGATCTCTCTGTGTGCAGGGATCTCTCTGTGCCAGGGATCCTCTCTGTGCCAGAGATTCCCCTCTCTGTGCAGGGATCTCTCTGTGCAGGGATCCACAGATCCCAGTGGCCGTGCCCACCAGTGCATCGCCCACCACTTTTTTTGCATAATTAGAACTTTTAACGAGCCGTCCTGTTTTTTGAAGAGGAATTAACTCGATGACGTATTTGTAGCAAACCATTTTTCTCAATAAAGGCAATTTCATCCACGCGTGGCCTCTGAGCCAGGGGAAGCACTGGAGGGATACTGGGAGCACTGGGATACTGGGAGCACTGGTGTACTGGGAGCACTGGGATACTGGGGATACTGGAGGTGCTGGAGCACTGGGATACTGGAAGCGTTGGGACACTGGGGGTACTGGGAGCACTGGGATACTGGGATACTGGGGATACTGGAGGTGCTGGGAGCACTGGGGTACTGGAGCACCGGGGTACTGGAGCATTGGGATACTGGAGCATTGGGATACTGGAAGCACTGGGATACTGGGGGTGCTGGGAGCACTGGGATACTGGGAGCACTGGGATACTGGGGGTACTGGGAGCACCGGGATACTGGGAGCACTGGGATACTGGGGGTACTGGGAGCACCGGGATACTGGGAGCACCGGGATACTGGGAGCACTGGAGCACTGGGATACTGGAGCATTGGGATACTGGAAGCACTGGGATACTGGGGGTGCTGGGAGCACTGGGATACTGGGAGCACTGGGATACTGGGGGTGCTGGGAGCACTGGGATACTGGGAGCACTGGTGTACTGGAAGCACTGGGATACTGGGAGCACTGGAGCACTGGGATACAGTGGCCCTAAAGGCTCTGGGTGCACTCGGAGTACTGGGGGACAGTTGGAGCGCTGGGGTGGTACCGGGGACACGGGGTAGCACTGGGGACTGAGCGGTGCAGGCAGCAGAACCGGGCGGGTGCCGGGAGCGGTACCGGCGGCACCGGGAGCAACTGCGCACGCGCAGGTGTTGCCCAATTCAAAAATGGCGCCCCTAGGCCCAGCCCAACGCGCTCAGGGGGCGGGGCCGCGCGTGGTCCGATCGCTGCCATTGGCTGTTGGGAACCGGGTGCCGCGCTCTCGGCCAATGGCGAGGCGGGACCCGCCGCAGGCCACGGGTCACGTGCGTGGCGCGGGGGCGGGGCATGAGGGCGGCCGGCGGCGATGGCGGCGGAGCGCGCGCTGGCCATGGCGACCTGCACGGCCCCCGTGAACATCGCCGTGATCAAGTACTGTGAGTGCCGGGGCGGGCTTGGCACCTGCGGGGGCCCGGGGGCACCGGCTCCGGGCTGGGCTGGGTGTGCGGTGTCCGGCGGCGCCGGGCCAGGCCGTGCTGCACTGTGTCCTCGCTTGCCGTGCAGTTCCGTGCCGTGCCGTGCCATCCCAAGCCGTGCCAAGCGCTGTTGTGCCTTGCTTTGCCTTGTGTCCATCAGTGCCATCCGGAACTGTTCCATGCCACTCCTAGCCGTGCCATTCCTGGCTGGGCTGTGCCATTCCCGGCTGTGCCGTGCCATTCCCGGCTGTGCCGTGCCATTCCCGGCTGTGCCGTGCCATTCCCGGCTGTGCCATTCCCGGCTGTGCCATTCCTGGCTGTGCCATTCCCGGCTGTGCCGTGCCATTCCTGGCTGTGCCATTCTTGGCTGTGCTGTGCCATTCCCGGCTGTGCCCTGCCACGCTTTGCTGTGTCCGTCGGTGCCATCAAACTTCCATGCCATTCCTAGCCGTGCCATGCTGTTCCATGCCATTCCGTGCCATTCCTAGCCGTGCCATGCCGTGCTCTCTTGCAGGGGGCAAGCGTGACACCGACCTCATCCTGCCCATCAACTCCTCCCTGAGCGTGACGCTGCACCAGGACCAGGTGGGTCAGCATCAGCACCAGGTTTAGGACCAGGACCAGGTTTAGGACCAGCCCAGGCGTGCTGAGCCCCCTCCCTCTCTCCCCCCACAGCTCAAGACCACCACGACGGCGGCGGCCAGCCGGGATTTCACGGAGGACCGGCTGTGGCTCAACGGGAAGGAGGCGGACGTGGGGCACCCGCGGGTCCAGGCCTGTCTGCGCGAGGGTGAGCGTCCCCTGCCCGGGGGTGTCCCCGCTGTCCCCTGACCCCACTGTCCCCAGTATCCCCTGACCCCACTGTCCCCACTGTCCCCTGTCCCCGCTGTCCCTGCTATCCCCTGCCCCCATTGTCTCCTGTCCCGCTGTCCTCACTGTCCCTGGTGTCCCCTGTCCCCGCTGTCCCCTGTCCCCATTGTCTCCTGTCCCCTCTGTCCCCGGTGTCCCCTGACCCCACTGTCCCTGCTGTTCTCTGTCCCTGGTGTCCCCTGACCCCGTTGTCCTCGCTGTCCCATCCCCTGTCCCTGCTGTCCCCTGACCCTGCTGTCCCTGCTGTCCCCTGTCCCCGCTGTCCTGTCCCCTGACCCCACTGTCCCCGCTGTCCCCTGTCTCTGCTGTCCCTGCTGTCCCCTGACCCCACTGTCCCTCCTGTCCCCTGTCCCCACTGTCCCGTCCCCTGTCCCCTGACCCCGCTGTCCCCTGACCCCGCTGTCCTCTATCCCCGCTGTCCCCTTCCCCCTGTCCCCCCTGTCCCCCTGTCCCCCCTATCCCCCTGTCCCCTGACCCCGCTGTCCCCGCAGTGCGGCGCCTGGCGCGGAAGCGCCGCGGGGGCGCTGAGGACACGGCGGCGCTCAGCCTGTCCTACAAAATCCACATCGCCTCCGAGAACAACTTCCCCACGGCCGCCGGGCTCGCCTCGTCCGCCGCCGGCTACGCCTGCCTGGGTGCGTGTGGGGCCCTCATCTGTCCCCTCCTGCCTTGGGAGGGGTGCTGGGGGTGTCCCCTTGCTGTGACCTGTCCCCTGCCTGGGGTAGTATGGCATGGAGGGTGCTGGGAGAGGTGACAGGGCTGTCCCCTCTGATTGCGCTCTGGCTGGCCCAGCTCTGTGGTAGCACTGGGAGGGGTGACAGGGCTGTCCCCTCTGACTGTGCTGTGGCTGGCCCAGCTCTGTGGTAGCACTGGGAGGGGTGACAGGGCTGTCCCCTCTGCCTGTCCCCTCAGTGCCAGCACTGGCCCAGCTCTGTGGTAGCACTGGGAGGGGTGACAGGGCTGTCCCCGCAGTGTCAGTGCTGGCCCAGCTCTGTGGTAGCACTGGGAGGGGTGACAGGGCTGTCCCCTCAGTGTCAGTGCTGGCCCGGCTCTGTGTTCGCATCAGGAGGGGTGACAGGGCTGTCCCCTCTCATTGTGCTCTGGCTGGCCCAGCTCTGTAGTAGCACTGGGAGGGGTGACAGGGCTGTCCCCTCTGCCTGTCCCCTCAGTGTCAGTGCTGGCCCAGCTCTGTGGTAGCAGCAGGAGGGGTGACAGGGCTGTCCCCTCTCATTGTGCTCTGGCTGGCCCAGCTCTGTGGTAGCAGCAGGAGGGGTGACAGGGCTGTCCCCTCTCATTGTGCTCTGGCTGGCCCAGCTCTGTGGTAGCAGCAGGAGGGGTGACAGGGCTGTCCCCTCTGCCTGTCCCCTCAGTGTCAGTGCTGGCCCAGCTCTGTGGTAGCACCAGGAGGGGTGACAGGGCTGTCCCCTCTGCCTGTCCCCTCAGTGCCAGCACTGGCCCAGCTCTGTGGTAGCACTGGGAGGGGTGACAGGGCTGTCCCCTCTGCCTGTCCCCGCAGTGCCAGCACTGGCCCAGCTCTGTGGTAGCACTGGGAGGGGTGACAGGGCTGTCCCCTCTGCCTGTCCCCTCAGTGCCAGCACTGGCCCAGCTCTGTGGTAGCACCAGGAGGGGTGACAGGGCTGTCCCCTCTGCCTGTCCCCGCAGTGTCGGCGCTGGCCCGGCTCTATGGGCTGGAGGAGGAGCTGTCCGAGGTGGCCCGGCGGGGCTCGGGCAGTGCCTGTCGCAGCATGTTCGGGGGCTTCGTGCAGTGGCAGCGCGGGGAGCGCCCCGATGGCACCGACAGCCTGGCCCTGCAGGTGGCCCCCGAGACTCACTGGCCGGAGCTCCGCGTCCTCATCCTGGTGGTGAGGGGCTGGCGGGGGATTTGGGACTCGGGGGGGCTCAGGAGGGGCCGTGTCCCAGCGCCTGTGTCCCCCCCCAGGTCAGTGGGGAGAAGAAGCCGGTGGGCAGCACGGCGGGCATGCAGACCAGTGTGGAGACCAGTCCCCTGCTGAAGGTAGGGGGACACGGGACTCGTCCCCTTTCCCTTGCAGTGGGGCTGGAGGGTGTGCAGTGACCCCCAGAGGGTCATGGTGCTGTGGCTGTCACCAGATTGGGGGTACAGTGACCTTCCTGCTGTATCCCCAGATTTGGGGTGACCACAACCCACCTGTTGTGGGCGTCACCAAAGTGGGGTAACCGTGACCCTCCTGCCATGGGTGCCACTGAAGTGGGGTGGCCACAACCTGCCTGCTGGGGTTGTCACTGATTTGGGGCGACCACGACCCTCCTGCCATGGGTGTCACTGAAGTGGGGTGGCCACAACCTGCCTGCTGGGGTTGTCACTGATTTGGGGTAACCGTGACATGCTTGCCATGGGTGTCACTGAAGTGGGGTGGCCACAACCTGCCTGCTGGGGTTGTCACTGATTTGGGGTAACCGTGACACGCTTGCCATGGGTGTCACTGAAGTGGGGTGGCCACAACCTGCCTGCTGGGGTTGTCACTGATTTGGGGTAACCGTGACACGCTTGCCATGGGTGTCACTGAAGTGGGCCGACGGTGACCCCCCCGTGCCGTGGCAGCACCGGGCAGAGGTGGTGGTCCCCGAGCGCCTGGCGCAGATGATGCAGCACATCCAGGAGCGGGACTTTGAGGGCTTTGGCCAGCTGGCCATGAGGGACAGCAACCAGTTCCACGCCACCTGCCTCGACACCTTCCCGCCCATCTTCTACCTCACGGACGTGTCGCGCCACATCATCGCGCTGGCGCACCGCTACAACGCCCACCACGGCCACACCAAGGTACCCGCGGGGCCCCGGGGCTGCCACGGCACCGTGGCCCTTCCCCGGGTCCCCACGTGCCCACAACGCCGCCGCAGGTCGCCTACACCTTCGACGCCGGCCCCAACGCCGTCGTCTTCGCGCTGGCCGACGCCGTGGCCGAGTTCGTGGAGGTGGTGAGGCGCAGCTTCCCCCCCGCCGCCAACGGGGACCAGTAAGGGAACCCCGCTCCTCACCGGGGAGGGTTGGGGGGTGCCGGGCACGCGGGGACTGAGCGCCGGCCCCCCCCCGTGCCGCAGGTTTGTCCGGGGGCTGCCCGTGGGCTCGGCCGCGCTGCCGCAGGAGCTGCTGGCCGCCGTGGTCACCGAGCCCGTGCCGGGGGCTGTCCAGTACATCCTGCACACCAAGGTGAGGGGGCTGGGGGGGGCTGGCCGGGGGGGACACGGCCTCTGGGGGAGGGCTCTGACCCCATTCCTGGTGCCAAGGGGGTGGTGGGACCCCACTGCTGTCCCCAGGGGTGTCCAGGACCCCATTCCTGTCCCAGTTCCTAGGGGGGGTGTGTAGGGCCCTGTCCCCATCCCCAGGTGGGTGTGTGGGAACCCATCCCTGTCCCAGTTTCTAGGGGGGTGTGTAGGGCCCTGTCCCCATCCCCAGGTGGGTGTGTGGGACCCCATCCCTGTCCCCATCCCCGTCCCCAGGGTGGTGTGTGGGACCCCATCCCTGTCCCAATTCCTAGGGGGGGTGTGTAGGGCCCTGTCCCCATCCCCAGGTGGGTGTGTGGGACCCCATCCCCATCCCCAGGTGGGTGTGTGGGACCCCATCCCTGTCCCAATTCCTAGGGGGGGTGTGTAGGGCCCTGTCCCCATCCCCAGGTGGGTGTGTGGGACCCCATCCCTGTCCCAATTCCTAGGGGGGGTGTGTAGGGCCCTGTCCCCATCCTCAGGTGGGTGTGTGGGACCCCATCCCTGTCCCAATTCCTAGGGGGGGTGTGTAGGGCCCTGTCCCCATCCCCAGGTGGGTGTGTGGGACCCCATCCCTGTCCCCATCCCCAGGTGGGTGTGTGGGACCCCATCCCTGTCCCAATTCCTAGGGGGGGTGTGTAGGGCTCTGTCCCCATCCCCAGGTGGGTGTGTGGGACCCCATCCCTGTCCCCATCCCCAGGTGGGTGTGTAGGGCTCTGTCCCCATCCCCAGGCGGGTGTGCAGGACCCCATTTCTGGACACATTCCCCCTGTCACCACCCATGGGGTGACCTTTTAGGGTCTGTGGGTGCCCCCCACCCACAGCAGGGGGGGGCCCTGCAGGCAGTGGGGCTCCCTGGTGTCCCTGACCCGTGTCCTGCCCCACAGCCTGGCCCTGGTCCCCAGCGGGTGGATGACCCCAGCCAGCACCTCCTGGGCACGGACGGGCTGCCCCGGAGCCGTGCCTGACCCCGGTGACACCGGGACACGCCGGGACACGCCGGGGGGACTCTGCCGGTGCCACCAGCAGGCCTCAGGACCTGAGCCAGGCCTGCTGCAAAGCTGTCCCCAGCCCCGGGGCGGGATGTGACGCCGGGGCTGGTTTTTTAATCTTTTGTAAGGAAACAGAAGGTTCCTGGTTCCAGTGCTGTTTTGGGCTGTCGGGTTCTGTGTGCGGGGCTGGGAGGGGGAACAGCGCCAGCCAAAAGCGGGGACAGGAGATGGGGACAGTCCCTGGGGCTGATCCTGTCACCCCGCACAGCCCTGTCACCCCACGTGGCCCCTGTGTCCCTTGTGGGGCATCTCCTGTCCCATATGCCCCCAAGTTGTCACTTGTCCCTCCACGTCCCCCGTCCCCTCCCTGTCCCTTGCAGGACTGATCCTGTCCCCATCGCTCCGATGTCCCTGCTGCTGGGACGGGCCCTGTGCCCCCGCGTGGCCCCTGTTGTCCCCGCGTCCCTCCGCGCCATCCCTGTCACCGCCGTGACCCCGGCTCGGTGCCGTGACCCCGGCTCGGTGCCGTGACCCCGGCTCGGTGCCGTGACCCCGGCTCGGTGCCGTGACCCCGGCTCGGTGCCGTGTCCCCGCGGGGGCGTGGCCAGTGGGGAAAGGGGTGTGGTCAATGCGAAGGAGGCGTGGCCTGCGGGAGTAGCGCCGCACCCGCCTTCCGGGTCGGGACCGGAGCGAGCGGAGCCGAACCGGGACAGCCGGGCCCAGCGGGGCCGGGAGCAGCCGAGCTCCAGCGGGCAAAGCAAGGCAGAGCAGAGCGGGCCGGGGCGGGCGGTGCGATCCGAGCAGAACCCGGCCGGGCTGAGCCGAGCGGAGCCGAACCCTCTGGGCTGAGCCGAACCGGACCGGGCCGGGAGCAGCCGAAGGCGCTCGGAGCGAGCCGAGCGCAACCGGGAGCAGCCGAACCTGTTCGGACCGAGCTTAGCGCAACCGGGAGCAGCCGAACCCGTTCGGACCGAGCCGAGCGGAGCCGGGAGCAGCCGAACCCGTTCGGACCGAGCCGAGCGGAACCGGGAGTAGCCGAACTCGTTCGGACCGAGCTTATCGGAACCGGGAGCAGCCGAACCCGCTCGGAGCGAGCCGAGCGGAACCGGGAGCAGCCGAAGTCGCTCGGAGCGAGCCGAGCGGAGCCGGGAGCAGCCGAAGCCGCTGTGGGCCATGGGGCAGATCGAGTGGGCCATGTGGGCGAACGAGCAGGCGCTCGCCGCCGGGCTCAGTGAGTGCGGGGGGCCGGGGGAGGTTTGGGGGCACTCCAGAAAGTCCCCGGGCTCTGGAAGGATTGAGCGCCCGGGGCATGGCATGGGATGGGTGGGGGTCCCGGGCTGGGGGTGCGGGCGGGAGGCGCCGGCGGCAGCCGGGAAGTCCCGGCCCAGCGGGGCTGCAGCCTCCGCTTCCTCCTTTTCTCTTCCTCCTCTGCCCTCTCTTCCTCGGTTCCGTCCTCTCCTCCTCCACTCTCCTCTTCCTCCGGCCGCGAGGCCAAAAATCTCCCCAGAGGCCCCGGAGTTCCCTGGGCCCGCGGGTCCCGCCCGCAGCATCTCCCCGGCATCCCGCACCTGGGACTCCTGAGGGCCACGGCACCCCCAGGGCCCTGCCCTGGACCGGGGGGGTCCCGAGTGTCCCCAGGGCCACGATCCCGCCTTGGGGCTTTGCGGGGGGCTGCGTCCCGAGTTTGGGGGCGGCACATCCTGAGCTCGGGGCTGTATCCGCGGTTTTGGGAGCCGTAGCCCGGGTTGGGTGTTTGCGTCCAGGTTTGGGCGTTTGAGTCCCGTTTTTGGGGGTTTGTGTCCCGGTTTTGGGGGGTTGTATCCTGGTTTGGGGGTTTGTGTCCCGGTTTGGGGGGTTGTGTCCAGGTTTGGGGGGGTGTATCCAAGTTTGGGGGGTTGTATCCCAGTTTTGGAGGTTTGTATCCAAGTTTGGGGGTTTGTGTCCCGGTGTGGGGGGGTGTATCCAAGTTTGGGGGGTTGTGTCCCAGTTTTGGAGGTTTGTATCCAGGTTTGGGGGTTTGTGTCCCAGTTTGGGGGGTTGTGTCCCGGGTTGGGGGTTTGTATCCCGGTTTGGGGGGGTATATCCAGGTTTGGGGGTTTGTGTCCCGGTTTGGGGGGGTGTATCCCAGTTTGGGGGGTTGTGTCCCAGTTTGGGGGGTTGTGTCCCGGTTTGGGGGGGTGTATCCCAGTTTGGGGGGTTGTGTCCCAGTTCGGGGGGTTGTGTCCCGGTTTGGGGGGGTGTATCCCAGTTTGGGGGGTTGTGTCCCAGTTCGGGGGTTTGTGTCCCGGGTTGGGGTCGGTGTCGTGGCCTGGGGGCCGTGTCCCGGCGTGGCCCCTCCATGCCGGCTGTTCCCGCAGTCCTGCTGACGGGCGGGATCGTGGCCGTGGCGGGGCAGTTCAAGGGCTGGTACTTCGCGGCGTATTCCATGTATCCTTCCCGACAGCATTCCCGGGGCTGGGCTGCGGGAAAACCCTGTCCCGATCGGGGTGGGAGGCATGACCGGGGAGGGCTCACATCCTTATCTCCCCCTCCTGCTGCCAGCTGTGCGCTCCCTGCCCGGCACAGCCCCTTTTTTTGGGATGCGGGTTGTTCCCGGTCCCACCCCGCGTTTCCTTGACGCCCCGGCAGCGCGGCGGGCGTCCTGGTCTGCCTGCTCGAGTATCCCAGGAGCAAACGGAAAAAGGGCTCCACCATGGAGAGGTGGTGAGTGCTGGGTCCCCCCTGCAGCCCTGGCACTGGGCGTCCTGCTACCCCCAAACTCAGGGGTGTGGGAGCAGAGCTGGATCCCACGGGTGGGTTCCTCGGGGTGATCCTTGCCGAGATGGGGGTGCCTGGAGGCCGGGTGTCCCCCGAGGGTGGGGACACCCCCAGTGACCCCCTGCTGTCACCCTGCAGTGGCCAGAAGTACCTGACAGCCGTGGTGAAGCTGTTGGGGCCCCTCACCAGGAATTATTACATCCGAGCTGTCCTCCACGCCGCGTGAGTGGGGTGCGGGGTCGGGAGTGGGGCTGGGCCCCTCCCCAGCTCCCTCTGAACGTCGGGAGTGGGGCTGGGCCCCTCCCCAGCTCCCTCTGAACGTCGGGAGTGGGGCTGGGCCCCTCCCCAGCTCCCTCTGAACGCCAAATCTCTGCCACAGCCTGGCTGTCCCTGCCGGATTCCTCCTCTCCACCATCCTGGGCACCGTCTGCCTGGGCATCGCCAGCGGCATCTACCTGCTGGTGAGTGCAAAGGGGCTTTGGGGGGCTGGGAGGAGCAGGGCACCCCTAAACCCACGAACCAAAGCTTCCGTGTGAATTCCAGAAGCATTCCCAGGCTGGGCTGCAGGGACACCCAGGACAGGGGGGTCACATCTTCCTTCCCCAGCTGCGCTTTCCCTGCCCCACACAGCCCCTTTTTGGGGGTGGGGGTTGTTCCTTGGCGCTATTCCCGATCCCACAGGCTGCAGTTCGAGGGGAGGAGTGGAGACCCATCGAGCAGAAGCCCCGGGAGCGGCCACAAGTGGGGGGCACCATCAAGCAGCCCCCCAGCAACCCCCCGCCCCGGCCGCCCCCCGACGCCCGCAAGAAGCAGCCGGAGGTGGGGGGGCAGGTGAACCCCATCCCTGTGGAGGTGGAATAACGGGGGATCCTCCTGCCCTGCTGCCCTGCTCCTGCTTCCCAGCTGCTCCTGGATCCACTGCAGCCAGCGGGCTCCTGGGGATCCCCAAAAGCCCCGGGGGTGCTGAGCTCCTGCTGTGGGTCCCTCGCTCCTGGTGATGCTCAGATCCCTGGGATCATCAGTTCCCCCCCGGGCTCCCCAAGGGATTCCCAAATGCCCAGTGATGCTCTGGGGTCCCCAGCTCCTGGGCGTCTGCAGATCCCCAGCAATGCTCAGCTCCTTGTAGGATCTCTGTCTCCCTGGAGGATCTCCGTCTCCTGCAGACCCCCAAATCCCTTAAGACGCTCAGCTCCCAAATTCCCAACTCCCTGTGATGCTCCCTGTGGGGTTTCCAGCCCTTGGGGACTTCCCACCTTATGGAGATTCCCAAATCCCTGGGGCTGCTCTACTCCCTGTGGAGTCTCCAGCTCCCAGGTACTCCCCAGCTCCTGGACCTCCCCAAATCCCCAAAAATCTTCAGCTTCCTGTGGGGTCTGCAGCCCCTAAGGCCTTCCCAGCTCCTAAGGATCCCCCAAATCCTTGGGGATTCTCAGCTCCCTCTGGGTCTCCAGTTCCTGGGAAACCCCTGGGCATGCTCAGCTCCCTGAGGGTCCCAACTCTCCAAGCACCCCCCAGTTCCCTGGGGGATCCCCAGATCCCTGTGGAACTCCAGCTCTCAGGGAATCCCCAGCTCCCAGGGGGATCAGGCAGCTCTGCTCCCGCTCTCCCTGGTTTTTGTCATTTCTGCAGTTGCTGTTGCAATAAAAAGTGGGAAAGGCACTGCCTGCCCCTGCCTCCTGCTCCAGGGGGAATCCTCCCAGTCCTGCCCTGCTCCTGGGAGGGCTGGGGCAGGAGTGGGGAGGTGTTTTGGGGACAAACAGTGCAGTTGTGGGCAAATCCAGGATGTGGATGTGCAGAGTATGGCCACGGCAGGGTCCCCTCCCAAAATCCTTATGGAGCCCACAGTGGGGTGGAACTGGGAGGGCCCCGCACTGGAGGTGCACAGGGAGTCCCAAAGGAGCCCCCAAAACCTGGGACAACCCCCCGCAGGGAACGTGGGGAGCATTTCCCTTCCCATCCCCACTCGTGGGTGCTGCACGTTCCCCGGTGTGATGTGGGTGCCGAACCCCAAATCCTCGATCCCACTGGGATCAGCAGCTGCTCCAGGCCCCGCTCTGTCCCCTCCCCACACAGACCCTGGCCCCTCAGGGGCTGCAGGTGGCCCAGGGCCCCCCTAGGTGCTGCCAGCACAGGTGGAGTGGCCCTGGCAGGTGGCACCAGCTCCGTGGGATGGGGCAGAGCCGTGGGAAGGGTGTGGGGTGTTGGGGTGCCAGGGCTGGGGTTTTGGGGCACCCCCGTGCCCTGCCGCCCTCCCCATCACCTCCCAGTTCATCCTGCCCTGCTGCACTGGTGCTCTGCCCACCCTGCAGGGCCTCAGGGGCGTCCCACAGCTGGGCATTGCCCACGGATGTGCCCCTGTCCCTGCGCCCCAATTCCCAACATCCCAGTGCCCGGGCTGGGAACAGAGCAAGGACTGTGCCAGGGGTTGTTAGCTTTTATTTTGCAGCATTAAATAGCACTAGGAAGGAGACAATAAATACCTTTTTTTGGGGGGGGGAATAAATAACCAGTGAGTGCAGCACTCACAGGGTCTGGCCGTGGGGCGATGCTGGCCCTGGAGTCACAGCCGTGGCTGGGCGGGGGTCACCAATAAATAGAGGGTACAAAAAGCCCCCCGGCAGCAAGGCTCATTAAATTACTCATAAATAACCAGGGGCACACCCTGGCGGGCTCGGGTGCTCTAAAACAAGCACGGGCGGGGTGACACGGTCACCGGGGCGGGCTCAGCGCGCCGTGCGGGGCAGGACGCAGGTGCAGCCCACGGGCACTCGGATGTAATCCACCTCCAGCGCCACCAGCCCCGGCCCCGCGGGCCGCGGGCACGGCTTGCGCCGCAGCACCAGCATGGTCTGGTGGATGGTCACCGAGTTGAGCGACGTCGTCTCCCGGCCGGTTTTCACGTCCACGCAGCCGCTGCACAGGCACTCGGCGAAGGCCAGCTTGCGCGGGTAGCGGTTCTCGTCCTCGTCGATGCTGCGGGGGACACGGCGACAGCTTGCAGCGAGCCACCGGCCCTGAGCGGGCGGGAAAGGGACGCGCGGGGTGGTCGGGGCGAGGGCGGCCACTCACCGGTAGCGCCACGGGGAGATGGAGCGCTCGTGGGGCTCGCTGCGGAGCCCGGCGCGCAGCGACAGCGCGGGGCAGCCGGGCGGGCGCTGCCGCCGCAGCCGCCGGGCCCCGCCGGCCTCCAGCCGCTCCAGCTGCGGCACCAGCTGCACGGACACGTGGCGGTCCCAGCGCAGGCTGCGGCCCAGGAGCTGCGCGGGAGGAGCCTCGTCCCCCAGCTCGGCCCCGCTGTAGCAGCGCACGGCGGAGTGAGCGGAGCCGCCCGCGGGGCGCCGCAGCCCCCGGCACTGCCCCAGCGCCGCCAGCAGGGCCAGGGCACACAGCCAGCCCTGTGGGGACAGCGCAGCGTCAGGGACAGCCGGGGGGACAGGCACACAGGGCACAGTGACAGGGACACCGCGGGGACAGGCACACAGGGCACAGTGACAGGGACACCGCGGGGACAGGCACACAGGGCACAGTGACACCCAGGGGGACAGGCACACAGAGCACAGTGACAGTGACACTGCAGGGACAGGCACACACAGCACAGTGACAGGGACACTGCAGGGACAGGCACACACAGTGACAGTGACACCGCGGGGACAGGCACACTCAGCACAGTGACACCACAGGGACAGGCACACACAGTGACAGTGACACCGCAGGGACAGGCACACAGGGCACAGTGACAGTGACACCGCAGGGACAGGCACACAGGGCACAGTGACAGTGACACTGCAGGGACAGGCACACACAGCACAGTGACACCGCAGGGACAGGCACACACAGCACAGTGACACCCAGGGGGACAGGCACACACAGTGACAGTGACACCGCAGGGACAGGCACACTCAGTGACAGTGACACCGCAGGGACAGGCACACTCAGCCGGGCAGGGAGCAGCAGAGCCCTCCCCAAAACGCGAGTGCGCAGCCCCACGGCCCCGGGGCAGGTGTGTGCATTTATCGATTATCTATTAGCTATCGATGTATCGATTTCTATAAGCCTCTCTCCATGTGTAATCTCTAGATCTGTAGATGCCTGCATATCTCCATGTCTACAGAGCATCTGCACGTTTTAATCTGCACCTCGGTATCTCTACATCACCTCTGCATCTGTCTCTGCGTGCCTCTATCTGGATATTTACATATCTATATCTGTCTTTATCTGTCTCTGTATCTATGTCTATATAACTAGATAGCTATATATTTATATCTATCTATATGTCAATAGATCTATGTATATATCTATTTCTACTAGATCTATCTGTATCTATATCTATCTATAGCTATCTATATTTCTATCTATATTTCTGTCTATCTGTATCTATATTTATCAGATATTTATATATCTGTCTATATTTCTATCTATATCTATCTGTATCTATATTTATCAGATATTTATATATCTGTCTATATTCCTATCTATATCTATCTGTATCTATATTTATCAGATATTTATATATCTGTCTATATTTCTATCTATATCTGTCTATCTGTATCTATATTTATCAGATATTTATATATCTGTCTATATTCCTATCTATATCTATCTGTATCTATATTTATCAGATATTTATATATCTATTTATATATCTGTTTATATATCAGATATTTATATATCTATCTATATTTCTATCTATATCTATATTTTTATCTCTATAATCTATTTATCTATCATATCTATCTATCTATCTATCTATCTATCTATCTATCTATCTATCTATATCTGTACCTATCATATCTATCTATATTTATGTATTTATCCCATATCAATCTATATTTATGTGTTTATTTATATTTATGTATGTATCCCATCCCTAAAAACTTAGCACACCCACATGCAGACGTGCTTGGGTACACTCAATATCCACAGACACACACACTGTACACACACGGAGCAACATCTGCAGGTCTGAACACACACACACAAATATAAATAAATAAATACGCACACAAATATTATATATATATATATATATATATATATATTCTATATAAATATATTTTATATAAATCTATATTTATATATAAATATATAAATATATAAATAGAAATATAAATAAATTATAAATACACACACACAAAAATATGTAGAGAGAGAAAACCTCACAGACACATATATATATGTATAAAAGTATATATATATATAAAAGTATATATATATAAAAATATATATTATATATATATAATATATTAAAAATATATAATATATTTATATATTATATATATAAAATATATATATATATATATGCACACACGGGGATATCACACCCTTCACCCCAAAAAAAGTGTCACAGGTGTGCAGGACAGGTGCACACACACAAATATACACCTACATGCACACAGAATATATATATATATATATATAAAAATAATAAAGGTAAATGTAATAAATAAAATCAATTAGAAAGAAATATAAATACATAAAAATATTTTTGTACTTCAATGTTTTAAAATAAAGTATATAAAATAAATAGAACTATAAATAAGTAAATAAATATATAAAGGATTAGACAATGTAAACAAAAGGATAAAGCAAAGAAATAGAGAGTATAAATACACATAGAAAATGAAAATAAAATAGGAAATGAAAATAACAAATAAAGAAAAGAACATAAAATTGAATATAAAGAACATAAAATGGGATATAACAGAGTAATAAATAAAAATCTGTGTGTGTTGAGGGGACAGCCTCCAGCAGCCCCTGTGCTCACAGCTGCCAAAAGCACACCTGGGTCCCTCTGTGTGTGCAGGGCTGCACGGGAACGTCCCAGCCACGGACAGAAATATGTATAAACACATACAAAATAGCTAGATATATATATATATATATATATATATATATATATAAAAAATATATATATATTTAAAAAAAAAATATATATATAAATACAAATATAAGTATAAATATAAAATAAATAAATAAATGAATAAATAAATAAATATTTATTTATTTATTTATTTATTTATTTATTTATAAATAAATAAATGCATGGAAATACAGGTAAACAGAGAGCACAGAGCAGCAGTGCCCACTCACACACTGACATGGAAATAAATATATATGTAAATATATATAAATATATTAAATAAATAAATAAATAAATAAATAAATAAATATATATATATATATATATATATATATATAAAAAACAGATAAACACAGACACAGCACAGAGCAGCAGTGCAGACTCACACACACAACACTGACATGGAAATAAATATATATGAACAGATATAAATATAGATAAACACAGATAAACACACACACACAACCCTGACATGGAAATAAATAAATAGAAATATATATAAACACATATAAACACAGATAAACACACACACAGAGCAGTGACATGGAAATAAATATATTTAAATACCTATAAACACAGATAAGCACCCAGAGCACTGACACAGGTGTGCCCACACCCCCCGGCACTCAGTGCCCGCCCCTGAGCTGGGTTTTACACACGCTCACACCTGGGCACAGGTGTGCACACACGGACACACACAGGGAAACACGGCACGGACACAGAGGTGAAAACACACACATAAAATACACACAGAGCCCTGCACGGTGTGTAACACCACATGAAATACACATAAAACACACACATAAAATACACACACGTAAAGTACACACACATAAAATACACACACACAAAATACACACATAAAACACACACACATAAAACACACACACATAAGATACACACACATAAAATACACACACATAAAATACACACACATAAAACACACACAGAGCCCTGCAGGGGCGTGTAACGCCACATGAAATACACATAAAATACACACATAAAATACACACACATAAAATACACACACATAAAAACCACACACATAAAACACACACTATGTGTAATTCACACATAAAACACACAGAGCTGTGCACAGGGTGTGTAATACACACATAAAATACACACAGGGTGTGTAATACACACATAAAATACACAGAGCTGTGCACAGGGTGTGTAACACACACATAAAATACACACACAGAACCCTACACGTGGCGTGTAACACCACATGAAATACACACACATAAAGTACACTCGCAGTGTGTAACATACACATAAAACACACAGGGGTGTGTAACACACTCATAAAATACATACACATAAAAAACACACAGAGCTGTGCACGGGGTGTGTAACACACTCATGAATCACTCAGAGAATCCCACATATGACATGAAACACATATAATGAACACACAGACACACAGAGCTGTGCACAGGGTGTGTGACACCCACATAAAATACACACACAAAACACACACAGGGTGTGCAACACACACATAAAACACACACAGAACCCTACACGTGGTGTGTAACACACACATAAAACACACACAGGGTGTGTGACACACACATAAAACACACACACAAAACACACACGGTGTGTAACACACACATAAAATACACACAGAGCTGTGCACAGGGTGTGTGACACACACATAAAACACACACAGGGTGTGTAACACACACATAAAACACACAGAGAACCCTACACGTGGTGTGCAACACACACATAAAACACACACAGAACCCTACACGTGGTGTGTAACACACACATAAAACACACACAGGGTGTGTGACACACACATAAAACACACACACAAAACACACACGGTGTGTAACACACACATAAAATACACACAGAGCTGTGCACAGGGTGTGTGACACACACATAAAACACACACACATAAAACACACACAGGGTGTGTAACACACACATAAAACACACACAGAACCCTGCACAGGGTGTGTGACACACTCATTAGACACCCAGAGAACCCCACACACACACACCCCCCCGCCCCACACCCCCTGCCAGCCCCACACTTTCTCCCCTCACCCCCCACATCCCCCAGCCCCCCGAACCCCACGTTACCATCAGCCAGGTGTTGAGGGACCACGCCAGAATTTTGGTGGGGTGGGGGGGGGGAGGGAAGGGGGTTAGGGAACACTCCCAAATTTGGGGAACAAGCCCAAATTTAAGGGGGGGCCCCTCGGGAAGCGCAGCCCCAGGGATGAGGCGGCCGAGTGGCAGCGCCGCCGCCGCCGCCGCCTTTTTATAGGGCCGGGCAGGTGATGTGCACACACCTGGAAACTCCAGCTCCAGGTTCCTTCCTCCTCCCCGCGGGCCGGCACTTCCTTCTGCACTCCACGTGTGCCAGCCGGGAGTACGGGCGCCTCCGAGCTCCAGAATCCCGGGAGGGAGGTGGGAAGGGGTGTCCCGGTGACACGGGGACGGGCATCCCCCAGGCCCTGCCCCGTTGCGTCACCATCGCATTCCCGGGCAGAAATCCCAAATTGGGCAACCCCCGGGAAGGGCTCAAGGGCTGCCATCACCCCTCCAGGATGGCCCAGTGGCTTCCAGCAGCACCAGTGGGATACTGGTTTTACACTGGGAACAAGGAGCAGGGCTGGAGGATGGGGAAGCCCAGGGGATGGAGAATCCCAGGGACCCCAAAAATTGTTCTCTGAATGAGAGGGGTCTGGCAGATGATGCCCCCCACTTTCACTTCACACCAGTAGGATACTGGTTCCATACTGGGAACAAGGAGCCTGGGAAATCCATTGGGATCAACACTGCTCCCTAAATTAGGGGCATTTATCAGAGGGAGCCCCTGATGCCAGGCAGGGCAGGGCCCCCCAGTCACACACCAGTGGGACACTGGTTTCACACTGGGTGCTCCCCCAGGAAACAGAGCAGCTTTTCCAGCTCCACGGAGCTGCTCCTGCCCCCAAAACCCCCAAAGTGAGGGGTACAAACCCCCTCCCCCCCAAAGGCAAGGGAGATGCAGAGAAGCGCAGGAAAATTGGTTATCAAAATATTTTATTTCAGGGAGATCCCTCCAAAAAAAAAAAAAAAAAAAAAAAGAAAAAAAGAAAAAAAAGAAAAAAAAGAAAGAAACCAAAACAAAACCAAACAAAAAAAAAAAAAAAAAGGAAAAACCAAAGGAAGAAGGACCCTCCTGGCAGACAGACACGCCCACAACACCTGCAGGGCTCCTGGGCAATCAACTGAACCGATGCCCTGCTCCAAAGAAACGCCAGGGCACTCCCGAGGGAACTGAGGCAGGAATATATATATTTTTTTTTCCTGGGGGAGGAGGGGTGCTGCCAGCAGTTCACAGCAGTTTTCGGCTCTCTCGGCACACGGGACTAGAACTGCATTGCTGAAGACACTCAACACACAGCAGGGCTAACTAGGAGAATACAACTCGAGGCTAGCAAAGAGGAGAGGGGACACAGGAGAGGCGGGAGCATCCCACGGGGCTGGAGTCCTCTGTGCAGAATTTACAGAGCCCCGGAGCCCTCCCGGAGCCGTTCATCGCGGGCTTTTCCCGGCTGGACAAAAACTTCCTTAATTTTCTTTGAGTGTGTGTGTGTGTGTGTGTGTGTGTGTGTGTGGGTTTGGTTGGTTGTTTGTTTGTTTGTTTTTTTTTTCCTTAAAAAGAACCGCGGCCAAAATGAAGACGAGGAACTGCAAAATCCCAAAGCGGCCGCTTTTTCCCCCCCACTATTTATAAAAACATCCACAGTCACTACGGGGCACGGCCCACTATACTTTTCCCGGGATTTTGGCCCGTTTGCGGGCGATGGCGTCTTCCACCGCCTTGAGCTGCTTCAGGAGCTCCTCCCGCCGGGACAGGGTGCTGGATTTGCTGCCCTTGGCAGCCGCAGGGCCCGGCTCCGAGCCCTTGCCCGGCACGCTCGTGACTTTGCTGGAGCTCTTGGACTGAGGGGACAGCTGGCGTTTCCTGCAGGGAGAGAGGGAGGCGGCAGTGAGAGGAGTTGGGAACGGCCCAGAGGCTCCGAGGGAAGCCCAAAAGTGCGCTGAGCCCCGCTGGCCACGCTGAAATCATGGGTTTTAAGGTTCTTACACAAATTCCATCTCTTTCCTCTTTTCACTACCACGGGTTGATTCAGCCCGGCCTTGGGCACTGCCAGGGATCCAGGGGCAGCCACAGCTGCTCTGGGCATCCTGTGCCAGGGTCTCCCCACCCTCACAGGGAAGGATTTCTCCCTAATTTCTGAACTAAAATATCAGAAGTGCCACATGTAACACATGGCTCGCTCTAGGAGCAGGTGGGAGAAAAGAGGCTGGGAGACAGGAGGAGGCCTTGGGTTGAAAACTGGCTGAAACAGTAAAAAACCAGCCATTCCATAGGGATTCCCAGGATTAAACTCAGTGCCAGCTCGTGGCTGCACTGAGCAGCTCCCTGTGAGACCCAGAGGGGGAGAGCAGCCCTGGAGCATCCCCTCAATCCCAAATCCTTCAGCCCCTTCCCTGTGATGTTTGCCCCCAGAGATCCTTGGAGAGGATCCACAACCCTCGAGCCCCCAGGGCCACACATCCAGTCCTGCACTGGGATATTCCCAACGCTGCAGCAGGCACAGCCTGCCAGGAGTTTGGCTGAGCTGGTCACCTGGCACCTGCATGGGAAGGTGCCAGGGCTGTCACTGCTCTGTCCCAAGCAGGGGACACATCTGAATATGCCACAGCAGCAAGGGGAGCAGCTGAGGGTGTGCCAGGCTGGGAAAAGGGGAATCAGGCACTGGAACCAGGTGCCAGGAGGAGCTGGGGCAGGGGGGGAAGGGGTTGCACTCTGGTGCTCATTAACACCGTGCTAACGAGCTGCAGAGGCACTGCCTGAGCTCACTCCTGACCCACTTGGCTCCTGGCACTCCTGCTCTTCTCTCCCAGCTGGAATGGCCCAGCTGGAGGCTCTGCACGAAGCCCTGGCACCCCTGGCACCTGCCCAGGCAGCTCCGCGTCCTTCCTCGTGCTGCGCTCCATGGCAACTGGAACTGCCAGCCTGGGAGAGCCTGGGAGAGCCTGGGAGAGAGCCTGGAGCAGGGCTGGAGCAGGGCTGGAGCAGGGCTGGAGCCCCTGCAGGAGTGTGGGGCCCAGCAGAAGCAGCAGCACTCACCTGTCTGCCTGTGCAGGGGAAGGTTTTGGGTTCTGGCCCCGCTGCCGTTCCTGTTTGGGGGACGAGAGTCTCCCGGTCGCCTTCCTATCGCGAGAGCCTGGCAGGAGAGCAAAAGGACATTCCTTCATTTTCCTGCTTGGCACCAAGGCACAGGCCACCCCCTGCCTGCACTCACTGACCACATCGTGCCAAAAAAAAAAGCCAAGTCCAGCAGCAGCTGGAGAAGCCTCACTGCGTGCCCCCCGCACCTCTGAGAGAAGCCAGGCAGGGCTGTGCCCCACAGTCACCTCCCAGCAGCCCTTCTTCACCCTCCAGCTGCTGGAATAAGGCTCTTCCATGGCATTTGGTGCCTGCAGAGCTGCTGGCTCTGCCCTGGCGGGTCACAGGGTGCACTGGCTGCAGCAGTGAGAGGTGAGGGCAGCTCTGCTGCCTCCGGAGCCAGCGGGGCCTCCCCCGAGGCAGCAGCACCCCCCTGTTTGTTCAGCACGGCTCAGCTGCCAGGCCCTGCCCCAACAGAGCTGCCCTGGCCCATTCAGATGCTGGGGAGCAGCTGGGTTATCCCAAGAACAGAGAGGGAATTCCACCTGGAAGGCAGCTTGTGGAGCTGCTGCCCTGCACTGACCTCAGCTGGAGCAGCGAAGGTGCCCAGTCCCTCGTGGCAGCAGCCCCTGCGTGTGCCAGGGCATCCCTCTGCTCCTGAGGATGGAGCTGGGACAGCCTCAGCCCACAGGTGCAGGTCACAGAGCAGGTGACACACTCGGCCACCACCAGTTTGGTGCTGGGATGGCGAGGGGCTCAGTCCCAACTCAGCCAAGGGCACCTTTGCCATTGGATTTGAGGCTCCGTGCCTCGGACTCCCCATCCCTGGAAGTGCTCAAGGCCAGGCTGGATGGGGCTTGGAGCAACCTGGGGTACTGGAAGGTGTCCCTGCTCTTTGGTCCCTTCCAGCCCAAACCAATCTGTGCTTCTGTGATTTGCTACGGCTCAAAAACTGCTTTTTATCAAAAAGCAGAGGATGACATCAAGGTCCCTCTAGAAAGTGTGCTGGCCTGGCCCTGTCACTCGTGTGTGAACCAGACCCTGGTGAACTTCAACCCCGGGCAGTCCCTTGCAGGCTGCCCTTGCAGGAGGTGAACCTTGCAGGTTATTAGCACAGACCTGCTGCTGGCTGGCACCCAGAGTCAACAAGATCCACCTACGGCTGAGCCACCAGGGAAAACAACATCACGTGGCAGCTCCGACGTCACCAGCAGCCACCTCTGGCTGCCAACTCCCCCCACACCCCCTCTGCCTCTGGGCAGCCACGGCCAAGGCTGGAGGGTGGCACTGAGGTCCCTGCCTGTGGCTGCCAGCTCGGTTTCCCGAGCTGTTCCTGCTGCTGGGGAGGACTGAGGCCCAGGAGAACACTTGGAAAGGCCAGGTCTTTCTAAACATCCAGGGCAGTTGTGTCACCCAGAGGTGGGGCAATCAGCTCGTGTCCCAGGCTGGCTGATGCAGGCAGGCACTGATTGCATCCCTCCCTCCAGCCCAGCCTTTCGAAGCACCAGCCTGGCAGGCAGGGACAGCTGCCCCGGGAAAACTCCAGGATGCACTAAAGGAAACTCCTGTGACTCAGAATCCTGGAGTGGCTGAGGTTTGGAAATGATCTTCAGGATCATCCAATCCAACCTTTAGCCCAGCACCACCTGTCCCCAAGTGCCACATCCTCACGTTTTTGGAACACTTCCAGGGATGGGGACTCCCTACCTGACAATCTGTTCCTTTCTGGGAAAAAAATATTTCCTGATTTCCAACCTAAACCTCTTTTCCACAGCCACATCCGAGGGCAGCAGCAGCGAGCAGGAGGCCCTGGGGTGGATGTGGAGGTGAGAACTCCGTGTCTTCAAAGCCAAGGGGTGTTTTTTTTGGACAAGACTTAGAGGGACACAGTGGAGTCACAATGTGCCCCTGGGACAGTGTGGCAAGGCTGGCACTGGCCTGCCCAGGGCCTCAGCTCTGCTGTGTTTCTGCAGCAGGATGGTGGCAATCCCACTCTGAGGTTTTGGGATGAGTGCAAAGGCTCTTTCCAGCTGTTGGAAAGCAGGAGCCCGGGCTGGAGGATGCCTCACCTCTGTCAGGTGACAGGTTGGCCCGTTTGGCTGGAGGAGAGGTTGGCCTCTCTTTGTCTGCTGGCTCGTACCTCTTCCTGCTTCCTTTGTCAGCTGCCTGCAATGGAATTAAAACAATGGAGCTGAGCAGCCACTTCCCTCTGGAGAGGGAAACAGGCACAGCCATTCCCTGGGATGTGCTGCCTGCCTCCTGCAAACACCTTTCTCAATAAACTCTGCACACACCAGGCCCAGCCATCCCTGAATCCACCTAATTCCCAACCACCAGGAGCCAACAGCAACACCCCCCTGCACTGGGGTTGAGGCTGTACTAATGTCAGAACAGGAACAGGAAAAGAGCAGCTTGCTGGGATGTTTTTTTTTCCCGGCAGCACCAAGGATAGCAGATGTGAGGGAGGCATGTGGAGCCGTGCCTTTTCCAGGCTGTCATGTGTCACTGCACACTCCTCCCTCCGGAGCAGCTTCCTGCCTCTGATAAAGCCTCCTCACGTCAGAGCACAGGGAAGTAGAGAAATCTGCAGCCTCAGACTGCGCCGGGGAATTTGGGCTGGCAGAGCAAAATATCAAAAACAGGAACCTGCCCACGTGATGGGGCCAACACCCTGCCCCAGCAGCAAACCCCACGAGGCTCAACTCCCCCACACACGCTGCGGGTTGGGATCTGCGCCGAGGGCTCCAAACCGGGGCAGCGGGATCAGCGGGGAGGGGAAGAGCCAGGTGGGCACCCCAGGGGCTCACCTGCCCCTTTCTCCCTCTGGACTCTGTGCCTGGCTGTTCCCAGCCCGCTCTGGCGTGGCTCAGGGAGCGCTCCCAGAGCATCTCCCAGGGGAAAGGCCCCGGCACACGCGGGACCTTCGAGCAAGCGGGGAAGAGCCTGGAAGCTGCAGCAGGAATGTGCCCCAGGGAAGCCGCCAACACAGTCCCAAAGTGAAGCCACCACAGGGTGTGTGCTGCCAGACTGGTTCTGTGTGCTGCCCTCCAAGCCAGCCCCAGACCTTCCTGGCTGAGCTCATCCCAATAGTGCCGAGCCTGGAGCTCCCCTCCCGACCGGATCCATCCCCCTCCTGACCAGATCCATCCCCCTCCTGCCTGCATCCATCCCCCTCCCGACCGGATCCATCCCCCTCCCGACCAGATCCATCCCCCTCAGGCCCCCAGGAGCAGGCAATCCCAGCCACCAGGGATTCCCACCTTGTTCAGGAGGGTCAGTTTGATCTCCTTGTGCCCGCTGAAGCTGCCCTGCTGCGCCTGTGGGGCCGAGGGCTGCTGGCCCTGGGGCAGCTGCTGGGATTTGCTTCCCGGGGTGGGCTTGGCTGATTTCAGGAGCTGAGCGGGCACATCCCGTTTCCTCTTCTCCTCTTTAGCACTGTCTTCTTTTTTTGACTTTCCTGTTGAAAGCAGGGAGCACAAGTGGTCATTTGGGAATGATTCCTGTAGCCTGCTCTCCCTCTGGGCAAGAGGATGCTGCTGCAGGGATGGGAAAAGCCCACAGCACTTAACTCGTGGACACGAGGTTAAGGGATTCAGGAAACCAGCACTGCCACAGAGAGCAACAGAAAAGACAAAGAACAAAAGGCTTTTGCCACAGGCTCTGCCACGGTCTGGAACGAGCAGAGGACGAGCAAAGTGATACTGGAGTTGTCCAGATTTACATCACCTTCCAAGGGTGAAGGAGAACGGGGTGAGGGAGAGGCAGGACGAGGGATGAGACAACCAGAGGCACAGGGACGGAAGGATGTGCATGCAGATTTGCTCCACAGCCTCCCTTCTCCACAGGACCTCTGCTCCTGTGCCACCTCCGCTCAAGGATTTTCCTGGAGCCCAGAGGGAAGGATCTCTGCTCCTCCCTTCTTCTCCAAAGACTCCCTAGGGGGAATACAAGCCCAGCAAAGCAGGTGCCTGTACCTTTCTTCTGCTGGGCCGGGGTGGGGGAGCGGGAGCTGGCCGAGGACACGGGGCTGGCCAGGTCTGCGTACATGTCCTCGGAGTCGGCGCTGCGCACGGAGCTGCTGCTGGACGAGGCACTGGACACGGAGGAGACGCTGCTCACGCTCAGGGACCTGCCAAGAACCCAACAGCTCATCACACCCAGGAAGGCAACGAGGCCTTTTTGCATTTCCCTGTGTAGCTCGACAGGGAATGGCACGCAAAGGCCATTCCTTTGTGTCCTGGGGTGCTGCTGGTATGAAAAATCCCAAAGCTGTCGGGTGCAGGCCTAGAAAGTAATGGTTATTTATAGCCAGGATTAAGGCAATGTGTAAACAGGTCACTGTTTGTCCAGGAAAACAGGGAGTGAAAGCAGGGAGTGCACACTGGCACATCCAGGTCAGTGTCACAGCTCAGGGCAAGGGTTCCCTGGCAGGGTTTCTGCTGCCAGCACACACCCCCTGTCACGACTGATAACGACAGGGAGATGCCCTCAAGATGGAAATCTCCTAGCAGGGCCTATCCCAGGAAGTGTTAAAGCCAGGCTGGACAGGGCTGGAACAACCTGGTCTAGTGGAAAGTGGCAGTGAGTTGGACTGGGTGAGCTTTAAGCTCCTCTCCAAGCCAAACCATCCCACTCCATGAATATTCAGGCAGCCTCTCCAGCCTGCTCTGACCACACCAACCTGCTCTGCCAGCAAGGCCCAGGCTCCCTGGCTGCAAGCTGCATTGGGACGACTGAAGGGGCTGTGGCTGCTTCAGCACAGACCAACCCTCTGCAGCCTCTACCCCTGGCACCAGGAGTTCTGAGAGGTCTCATGGATTGCTCCAACGGTGCCAGGATGAGCCAGGAACTCCTCCAGGCCACCAGGCTGGCCCAGCAAAGCTGGTGTGGGCACAGAGTGCATTTCCCACGTTTCCCCCTTCCCACAGGAGCAGCACAGGCAGCCCCAGCGTGCTCACAGCTCCCATCCATGCCCTGGTGCTCTCTGAAGCTCTTGCATCACCCCAGGCTGAGCTGATGAATGTGACAAGCACGGAGTAAACAAGCCGGGATTTCCGTAAAATAACGCGGATGTGGAACCTCGGAGTTCCACAGAGTTCACAGATGAGAATATGCAGCTGCTCAGAGCCAAATCCTGCTCCAGCCACTGGTTTTACACCACAGGACTACTCTTACCCCCATGTGCCAGGGAAGTGTTGGGTTTCAAGACTCTGCCTGTGAGGATTCAGGAAATCCTCTGTGTGAAGAGATGAAAAAAAAACCTGAAGGAATGACTCGAGAGTGGTTTGTTTTTCTTTGCTGGAAGGAGTTTGTTGTTTACACATCCCACAGACCAACAGTCTTGGAACTGTTCACTTGGGGCTAAACAAAGGAACTGAACCTGCAACTTTGCCAACAAAGGGAAAATATCATTAGCTGGGCCATTTAGGGATCTTCTGACCTACCTTTCTTGACAGGCCAAGCATCTTCCCTAAGGACACACAGGAACAGAGGTAGGAGAGGCTCAGGAGAGCCAAGCTCCGTAGCCTGAAACTGTTCATTTGTAGTTTAATTAGGATGTGGGATCACCCTGGCCAGAAGGAATTGTTCTGGTCACCATTTAGGTTAAATGGGTACTTGGACACACGGGACAGGATTATTTCCTTGAATAAACCACAAGGGAAATATCAGGGAATCGTGGAATGGTTTGGGCTGGAAGGCACCTTAAAGATCATCTAGTTCCAAGCTCAACACCTCCCAAAAGAGCAGGTTGATCCAAGTCCTGTCCAAATTGGCCTTGGACACTGCCAGGGATGGGGCAGCCACAGCTTCTCTGGGCAACATTTGCCAGGGCCTCCCCACCCTCACAGGGAAGCATTTTTCCCAAATATCCCGTTGAAATATCCCCTCTATCAGTTTAAGGCCATTATATCTTGTTCTGTCACTCCATGCCCTCTCCATTACTGTATTCCCAACACAATTCAGGACTTGGGATCTGTACCACAAACACAACTTTGTCCCACCCCCAGGCGCCTGCAGCTGGTGCTGCTGGAGCTACAGAGAGTTTCCACTGCAAGAAACCAAACCTGTGAACAACAGCCACAATCTCTGCTGTTAAATAAAGGCCACGAAGGCTCAGGGCTGTACCTGGATTTCCTTGAGCCAGAGGGAGAGTGGGAGACTGAGGCAGAGGATGATCTGGAATGAGATCTGGAGAGAGACCGGGACAAGGACCTCGATCGGGAGCTGGACCCGCTGTAGCTGCTGGCACTGCCACTGATGCTGCCACTGATGGTCCTCCTGCAAGGCAGCAAACACCCCTCCCAGAATGAGAATTGTAATGGCAAAGAGACTGGGGGGGACCCCAAGAGAAAACCAGCTCAGCACCCTCTGACTGACGGGCAGCCCTCCCTGAGGGGTGATCGGCCCCCTCCACCACTTCTCCCAGTTTATGTACTGGGAATGATGTTCTGTGGTGGGGAGCATCCCTGGGAATGATGTTCTGTGGTGGGGAGTATCCCTGGGAATGATGTTCTGTGGTGGGCAGCATCCTTGTGGTCAGTGGGGGTCAGCTGCTGACCCTCTACCACATCAGATCTGTGTGGCACCAAACAGATCCCACACGTTCCTTTTTCCTCACTCTGCCACCTCCACAAGCAGCAGCTCTCAAAAATGCCTTTTCCCCCACTCCCACCCCGATTTTGCCACATTTCCTGTGTTCCACCCACTCCATCCTCCCCCCAGCCTCCACAGGCAGGAGCCACCCATGGCAGATCAGGACCATCCCAGCCCAGCTCTCTTCCCCTTCTCTCCCTGCCCCAGGAGATGGATTTCTCCCTGAACACTGACACTCCGGGGATTTGCTGGATCTTCCAGGAGACAGAAACCTGGGATTTTCTGGATCTCCCATGAGATCAAGCATCACTCCACCCCCCATATCTCTCACCTCCTGGGTGGAGTCCTTGTCTGACGTTCCTTCCTCCTTGCTTCCCGATTATCCCCTGCCTTGGCTGGCTCCGGGGCTGCTGCTGTAATTTTTGTGAGTGGCTGAGGGACTGGCAGGGCAGTGAGTTTCTTCACAGATTTCTCCCTGGAAAAATGACAATTTTCAGGTGTGTGATCCCAGGGGGTGGGCACAGAGCACAGACATCCTCAGAAATGATGTGCTCTGTTTGTTGCTGTTTAATATTCTAGAGATTATGGAATCCTGGGATGGTTTGGGCTAGAAGGGACCTTAAAAATCATCCCACTCCACTCCATTCCATGGGACACCTTCCACTATCCCAGGTTAACTCCAAACCCCATCCAACCTGGCCCTGATGTGATTCCTGAAGCTACAAACACTTGGCTGTTTCACTAAAACACAAACACCACGGATTTCCCTAAAGGGATTTGTTCCTCACATGCTCAATCAATTCATCTTTTCAGAGACAAATTACTGTACAACAGCCAATTTTGGAGATATTTGACTTGTAAATTAACTCCTGAAGCAGACTGGGTTGAAATGTTGTTTCTCATCCATTTAATTCCATCATTTTTATCCCAGACACTTACACCTGCTTAAAATCTGCCAGACAAGCTTCAGGATGAAATGTGCACAGTTAATGCAAAAATTCTCTCTTTAACTCCAGCACACAGATCAGGAGGGTGCAGAACAGCTTGTGTGTGTGCCTGGATCTGTCCCTTGGCTTGTGTTCCCTGTGGAAAACTGGGTGGGAGCACCACTGGGTTATCCAACACCCACTGCAGGAGATGGGAATGGCTCTGGCTCCTCAGGGCTGCCCCGTTCAGGGCTCAGAGCTCTGCTCTGACAGCTGGACACTGCTCCAAGTAGGGATCCTGGAATGCTTTGGGGTGGAAACACCTTGAAGATCATATTCCACCCCCCCTGCCATGGCAGGGACACCTTCCACTAGCCCAGGCTGCTCCAAGCCCCATCCAAGCTGGCCTTGGGCACTGCCAGGGATCCAGGGGCAGCCACAGCTGCTCTGGGCACCTGTGCCAGGGCCTGCCCACCCTCACAGGGAAGGATTTCTCCCTGATATCCCATCTAACCCTTTCCTCTGGCAGTGGGAAGCCATTCCCTGTGTCCTGTCCCTCCATGCCTTGTCCACAGCCCCCTCAGGCCCTGGAGCAGCCCAGCACTGACTTCACAGCCAGCAGCTGGGGAGGAGGTGCTGCCTGCACACACACACTGCTAATTCCTCCTCCCGTGCTCAGTATCTGCAGTTATCCCCTGCAGAACACAGGATTAAGCCCATGGCACGTTATCCAGTGACAATAACCCCTGTGCTGGGGCAGGCTGCCCTGGTGTCACCAAAGCAGCACTGCCAGGAGCACTGGGAGGGAGCAGAGAACCTCGGAGGGCTGAGCCCCACGTGGAGGGGGAAAAACCCCAAAAGGCAGGCTAACAAGGGACAAGAACTGTGGCAAAGGGGATTGTCCTAAATTCTGGAGAATTCAGGGGGATTCCCATGGTGTCATTTATTTGCAGGTCAGCTTAGAAGAGGTGACATCACTGCGGTGTTGTGTCACCCTCCAACCTCCCCGTAATTTGCCACTGCAGGGTTTGTGAAATAGCAATTTCAGGAATTTAAAAGAGCAGCAGCGCTGTCAGAATGTGCCAAACCCAGCTGCAGAGAGCTCCAGTCCTGTTTTCATCTGTCTCCAGTGTGAAAAGTTGATGAGGCTGAACCATTTCTTTATTCTGAGGCTGTGGATTAACCAAAGCCACAGGAGAGGAAGGAACTTAAACTTACCCACAACTCCTATTATGTATATTTAGATTATACAAATATATCTGCACACACAGAATGCTCCAGCAGTAAATCATGTGTTTAAACACTTGTATACAGGTAATATTTAAGGATACTTGTACAGTTTAACTTGGATTTAATAAGTAAAAGTGTCATTATTTAATTAAATCTGCCAAGCCAAAAACTCTTCAATAAAAGTTGTATTTGGCATCTTTCATTTCTTTCTTAAACTTAATCAGGTTTAGAATCCCAGAATGGTTTGGATGGGAAGGAACCTCAAAGATCCTGCTCCACCCCCTGCCATGGGACACCTCCCACTATCCCAGGCTGCTCCAAGCCCTGTCCAACCTTGAACACTTCCAGGGATCCAGGGCCTCCCCAATATTCCATCTAGTCCTGCATTCCTTCAGCTCAAGGCCCCTGAAGGTCAGAAGGGCTTCTGTGGACTCTCACCCAGAGGAATTTGGATCCTTACCCTTTCCCAGGAGGTGGCAATAATTCCCCTTTAGCCTTGGCCAGTGGCTTGTGAGGAGATGGTGTTGGAGAAGGAGAGGGAGAAGATGAGAAGGACCTTGACCTGGAAAGGAAGGGGACATCACTCAGCTCTGGGATTGCAGGAGCTTTTCCTGGCTCTCAGGGCATTCAGCCACCACTCCCCCCTCCCCAGGAACCTGTCCTGAGCTTCTCCTGGTTTTATATTACATCTCTGTGCAACAAAACTTAACTTCTGCCACCAGACAGCGGGAAAAGTAGGAAACAGAAGGAAAAATAGGATCAGCTAGAAGAGAGGCACTCCAGGTATTCCACAGCAATACCTGAAGCTGTCTCCATCCTCTCTATTCTCTCCTTAGGGAGAATACACAAGAAAATAAACAGGATTTTGAGTTTTATGTTCATCACTTTATGTCCTGTAACTCCTAGAGCAGTTCATCCTTTAAACAGAAACAAAACCAAAAGAAACTCGGGAGAAAGACAAAAAATACAGCTAAAGCTAATACGGATCTGTAATTTCTGCAGCACAAGAAGCAGCATTAAGTGGAGCACCCCAAAGGTGACAATCAAGGGCAGGAGCTGTTTCCTGAGCCCCTGAGCACTGCTGGGGTGATTCACCCCAGTGCCAAGACTGGAAGTGCCTTTGTTGCACCCTCAGCAGCCTGACTCCTGTGTGCCAGCTCCTCTGGGGACAGCTGGGCACGGGGTGTTCCTCACTCTGTCACCTCGGGGAGAGGCAGCCAAGGGTGTCACCCACACTGGCACTGTCCTGCCTGGAGCATGGATGGATGGAGAAGCTCATTCTGCTCCCCAGATGGAATCAGCTCCCAGCTGAGCTTTTCCTAGGAGAAATCAGTCTCCAGAAGTGACAGAGTGTTCTGCCATCAGCTGTGGGATCTGCTCTGGGTTCCTGTGTGGCTTCAGCTCCTATCCAAGGAGCCAGTTCTCCTACTATGGATATTCCAGACTTGGGAAACTGTCTGCAGGGGCAAGGAAGTTGCAGAGGAATAAATCTTAATCAGCATGGGACACTGGATTGCTACTTTGAAGTGTCAGGACTATCACAAGACACAACTGCTTTAATAAAGAAACGGGATTTGCCTCTTGAAATAGAAGTCCCAGTGCCACAGAAAAGACATGCTGCTGAACTTCTTCCAATCAGAAAATGCAAATGATGGGAATGTTAATCCACCACAGGCATGGGAAAGAGCCCAGCCACAACAGCACTGCACCCGTGGGTGAAGAGCACTGGGGAGAGGAGGGGGTGGCTGACAGATCAACCACAGCCTCCCTCGCTCAGCGAAGGGCTTGGAACGGTTCATTTTAACAGAGCAAAAAGGAACTGTCAGGAAGCATTTGGAAACCATCCCACCACTGGTCCCCAGTCCCAGGAGCCACTACCTGGACCTGCTGCCTGAGAAAGAGCTGTGCCTGGAGGAACGACTGGAGTAGGAGCTGTAGGAGGAGGACCTGGAGCGCGAGCGGGAGGAGCCGGACCCAGAGTAGGTGGATGAACGAGAAGAGGACCTGCAAGAGAAATATTAAAACTCAGAGCTTCCTGAAAAGAAATGTTAAAATTCAGAGCTTCCTGAAAAACCCCCAAGGTTTTGTTTCCAAAGATGTTCTGCTCCAAACCCCACCTGCCTTCCTCTCATGGAACTGTCAGGATTTACAGCCTCTCCTCAAATCCCCTTTTTCTTTTAGGGAGGATCCTGTTGTTGCTACTCTCTTTGCACCCTTAAATAAGCCTCCCTTCCTTTAATTACTGATGTTCCATCCTTTCTGGGAACTGCTTCCACATATTTTGTGCCTTTTCACTGGACAATCCCCTGACAGATCACCTGACTGGGTGCAGTGATCCCAGCAGGAAAATCTGCTTCAGGAGGGCTCTGCCTTTTAGATGTCTATCTCCAATGTAACGTGTTCCTCATTCCTCCTTGGATACTTTCCCCCTCTTTCAGGAGCTTCAAGCATTTAAAGGAAATGGATCCAGTTTGTGCCTCGAGGCTCTCAGATTCAGGGAGTTTTTTTTCTGAAAGATGGTTTTTATCTTATTTTACACCGTTGGTTTCCAAGCCCCATTCCAGCCCTCCAAGGCTCTGTCAAACATCCACAATCCCAGTTCTCCCAGTAGCATTAACCTGCTCTTACTGGAGTGAGCTCAACTCCTCCCTCCATCCATCCCAGAATGACCAGGACCTAATTTTTACAGTTCTTGCTGCTCCTTTGAGATCAGTTTTCATCTAGGTGAGCTGCTATCATGCAGACTGCATCCAGCTCCAATTCACTGGAAAAGTGGCTTTTTTAAGGATTTGCCTTTCCCTGATCTCCACCAGTCACAGCACAGCTCCCACAGCTCCCTGCCTGCTTTGGCTCCCATCTCACCACGTGTCCATGGGTGCTCCTGAGCAGCAAGTGTTGAACTGCTTTCCCAAACATCAAACCATGGAATGGTTTGGTTTGGATGGCACCTTAAGGATCATCCAGTTCCACGGGGCAGGGACACCTCCCACTATCCCTGGCATGGAGAAGCCACAACCTCTCTGGACAACCTGTTCCAATCACCTCAACGCCTTCCCTGGCCACGTGTGGGAATCAGAAAAACAGAAACTTCTACAGACACTGAAGGGTTTGATCTGCAGCCTTGGAAGAAGCTTGGATTGACGTAAAAATACAGCACACAGATATTAAGCAGAAAAATCATAAACTTATATTTCTATAGTTGTAAGTAAGAATATGCCTTAAGTAAGTGAGAAACTGTACTGGTGAGATGGTGAAGGGTTATAAGGTGAGGGCATGGTTGTATGGAATAAGTTAAGAGTTTAGAAGTTATAATAGAAGTTATATAGTTATAATATATAGTTATAATAGAATATCTAAAAGAATATATTGTAGAATATATAATAGAATATATAGTTATAATTGAATATGTATTGACATGAGTTAGAAGCCCGCTAGATAAAAGTATCCTCAGTGCAGCAGAAGTAATGTGATAGGTCAGAAAAGCAAAATAAACCCTGTGGCAACTGTCTGCTGGATTAGAAAGTTCTGTATTGCCTTGTAATGAAGAAACTTGTGACTACTCTTGAGCTATGGCTGACTGCTTGCTCCTCTAAAATCTCACGGCCTCTGAGATTGATGTTTATCTGAGCAATAAATGGTTCTTAGCTTGAAAATAGTCCCATCCCTTCATTTCTAGCAGCAACAGTGACAGCCACGAGGGAGCCCCATCCCATTCCAGGACACGCTCCCAGACTCTCCCCCTTGCTGCCTTGTGAAGGCTGACCTAGAACAGAGACTAAAGAATAAAATAAGGATTTATTAAGAGGCCTCAGTAGATCTACCTTGGGCAGCACAACCCAAAATGGCCACGAAAGTGGACAACCAGTCACGGGGCCTCTCACTTTTATAACTTCTGCTCCATTTGCATACTGGAGCTAATTGTCCAGTTATAGCTTTAGATTATGAAGTCCCATCCTGCCAGAGTCTTCCCCCAGACTGGGGTGACTCCGGGTGCTGGTAAAGTCTCTCCTCCAACCCGTGCCTTCAAAGAAAGACTCAGCAGTCTTCAGTCGTGTGGTCTCAAGGCAGCTTATTGCAATAATCTCAAGGCACACAGACTCCCTGACATTGTCCCTGACTCCTTCTCCCTCTGCGTCTCTCTCCGTCTCCCTCCGTCTTCGTCTCCCTTTGTCTTCTTCTCCCAAGGGGCTGGTGCCATCTTTTATATCACACATTACCTATTAAATGTTTATAGTTTTTCCCCAGTGCCTATTACCTATGTTGAACAGTGGTTTTCTACTCTAAACCAATCTGTGAGTGCCAACATCACCAAGAACATGGGGAATAGGAAGGAGAAAGAAGGAGGACAGGGCACGCCCAAATCCCTCCATCTTAGAACCTCTGACCCCCATGTACAAAACTCAGACCCCTCTGTACAAGGCCTAAACCCCCCTGTACAGCACTCAAAAATCCTACCTTTTACTTTGTGACTACTTCTATTATAATATCTAAACTTTTGTGATTTCTTGTTCTTCCTGCAAAGTTGGTAAATTGTTCCATGGGTCAAACTCAAAACCACAGGGGTTTCCAGCTGCATGCCAGGGTCTCAGAGGCTTCTGCCCTGGGCCCGGAACATCCAAGAGTGTCTGAGGGACACCTTGGGTTCCGACACCATCCTTGTTTTTCTCTCTCCAGCCCACGCTGCCTGTGCTCCTGGCCCTGAGATTTGGATCATTTGTGCTTGGTGCCCAGCTGGAGCCAGAAGAAAGAATTGTTTTATCTCTTTGCAGAGAGCTGACAGGAAGCCCAGACCCGGGCGCTAAAACACGAAACCGCGCGGCGCTGGCCTCACCTGGAGGAGCCGGAGGCGGACGCCGAGGAAGCCGAGGTTTTGCGGCGCCTGCGCGCGCGGCTGGGGGACACGGAGACGCCCAGCTTCTTCTTGGGGGACTTGGATCGGCGCCAGGGGTCCTTCCACTCGTCCGCCCGCTTGGACGGGGCGCTGCCCAGCGCCGGGGCCTCCTTGTCCTTCTTTGGTGCCTCGGGCTGGCGGCTGCAAAACAGGCACGGGGTCAGCTGGGCTCGGAAAGGTGGGTGTGTAAGGGCTGCGGGGAAGCAGCCAGAAATGCTGCTGTAATAATAATATATCATAGCATAATATATATATTATATCGTGTCGCACTAGGACACGAAATAATGTATGCACGCTAAGATTGAAGGAGTAAAAGGAAGTAAAAGGAGCCAACTTTACTTTTGACCTTGCAATATATAGAATTCTGAAAGTGGCAGTGGATTGGAGGGTGGAATTGCCACCTCTCCAACCACACTGGTCAAACCAACAGTCCAACAATTCTCTCCTCCCACAAAGAAGAATGCAAAACAATCATTATTTACGTGAAGAGTGCGTGAGAAACTCCAGGAGAAATACGTAAACTAAAGAAGGCATAGAAAACTTTTAAAAGAACTTTAAAAAGAACAGAACAACAATATATATTAAAAAAAATTATTATATATTACATATTATAATATATATTATTATATGTAATATATGATAATATATTATATGTAATATGTATATTATATGTATATGTATATGATAATATATTATATGTAATATATGATAATTATATGTAATATATGATCAAATAAAATATAATAATATTATTTAATATTATAATACTAATTAATATTATATTGTTTATTATAATAATATAATACAATGACAATATATGAATATATTATATAACATTATATAATAATATATTCACATTATATGAATATATTAACAATAATAATTAATAATAATAATATAATTATTTATTAATATTAATATATTATAATAAATTGTATGAATAAACATACATGGCCATGGAAAAATCCCCAAATTCATGCCTTTGATTGATTGCTTGCAGCTCCTAATCTCCCCTGTGGGATCCCAGCAGCATTTTGGGGTGGTAAAGGTTTAGAAGAACTGGGTTTGGGAACCTGGGACAAACCAGAGCTGCTCTGCAAACCAACCAAGCCACATTCTGGGAACTCCCTGGTCCCACTGAGCACTCTGTGACCCCCTGGCTGATTCCAGGCTCAGCTCTTGGCCTCCAAGGACTGGACACAAGCAAGAGGGAAGGGAATGGGAAACGTGGTTCTCCCCAGAGAATGGAGAGCTGGAGCAAGCCCAGCCTGGAGCAGTGGAGGAGCCACCAGCAAGCCTGGATGACTCTGAGGTTGCCATCACCAGGACACGCCGTGGGGCTGCCACAGGCCAAGGCACAGTGACCTCCTTCCACCCTTCCAAAGGGAACACTTCCCTCCCCAGCTGGCCACAAACCAGGCTGGTTTACCCTGGTGCTCAAACAGCACCAAAGAGGTGCCCAGCCAGGCCTCACTCTCCACTTCCTCCCTTCCCTTTTTAGGGCCCTACTTTCATTTCCCCTTTTCTGGTTCTCTGGGTTTCCTTTCTCCTCTCCAACCCTCTGCAAACAATTCAGGGCCAAGTTTTCAGCACCTGCACCAGACACTTTCTTAAGTACTCCAGGATGAGTTTCTTGAGGCTGAGACTTTATTACCTCTCTTATCTCTGGGTGATTTAACCTGGAATTAACCTGCACTCAACTCCTCAATTACCTGCTTCTAACCTTCTCCATGGGGTTTCGGGCAGAGTTTGTGAGGGATTAAAGCTTTCTGAAGCCTCTTGCACTCACCAAATTAGCAGGACAATGATGCACTTACTCCTTTCCTCAAACCAGTGAGTTCCCAGGGAATTTGGGGAAGGTTCAGCCAGTACCACCCCATTATTCACACCACTGAAGCAACCACTCCCCACACAACTTCCTCTACCTTTTTGAGATAAAAAAGCCACCTTCAAGTTTTCTAATAATTCCAGGCACACTTCAACAAACCCCAGGGATAATGAAAGCTCTTGGTCAGGAGCCTGTCCTTTGAAGACTTTACACCTCACAGAAGCCTCATCCCTTCCTTTTTGGCAGAGTTTCCTCATCCCCAGCCCAGGGCTGGGATGTGCTGACCTAAAAATCCAGCATCTGACTCCTTCCTTATCTCTACTGATGTAAAAGCAATTCTACTCTTTGTCCCACAACTCCCTCGGAATATTCAGAGGAAAACCTCTCCTTTCACGTTCACCCCTCCCACCAATCTCACTCCAGCTCCAGCAGAGGAGAATTGGATGCCTCCATCCCACACAGAAGTGCTGAGAGCCCGGGAAGGGAGTCCCAGGCAGGCTCCTGGCTCAGCCTCACTCCCCAGCAGCCCCATTCCATCCTCCCCCTTTCCCAGCACTGCTCCATCACACACTGTTTAACTCAGCACAGGCAATCTGCAGTGCTTTGGTCAAGTTTTCCCAGTTACAGCCACAATTCCATGAGAATTCCACCTTGGAGGAACACCAATGTGTTACAACCTGGTAACGTTCAACAGTCCAAGCTGGGCTCAAGGGCTCCTTCCAGCAGATGTTTACAAATCCATTTGGAATTGCCAATTTCACCTCTGGAATATCCTCAAATCAACCGAGTGCAGAGCAAGAAGAAAAGGAAGACTGGGAAAAGCCTCCACACCTTGCATGAAGCAGCAGGATAAAGAGCAAGGAAAGGGGGAGAGAAAACCATGTGAGGGTGCTCATGGAAAATGCCCAATATCCTGATCCAATGTCCCTTCCCAGGGGACTGCAGTCTGTGAGCTCTGGGAGATGCAGGGGGAACATTCTGCTGGCACAGGCAGCTTTATCCAGGATAAAACCTCTGGAGAAGTTTCTCCAGAATGACAAATCTGAAACCAACAGCTGTGCCAGGGCAGGTTTAGGTTGGAGATCAGGGAAAGGTTCTTCCCCCAGAGGGTGCTGGCACTGCCCAGGCTCCCCAGGGAATGGGCACGGCCCTGAGGCTGCCAGAGCTCCAGGAGCCTTTAGACAAAGCTCAGGATTGGATTTTGGTGTCCTGGGCAGGGCCAAGCATTGGCCTGAAGATCCCTGTGTGTCCCTCCAGCTCAGGACAACCCACAAGTCCATGAACTAACGAATGCCCTCGCACCTCTCCAGGCTCAACTCCCTCCTGAACCAGTTTTCAGAAAGAAAAGCATCCTACAGGATTTATTCTCCCTTAAAACCACCTCAAACTCACATCCAACAGCACATCCTGGGAGCTGGAACAGCTCCAGCTGAAGTCCAGAGCTTGGGAGCACGGATGACTCTGAAGGCAAATCTCATTTACTTCCACCTATTACCTGGTTTGATGCAATTGCCTCTGGATGAAGTCACCTTCTGGAAGGAAGGAAAACCACAACAGAAAGGCTCATTTTGGGGTGTGCTTGGCTTTTTGACTCAGCACTAAACGCTACAGACAAGGAAGATGCTGCTCCTGACAGGACAATTTCAAAGCCTTTCCTCAGAGCTTCCAACGTGCGGCATCACCAAAGAAACTCGTTCAACCTAAAACTGGGATCTGATGCTGCTGCATTCATCTTCTCCAGTGGAATTCAGGAGGCAGAATGGGAAGTGAGCTGGAGCAGCTCCCTAGAGAACATCCCAGTCACAGCCTGGCCAGGTCCCACGGCTGGGAGATGAGCAGGGGAGGATTTCTGCTCACTTTCACTCTTACAGCCAGGTGATTTTGTGCTGGATCTGGTGCTTGGTGGAGCTCCCAGCTCCTGAATTCAGTAAATTAAAAAATAAGAATGCTTTGCTGCTGGTTTAATGAGATCAACCTGCCATGGTGAAAAGGAAGGAAGGAGGGAAGAATTCCAGGGCTGGTGAGCCATGGGATCAGCTCAGGAGTTCATCCTCACCCTCAGCACAGCTGCCCAGGCTGCTGGCAAGCCTCACCTACTTCAGAACAGAGAGTGGCAAAGAACTCTCGTGTTCATCCCAGTCTTGTTCACCAAATTCCAATTTTTAGGAAACAACTGAAGTATTTCAGAATTAACTCCTAAGTCTCTTCCACAAGGTTTTAAAAGAATTAATTAGAGGGAAGAAGAGACAAGGCAAGAATGACCTAAAACACCTGAATTTGCACCCAGATCCTCAAGAATCACTTGGGCAGCAGCTTCCAAAGGCAATTTTACCCTTAAAACAACTGAAAGTTTTCTTTTCCAGAAGGAACATGCTGATGCCCATTTGGCTGGAATGTAATGACAGCAATCAGGAGAAGTGAAGCTGAACCTGGCTTTGGCAGGGAGAGGAGGAGCAGAGGCAGCTCCAGCTGGCAGCACCCCAGCGTGGCTCAGCCAGCTCCCAAATAAGCCTGCCTCCCAAAAAAAACCCGGGCTGAACATCACTGAGTCCAACAAAACTTTGGAGGAGGGAAAAAAAAAAAAAAAAAAAAAGCTGCCCAGCTCAAGTTCTCCTCATGTATTATGCAAATGCTGCCAAAGCATTTCTAATCTTGGAGGGGAAAATGAGCGTGCAGGGGAAAAGTGTTTCCTGTCCTTCCCATCCCGTGGGACAGGGAACCAAACCTTATCACCCCTGGGCAGCAGTGACGTCAGCCTGGCTCCAGGGCTGCTCTTCCAGCTCCCTTTTCTCCAGGAGGAAAGTCCAGGGATGATTTAACAGCCTTTGTGTTCCTGCAGGAAAGCTGTGATTGCGTCAGCAGCGCTTTTCCTTCAGTGGCAAGTGGAATTTTCCAGAGGAAATGGACTCGAGGAATGACTGGAGCCATGTGCCAAGGCAGCTGTGAAGCTGTAAATTCCAGCAGAGTGCAAGCACGCAGGAACTCTTCCTGTCTTGGAGTAATGGAGAGGGACAACAGCTCTGGAGAGCCACCTACGTGTGTCCAGGACAGGGAATGCTGGGCCTTGGAGCTGCTGCCCATTGAGCTGGGTGAAATATTAGCAGGGAAAATGCTTTTCTCAAGCTGTTTCCATCTGAAGCTGAGTTATCAGTCACTTCAGAAAAAAAAAAAAAAAAAAAAAAAAAAGGAAGGATTTCTTCAAAGCCTGATGGGGAGAGGCTTGGAAATTAAAGAGTGGAGATACAATCTGAACCTCCAGGATGAAATCATCCCAGCAGGGAGATAAAGCTATCTGAGATGGCATCTCCCCTAAGGGCTGAGCATTTGACGCCTGGAGAGCCTCCTCTCCATGAGCAGGAGGCAGCCATCCTGCCTGGAATGTGCCAGTGATCCTGCCCTGGAATTACCTTGTTCCACTAAAATCCAGGCTGGGGGATCTCCCTGTAACTCCAGCTCTGAAATGCCAAAGAAAATCACATTCCTTGAGATCCACATCCGAGTCACTCGCTGCCCTCCATCTCGATTTAGGGTTATGAAATTCTTCTGCTGCTGCTGGGGAAGTGGAGGCTGCAGCTCAGGAACCATAAGGACCAACAGAAATTCCAGGCAGCAGGAATTTTTTGTGGAGAACTTGGAAAGCTTGGTTTGATCCACAGACTTTATCATCATGGAATCACTAAATGGTTTGGGTGGGAAGGGACATTAAAACTCATCCAGCCCCTGTGCAGGGACACCTTCCACCATCCCAGGGTGCTCCAAGTCCCATCCAACCTGGCCTGGGGCACTTCCAGGGATGAGGCAGCCACAGCTTCTCTGGGCAACCTCCATCTTCAAAGGGAGAAATTCCTTTCCAATATCCCATCTAATCTGGCAGTGGGAGCCATTCCCTGTGTCCTCCTGTCCCTCCATGCCTTGTCCCCAGTCCCTCTCCAGCTCTCCTGGAGCCCCTTTAGGTCCTGGCTGGGGCTCTGAGCTCTTCCTGGAGCTTTTCCTTCTCCAAGCTGAACACCCCCAGCTCTCCCAGCCTGGCTCCAGAGCAGAGCTGTTCTTATCACCAACTTCCCCAAAGTCCTGGGAGCAGAAATGAAAGCAGAGCTGTCTAAGCAGGTTCCATGGCTCGGGGTGGCAGCTGCACCACGAAAAACGGGGATGTAAACAAGTTGTTATCGTGTTTATCACAGCAGAGCTTCCATGCAGGGCACTGGATTGAGATTCCAAAGAACCTTGGATGTGTTCTGTATGTGAAAAGAAGGGAATTCCTTCTCTGAGCAGTCCTGGAACACCTGGAGTGTGCAGGAGCAGAGGTCCAGCTCCAGCTGGAGCAGATAAATCTCGTCTCAGCCTGGGAAACTCAACAGCCTGGGGTCATTTGCTTCCCTTAATCCCCTGCACTCCTGGAAGCTGCCCAGGGAGGTGCAGACACCTGCAGAGCAAATCCATGCCCCTGGACAGAGGTGTTCCCCCCTTCACTCAATTTTCATGGACACAGACTAAATCAGGGCATTCCAGGCTTTCACCAATGCCCAGCTCCAAAACCAGGAAGAGCACACAGCTGTCTGTCCTGCCTGCTCTTCCTCCTGTGGCAGGACAAACGGGAACAAATGAAGGATTTCTTTTAGGAATTAACAGATTTCCACAGGGAAAACGAAGAGGATCCCAAATCCAACCATTCTCCCACCTTTAGGCAGCAGGATGAGATGCCATCACTAAGCCCTCCCAAAACTCACTGACAGCTACTTTCATTCAGAGCTTCTACACCCAAAAAATAAGGAACAAATCCAGCTGGCAGCACTGGGAGACTCCCAGAAGCTCTCAGGAAAGACAAAACAACGACCCAGGAACACTCAGAATTAGAGATTCTTCCAAAAAAACGAGTTCAGTTGCTTTGTGGTGCACACACCACCATGAATCACTCCATTTGCATTCCCTTCTTTTTGCCACTCCTTTATCTAATCAAGCTCATTCCAACACTTTCTGACTTGCAGGCCCTGGATAACCTGCATTGATTCCAGAGCCTGGGTTATCCTGCTCATTAACGTGCTCAGAGATTAACAAAGTCAACTTGAACCAGCCTGAGAAAACAACACAAGGGTGAGCACGGCCGTGGGATCACGTAACCTTTTGTCCTGGAATCTGCAGCACCTCACACTCCAGGTGACACCTCGGGAGCAGCTGGGAAGAAGCTCAACGTTCCCTGTTGGAAAGGTTTTAGGAGGATTTATGATTTGTCCTTTCTGACTTTGCTGTCAGGTGTCTGAGTCCCCGCTCACAGGGTTATTTTGGTTTTTAATGGCTGCCTAAGTGCTCTCCATTAATAGGTTTTAGTCCTGATGGAGGGAACTTCCTTCCAAAAAAAGCGTGGTGTGTGCGATAATGACAGGATGGTCTGTCAGACTCTGCTCCTTCCTGGCACCTTCGGAGCTGCTGTCACCTCCTGGGAACATCTCTGAGGACAAGAGCCCCCTCCTTCTCCTCATCCTACCTGGCACTGGTGGTTCCATGGAATTGGGCCTCCATATCATGAGAATCCCAGAATCATTGAGGTTGGAAAAGAGCTCCAAGGTCATCAAGTCCAACCTGTGACTGATCCCCACCCTGTGCCACGTCCTGTCCCTCCTTGGACACCTCAGGGATGGGGACTCCACCATCTCCCTGGGCAGCCCATTCCAGTGCTCAATCATTTCTTCCATAAAGAAATTCCTCCTGAATCCAACCTGAGCCTCCCCAGGCACAGCTTGAAGCTTGTCTGGTCTTTATGGGAAGAACTTTTAGGTCAGACGTCAGGACAAACTCCAAGATTGGAGATGACAATGTCTCACTCCATGGTTCATTTTGCCAATCTGCTCCCCAGAAGAACCCCCAGCATTCCTTGGAGAGGAAATGCAGGTGGGAAAGAAACCAATGCCCATCTCATGAACCTTCTTCCTCCTTGCTTGATCAACAACACCGAGCGCCACCCCAGCTGAGGGGGCAGCAAAATTGAGGTGCCTTCTCTCTCTGGTGGGTCCAACCCCAGCCCTGCACAGACACCCCAACAATCCCACCCTGGGCATCCCTGGGAGTGGTGTCCAAACCCTCCTGGAGCTCTGGCAGCCTCGGGGCCGTGCCCATTCCCTGGGGAGCCTGGGCAGTGCCAGCACCCTCTGGGGGAAGAACCTTTCCCTGATAATCCAACCTAAACCTGCCCTGGCTCAGCTCCAGCCACTCCCTGGGTGCTGTCCCTGTCACAGGGACATCAGTGCCAGCACTGCCCCTTGGGAATGATCTCCTGAATCTCCCTCAGGGCTTTGGGAATACAACTACCAACAGGCCCCACAACACTGAGTTGCTTCACGAGCTCCTGGAACAAACAGATTCCATCAGATGCTGGTGGGATAAAGGCCTATGGCAACAACAGAAAGGATTAAAGCAAATTATTTCAGTGTGTGGAGCTTCTGCCCCCAGCTAAGGGTCAGAACATCTTGCACTGCTCTAAGTTTCTTCAGAGGACATATTTCATGTCACTTCTTTATCCCTGAAAGGCTTTGCACAACAGGGAGCTCCACCGGCAAGACGGAGAGAAAAAGAAGGAATTTTTGCACTCAGCAAAAATCAGGCCCAGCCTGGGGCATCAGAACTCGTTCTGGAGATGGGAGCAGGAGGACAGACAGCCAAGTTATCCCTCTAATTGATCATAAAGTGTCCTGGCTTGTCTGAGTGTTCAATGCCTGAGGAGGGAGGAGGAGGAGGAGGAGGAACAGTTTTACCATAAGTACAATCGCAGATTTTAAACTTCTTGGAGTGCTCACCTTAAGCTTGGGAAATAAAAAACCTCAACCCAAAGCTTAAAACAGCAATTGCACATTCACAGAACCATGGAATGGTTTGGGCTGGAATGCATCTTAAAGCTCATCTCATTCTACCCCCTGCCATGGGCAGGGACACCTTCCACTAGCCCAGGGTGGCTCCAGCCTGGCCTTGAGCAGTTCCAGGGATCTGGGATCCAGGGCAGCCACAGCTTCTCTGGGCAACCTGTGCCAGGACATCCCCACCCTCAGAGGGAAGATTTTCTTCCCACAGTCCAATCTAAACCTGCTCTCTGCCAGTTTGAATCCATCTCCCCCCTTGTCCTATCACTCCATGCTCTTGCTCAAAGTCCCTCTCTCTCTCTCTCTCGGTGGCTCCCTACAGGTACTGGAAGACGATTTTGTGAATTCCTTCAAAAAAGGCCAATCCACATGTGACAATCCCATTGGAGCCCAAACACCGCAGCCTCTTATTTCCAAAGGTACAAGGAGAAACACTTGTCCCTGCATGCATCAGGGTTTAAATCCTTGTTAAATGCTATTCCTCCTCAGCTCCATCACCCAGCAATGCTGGGAACAACTCCGGCTTCTCCACGTTTTTAGCCTTGAACTAAAGCCTTTTAACTTTTTAGCCTTGTTTAGAGATCAGGTTAAACCTTCCTGCTTCCAGCAGAATGGAAAGGCAGTTTGTTCCTGTATTCCTGGCTGTTTGCTGTTGGGCTTCTCTCAGCCCTTGATTCTGTAGCTCCTGGTTTGTTCCTTCCTCCAGCTCCTGCGGGAGCGACCGGCATGGACCTGGAATTACCGACATCCTCAGCTCTGCCTTGGGCAAAGCTCAGCGCTGCTTGCACAACCCCTGTGCAGGAGTTCTCCACGTTCTGTGCAGGAGTTCTCCACGTTCTGTGCAGGACTTCTCCACGTTCTGTGCAGGACTTCTCCACGTTCTGTGCAGGACTTCTCCACGTTCTGTGCAGGACTTCTCCACGTTCTGTGCAGGAGCTCTCCCAGCCCCATGGAGGAGCTCTCCCAGCCCCATGGAGGAGCTCTCCCAGCCCCATGGAGGAGCTCTCCCAGCCCCATGGAGGAGCTCTCCCAGCCCTCTGGAGGAGCTCTCCCAGCCCTGTGAAGGAGCTCTCCAAGCCCTGTGAAGGAGCTCTCCCAGCCCCATGGAGGAGCTCTCCCAGCCCCATGGAGGAGCTCTCCCAGCCCTGTGAAGGAGCTCTCCAAGCCCTGTGGAGGAGCTCTCCCAGCCCTCTGGAGGAGCTCTCCCAGCCCTCTGGAGGAGCTCTCCCAGCCCTCTGGAGGAGCTCTCCCAGCCCCATGGAGGAGCTCTCCCAGCCCTGTGAAGGAGCTCTCCCAGCCCTCTGGAGGAGCTCTCCCAGCCCATTAGCGACAGGGCCGCGTGGGCCCTGGAAGTGGCAGGAATGTTAACGGGCAGCCGTGGCGTGAGCCAGCCCGGAGAGGCTGGACCTGCCAAAAGCTGGGATCCTGCAATTAGGGAAAGCCCAGAGTCTATAAATAGAGCCCCAGGTGTGTGCTGTGGCCCTGCTGTGCATCCTGCTTCCCAGGAAGCGCGGAGCAATCCCAGGTGTGACACGTTAAACGAGCTCGGGAGCTGCTCAATCCCAGGATTGCTGCCCCGCTGGAGCCTGGCACGGAGGATTCTGGAGAAAAGGTGAGACAGCTCGAGCTGCTGCACTGCCATGAGGAAGTTGGGAGCTGGTCACAAAGTGACGTGGGACACAGGCCAAAGCCAGGTCACGGCACGAGCGTGACGGGGACGCCTGGGGAAACGCCAAGTGGCGGATGAGGGATGTGGCCTCCAAGGGAGAAGCTGGAATTACGCTTTCACTTGTTAAAAAGCTTTTTCAAAACTTCTTTCTGCAGGTTTGTTTTCTCCACCAGACACCTGCAGAGCTGTGGGACGGGGTCATGTTGACATGGATGTCCACCATGGGAACTGAAATCCCATGGCAGGGGATGGGATGGGCTTTAGGGTCCCTTCCAACGTGGGCAACCTGTGCCAGGGCCTCACCAACCTCACAGGGAAGAATTCCTTCCCAATATCCCACCTAACCCTGCACTCCCTTGAACTTAAGGCCATTCCCTCTTGCCCTGTCACTCCATGCCCTTTGAAAAGTCCCTCTCTGTAGCAGACTTCAAACAAAAAAAAAGCAAAGAGGCGCAGAAACTATTTCTGAATGACCAAGACTCATCTCAAGGAGCCTGTTTTGGAGACACAAGAGGCATCCCCAGCTCCCTTGTGCCAGAGGGAAGCAGGGAATGTGTATCCCCTGAGTGCTGTCCATCCCATCTCTGGGCTCCCACGTGGTTTCATGGAATGAGATGGATCTGAGATTGGTGAGCACAGCCACTGTTCCTACCCAGCACCCTTTGGGCAGCCCAAACTCTCCCAAGAGAGCCCTGCCCCAGGACTCCAGGAGTGCCAAGGGAAGGAGCAGCCAGCAGGCTCATCCTTGGGTCACGGTGACTGTCACTGACTCATGACCTCGAGCTGCCAAGCAGGTGACATCACTTTCATTGACATCATCTCCATCACATGGGTCTGGACAAGATCTGTCCCATCACCAAGCCAAGGAGAGCACAAACCACCGGGCAAGGTGGTAATTAAGGTGCACAAATTGTGGTTGTGAAGATTATAATTAAACGGAACATGTAATTATGGTATTCCTATAACTGCTCTGGAGCTGCTGCTGCTCCTCCAGACCGTTCTGAAACTGTCACTTCCTCTTGGGAAAGAGGGTCAAAAATCAGCTAACCTTTCAGTAATGCAGATAAAAATTTTGGGTTGGATTCAGGGCTAAGCCCTGATTCCACGTGGAGCCTCATTCCTGGCATTCTTAGCCCTGCTCTTCATTGATCCAACTCTTCCTCATGCCCATCGTGTTTCACGCCTTCCTCCAGTGCAGAGGAACAGCACAGACACCAGGCAGCAGGAAAAGCTCCAATAAATCTTGGGAAACAGCTTCCCTGCACTTCTCTGTGCTCCACACACCCCTGTGTGTCCCCAGGGTGCTCCACATGCTGTGGGAGTCTCCGTCTGCCACTCTTCCCAAGAAACTGTTCAGCAGTTTTCCTGGAGATCCCAAAATCATGGAATGGGATGGGTTGAGAAGGACATTGAAATCCATCTCACTTCACCCCCCTGCCACGGGCAGGGACCTTCCACTAGACCAGGTTGCTCCAAAATGTCCCTCTGCAAAAAATGTGATACTTTTCCATGATTCTGAACCAGACGAGGTTGTGACATCAGAGCTTCCATTCCACTGGGATATTTATCCAGTTGTTTACAAATGTGCCTCAGCCAGAAGAGGCTGGGAAGGCAGGGTACATAAATCATTGACAGAGGAACAAAACAGGAATCACATTCCTGCACTTTCAGTCTGTCTGGTTCCATTTTCTCTTTCACACAACTACGATTTCCACAAACAATGGGTGGTCAGAGGAAACAAACCTGACCTCACACTGCAATTCCACTGAGCAGAGACTCGTTCCAAGGACAATTCCCTTACTTTTTCGAGTTGTACTCAAATCTCCAGATACTTTCGCTATCCACAAACTCCCAAAGCAGCCCTGGTTCTTGTGACAGACATTTCTCAAAGCCTCAAAGGGAGCCACCACAGCCCTCCCAGGAATCCAACCCGCAGCAGCCCCTCATCCTCCCAAAACCTCTCCAGCCAGAAGGGAAGAGGGAGGAGCCGACCATCTCCATACCAAAGGACACCCCTGCTTTCAGGGTCAGGTTTTGCACTCTCATTGTCACCGATGTTTTAGCTCCACTTAGTGGCCACAAGGCTCATGAACTGCTACTGTCCTCAGCAGTCACACCCACCCGGATCCTCACTCCCATCAGTCACCAGCCAATCCCAGCTCGCACTTACCTGGGGAGCAGCGGGGACCGGGGCTTTGCCTTGTCCTTGTCCTTGTCGCGCTCCCGCTCCCTGTCGCGGTCGCGGTCCCTGTCGCGGTCCCTGTGCTGCCTGTCCTTCTCGTCCCTCTTCACTCGCTCCCGCTCCCGTTCCCACTCTTCCTTCCGCCGCTGCCGCTCCTTGTCGCGCTCCCGTTCCCGCTCCCGTTCGCGCTCCCGCTGCCGCCGCTCCCGCTCCCGCTCTCGCTCCCGCTCCCGTTCCCGCTCCCGCTGTCTGGTCTCTCTTTCCCTTTCCCGTTCTCGCTCTCTTTCCTTGAAAAAAAAAAAAAACACAGAGAAGCCACGGTGATGCTGTGGGAGCAGCTCCCAGCAAAGCCTGGCGGGCCTGGGAACGCCAGGAATGACATCCGCCCTCCCTCAGCAAAGGATTGAGATCAATAATCTGCAAACAATGACATGGAGACCAATGATCTGGAGATCAATGATAGATCAACAGTCTGGAGATCAATGACAGATCAACAATCTGGAAATCAATGACTGATCAATGACAGATCAACAATCTGGAGATCAATGACAGATCAACGATCTGGAGACCAACAATCTGGAGATCAATGATAGATCAGCAATCCAGAGATCCAACAATCTGGAGATCAATGATAGATCAATGATCTGTAGATCAACAATCTGGAGATCAATGACAGATCAACAATCTGGAGATCAATGATAAATAACAATCTGGAGATCAATAATCTGGAGATCAATGACAGATCAACAATCTGGAGATCAATGATAAATAACAATCTGGAGATCAATAATCTGGAGATCAATGACAGATCAACAATCTGGAGATCAATGATAGATCAATGATAGATCAATAATCTGGAGATCAATGACAGATCAACAATCTGGAGATCAACAATCTGGAGATCAATGATAAATAACAGTCTGGAGATCAATAATCCAGAGATCAACAATCTGCATCCTGCTGAGCAGAACCTGGTTACAAACCCAGCATCACATCCCACACAACTGTTGTTTTCAAAAGGCAACGCTTGGATTAATTTGGTTTATGAAGCTCATTAAATAAATGTATTGCTGTTTACAAGTCTTTCCTCTCGTTGCTGATCATTTCTATAACCAGATAATTAACTTTGCAAATGAGCACCAGGAAAATAATTGGTGATGTGTGGCCACAGTGAGGCCCAGGCTCCTGTCCTGCAGAAAACAAGGATTTAGAGCAAAGGAAAAGGTACTCTTGAAAGGATTTGATGGAAAGCACTGAAAAGCTCCCCCCTGAGCAGGACTGGTTGGTTTGGTCACTGCTCCAGAGGCACAAAGTTTGCATGAGGGGAAAGGAAGAGCAGGGAAAGGTTTCAGAGCCTTGTTGTCATCCAGATCCATTCCTGGTGTACCACCCACAACTCCTGGGATTTCAGCACCTGGCTGCTGCTGCCCTGGGCCTCAATCCTGACATTTGCAGTCAGGCTGGAGCCTCTGCTGCTACACAGAGCACACCTGCCCAAATCTAATCCTCTCCTTCCCAGGAATTAACAAGGAACCCTTTCCTGCACCAGGACCTTTCCTGGAAACTCCCTCCCTCTCCAAGATGTCCAAGGATGGGCAAGCACTGCTCAACTGCTACACTGAGGAGCAGCCAAGGAGCAGGAGCAGGAACCACCCTCCCACCTCAGACATGGAATTGTTAAGGTTGGAAAAGACCTTTAGATCATCAAGTGCAACCCTCAGCCAGCACCATCACCAAGGTCACCACTGACCATGTCCCCAGGTGCCACATCACAGGTTTTCTGAACACTTCCAGGAGTGAGGACTCCACCACTTTCCTGGGCAGCTTTTTCTAATGTTTTACACCCTTTCCATGGAAGAGTTTTCCTAAAATCCAATCTAATCAACTCCTGGTGCAACTTGAGGCTGTTCCCTCTCCTCCTGTCGCTGTTCCCTGGAGCAGAGCCCGACCCCCCCGGCTGTCCCCTCCTGGCAGGAGCTGTGCAGAGCCAGGAGGGCCCCCTGAGCCTCCTTTGCTCCAGGCTCAGCCCCCTCAGCTCCCTCAGGATCCTCCAGCCCCTTCCCAGCTCCCTCAGGATCCTCCAGCCCCTTTCCTGCTCCTTCAGGATCCTCCAGCTCCTTTCCTGCTCCCTCAGATTCTCCAGCTCCCTCAGGATTCCCCAGCTCCCTCAGGATTCTCCAGCCCTTTCCCTCTCCCTCATGAATTCTCCAGCCCTTTCCCAGCTCCCTCAGGATCCTCCAGTCCTTTCCCAGCTCCCTCAGGATCCTCCAGCTCCCTCAGGATTCTCCAGCCCCTTTCTTGCTCCCTCAGGAATTCTCCAGCTCCCTCAGGATCCTCCAGCCCCTTTCCTGCTCCCTCAGGATTCTCCAACCTCTTCCCAGCTCCCTCAGGATCCTCCAGCCCCTTCCCAGCTCCATTCCCTTCCCTGGACACGCTCCATCCCCTCCAGGTCTGTCTTGGAGGAGCCCAAACCTGACCAGAACTCCAGGTGTGGCCTCAGCTGTGCCCAGCACAGGGGACAGTCCCTGCCCTGGGGCTGTGGCCATGCCAGGGCTGGTGCCAGCCAGGTGCCAGTGGCCTTCTCAACCAGCACTCCAGGTCCTTTTCCATCAGGCAGCTTCCCAGCCTCACTCCCCAGCCTGGAACACTGCTTTTGCCCCCATGGTGCTGGCACAGAACATCCTCCATGCCCTCACCTCTAGCATACTCTGTGCTGGAATTAAGCCAAGACTGAATGATTTGAAAACTCCTGTTTCAAGCACTGCCCTGGAACCGTGCCAAGGCCCAGAAGAACCTGGAAGAAAGTCAGGAAGGAAAAGGGGGAAGGGGGAGTTTCCTTACTTACTCTGTAGTTACGGTAGGGGTCGGGGTCTGTGTACTGAACCCTGAAATTCTCATACTGCCCACCACGCCAGAAGCGCTCTATTTCATAGTCATAATAGGGATCTGCATAGGGATCAAGCCTACAATGAAAAACAGGGAATGTTAGAGAGGGAAAAGGCACCTTGGCACCACAAAAACTGTGTGTGCTAGGTCAGCTCAGCCACTGTGACAAGAAAACCACGTTCAGTGCAGCAGGGCTGTGCAGAGATGTTTATTTTCTACACAGCCCAACCAGACAAGACTTTTTAAAGTGAGGCTTATCAGAGAAAAGCACAAACCTTTCTTGATAAACACCAAAAAAAAGAGCTACCAAAAATTCAGCCTTCAAATCAATGTGGTGCAAACACAGAAAGTGCTTTTGAGAGCCTGCAAAGGGAGCAGGACATGCTCTGCCTCATTGATTGAGAGCTGGGATTTCTGCCCAAGCACCCACAGCTCATCCCAAACTCCTTCAGGAGGGGAAGGGATGGAGACTCCCCAGTTCCCTGCCCCTGGAGTGATGGCTGCCACCAGTGCCACCAGTACAGGACAGGTGCTGAGCTTTCCACAGGGAGCAGTGGAGCTTTTGGGGTGGGTCAGCAACACTCTGCACCTGGAATTAGCCCCTGGAATGAAGGCACGAGTTCTGCAGCTCAGATTCTCCAGTGGGAATCAGCTGCTGGCCCAGCCATGGACTGGTGGCACACACAAAACTGCAGAAGGATGGATTTCTGGGGAGGAGGAGGAGGATTGAAACCCCACCCTCCTTAAAGCTGCTTCCTCCATTTCCTGATTTCTATTTACATTGTTTGATGGTTTTAATCCCCCAACTCAACAACATCCAACCACCTGGAGTGCCAATATCAGATCCACTGTGAGGATGAGGAGGGGGTACAGGGAATAAGAAACTTCCAGGGCCACAGAGGAGTTGGTGGCAGAGCTAAGATTATACAGCAAGTGCTCCCAAATTCCAGATTATCCATAATGAGGCTCTGATTTATCAAACAACTAATAAAGGGGCCACTTTTTGAATTTTACAAGTGCCAAAGAACCAGGTTAAGATGAAGGTGCTGCCCTGTGAGTGGTACTTGTATTTCTTTCAGTGCTTTTAAATAATTTAGGATTTCTCTTTTGGACTGAAGCAATAAGCCAAGGGAAGGAGAAGTAGGATTTTGGTATGCAACAAACTCCTGATGCAAACAACCCCAAACCAGCCTGGATTCAGTGACATCAGGTGTTCAACGAGACAAGAAAACATCTCAAGCCACGCCAGAAAGGAAGCTCTGCTTTTTCACACAGCCTCAAGCCCAAATTTCCCCTTTCTATAATATTGGTGGAGGTTTTTTAATTTCAAAAAGGATCACTGCTGTGTGTTTTGGTAATTCAGTGCTTATATCATTAGAAAACAATTGGTACCACCCCAAAAACAGTCCAATATATCCACTGAGTCACTGCTGAGGGGACAGCGGTCCATCTGTGGCCTCGGAAGTTGGAGGAAATGCAATGGAAAAAAAGGCAAAGGAAAATTTTCTTACAGTTGTAACAGTACTGGAATCAAAGACCTGCTTACCCATAGTTAATGTTTTCTTTGATGTCCACCTCCCTATAGTTATTCAAAAAAGAAAAAGGGATTCATGAACTACTGAGACAGCTCCACGTGTCACAGGACAGTGCTGAAAGCATTTTCCACATCCCAGCTGCACTTCCAGTGCTCAGGTGGCTGCAAGGTGTCCAATGGGGCAACTAATTGTGTGTGGGCAGGAGAAAAATCTGTATTTTCTAGAGCTTACAGCAGCAGATTCATAACTTTTCCCTTCACACACAATGAAGATATTTTAATGTCACAGCCTGCTCACGCAGCCTTCAATTTTCAGGAATTCCAATTGTTGGATGAGTTTTGTTTAACACTGGTTATGTGCAATACATTTTTTTCTGGACTATAGGAAAACCAGGCCTGCTCTTAACAGTTCCTACATCAGAGAGGCCCAAAATGCTGCTGGTGCATTTCATAGGTCAGTCATAAAATGAAGAAAATGGATGAACAGCCCCCAGAACACTGAGGGCAAACCTCTGGTGCCTCTGAGAGGAACACAAGGCCAAGATCCAGAGCTAATTAAACTCAGGAAAATATTAATACTTTAGAAATTTATTTTCCTTCAGAACTGAGGACAGAGTTTGTTTTTTTTTTTTTGTTTTTTTTTTTTTTGTTTTTTTGTTTTTTTTTTTTTTTTTTTTTTTTGTTTTTTTTTTTTTTTTTTTTTTTTTTTAATTAGGGAAAGGAATTGCACTCCAGAGCAAATCAAAAAATATTGAACAAAAGCTTAATCTACTCCTTTCCAGACGTTTTTTAGTAATTCATCCACTCTAAAATAAACAGAACTAAGCCTTGCAAACCCTCTGGGAGTGGAAATATTTCCATAATCTGTCCATGTAGGAAGAACAGAGGATGCACGAGCAAGGAAAGACAAATCCACCTGTATTCCTTCAGAATCCAAGCCTCTTTCCCAAAAATTCTCTTCCCATTCCTTTTCTTGGCTCGAGAACTACCAAACAATTTCCCAGAGCTGGGTTTGAGGTCTCCAACACTTTCAATTTTACCTTAAAACCCCAATGACCTGAACACTTAAATTTAGGGTGCTTCTTGTGGCCAGCTTTGTTTCTCCCAGTGCCCAGTTTAACTGGGACCAGTCCAGGTGTTTGTTAAGCCAGTTCTGCACCAGTGCAAAGAAGCCCCAGCTGGGGCCATCAGCTCCTGCACACTGAACACGCTCCAACTTCGCAGCCTCACCTGGAACGCTTTTAAATTCTCATGGTTAGGGTAAGGAAAAAAAAAAAAAAAAAAAGGAAGGAAAAAAAGCTGGAAGAACACACTGGTGTGAGGGAGGCAATGCAGAGCTGGAGAGAGCCCAGGAGGGAGCAGAACTCCAAGGAGATTGGAGCAGGAAGGGTTCAAGGAGACTGGGAAGGGAGGTGGGGTTGAACCGGCGCGAGCGGAGGCGGCTCAAGTGTTTAACCTCCCGCTCCATGGGAGCTGCTCCCCGTTTGGAGGTGACATCCCCCCCAGTCTGGAGGGACAGTGAGCCCCAGGCAGGCTCCCTGCACTGCACTCCCACCCAGCTGTTATCCCTGGGGCAGCCCAGGGGTGTCTCTTACGCGGGGTCCCGGACGTCTCTGGTGATGCGGTAATTCCAGTCCCGGAAAAACTCGTTCTCCTTGTCGAACTCCCGCTCGTCCTCCCCGATGGTCACTGTGAACCTCTTCTCCTCAAAGTCAGGCTCCTGCTCTTTCCTCATGGTTGCTTTTTTTAATACCTTTTTAAAGAGAACAAGAAGTTTTAATACCTTTTTTTAATATATATATATATATTTTTAATACCTTTTTAAAGACCACAAAAACAGCGTGAGAAGGTTCCTGGGGCAGGGAGAAATTGGAATATTAAAAATCCTGCCCTCAGGAGATTTCCTGCAGCCAGAGCACCTTCTTCCCTTCAGAATGTGCAGGATACTGGACTTTTCCTGATTAATTCCCTGTTCCACTAGCTCAGAACAGCAGGAAACAGAAGTTTCCCCCCTGCAGTGATCACAAATTGGAGAAACAGGTACTGAAGGGAGGGAAATTGGATCAACTTAAAGCTTTGCTTTGTGCAAGGCTGGACTTGAGGAACAGAAATTCTCACTATTTCTAAAATATAACCCCCCCAACCTGGATTTGAGCTCCTCTTGGCTGTCTAACAACTGTGATGCACAAAAAAACATACTTAATAGATTAGAAGGAATGGAGAAAGAGCAAGACACTCGTGCTCCAAAAGGAGCTTTTCCAGTGGATTTTGGAGGCAGCAATTCCCTGAGGAAGGAATTTACCTCTTTAGCATGCCGGAGTCCCCTCTCCCAGGCACTTTCTGTTGGAGGGTCTGGAGGAGGTGGAGGTAAGATTTCATCAACCACTGGGCCTCCCTGTTGGAAAGGTGAGGAGAGCAGGGGAAGACACTTGAGTTAGTTTTAAACAGCAAAGCTGTGCTTTGTAAAGCTACCTCAGAGTCACTCCAGACGTGCCTCAGCTGCACTAAGCTGGGAAAGCATGGAAAATTACCCCCCTCTACTGGCAACTCCAAGAGCTCCACCTGAAAATCACATCTCCAGCTGCTGAGGCATTAGGTCAAAATAAAGAGGAGGAAAAGCCCAGGATGGTGGAATGGTTTGGGTTGGAAGGCACCTCGAAGCTCATCTGGTTCCAGAGGAAGGGACACTTTCCACCAGACCAGGCTCTCCAAAACCCCACTTGGAACACTTGCAGGGATGGGGAGGGTGGTGCAGAAGCCATAAACAGCCAGAAGAGATTCCATACCCAGGGGTTGGCTGGCATCAGCGGGTGAGGGCCCATGGGAGGGGCACCGTTGGGGGAGAAGGGCTCAGGTTTGGAGATCAGGGAGTAATTCCCCTTGTCGTTCACTCCGGGGTGGATGAAGCGACAGTTCATGCCCCATGTGCAGTGCCCTGTGGGAACACACAGCTGTTAGATCCCTGCTTCCAGCAGCAAGCAGCACTTCAGAGTGTTGCACTTCAGCCCCACAGCCACCAAAAACCCCACCAGGCTTTTAAAACCCTTTAAGGAGTAACGTTGTTGGAGGTGGTTTGACTTTGCTCCTCGCCAGCTTGGGTGGGATTTAGCTGTTTTCACACACATGGGGAGAGATTTGGCACTCTCCACCTGCCAGAGGGGACAAAGAGATCCAGACACAGATGGATCCATGTACAAGAACCTTATTCCCATGGGGAGAAGGGAGAGCTGGACACACACTGTTAGTTAAATGTAGGAATGAGCCTATGAGATCCTCATTTGTTAATGACAAACATTTCCAATCAGGAGCTCTGCCTTTCACAAGAAACCTGAGGGCAAAGCAAGCACCACAGTGCATCCCAAACAAACAGTGGTGAGGCAGGGAGCAGAATCATGGAATGGTCTGGGCTGGAAGGGCCTTAAAGCCCATCCAGTTCCAATCCCAACACCTTCCACCACCCCAGGCTGCTCCAAGCCCTCTCCAGCCTGGCCTTGGACCCTTCCAGGGATGGGGCAGCCACAACCTCTGTGTTTTATTCCAAAAACTCCTGCAAGTCTCCCTTTATTTACCTCCTGCAGGCCCACCCCGCTGAGGGCAAAGCCCTTTTTGTGTAGTGGCTCCATGAAAATTCAGCTTTGGCCACCAACAAACAGCAGGGTGATGCTGAGGATGCCTGGGGCAGAATTTATCATGTAACAGCAGCTTAATGGAGAACAAAAATCCCCAAACAGGACCAGCTGCAGCAGCTTTGGCTCCTCACACACCCCAGAGTGTGGTTACCTTTCATGAAGAAGCGGCAGGTGGGCCGTGGCCTCACCTTCCTGTCGTTGGGGTCTTTAACTTCCCCTTCTTCCAAGTCATCATCCTGGAACAGACACACAAAGCTGACATTTCATGTGGGGCGTGCCCTGCAGGGCCTGGCATTTCCCAGTCTGCTCAAACACCAGGCACTGAGAGCCACCCTGGGGGAAAACCATGGGAGAAAAACAAGGTCAGGTTACAGGAATGCCCCAGAGCACCTGCACAAGGTGAAGACTGAGGATTCCAGGTGGCTGTAAAAGCACCTTGCACTGTCCCAGGCTGCTCCAAACCCCGTCCAGCCTGGCCTTGGGCACTGCCAGGGATCCAGGGGCAGCCACAGCTGCTCTGGGCACCCTGTGCCAGGGCCTGCCCACCCTCCCAGGGAGGAGTTTCTTCCCAATATCCAACCAAACCCTGCCAGTTCCACCTCGTTCTATCACTCCATACCCTTGTCCAAAGTCCCTCTCCAGGGACAATGTCACAAATGAACTTTTCAGGATAAATCCAACAGATTTCTTCCAGTCATCTCCACCTTCCCTTCTACTCCTCAGCTCCACGTTGGAGTTGGGAACCAGTTCAAACAAAACTGTGCCTCATCCCCAGGGACTGCAACCCCAGGAATAAATTCTGGTAGCTGGAGGTTGCTCCAAGATTAAGAAATAACAGACATGAAACACCTCCAGAAGAAAAGTTCTTGGAACTTTCAAGTACCAGCATTTTCTCCTTTCTCCAAGGAGAAAAAAAAAACAAAAAAAAAAACCCTTCCCCAGCTTTGTTAGGCTGCACTTGGAAAGCCAAAAGGAGCTGAAAGGAGCTGGGGATGCAGGAGGCAAAGGTACAATGACCAGAGAGGTGTCACAGGTATCTGGCCAGGAAATCAGGATTTCATCCCAAAGGACATCCTGGTTTTCCCTCTCTGCCTCCATTTCCCCATTTTCAGCACGTGAAACATGGTGAAGAGGGAGCATCTGGAGAGGCCTTCCCTCTGCCTGGCCACAGCTGTTCTCTGGGTGGAAAACTGAGGGAAATTCTCTCCTTTGATCCGGTGAGCAGCTGGGCAGAAGGAAAAAGCCATCCCTTGGCTGCAGACAAACCCAGGAGCACAGAGAGGAGGGTGAAGAGCCTCTCCTGCTGCATTCCTGAGCCAGCCAGGGACAGAGAGCTCTCCTCAACAGCAACGGATTTAAAAGCCTGCACTTATATTCCAATTAAAATTTACATTAATATTCCCCTCCCTCCACGCCAGGAGGCTGAAAGCAGAAGAAAATGCAGAGCTTGAAGTTTTCCCCAAAGCTGGGGCTGGCTTTCAGTGCTGCATGAATGGGAGAACCAGCTCCACTCTGCTGCTTTCAAAAGAGCTGTGTGAAGTCTGGAACAAAAGGGGAAGTATTTATTTCTGGGAGGTCTCCTTGGAATCAGGCAGCTGAGAATGCTGTTATGAGTTAATGTATGAAAACCAGGGTACAGATTCATCTCCTGCTTTGTGAGGAGAGCTCCCAAGAATGCCTCAGGCTCCAAAGGAGAGCATTCATATTTTAATCAAGGAGCAGGCATGGAGTGAGGACTCCAGGAATTTTTTTTCTGCCCCTAACTACTGGAATTCCTTCTAACTGATTCAGGAATACATAAAACCTTTGGAAAACACGTGTTGAACAAAATCACCTGCCAGGATGGGCACGAGGGAGAAAAACTACATCATTTTTGAAAGCAATTAGACTTGTCAGTGAATTAGGGAGAGTAAAAACCACACCAAATATGATTCTTTAGAGAAAAGGGAGGAGCACAGTGAGGCTCCAGGAGCTTCCCAGGTCCCTGTGGCCAGGTCAGACCCACAGGAATGGGCCCTGGAAGGACAGAACATCTCCCCTGCTCAGCTGAGGAGCCCCAGCAGTGACCCCACCCCACTCCAGTGCTTCCCTGCACGTCCCCAGGACACTCCCACACCCCAGCCCAGCTGTGCAGCTGGAATTCTGGAATGGGGAGCCAGCCCAGGTGCTCTGCACCAGCAAATTCTCTTCACACTCCCACCACTGGGATGCAATTCCAGACCAGGAGCCCACGGGAGGGGTTTTACTGGAATTACTCTGCCCTGTTTTCTTCATGGAAAAGGAGGAAATTGCTGTTAAGCTGCACAAAACAGCTGCTGCTCTGCAGAGCTCCCTGCTGAACACAACCATGGCTGAAGGTGAGATTTTCCCTAACCCCCACTTGCAACTAAACCCCACTTTTGATTTTTCTGAGTATCTTGGTTGGTTCAGGGCTGTGAAACACTGCACGTCCCTGACCCCATCCCCAAACCATGCCTTGGGTATTTTCCAGAAATCCCATCACCTTCCAATCCCTTTCTAAGCACCCAGATGCTGCTGGAGCCCCAGGAACAGCTCAGGCTCAGGGTTTGAGCAGCACAACCACCCCCCAGCACCAGCCCTGCATCTGAACAGCTCCTGGACACCCAATCCATGGGATTTGCTGTCAGCATCATTCCCAAGTCCCCCTGGAGCTGAGGCAGGGCAGTTTCCTACAGCACTGGAGTCTCCCCACACTGAGGGAACAAAGCTCATTTTGATGGCTCTGGCACAAAGTTTTGGTTCAGCACAGGGCAGTCCCTGAGATCAGGGCTTGCTCCATGCTCTGGCCTTACCTCCAGGGAAAAGGGTTCCCTGCACACCAGGGATGTGGATATTCCCACCAGGAGGAGGAAGGAATTGCAGTGGGAGAAGCAACCAGCTCTGCCCACCTCCTACTTACATCAATTTCTCCATCATCAATTTCCCCATCATCCTCTTCTTTCTTCTTCTCCTTGAGGGGATCCTGCCCATTCTTCTCATCATCACTTTTGCTGCTGGATTTCTTCTCATCCTCAGGGGCATCGTCTCCTTTCTCCTCTTCCTCATCATCCTCCCCAGCAGCTTTCTCCCCGTCCTCCTCTGCAGCAGCAGCACTGGGTTCCTCGGGAACCTCCTCATCATAGTCCAGCTCGTGCTCATCCAGCTCCCTGGTGACAGAGGACACTTCCAGGTCGTTTGTCCTGTCTTCCTCCTCCCCCTTGTGGGGCCGGGGGCTCTTCAGCTCCACGCTCTGCTCGTTGGTGTCGGATTCCTGCGACTTGGCCTCGCTCAGCCGATCCTCCTCGTCAGAGTGGTTCTCCTCCTCTCCCCGGCTCAGGGCCCTGCCTGCCTCCTCCTCCTCGCCCAGGAGGCTCCCCTGGCCACCCTCCCCATCGAGTTCCCGCTCTGAGCCGCTCTCCTTCAGGACCTCCTCATCAGAAAGCTGCTGGTCCTCTTCCTCAGGAGAGCAGGGGTTTCGCTCCGGGCTGTCGGAAACGTCCATCAGTCCCCGAGAGTCTGCAGGGCAGAGAACAGCTCTGGTTATGGGCAGCAAACTGGGCAAGCAGGGAAGCCTCACCCTCAGGGACTCATTCTCCCGTGCTTTGCTTCCTAAAGAAAGGTTCTTGGACCTCCTGGAAAGCCAGGCTGGATGGGGCCCTGAGGAACCCAACCCAGTGAGGGGCGTCCCTGCCCGTGGCAGGGGGTTGGAGGGAGGGGAGCTTTAAGGTCCCTGCCAACCCAAACCATTCTGGGATGCCATAAATTCAGGAATACGGCTTCCCATAGATCCTTCAAGAGGGAAATTCAGAGTTTAAACTGCACAAAGAACTGATTCCAATATTGTCCCAGACTGGAGTGTGCTGCCCTTCACAGACAATGACAGAGCTTGAGGTTGGAATTTCATAGAGCCCCAGACTGGTCTGGGTTGGAAGGGATCATAAAGATCCCATCCCACCCCTGCCATGGCAGGGACACCTTCCACTAGCCCAGGGTGCTCCAAACCCCATCCAGCCTGGCCTTGGGCACTGCCAGGGATCCAGGGGCAGCCACAGCTGCTCTGGGCACCTGTGCCAGGGTCTGCCCACCCTCACAGGGAACAATTCCTTCCCAAAATCCCACTTATCCCTGCACTCCTTCAGCCTGAGGCCATTCCCTGTGTCCTGTCCCTCCATCCCATGTCCAAAGTCCTTCTCCATCTTTCCTGCAGCTCTTTCAGGTCCTGCAAGGCCAAAGCTTCTCCTGCCCAGGTGAGCAATGCCAGCTGTGCCAGCCTTTCCTCCCAGCAGAGCTGCTCCATCCTCTGCTCCTCCTGGAGCCTCCTCTGGATCTCTGCAGCAGCTCCAGCTCCTCCCTGTGCTGGGACAGGTGGGGTCTCACCTGAGGGGGCAGAACCCTCAGTAAAGAGCCCAAAATCCCTTCAAAGCAGCAGATCCAGCTGCCTGCACAGAGACCTTCCTAGAAGATGTCTACACATGTGCTTGGTGGAAGTTCAAAATCCCATGTCTGTCAAGAATAAAGCCAATAAACCCAACAGAAAAGGGCAGGGTGCAAAGCAGGGAAAAAAAACCTGGGCCATACATTAATTTCTTTTACTCCAGAAACAAAAATCCCATAAATTATAGAAATGCCTGACTGGAACTGGCTGAGCTGACTGGGTGACATCCACACAAAAGCTCTAAATACCCTTAAAAAAAGCCACAGAATTACAAATCATCTTCATTTTAATGTGTCCCATGTTTTACTCCAGCTGGTCCCTGCAAGTTCATTTAGTGCTGCCACAAAACCATGGCATAAATGAGCAGAGTTCCACCTGTTATTTTTAAAACCCTTGGAGCAGAAATGCTACCCATGTCAGACTCTGGTTGCTCCTTGAAACACACCCATCACGAAATCAGAGTTTACTAATCTTTTATTAAGTTCCTATTTCACCTTTTCCTGACACTTTTCCCTGTTTGTCCAACTGGTTTTGCACAGGAAAGGTGATTTCCCATCAAAAAGCCCCACAGACACACCAAACACAGCCCCAAGAAAAGCAAATTGAGCCTTCCCAGCACCTGAACCCACAAAATCTTTTGGTAATGAACAGAATTTGCTGCAAACTCCCAAGATCAACTCCAGAAAACGCTGCTCCTTATACTATGGGAGGTCTGCAGAGGAATTAAAACCAGAAAATAAATTCAAACCACTCCCAGAAGGACCTTAAGCTGTATTTTAGGACTGACTGTGCTCTCCCCAAGCCCTCAGAGCCCTGCTGCTATCAGTTAATTGATCAACACGAGATGATCTCAACATCAGCAGGGCCCAGAGCAGCAGAAAATCCACATTTTGAGCTCCCTCCCAGCTCCTCTTCTTCCTCTGCACACTGAAGTTGGTTCTGGCTCACCAGCAAGGTTCTGATTTCCCTGACAAGGTCAAACCCAAATGAAAAACCAGAAGTTGCCTCCTGGTGACAGCAACTCTGAGCAGTGCCCCAGGATGGAGCTGAAGCAAATGATCTCCTTATTGAGCACATCAAACCTGATGCTGAGCTCATAAATTCCTGCACAAATCATTATTGGCTCCAAGAGTGGGATTTTAATTCAGAATGGGGATTTTAATTGCCCAAGTGCCTGAGAAGTGACTTTGTGTGAACACAAAGGTCAGCCTGAGGAGGCCACCAGAAATATCAAATCTGCCAGGGGCACGTGGACTCAGGAAATTTGTTTTCTGTTCTCTTGCAAATACGCAGCACCAAAAAAAGAATTAAAAAAAAAAAAGGTATTTAAGTGAAGCAAATGGCTTTTTGTGTTTGACATGGAGACCTTTAGAAGGATGGGAGGAAACAAATATGTTCTGATGGTGAGGAATATAAAACACTGAAATACAAAACACTGACCTGCACAGCAGCTTTTATAAAATCCAGAGCATCCAGTAGTTGTAATAATTTCCTATTAATTTCCATCAGCAGAAATGATAAGAAACACAATAAATGATGGCCCAAGTGAGAAGGGTTCACAAAATCCAGGCAGGGAGGGTTTTTTTTTTGGGGTGTATTTCCTTGGATTCAGGGATTGGGCTGTTGCTCCAAGATTGCCCAAAACCAACAAAGCAGATTTTGGCAGCAATCTTACCCTGCATGGAAATGTCCCAAAACAAAGCCCAGATGTCCAAAGGTAAAATCAGCAGCAAGGAAAAAATTTGGGAGTTGGAAATTAAAAGGAAATGAAAAGGAAAACTGCCTGATGATGGAACAGGACAGCAAGTTTAATTCCAGTTTTAAGTGTTGTCTTAAAATAATCTGCAAATCAATTTATTCCAAATCTTTGGAATTCTATGAGGGTTTTTTTTTTTTTTTTTGAGATGGTTTTTAAACTGCAAATCACAATTTATCCCAAATCTCTGCAATTGTGAGAGGTTTTTTCTGGAGAGGTCTTCTTAATGTGAAAATCACGATTTATCCCAAATCTCTGAAATCTTGAAAGGATTTTGGGGATTTTTTAGGGGTTTTGGGATTTTTGTACATTTGGGGTTTTTTAAATTCCTTTCTGCTGTCCTTTAGGGAAACATAAAGACAAAAATCACAAAAACTGAGAAAAATTTACTCCTTGGAAGTATTTGAAATCAAAGAGCAGTGACAGACGTGGCAGAGCAGAAACCCCCAGGTTTCATCCCTCCCTCATCATAAACTTGGCCTTTTTTTGTGCCTTAAAACTAAGCCAGTTCCTTCCTAGTTCAAAACCAGTCATAAAAGCAAAAAATTAACTCTCCTAAGCCCCAGATAAGCTTGTTTGACTTGCAGCTCAGGCAAGAGGCAGGGATGTATTAATGCCTCTCACCGAGCAGCCTTTTATCTTTAAAAATCTTGAAAATTCAGGCAAAGCTGCCTTTGGTCCCAGCTGCACAACTATTTCTGTTCCAAAAGCAGCTCCTTTTGCTCAAAGTGTGTCAAATATTCCTTTCCTGAGTGTCTGAGGCAGCTTGGGGCAGCACAGGGCACTGGGAATTCCAGCCAGGCTCCCAAACCTCTCCAGGCTAAATGAGCTGGGCCAGCCTTGCCATGGAGAGTAAATGAAATAAATAAGGGGCATTTTCAGGCAAAAAAAAAAAAAAAAAAAAGGTCTTTCCTTGCTTTTGGAATGACTTGAGCATGCCTCAGTGAGCTGAGAGCCTCTTCAAAGCAGATCACAGCTTCTGAGGGAAGAAATTGAGGATGTGGCAGCAGAACTTCCCAGGAATGAGGAGCTTTTAGTCCCACAGCACATCAGTGACCTGGAAGTTTCACAGCCTGGGCTCTGCAATATCTCAAATTAGGGAATGAAGGATGAACTGCTCCTGAATTGATCAGAGTCCCATGGCTTGCACAAGGTGGGACAGAGGTGCTCCTCCTGCCTGGCCATCCTCACCGTGCCTGGATGCACCAGGCAGGAGCCAATTTGCTCCTACTAAAGCCTCCTTAGAAACATTCAAAATGACACATTTCCCCCCCTAAAAAGGGGAGGAGAAATTTGTGGAGATGCTACAGAAATTTAAATTCACCTTCTTCACTTCCTGTAGAAGATATTTTTATCAAAGCTTAATGACATCCAAGATTTTTTAACTTAAAGCACTGGGATTAAGCAGCCTTGGCACAGCACTAAGGGCAGGGAGAGAAAAGCCCTTTGCTACTTAAGTTGCTTTTAAAACCCCTCTTCCACCTGGCCAGGACACTTTTAAATAATACCCTGAACCTCACACCTTTGTCACTTGATTTTCACAAGGCCAGAGGAGTCAGAGCAGGAATTTTAACCCAGCAGCTCCTTTTGTAAAATCAGGCCCAATTTATTCTCTGTTGTTAACTGAACAGCACCAAAAGGTGCAAAATTAAAAGGGAAGAGATTCCAGGCAGGAACTGAGTTCCTACAAAAACCTGGAGCTGGGCAGAGCCTTAAAATCCTACAAATATTCATGGATATGAAGAACCAAGTGCATTCCCCATTTCTGTCCCCCTGGCAGCCCTGGGGGAGGTCACAGGACACATGGGAAGGGAAAAAAAAAGAGAGGGAGCTTTTCCCTTCAGGCTGAAATCTTTGGGATGAAAGGATAAAATCCACTTCCTAAAAGCCAAAGAGCTGCTGTGAATCAGAGCCATGACATGCAGGGGTGCAAGCAGAGCAGCAAAGTTCTGGAGCAGGGTGCAAGAGCAGGCAGGAACCACGAGGGAGCTGAGGAGAGGGAACAGTGCTGACAGGACAGGTGAGGAGAGAAGGGCAGCACACAAAGATTCAGGGAACAAAGAACTGCAAAAGCAGAGGCAAAGCAAAACCAAGGGCAGGAAGCAACACAGGGGAAAGCATGGAAGAGCAGTGACAGCAGGAAATCAATTCCTCAGGATCCAGGAGAGGGGAAGCACAGAACACTGAGAGGATGAACCCGTGTGCAGCCCTGGCCTGACTGCAATTCCAGCTGCTAACAGGGTTAATTAACCCAAATCCTCATTCCTCGGCCATCCTTAGGGAGCTCTGAGGTGCAGGATGCCCAGGGAACTCAGCAGCTCTCAGGGCACCCTTTAATGCCCCAAACCCAAACCACAGTCTGGTGCTGAGAGGCATTTCCAGGAGCTGAGCAGAGCTCAGAGAGCTCCAATGGGGAATGTTCCCCATGGATTTGTGGTGGGGACCTGAAGGGAAAAGCAGCTGCAGTCTGTTTTCCCAGCACAGCTGATTTTTCCTGCAGCTCTCCCCCAGCAAATGCTGGGTGTGAGTTCTCAGGGCCTCAGGAAGAGACAAGCAGCAGGGTCATACCTGGCTCCAGCAGGATTTGGGATAATCCCACTCAAAAGACTGATTTTGGATCAGCAGTTTGGCAAAGAGCTGTCCTGATAAACTGGGAGCCTTTCCCTGAATCCAGGCAAACCTTGGGAAGAAAGAATTCACACCCTGGAGGTGCTGTCCTTGCTGCAGCTCTGAGGAGACTCACCCCAGAGCTGACCCCACAGGTAACAGACCCCAAACCCACCTGAGAGCTGACCCTGCAGGTGACAGACCCCAAACCCACCTGAGAGCTGACCCTGCAGGTCATGGACCCCAAACCCACCTGAGAGCTGACCCTGCAGATGACAGACCCCAAACCCACCTGAGAGCTGACCCTGCAGGTGACAGACCCCAAACCCACCCCAGAGCTGACCCTGCAGGTGACAGACACCAAACCCACCTGAGAGCTGACCCTGCAGGTGACAGACCCCAAACCCACCTGAGAACTGACCCTGCAGGTGATGGGCCCCAAACTCACCCCACAACTGACCCCATGGGTGACAAACCCCAAACCCAGCCCAGAGGTGACCCTGCAGCTGATGGACCCCAAATTCACCCCAGGACTGACCCTGCAGGTGACAAACCCACCTCAGAACTGACCCCATGAGTGACAAACCCCAAACCCAGCCCAGAGGTGACCCTGCAGCTGATGGACCCCAAATTCACCCCAGGACTGACCCTGCAGGTGACAAACCCACCTCAGAACTGACCCCATGAGTGACAAACCCCAAACCCACCCCAGAACTGATCCCACAGGTGACGGACCCCAAACCCACCTGAGAGCTGACCCTGCAGGTGACAGACCCCAAAACTACCCCAGGACTGACCCCATGAGTGACAAACCCCACACCCACCCCAGAACTGACCCCGCAGGTGATGGACCCCAATCCCATTCAGAGCCGACCCCACAGGTGATGGACCCCAAAACTACCCCAGAGCTGACCCCACAGGTGATGCACCCCAATCCCAATCAGAGCTGCCCCCGCAGGTGATGCACCCCAATCCCATTCAGAGGTGACCCCACAGCTGATGCACCCCAAACCCACCCCAGAACTGACCCCACAGGTGATGGACCCCAAACCCAGCCTAGAGCTGACCCCGCAGGTGACAGACCCCAATCCCATTCAGAGCTGACCCCGCAGGTGATGCATCCCAAACCCACCCCAGAACTGACCCTGCTGGTGATGCACCCCAATCCCATTCAGAGCTGACCCCACAGCTGATGCACCCCAATCCCATTCAGAGCTGACCCCGCAGGTGACAGACCCCAATCCCACTCAGAGCCGCCCCCGCAGGTGCCAGACCCGAAGGCCAGCCCGGGCTGTCCCGGGTGCCGGCGCTGCCGGGCCCCGCAGTTTGTGCCCCCTCACCTCCGAGCCTCTCCTGCCGGGCGGGCTCTCCTGCCGTGCCCGCGGCTGCTGCCGCTCTCCCTGTTCCCACTGCCTGCCGAGGGGGGACGGTCAGAGCCTCCCGCACCCCTGCGCTCTGTCCCGACCCCCCCCCAAAGCCTCCGGCTCCCCCCGAAGCCGGGGCCGCCCCCTCCCCGTTCCCCGCCCCGAACAAACGGGGCAATTCATTCATTTCCGCGCCCTCCCGGCCCCGAGCGCCCTCCGGCCTCCCGCGTCCCCCCCGACCCCTTCAGAGCACCGCCGGCCGCTCCCCTCCTCTCCCCGCCGCCCTTCCCGGGCCGCTCCCCGGCGGTGCCGCTGTCCCCCCCTCTCCGGTGCCGCCCCCGCCCCGCGCTTCCCCCCCCCACTCCCGCCGGGCCCGGGCCCGCCCCCCCCTCCCCGGCGCTAGGCCGCGGCGGCGCGGGCGGCGGCTCACCGGCGTCGGGAGGGGCGGCGGGGGCCCGGCGCGGTGCGGGGCGCAGCGGGGGCGGGCCGGCGGGCGGCGGGGGCCGGCGGGGGCCGGCGGGGGCGGCGGCGGCAGCGCGGGACGGGGCGGCGGAGCGGCCTCTACTCGCGGCGGCGCAGGGCGGCCATGGCGTGACGTCATCCGCGCGCGACGGGCCCCCGGCGGCGGCGCGAGGGGCGGGGCGGGGGAGCGCGCGCTTCGCTTCCCCCCCCTCCTCTTAAAGGGGCCGCGCACGGCGCGGACGGAGCGCGCAGGTGTGCGCGCACGGGCGGACACGGGGGCGCGCCGAGGGGCGGGCAGGTGCAAGGTGTGCCCAGGTGCGCCCAGGTGTGCCCAGGTGTGCCCAGGTCGCTGCCGAGCGCGGGGATCGGGGAGGGTTTCAGGGTGGAAGGGAGCTCTGGCAGGGACACCCGGGGCAGGAACGCGCCCCCCAGGTGGGTTTGGGATGTCTGCGGAGCGATGGGATCCCCCCGTCAGCCGGCCCAGCCCCTCCTCAGCCAGGACAGCGCTGCAGACCCCACTGGGGCGGGCCGGGCAGGAGGGGCGGGGGAGGAGCCTCCGTGACAGGTACATAAGGGCAGGTGAGGCACACGGAGGAGAGCCGGTGTTCCCTGCGGGTGAGGCGATGGGGAAGCTCCACTGGACCCCCCCCCACCATGGGGCTCCTGGCTTGGATCAGCAGGGCTGGGGGTGCTCCCGTGGGTGCCCGGTTGCCCTCTCCGGGGCTGGTGTCTCACCTTTGCCCCAGCGCTGACTCAGTTTCCCGCGTGTCCCTTTGCGCAAGAGCCGTGCTGGCAGGGGACTCTGGCCGGGCGGCCAGCGCTGGCCTGGCCCTGGCCAAAGGGCAGGACCAGCCCCTGTAAAGGCAGCGGTGGCAGAGCTCAGGCTCACTTGTGTCGCTGGCGGAGATCTGCAGCAGACGGGGGCCTGGAGCAGATCCCCTGGAGCAGATTTGGACGCGGGGTGGGAGCGGCTCTTGAGCTGACGGGGACGCTGTCCTTCCTCCCCGCAGGCTGCCCCCAGCTCCTCGCGTGATGGATTACGCCAAGTCCCTGAGCCAGCGCCTGGCTGCCCCCGTGTCCAAGTAAGTGCCCTGTCCCCAGCACGGGGGACATCCCCCCCGGAGCCCTCCCTGGGCGCTGGCACTGCCAGGGGGGTTCTGCGGGGCTCTCCGAACACCCCAATCCCCGCGTCCCCCTCCCCAGATGTGTCTCGGCCAGCGCCTCCATGACCCAGCAGCTGCTGGCGGGCCCGGCCCCACGGCCCCGGCCCTACCGCGTGTGCAACTGGGACCGCAGCCTGCGCAAGGGAGTCACGGCCCCGAGCCTCGCCGAGCTGCTGCGCCAGGTCTGTGTGCCCGCCCGTCCGTCCGTCTGTCCGTCTGTCTGTCTGTGTGGGCCCTGCTGACCCCCGGCCCCTCCGCAGGCTCAGAGCGCCCTGGCCCTGCCCGCGCCCATCGCGCTGGTGCTGGACGAGGACGGCACGGCGGTGGAGACCGAGGCCTTCTTCCGCAGCCTGGAGGAGAGCACGGCCCTGATGGCCCTGAGCAAGGGGCAGAGCTGGACTGCCCCCAAGGTGAGGGGACCCCTGCGGGGGTCCAGCTGATGGACCCCAAACCCACCCCAGGACTGACCCCGCGGGTGACAAACCCACCTCAGAACTGACCCCATGGGTGACAAACCCCAAACTCACCTCAGGACTGACCCCATGGGTGACAAACCACAAACCCACCCCACGACCGACCCCGTGGGTGACAAACCCCAAACTCACCTCAGAATTGACCCCATGAATGACAAACCCCAAGCCCATTCAGAACTGACCCCAGGGGTGACAAACCCACCTCAGAACTGACCCCATGGGTGACAAACCCCAAACCCACTCCAGGACTGACCCCATGGGTGACAAACCCCAAATTCACCTCAGGACTGACCCCATGGGTGACAAATCCCAAGCCCCTTCAGAACTGACCCCATGGGTGACAAACCCCAAACCCACCCCAGGACTGACCCTGTGGGCGACAAATCCCAAACTCGCCTCAGGACTGACCCCATGGGTGACAAACTCCAAATTCACCCCACAACTGACAAACCCCAAATTCACCTCAGAATTGACCCCACAGGTGACAAACCCCAAATTCACCTCAGGGCTGACCCCATGGGTGACAAACCCCAAATTCACCTCAGGGCTGACCCCATGAGTGACAAACCCCAAACCCACCCCAGAACTGACCCCACGGGTGACAAACCCCAAACTCACCTCAGAATTGACCCCACAGATGACAAACCCCAAGCCCATTCAGAACTGACCCCACAGGTGACAAACCCATTCGGAACTGACCCCTGAGAGGCTGCTTTGTCCCCTGTGTCCCCCGCTGGGGGTGGGCTCGGGGGGCTGGGGGCGCAGCCGGTGACCGCCACGCTGCTCTTCCCTAGACACGTGGCTACCAGGTGAGCCTGTCCCGCAAGCCCCCGCGCAGGATCGACGTCGCCTGCGTCACCTTCGACCTGTACAAGACCCACCCGAAGGACCTGGGCTGCCTCAACGTCAAAGCCACCCTGTATGGCACCTACAGCATGTCCTACGACCTGCGCTGCCACGGCGCCCGGCGCCTGGTGAAGTGAGTGCGGGGGGCTGGGGACACTCCGGGGGACAGGGAGTCTTGGGGGGGATTTTTGGGGTGATTTTGGGGGAATTTAGGGGGGGATTTGAGGGGGTTTGGGGGGATTTGTGGAGGTTTGGGGGGATTTGAGGGGGATTTTGAGGGGGTTTGGGGGGATTTGAGGGGGATTTTGAGGGGGTTTGGGGGGATTTGTGGAGGTTTGGGGGGATTTGAGGGGGATTTTGAGGAGGTTTTGGGGGATTTGAGGGGGACTTTGGGGAATTTGAGGGAGTTTGGGGGGATTTGTGGAGGTTTGGGGGGATTTGAGGGGGATTTTGGGGAATTTAGGGGGCAATTTGAGGGGATTTGGGGGGATTTGAGGGGGATTTTTGGGAATTTAGGGGGGAATTTGAAGGGGTTTGGGGGGATTTGTGGAGGTTTGGGGGGATTTTTGGGGAAATTAGGGGGGAATTTGAGGGGATTTGGGGGAATTTAGGGGGGAATTTGAGGGGGTTTGGGGGGATTTTTGGGATGATTTTGGGGAATTTAGGGGGGAATTTGAGGAGATTTGAGGGGGATTTTTGGGAATTTAGGGGGGAATTTGAAGGGGTTTGGGGGGATTTGTGGAGGTTTGGGGGGATTTGAGGGGGACTTTGGGGAATTTAGGGGGGAATTTGAGGGGGTTTGGGGGGATTTTGGGGGAATTTAGGGGGATTTTGGGGAATTTAGGGGTTTGGGGGGAATTTGTCCAGCCCTTTTCCCCCCCAGGGCACGCTGACCCCTTTCTCCCTGCCCAGGGAAGCCCTGCGCTGGGCACTGCTCACCATGCAGGCCACGGGCCACGTCCTGCTGGGCACCTCGTGCTACATGCAGCAGCTCCTGGATGCCACCGAGGAGGAGCAGAAGGAAGAGGAGAAGGGCCCGCTGCCCCTTCAGAACCTCCTGCCCTGCGGCCTCCCCGCCCTGCCCTACAAGAAGATGTCGCAGTGAGGCTGGCTGGCCTGGCCTGTCCCCTCCGCTGTGCCCCCAGCCCTCGGGGGTCCCAGCACCCCGCTAGGTCAATGCCTGGGCAGAGGCTGCCAACGGTGCCTGGCACAGCCTCTCCTTGCACTCTGCTGGCTGAGTGTGGACGGATCTGCTCTGGAATAGCTGCTGCTCTGTAAATATATTTATTTAAGCAAAGTTCTCCTGAAGTCAGCTGCGTCTTGTGTCATCTTTGCTGGGGGGACACGCAGGACACGCGGCCCTTGCACTGCTTGGCACCCTGAGCTGGTGGTGTAAGAGGGGTGAGGAGGGGCCCTGTCGCAAGCGCTTCCCCAGGGGAGCTGCTGCCTTCATCCTCCTCCTCCCTGGCACCAGAGCCTGGCTCCCACCCCCTGGCACAGAGTGAGGCTCCCCTGGCACTGCAGCCACCCACTAAGCAGTGCTGGGGCAAACCCCAAAGCCCCTGGCCTGTGGCAGCTGGCACCACGCCTGTCCTTGCTCCCTTTAAAGGGACGAAAGATCCCCCTGCTCCTGGTGCCCCTGACTGGCACAGAGGGACACGGTGGGGATTGTTCTGGTCCCTGGGGTCCCCAGCCCTGTTGGCAGCCCTGGGCAGGGGCACTGTGCCCACCCCAGCCTTGCACAACTGCTGGTGCTGCCCTGGCCAGGTCCAGGGGCATCCCAAGTGCCTGGCAGCCCCAGGGATACCAGCTGGGAGACAAACAGAGCTGGGGGCACTGGGCTCCAGTGGCCTGGCCCTTGGGGACTGTCCTCGAGCGTCCCCAGAAAGATCCTGAAGCACCAGCCCTGCCAGAGAGGGGAACTGCCCGCCTGTGCTGGACTGGGAACACTGGGATGAGCTGTGGGGAGGTGAGAAGCCATGCTCCGGGGGTCCTTAGGGCCACCCTCCCCTGTCACACCGTGGGGGACACCTGACCTGAGCCACACTCACCTGGGCACCCACGGCACGGTCTGGAGCTGCTCCTGCGGCAGAGAGCTGAGCCCCACCCCAAGCTTAATTAGCTAGATAATTAGGAGCCATCAGCACCAGCTGAGCCCCATCTGGGAGCAGCGACTTTGCCCCGTGGCACAGACGTGTGACCTCCCCGGGCTGCTCCAGGTGCCACCCGGGGACAGCGTGGGGACGTCATGCCCTGCCCCTGCTGTCACCCGTGGCTGTGCACACCCCGTGTCCCCCTGGCCCGGCCCCTCGGGCTGCCGGCGGCCGTGCCAGCCCCCGCAGTGTCCCCCACCCGACACAGGTGTTTAGCAGACATATTTATTTCTGTACACACTTATACACACAGCTCCCGGGGCAGCTCCATCCTCACTGCCGGGGCTGCCTCCGTGCAGGGTCCGCTCTGCGGCGGGGGCACCCCCAGATTTCCTGAGGTGCCGGGGCCAAGCCCGTGCCCCCCACGCCCCCACCCCAGCCCCGTAGTGTCTACGGGGAACAGCCCCCCCTACAGCCCCCAGGGCAGGGCCATGCACAGTCCTCCTGCCTCAGTTTCCCCCCGGGGCACAGGTTGGGGGCCGATCCCCCACCTCCAGTGTCCTCACCCCCCAACCCGGGTGAACTTTGGGGCTCCAGATGCCAAAGCTGCCCCGGTGGAGCCTCCTGGGTGGGGGGTCCTCCATCACCCCGACCCCTGCCCAGGGCGGGTGTCAGGCACCGGTTCCATCCCCCAGCCCCTGCAGCCCCCCGAGCGGTGGTGGGGGGCTCTGGGTGGGGGGGGTTACTTGACGTGCTCGGCGGCGTGGGAGGAGCAGTAATACTTCTTGTGGGCGATGAAGGTGGACAGGCTGCTGAACTTGATGTTGCAGAGGCGACAGTACCTGTGGTTGCCGTTGGGCACCGGGCCGGGCACGGCCTTGGCCGGGGGGGTCTGCACCCCCCTGTCCGTGTAGGCGGGGGGCGTGGGGGGCTTGCGGGCGGCTTCCCGCAGCGCCTCGGGGGCTCCGGGCGAGGCGGGGGCCCGGGGGGAGCCGGGGGGCCGGGGGCTGTCCCGTCCCTCCTTGGCGGTCAGGCTGTCCCGGCGGAGGCGGGGGGCGGGCGGGCGAGGAGGGGACGCCGCGGGCAGCGGGGGCTCGGGCGTCCTGCTGGCCCCGGGGGCCAGCGCGTCCGGGAGCCCCGGCCCGGGCCCCGCCGGCGGCTTGGCCACGAAGAGCCCGTGGGCGTTTCGGAAGTGCTCGAGGAGGTCGCCCTTGATGGCCCCGTTGAGGGGACAGTAGGGACAGGCGGCGAGGGGACCCTTGGCCCCCGGCGGTGGCAGGGAGCCCTTGGGGTGACGCTGCAGCGAGTCCGCCCCGGGGTAGGGGATGCCGGGGCTCCCCGCCGGGGCCGCCCTCAGCCGCACCCCTCCTTCGGGGTCCCCCTCGCCGGGGCTGCCGGGGCTGCGCCGGCCCTTGAGGGGGGCGGCCATGGCCCCCTTCATCTTCTGCAGGTGCTCCAGGGTGCGGGGCTGCAGCGGCGTGGCCGGGCACTGGTACTTCTTGTGCGCCAGGTACGCGTCCAGGCTGTTGAAGCTGATGCGGCACGCGGTGCACTCGTGGTAGTCGGCCAGGGGCAGCAGCGCCGGTGCCGGTGCCGGTGCCGGCTCGCTCTGCCACCGCGGCTTCTTGCTCAGGTCGATGGGACCCTCGGCGTCGGGGCTGGCGCGGGGCTCGGGGGCGGCGGCGGGCGGCTCAGCGGGCGGGGGCTCCGGGGCCGGCGGGGGCTCGGCGGGGCGGCGAGCGGCGCCGTGGATCTCGTAGAGCTTGCGGCGCTTGCGGGTGCGCAGCGGCTGCGGCAGGAAGGGCACTTTGGGGGCGGCGGGGCGGCGCAGGGGGGGGTCGTGCCGAGAGGCGCAGTAGAAGCGCTTGTGCACCACGTAGGTCTCGTGGCGGCTGAAGCGGATGTTGCACGCCTCGCACAGCGTCTTGCTGGGGTCCTCGTCCCCCTCGTCCCCCGCCGAGCTGCCCGGGCTCTGGCTGTCCTCGCTGCACCGCCCCGACCCCCCCTCCGCCTCGGGGGACCCCGCTTTGGCGCTCCCCTCTTCGGCCTTGCCCTCCGGCGCGGTGCCCGGCGGGGTGGCGTCGCGGCCGGCGTCCCCGTCCCCCGCTGCCGGGCTCTGCCCGTTGCCCGCCGGAGGGGACAGCAGCGTGCCGGGGGCGAGGGGAGCCTTGGGCGCCCCCGGGGGGGCTTTGAGCTTGCGTGCCCCGGCGGGGCTGTCCTCGGCCAGGTGCCGGCTGGAGCAGTACAGGCGCTTGTGCACGTAGTAGTTGTTGATGTTGTTGAAGGTGATCTCGCACTCGAAGCAGGTGGCCCCCTTGGGCACCGGCGTGCCCGCGTAGATGGCGGGCGGCACCGCGCCCCCGTGGCCCTGCTTCAGCCGGCTGTGCACCAGCTCCGACATCTTCGCCAGGATCTCTGACGCCTGCGGCACCACCGTGGCCTCGTGGCCGAACACGTACTGCGGGAGGAAGACGGTGCCGCCGGCCGTGCCCGTCCCCGGCTCGCTGGGCACGGGGCTGGAGCCCGGCGTGGGGCTGGCGAGCTCCGACTTGACCTTGGCCGAGGACAGGCTGCGGGGGGACGAGGTCCGGGAGCCGGCCTCGGGGCTGCCGGCCCCCTCCCCGCTCCTCGGCGCCTCCGCCTCGCTGGCCGGGCTGCCGGCCGGCTCCTCCTTGATGCGCACGGGCTCGCCGGACGTGGAGGAGGAGGAAGAGGAGGAGGATGCTGATGAAGGCCCTTCCCCGTTCTGCGGCTGGGCTGGGGGCGAGAGTTTGCCGGCCCTGGGGTCGGGGGGCGAGGCGGGCGGTGCCGGTGCGGTGTCGGGGCCGGGCAGCACCACGTGCTGCGGCAGGGCCGGCAGCGCCTCGGGCAGGAACGCGCCCAGGCTGCACTTCCGCAGGGACGCGTTGTTCGGCTGGCTCAGCCCTGCAGGGGGACAGAGGGTGACGGCGTCACCGGCAGCCCCGGCACAGGGATGATCAGCACCGGCATCACCGAGAACACCGGCACGGGGATGGTGCCCTGCCCCCCCATTATTGACACCCCCAGGGCAGGATCCTCACCCCGTTCCCTGTTCCACACATCCTGGCAGAGAGATGCTTGCCATGTCCTGTTCCCAACACCCCTGGCACAGGGATCCTGCTCTGTTCCCCATTCCCAATGTCCTGGCACAGGGACACTGACCCATCCCCACCTCCCTTCCCACCACCAGACCCAGCTGGGGACAAGCCCTCGGTGACGATGCCATCCTGTGTCCCCCATGGCCACAGCCCCAGGTCTCACCAGGAGCGAGGGGTTTGGCAGCAGGAAGGGCTGATCCAGGTGAGAACACCTCACCCTTGGAGCCCGGCTGGCAGATCATGTGGTTGGTGACCAGGTGGCTGTACAGGATGTCCCTCGTGGTGGAGATGAAGCCACAGCTGTGGCAGACACCTGAGGGGACAGAGCAGCGGGCTGAGCGGGCAGGGCAGGAAGGATCCCTGGAATGGGACAGGGCTGTCCCCGTGGGACACTCACCGTTCAGGGTGTCCGTGTGCACCTTCAGGTGCCGCTCACAGTTGGCCTTGGTGGTGAAGGCGGACAGGCAGATCAGGCAGACGAACGGCCGCTCCCCTGCCGGACAGACGGACACTCAGCGCTCAGGGGAGGGGGACAGGGACTGTGGGGACACCCACAGCGCCAGCTCCCTCTGCCTCTACAGGTCTGAGATGGGGGAAGACCTACAAGTGAGCTGTGCCAAACCAGTGACCCAGCTGGGGAGAGCCTCATCCCACTGCTCAGTGTGCTCCAGCCCTGCATCCTCCCTGCCCCTCCAGCAGCTCGGCTGGGCTCAGCCTCCTCTAACCGGTCACCATGCTGCCACCCCAAAGCCTCCAGATGAGGGGTGCCATGCCGTGCCGTGCCGTGCCGTGCCATACCGCTATGGCTTCGCATGTGGATCTCCAGGGAGCTGGCACTGGGACAGCTCTTCTTGCACTGTGGGAAGGGGCAGACCCTCTCGTTGGGATACGTCTCCTTGGGCTTCTCGTCCAGGGCGGGGGAGCCGGCGCCGGCGCTCTGCCGGCTGGCACAGTAGTACATCAGGTGGGCCTGGAGGTTGCGCTCGCTGCGGTACCAGATCCCGCAGTCCTTGCAGGGGAACACGTCCTCTGTGGAGAGCAAGGGACAGGGACATTGCTGTGTGACGGGCTGGGGAGCCCCGGCAGGGCCGCGGTGCTGCGTGTCCCTCCCTGCGTGTCCCTTGCCGTGTGTCCCTCCCTGCATGTCCCTCTCTGTGTGTCCCTCTCTGTGTGTCCCTCTCTGTGTGTCCCTCCCTGCATGTCCCTCTCTGTGTGTCCCTCTCTGTGTGTCCCTCTCTGTGTGTCCCTCCCTGCGTGTCCCTCCCTACGTGTCCCTTCCTGCATGACCCTCTCTGCATGTCCCTTTCTGTGTGTCCCTCCCCGCATGTCACTCCCTGCATGTCCCTCTCCTCGTGACCCTCTCTGCATGTCCCTCTCTGTGTGTCCCTCCCCGCATGTCCCTCCCCGCGTGTCCCTCCCCGCGTGTCCCTCCCCGCGTGTCCCCGAACTCACTGTTGACCACGGCGGTGGCCAGGATGGCGGCCATGCCAGCCTGCTGTGGCAGCAGCTGGATGTCCGAGTGCAGCGCCGCCGGGTACGGGGACTCGCCGGGCTCCGCTTTCACCCCGTGGTTGGGGACAGCCGGCGGCTCTGCCACCACGAAGGCGCTCAGGGGCTCGTCCTCCCGCAGCGCGCGCGTCGTGCGGCACCACAGGGCTTCGTCTGGAAAGGGGACAGCGGTGAGCGGGGATCGCTGGATCCCGTCCTGCCGCCCGCCTGGCCCGGCCCCTCTGTCCCGCCCTGTCCCCGCCGTGCCGGCAGCGGCCGCTGCTTCCTCCCGGCCGTGGCCTGGAGATGGCGGTGTCTGCCCGTGTGAGCCCCGCAGAGCCCGCCCGGAGCCGCCGCTCCGGCTTCTGCCCATCTCTGCACAGATCCCAGTGCCCATCCCTGCGACATGCCTGTGCGATCTCTGCGTCCATCCCTGCGACATCCCTGCGTCCATCCCTGCGACATCCCTGTGCGATCTCTGCGTCCATCCCTGCGACATCCCTGCGTCCATCCTGCGACACCCCTGTGCCCATCTCTGCATCCATCCCAGCGACATCCCTGCGTCCATCCCTGCGACACCCCTGTGCCCATCCCTGCGACATCCCTGTGCCCATCTCTGCATCCATCCCAGCGACATCCCTGCGTCCATCCCTGCACCCATTCCTACATCCATCCCTGCACCCATCCCTGTGCCCATCTCTGCATCCATCCTTCCTTACACCCAGCTCTGCACTCACCCCTCTGCCAATCCTTGTGCCCATCTTTACAACCATCCCTGCATCCATTCCTGTGCCCATCTCTGCATCCATCCCTGTAACATCCCTGTGCCCATCCTTACACCATCCTTGCTCCCATCCCTGTGCCCATCCTTACACCATCCTTGCTCCCATCCCTGTGCCCATCCTTACACCATCCCTGTGCCCATCCCTGTGCCCATCCTTATACCATCCTTGTTCCCATCCCTGTGCCCATCCTTGCTTCCATCCCTGTGCCCATCCTTACACCATCCCTGTGCCCATCCCTGTGCCCATCCTTATACCATCCTTGTTCCCATCCCTGTGCCCATCCTTGTTCCCATCCTTGCTCCCATCCCTGCTGGGACCCTCCCCAGCCCCGCTGGCTGCAGCCACCCAGGGAAGCTGGGACAGGGACAAGCCCGGGGACGGCCAGCAGTGGCACAGGGGGAGCAGACCCTGGCACAGGGGACATGGATGAGGACCCTTCCCACGCCCAGTGCCCCCAGTACCAACCCTTCCTGTAGATGACGGCGTTGGCATCGGGCTCTCCGGGCACGAGGGGCAGGAGGGACAGCCAGCAGCTCTCGTCCCCCAGCACCAGCGTCAGGGGGGGGGTCTGTGGGGCAGGGACAGGGGTCAGCACCGGGGTCACACTGAGGGGCTGCCAGGGGGGTCACATGCTCCCCAAAACGGGCTGGGGTCACACTGAGGGGCTGCCAGGGGGGTCACAGCACTCCCTGCTCAGCCCATGCCCAGCTCAGCCTCCCCGCATTCTAATGAATATTAATGAGCACAAGGGGGGGGAAATTAATCTCCCTGATCCTCCGATGGCTGCTGCAGTAACGATATGAAATCTAATTATCCATCCCAATATTTCCAACCCTCCAAGTCAGCCTGACAGTCACAGCCAGTTGGGGCCTTATCACTGCCAGGAGCAGAGTGCTGGCAGCGTGATAAAGCCCCCAGCGCATGTGTGTGACACTGGCACACGGGTGTGACACACGAGTGACACACTGGTACACAGGTGTGACACACTGGCACACGGGTGTGGCACACGAGTGACACACTGGCACACGGGTGTGACACACTGGCACACGGGTGTGGCACACGAGTGACACACTGGCACATGGGTGTGACACATGGGCACACGGGTGTGACACACGAGTGACACACTAGTACACAGGTGTGACACACTGGCACATGGGTGTGACACACGAGTGACACACTGGTACACAGGTGTGACACACTGGCACACGGGTGTGGCACACGAGTGACACACTGGCACACAGATGTGGCACATGAGTGACACACTGGTACACGGGTGTGACACACTGGCACACGGGTGTGGCACACAAGTGACAGACTGGCACATGGATGTGACACTGGCACATGGATGTGACACACTGGCACACAGGTGTGACACACTGGCACATGTGTGTGACATACTGGCACATGGGTGTGACACAATTGCACATGGGTGCATAGGTGTGACACTAACACATGTGTGTGACACACTGGTACATGTGTGTGACACTGGCACACAGGTGTGACACACTGGCACATGGGTGTGACACAATTGCACATGGGTGTGACACACTGGCACATATGTGTGATACTGGCACGTGTGTAACATTGGCACACGTGTGTGATGCTGGCACACAGGTGTGATGTGACACACTGGCACCTCTCATGGTGGCGGGGGACCCCCCGCCCCTGTGGATACGGGAAATGGGGCTGGGGGCTTTGGGACCCCCAGCATCCCCCCAGGGACGGGCACTGCTGGTGCCACATGGGCGGAGGGAGAGGAGGATCCCTTGGGAATTCTGCTCCCGCCTGCGGGTACCCCTGGATGGAGGTGCTGCCTGCGCTGCCCAGGACCCTGCAGCGCCCCGAGGTGCTCCCTGCACCCCAGGGTGCCCGTCCCGGCTCCCCGCGGCGGCCCCAGCCCGGCGTGAAGCCCTTCCTTGTTCTCCCTGGAACAAAGAGGTCGCTGTGTCGCTCCACACCGGCTGATAACCATCGGAAACCCTATCTGCTCCGCATCCGCCGGGACGGCGCATCCGCACGGCCCCTGCCCTCGCTGCAGCCCGGCCTGGGGGGGACACGGGCGCAGATGGACTCGGGGGACAGTCCCAGAGGGGCTCCACGTTCCCTTGGCAGCCCTGAGCTGTCTTGCCAGAGGGTTCCCACACCCTCCCGAGCAAGGATCTTTTGGGGGAGCCCTGTGGGATCAGGTGGGGGCGGGTAGGCATCTTCCTCCTCCTTCTCATCCTCCTCCTCCTGCTGCTCTTTTCCCTCCTGTTCTTTCTCCTCCTCCCTCAGCAGGCCATGGGGCCACATGGTGCTCCACACCACGGAGTATTAAAGCCACCCAGTGCTCCCAGCTCCCACCGAAACCCCAGGCTGGGATCATCTCCCACACAGAGATGAAGAGCAGAGCTGGGCAGGATTTGGGGGAGACCCCCTGCACCCCCCCCACCGCCGCCAGCAACAAAGAGGAAGGGACCTGAGGGTGACAGCCCCTATCAGGGATGGGGCTGCAATTCCTTCCTCCCTTCCCCGAGCAGAGATAGGGAGGGAGGAGAGTGGCAGAGGAGAGCAGGGCTGGGAATCATCAGCCGGGCTCGATAAGGGAGCTGCTGAAATGGGAGCAAAAATATTTAGACAATAAATGAAGTATCAGAAAAAAGCTGCGCATATCTTCGGGAAATCAATCATCCTGTACCGGGTGTCTGGACACACGGCGCCAACCGGGAGATAGGGAGCCAAACTGGGCAGATAAGGGTTAATCAAGGATTTAATTCAGCAAAGATAAACGGGCCTGAGCTTAAAAAAAAAAAAGAAAAGAAAAAAAAAAAAAAAAAAGAGCAAAGGAGAGAGGAGGAGGAGGAAGAGGTGGGGATGGAGCCAGGGCTTGAGGATCCTGGGCTGGAGCTGCCTGTGTGTGGCTTGGGGGGGATGTGGAGGGAAGGACGTGGCTGGGATGGAGGATCCAGAGCCTGAAAACACCCAGAGTCACACTCGTGGACGCCTCCCTCCTCTGCTGCTCCCCCGGGTGACGGCACTAATGGCCACCAACAGCCACCAGCCCCCAGTGTCCCCTCAGTGCTCCTCTCCTGCCCCTTCCCCAAGGCTGCTGGTGCTTTCCAGGCACCACCAGCATCCCCAGGGAGCAAATCTGGGGTGGGAAAGCCAGATCCCATCGCCTCTGTGAGCAGACAGGTGCCACCAAGCAGCCAGTGCAGAGGGGATGGCAACCTCCTGTCCCCTGCCCGTGGGAACGCCCTGGGCTGGCAGGGAAACCTCCTGGGCACTCAGACCAGGAGATTCCCAGGGCTGAGGAGCTCAGGCAGGGACTTCCCTTCCCAAAGCATTTGTTTCCTCAGGACTTGCCCCGCGGGTGGCTCCTTACCGTGTCGCCGTGCCCCGGCGACGCCGGCTCGCTGTGGATGCTGCCCGGGAAGGGGCCCCAGGAGAAGCCCTCGGGGAGGCTCCGGCGGCTCCGGACCCGTCTCTGCCCATCCTGCACCTCCAGTTCCAGCTCATCTGCGGGGAGACACGCACAGCGTCAGCGGGGTGCGCCCCCAAACCCCCCCCCGGCCTGCGGCACCCCCAAATCCTGGGGGGTGTGGGCACCCGGCTGGAGCCGGGAGCTGCTGCTGGGTGTCCCGAGGGGGGGATCCAGCCCCTGCCCCGGGGGTCCCGGCACAGCCCGGGGAGCGGAAGGAGCGCTTCCCATCCCCGCACCCGAAGTCGCAGCAGCTTCAGGGCTTAATGGCTTTGATTATCTGATAAGGCTCCGGTTTAATGGGTTAGATAACATGTGAATACGCTATGAAGGCTGCTCGAAAATGTTTTAACTGTGCCTTTGTCTTTGGGAGCGCAGATAAGATGGCAGGTAACCAATACCCAGATGGATGTGCTGCCTTGCCCCTCGCCGCCGGCTGCCGCCCCCCAAAACCGAGCTGCTCCCCGGGGACAGCGAGCCCAGCCCTGCCCGTGCTGCGGCCGGGAACGCTCCGAGCACCGCGGGGTCACCCCCGGCCCGGCACTGCAGGACAAAGAAGCCCCCTCCGGCCCCGAGGGGCCGCAGCCGGTGCCGTGGGCAGGGAGGAGGCTGCGCTGGCTGAAGGCAAAATTGCCTTTGGAGCCGGGAGCGCGGGGAGGATAAAGCGATCCCATGGCTGCGGAGATTGAAATCTGATGTGTTTATTAGCAGGGCTGACATCTGGATCCTCCCGGCGCTGGGGTGAGCTGAGGTGAGCGCCTGGGTGGTGTCACCTGCCATCGCCCAGGTGCCACCGGCACCCGCGGGTCCCCTCTGTCCACCCCAGGCCACTGGGCACTGCTCGGAGCACGTCCCAGGGGAGCAGCCGCTGCCACCTCGGCAGGACCTGCCGCCCACCGGGAGGTGTCCAGGCTCCCCGAGGTGTTTGGGGTCACCAGGCTGGTCCCTGTCACCCTCCAGCTCTGTGCCACAGCCCCCAGCACTGCTGGTGCCGGGCTCTGCCTCACCTCCCCTTCCCACTCCTGCAGCCTGGGAGCCCCTGGAGCCGGCGTGCTCCCAGAGCCACCCTGGCCATGGAGATCCCAGCTCTGTTTCTAGCTGGGATCTCATCCCTGCAAAGGGTTTTGGGAATGAGCATGGCATGGGCTGTGCCTGCCCTGCATCCCTGGCATCCTCCCACCCCACATCCCCCCCATTCCTGGCATCCTCCTGCCCTGCATCCCCCTGCCCGTTTCCTCATCAGCCCCACCTCAGCACAGGGAGGAGGAGGAGGGATGAGGACTCTGAGGAGCTGTTGGGATTTATTCCCTGGCACAAACTGAGCCTGAGGAAGGGTCCCTGAAGGACTGGGGGCAGGCAGGGAGCAGAGTGGCCTCGGGGCTGAGCGGGGCAGTCGGACCCTCACATTATTCCCCATTTCCAGCACCTCCCATCTGATTCCCAAAGTGCTGCTGGGGTGCTGGACTCCCCCCACCCTCAGCATCCCCGAGCTGCCCTCCTTCCCCTCCACCCCTAAACCCCCAGCAGAGCCCCAGCAGTGCTGGCTCCCCTCTGCCTTTGCCACCCCGAATATCCCGGCTGCTTTTTGGGGACCGGAGCCCAACGGCCGCGTCCCCCTGCGGGTGCCCCCCCCGCGGTGCCCCCCCCCCCTTTCCCCGTCTCACTGGTAATCAGCAGCGTTTGGGTCAGGAGACCATGTCTCCGAGATAAGAGCATTCGCCTGACACTTCCCATGTCAGAGCACTTCATCTTGTGTGTATCAATCCCCAGCAGAGAAAACACGCAGGCGCTGATAAAGAGAAAACCGTTCCAGACAGGGGGACAAAAATAGTGCTGCCAGAGCCGGCCCCGTTCCCGCCAGCGCCCCGCGGCCTCCACCCACCCAAAAGTGGGGTGCTGGAACCCCACCGACGGGGCTGAACCCCTCTGTGGTGCTGAGAGCTCCTCCAGCGGGATGGGTGTCCCTGGGCCAGCCAGGGATGCTGCCAGAGCCCCTGCGCTGCGCCCACGTTAACGCAGCGAGGGAAAAAAGGAGGGAAAAGATGATTTTTTTTTTTTTTCCAGCTAAACACACAGCACTGCTGAGTGGGAGTAGGGAAGGTGATGGGGAGGCCTGGGAGATGCTGCGTGCTCCACGCTGGGAACAAAGCCCAAAGGCAGCAAGCTGTGTCCCCACGTGGGGACCACCAGGCCGCAGGGAGCGATCCCACCGTGGATCCAGGCATATCCCGCTGCCTGCAAGGTTGGGAAGAGCTGCTGCCAGCCCCTGGGGTGTCCTGGAGCAAAGTCCTTGAGCTGCAGCTCCCTGTGGGATCCCCTGGCAGGTGAACACCCCCCAGGTATCTCACCTGGCCATCGGTCCCTCGTTATCAGGGAGCAGGGCTTATCTCCCAGCTCATTAACCAAATTGGGCAGGGACCAGCCTGTTTGCTCTGGGGCACAGAGAAAAGCAGCAGGGAGGAAGGAAGGGAAGGGAAGGAAGAAGGAAAAGCCCCCGGAGAGCCAGGTGCACCTGCCTGGTGTGACACGGATGAGGGAGCACGGGGCTGCTCCCGGCTTGCCTTCCCATCGAGAGATTCCAAAGGAATCGGCTGAGCTGTGCCAGGAGCAAAGATTAATCCTGTCACCACCCCGTGGCCGAGCAGGCATGGCTGGCACCCACATTCCTGGGTCCAGGGTGGGCACAGGGGAGGGAGGAAGCCTGTGGGGATGCACAATTCCAGGGAAGCATCACTGAGCCTTCCTCCAGCACAGGGTGTGATGGAGATGAACGGCCAGAGCCCACGGGCACGGTGACCACAGCATTCCCAGGGCCAGGGAGAGGAGTGGCACTGCCAGGAGCAGCGCTGGAAGCTCTGGAGATGCAACCACAGCCAGGCACCTCCATTTGCTTTCCCTGTGGGAGCGAGCAGGAGGGAAGGGCAGAAGGCCCCCAGACAAACCCACTCATCCCTCATCCCCATCCCATTCCAAGCTCTTCCCGCATCCCTTTGCCTCAGCTGCATCCAGAGGACTTGAACCACATCCAAACCACTGCTCTGCCCCTCAGTGGGCAGCTGGGCTCGGAGGTCCCTGCAGTGTTTGCAGCTGCCTGGATACTATCGGGATAAATACTGCCACCAGTGTGTCATGGGATCACATCCCGGGATCAGCCGCCTTGCTCCGATTAAATTCAGCGCCCTGTGCCAGCCTGGGGGGCACGCCAGACCCAGCCCTGGTGATGGAGAGACTGGGAAATGGGGATGGATGGGTGGGTGGACCTCCAGATTCCTGCTAAGGGGCTGAACAGTTTGTTTGGATGTGATTCCAGTCCTGTGGATGCAGCTGAGGCAAAGGGATGCGGGAGCAGCTCGGAATGGGATGGGGTGGGATGGGTGGGTTTGCCTGGGGGCCCTCTGCCCTTCCCCATACAAGGAGAGCCTGGATGTGGCTGCACCTCTGGAACAATCCAGGAGCAAACGTGGGCGGCTGCAGGAGCTGGCCTGGCAGTGGGATGGAAGGATGGATGGATGGAGGGATGGATCCATCAATGGGTACCCAACCTCCCATGGCTCTCCTGCTCCTGCCTGGGGGAATCCGAGCTGGAGAAGCCCCATTCCTCCCCATTTCCCCCCGTCCCGGCCCCAGCTGCTGTTTTTAGAAGCGGTGAGAGCGCGGCGGAAGGAATAAATCCTGACAACTCAACTACTGCAATGATGTGATGGCACCGCTCCGATAAGATGGAGGGAGCCGATTGGGAAGAGTCTTAAGCTGTGAACACGCAGCATCTCCACTCTTCACCTCCGCTCACAAAGGGAAATCTCTCCAAAGGGGCTAAGGAGATTATCCCGGCTTTGCCGTCCCGGGTGCTCGAGTAATCAGGGCAGCCTCGGGGACGACAAAGGAGTGAGGAGGGTTTAAATCGAGCCTTGCTGGGCTGCGCCTGCCTGGGCTCAGCCTGGGCGTGCTCTGCGGATGGAGAGGGGATGGCTGTGGCAGAGCTGGGCTCTGCCCCCCGGTTTGGGGTGCTGGGGACGCCCCGGTGGGGCGGGAGCCGGGGTGGGGGGGGGGATTTCTGCCCTTATCTCTGCTGCCCATCGCTTGCCACTTATTGATTGTTTGCTGCCCGAGTCCAAAAGCGACTCCTTATCGGGCTGAACCCTGCCCCCGGATAATGGAGCAGCCAGGCCCTGCCCCGTGGGCACCACCCGGCACCCGGGGGGGCTGGACAGGGGGGCTGCACCCCAAAAGGGCTCGCTCCTGCTCGCCAGCTGCGGGGCACAGCTGGCCGGCGCTGGCGCCGGGGTGGCAGCGGCCGTGCCGTGTGTTCCCCGGGATCACCCCACGGAAGCTGGGGTGCCCTGCCCCTGCAGGATGGGCTGATAAGCATTCCCGGGACATTTGCCTTTGGGGTGTTGCTGTGCCTTGCTGGGATGGAGCTGGGAGGGGGTCCCCCATCCCTGAGGTGCTGCCATCCCCAGGGGTGTCATCCCTCATGGCAAGGGGTTCCCATCCCAGGAAAGAACTGGGACTGTGCCTGCAGGGGTGTGGATGGGAACACCGGGAATAACATCAGGAAAGACTCAGGGAGGATGGGAAGCAGGAAAACTTCCTGGCTTCCCTGGGGATGCCAGGACCTCTGTGCCAGGGGTGCCCTGTCCCTGCTCTGTCCCCACTCAGGGACCTCATCCCAAGGGGTTCCCATGCCCCATCCCAAGGCAGTCCCTGTTCCCAGGGGGCCTCCTCACAAGGGACATCCAGGAAACACACGGGACCTGTGACCACAGGGCTGGGGACAGGAATAAACACTGGGAAAAACACCAGAAAGCACTCAGGAAGGATGGGAAGGAGGAAAACTTCCTGGCTGCCCCGGGGCTGCCAGGGTGGTGGGACCCCAGTGCCAGGGACACCCTGTCCCTACCCTGTCCCCTCTCCCGGGGCTGCTGGGACCCCTGGCTGTGCCCAGGCAGTGGGAAGAGGGCACTGGGGGGGCAGGAAGTGGAGAGGGGAGGAAGGGGAATGCAGGGGCCCCGGAGCTGATGCAGAGGGAAGATATCCCGTCCGGAAAAGGGGAGGGGACTGCGGGGGGGGGTCCCTGCCACAGCCCCAAGTGCCTGTGGGGGGTGGGAGAACCCCTGGGAGGGGGTACTCAGATGGAGGAGGGGGGGTCCAAGCCCCAAATCCTCACCGGTCCTCAGATCCAGCCAGGGCAGAGCAGCCAGGTGAGTGATTGACAGCTGTCAATCAGCAGCAGCCTGGAGGTGTCAGCCTCAGGGCTCTCACCACAAGAGTGCACATTGGAAAATGCCAGGGAAAATGGGAACAGATGCCTGAGCATCCCTCCCTCTGCCCTGTCACTGTCCCCAAAATCCCTGAGCATCCCTCCACACTATCCCCAAAATTCCTGAGCATCCCTCCCTCTGCCCTGTCACTGTTCCTAAAATCCCTGAGCATCCCTCCACACTGTCCCCAAAATTCCTGAGCATCCTTCCACCCTGTCACTGTCCCCAAAATCCCTGAGCATCTCTCCACATTGTCACTGCTCCCAAAATCCCTGAGCATCCCTCCACCCTGTCACTGTCCCCAAAATCCCTGAGCATCCCTCCACCCTGTCACTGTCCCCAAAATCCCTGAGCATCCCTCCACACTGTCACTGTCCCAAAACCGGTCTGGTCATCCTTCCACTCAGCAACGTCCCCAGAGCAGTCGGAGCATCCCTTCACCATATCAGTGTCCCCAAACTGTCCCCCCGACCCTGCAGTGACCCCAGGCACAGGAGGACATCCCCCAGCAGGGACAGGTGCTCTTCCACGCCCCAAATCCGCGACAGGTGCCACCATCACTGCTGGCATGGTCCCCACCCCTTTGGCTGCCCTTGGCAGGAGGATTTGCTGGACGCACGTGGGGCGGGGGGGGGGGGGGGAGGATTTCAGGGTGCTGGGCACCCCCTGATTTGGGACTCTGGGGGTGCCAATTCCCTGAATCCCACGTCCATCCATCCCCCAGCAATCTCCCACAGACACAACTCTCTGCTGCTCCGCTCCCAGCGATAAAAGGGAATAGCTGGGATAATTTTTCCCACCCACACATACCAGGGCGGAGGGGGAGGGATGGGGCAGATGTGGCGGGGGCCGTGCCCCCCCCCCCCGGGACGAGCCGTCCCCCCCATTGTGCCCTGCTCACCCCGATAATGAACCTTGAGGTTTCCAGACAAACCCTGGGCAGCTGGAGATTATTGAAGCTGGAGATAAACACAACTGAAGGGAAGGGGGAGCTGGGAGGAAAAGGGGGAAAAAAAAAAAAAAAAAGGAGTTGGGAGTTTTAATTAGATGCACCAAAAAAAAGAAAAAAAAAAGAAAAAAAAAAAAAAAAAAGAGGAGTTGCTCTGTGCCATCCTGATATGGAGGATGGGAGGGGTTTGGGGGATCAGGAAAGGAGCCTGAGCCCTGTGATCAACCCGGAGCCATCATTACCACCCAGAGGAAATATTAATATTAAATATTTAATAATTAGTAATTAATTATTTAATAAAGCCCAAACAGGCAAGACAAGCAGCAGGGCTTGGGGCTCAGCAAGGTGGAGCTGCAAACAGTGATGCTGATGTAGGGAAGGGGGTGAGGAATTCCCTGGGGATTCCCAGGTGGGACACGGATGGGTGGGGTAACAAAAAAGCCACCCTGGGTTTGGTCACAGCTCCTCCAATCCTGTCCCTGCCTGTGGTGTTCCCACAAGGACAAAAGCAAAAAGCTCCATCCCACCTGGTGGAGAGGGAGGAATCCAGGATTCCCAGGGGCAGCTCCCAGTGGGAATTCTCTGGTGGCTCATCGTGAGGTTGAGCAGCCTGCTCCTCAGCAGGGCTCTCCTCTGCTGCATCCCTGCCCCATGCGAAATTTGCCAGAGTTTTTCCTCTTATCCTTCTGGGAAAGCTGGCTGGAATTGCTGAGGCTGGCTGGGCAGGGATGGGGCAGCCCTGGGAGTTGGAGGCTGTGGGCGCTCCCGAAATTCTCTGCTACCCACCCTTCTGCAGGGCAAAGCAAAAGGAGTGGGAAAGCTGGAAACCTGAGGCACAGATGGGGGGGCTGCGGGGAAAGGTTTGGGGGAATTTGGGAAGGATGGACATCCTGTGTCCAGCCCCTCCAGAGGATGGAGTGAGCACAAAGCATGGCCATGCTCCATCCCGTGATGCCACTGGCAAGCAGAACAGAGCCAGGGTGTCCCAGCACCCTGGATGAAGGGGTGGCACATCCCTAAAGACTCCCAAGTTTGGGATTTCAGCCTCCAGCTCCTGGGAACTTGCCCATCATCCTCAGCCCCCTTCCAGGGAACAAGGTCATTTCAAAGCTAAACCAAAATCCTCCTTCTCCCTCCCGCCGCGTGGGGCCGGGCAGCCCCAGGGCGAGGTCCTGGCGGGCCACATCCCCTCTGGAGCAGCGGGATGACCTTTGGGAGCACCAACCCACAGCGGGGGGCGACCCAGTGACCCCCTAAAACTCGCCGTGGGACGGGGAGGCCCCGCGGGGTGCGAACAAAGCCCGCCCCCCCCCACCCCGGGCGCGGCGCATCCTCGCGGCTGACACCCGGCGGATCCTGCCAGATAAAGCAGAAAAATTCAGGCTGCTCCGAGCTTCCCTTTTCGCCAGCTCCATCCCCGATAAGTGCCGAGCCTGCAGAGCTCCTGATAGCCGGGGCTATCGCGGCGGTTGGTGCGAGAGGAACACCCTATCGGCGCGGCATCGCCGGAGCGCCAGCAACTCCCAGCCACGCCGAAATTAATACCACTCCAATTACCAGAATAGAGATGGGGCTGCCGGGGCCCGATAATAAAATCTCTTTTACATAAAGAATGCAAATAACCCCCGAGAGGGGAGGGGGAAGGGGAGGCACGGGCTCAGCCAGGCTGCCCGGCTCCTCTCAGGAGCTCGGGATGAGTGGGGTGTGGTGACCCCGCAGGGAATTTGGAGCTGCAGCCCCCTCCCAGCCTGTCCCGGGGTCCCGGGAGCGCTGGGGGCAAAGGGCTGGGAGCAGATAAGGAGGAGCCGGGGGTGGCCTCGCAGCTCCTTCCTGCCCGGCACGCAGGAAGGGCCGGGATATCAGCGGGGTCGGCAGGAGCTTCCCCTCGGCCCCGACGGGAAGGGGAGCGGGGTTCCCGCCGGGCCGTGGGGATTTGGGCAGCTGCAGGAGCACGTGCGCTGGCAGGCGCCGCTTCCCAGGGCTCCTGCAGCACCCGCAGCCCGCTGGCCTTGGGGACGCAGCGGGACCTGCCCGGTGCATCCATCCCCAAAGGGCCATCGCCGCCCTGGAGCGGGGTCACCGCTGCCCCACACTCCCCTGGGAGGAGCAGCAGCCTGAGATGTGGCACGTTCAGCCCTGGTGGTGTCGGGTCCCCCTGGTCCCATCCCCATCCACCTGCCAGGAGCCGTTCCCAGCGGAACAACCCACAACCCCAGTCAAGGAGTGATGGCCACGAACGAAACCACGGGAAGTTCCACCTCAACACGAGGGACAGCTTCCCTTGGAGGATGGCAGAGCACTGGCACAGCCACTGGCACTGGCCAGAGCACTGGCACATCCCAAACCCACCTGGATGTGGTCACCTGCTCCAGGTGCCCCTGCCTTGGGCTGGATGAGCTCCAGAGCTCCCTTCCAACCCCAGACATTCCGTGATTCTGTGAATCCGTGTGGCACACGTCTGTAACCCCGTGGCTTTGGAGATAGTGGGTGATAGGGCTGGGGGTGCCCACAGGGCCTCACTGGTGCCCTGGTGCCCACAGCCCCGGCGTGGAGATACCAGGGGGAGATAGAGGCTGAATTAGCTCCTTGGGGTTTTGATAACCATCACCAAACCACCCCAGCGTCGCTCTTGTGGTTGCCAGGATGTTGGTGAAGTGCCCTGGCGCGACGCAGGACGGGCCCAAACCCTGCCAGTGCCAGGGAGCGTGATGCCCAGCTGTGGGGATGGCATCCCTGCTGCTCCCAAATCCATGGTTTTACCATCCCAAAAGCACCCTGGAGACGTCGGGGATGACAACCATCACCTCACACCTCCCTTCCAGCAGGAGTTCTGGGGTTTGCAGCCTGCCCAGTGCTCCCAGTCCTCCTCATACTGGTGTTTGCAGGAGGAGGCGAATGCTGGAGGGCTGCTCCAGCAGATCCAGCAGATGGAGTGGGATGACCAGTCCCACACCAGAGACTCACCTGGCCCATTCCAGGCGTCTGGCTCCTGGGGGTTCTCTCCAGGATCCGGCTTCTCCGGCTCCTTCGGACTCTCCAGAGCGTCTCTGGACTCTGCAGCAGGAGGGGGAAGGCAGCGGGTCAGGAGCAGGGAATTCCAGAGGCAGCATTCCACAGGGGCTGGGATGGGCACAAGGAGGGGATTCACATCCCCCTGGGGGACGCCCCGTGGGCCCAGCCAAGCCCCTCCACCGCAGAGCCCCGGCCCACCCGTGCCACGCCACGCCAACGGGCCCAGCCCCGCTCCCCTCACGGCTCTATTTGTGGCGTATTCATAGCAACTTGATAACAATTATTTTCTCCATTAACTGCTGCTGGAGATGGGCTGATAAAGCCAATCTGCATATGACAGTGTGGCAGATTAGTGCCCAAAGTACATGTTTGCCTTGGCGTCCCGGGCGGATCGAGCAGCGCGGAGCCCAATCGATCGGCGCCACCGCGGCCGCCCAGGGGTGACGTCACCGCCATTGGAGATTATTAATACAGGTGATAAGCGCGATGATTAACATCAAATAAATCAATCACCGGGTATAAAAGTCCTATTATTTTTGGCTATAAATCAAAGTGCCTGGCATATCGATTTTTATCCATCGCGCTGAAAGCTTTAGTGGCCGTTATTGCTGCTCGGCCTTATCTCTGCTATCACCTCTTTATCGAGGCAGGCCAGTGCCAGGTGCAGCTCCGCGCCCCGGCTCCAGCTCCTCGCCCCCAGCCCGGCTCCCCCATCAGATAAGAGCCCTCAGTTCCCTCCACCACTGAGCAAAGTTTGCCTGGGAGACCTCCCTGACTCAGATACTGGGGTCCCTTCCCTGCTCCAGTTATCAGGTCCCCTCCCTGTTCCAATTATCAGGCTCCCCGCCTGTTCCTGTAGGATCCCTTCCCTGCCCTGGCCGTTGGGGTCTTTTTGCTGAAATTGGGGTCCCTCCTTGCTCCAACTAGGGTCCGCTCCCTGCCCCAGCTTTAGGGTCCCTGGCCTGCCCCAAATACTGGGGTCCCCTCCATGCCCCAGCTACTGAGGCCCCTTCCTTGCCCCTCATTATTGGGGTCCCTTCCCTGCCTCCTGATCTCTCCCTGCCTTGTCCTGTTGGGGCTATCAGGGTCCCTTCCCTGCCCCAAATGTTGGGGTCCCTGACTGTCCCAGCTATTCGTGTCCCTTCCCCACTCCACGACCAGGATCCCTTCCCTGTCCCAGCTATCGGGGTCCTGCCCTTCCCTGTCCCAGCTATTGGGGTCCTGCCCTTCCCCAGCTGCTGTGGATCCCTGGTGCACCTGGCTGCCCTGTTTTGGGGGGCACTTCTCCCCCAGATGCAGCAGCTGGGGGCAGCAGGGTTTGCCGGGAGCCGCGGCTGCGGTGAGCCGGCGCAGCCTTGCCCCGGCGCGGTTATCTCAAAGGGCACTGCAAACATTAACTGATTGGGATTTGCCCCCACCTCCACAGGAAGGAACTTAAAGGATATCTGGGACTGTTTCAGCCCGGCCCTGAGTCGCAGCCACCTTTGGGGTGTGGCACGGCTCGGCTCGGCGGCAGCCTGGCGGCTGCGTGGGCACTGTGGTGCCACCGACGGCCCCGTGCCCCCAGCCCACCCGTGGCACGGCCAGGGCCACCACCTGTGCCCTCTGGGGCTGCTTGGCACGCCGGGGGAGTCACTGGGTACGCCAAGGGATGGGACTTTGTCCCCCTGGGTGGGGGAACTTTGCACCCCAAGGGACGTGACTTTCATCATGGGCGGGGAGAGGAACTTCGTATTGCAAAGGATGTGACTTTGTACCCCAAGAGGTCACTCTGCACCCCCGGGATGGGACACTTTGCACCCTAAGGGAAGGTGACTTTGCACCCCAAGGTAGGGGGAAGGGTCATTCTGCACCTAAGGGGTCACTTTACATCCCAAAGGTCACTTTACATCCCTGTGAAGGGTCACTTTAAACCCTGACTTACGTGACTCCACACCCCAAGGGACACGGCTTTGCAACCTGCGCTGTCCCCAGAGGGATGGAACCCCCCAGGGACACGGGGCTACCACTGGCCCACTAGCCCCGAGGGGTGGCCAGGCTGCTTGCTGAGCTAATGCCTGGCAGGTTGCTCTGGGGAGGGGACAGCAGGGACAGCCCAGGGCTCACCTTCACTGCCGGGGGGGCTGGAGGTGTCGCGCTCGGCGGAGCCCTCGCAGTCCGAGGTGGCCCCGTCCCTCTCCGAGGGGCTCTTGTCCCCCACCGGGGCGTCCTCGCCTTCCTCCATCGCTGCCAGGGAACCTGCGGGAACACGGACAGGGCGGTGAGGAGGGCACAGCCAGAGGGAAAAGACGCCAGGGGGTTCTCCCACTTGGGAAATCCGGATGCTGGGAGGAAATGCCCTGCCCAGCCACCCCTGCGGCGCGGCATCCCCCTGGGGTACGCTGTCCCCTTGCAGAGGTGGCCACGTCTTGCTCAGAGGTGGCCACATCTTCCCCTCCCTGCGGGGAATCAGCCTGGCAGCAAGAGGGGTCCTGTGCACACAGCTGCGGCGTCACCTGTCCCCAAAAAGGGACCCCAGAAATGGTCCCCACCACCCTTCATCTGACCGGTGACACGGACCCACTGCAGGGGGGGACACGCAAGGGGGGGTGACAGGGACACCCCTCATCCCTGCCATCCCTCCCGGCCGTTCCCATGGCAACGCAGCCATGTCCCCAGCCGGGTGGGCACGGCCCAGCCCCGGTGGCACACGTGGCCAGCCCCGGTGGCACACGGCCCAGCCCCGGTGGCACACGTGGCTGGCGCCGCACGACGCCGCGGTGCCGGGGGCTGCCGGGCCCCAGCCAGGCACGGTACCGGGGATCACGGGGGGATCACGAGGGGATCACGGGGGGGATCCGAGCGGGGCCGGCCCGTCTGCAGACCTCAGCTGCTCGCCGTGACTCCAGGCATGTATATTTACAGCAGCAGAACAAAGAGCCCATAATCTATACAAAGCACACAACAATGAGCGTGAATAAAGAGGCTGCCGGAGAAGGGAAGGCAATTTATTCTAATTCTGCTAATTTCAGTTCCAGCACAATTAAAAAGGCTGTGATAATATTCAGAAACAATCGCCAGCTAACAAATCGTTTCTCCCGCTGTAAATGAAACATTGTTAGGCTAATTTCTTCCTTCACGCCTTCGCGGCTCTTGGGCTTCTGATAAAGTTAACCCGACGCTCGCCTGCGCCGGGGTTTGGCACCCCCAGCCTGCCCAGGGAGGGGTGGATGGGGCAGGGAAGGGATGGGTGGGGCCAGGAGGGCACCTGGCACCCCCCCAAGGGTGCTGAGACCACCCACATCCTGCCAGGGAAACGTGAGGAGGAGGATGGGGATGGTGTTGGGTACCACAGCATCCTACAGGATGATGGGCAGCCAACAGCATCCCATCCATGGTCCCTGGATCCCACCCCGAAATATCCATCCCCAGCCAGGAGGGAAATGGGGATGCCCCGTATGAATCCAACGGGATGCTCCATAAAAAATCCAGCTTTGAGTCCTGTGGTGGCACCAAGTCCCTGCAGGGATGATGGGTGGCCAACAGCGTCCCAGTGCCACCTCACTGGGGTCGCTGGATGCACCCTGGGGTGACCCACATCCCACCCTGAAATCTCCATCCCCACCCAGGCAGAAGATGGGGATGCTCCACCTAAATCCAGCTGGGCTTTGGGCACTGTGGTGTCACCCAGCGCCTACAGGGATGATGGGGAATGAACAATCCCAGAATCTTGTCACTGTGACCCCTGGATGCACCCTGGGACCACCCACATCCCACCCCAAAACACCGAGGCCCGGCCATGAGGAAGATGAGGATGCTCCATACAAATCCAGCCGTGCCAAACCTGGTGTGGGGACGAGTGGTGGCCAACAGCATCCTGGAATCATCTCACACAGTCCCTGGATGCGCCCCACATCCCACCCCAAAGCACTCCCAAGCACAGGGGAGGTGGGGATGAATAAAATAGATAAAAATAAATAAAAATATAATAAAAATAAGATAAATCCAACCCTGAAAAACCAGGGGTTTAGGGACCACGGTGTCAGCCAGTGCCCATGGGGAGGCTGGGTGGCCAACAGCATCCCAGAGCCGTGTCCTTGGGTGCATCCCAGCCCCACTGCAGCATCCCACTCCCCAGGGATGCACCACCAGCGCTCCCAGCTGCGCGGGTTAAACGAACCACTGGGGGGAAAAAAAAAAAAAAAATCAAAAAAAGGGGAAAAAAGGGAAAAAAAAAAAGCGAGTGAGGGAGAGGGAGCGTGGAGCAGGAGCGGAGGGAGCGTCACTTGCCCGGGATTGCTGGGAGCCCTGCACAGTTATCACCGCACACAGCCTCCCTCGGCTGGCCTGATCTGTCTATTCTTCATTAAGCAAATACGCTGAAATGGAAATGAAAACATAATAGCTATTTGATTCTCGGCGAGATATTTTGCATATTGGTTCAGTGCTGATAGTGGAATTTCATCAACTCCCTTTTTTCATGCTTTAAAACTGAATTACTGAGGCTGGTTTTACAGAGAGGGGAAGAGCCAAAAAACGCTCCCTTCCAAGATACTCCGCTTCGACGATTAACTCTTCTCCCTCCTTTTTTTTTTATTGATAACGAGAAAGGATTTCTTTTTTTTTTTTCACCCTTTTCTTCTTTTTTTCCCCTCAAAAAATAATAATAATAAAAAAAAATAAAAAGACAGTGACTCTACAAACTTGCAGGAAGCTGAGGCGCTGTGCCCGTGGCAGCAGGGCTGGGCCGAGGGTCGGCATTCCCAGGGAAACCCGGCGTTATCCAGGTAAAGATTTGATCACTGCACTCCAATTAAGGCTCTCCCAGCGCAGGAACAATAAAGCTTTTCTTGATTCTTTGTGCTTAGCTGGTAAATTAAATAAAAGGCAAAAGAATATAGGGAATCAAGGAGGAGGAGGGGGGGGATTTTTCCAGGCTGCCAAGAGCGAGACCCTGGGCGCTCGGAGAGCCGGCACGGAGACAAGAGCAAAGTGATAAGAGGCCTTGATAACAGATAGAAAATAGCAACAGCCACAGACTTTCCCACCGGCTCTGGAGCAGGGAGGAGGAGGAGGAGGAGGAGGAGGAAGAGGAGGAGGAGTTCCCGTGGTGGAAAGCTGGTCCTGGATTGGGAACACGTGCAGGCTGGTGGCAACCTGCCTTCGCCGGCTGGCGCTCGGTGCTGCCATCAGGTCCAAGTGTTTATTTTTAAATACGAATTTAAATAAAATTCCCCATCCGACTCCTTCCAATTCCCACCTCTGGAAGCGTTCAAGGCCAGGGTGGATGGGGCTTGGAGCAACCTGGGCTAAATGGAATGTGTCCCCGCCCGTGGAGGGGGAGGAAGGAGATGAGCTTTAAGGTCCTTCCAACCCAAACCGTTCTGGGAATCCACGATCCTTATTTCTAAAAATAAAAATTCCTCCAAGTCCCATTGGGCAGGGGATGAGTCCAAGGAGGGCTCCAGGAGTCAGGGAATGATGGGCAGAGCCTGGAGTCAGGTGACCTCACATCCCAAACCTTCTCTCCAGGCACCTCAAAGCTCAGCCTTGGCTCTGGGTGTCACTGGGGGGGACAGCAGGGACATCTCAGCTGTGCCAGGGCATCCTGAGGGATATTCCAGCTCCACCAGGCAGGCAGCATAATGGGGGATCCCCTCTCCATCCTTCCAGCTCCTCCTCATCCCTGCGTGGCATCATCCTCTTCTAGAAAACCACAATAATAATAATAACAATAATAAAAAAATAATAATAACGAAAACCAACCCAAAAGCAGGTGGGCAAGGCTCCAAAAACCAGGTTTTGGGATGCACAAAGCATCACCAGGATACTCATCCATCACCTCATGCTGGAAGTGTGGAAATTCCACTCAGGCATCGCTTCCTCGCTGCCCTAAATCACCGCTTTTCCCCCCAAATTATGGAGCCAAGAGCTGCAGGAAGAGGCCGGTATTCCTCAGGGAAAGATGCTCCTGGAGGCAGTCCCAGCTGCTCCTTCAGCAAAGGCAGCCCTGGTGGTTCGGTGGGATCTGGAGCATCCCGGGATTCCCCGGGGTCTGGCCGGGGCTGTGCCGTGCCCGCCCCGCTGCCAGAAACACCCGGAGAACAACCCGGGCTGCAAATCCCGCTATCTGATGGGCCACCCGCCCGCTCTTCTCACCCAATTCCTGCCTGGGCCCTCCCCATGTTTGTTTTACCAACGACCTCGGCTGCTCCCCAGCCCGTTCCCTGCGGATTGCATCGGGAATGCCGAGCCGGGAATGCCGAGCCGGGACAAACGAGCTCTGGGAGCGTTACCGACCCCACGGAACATCTCCCCTCGGTGATGCTGCACCAAGTTCCAATGGGAACTTGGTCTGGGGTCCCTCTGGGAGGAAAAAAGGGGCTTTTGGAGCACAAATCAGCCCTCTCCCCTATCAGCCTGGCTGCAGCATCCCAGGCCGGGCTCTTCCCATGGATATCTCCCCATGAAAGATCAGCCCCGTGCACGGAGCCGATAGCGGCTGGGCCCGGCCCCAGGGGGCTTTATCTCAAATTTGGGGCCCTTCTCCATCACCTCCAGATAAAATTCACCCTGACCCTGCCCGTGGTGCCCTGGGGGAAAAGGGCAAGGGAAAAAAAAAAAAGAAGTATGGTTGGAGAATGGGAAGGTGCAGGGGGGGATTTATAATGTATTGATCACGATTTGGTATTAAATTATTACTGGTTTATCCAGGAGGTGGCAGGGATGCTGGGACTGCTGATGGGGGATATTTATAATCATTTACAAATCAATTTTATAGACCTATTACATTTCTGTATTTAGGCCTAATTTATCCATGAACAGAGTGATGTTGGGTGATGCTGCAGTTCTTGACGGGGAGATGCTCCAACTGTTCATGAGGGGTCTTATAATGATTAATATTATTACAGTTAGAACCAATTAGGCCTAATTTATACCAGGAAGGGGAATAAAGGGTGGTGGGGGAATAGAGATGGTGGGGCCATGGAGGGGGTGGGTGATGCCGCCGTTGCTCGTGGGATGGTATTTACAATAATTGTTAAAATTTATAATAATTATTACATTTACAATAATGATTACATTTAAAATAATGATTACATTTACAATAATGATTACATTTACAATACACTTAGGCCTAATTTTTCCAGGAGAGCAACAAAGGACAGAGAGGGAATGGAGGTGTTGGGAAGGCTGGGATTTCTTGGGATGGGATTTCATGGGATGGGATTTCTTGGGATGGGATGCTCCAGCCACTGCTGGGGAGTTGCTCTGCCCCAGCCACCACAGCCTGGTCTGGTGGAAGGTCCCTGCTCTAGAACCAGATGAGCTTCACGCTCCTTCCCAACCCAAACCATCCCAGGGCGAAATCCAGAAACCACCCCTGGGCCGGAGACCCCCGGAGCACCCCTGGGTGCTGCGCTGCCCCGGGGGAGCCCCCCAGGGAAGAGCAGAAGCGGGGAGAGGCTGAGCCTGAGAAAAAGCAGCGCTGCTGATAGGGGAGGGATTGGTTTCAGCCGGAGCTGCTCGCGCTGCCAAGCCCAGGCGGGATCTCGGCGGGTGCAGTTACTGAACATTCATCACTGCCTGAACTCTGTAACTTTATCAGCAGCGAGCGGCGCCAGCGCCGGCCCCGCCAGCCCCGGCTCCGATGGGCCGATAAACCACCCAGAGATCCCGGGAGATTGGGGCGCTCCGGGGGCCGCCATTCCCAACAGGGACGGCCGGCGGATCCGCCGCGTGCGAGGGAGGGGAAGGAGCGAGGGGAGAAATCCGGGGACAATGACAATGGAGTGACTTTAGGTTTCAGATGGGGTCGATAAGGCCCTGATAGATTTGGAGAGAGCGGAACGGAGCCGTGCCTGGCGCGGCAGATGGATGGGGATGCTCCGGGAGAAGGGATGCGCTGAGCACACGGAGCCACGAGAGGCTGCTCGGAGCACGGCAGGGAAACTGAGGCAGCTGGCGAGACTGGGAGAGAAGGACCAGTCCTTCCTGGTGGGACTGGAGGTGTCTCCATCCAAACCCCATCCAGGAGCAGCTTGAAGAGTTCATCCCCACGGTGATCCAGGATGTGGGCACTTCGGGAGCAGCTGGATACGCAACAAGACGGGAAAGAAATTCCATCCAGGAAGATCAGGCCAGCCCTGCTCCCTGCCAAAAGGGTGGAACTGGGGGAAAACCCCTCGATTCCCATACTTCTTCTCCCACCTGGAATAAAGACATTCCAGGCGGGAATGGCTGGGGGTGCTCAGGCACCACTCGAGCACATCAATACCGGGTGACAGCAAGGACAGAGGTCAAGCTCTGGGCTAATCCAGCGACAAATTACCCCGGAGATGCCGGGCTGGAGCCATCCCCCTTCCTGTGTGAAGCAGCTCCAGGTCCTGCCAGGTCCATCCCGCTCCCAAAAGCGATGGAAAGGGAACAGGGATGGTTTTCAGTGCCCACCCCAAGCCTTTCGGGCTGTGACAGCCCTGGCTGACAAGGCCTGAGGGATGAGGACAAGGATGGGGACCAGGGGGCATCGGGAAAGATGCTCCCAGTCCCACGGGATGCCTGATCCCAGCTCCCAGAGCCATCCTGGAGCACCCCAGGACCAGCAGGAACTGTGGGGGCTCCAGGGGCAGGGAAGGACCTTCAGAGGGCACAGCCAGGTTGGGTGGCCCATCTGAGAGCAGCTGGCACCGAGCCTGGCACATGGAGATCCCTGGGACAGCGCTGCTCCCAAAATCCTTCCCAGCACCCCAACCCTCCTCTTCCTCCAACTCCAGGCCCTTCTCCCACCCGGCTCCGTGGACACTGAGTTTGCTCCGTGCAAACGTGCCTGTGCTGCCTCTCTCTCTCTTTCTTTTCTCTAATTTTTTTTTTTTTCCTGTTCTTGGCATTTTGGTGGAGCGAGATAAGAGCGAAAAACAACAGAGCTGCCCGGAGAGTGAAAAAGGGAGATAGATAACGCAGATACCGACTCCTACACAAAACAGTCCTGGCTTTATCTCTGCTTTTTATCACAGCTCCCCTAAAAAAAATAAAGAGAGCAACCCAACTGGAATGGGGCAGCACATTAAAAAATGAACTTTATACTGTTTGCTCTTTAGTTTTATATTTAGATGAAACAGACTCAGAGGCTCGTGGTCGATACCTTTTCCAAACTAAGAAGTCTGGAAGCTCTGTTTGCTCCAGCGGGGATGAGAGAGGAAAGCCAAGGAGTTGAGTATGGATATGGCAGAGGGATGAGGCTGCTCCGAAGTATCCAGGGCAGCATCCTGCAGCAGAAGCAGGGAGGCTCAGGCTGGAGGTGGCTACAGAAATGGAGACGCTCCCCGAGCATCCCTGGGCGCTGCCAGCTTGGGGACAGATCCCACCCGAGATGGCCCAGCCACCACCAGGATCACCCCGTGGCACAGCTGGCAAAGCCCTGGCTGCCCGTGGTGGGAGCAGGTCCCTGGATGCAGGGACAGCATCTCCATCCCAGCACAGGGCCGTGGCTGGACGTGCCCTACACCGCCCCACACGCAGCTCCCAAAAATCCTCTGTCCCCCCCATTCCTCAGGGCAGCCTCACAGGGCTCTGCCTTCCTGCTGGGAAGGGCATTTTGGAGCAGCAAGAACCCAACTCCCAGGGCACGGCCAGAAAGAGGGAAGGAAGGGGGGAAAAAAAAAAAAAAATAATAAAAATGGACTGGAGGTTTTTCCCCTCCCCTCGCACTCCCTTCCCTACCTTCTTTTTGAAAAACATAATTTATCTGTGTATTATCAAGAAATCCAGACACTTTAATCAGTGAGCTATGAAGTCAGTATTTCCATTCTTATCTAGCGGAGGAGTGGAAATGGAGAGCAGATAGGCAGCTCCGAGCCCGGCCGTGGTGGGGAATGTTAATGGGAGGAGCGGCGGAGCCATTGGCTACCGAGCTGCCGCTATCGCTGCCATTATCGGGCCCTTATCGCGGCAACCATCGCAGCGCAGTAATGGGGCCAGTTCAACTTTCCGCATTATCATAGGAGCTGCGAGTAGCATGAGAGGCCTCGGCTGGGAGACGGAGAAGAGAGAGAGCGGCCAAACTTCTCGGCGGAGCGCGGAGGGGAGGGAAGAGCGGCTTTTCCTCCCCGCCGTGCCCTCCCGAGCTGGGGATGCTCTGCCTGCTGCTCCCAGCCTCACCTTCCAAAAGCCCCGGGCGCCGTCCTGGAGGAACATCTCCAAAGCCCCGGGGACTGATCCCACCGAGCATCACAAAAGCTCCGGGCATCAACCCTAAGGCACATTCCCAAACCTCAGGCACTGACCCAGAGAAGTATGCCCAAAATGCCAGGCACCAATCGCATCAAGCTTCCCAAAACCCTGGGTACCATCCCAAGGCACATTCCCGAAGCTACAGGGACTGACCCTGCTGAGCATCCCCAAAGGCTCAGGCACAGCCTTCAGGTGCATCCCCAAACGCCTTCAAGCACCCATAAATTCCTGGGCACTGATCCCAAGGCGCATCCTTAAAGCCCCAGGCACTGAATCTGTAGGGAATCCCCAAAGCCCAGGGTGCCAAACATTGCCAAAATCCTGGGCACCGACTCCAAAGCCCATCCCTACAGCAAGGGGTACCGACCCCATCAAACATCCCTAAACCCTGGGTTTGCATTCCCAAAACTGCAGGCACCATTCCTAAATATTCCCAAAGCTCCAGGCACTGACCCCATTGAACATCCCAAAAATCTCCAGGCGCTGACCCCACCAAGCATCCCCAAAAACGCAGGCACCAATCCTAAATACTGCCAAAGCTCCAAGCCCCGACCCCATCGAGCATCCCAAAACCCCAGGCACTGACCCCAAAATCTCCAGGCCATGACCTTACTGAGCACTCCCAAAGCTCTGGGACCCCGACCCCACTGAGCATCCCCAAGCCCTGGCACTGACTCGGAGGCACATCCCCAAATCCTGGGGTCACGCTCCCGGCCGGCCAAGGCCGAGGGAAAACAATGGATCTACATTTCATCAGATGGACAAATCAGAGGAGCACATTTCCTCCACGGGCTATCGAATGGGAGATGTCAAGAAAATATGTTGATGTGAGAAAGAGGAGATAAAGAATTATTTTGGAGGAAAAAAAAGCCGTGGAAGGCTCTTATCTGGAGTGACTCATAGGCACACACTCCTTAACCCCACTGCAGCCCAAGGTCAGCAGTTGCATTCCTTTCGGCATTTCAGCCCTTCCAAAAAAACATGTTGCTGCAGGAACAATGTGGAGCCTTTACCGGGCAGCCATCGGAAGAGGGAACTGTATTACCCCGAAACACTTGAACTTTCCTGATAAAAGGAGCAGCAGGACACAGCCCGGCCAAAAGCCCTGAGTCAGGCAGCAAAAGCAGTCATGGGATGTGGCGCAGAAAAAAAAAAGGAGATATTGGCCTCCTGCTCCTATTCCTGCTCTTCTCCAAAGCGGGGCAGCTGATTCCTTGGCCCCACGGGAAGAAAAATCCATGTCCTCGGCATGGAGCAGAGGTGGAGTGTGGTGCAGGGCTGGCACAGAGGCCTTTTCCAACTTCTCTTCTGCAGCGTTGAATTCCGAGAAGCTCCAGGTTCCTCGCTCCTGCCGTGCCCTGGTTGCTCACATCCCTCTCTCCGGGCAGCATCAGCTCTCAGCCCTGCCTGTGCCTCTGTGGAAGCTCTGGGCTGGTTTTCCCTCCACAGCAACGCCCCATCCAGTGTTTTCCAAGGCAGATCATGTTTTTTTTTTTTTTTTTTTTTTTTTGCAGCAGGACGGATGGAAAACATCCTCAAAACATCCTCTTCCTTCGGCCAGCACAGCTGCGTTTGGCCCCAAATCCACCAGCACCACGCAGGGCCCAGCAGCTCCATCCCCAGCCCTGCTGCTCCCACTTTGGGCAGCGCTGTCCTTTCCTTTCCCAGGGATGTGGGTGTCCCCTCAGGGCTGGGAATGTCCCACAGCACGGAGATTCCTGCGCCGGGATGGATGTGGACACGGTGATGCCAGGTGGCCCCGCTGGCACCCCAGGGGCTGCCCCTCTCCAGGAACCTCGGATCACCCCCGCCGTGGCACTGCCTCCTTGCACAATTCCTGCAACACCCGTGGGGAAAGCACTGCTTTCTTCCCAAGGCCTGCTCGCCGAGCTGGCCGCATCACAACTTGGCCAAAGGGGAGGCTGCAGCTTGCTCGGTGGCCTCGTGATTCACCGTGGAAAATAAGACCTTGCCCAACCTCGCCACGCCGGATGCCGAGGTGTGAATCCCGGCTGGAGGTGGCTTCCCCGGGATGCCGGGGACAGTCCATCCCCCGGGGGCTCAGGAGGTGGAAGAGCAGCAGCAGACACAAAACCAACCCAACCCCGGCGCCCACGGGCCCTGGAAGGAGCTGCTGGCAAGGCAAAGCCTCCGGAGCCTCCCTCGCCGGCCGCCCCACGGCAGAACTGGTTTGGCCGTGGCCAGCCCGGCTCCCCCAGCATCCCCCTCATCCTCCTCTCCTGCCCGCTGCGGAGATGGGGATGGCCAGGAAGAGCCATCCTGGGATATACCCCCAGCACGGCCCCAAAAGGGCTTGGAGGGCTCCCTGGCACGGCTGGCAGGGCACGGGGTGGTGGCACTGGCCAGCAGTGCCATTTCTCCCTTATCCGTGGCGAATGGATTTCCTGCTCTGAGCTGTCCCCTTGGCCGCCAGCTGCCAACCGTTCTCCTGGAGCTGGGGCCTGCAGGGATGCCCGCACCTGGAGCACTGGCTGTGGGAGAGGAGGGAAACTTCTTCCAGCATCACCTGAGGCTGGGGCAGGCCCTCCACTGGGCAGGAAGGTGGCTCGTGGGAACCACCTGGGGATGGCCGGGAGAACTGGGTGCATCCCACGGGTCACTCCCCCAATCCCATCCCACCCGTGGGGTCCACGACGCTCCCCCAGCCCTGGGAGCCCCCAGTGTCACCCACGGCACACCCCAGGAGGCCGCTGGCACCCGGGATGGGCAGAGCCACTGCGGGGGCAGCTGTGCCACAGGGCTCTGCCACCCGCACCCCTGCCAGCTCCGAGGAGCCGTGCTCCGGTGCCACCACCACCGCGCCAGGGCTGGCAAAAGCCTCGGGGTGTTTGCACAAGAGAGGGGAGGGGTTGGCAGGCAGGCAGCGCCCGTGGGTGTAGCAGACACGTGGGACACGGGGATGCCACCCTGGGGATGCCACGAGTGGGGTACAGGGGGGGGGCCGGGAGGCCGAGGGAGCCCCGGGATGTGCAGAAAATTCCGGTTTTGGGAGCGGAGCTGGGAGGCCCTGCCGGGACCCAACCCTCCCCACCCCACGGAGCACCCCGGGGTAGCACCTCCCTCCCCAAACACCCCCACCCCGGAGGCGCGGATGGGGAAACTGAGGCACGGAGGTGGCGGGGATGGAAAAGCGCAGCCGCATCGGAGCGCAGAGGGAAAAACAGGCAAAAAAAAAAAAAAAAAGCAACAAGCAGAGGAGGTTGAAACAGAGTCACCTGAAAGGGAAGGACTCAGGGAGGGAAGGCAGCGGGAAGGAGCGGGCAGGAGGCGTGCCGGGAGCATCCCACGCCACCGGCTCACCACGCCGCCGCTAAAAATAGACGCTGGGTTTGGCCACTGTCATCTTTAAAAGAAACGCAATTTTCCAGGCTCCCGGGAAGGACGGCTCTCCCACGGCCCGACCGGCACGGCCACCCCCTGCCCGGCTCCACCATCCCCTTCCCGGCATCGCCGCCGAGCCCACGCGGGACCGGGGAGCAGCCGAGCGTGCAGGAAGAAAGGAAAAAAAAAATATAAAACCACCCGGCCCAACAACACAACCCCATCAAGAGACGGCGGCTTTAACAGCGCAGATCGCAGTCGTTATCTGACACCATCTAATAGCAATTAAAGAAAATACACATGCAAAAATATGACGGTGTTTTCACCTCCCCCCGCCCCCCCCCCCCCCAGCCCGTGCGTTCGCTCGGCGGAGCAGAATGGGAGATAATCATCAAAAAAAGTCAAAGCTCTCATCAAACTAATGCAACATCTGCAGCCGATAACAGGAGCTGGGAGAGCTCGGCTTCTCAACCCAGCTCGCTTCACAGAGCACGTGGAGGGGGGGAAACCACCCCACCACCTTGAGAAATAAAAACACACATGCAGCTGCCCCCCATCAGATAATTAAAGTGCCTGCGTTAATCACATCTGCAGTGGAACAAATTGTTGGAGCCCTTTTGCCCCTCTTTGCTGTGTTTGTTGTTGTAGCGAATCCTGCTCCGGTCTGGTGGGGAGAGATAAGTGGTCCTTATCAGCCCTGGCAATCTCTATCAGGATGGAGATCGGGGCTTGGCGCTTATCAGGAGCTCAGATCTACTGTAGCTGAGCGCAGAATAAAAAGGGAAAAGGAAAAAAAAAAAAAAAAACCACAAAAAAAAATAATAACCGCAAACAGGCCCCTGCAACTCTGACAAAACATTCGCTTCCAGCTCGCTTAGGAGCAAAAAAATAATAAAAAAAATCAGTATTAAAAGAACAAGGGAGGGGGAGGCACATCAGCGCGATGAGATCAATCTCCCGCTTATCAGGCTCCCCCATCGCAGGACCCGGCGCTGTGAAAGCACCGGCAGCTGCCAGAGCCTCGCTCATCAGCTGGGCGCCCGCGCTCCCATGTTTGAAGTTAATAAATATAACAGGCTATCTGGGTTGGAGATCAGCTCCTGCTCCCTATCAGCCCCTCACATCTATCTACCAGCAGAACAAAAGACAGACACACACATAAAAAAAAAAAAAAAAAAAAAAGAGAAAGGAAAAGAAAAAAACAAACCACCCCATAAGGCAGAAGCAGCTGCAGGGAGGTTGGTGGTACAGGCAGGGATGGAAAGAAACTGTCCTCTGCGGGCAGGAACCCCCAAAAATGAAAGGGAGAGATGGCTCGGGGTGTTTTCCCCGCTATCAAAAGCCACCATCGCGATGCAATCGGCTTTCAAAGCCTCCCCACCGCGTGCCACCGCCGCTGCCGGGGGGGCTCGCAGGGAGGGAGCGGCACCCCCGGCCCCTCCATCCCCGCACGGCTCCAGCCCGGAAAGGCACCGAGGAGAGGAAGGTTAAAGCAGCTGGTTAAATATAGTCCGGTGTCTGATCTTTGTCTTATCTCTGCTGGCGATCTCCCCGCTCTCCCGGCGATCTCCCCGCGAGCCTTAATCTGCGCCTCGCATCGGGCTTCAAAAAAAAAAACCCAAAAAAACAACAAAACCCCAACCCCACAAGAGAAGGCGAAGCCAGAGCGAGAACATCGCGTCACCCAGGAAAATAAAATCAGCAGATAGCAATCTGGAGGAGGTTTTTAATGCTCCAGCCGAGATGATAAGGAGGATAGACTTTGTGGAAACAGGTCCGGTCTGTACATGAGAGGAGTCTGGTTACCGGAGCCCTGATTCATGCATACCTTCCCTGATGGAGCAGCGGCAGGGCGCTCTCGCCGCGCTCGCCGCCTCTAATGACTGTTTTCATGTTGACACATACAGGAAGGCTTCCAAGCTCTCAGCTTTTAATCAGTTTTGGCCATCGCCGGCGGCCTGAGATCAGCCTCCCACTTTATCATTTCTTCACATCTCTGCAGAAAAGCAGCAGAGGAAGGAGATACGAGGAGCTGCCGCCGCCCGGCCGAGCTGCCACGGCCTCGTCCTGCCCCAGTTTGCCCCGTAAAGTCCACGCTGGTGGGTGCTGGGATCGGGCATCCCAGCAGCGGCAAAGCTCCCGCAGGGAGCGGTGTCATTCCAGCGCTACCGCTCGCTCCGGTCTGAACGCTCCCGGCTGAACGAGCTGGAGTTACCCGGGCAGGGCTCGCAGGGCTTTTTGCCGAAATAAAGCCGCGGAAGTTGGAGAAAGCCAAAGGAGAAAAGTATCCCGAAAAAAAAAAAAAAAAGAGGAGGCAGCTGGGACTATTTTTAACTCTCCCCGGGTAAAAGTCTAGCTGAGCGTTATCACCACAGCAATCACCCCAGGCAGGGAAACAGGTAGGTGCAACTCAGCCTTGCAATTATTTCAGGAGAAAGATAAAGGTAGATTATCACATGGTGGCCAGCCTTTCCTATCCTCCCATCTCCCTCTTATCACCAGCTTCCATCGACTCGAGGGGGGAAAGAAAAAAAAAAAAACACACACACACACAGGAGAGGAAGGAGACAAGCCAAGCTGAGCCCGGCACCAAAAAAACTTCCAGCACTTTGCAGGATTTCTCTGCCTTGCCGGTACATCCTCGCTGGAGCCCGGCCGGTGGGCTGGAGCGGGGGCAGCGCGACCCTCTGCTGTCACCATTCCACACGGAGGGACCGGGATGCGCCCAAAGTCCCGGGGGATCCCGCGGCGGCTCCCCATGGCCACGTCCCACCGGGGCTGGGATGCCGAGCGGGACCCGGCGGGCACGGGGCAGGGTGGAGCGCCAAGGACAGCGCGGCCGGTGGGGAGGGTGGCACATGGGGACGATGGGGACGGTGGCACGGCGGGTCCAGCAGCGCCCAGGCAAATGGGGGTCCCCGTGCGGGAAGGGGAGCCCTGGCAGGGTCACGGCGCTGTCCCCGCGGTGAGGAGCCCCTGGCAGGGCTGGGGTACCCCAGGAGGGATGGGGAGCCCCCGGCAGGGTGAGCGGCCCGTAGCCCGGGTGAGGAGCCCTTGGCAGGGCTGGGGTGGCCCGGCGGCGTTTGGGAGCCCCGGGGGGGGTTTGGGGGAGCCCCTGGCCCTGGCTGCCGGCGCTGGATGGGAGGCAGGCGAAGGAGATAAGATCACAATTTCAGGCCGTCCCGACAGAGCGATGTTATCAGGACGGGACTTGCAGAACGGAATATTTTAAAGCCTTATCGGGGCCCCCATCGGGAGCCGGTACCGGAGCCACCGCGCTGGCGGGGGGGGGGGGAAGGCGGCGCGGGAGGGGGGAGCGGCGGGGACAGAGACCAAGGCAGGCGATGGGCCGGTAGCGGGAACGGGCACCCACGGCGAGTGGGTCCCGGGTGTGTCCCGCGGGGACCGGGGGAGGGGGTGCGGGAGCGCTGCCGCCGAAGACGTGGTGCAAAAAAAAAAAAAAAAAAAATAAAAGGCGGGGGGGTGGGTGTGGGAGGGGAGCGGGGAGCGGTGCGGTCAGCAGGGAACGGCGGGAGGGGTGCCGGTAGCGGCGACTCACGTTTGATCTGCCGGGGGTTGCTCTGTTTCCTCCTGGACATCGCTCGGCGAGGGGCGAGCCCGGCGCCCCGGCTGGCGGCTGGGCGGGCGGCAGGTGGGTGGCGGCGGGCGGGCCCCCGGCTGCTCGCATGCCCGCCCGCCCGCCCGCGGGGCCGGGGCCGGGGCCGGGCCGGGGCCGGGCCGTGCTCGGCGGAGCGAAGCCGCCGCCGCCGCCGCGGGATTTTCTCAATGGGCGCCGCGCCGGATCAAACCCGCGGGAGCGCTCCGGGGGGGGCGGGGCCTCCGCCGCCGCCGCGGCCGCCCATAGGCCCCCGCCCCGCCGCCGGCCACGCCCACCGGATGGCGCGCGCGCCGCGGGGCGGGGCTAACGGCGGAGGGGGCGTGGCCTCGCCGCTCGATCCCGGCCGGGGGCTCCGTGCCCCGCTCGCCCCCGCCGCGGTCCCCAAAGGCTCCCGAAGGTGTCCCCAGCCCCGCCCTGGGAGCCACGTGAGGCTCCGCCCTCTGCTTTGGGTCTCCGGCACCACCCCCTTAGGTCGGACCCCGCTTTTGGGTTCCACAACCCATCTCCAGCGTCGCGAACTTCCCCTCTGGGGTCTTCAATCCTTCCTTGGGGTGCCCGAATTCCCCTCTGGGGTCTTCAATCCTTCTTTGGGGTGCCCGAATTCCCCTCTGGGGTCTTCAATCCTTCTTTGGGTTCTTCAATCCTTCTCTGGGGTGCCCGAATTCCCCTTTGGGGTCTTCAATCCTTCTTTGGGGTGCCCGAATTCCCCTCTGGGGTCTTCAATCCTTCCTTGGGGTGCCCGAATTCCCCTTTGGGGTCTTCAATCCTTCTTTGGGGTGCCCGAATTCCCCTTTGGGGTCTTCAATCCTTCCTTGGGGTGCCCGAATTCCCCTCTGGGGTCTTCAATCCTTCCTTGGGGTGCCCGAATTCCCCTCTGGGGTCTTCAATCCTTCTTTGGGGTGCCCGAATTCCCCTCTGGGGTCTTCAATCCTTCTTTGGGGTGCCCGAATTCCCCTCTGGGGTCCCTTGTGACATTTCTGGAAGCTCCTACACTCACAGCAATCCCCCCCGCTGGAAGCTCAGTGCCCTCGCTGGGTCCCAATCCATCTTTCTCAGATCCTCAAAGCCCCTTGAGGGGTCCCCCAAACCTTCCTGTGGGGTCCCCAGAGGCTCTTGTGGATCCCTTGGAGCCCCTCTCATTTCCAGATGAAGGGTCCAAAACCTCCCCCTTGTCACTTCCACGGCCACCGTGACCCTGGCTCAGGGTGGGGGGACACTTACACCACCCCAGGGTGTCCTGGGGTCCCCCCTTGGCATCATCCCAGCCAGGTGAGCTGTGAGCATGAGGAAATTTTGGGGTGAAATGTGGGTTAAACAGGAGCCACTTATTCCACAATGGGAATATTGTCCCGTGAAAAACAATTTCTCCCAAACTGGACCTTGCCCATGGCTGACCTGGGATCAGGGGGATTTGCCGGTGGTGACAGCTGGTGGTCCCCAAATAACAATGGGGGTTTTGGATCAATGGAGGGGGCTGGTGGGCTGTGGGGACACGGCACAGCTCCGTCATATCCCTTCTCCATCTATCCCCGGACATGGGATGTGCTTTTTTTTCCCTCCTTTTCTTTTTCTTTTTTTTTTTAAAGGGTTTTTAATTAACTTCCTGTTTCAATGGTGGGATAATGAGTTTTAAGCAGCGCATGATTCCAGTAAAGAGGTCAAACCGGCAATGAGGATGTCAAAAGAAATTAAGTTAGGAATTAAGAAGAGATCCAGGGGAGAAAAAAAAAACCCTATGGAAGGAGGGAGATGCTGCTGAGGACAAGGCTCTGCTGCCCCCCCCCCCTCGGCTGACCACCCCCCAAAACGATCCTGGCGGCGCCTTTCACCTCGAGTGGCCTCGAATCGCCGCCTTCCCGGAGACCAACCCCGCCCGGGGGAGCAGCTCTGCTTCCAGAGCCTTTCCCCTCCTTCCCAGCCCGGCTTTGCCGGGCCCGGCCCGAGGAGCCCGCAGTGGCCTCTGCTCTGTGCCAGTCCCGAGGGGTCTGACTCCACCAGGGGCTGCTGATGGGGAGCCCCAAATCCGCCGCGGTTCTTTCGGGGGTCTCCAGCCTCCCCCCGGCTCGGCTGCAGGGGTTTTGGGGCTGGGGGCACGGCAGATCCTCTGGCACATCCATGGATGTCCCCCGCAGCTCCCGTGCTGTTCACCTGCCGTGTTTGCCTACGCCAAGATAATTAGACGAGCGTTTAATTAAACACAGCATCGTTAATTGCAGGGGTTTGAGGGGCTGGGGGTGGGCGAACACCGATGAGGCGCCCAAATTTCCTCTCCCCGGCAGGCAGCATGGCGCTTTGTGCTGGGAGAAGCAGTGGCAGCACCTCGAGGGGGCGAGGGGACATTGCCACACCCACGGGGGGCTGCATCCCCCCCCCCCCAAAAAAAAAATGCCCCAAAAGCCTCGCTGGAGCCGGTGGGTGCTGCCGCCCTGCCCTGGGGAGCGAAGGAAACAGGTTGCAGTCCTTCCCCTGGCACATTCCTTGCCGATGTCCCTTTAATTCCCTTTTTGGCACCATCCCAGAGCCACTTAGACCCCCCCAGGGCTGACAATTCTCGCTCTCAGCCACCACCCAAGCGCTGCATCCCGGCGCGGGGACGTCCCCAAATCCCGCATCCCGCTGCCCCATCCCCTGGGGGGGACCCATGGGTGGCCCTGCACGGGGACAAGCGTCGCGGTGGCGGTGACAGCGGCAGGGCTGGGTGTCTCCCTGCTCCCTTCCCGATGCCGTGGTGTTTGCAGAGAGATTGTTATAGGGGAGCCGAATAAATAGCGTGTTTTCCCGAGGAGTGAATTACACGCCTGCAGAGCAGAGATAATGCGGGAGCAGCCGTTCCCCCCATTGTGAGCGAGGTGACATCTTTTTATGGAGCTGTGTACATTTGTATTAGTGCCAATTAATCTGGCCTGATATTATTAGAGACGCGGCGAGAGGAGGTGGCGGCGCAGGAATGTCAATGGGAAGAGCCGAGGCGCTGCCTCTGCCGGATTTCAGGGCTCAGGGACGGCTGCGGGGGCATTTTGGGGGGCTGTGCTGAGCCCCCCGTGCCAGCCGGTGGCACTGCCCGCTGGCACGGTCTGCCAAGGCTCCAAACCAAGCTTTTTTCCCAGCTCAAAAAAACCTATTTTAGGGTGTTTTTTTCTGTCCCAAGAGGGAGGACTGGCATCGCGGTGCCCCACCTGCAGAAGGGCCCTGCCACCTGCTGGCCCTGGGTGCCACTTGTCACCTGCCTGTGGCTCGGCCTCGGGGGGCTGCCAAGAGCCCGGGGTCCTCCGAGGCTTGGGCACAGCCTGGGCACGGATGTGACACGGGTGGGACACGGCTTGGACATGGCAGGAGCAAAGCCTGGGCACGGCTTGGGCACGGCTTGGGCACGGTTTGGGCACGGCTTGGGCATGTTCCTCCCTGACTTGGGCACGGCTTGGGCACGTCCTGTGCAGAGACGCTGCTGTGGAATTCCGGGCTCCCAGGAGCCGTGGTGGCAGCGTGGAAGGGTTTGGGATTAAACCAAATCCCAACCGTGGAATTATTTAGGTTTGAAAAGCCTCCAAGATCATCGAGCCCCAGCACTGCCAAGGCCACCACTGAACCGTGTCCCTAAGTGCCACATCCACGTGGCTTTTAAATCCCTCCAGGGATGGGGGCTCCACCACTGCCTTGAGCAGCTGAGCCCAGGGCTGGACTCACCTTTCCATGAGGAAATTTTCCCAATATCCAACCTAAACCTCCCCTGGCACAAATGATGCTGGATGCTCCTGAAACCAGGTGGGAATGTGTGGGTGAGCAGCCCCCACATCCCAAATCCAAGGCTGGGATGTCTCAGTGCATATTTCCCCCTCCCTCTTATTGATCTTCTGTAGGAATGATGTTCTAACTCCCAAAAGGAGCAATCCCACCAATTCCTGGGCTTCAGAAGCACCACTGCTGGCAGGATGGCATCCCTGGGGGCTGCAGGGCTCCTGTGCTCCTGTTCACAGCCCCCAGGGCTCCAGGTTTTCCTGCATGAATTCAGCACCCAGGGGTGCAGGATCCTGCTGGTACGTGTGGTCCCTGTCAGGCACCCTGGGGAGGAAGGTGGGAGCTGGGCTTTAAATTCCTGCTGTGCAAGGCACGGCCAGATTTGACTCAAAAGCAAGGAAAAGAAATTTCTAAATCTTCAGCCCCTGCTTGCAGCCTGACAACCATGGTGGATCCCGTTATCCTCCAGGCTTTATGGAGAGGCTTAAAGCACCTCTGGCTCAGAAACTTGGATGTGGGGCTGAGAAAAGAAAGGCTGGCTGGATTTGGGTGGGGAGGGGGGAGCTTGAAGAGCAAACAGCTTGAGGAAAATTTTGGGGGGTGGCAAGAAGCCAAGAAATCCCCACTGAGGGGCTCCATCAATGCCAGACACCTCCCATCAGACCCACCCTGTAACCCCTGGGGCCTGGAGCTGTCCCACCCCGAGGATGTGGCTGCAGACTGGCCCCATATCCCGGGGGGTGCAGGGCTGGGACCCCCACAGGAGCCTCCCTGTGCTGCTGGCCCCTGCTGAGCAGGGAGTTAATCCCCAGCCAGGAGAAGCTGCCCGGCTTTGCATCCTCACTGGAATTACGGTGACAGGGGCCTGCAATCTTCCAAGTGACAAACGCTGCCGGATAATGCAGGACTCAGCAAACCCGGGGGCTTTAGGGAGCTCAGGGGAGCTGATGGGCGGGGGGGACTGAGGGAGTGGGATGTGGGTAGAGCAGGGGGGGGGGGAAAAAAACGACTCACATTCAGAGGGGAAAGGATTAATTAAATAATTCAGCCCCTAAAGATGTGGGGATGATGCCAACATCTCCCTGGGGAGTGGCATTCCAGAGGGAGCAGAGCCTGAGACTTGTGTCATGGGCTTCCATGAAATGGGTGCAGCTTTGGGAAGGGGTCCCTGCAGCCATCCCAGGGCCCTGGGGATGGGTCCCATCCCTGCAGCATTCCCCTGGCTCCCAGGAGATTCATTTCCAGGTGCCCAGGTGATGAATCTGGAGGTGTGGGAGAGCTCTGGTAATAACCAGGCATGAAATTCTCCTCCTCCTCCCCACAGGTTCGCTGCCCTGGTGAAATATAGCACAGGGAAAACATAAAAGTCCCATTTCCAGCTCCATAATATTTCCTGCCAAAACAAAGTAAAATGTGCCGCCTTAAATTTTCTGCAAAATTCTTTTGAGGTTATTTTTTTCCCTAAATTAAGCCATACTAATTATTTTCAGCCACTTTATCTCCACTCTGCAACACACCAGGAGGGTGCAGGCGGCGAGCATTTTAAGCCTCCATAAACAAAAGAGTGGTTTGGAAAATAATTCTATCAATTAATCAAATTAATCCTGCAGTTTTAGTTACAAGCCCCGAGTGGCGAGGATCCCAGCCGGCGGTGCCGAGCTATCTCTCACTGACAGCGGCTCCGTGTTGTGATTGCGGCAGTAATTAAAGGATGGAATACACCGCCTTTGTGGCGGCTCCCACCCCAGCCCAGCGGGGCCGCAGAGGTCAGCTCGAGGACAAAGCGGGGCGAGAGAACTGGGCCTTCACCAGCATCATCATCATCATCATCATCATCATCATCGTCAACTGCCATCACCATCACCAGCAGCATCATCATCATCGTCAACTGCCATCACCATCACCAGCATCATCATCATCATCATCATCATCATCATCATCATCAACTGCCATCACCATCACCAGCATCATCATCATCATCATCATCATCATCATCATCATCAACTGCCATCACCATCACCAGCATCATCATCATCATCATCATCAGCTGCCATCACCATTACCAGCATCATCATCATCATCATCATCATCATCATCAGCTGCCATCACCATCACCAGCATCATCATCATCATCAGCAGCATCATCATCAATCGCCATCACCATCACCAGCAGCATTATAATCATCATCATCATCATCAACTGCCATCACCATCACCAGCAGCATTATAATCATCATCATCATCAGCATCATCATCAACTGCCATCACCACCACCAGCATCATCATCATCATCATCAACTGTCATCACCATCACCAGCATCATCATCATCAATCACCATCACCATCACCAGCAGCATCATCATCATCATCAACTGCCATCACCATCACCAGCAACAGCTGCATCATCATCATCATCATCAACTGCCATTACCATCACCAGCATCATCATCATCAATCACCATCATCATCACCAGCAGCATCGCCATCACCAACACCGTCATCATCAAATGGGGATGTGCAAGATGGGCCCTTACCATCATCATCATCATCATCATCATCATCATCATCATCATCATCATCATCTGCCATCACCATCACCAGCAGCATCATCATCATCATCATCAATCACCATCGTCATCACCAGCAGCAGCTGCATCATCATCATCATCATCATCATCATCATCATCATCAACTGCCATTACCATCACCATCATCATCATCATCATCAACTGCCATCACTATCACCAGCATCACCATCATCATCATCATCATCAACTGCCATCACTATCACCAGCATCACCATCATCATCATCATCATCAACTGCCATCACTATCACCAGCATCATCATCATCATCATCATCACCATCAATCGCCATCGCCATCACCATCACCAGCAGCATCATCATCATCATCAATCACCATCATCATCACCAGCAGCATCGCCATCACCAACACTGTCATCAGGATGTGCAAAATGGGCCCTTACCAGCATCATCATCATCATCATCATCATCTGCCATTACCATCACCAGCATCATCATCATCATCAATCACCATCATCATCACCATCACCAGCAGCATCACCATCACCAACACCGCCATCATCACCATCATCATCAAATGGGGATCAGCAAAATGGGCCCTCACCAGCATCATCTTTGTCATCATCATCATCATCACCAGCAGCAGCAGCATCATCATCATCATTCCCATCACCAACACCATCATTATCACCATCATCATAAAATGGGGATGAGCAAAATGGGCCCTCACCAGCATCATCTTCATCATTATCAGCAGCGGCAGCATCATCATCATCACCATCGCCAACACCATCATCAATCACCATCATCATCATCACCAGCATCATCATCATCATCAGCATCACCATCAAATGGGGATGAACAAATGAGCCCTCACCATCTTCATCATCATCCTCATCATCATCATCAATTGGGGATGAGCAAACTGGGCTGCCACTATCATCATCATCATCATGGCCAAAACTGTCATCTTTGTCATTACCACCATCACAACATGAGCACACTGGGACGTCATCAGCACTATCATCACCATCACCATCATAAATTTGGGATGAGCAAACTGGGCTGTCACCATCGTCATCATCGCCATCATCATAAATTTGGGATGAGCAAACCGGGCTGTCACCAGCACTGTCACCATCGTCATCATCGCCATCATCAGAAACTGGGGATGAGCAAATTGGGCCATCACCATCATCATCACCACCACCACACCATCATAAATCTGGGATGAGCAAACTGGGCTGCTACCACCATCACCATCAAAAACGGGGAATGGTTAAACTGGGCCGTTATCATCACCATCATCGTCTCCATCACCATCACCGTGACCACCTTCACCACAATTGGTTGACCAAACTGGGCCATCAACACTTGGTGATGACCCAACCAGGTAACCCCATCACCATCACCAATTGATGATGACCAAACTGGACCACCACCATCACCAACTGACGATGATCGGATCAGGCTGTTGCCACTGCCAGCTGGTGATGACCAAACTGGGCTGCGACAGTCGCCAGTTCATGATGACCTAACTGTGCCATCCCCACCACCAGATGATGACCACCAAACCAGGCCACCAACGCCACCGTCACCTCGGGTTTTTCCCCTCAGGGACGAGACTCTCCTGCCAGGAGCAGCACTCGGATGAGATCTGTGAGGAAGAGGAGCTGCAGGAGCATCTTCGCTGTTGAGAAGCTCCAACACTTTGCAAACCATTGAGGTGGCAGCAGTGGCACCAAGGTGCTCCTCAGCCCCTTTACAGAGGACACCTCAAACATCCCACAAACATCACGCAGACAGGGAATTTCTGTGAAAATATTGGAATATATTTGAAAAGATTAATCATGGATGACTTTACAGTACCACCCCATATTTTTATCTCATACTTTATTTAACAATATTAAAGAGGCACTTTAAAAGCACACGGACAACATCATAAAACGGCGTTTCCTGCTCTCTCTCTGCTTCTCTGGACAAAATATCAAAATAAAAACTTTTGACAGAACACATTGCACCCAAGGTAAATTACCTACAATAGTTTTTTATACAATACAAAGAATTGTAAAGATACATATTAACAGAATAAAGCCTCTTTTTTTTTTTTTTTTTTCCTTTTAACTCTAAAACAAAACAAAAAAATCATTGCAGGACAGACGCAAAGTACTCTGACTGTTCATATCACATCAGTGCATTACTTCACCTCCTTGACTTGGGAGTATTTCAATAAAATCTTTCCATGTCCTCATTTGCACCTGAGATTTCTTTCTGGATCCAAAAGTTCGGTTGTAGAACGTGCTCGTTTAATGTGACGTAACCTTTTCGACACTATGGAGTACCAGCATAGAGGAGCTCTTTCCCTAAAGTTGTATTTTTCCCTAAGTTGTATTTTTCCCCTAAAGTTAATTTTTCTCCCTAAAGCTGAAAGTTTTTCCCCTCGAGTTGTCTTTTTTTTTTTCAAATTCTCTTTTCCTGCTCCCTTTTTTTGACAGATAATCGCTTCTCCCGACCAATTCCCTTCTTTTTTTTTTTTTTTTTTTTTCAATCAAGGAAGTCTGTATTCACATTACAAATGAAGAATAGCACCAGTAACTGCATAGTACAAGCGGATACCTATAGAGCCACTACGTCAATACAGTAAGAGAGTTTAGAAGTGATACCGTTGAGGGCACTCGGACAGTACCGGTTTTCGCTGCGGTAAATTGGCACAGTTTTCTCGTTGCACAAAAAAAACCAAAAAAAACCCAAAACACAAACAAAAAGAAAAAACACACACACGCACACGCACACACAAAAAAAAAAAAAAAAAACCAAACCAAAAAACCCCCCAAAAAATCCAAAAAACCCTAAAAAATCAGAGTTTGTCACAAGTGTCAAGGTGCAGTTTGCTCGCGGGGACGCTTCTCCTCCAGTCCCATCGTCTACAGTGGTCAAAGAGTGGCAGCATCCTCTGGAGGGCTCTGACAGCCCCAGAACCCCAGAGCTGGGTCGTTCTTCTCTTGACGATGTAGAAACAAAATTCTTAGGGATGGCTGTCAAAATATAGGACACTCGGGTCTTAATTTAATTTTTTAATTGTATCATCGCTTAGGCCAGCTCCCAATTAAATGAATTGTATGGGATTATTTGTGCAAAATCTTCAAAAAAAAAAAAAAAAATTTGCTTTCTACAGTGTACTGCACCTTATGAATAAGACGTCTACGGAATGAAGTTCATCTCTTCAAGTACTTTGTACAAAGATAACACAGACACAGACTCAAAAGGGTCTGAGATTTGCAAGTATCCTTATAACCTCAGCACTTCTGCAATAAAGCAATTGCTCTCGACGATTCAGTCTGCCCAAAGCGATTACAATTTCAGTTCATGAAAATCATCAGCAACATCAAAGTTCTAGCATTTGCATGATAAATCAGGTGAATTAAAGTAGATTAGTAGACACAAAGCAAACTATTTCACAGAGGCTGCAGTGCAAGTTCATTTAAGCTAGACAGAGAAATCATGCTACACAAACGAATTTAATGCTTTGATAATTTTTCCCTTGCAAACCCCATGAAAGCAGCTGAGGATCACCATAAGTCACTTCCATAAATTATTCTGAAGTATCTCTTCTTAAAGGAATTTTAAAGCTGGTTAATTTTTGCCCAAAGAGTTGGCTGAGCAGGTTGTTCTGGGACTCGGCGCTGCGGTAGCTGGCCGGGCCGGCCGCCTTGGCCCCACGGGCGGCGCGGGGGCCGTGCCAGGAGCCACGCGGGGACGGCGCTGGCCCCTTGGCCAACACCTGGTGGAGGCTCTTGCCCAGAATGGCCTTCCTGCGCTTCACGTCCCCGTTGGCGTGGCGGAGCTCCCCTTTCTTCTGATTGTAAGGGTCCAGGACCATCTTCTTCAGCTGGGGGCCCGTTCTGGGCTTGGGTCCCAGCTTGGTGCAGTGCGTGTCCCTCCTGCCGGGGGACAGGGCGGGCGCCTCGGCGTTGCTCCAGCTGCCACGTTTGAGCTCAGCGGTGCTCTCGCTCCTGGCCGGGCATGGTGGCCGGGCTTTCTTCTTCTTCCCGTCTCCTTCCATGTTCTCCCGCGAGCCGGAGCTGCTCCGGTGGCTCAAGGACTTGTGTTCTTTCCTCCTCTTGGGGTGAAGCTTGCCGGCGGCTCTGCCTGGCTCCGCGTGGCCGTGTCTCGTGGTGTTGCTGGCCGCCTCATCTCTGGGCTGGTGGCCGCTGGATTTGCCCGGGTTGCCGCCTTGGTCCTTGGCGTTAGCGCTACTGTCCTTAGCCTCGGGCACGGATTTCTCCTTCCCCGAGATGGGCTGCTGACCCTCCTCGGGGCTGCCCACACTGGGAGCAGCCTCGCTGCCCACGGTCTTCTTTGGTGGCGCTGAATCTTTGGAAGCTCTGTTGAGTGTGGGCGATGCTGTCCTGTCCTTTGGGGCCAGGGGCTGGTGGGCACCTTCTGGAGACACCGGCTTAGCCGCGCCCTCCCAGGCAGAGGCGTCACTGGCACTGGGGCTGCCCCATTTGGGGGTGTCCGTGGCTTGTGGAGACTCTGCCTTAGGGGAAGGAAGCTCTGAGACCTTCTTGGCAAGCTGGAGATAGGGGATCCCTTCCATGGCGTTGGTGTCTGCGCTGGGATTTTCCAGGATACAGGCCCCGTATTCATCTTTGTTGCCTGTGCTTGTTGTTTTATGGGCATCGGCACAGCCATGTTTCTGCGTCAGGAGGGGAGGGGACAGTTTTTGGTTGGTGGCCTGGTGACAAGCCAAGCCAGCAAGGTCCATGGGAAACTCAGGCGAGTCCAAGAAAGGAAGTGGCTTCCCATCAAAGGCTCCTTTCTCCAGCTCCTCGATGGACAGGCCAGCGATGTGGCCGAGCTCGGGGCTGCCTGCAGCAGCTGGCGGCAGAGATGGGGACAGGCAGGGCGGTGGTGGCAAGGGGTCAAACGGGGACTTCTCCATGTCTGCCAGGAGCTCAGAGAAGTCACCCACCAGGACTTCTGCTTTCACGGAGGGCTGGGGTGCTCCCAGGTCACCAGGTGCTGTTGGGAAGGAGTCAGTGGGAACCTGCAGGCTGGGGCTTCCAGCTTCTACCAGCTGAAGGTCACTCGTGGGGCCTAGGTGGGCTGGTGACCTGCGTGGGATTGAGCTGCCATGGTGAGCCACCTTCCGCTTCTTGCTCGGTGGCATTCCCTCCCGGAGAGATCCGTCCTCCTTCACCTTCTCCCTGCCCTCCCTGCAGGCAGCGCCAGGCCTCATGACCCCTCGGAATTTGAAGGTCTTGCTGCTGCCCGCCAGGTGCTTCTCCATGTGCCGGTCGTACTGCTCCTTCTTGGAGAAGGTGTAGTTGCACATGCTGCAGATGAAGGACTTCTTGATGACGTGCATGACGTCGGCGCAGAGCTCGCAGGCGTACAGGGTGGTGTGCTTGATCTCCTGCTCCTCCACCACGCCGTGCTCCTGGCTCAGGTGGCTCCGGAGCTCTTTGGTCTCCTGGTAGAACATGGGGCACTTGTGGCACAAGTAAATCTTCTGCAAGCTGTGCACGACCAAGTGCCGCTGGAGCTTGAAGGGTTTGGGGAACTGTTTGCCACAGTGATGGCAGTCCCGGGAAGGATCCTTGCAGTCTGGGTGCATGGGGACAGATTTTGGGGTGTTTTCACTTTTTGCCGTGTGCTCTGGAGATGGGCTGGAGGACGCTTTGGAGGAGCTGGGCGCAGGTGGCTTCACTTTGACACCGCTTTCCAAGGGGTCTTTCATCACCTTCTCCTGCTCAAGGGGCAACTCCTTGGGGCTCTTGCTCTCTCTGCTGACCCCATGCCGGCCGCTGGGGTCGCCGTGCCGGGAGGACCTGCTGGGCTTCCGACACATGATGGTGTTGAGGAAGTGGGTGACGGCGGCATTGTCCTCACCGAAGCAGCCCGGCAGGCCCATCACCGACTTCTGCGCCTGCCCCTTGCGCGCGAACTGCGTGGCGTGCTCCCGCAGGTGCTCGTTGTACATCCAGACGTCGGAGATCTCCTTCAGGCACATCCCGCACGCCCACAGCCCAGCTTTGTTCCTGGTGTGCTTCTCCTTCAGGTGGTCGCGGAGCTGCTCCCGGGAGCTGAATTTGCGCTGGACACACATGTAGCAGGTAGGAGGAGGGGAAGGGTTGTGGGAGAGCTTGTGGAAGTCCAGTTCCCCCAGGGTCAGGAACCACTGGAAGCAGACTTTGCATTTGTACTGCTTGTCTTTGGTTTTGATGGTTATGTCCCCGCGGTTTTTCCCCAATTTCCCATCTTCCACCTTGCTCCTGTGCTTGCCCGACCTTGGCTTCAAACTCACGGCGTTGTCCTCGCCATGGCCAGGAAGATCCTCGCAAGGGCTGAAGAAGCACATGTCTCTCATTTTCAGCTTTGCATTAAGCATCTCAATGTCGATGGTGTGAAATTCGGGGGAGTCCGAATCCCCATTATCTTTGCCATTGTAGGACTCCTCTGCCAGGTCGGGGGGCTCGGAGCTCGCTTCTTGGAGCGAGTGCTCATCCTCAAGGTCCATCAGAGGCTCAAACATGTCCTCGGCAGAGAGGCTTTCCCCCTCCTTCTCCAGACTGCCCCAGATGTTCAAGCTGGGAACGTTGTCCCCGTGGCTGTTTTGGCACAAGAAGGTCAGCATGTTGTCCTCCAGGTCAATGTCCTCCTTCCCTTGGTCGGTCTCCTCCTGGTCCAACCTCAGCTCGATGCTTTTAGATCCATCTGCAGCAGCATCTCCGCTCTTTGCCTTGCTGCCGTGACACATGTTCAGCATCAGGGCATCGTCAACGGAGATGGTCTCGTACTCGTGAGGGTCCTCCCTGGTGACACAGAAGGAGCTGGTGTCGCTGAGGTCAGAAGCCAGGCGGATGGTGAAGAGGTCGATGGCCCCCGCTGGCTGCAGGCTGACCTCGGGGACAGGTTTGGGTTTCTTGCTGCGTTTCCCATACACCCGCGTGCACTTCCTCCGGACAAACTGGTCGTCCCTGGGGAACAGCTGGGAGAAGGTGGAATCATCGTCGAAAAAGCTCTGGAGGTCTGAGGTGGCCGTGCTGTCCCCGCAGTGCTCCCTGCCTGGTGGCACATCTGCCTTCACCCACCGCTTTGGATCTGCAGGAGAGGGGCTGGTCCCCGGCGCGGTCTGCAGAGCACCATGCCCAGAAGCATTTTGGGTGGTTCCCAAATCGTGGTTCTCCAGCAGCAAAGCCCCTTTGCCAGGAGCTGTGGGACCCTGCAGGGCACCACTCCAGTTCCTGGTGTCACTGCCTGCCACAGGACTGTCCCCTGTCCCAGCATTCATGTCCTCTGTGCCATCAGCACCACGATGCTGCTCTGTGCCCACCTTGCCCCATCCCTTCGCCACTTGCTCCACAAACCCACTGATCCATTTTCTGCAAGCCTGCGTGTCTTCCACTGCATCTGGATCTTCCACCTCCCCAGGACAGGTGCCCGTGGCTGTCTCCTTGCTGACCATCTCCTTTAGAGACCCCATCCTGCTGCCCAGGTCTTCCTCCAGCTCGGCTGCACAAGAGGACTCTTTGGCTTTTTGGGAGTGCTGGGCTGCGCTGGTCCTGTTTTGCTTCTCTGTGGAGATGCAACCATCTGGCTCGTGCAAGCCCTCCATGATCCCGGGCAGGCTGGAGCTGAGGGCAGCAGGACCTGTGCTCTTCTCCAGCTCACAGGGACCATCGGGCTCATTCCTGCTGGGAAACACCTTCGTTTTCCTTCGCCTCACTTTCCTGTTGAGCTGCTTCTCAGAACTGCTCTTCCCCTCACCAGGATCTTTGCTTTGGCTCCTTCTGCCCTTTTCTCCCTTCCTGACCTGCCATCCCAAATCCAGCTTCCCAGACGCTGCCTCTCCCGACCCCCTCATCTCCGGGCGCGGTCCCTTTGCCTTCACCTCCCTCTGCAGGACGCGTGTGCGGTGCAGCTCCTGGGACATCTCCAAGGAGATCACGCTGAGGTCGCTGAGCACTCTGCTGACCACCTCCTGCATCTGCGTGCTGGGCTCTTTCTCCAGGTCTGCGAGTATTTTCTTGGGAACGCGTTCAACGGTGGAGGTCAGCGCCTGTGAGCTGCAGGTTTTGTCTTTGACCGACGCCTTCAGGCTCCTCCTGGGCACCTTTTGGGCTGCTTTTGATGTCTTGTGTGCAGGAATCAGAGGGGACCTGGGAGTCTTGCTGGGCTGTGGCAAACCACCGTTCTTCACCTGGTGCTTGACAGCTTTGTGCCTGGTCAGGCCGGGCTTGGACCGGAACGTGGCTGAGCAAATGTCACAGGTCACCGGGAGTCCATTGGGCTTTCTTCCTTTGTGGAGTTCATTTTGGGATGGGTCTGGAGTACTGCTGGGTGTGTAGTCCTCTCCTTGGCCCACGCTGTTTAACACACAACCCCCAGCTTCTGCAGCCCCATGGCTTTTGGATTTCTCCCCCTTTAAACTCTTTCCTTCACTCTCTGTGGTTTTGGAAAGAACAAGTCTCACCTCTGCTGCCCCTGAAAACTCATGGCCATTTAATTCAGCAGGACCAAGATCTCCAACCCTTGTAAGACCTCTGCTGATGGCAGCTGACATGTCCTGAACAGCAAAACCATTGCACAAAGCCTCTGGTTCACTTTGATGCTTGTTCCTGACATGGGAGCAGTTTTCAAGCTTGTTCTCTTGGTTCAGGTTGACCTCCCTTCCTTCCATGGGCAGGAGATCCGCTCTGGGCTGGGTTGGATAGTCCTGGGTTTCTGGAGGGGTGGAGTTAACGACTGTGTCTGTGATGGCACACCCTTGGTTTTCTTTAAAATCTGGCAGCACAGCACCGGTGTTTTCGGGGACCTCCTTCCCGACACCCTTTTGGTGGAAAGGTGGCGAGCAGGGAAGAGAACAGTCTTTCCCAGGAGGTTCCCGGGGACCACCCATCTCCAAGGCAGGGCCCACCAGAGCATCACCATGCAGCAGAGTGCAGGGTCTCACTGTCCCCTCTCTTCCAGGTGATTCATAGCTACCCAAAGCACCATCAGGGAGGTGATGAGGATGTTCCTCAGCCGCTTCCATCGGCACAGCCCCGCAGTGACGCAGCGAGGGAGGGAAGGCGGGTGCCCTTTCCCATGTCCCTTGCTCTGCTGGGCTCACGGTGTGATGGATGTGATGGCTGCTGGACTCGGGAAAACAACTCTTTGTGACAAATGAACTTGGTGTGGCAGGCAGGGAGGAGCCGTATTTCTTCTCATCCGAGAGCTGAGTGCCTAAACTGGGGACCTCTCCCCCCTCGGCCCCGCTGCTCTGCAAGCATTTGAGGTTGGAATATTTGGCTGGTGAGAGCAGGCTGGCTGGAGATTCATCTGTGTCATCACAGCCATTGAGGGACAACTTGACGTTCCCTTCTCTGGGAACATCTGCACTGACCGTGCTGGCTTTTATCTCTGTCCCCAAGCTGTGATCCTGGTGGAGCTCCCCCTCAGAGGGACCAAAGGGGCCGACAGGACTCGTGGGAGCACTGCCTGGGTGCTGCGCCCCCTTCCCTACCCAACTTCTTTCCAGCCTCTCCCCCTCTCCTCTGCCCAGCATTTCTTCCTCGAGCAAACCACGGCTGGGGTGGGATTGCTCATGTTTCCTAAATGCCAAGGTCGTTGTGTTGTTATCTCCCTCCTGCTCTTCCCTGAGCTGATCAGCTTTCCTTCCCTGCCCTGGCAGCGAGGTCACCGCGGTGCTGTTGGGTGGTGAGAGGTCATTACGCTCCTGGGAAACACCATCTGCAGGGATATTAATGTCCCTCGGCTCCGGGGCTTCATTTGCTAAGTGCTGCAGCTCTGTTACATTATTTTGCAGCTCCGGCTTTGCCAACGTGGATTGTTTTGCGTGGTAAGAGCCCTCTGCGTCCAACGCCTCCAGCTGCTCACATCCACTGGGAGAAAGCACCTCTTTCCCTGGAGCAGTGATATTTCCAGTGGGGAGATCCCCTTCCCCTTGGGTCTCATCTTCTCCTTCCAAGGCACCACTGCTCTGCTCCTGGTGCTCCGTCTGGACGCGGGTGGTGGCAGAGGGGTGGCTGGGAGCCAGCAGCCCGGGGAAGCACGGCATCAACAGCTCCTCCTCGTTGTTCTTCACCGTCCGGGCGACGAAGAGCTGGAGCTGCTGCAGGGGGTTGGCAGAGGTCTCCTGGGATGCCCCCATCATCTCCTGGGAAGGGCGGTTGCTCTCCTTGGGCACACTCAGCATCTCAAACAGCAGCACTTTGGGCTTGCTGGCTTTGTCACTGGCTCCAGGGCTTTGATAGGTGTTGGGACTCCTCCTCTCCTCCGTCTCCTCCACCAGCGCAGGCCCATCACCACCCCCTTTGAGATCCACAGCGTTTTTCACTGTTTTGGGGGGCTCAGTCCTGCTTAAGGTCTTTTCTTCTGTATCTGGGACCTCTTTGATGTGAGGTGAAAAGGCGAGATCCAAGGCTGGGGTGGGACCCTGCTGAAACCCAAACTGGGGTTTAGGGTTTGGAAGATGGGCATCCAACTTCTCCAGCTCCGCAGGATCAGTGTCTGCTTTCCCTGGCACAGGGAAGCCCTCGGCACCGCACTGGCATGGCAGGGATGGCAGGGGGTCTTTGGTTACTTCTGCTGCACCCACGGTCTCGGGGAACATGGTGTCAGTGACAACAGGAGGGCTTTTTGTCACAGGGCCGGTGTAGATGGGAGCCTCTGTTTGGTCAGCTGTGCTTGAGCCAGGTAGACTGCTGGAAGAAGACCCATTTTCCATCTTCCTGAGGTCTCTTTCCTCAGTGGCCGCAGCTCCCTGGAGCTGCTCACTGCTGTCTTTGGAGCAGAAATGGTTTGTGGCCAGCGGGGCTGGGTCGCACATCCCGGTTTCCAGCGAGCCCAGCTCCAGCGGGCACGGCCAGGGCTCCCTGGGTCTCTCGTAGCCCTCACGGGCTGTCACCATGTCTGGCTTCTCCCCTGCCAGCCTCTCCTCAACGCAGAGGCTCGATCTGCCCAGCTCACCTGCCAAAAACAGCCCTTTCTCCTGGCCTGCCTCTGGCTCTCCCTGGGACAGCACCGGGAACCGCTCGGCCCCCTGTGCTCGCAGGTGGACAGCCACGGATGGCTCGGATTTCTGGAGGGTGACGGACACCTCCGAGTCCAACTTGCTGGTTTGCAGTTGGCTTTCCAGCTCCGTGACCAAGCGCTTGATCTCCAGCTCGTCGTCTGAAATGTTGCCCATGAAGGTCACGTTGTAATCCGCGATCCTGTCTGGCAGCGGCAGGGAGAGCTGGCTGCCGGGGACAGCTCCTTCCTCGGGGAATTTCTTGGCTGGTGGCTTCTCCACGGAGAGGCTGTGGAACTGAGACATGTCTTCTGGCAGCATGGGAGCCACCTCCTCCATGAGGGACCAGTCTTTCTCTGGCAGGAAGGGTGGGTACGCTTGCTCGAAGGGCAGCGGCTTGCGGGGGCCGCTCCCGGGACAGGGGAACGCTGTCACGTATCCATCCTTGCCCTCGTACGGATCGAACTCGGAGACGGGCAGCTCGCCGAATATCGACGAGGAGTCAAAGCTGAGAGGGGAGGACACTTTGCCCTGCGGCATCTCCGTGGCAAAAGGGGAGATGCCGGAGTGTTTCTGCTCGAAGGAGCTGGCGCTGATGTCATCCCGGCACAGGTACACGTCATCCATGTGGGAGGAGCCCAGGGCTGGGGGCTTTGGGAAGAGGTTGTCCTCGTAGTGACCGGGAAGGCCTTTGGGGTCAAAAAACGCGTTGTCACCGCTGACATACGGATCGGGCGTCTTGGCAGCGAGCATCATTCCCACTGCATCCCCCCCGTAGGTGGGAGCTGGTGTGGGATAATCCTTCCGACCGTCACAGAGCCCCTGGCCCTTTCGGAATTTCATTCCTGCTTCCGAGCAGGTGGCACTCCCACGGCCAGGACTCGATTTGTTACCGCCGTGGGGTGGAGCAATCACCTCCTCTGTGTGGTATTTCAGCCCTTCACTTGGGAAAGGGGCAAACTGGTGCCTCTGGTGGTCCACGGTGAGCTCAGGAGAGCCCTGAGCCTGGAGGGTGGGTTCTCCTGCCTCACCTGGGAGCTTTGCTGCTCCTCTGGGCTCTTCCACCCCCTCCTTAGAGGTGAAGCTGGCAGGGTTCCGTCCTGGGGTGGCCGTGCCGAGCATTTGCCTCTCCTGGGGCTGCGGTGACGGCTCCTCCTTTGCACAGTCCATGGCAGCAACATCTGGTTCAGCACTCGGCCGTGTCCTGGAGCCTGCCAGCAAAGGTTTGGCTGAGCCAAATCTCCTGCTCCCCCTGGGAATGTCCTCTTTGCTCTCCTGGCTCGTCTTTGGGCTGCTGTGCTGGGGAGGGCTGAGGGGAGTCCTTGGCACACGGGCTGGGCTGCCCGAGCGCCTCCTCCTCTGAGTGCCACCCTTGTCACCAGCCCCACCAGGGCGGGGTGGGCTCGTGCCCATCTCTCTGGGCACGCTGTGGTTGCTGCCAGCAGAGGAGTGGCTGCTCCTCCTTCGGGCTCTGGCAGCACAATCCTCTTTCTCAGCATCCTCCTGACTCGGGACATCCCCGTCCTCCTGTGCCTCCCTTTTCTGACTGTCCCTTTTCCGGCTGTAGCTCCAGGCTGGGTCTTTCTCTCTGGCTCTCTCGCTTCTGCCCAGGCGTTTCTTGCTGAAGCTGTACTTGCTCCTCCCCACGAATGCCATGCCACGCTTCTTCCTGCCCCGGGGCTTGCTGCACTCTGCCCCCTCCTCATCCGAGTCGGACACGTAGTCGTATTCCCGCAGCCTGCCCTCCTTGGTGGCTGCCAGCGGCCTCTCGGTGGCCTGGGGCAACTGGGCCTGCTTGCTGCTCTTCACCTGCAGCTTGTGGAGCTTGTTCTTCTGCTGCACGATCTTGTGGATGAGCTCCTTGCTCCACGTCCCGCTTCGGGGCTTCCGCTTCTTCACGTCCTTCATGGAGAACCGCGGTGGCTTGGAGCTCTTGGTGGCGACGCCTGGCCCCACCTCACTCTTCATCAGAGGGTCTTGGCCGAGTTTCCTGGGATGCTTCTGGCTGGAGGTGCTGGCTGGTGGGATGCTGTTCTTCCTGCCCGCCCTCAGCCTGGCTGTCCTCTCTGATCCCTCTGCCGCGGGATCCGGCTCCTGCGGTGCCACCCTCCGTGCCACCCTCCCTTTGTGAAGGTGCCGCTTTCCTGGCCCTCTCTTCACCTGCTCCCCACCTGGCTGGTCATCTTCACAAAAACAGCCAGCCTTGGCCTCTCCTGCTGCCTTCTCCTCCGCTGCCTGCTTGGATTTGCTCTCTGAGGCCAGGCCTTCCTTGGCCTTGTGGGCCATCCCCCCGGCAGCCGCCTTCACGCCCGGCAGCTCCTCATCAGCGAACACGTCGATGAAGCTGCTGTCGATCTCCGGGTTATCCGACTGGTATCCCAGGCCGTTGAGCGCCTCGGTGATCAGGCTGTCCAGCTTGGCATCGTCGATGTCCAGGTCGGAGGCGCTGAGCGGGAGGGAGCTGGCGGCCAGGCCGTGGAAGAGGCCGCCCTTCAGAGCATCCTCCTTGCCCTCACTTTTGCCTTCCCCGTCCAGCAAGAAGTCGTCGCTCTTGTTTAATGCCAACAGATGTCCCTGGGGGTCTGGAGAGAGCGCCAGGGGTCTGGGAGGCTCCGGCGGGAGCGCTTTCCGCCCCTCGGCTGCCCGGGGAGCGTCCTTGGGCTCTGCCTGGGCAGCGGGCTGGGAGGCGCAGAACTGGCGGTGCTGCAGGAACGAGGACAGGTTGCTGTAGTTCTGGTCACACTGTCTGCAGGTCAGCAGCACGTCCAGCTGGTCCAGGCTGGCACTGCTCAGGGAGGTGGCCAGCAGGTGATGGGAGGAGTAGGGAGGCGGAGGCTGCTCCCCATCCAGCCCCTCCGAGCAGCCTTTGGCCGCCTCCCCGCCGGGTTTGTGGAACGGGCTGCCCGGGGCACATTTCAGGAGGCTGTCGTCTTTCAGAGCATCCGCAGGGAAGACGAAGGACTTGACAGAGTCCGGGGGGTGGTAGTGAAGCGAGCTGGGACTCAGAACCTCGGAGGGGTGGAAGGCTTTGTTGGCATCCTTGGCATGGCAGAGGTGCTGGAAGAAGGGCGAGGGGGTCAGCGCTCCGGACATCTGGCTGTCCTCGAAGCCGGGGTTGAGTGGGCTGCTGGACACGGGGGACAGCGACGAGCAGGTGCTGCCACACGTGGGGTTGGGGACAGGGGACGGCAGCGGGGACTCGCAAGGGGAGGCAGCTGCCAAGGCTGACGGTGGCAGGACCAGCCCTGAGCCTGACGAGCTCCTTGAGGGAGGAGGAGGAGGAGCTGCTTGAGCAATACTGTAGAACAGGGCTTTGCTTCTCGAGTCGCAGGCAGGAGACCCTGGTTCCTTCCCACTCTCAAAGGAAAAAGCTCCCGTCACGCTGGGATCTCCCCTCTGCAGGCTCTCTCCCGATAGCAGCTTTTTGCTGTGATACCCCGGAGAATTGTTTATGGGGGGCCCTTTCTGGGCTTTCCCGCTGCCCTGCCAGTCCGACGTGCCCAGGGGGAAGGGGAGCTTCTGGCTGCTGATGTGTCTCGACAGCTCCAGCCTGTTGGCACCGGGCACTGCAGAAGGGAGGTGCATCTGCTGCCAAGGCAGCCTGGCATTTTTCTGCCTGTGCTGCCTCTGCTCGGGGCCAGACTGGCACTCGAATGAGAACTGGTTTCCAACAGGGTTTGAATAAGGTGCTGAATTCTGGTCCATGGGAGAAAACGCCTTCGTGGCACCTTCCCAAGCTTGCACAAGCCTGGGGTGGGTGGGTGCCGCAGTGGGAACGCTCGTCTCGAAAGGCACGGCTCCCGCGCCGCTGCTGCCCGCGGGGGAGCTGCAATAGGCCTTGCTCTGAAAGTGCACTTGGGACAGGGAGTTTGGTGGCACGGTCCTTCTCAGGGGGCTGCTCTGCACCAGCAGCCGCGGGCTGGGGACGCCGTCCTTGGCCGAGGCTTGCCTCTTCCCCACCGGCTTTGGCATGGTAGGCGAGTGTAAACTAGACGGAAAAACAGCTTGGTTTTCTTGGAAAGTGCTTGGGTTTTGGTCGATAGCACCAGACGACGGGAGAGCACCAGTGGGGTCGGCGGGATGCTCGGCCCTGCCCTTGCAGCAGGGCAAGGGGCCGTGGTGCAGGGCCGGCGGCGGCGGCGGGTGCAGGAAGGGCGGCGGCGGCGGAGGAGGGGGCACGGGCAGCCCGTACAGCCGCCCCTCGGGGGACACGCTCTCGTAGGAGCCCCCGCCCAGCGGCTCCTCTGGCCACTCTCTGGGCGACGAGTGGAAGGCGAAGGCGCCGGGAGCCAGCTGGGCGGTGGCGGCGATTCCCACGTCCAGGTACTCCTGGCTGCCCGCGCTGCTGCGGAACGGCTCCTTCCCCGCCTCGTGCAGCAGCTGGAAGGGGAACTGGCACGGCAAAGCCCCCAGGCCGTGCACAGCGGCTTTGCCACCCTCGGAGAAAGAGCTGGGCTTCTGCACCGAGATCCCGTAGGTAGCACCGGCAAAGCTCTTCTCCGGGGAAGGCCACGACTCGGCCCGGTTTGCCTGGAACTCTAAATAATGTAGCTGCCCATGGGTGCCGGGGCTCTTGAGGGGGATGCCGGCGGCGGGGGGCTGCCCCTTGGGGCCGAGGGAGGGGCCGGGCTGTGAGGTATAACTGGCGGGGGTCCGGCCGCCGCCGGCGTCGGGGAAGCAGCGGCCGAAGCCGATTTCTTCCGGCCGGTGCTCGGCGTCGCGCTGGGGGATGCTGGGCACGTGGAAGCGGTAGCTGCCGGCCGCGGGGGTCACCTCCGGCTTCTTCGGGGGCGTCACCTTCTGCTGCGGGTAGGCGATGCCGATGGTGGGGCTGGGCCGGGTGCCGGCGATGCTGAGCCGGTAGAGCTGCTGGTGGCCCCGCTCGCCCTTCCCCGAGCGCCGGCTGCGCTCCCGGGCTCGCCCCTTCCCCGGCGGGGACAGCGGGCTGCCCTTGACCTCTCCCCAGGCGCTGTCATTGCCGAACTTGGGCTTGCACTGGAGGGATTTGAAGTCGATCTTCCCCGCTTGCTGCGGCCGGATCACGGCTTCCCGCTGGCTGTGGGGCTCCTTGTCCTTGGGGCCGGGGAAGGGGGATGTCCCCTCCCCGCCCAGCGCCCTCCCATCCTTGTCCCCGCAGCCTTCGCAGCCGAAGTCCTTGTCGGGCTCTTTGGGGCCGGCCTCAGTATCGCCGATGGTGTAAACATGCTGGGTCTCTCCAGTCATGATACCGAGGAGGGGACAAGGCTACAGAGCCCCGCTGTCCCGTCCCGCTGCGAGCTGCCGTGCCCCCGTCACGGGCATGGTCCTCCGCCGATGGGCACCGGCGCGGGCAGAGGGGCAGCAGCTCCCCGGGGCCGGGCTGCGGGCGGGTCCCGAGGGCCGGCGGGGCTCTGCCGCATCCTTCAGACCTGCAGCGAACAGGAGAGAAGAGGGGAAGGCTGGGGGTCAGTCAGGGAAGGGGCCAGAGGAGGCACGGGGGAGATTTTGGCCCCTTTTCTTGGACTGCGGTTGGAGGAGGGGGCATCGCAACCCCCCCCGGGGTGAAGCCCTGCAGCTTCGGGCTCTTCAAAGGATGCTCAGAGCAGTTCACCTCTGGCAAAAGCTGCTGAGGAAGCACTTTTTTTTTTTTTTTTTCCTCCCGGGAAAGCTATTTCTGGGTTACTTCTTAGCAACATAAGCAGAAAAAGATGACAGAAGAGCTCCACCTACGGATTAGTGGGAAGGGCTGTCGGGATGGGCTGGGAGAGGCATCCTGGGAAGGGCTCTCTGTCCCCATGTCCCCGAGTGCCCGTGTCCCCGTGTGCCTGTGTCCTCATGCTCCCGGTGTCCCCAGGTCCCCGCTGCTGGAGGGAAGATGAAGGGAAAGGTTTTTGCTCCGTCGCTTTCCCCCTGGAGCTGCCCTTCATCGCTCTGAAATCCTTGCAGAAAGGACTTCACCACCCTCCCTGCGAATTGCCCTGGAAATGTTAGATGTTATTAAGGAGGCAAAACCAGAAAAGCTGAGTCCCGAATTTCCCAGCTGATTTTACAACCCAGACCTCGGGGCGTTTTAAAAGGCGCCACCAGGATTTTACATGAAGAAGGTTTTAATAAAAAGAAGGGTAAAGTTTTGCTTTAAAGAGTCTTTTTTTTTTTTTTTTTTTAAAGAGAAGTCTGCTGGAAACAGTGAGGGTTTTTTTCTCCTCCCTCGCTGGAAATGTTTCTTTACCGTCTGCTGCAGTGGGTCAAGGCACGGCACTGCTGGGAGGGGGTGAGGAGCAGGAAATCCAGTTTATTCCTCTCCTTCTGGGTGTAATTCCCACAAATCCCAACCCCACCGGGTTCGCCCATCCTGCCCTGGAGTGACCTGAGCACGGAAGATTTTCCAAGGAAAACGGGAGCACCCTGCATCTCTCTAGGACCTCACCTCTCCATTCCCACCTGGAACCTGTGGTGATGAGCACCCAGCACCCCCAGCGCTGCATTAATAACAATACTCGGGGTAGAGAGGGGCGGCTGCACCCCCCCCATCGCTGCTGCAGGGATGCAGCACTGCTCCCCTCTCCGGTTCGAGCTGCCAGGCCTGAATTCCTCCCCAGTTTCACACCCCGCCGAGTGAAACGGATCCGGGGCCGATAGGGTCGGAGCCGAGCGTGCCGGCTCCGCGGCCAAAGCTCACACGCGGCCCTTTGGCACAAAGGGCTCTGCTGGGAAAACAATGCCCCACTTATGCCTCAGCCAGCCACAACTCCAGAGCCCGCTCGCTGCTGTTTAAATTTGCAAAGGCTCCTTGCCAAGATAAAATACCCAAGGCCAGCGCTCGCTACATTATCACAGTCGGGCTTTTCAGCCACATAAAGGAGCCCTTTTTTTTTGTTTTTTTTTTGGTTTTTTTTTTTTTTGCGAGGGAAAAGCTGGTCGGTGTGGCTGGAAAGCTGCAGGATTTGCACGGCAAGGGCTGAGGGGGGCCGTGCTGAGCGCCAGGAGACACAAACATCCTGCTCCCTGCGCTGGCAGAGGGATGGGGATGGGGACAGCAGGGCTGGTGGCACGCAGGGCTGTCCCACTGCCGATGGCACCCGCGTCCTGCTGGAGGTGGCAGAGCCTGGGCAGGAAATGGGTGTGGATTTACTCCATGCAAATCACGGATGGTGCACAGGTATAAGGGCAAGGTGTAAATTAGGGATTTGCTCGCCAAAATCTCCCTGCCAAGGCTTGGGGGTCCCCTGTCCCTGCCTGGGGGTCCCTCCTGCTGGCTGTGGCCACGGGGCATCGCTCCGAGGTGGCCCGGCAGCCCCGGGAGCAGGGAAATCCGGGGCCTCATGCGGCTCCGATGGGGCAATCGATAAGGAAGGCTGGGCGTGTTGATTTAAAGCGATATTGCCCAGGCAGCTCCCGCATCCATCCCCCGAAGGGTCACGGATCTGCCACAGGCACAGTTCACCCCCCGTGGGATGGAAATCCAGGAAAAAAAAAGGAAAACTGGGACTATTCCATCTGGATTTTACAGCCCCAGCCTGCCCTCAGCACCAGGCTCCTCCATGGGTTAGCACTGGCATCACTCCTTGGATTTTGACATTTCAGCTCCTGGAAGAGGAGGTGGAAAGGGATGGAACGGAGGCAAAGGGAGTTTGGCTTTTTTAAAACGCACTGTGATTACTGCCAGGCTGGCTGGCTGCAGGCAGAGCCATCCCCCACCTGCGGGGGGCTTGGAGCATCCTCCCTGTGCTGGGGCCCCCCACAGCCTCCTGCAGCCCCTGGGGGACAGGGGACACGGCCAGCGGCGGTGGCAGCAGCCTGGCTGGCACGGAGAGCCGTGCCTGGCGCTCTCTTGGCCGGGCAGGTCCCGTCCTGCCGGGAGCCCAGCGTGCCAGACGGGTTGTGATTCACCGCCCGGTGCCTCCGGAGCTCGCCGTGCCCGCGGGGCAGGGCTGAGCTGAGGGTCCCCGAGCACCCCAGAGCTTCCCAATCCCCCCCCCCCCCCCGCAGGCTGCAAACCCCGGGGGGAACCACAGCACCCCCAGCACGGAGAAAGGATCCTTCCCACGGGAGAAAAGCTGAGATCCCACCAGCGGCTCATGTGGGACACCCTGCAGGGACCACGCCGTGGGGAGGGGACCGCCAGGTGCCCACCACGGGACAGGGGAAGGATGTGCCCAGGGCAAACCCCCACTCTGGTGGACAGAACGGCTGTGTGAGCAGGGAAAAAAAGCCAAACATCCCACAAGGAAACGGCAATTGCTCCTTCCCATGGCAGGCACAGCGGGGACGGCCTCGGCGGGGTCTGGCAGAGCCGGGCTCAGCGCTGGGCTCGGCCTCTCCCCTGCCTGACCTTGGCGAGTCGGTTACTCGCGGTGACTCAGCTCCATCTGGAAATCAGCCCGATAACGCTCCCCCCGCTTATCTATCGCTCCTGTATCGCCTGAGCTGATTAGGCGGGCAGGGACTGTTCCTGCTCTGCCTCTGGACGGTGCCCAGGGCAGCCCTGCTGGGGCTGGCACACGTGCAGGGGGTCGGGGAGAGGGGCTCTGCTCGGGGGCTCCGCTTGAGGTTTGGTCCAGGTGAGCTCAGAGGCTCCAAGGGGAACAAACCAGGCCGGGATGGGTCCCTGTGACAGGGACAGCACCCAGGGAGTGGCTGGAGCCGTGCCAGGGCAGGTTTAGGTTGGATCTCAGGGAAAGGTTCTTCCCCCAGAGGGTGCTGGCACTGCCCAGGCTCCTGAGGGAATGGGCACAGCCCCGAGGCTGCCAGAGCTCCAGGAGAGTCTCAGGGATACTCTCAGGGATGCCCAGGGTGGGGCTGTTGGGGTGTCTGTGCAGGGCTGGGGTTGGATTGATGATCCTTGTGGGTCCCTCCCAGCTCAGGACATTCCCTGGTTCCATGGAGCTGCTGCTGTCTCAGCCAGGAGTTGTGGCAGTGCAGCTCAGGGATCAGGGACAGGCGTGGGAGTGGGTGGCTGGAAAATCTCAGGATGCCAGCTGGGTGGCAACTGCCCGGGCACTGCCCTTCGCTGTGCTGGTGGGAGGGAGATGGGTGGGGGCAGCATTCCAGGGCCTCAAGGAGAGCTGGAGAGGGACTGGGGACAAGGGATGGAGGGACAGGACACAGGGAATGGCTCCCACTGCCAGAGGGCAGGGCTGGATGGGATATTGGGAATTGGGAATTGTTCCCTGTGAGGGGGCTGAGGCCCTGGCACAGGTGCCCAGAGCAGCTGGGGCTGCCCCTGGATCCCTGGCAGTGCCCAAGGCCACACTGGATGGGGCTTGGAGCACCCTGGGATAGGGGAAGGTGTCCCTGCCGTGGCAGGGGTGGAAGAGTTTTAAGGTCCCTCCCAACCCAAACAATCCTGGGATTCCACGAGGGGATCCCACACAGAACCCCCTGGCTCTGTGGGCTTTCAGTGGCTTCATGTGGCACGAGGGTGACTCTGAACACACTTTATCCCCAAAAAGAGGCTTTTAACCCCTGCCTAAAGGATTGAAATCTCACCCAGATGGATCGATCCCACCCAGCATGGCTTTGTCTGGAGCTGGGAAAAATCCCTTCCCTTCTGAACTGGCCCCTTCTCCAGACCCTTTAAGCTCCCTCCCTCTTGCCATTGAGCAGCTGCAGGGCCAGAGAAGGTCCCCGAGTATCCCTGCAGCCAGAGGCATTCCCAGAGCCCATCTGGGCTGGGGAGGAGAGTCTGCCTCCCAAAAATAGCCTCTGAGCCCGTGCTGTCAGCTGGCCCCTACCTTGGCACCCTCCGTGCTCAGCTACTGCCGGGTCTCACTTTCACCTCCCATGAAAAATGAATTTCTTGGCTGCAAAGGAAAGAGAAAAATATGTCAGGAATCTGTGCTTGGCTTGGCTGTGGTGCTGCGGCACTCAGCGCCAAAAGGGGGGGATTCCACCCCAAAATTCCCATCCTGGTCACGCCCAGGTGGGTCCCCCAGGCGGGTGGCTTTGACTGGGTGCCGTGGGAATGAGGGAATGCAGGAGATGGATCCCATCTCCCCCTCTGCTGCATCCCTGCAGAGCTGATGCCTTTGGGGTGCATCCTATCCATGAGCCTGAGAGGCAGGAAATGATGGAGCAGGAGGAGGAGCAGGAGGAAAGGGGAACTGAGGGTGGCCAAAGCCCAGCCCTGGGCACGCTCTGGGCACAGGGAGCTGCCAACCTCTCCCAGCTGTGCCTGATCCTGGCCCTGCCATTCCCAGCCCTCCCTGCCCCCCCGAGGGAGCTTTTCCCCAGGTTTGGGGAAATGTGGGGATTTTAAGGGCTCGCTGTTCCCTCCCTGCCAGCCCCAGCTCCGGCCTGGAGCTGACCCCTGCTCGAAGAAGGAAACATGGATCACATCCCGACACATCACGGCCTCCTCTGTTAAGCCGTGTCCCAGGCAGACAGAGAAAAGCAGGATCAGGGCTCTGCCTCCTGCCAGGACACGAGGCAGCAGCGGGAGCATCACATCCAGGGGGATGGGACACCTTCCATGCCAGCCCCGGGCCCTGCTCGTCCCCAGGGAGGGGAGCTGGGAGTGGGGACTGCAGCTGCTCCAAAGGGACAGAAAAACTGGGGGATCCCCTGGGGAGAAACCACAGAGGGAAGGAGACAAGTCTTGGCGCTGAGAGCTTGAAAAGGACCTTGGAAGAGAGGCTGGGAAAGATTTTGGGGATGCAGACACACAGAGGGACACACACAGGTACAAAGGGACACATGGACACGGTCCTGGATGTTCTGCTCTGGCTGTGTTGGTGCAAGAAGCGTTTTCCAGCGGGTTTTTCTGGCCCAGGGAAGTTGGAAGGTTGTTCAGAAATTTTCTTTCCTGCTCACGATGCTGCAGAATTGATTTGCTGGGTCTGAGCAGCTCTGAATTTCCAGACTTGCACTGGGGATACAGATTTTGCAAAGAGTCCTAACCTTTCCTCGCTTGTCATGCACAATCACGGAGCAGGAGGAGGAGGAGGAGGAGGAGGAGGAGGAGAGGATGAGCCTGGCAGCTCTCGGGACACCCCACGGGATGTAGGGGTGTCACCAGCTGGTGTCACCAGCCACTGTCTCGGCTCCATGCCCAGAGTCCCTTCCCAGCCCCGAGGCGCTTCCAGAGGAGGTTGCACGTCTGGGATGCGGCAGGAGGAGGTGGCTGGGCTGGGGGAGAGGAGGTGACACCAGACGGGGCCCAGCCCCAGCTGGAGGCCATCCCCACCCCCGGCATGGCTGGCTCAGGGTGGGCTGGCAGTCCCCTGCTCCCGGAGCTGGCTCCAGCCCCCTCCCATCGCTGGCCAGCGGCGCTTCCCCAAAGGAAAAGGGATGGCTGCAGACAGGGAGAGGGGAGGCTCTCCCGGGGGTCAGCTCTGCTTCTCCTCACCCATCACGGGGCAGGAAAATCAGCTGGGATGCGCCAGGCGGGGCTGGGAGCTGCCAGGTGCGAGCCACTCCAGGGAAATCCGGGTTGGATCCACGCATCCTCCCGCGGGAGCAAGGGCAGAGGCAGGAGCTGCATCCTCCTGTGCTGCTTCCCAGCGAGAGGCAGCTCCCACAACCCCCAAATAAGGGCTGCTGTGTTTTGGGGCTCTTCAGAGCATCTGCATCCCTAAAAACCCAGAGGCCTGGGACACCTGAGACCCCCCGAGCCCGAGGCTGTGCTGGGTTTAATCTCCCTGGGGATCAGCAGCGGGGCTGGGGCTGACAGCAGCATCTTTGTGGGGCTGGAATAAAGCCTGACTTCTTCTGCCATTTATTTAAGGAATATTAATCTTTCATTTTCCTTCTAAATGCTCCTGTTTGCTAAGGACCTATCTGTTACCTAAGTGCTCCGATAAATCTTCGAAGGTAAAATTACATGTTAGATGCTGCCAGAAGGGTACATTTAAGAATACTTCCTAAATTATCAACTGCATTAATCTTAATTACTTGGGTAAAAGTAGAGTCTGGCATTAGGGTGGACTAAATTGAGCGGGTGTTTGTTTGTCTTTATCATACCACATATTTGAGATCATTTAACAGAGCTCAGATAAAAGGGGCAGCCAGGGGCAGAGCAGCTGCCTCGTGGAAATGATGGCTCCGGGTGACAAAGAGCAGCTGGGAGGGGACCCTGGGGTCCCTGAGATGGCAGAACCTGCCTGGAGCAGGTGGAACCCCGGCAAAAATGTCCCAAAAATGCAAACGAACTCCTCAGACACCAGGCTGGGTGATGAAAGAGCTTTACAGAGCATGGAGGGGCAGGATGGGGAACGGCTTTAAACTGGGAAAGAGGAGGTTTAGATGGGATATTGAGAAGGAATTCTTGGCTGGGAGGGCAGGGAGGGACAGGGATGGAATTCCCAGAGCAGCTGTGGCTGCCCCTGGATCCCTGGCAGTGCCCAAGGCCAGGCTGGACAGGGCTTGGAGCAGCCTGGGATGGTGGAAGACAAGGGGTGGAATGAGATGGGCTTTAAGATCCGTTCCAACCCAGACCATTCCAGGATTCCCTGATAAACTTGGAGGCTTTGGTGTCCCTCGGGGCGCTGGGGCAGTGCAGGGCTCTGGGAGCAGCTCATCCCCTGGTGATCAGCCCTTGTCCTGCTGGGCACAGCCAGAGCAGGAGGCACCACGTCCCTCTGTCCAAGGTTTTCCCAAATTTTCCTGCTTATTTGGACAAGGGTAACGTGCCTGAGCGGGCCCTGGCTCTGAGATGAGCACATCCCTCAGTGTTTGAGGGCCCAGAACTGAAATGAAGCAGGGCTTGAAGTGCTCCCTTTCCCTGGGCCTTGCACAGGTATGAAACATTCCTGATGGGAAATGCCCCCGTCCCCAGGGCTGCCTGACCTGGGCACACTCCTTATCCAAGAGGGAATTTGCTGAAGCCAAAAGGGAGGGTTTTCTTCTCTCTGGTTCACTTTTGTTTTAAATGTGAGGAAAATTTGTCCCTGGACACCCCTGTGCAGGGGAGCTGCTGGCAGGAGGGGAGAAATTATTCCGTGCCGCTGGAGATGGGGATAAAGGATGGATTTGGGAGAAGGGGAGCTCAGAGGCCACACCAGGACCACCCACATCCCCAGCTGACTCCTGGGCACCACCAGGGCATGACCAATGTCCTGTGATCCCACATTCCCTCACCCACTATCCCAGGATCAGGCCCCGCTCCGCATTTCCCTCCCGTGACCCCCAAAAAAGGCAGAAAAAGGCCAAAAATCCCAGGCAATGACAGCATTCCCAGGCCAGTCTCACATTTCCTTCCTCCCAGCAGAGCCTGGGTCTGCTCCAAGCTCCCCAGCCCTGGTCAAACGGGGACAGGAAACCCGAGAGCCACGAGCACATCCCGGGATTTTCACCCCAGCCCCATTTAGCTCCGGGTCCTTTTGGCATCCCGCTCCTCAGGGGTGGGGGTGGTTCTGCCTTTGGGCACACACAGATCACTGACAGAAATTAATTGGCTGCCTGCAATTAAACATCCCAGGCTTCAGCTGGGGTCGGGGCATGAATGGGATCACAAATCCAGACATTCCTTTGGATGCTGTGAGCCCCTGGAGTGGGAGAGGGGCAGAGGGAGTCACTTCCCTGCAGGTCCTGCTGTTCCCAGGGACACGATCCCAGCTGAGCCCTGGCGGGCACAGAGGGATCAGCAGAACCAGGGCAGGGAAATCCCGGTGCTCCCCCCAAAACTGCTCTGGCTGAAGGGATCCAGAGGGCCAGAGGCCTGGACACAGCTGGAATTGGGCTGATGGAGGGGCAGGATCTCACCTGGGGCTTGGATGGACCATGGGAAGCACAAGGACCACGGAAAGCCCAAGATCCGTAAGTGCCACAAGGACCACGGGAAGAACAAGGACACCAAGGATGACACAAGGGCCATGGGAAGCACAAGGATTCTTGGTGGCACCAGGATCTTGGGTGTCACAAGGACCACAGGAAGCACAAGATCCACAGATGGCACAAGGACCATGAGAGGCACAAGAACAATGGGAAGAACACAATCCATAGGTGGCACAAGGACCATGGGAAGAACAAAGACCATGGATGGCACAAGGACCACGGGAAAAACAAGATCCAAGGACCACAGATGGCACAAGGATCATGGGAAGAACAAGATCCATACGTGTCACAAGGACCACGGGAAGAACAAAGACCATGGATGGCACAGGGACCACGGGAAAAACAAGATCCAAGGACCACAGATGGCACAAAGACCACAGGAAGCACAAGAACAATGGGAAGAACACAATCCATAGGTGGCACAAGGACCATGGATAGCACAAGGACCATGGGAAGCACAAGATCCAAAGACCACAGATGGCACAAGGATCATGGGAAGAACAAGGACCATGGATGGCACAAGGACCACAGGAAACACAAGATCCAAGGACCACGGATGGCACAAGGACCATGGGAAGAACACGATCCACAGGTGGCACAAGGACCATGGATGGCACAAGGACCACAGATGGCACAAGGATCATGGATGGCACAGGGACCACAGGAAACACAAGATCCAAGGACCACGGATGGCACAAGAACAATGGGAAGAACAGGATCCACAGGTGGCACAAGGATCATGGACAGCACAAGGACCATGGATGGCACAAGGACCACCACAGCACGGACCAGCAGCCCCAGCATGGATGCTCTGAGCCCAGCCACCCAACTGGTTTGGATGACCCTGTCACCCCAGGATCCCGGGATGAGGCACAGCCAGAGCCCATCCCTGCAGACTCAGATCCCTCCCGTCCATCCCAACGCTGCCCCAGAAAGTCAGGATGCTCCCGTCCAGCCTGAACCAGTTCCCACAGGATCTGATAGGAGGAGACTGCTGCCAGATTTGGGGGCTTTTAAGCTGTCAACTTTCTTATAATTATTAGCAATGTTTTCAATCAGTTCTCCTCTGAAATTTGCTTCGGAAAGACAAGATTAATGAGCATTTCCTTTGGGGATTTATTGCACTGTTAATTATTCTCTGCCAGAAATTTGGTGCAGAATATTATCAGCTTTTCTTTTTTTTTTTCAATTAAAAGTGATTATAATTTGCTCTCTATAAAAGAAAAGTGGATTTCAAATAAAAATATAATATCCCCCCTTTCCTGATTAAGTATAATAGACAAGTGATGGAGATAAAAGTAGCCGGTGGCTCTGGCAGGCCACGTTGTGCAGACATGAACTTGGGGCCCCCCGGCAGCACTTCCATCCCTGCTGGGGTCCAGTTTTTTGGGATAACGGGATTCAGAGAGGCCAACTTGTAATTTATGGAGTTTTCCTGCAGAGGGAAGCAAAGGTGTCTGAAAGGAGCCGCCCGCGCGGTGCCAGCTTTGGGCGAGGGGTTCAGGGAGGAGGAGGAGGAGGAGGATGGGGATGGGGATGGGGAGAGCCGGGGATGCCGCTGCTTCTCCCAAATAACGCTCGGCTGCAGGCTCAGAGGCCGGGAGGCGCTCTGGGGATATCAGTCCCTCTGGGAAGGCGCTGGAAGAAGCCACAGCTGCTCTTCTGCAGCGGGATCCGAGCAGGGCCAGCCCTGGAGAAGGGGCTCTGTCCCCTCTCGCTGCCTCGCAGGCTGTTTGCCCTCCCCAGCAGACATTCCTCGGGTGTCTCCCGAATGCGAAACATCCCGAAAATGCTGCAGGACAAACGCTTGCTTGGTGGGGGCCGGATCCGATTTCACCGGAGCACGGGGTGAGGGGGAGCTGGGAAACGCCCCCGGCCTGTCCCCTGCCGGGCTGGCTTTAACCCCAGGCTTTAACCCCAGGTTTAACCCCGGCCTGTCCCTGCAAAGCCCCGCTGCTCCCCTTGGCTCTGGGAAGGGAAGCAAAGGAGGAGTTGAGCCAAACCCAGCTTTGGAAGATGCCCCGTGCTGGCCGTGGGAAGGGGCAGATTCGGGGGATCCCTGGTGGGACGTGGCTGGGGTGGCCCCTGGGTGCTGCCTGTGTCCCTCTGGGGGTGACAGGGTGCTCGTGCTTCAGCTGCCACCTCTCCTGAGCCTATTCCCAGCGCTGGCCCCGCACCAAAAGGGGTGCAGAGGGTTCTTAGGGAAGGCAGCTTTGGAATTTTGGGGGTTCCTTTCCTTTAGGCTCCCTCTCCCAGCCGTGGGGATGGGGTGCTCCGGTGGGTACCACATCCCGGGGGGGGGGGGGTTTCAGCGAAGGAGAAGGGAGAGGAGCTGTCGGGATTTGGATGGAGAATGACCTGGTTTGGCTTCCTCCAGCTGGAGCTGCTGCCTGAGGCCAAGTTTGCCATCACTTTGCACTCTGGAATCCACAGCCCTTGGAAGGCAGGAGGGATGTGCCACGCAGGGAAAAGTTTAGGAAAGGGACGGATAATCACACCAGGACACTCCCACATCTGAGCTACAAACCAAACCAGTGCCAGGGCAGAGCCACAGAGAGGGGGGGAAACTGAATTTTGGGAAGCAGAATCCCAAAAACCTGTCCTGCTGCAGCCCCGCTGGCCGGCGCTGAGCGATGCTCTCTGTTCTCCACGGGAGCAGCAGCGCCCGGGGCCAAGAAAAACGCCCGGAGCTATAAAAAGTCCGGCGAACAGAGACACATTCATGGACAACTTCAAGGATGCCGCTGCAGCCGGGCGGGATCCAGGGAGCAGCCCCAGGCGGGAGCAGCGGGACAGCCCCGGGCAGTGCCAGCCCGACCCCGGGCAGTGCCAGCCTCACCCAGCCGTGCCAAAGCCCTGGAAAAGCGGGATGGGCTCGCTCACCCCGCTGGGTTTGGGGTGGGAGGAGCTGCGCTCAATCCCGGCGTGTTTCCCATCGCTTTCTTTCCCATCGCTTTCTTTCCCATCGGTGTTCCCGGCTCCCTCCAGCCCCCAGGCCGGGTCAGGTTTGCTCGCAGGTGCCGAGCACGAGCCCGGCACATGCCTGGAACTTCAAAGGGCCAGGAACGAAAACCATTCCGCCAGGGATTTCCAGCCCTTCCTGCTGCTCCAGCTGCTGGGTGGCAGATGTGGGACACGGACGCCTCCCTGTGCTCCAGCCACGGCACGAGCCATCCTGGAGAAACCCCTCTGTGCTGCTTCTCCTGCTGCTTTTCCTGCTTTTCTGCTTCCCCAGGCCCCATCCCTGCACGAGCGAGGCCGAATAATGCCAATATTCATGGCCCAGACAAATCCAGGCTCTGTTTGCTCTCAGCAATGTTTTCTCCAGAGACACTCCAGGCGACAAAATCCCCTTCCTCACGCTGCTGGATTTTTCTTTCATCAGGCAAAAATAAAAATGAGCCGTGGGTTGAAGAATGGCATCCTGTCAATATTTTCCTTTTGCTGGTGCTGAATGAGCTGGAGAAGCTCTTGGAGTCCAAGCCCGTTGCTGCTGTGTTGGTCCAGGTACTGCTCCAGGACAACATCCCTCTTTAGGGATGCAAAGCAAGGATTGGGAATGTCCCTCCTGCTTCGGGATGTGGTTTTCAGGCAGAACGGGGAGGTTTTAAAGCGTTGCCTCAAAGCTATGAGGAAAGGATGCTGCTGCTCTTCCCACAGAGCTGAATCCCAGTGCTGAGTGGGAAAAGGTGCTGGGAGGCACAGAAACGAGGGAATCTGGGAATTTCCCCCAGCCTGGGGTGGGCAGCACCACCAGGGAGTGGGATCCATGTGACTCATCCCTTTCCTCATCTTCAGCCACTGAAGGAGGAATGAAACAACCCAACCCTCTGGGAGTCTGGAGAAAAAGGGATATTTTTTATATCCTGGCTGGAAAACTGAATTCTTCCCAACAGTGACAATTAAAAACAACCAACATCAAAAAAAGGTGAAAACCACTCATTAATGGTTTCTCTCCAGCCCCCCCAAGGCAGGGAGGAGAGGGAAGGGGGTGAGGACATCACTCCCTGTCTGAAGGGCCACACTCATCCCAGGAACATTTTTCCTGCCCACAGAAAGAATCCCAGACAATACCTAATCCCATGGACACCGGAAAGGATTCCTTTCCCTCAGCCCTTCAGCAATGCCACCAAGCCCCGCATATTTTCCCAGTGAATTCACAGACCAAGAGCATTTTTTCCTTCACCTGGAGATTTAAAGCTCTGGAGATTTAAAGCCTCCAAAAGAGACTTTTTCGGGGAAAAGTCATGTGGGATCTTCATCCCAGCATGGGGATAATGAATGAGTTTGTGCATCTCTCATCTGTGCTGCTCCTTTTCCAGCCAAATGTTGCAAGTAATAATTTTCCCACATGGAGCAGGAGCTGCTGTAAAGTGGCTGCTTCTTCCATTAAAACCTGGGCTGCTGCTGGATTTTGGGGAAGGGGGTGTTGGAGAAGGGCCTCCCCATGGGGTATCGCTTTCCCCCCTCTGCTTCCTGCCCATGTGATCCCACACAAACCTGCCTGTGTGATGGAAAACATTCGGGATCTGGGACACGGCTCCAGCCCAAAACACAGCCTGGATTCAGCTTCCCTCCCCTGCTCCCAAGACATCCTCCTTGTGCCACAGAAAGTGGCCTTCATCCCGGGATTCCTCAAAGCCACGGGGTGAACAAACAGGGAAAACATTCAATCTGGGTGTGGGTGTCTGCCTGCCACGGCTGTGCCCACACTTCCCATCTCCTCCGGGCACAAAAGTGCCCCTGGAGCAACCAGAGCTGCCTGGGGATGATCCCAAATCAACCAACCCTACAAGCCAGGGGGAAATGGATTCACCAGCGTGAGTTGTCCCCAAAAGCAGCTGAGCTGGGGACAGGGACGGACAGCAGGAGGACAACTCCCTCCTGGCCGTGTCCACCCCCAGCACATGCAGCATCCTGACACCCAGCCCGGCTCTCCAGGCACCCTTTAATCTTCCTGGCCGCTGCTTCCAAACTGAGACTTGCAAGGATTTGACCAGGACAGGACCTCCCCGGGTTGGGTTTTTTTTTTTTTTTTTTTTTTTTAAAGCTGCTTTGCAAAAAAACAAAACAAAACCATTAAAAAGAGGAAAAAGAGGCAAAAGAGGAACAAACGCTGCCCCGGGAGCCCGGCGGGGGCTGCAGGGGCTGCGAGGGCTCTGCCCAGGCAGAGCCTGGGGGTTGCTTTTCCCTTTCATCCCATGCCAGGCTTCAGCCCAGGATTTAGACGGTCAAATCCAAGAATCCCTGGAAGGCAGGGCTTGGCGCGGCGGGGCCGCAGCTGCTGCCTTTCCCTGCTGCTGTAATTACGGCCCCAAACTTAGAAAGCAGCGGAAGAGCCGCGTGTAGCGCTGCAATTAAGAGGCTCTTTAATTGCAGGGCTTTGTTTTCCTCTGCCCGGCTCCGGCTGCCAACGAGCGGCTGAGCCCCGGGAGCCGCGGCGAAATCCCGGGAGTTGCAGCTCCACGGCATCCTCGGAGCTCGGGGGACAGCGGGTTTGTCCCCAGAGGTGACCCTCGGGTCAAGGGCAGAGCACCCAGAGCATCCAGCTGGGGAAGGAGCCGCCAAAATCCATCTCTGCTCCATGCAAGGAGGTTTTTTGGAGGAACAAATGTTCTCCTCTCCCTGGGACTCCCCTTCTCCTGCTGGAGAGGCCTCTGGAGCAGCCAGGAATGATTGTCCCCGTCAGCCCCGAGATTTCCATGGATCTGTGTGTGTGGGAATCAGCAGCAGGCGTGGAGAGCTGCTGATTTATATCCCCATGGATGCTCCCATAAATCCACTGCTTCCCAAGGCCAGGTGGGAATGGGAACGGCTCTGCTCGGCTCTGCTTCATCCCCTCACTGCCTGACTCATCCTCAGAGCTTGGGTGTCCTGTGGCACAGGGGTGGATGTCACAGCCAGCAGGCTGGTGTCACAGCAGGGACAGTCAGAACGGTGCCACCACCAAATGCAGCTATGGAGAAAATGGGGATCCACGGGGAAGAATCCCAGTTGTTCCCAGTCTGACACAGGCACGCTGGCTTGGGCAGAGCCCCCTGCCACACCCCTGGGTTCAAGGTGGAGCAAAGCTTCCCGAGATTCCCAGCAGCTCTGCAAGAAGCTTCTGTGGATTTATCCACGGGCAGAAGGAGGAGCAAACCTGGAGCACGTTCCCTGTGTCGGGAGCCTGGCTGGTGACAAACACAGGCAGAATCTGGCATCTCCAGCAGGATGGCTCCTGGATGACAGCAGTGCCAAGAGCAGGGATGAGATCCTGAAATTTGTGGTTTAAAATGTGGGAACAGATTTGGGGAGAAAAACGGGAGGAGCTTCGTGTTCCCACCAGGACCTGGGCGTCCTCCAAGCCCCTCCCTTTAAAATGCATGGATCCAGTGACTCAACTCTCCCATTCCATCACTCCAATCCCAGAATCTGATATCTGGGAGCTGGCAACGAGTCTGGGCATCCTCCAGTGGCCAAAGCTGAGCTTCCCAGTGCTCCCAGTGCTGGGAGCCCTCGGCTGCTCAGCCCAGCGCCGGAGGGGCCGTGCAGGAAGGGGCTCCTCTTGTTTTCACAGCTGACACCGGGGCTGGAGAGGATTCCGGCAGCTCCGAGGAGGAGGAAGCGCAGCACAGGAACCCCCAAGGCTGCTGCACCTGGGCTGGGGCCAGCCCTGCTCCCGGGGGCGCAGGGAGGGCACAGGAGGTTTGCAGGGATCAGCTGCTGCTCCAGAGCCCTGCGGAGCATCCCTGGGAGATGCTCTGGCAAGGTATCCACAGGGAGAGCTGCTCGAGCCCTGCAAAGCTCCCCACAAGTTCCTGCAGGGTCACTTGGTGGGAGAGGAGCAGCCAGAGCCTGGCATTGTCCCCGCGGTGTCCCTCAGCCCCCTGCCCTGGGATGTGCCACGATCTCCTGTCAGGGAGGCTCCCTGGAGGTGGGGATGGAGAGAACGCGGGCGAGGCACGGAGGGAGGGATGTGCCAGCGGAGCCAGGGGCGTGCAGCCACCCCAAATCCTGGCGGCAGCAAGGAGAATAGTTGGGAAAAATCCTGGCTCCAGAGACAGCTCCTCCCTTGCTCCAGCGATCTGCTCTGAACAAAGCCCCAAAATGAAACCCACATTTATACATACTAATAAAAATCAGGGAAACACAGGAGGGAAGGGACCTTAAAGCTCATCTCATTCCATGGGCAGGGACACCTTCCACTGTCCCAGGCTGCTCCAAGCCCTGTCTAACCTGGTCTGGGACACGTCCAGAATGTTGTGACTTAACTCTCCTATATATATATTTTATATATATAAATATATATATTATATATATAAATATAAAAATTATATATACACCTCCAGTAACATAATAATAATAATAATAATAATAATAATAATAATAATAATAATAATAATAATAATAAAATTAATATATATAATTAATTATAAAATTAAATATATAATATATAGCTATATTATATATTATAATAATATATTATGATATAATATATTACATATATTATTATATTATATCATATAGTATATATATTTATAAATATATAATATATAGAAATAATGATATAATTAAATATATATAGAATATAATGTATACTACAATTAAATGGATATAATTAATAATAACAATGGCTATAATGACACAAACAGGATTCCCTCGTCCCACCCCCCTGCCGGCTCCTCCCCGGAAAGCCGCGGCTGAGCCCCGCACACGCCTGTCCCCACAGCCACTGTCCCAGTGCCACTGCCACTGTCCCCCCCCTGCACAAACAGAGGCGAAGAAAGAGCCCCTTTGTTCCTGGCTCCTCTATTGACACAGCTGGGAGCGCTGGAGCTTCCTGCTCCGGAGCCTCCGGAGCTCGGCAAGGGGCGAAACCCCCTCGGCCACCCCAGGCGGGCACGGCCGGTGCAGCCCCTGCTGCACGCCCTGAGCCGGGGGACAACGGGGAGATGTCACCCACTGCTCCTGCCGGGAGCCCCGGGAGCTGGCAGTGAGGGGATGCGCAGCCCCGGAGGAGCCCAGCTGAGCCTTCAGCTCCTCCCGCTCCAGCCGCATCCCGGGATTCCCCCTGGAACCCCTGGGCTTTGCCACGCTCAGCTCCCTGGGTGCACGGGCCACTTGCTGTCACCCTCCCCTGTCCCACGGGATCTTCCCAGTTCCTTTGGACGCGGCACAGACGGATCCAGCTGGATCCCTTCCTTGCCTGGAAGGCACCAATCCCTCCTCTCCCTTCCATTCCTGCTGGCTTCCACGGGTATCCAGTGCCACCATTTGATTCCTCTTTATCCAAGCCCTCCAATCAATGCCATGGGAGGGGACTCATTAATAAATCCCAGGGATTTGCTGTTTTTCCCCCATAAATAAACCCTGAGGCGTTGCTGTGTCTGCATCCCCGGCCAACATTTAAGAGCATGAAGCATCCTAAGCATCACTTCCAAGCATCCAGGATTTTCCAGGGCCCAAATCCATCCACCTGGTGATCCATGGGTTTGCTCCTCTTTGCCTCCAGCCTCTGAGCATTCCTTTACCTCCTGCCTCTCCCGACTGACAGGCAAAGCAAAGCAATAAAATGCCTTTTTTTACAGAGCTGTAAATTTAATTTCCTTTAAAACCATTTGCTTCCACTTAGAACTCCATGGAAATCCTGCCCTCCTGGCAAAGCTGCAGCATCCCAGCCCTGCCATCAATGTATGGAGCTTTTTGGACGAGCTTAAAAGTTCATGGAAGGGAAGATGGGGGAAGAGAGGTGGATTCTTAGGGCATTAAGGGCCTAATTTCCATCCTCCTCATGAACCTTCCTGGAGGGAAGAGCTGGAGCTGCTTTATGGGGCACAATTAAATCCAGCTCTGTCTGCAGGGCAAAAGTTCAGCCCCAGACAGAGCTGAGGGTGCTGGGAGTGAAGGAAAAGTTGGGATTTTCTGGGCTGAAAAACCACCTGGAGCTCTAAATCTGGGACTGGAATCCAGAAGAAGCGGTGTGGGCTCATGGACATGTCCAGCACCCTCCCACCACCACAGGGAATTTTCCCAGGGAGCGAGGCAGAGGTGATGGGACCACCAAGCCTTGGCACGGGAACCAACCTTGGCAGGTGTTTGGGTGATCCTCTGGGGCAGATCCTGCCTTCCCCCAGGACACCAATCCCTGCTGGGCCAGCATTCCTGGGAGCTCCTCCTGGAGCATCCCTGGGTGGAGCCCAGGGAAAGGTTTGTGGAGTGGCAGGAGGCACGGAGACGCTGGAATTCTGGGCACCCAGCACTCCCTCAGCTGTGGCTCCAGCATTCCAGGGCCTGCATCTGGATCAGTGCTCTCCTCCAGAGCTCCTGCAGCCTTGGCAGTCTCCATCCCCACGGAGCAGGACCCACGGATGGTGCTGGATGAGGATTCCCGAGGCTGGGAGCATCCTGCAGCACCCCTGGAGCCAGCCCTGAGCCGGGGGCACGCTCTGGGCACCTCTTCTGCGTCCCCTGAGGGCTCCTCGGGGGCTCTGCACGTGCAGAATTCCCCAGCACAGCAAATCCCAGAGGCTGGAGAGGCCATTCCTGGTTGTCCTGCTCCGTGCCACTCCGAGGTGGCTTCCAGGGAGTGGATCCGTGGGAGAAGGGAGCACCTGGCTCAGATGGGAGCGACCTCCCAGGGATGCTGGAGATGGCTCCAAGCTGCCCCTGCTGGCACATCCTGGGGCCATCCAGGCCAGAGCACGGAGCTCTGATGGGAAGATGTTGCAGGAGTCAGGGATTTTGGGAAAGTTCCCAGGCCTGGCGGGCAGGGGGATGCTGTGGGGGGCTCCCACAACAGAATCCTGATTTTTGAATGGAATAATGAACAAAAAGGCTCCAAACAGACCCATGGGGGCTCTTCTGTCCCTGCCACTGCCTTGCCCCACATTCCACGGTGTGGGACTCGTTTGGGAACTGAGCCAGACCCATCCACATTCCCACTCCTCCAGGGATCCCAGTGATGATTACTCAGGGATGATCCCATCACGGAGTCATTTCTGCAGCTTCCAGCTGGATCCACGCAGCTCCAAAAGAAGAAGGTGCCTTTTTGGGGTGAATTTTAGGGCAGGCAGCCACAGCCCCAAAGCACAAAGGAGTTTTACAATGACCCAGACAGGCCCAGCCCTGAAAACCTCATCCTAAATCTGGGCAGCTCCTCCGGAATCAGGACGTGACCATTTCCAGAGCCCCGGGACACAGTGGCAAGGCCAGATGTTCCCAACAGCAGCAGGACCCAAATCCCACCCAGCCACATCTGGGCTCCTCCAGACATCAAATCCTCTGCTTTCCTCCCAAAATGGGGTGTGAGCAGTGGCCTGGACACCCCTGGGTGGCCATAATCCCTGGATACGGGGTTGGGGTGATCCAACCCTGATGCCAAAGGCTGAGCCCACCTCGAGGTTCTGGGACCACTTCCAAGAGCTGTGGATTCCTCCGTGGTAACATCGGAGCGGGGATCAAAGGCGGCGTCCTCGGAAACCCAGCGAGGGGAGGGAAATAAAATCGCTTCCTCCAGAGCATTCCTGGCTGCTGGAATCAGCTCCTGCTTCAGGAGAACTCAGCCACTGCGGTAGCACCAGAGGGGATGCTCAGCTGGGCACCTCTGCTGGATTTGGTTGGATTGGGATTTCATCCCCCACATCCAGCTCCCATCGGGATTTCATCCCTCATATGCAACACTCATTGGGATTTCCTCCCTCACATCCAGTTTTTATTGGGATGTGCATCCCCAATATCCAGAACTCATCAGGATTTCATCCCTCACACCCAGCTCCCACTGGGATGTGCAATCCCACACCCAGCTCCCACTGGAATTTCTTCCCTCACATCCAGCTTCCATCAGGATTTCATCCCTCACACCCAGCTCCCACTGGGATGTGCAATCCCACATCCAGCTCCCATCGGGATTTCATCCCTCACACCCAGCTCCCATGGGGATTTCATCCCCAACATCCAGTTTCTATTGGGATTTTATCCCTCACACCCAGCTCCCATTGGGATTTCATCCCCCACATCCAGCTCCCATTGGGATTTCTTCCCTCACATCCAGCTCCCATTGGGATTTCATCCCCCACATCCAGCTCCCATTGGGATTTCATCCCCACATCCAGCTCCTATCGGGATTTCATCCCTCATATGCAACACTCATTGGGATTTCCTCCCTCACATCCAGTTTGTATTGGGATGTGCATCCCCCAATATCCAGCACTCATCAGGATTTCATCCCTCACACCCAGCTCCCACTGGGATGTGCAATCCCACATCCAGCTCCCATCGGGATTTCATCCCTCATATCCAGCTCCCATTGGGATTTCATCCCCACACCCAGCTCCCATCGGGATTTCATCCCTCACACCCAGCTCCCACTGGGATATGCATTCCCACATCCAGCTCCCATTGGGATTTCATCCCTCACACCCAGCACTCATCGGGATTTCATCCCCAACATCCAGTTTCCATTGGGATTTCATCCCCCGCATCCAGCTCCCCCTGGGATGTGCATCCAGCCATTCCTGCCTCCAGGGTTTATCCAGCCCTTCCCAAGGCCATCCCACCGGGATGCAGGACTCCATGGAGATAATCCCCACAAGCCAAGACCTCCCATGGCTGCTGCCACTGTCTGATGCTCAGGGAAGCTCCTGCTGCCTTCGGATGCTCCAAAATTCCCTGGATGGCTCCAGTGCTGCCGGCGGTGACACCCTGAGAGCCAGGGGAGGGATATTCCATTGGAAAATCCCTCGGGATGCAGCCTGGATTGGAGCCCTGTAACCCTCCCAAAGACCTCGGGGTGAACTCCGAGTTGGGAAACTTTTCCTGGCTCACGTTCCCAACCCATCCGGGGAGCTCTGGCCGCATCCCCCAGCAAAGATTCCTCCCTGCTGGAAAAGGAGATTTTCCCCAAGGAACCTGCCCCTGCCTCCCGCTGCTGTCACAGCCCAGGAATCATCCCAGGGAGGGGAGGGATTGCAGCTGGCAGCAGGGATGGCCCGGAGCAGGGGAGTGCTTTGGGATAAATTAAGATTCCTGCTCTTCCCTGCCAGCGGCCAGGCAGGGGGATCCCGGCCTCATCCCAGGAGCCTGCGGATGATGGAAGCAGGGATTTGACACTGGTGGCCAGAGGCTGCTCCGGGCTCTCCACGGGACAGGGATTTCACCACGGATTTCATAACCTCTTCCTAAATTCCTCATGCCTGCTCCCCAAGCCTTCCCTGCACGTTCTGCTTGGAGCTGGAGCGATGGGAACGACGCTTCCTCCAGGAATCCTCCCTCCAGCAGGGATCCTGAGCTGAGGCTCTCAGTTTTTGCATTAAAACTGGATTTAAGCTCCCAGCAGGGTCTCTCCCAGCTCTCCTGGGAATGACAAACCCCAGGCTCAGTGCTCTGGCTCAGGTGCTTTCTCCTTGGATATTTTCCATGGATACTCCCGGGATGCAGAGCACCTGCAGGCATCCCCAGCACTGCTTGTGTTGCTCCCAAAAATACACTGCAGAGGGAAAAGCAGCGAGCTGGAGGAAGGGATCCCTCCAGGATTCTCCAGGGAACACCCACCTCACTCTCTATTCCTTACTTGTAATTCCATGCTTCCAACTGGGTCACTCACAAGTCCTTGCTGGAAATTCTTTGTTCAGAATTTCTTGCTGGCAATTCCCTACTCACAATTCCTCTCTCAGAATTCCTTACTCACAAATCCTTGCTGGAAATTCCTCGCCTGCAATTCTTTGCTCAGAATTCCCCGTTCAGAATTCCTTGCTCCCAGTTCCTGGCTGGTCCCTCCAGTGTGGCACAATAAATGTCCAGGAAACACTTCCCTATCTCAGAGGGAGAAAAAGCCACCACCACCTGCTCAGAAGGATTTTATCCATGGAATAAACTCCTGGTGTTCCTGGGAATGCAGTTGGGAAGCAGCACTCGCTGCTCTGCTACAGCTGAGGGGACAATGTTATGGGAAAAAAGGTTTATTCCTCCCAAATGGTGGAAGAATGAAAGGATTAATGACAATGGAGACAGACAAAACCCCCCAAATTTTCCATGTCAGCGCTCCACCCCTAAATCCAGGATTTTTGTAATTCCCAAGAGGGTGGCAATGGGACGGATGAGGCACACACAGAGCCCACTTCCCATATCCCAACCCCTTCCCAGGAGTTCCTGCAAAGCACCCAGGACGGGCTCGGCAGCAGCGTCACCGCCTTGGGCACTTTCCTGGGAAAATGTGGGAATCCTCCCTGCCCATCTCCCTCGGGACTCCGGCCAAGGAAAACCCCCTTGTGCCGGGAGCCAGAACAGCGGCTCTTTGTGTCCCTCGGGCACTGGGACAGCCCGGGAGCAGCTCCGAGCCTTCCTTGGGATGTGGAGGAAATGGGAAACACGGCAGGGAAATGGGAAGAGGGGAAATCATCCTCCTTCCCAAGGAGCAATGCCGTGGATGTGGGAATTGCCTGCCCCATGCAGCAGCCCATCCCCGGGTCACAGGGATCCCCGGGCAGGCTCAGGGATGCTCCAGCTCCTTCCACCCCTTCCCTCCAAGCTCCAGGGATGCATCCCTGGCTCTGAGGGAGGTCAGGAAGTGCTGGGGGTGCTCCAGGCCAGGGCACAGCAGGGATTTGTGTTTATCCCAGATAATCGCCGTGGGAATTGGGATCTCAGTGGAAATCCCGCTCTGGGTTTATCATTTGATCCATCGCTAACGGGTGAGGGAGGAACAGACTCTGGCAAAGCTCAAGGAAGCCAAATTCCCTGGTTTAGAGGAAAAAACACCCAAAAGCACAGCAGGCCCAGCCACCAGTCTGGGACACTTGGCCAAGGTTGAGTTGAAGGATCCCAGGAAAGATGGAAAAGGGATGGGAGAACATCTGGACCTGAACCAGTGCTGCCTCAGTTTCCCCTGCAGCCTTTTCCCTGCCATGGCTACTCCAGTTAGAACTTCCCAGCTGATCCATCCCTGCCTCCCAAGCAGGAGGGACAGTCAGCTCCCCTTAATTAAAAAGCAGCAGATTCAACCCAAAAAGAGGCTGGGTTTTGAAGGGGACATTGGAGATTCCAGGAACCTCTGGAGAAGATCTCCCTCGAGGAGCTGCTCTTGGCTGGGGACACAGGGCTGGAAAGCACCAGGAGAAGGGAAGGAGCCGGTGCCAGGCCCATGCCAGCCTGGAATGCAGGTGGGAATGCAGGGAGGGCTGGCATGGGAGCAGCTGGAGGAGGCCAGAGCAAACACCTGCCCGTGGCCCTGCCAGCCCCGGCGCTCCCGTGCCGCATTCCCGACCCCACTTCCCGACAGCTGACCAGGAACCAACGCTCCAACCCAAAGAAAACAGATTCAAACCCAAAGGAAATCACAGGGGACAGGGCCAGGCCCTGCTGGATTCCATCCCTCTGGAGCAGGATCCTGGAGAAGGGGGATGAGCGTCCTCACAGAGCAGAGCTCATCCCACATCAGGCTTGTCTGTCCCGGTGTTTCCCACAGGGAATGGTGTGGGAACAGCCCCAGGCATTCCCCTGCTCCTGGGAATGCTCATCCCTAACTGCATCCCAAAGCTCTGGGCTGGAAATTCCCTTCGCAGCTGGAGTTGGGATCAATCTGGATGGCTCTTGGATATGAATGACCCATCCTCTTCTGGGATGCTTCAGGCTCTTCTGGGATACTTCAGCCTCTTCCACAGTGGCTTGGCCCGTGGATTCTCTGTTCCAAAGTCTGAGGCACCGGATCCTGGTACCCTCAGGAGATGCTCCAAAGGGGAAAAACCCATCCCTGGTGGCTGCTGTCCTGTGTCCCAGCCGAGATGGCCGTGACACACAGAGTGTCACCACACAATTCCAGAAGGCTTCAGGTGCCTGCCCACGCAGAGCAACATCAGGTCACTCCAGAGAGCTGCAAGCACCTGCCCTGCTTGTTCTTCAGCCCAGCCTTTTGTACCCTCATGGCTCAGGCTGTGTGCCCTCTGCTCCCTGCTGCTTGCCCAGCACACCTGGGCCCTCCGTGGCTCATTGCTCCCCTGCTGCTCACAGCTGCACCCATCCCAATCCCCACAAACTGTGTGCCTACAATCCTGGGAAAGCCCACGCCATCCAAACCGTGTCCCGGCCATTCTGCTGTCCGTGTTTCCCAGAATCCTGCCTCTGGATCACCACCTGGCCTGGATGTTGCTTTTGCAGCTCCTCTGGGATGTGGAGGGGGGGGGGACACAGATCCCTGGTGTCACAGGGAATTCTGCTCAGGGACTGGTGCACCCTTGGCTGAGCTGTGCGTGTTGCAGCCCCTGGCAGTGATTGTTGTAGGAATTCCCACATTCCAGCAGCCGGGATTCAGAGGGAAACCCCAAACAACCCCGTGGGGTCTCGTGGCCAGGCTGTTCCCTCTCCACAGGCACCAATCCCTGCTGTGTTTGGGTAACAGAGAGGCTCAGGCTTCCCGGGAAGCCACATCCTCACGAGTGGGTGTTGAGTGACAAGGAACAGCGTTGGCCATTCCCTGTGGGACTCATCCAGCTCCCCTTTCCATCTGCCCTTCCTCGGGAGAGACAGGAAACTCCCTGCCCGTGCCTGAGAGGGAATTTAAATTGGGTGCCCAAAGCAATTCCTGCCTGATTATCCCACATTTGCCGGCGGTTGGGATGTGACAGCACAATCCCCAGCTCCCCCTCCCAGGCATGGGGATCATGGATACTCCTGACCTTCTGCTCATCCCCAAAATCCCTGAGCTTCTCGCCCCAGGCATGGGATCATGGAAACTCCCTGACCTTCCGCTCATCCCCCAAATCCCTGAGCTTCTCCTTCAGACATGAGGATCATGGATACCCCCTGACCTTCTTCTCATCCCCAAAATCCCTGAGTTTCTCCTCCCTTGCATGAGGATCATGGATATCCCTGACTTTCTGCTCATCCCCCAAATCCCTGAGCTTCTCCTCCATGTACAAGGACCATGGATACCCCTGACCTTCTGCATCTTCCCAAATCCCTGAGCTTCTCCTTCAGACATGAGGATCATGGATACTCCTGACCTTCTGCATCTTCCCAAATCCCTGAGCTTCTCCTTCAGACATGAGGATCATGGATACCCCCTGACCTTCTTCTCATCCCCAAAATCCCTGAGTTTCTCCTCCCTTGCATGAGGATCATGGATATCCCTGACTTTCTGCTCGTCCCCCAAATCCCTGAGCTTCTCCTCCATGTACAAGGATCATGGATACCCCTGACCTTCTGCATCTTCCCAAATCCCTGAGCTTCTCCTCCCTCGCACAAGGATCATGGATACTCCTGACCTTCTGCTTATCCCCCAAATCCCTGAGTTTCTCCTCCCTTGCATGAGGATCATGGATATCCCTGACTTTCTGCTCATCCCCCAAATCCCTGAGCTTCTCCTCCATGTACAAGGACCATGGATACCCCTGACCTTCTGCATCTTCCCAAATCCCTGAGTTTCTCCTCCCTTGCACAAGGATCATGGAAACTCCTGACCTTCTGCTTATCCCCCAAATCCCTGAGCTTCTCCTCCCTTGCTTGAGGATCATGGATACCCCCTGTCCTCCTGCTCATCCCCAAAATCCCTGAGTTTCTCCTCCCTTGCTTGAGGATCATGGATACCCCTGAGCTTCTCCAGACACGAGGATCATGGATGGCCCCTGACCCCCTGCACATCCCCAAAGTCCCTCTGTGCCCTCAGTGCCGCGTGTCCCCGGTTGATGCCGGTGACAAACCAGCCCAGCTCATCGCTCCCGGCACTCCTCCAGCCGCGCAGGTGAATTCCCAGCTGCAGGAATCGCCCCCCCCCCCCGAGCTCTCCGCTCCCCAAACCCTCCCTCCTTGCGGAGCCACCGCCGGGTTTGGCGCTGCCCAAGCCGCGTTCCCAAATCCCCTCGGCTCCGAAGGAGTTAAGGGAGCCGAGCCGCTCGGATTCCTCCACCTACCCCTCCAAAGTCCCGCACAACCAGACTTGGCACTTGGAGAGAGCTCCACAAATCCAGAGGCTCAAACACGCTGCTGCCTTCCGTTGGTCGGGAGAAGGCAATTCCCAGCTAATTGAGGAACCAGAGCCTTCCCCAGCCCCTTCCAGGCCCATTATTTATTTAGGGGCTTTTTTTTCCCCCCCCTTCCTCTTCTTTTTCCTCCTTTCTTAATTTTAATTTTTATTTTTTTTTTTCACTCTTCCTAGGGCAAACATCAGGAAAAGAAAGTGCGAATTAATTTGGTGGGGAACGGCTGCAATTTATGATGCTGCCCAGCTGGTGAGGGCTGTTAACCCCTGGCTACCCGGGGTGCTGCATCCTCCCAGCTCCCTGTATTCCCCCACGATCCCACTTCTCTGCTGCCCAGGCAGGGATTTGGGAGCAACATCAGGAAGCCAAATGGAAACAGTAGCAGTACCTTTTTTCTTCCCTAGATCTCCTTTATTTTCTTCCCTAAATCTCTTTTTTTTTTTTCTTCCCTAAATCTTCCCCCCCGCCCCAAATCTCACTTTATGACCTACACATCATTTCCCCCCCTTTTTTTTTCCCCTCTGCCTTGCAGTTGCTGAAGGTTCCCCGAGTCATTTTTAACTCCCTCTGCCTCCTGCACACAATTCAGAGGAAATCTGGGAAACCGAATTCTCGGCTCTCCAAAACAGCAAATGGAAAGTCACTTAAAGGGACACTTCTGCCTTAAAGCGGCAGCGGCGCTTTTCTCCAGCGGCGGAAAAATGGGGTTAAAACCCCCTTAAATCCCCCCTCCAAGGAAAAATCCCACCCCAACAACACCCAACACCTCCAAGCTCAGCCCTCCCGGGCCACCACAGGTGACAAGGCGCTCGCCACCCCCTCCCCGCTGTCCCCCCAGCCCTGCAGCGCTGCCGGGGGGATGAGCATCCCGGGAATGGGGTGGCAAATAAAAAGGAAATTCCAGCCCCCCGCGTGTCCCCGCGTGTCCCCCCTGCCACGCACACGGAATTCCCGGGGCTGGGAGTGGGGGGCCGCAATTCCAGGCAGGCACCGGCAGAAGGGTTAAGGGGGGAAGGAGGGGAAGGAGGAAAGGAAGGACCGACAGCAGGACCGACATCAAAGCAACTTCTCTGCTCCGCAGATGAGCGGATCCATCCTCACTTCATATTTTTTGCAGCTGAAGTCGAGGGAGGGGGGAAAGGGGGGGTTGGATTAACTCCTGCTCTGCCAGGGGTGGCTCCGCCGGGGCACGGGCGACACTTTCCCGGCAGGGGTGGCACCGCCGCGGGCGGTGACAGCAGCCAAGAGCAGCCGGGGGGGCCCGGGAGCAGGAGCAGCCCCGAGCGGGGGCCCGGGGGCAGCTTCGGCCTCGGCAGGGAGGAATGGGAACGGCAACGATTTTCCTCTGAAAGTTCTGGGATGACACAAATATCCCGAATAGTTTGAGCAAAGAGCATCATTTTTTAACTCTGACAAACCTCGTTGAGTCACTGAATGAGGCAGGGAGGAGGGGGGGGAAAGCGGGGGGAAAGTTGTGTCTGCAGAGGGAAATGCAGGAGCTTCCAGCCGGGAATGCCGAGGGGAACAAACCCTGGGAAAGCGCTGGAGTGAACCCCCAGCAGCGACGTGTGGCAAACAGCACATTCCCCTTCCCCCCAGGCTTCCCCCGAGGAAAAAAAATCCCACTTTTATGACATCAGGCAGCAAAGCGGCGCTGGAAAAGGGAATTCACTCACCTCATCATAAGCCGGCCGGAGGGGAAGGCTGCATTCTCCTGGAAAGGGGCTGGAAAAGGCGAAAGTCGGGAATTAGGAGCTGCCGGCTGGCCCTGAGCGGTGGCTCCGTGCTGCGGGGATGAAAAGAGCAGAAAGTCTTCATCACTGACCACAGGCACGGAGCTGCTCACGCCCCTCGCGCGGCACCAGCCAGTAGCGCACAGAAGTTGGGATACGGGAGAAGGAGAGGAGCGCAGGAGACCGGGAATGCTCCGCTCCGCCGGCACCGGAGAGGGGGGAGAGGGGGAGAAGGGAAAGGGAGAGAAAAAAAACGGGGAGAAAAGGGAAAGGGGGAAAGAAAAAACGGGGAGAAAATGGAAAGGGGGAAAGGGAGAGAAAAAACGGGGAGAAAATGGAAAAGGGAGAGAAAAAAAGGGGAGAAAATGGAAAAGGGAGAGAAAAAACGGGGGGAAAATGGAAAGGGGGAAAGAGGGAAAGAAAAAACGGGGAGAAAATGGAAAGGGGAAAAGGGAGAGAAAAAACGGGGAGAAAATGGAAAAGGGAGAGAGAAGACGGGTAGAAAATGGAAAGGGGGAAAGGGAGAGAAAAAACGGGGAGAAAAGGGAAAGGGGGAAAGAGGGCAAGGGGTAGAATAAGGAGGGGGAAGGGAAAGAAGAACCGGGTAGAAAAGGGAAAGAGGAGAATGGAAAGGGAAAGGGAAAATGGGTAGAAAAGGGAAAAAAAGGGGGAAAAAAGGAAAGGGTAGAAGGGGGAGAGAAGGGAAAGGGAGAGAAAAAACGGGGAGAAAAGGGAATGGGGGAAAGGGAGAGAAAAATGGGGAGAAAAGGGAAAGGGGGAAAGGGGGAAAGGGGTAGAATAAGGAGGGGGAAGGGAAAGGGGAAGAAGAACTGGGACAAAAAAAGTGAAAGAGGAAAAGGGGAAGGGAAAGAAAAAAAAGGCTAGAAAAAAAGAAAAAGGAAAAAGGGGGAAATGGGAAAAAGAAAAAGGGGAAAGGGTAGAAAGGGAGAAGGGAAAGGGAAAGAAAAACAGGGTAGGAAAGGGGAAAAGGGAAAGGGGACCAAGAGTAGGAAAGGGGGGAAATGGAAAGAAAAATGGATAGGGGTGAAAAAGGCGGTAGGGAGGGAGAAAAAAAGGAAAGGAGGAAAAGGATAGAAAGGGAAAGAGGAAAAAAGAGTGGAAAAGGGTGGGAAGGATGGAAAGGGGTGAAAAAAGGGATAGAGAGGGAGGAAAAGGAGGAAAAAAAGGGATATCAGGGGAAAAGGAATAAAGAGAGATAGAAAGAGGGGAAAGGAAAGGAGGAAAAAGGGGAAGAGGAAATGGGGATAGCCAGGGAAAAGAATGGAAAGGGAAATAAAGGTGACAGAAAGGGAGGGAAGTGGGATACAAGGGGGAAAGGGAAATGAAAGAAAAGGGGAAAAAGGAATAGAAATGGGGGGAAATGGTACAGAAAGGGGAAAATGGAAGTGGGATAAAAAGGGCATGGGAAGAAGGCGGGGAGGAAGATAGGAAAGGGTGAAAACAGGGACAGAAAGGCGGGGGGGAAAGTGGATAGAAGGGGGCAGAAAGGCTTCATTCCAAATGTGACACCGAAGGAAAAGTGAGCCCTGGAGCTGCCCGGGGTGCCAGAGGCCGGGATGTGCCAAACCCCCGGGGACAACCCCCCCTCCCCACCTCCTCAACCAGCCCCTGGCCAGAGCCTTAATTAAAAAAGCTGCTCCCAACTATCAGATCATGGATTGCATTTCCAGGCCCCTCTGGAAGCGCGGCTCTGCTGGCAACGCTTCCAAAGCGCTGCCAGAGCGGGGAGCGCTGCCAGCGCCGGGCTCCGATATCAAAGGAGCTCATCCCGCGCTCCCGCAGCTCCGGAGTCACTCCAGAGCCACCTCTGGGAGCAGATCCCGCCTTGGGAACCCTCTGGGAAACGCTCCCTGTCCGGGCAGGAGGATCTGGGAGGTTTCCCCCCCCCTATCTCAGGGTAAATTGATGGGATAATTCTGAAATAATGGAATATCTGACTCCGGGCTCAGTGCAGCTCCCCCAGTGCCATCTGCCCGGAGTATTCCTGGAGCATTCCCGGGGTATTCCTGGGGTATTCTCGGAGCTGCCCGGAGCATTCCCGGAGTATTCCCGGAGTATTCCCGGAGCTGCCTGGAGTATTCCCGGAGTATTCCCGGGGTATTCCCAGAGCTGCCCAGAGTATTCCCGGGGTATTCCCGGGGTATTCCCGGGGTATTCCCAGAGTATTTCCGGAGTATTCCCGGAGTATTCCTGGCGTATTCCCGGGGTATTCCCGGAGCTGCCCGGAGTATTCCCGGAGTATTCTCGGGGTATTCCCAGGGTATTCCCGGAGCTGCCCGGAGTATTCCCGGAGCATTCCCGGGGTATTCCTGGAGCTGCCTGGAATATTCCCAGAGTATTCCCGGGGTATTCCCGGAGCTGCCCGGAGTATTCCCAGAGCATTCCCGGGGTATTCCTGGAGCTGCCTGGAGTATTCCCGGGGTATTCCCGGGGTATTCCCGGAGCTGCCCGGAGTATTCCCGGGGTATTCCCAGAGCTGCCCGGAGTATTCCTGGAGTATTCCCGGGGTATTCCCGGGGTATTCCCGGCACGCCCCGAGCGCAGAGAGCGCTCCTTTAATCCCGGCAATCGAGTGGAATTGCAATCAAACCCCTGGCCTGGAGTCCATCCAAGCCCCTGGAAGAGCAGATCCCTATTTACAGCAGCGGCTGCAGAAATCCTTGGAAATCCTTGGAAAAGGCCCTTTTTGATGGTGATTACTGAGATGCACCAACTCCTGCCTGGCTTAGAATTGCTCACATCTAATTATTGTGAGTTTAACAACTTTACCCCCCCCAACTCTTTTCTGGCATTTTTTTCCAGCCCCAGAAGAGAGCAAACATTTCCTGGGATATGGCTGGGACATGGAAAAGCTCCGATCCCTGGGTTTGCTCTCCAGTCCCCTCTAGAAATATGGGGTGTGTGTAAATAAAAATATTAAAAATATAACATCTAGATAACAGATGATGTGTGGGTACACAGAAAAATGTGGTGAATATAATCGATGATGTGTATGGAAATATATGAAAGTATAATATATATAGAATATATGGGGTTTATATAGATGGTCTATATAATACATGGGGTATATATAGGAAAAAATACATTTAAAAAATAAATCTATCAAATAAGAGCCACTCTTTCAGATCCAAAGCCTCTGCAATTCCATCCAAGGCCTATTTTGGATGAAACCCAAAACTAAAATATTGGGTTTTTTCCCACTTTGGGAAAAAGTGGGGGAAACTCCCAATATTTTTATTGTTTATTTTAAATTTATTTTTAAAAAAACCCAATATTTTTATTCCAGCACGTCCCAACAATCCCGAGCTCTCCATGGGAGAACACTCCTGGATGCTGCTGGTGGCATCCCAGTTCTCCCAGTGCCCTCCAGTGCTGCACTGGTTTAGCTGCTTCTTCTCCAAGTTCAACACATGCAGGGCTCTTTCCCTGCTTTTTGCTTGAGGGAAACACCCCAATCCATCCCCTGAACAGCAAATCCATACATCCATCACAGATATTCCAGGGAAAAGGGTACCCTGGGCTGGATTTTAGCTTCCACGTGGCAAATATCCCTGGGAATGGAGCACTCCCATCCAGGAGCAGGGATGGAGGAGGGAAGAACGCTCCTGAGGCAAATCCAGAGGAACTTTGGGGCTGCCCTGGGTCTTGGCTCCGGCTTCTGGATTATTTTTGGGAGCCTCATTCCAAGGGCAAAACGATGCAGTTTAAAGTTCATGCTGGATCCATGGATTTGGGTTGATCCCTCGTGGAATTGCCCCAGAGCAGCTTCTCCTTGTGCACAACCAAACCCCTGGGCTGGGTCCCCCCTTCCCGGCCCTGCTCCCTCTGCCTCGGCCAGGACCTTCCTCATGGATCAGAAATCCAACCCAGGAGCCTTTTCCTGCAGGAATCACCTCACCACGAAATATTCCTTAAAAACTGCACTCAAAGAGCCCCCACACCATCCTCTGGAGGCCTCAGAATTCCCCGTTTCCCAAGGAATTGTGGTTTTCCCCCCAAAGGGGTGACGATCCCATCAGCTTTGGCTGCAGGAGGATGGAAGTGCCCTGGCCTTTGGCACATGGAATTTCTTCCACGCTCACCTAACTCACATGGGAATTTCCTAGGAATCAGGTGGGCTCGAAACCACCTTCATCTTATCCTTGAAAATGTTTTCCAAGTACCAGTGCTTGGTTTTTGTTTCCAAATGTTTCCAAGTGCCAGCCAAGTACAGCTGGATGTGCAATTTTAAATGAATTATGATTATATATTAATTATGCACCGTGAAGGCCCTGCAGTGCTGGTTCACATGGAACATTTTCCCCCTGATTTGATCCCCTTTATCCAGAGGCTCCCAGCATCCAGAGGCTCCTGCTGCAGGACAGGGACCTTGCAGCATCACTGCCACGAGATCAGCATTTGGCCTCCTGGTTTCTCTGCTCCTCCAGGATGCTCCCACCACTGGAGCGAGATGGCTCCAAGGAAGGGGCTGAGGATCCAATCCCAGAGACCAGCCAGGGGTTGATTTGTGGAATTCCAGGATGGTTTGGGCTGGCAGGGACCTGGAAGCTCATTCCATTCCATGGGCAGGGACACCTTCCACTATCCCGGGTTGCTCCAAGCCCATCCAGTCACGGATGGGAATTTTGGAGCAGCACCACTCATCTCTCCCATTTTCTTGCTCTCTCAGGCTCCTCAAACCCCCAGTCCAAGCGGCTCCAGGCTGGAAATCAGGACCCTGGCAGGACCAAGGCTGGGGGGATTATCCCCATGCCAGGACAGTGTTGGAGCATCCCTTCCCAGCCCTTCCCTGCCTTCCAGCTGGGAATGCTGCCGTGGAAAGGAGAGCAGAGGCCCAGGGTGTGGTGACTGCAGAAGGAAGCAGGGCAGGGATGAATGGAACCTTTCACGGAGGAATTCCCGAGCTCCAAAGCGGGCGGGGAACCTTCCCTGGGACACCGGGACACAAATCCCTTAAAGTGGGGACAGGGAGAGCCACGGAGGAGCTGCAGGAAGGAGGGGAAAATAACCCCTGGAGCAGCAGTGGGGGGCTGCAGGGGCCTGTTCTCCCAGCCCTGAAAGCTGTCCTTATTTTTTCCTGAAATTCTGCCTCCGAGGGCTCCCGAACATTTACATTTTTTCTCGGAGCTGTGGAGTTTATTCAGGGGGAAAAGCTCTGCTCATAAATGGCTGCATTGATGCTCTCACACTTCCATACATCCAGCTCCATCCACCTCAGACAACCGGCCCATTTTTCCCTGCTCCATATTGTGCAGGAATTATTCCCGTCTCCCGCCCGGTCACGCGCCCCACACACCCCCAGCCGAGCCATGAATGGCCGCAGTGTCCGCAGGCTGCTCCCAGAACCCTCGGAAAAGGGGGGAAAAAGCTCCAAAAAAGCCAAAGGACGGGGTATAATGATCCCTTCACGCTCTCCAGACAGGATTATTTCACCTCCACGCCCTCCTCCAGCTCCTTTTCCCGTTTGAAAAATAAATATATAAGGGGAAAAAAAGCCGAGGAAATGATTCCTTAGTGCTGCTGCGCAGAAATCCCGTGGCCTCGCTCGCTGTTGTCTTCCTCCTGCAGCCAGCACAAACTCCACACTCCTTTCTCCTGCTCCTCACGGGGAGATTACTACGGGGAAATGTTTTCCCTCCCACACTCCCAGCTGCCTTGGAATTCTTTCTGTGACACTCAGCTGGAAGCTTCTCCCCGTTCCCAGAAGTTCTGGGTACCTCCAGGGCAGAGCCTGGGTGAGGCTGGCAGGAGGTGGAAGGAGCTGGGGGGGGTCTCAGCCCTCCCCTCCACGGCTTGATCCGTGGATTTGGGGCGCGGGGACGTTCCCTGCTCATCCCTGCTCATCCCAGCTTTTATGGCTGAGCCCAGCTTTTATGGCCTCTCCCTAGAGCCAACACCTGTGTTTGAGCGCTCATCCCTCCTGCCCCGCACGCCCCCACAGAGCTCCCCCAGCCCCAAACCCCTCTCCAAGGGGGAGGACAGCATTCCCAGCCCCGGCATTCCCACTCCCAGCAGCCCTGCTGCAGCCCGGGATGGCTCCAGAGGCAAAGAGGAGCCCTGTGTGCCTCCGGAACGCCGCCCCACGGACACATAGGTGCCATTATGCTCAGCTGGCCCCAAAAGCTCGGGGATAATATTTTTTTTAGCGCTGGACTAAATATTTTTAACATATGCAAACATCCACGACTGAGGCAGCCACAGAGCCCGGGAGCTGGGATGCTGCTGCTGCTTCCAGGAGGGAACAATGTCACCTTTCTCCTCCCTGTCCCCGGCACGACCAGAGGGATGGGGGAAAAGGGGGCAAAGCCAAACGTGGCGGCTTCCCAGGGTGGATTTTGGGCTGGGGAAAGGGGTCGGGGCTCCCGCAGGGAGGCACAGAGCAGCGGTTTGTGTCTCCAGCAAACGCTCCCCGCGTGCGCCCCGCCGGGCCCGGGGGAAACATTCCCGGCTTTAGGCAAACAGAAAGGTGCTGGGTCAAGTAAGTGGAGCAGAAAGTTCTGCTGGAGGGAAGTAGGTCAGTCCTGGATGGAGCAGCAGGGCCGGGAATGTGCCAGCCTGGCTGGGTATGAGCCCAGCATTCCCACTTCATGGATGGGGAAACTGAGGCACGAGGCCAGGGATGTGCCAGCGCCAGCATTCCCACTTCATGGATGGGGAAACTGAGGCACGAGGCCAGGGATGTGCCAGCCTGGCTGGGTATGAGCCCATCATTCCCACTTCATGGATGGGGAAACTGAGGCACGAGGCCAGCGATGTGCCAGCCTGGCTGGGTATGAGCCCAGCATTCCCACTTCATGGATGGGGAAACTGAGGCACGAGGCCAGGGATGTGCCAGCCTGGCTGGGTATGAGCCCAGCATTCCCACTTCATGGATGGGGAAACTGAGGCACGAGGCCAGGGATGTGCCAGACCCAGCATTCCCACTTTGTGGATGGGGAAACTGAGGCACGAGGTAAAGGATGTATATCAGCCTGGCTGGCTTTGGACCCATCATTGCCACTTCATAGATGGGGAAACTGAGGCACAAGGCCAGGGTTGTGCCAGCACCAGCATTCCTACTTCATGGATGGGGAAACTGAGGCATGAGACCACAGATGTGCCAGACCCAGCATTCCCACTTTTTTGATGGGGAAACTGAGGCACAAGGCCATGGATGTGCCACTGAGGCTGGCTTTGGATTGGGATTTTCCCCATGGAAGCTCCCAGGCCCTGCTGGGCACTGTCTCCCATTCCATGAATTTCTGGCTCCCCCTCTCAAAGCAGCCCAGATGTTTCTCCCTGCTCAACATCTGCAGCTCCTGTGTGCAAGATGTTTTCTGGGGCCAGATGTGGACAGGCCCATGGCTTCCCATCCCCACATCCCCCTGGGAACGGGCACATTTCCATGGAAAAAGGGCTGGATTGGTGAAAGATGGATCCACAAATCCTCTGTCAACCAAGAGCCACCAAATCCCTCCTGGAGCTGGCTGGGATCTCCCTGCCTGGGCTGGGATGTGGGATCGGACAGGGGCACGTCCCTGCTGCTCCTTCCAGACATTGGGATCAGCTCACCGTGTCCCAAGGCACTGATCCAGGACAATCCCTGCACAGCTTCCCATCCCAGGGAGCTGTGAAGGCAAAAGGGGAGCTCCAGGGTGAGATCCCCCCGGGCTGGGGCTGCTCCCAGATTCCCCCCGGCCTCGGCACAGGACTGGGATCTGCTGCTGGAAAAGAGGATTGGGATCTGCTGCTGGAAAACAGGATTGGGATCTGCTGCTGGAGGAGACTGGGATTGGGATCTGCTGCTGGGTGCAACTGGGATTGGGATCTGGCTGCTGGATGTGACTGGGATTGGGATCTGCTCCTGGATTTCACAGGATTGGGATCTGGCTGCTGGATACCCCAGACTGGGATTGGGATCTGGCTGGTTTGGGATCTGGCTGCTGGATGTGACTGGTTTGGGATCTGGGTGTGACTGGGATTGGGATCTGGGTGTGACTGGGATTGGGATTTGCTTCTGGGTGTGACTGGTTTGGGATCTGGATGTGACTGGGATTGGGATCTGGCTGCTGGGTGTGACAGGGATTGGGATCTGGATGTGACTGGAATTGGGATCTGGCTGCTGGGTGTGACTGGTTTGGGATCTGGGTGTGACAGGGATTGGGATCTGGATGTGACTGGGATTGGGATCTGGCTGCTGGGTGTGACTGGTTTGGGATCTGGGTGTGACTGGGATTGGGATTTGCTCCTGGGTGTGACTGGTTTGGGATCTGGGTGTGACTGGGATTGGGATCTGCTGCTGGGTGTGACTGGTTTGGGATCTGGGTGTGACTGGGATTGGGATCTGCTGCTGGGTGTGACTGGTTTGGGATCTGGGTGTGACTGGGATTGGGATCTGCTGCTGGGTGTGACTGGTTTGGGATCTGGCTGCTGTCCCCGGGCTCTCCCCAGCTGGAGCTGCTCCTCCGACGTGAGGATTTTGCTGTTGGCTGTGCCGGCCCGGCTGGGACGTGCGGATTTGGGATCGGGACGCGGAGCCACGGCTGCTTTCGAGCTTCCTTTTGAAACAGAGCCAAAACAACCAAAGCTCGCCCAGCCTCTGCTCCTGCTGAGCCAAAAAAACTCCAACCCCGTGCCCGGGAGCGGGAAACAGAGCCAAGCTGGGAATGGGCAGGAGGGAAATGCGGCTCCGGGGATTTGGGGGCACTGCAGGGGTCACTGGGGGGTGGCTCCAGAGCTCTGCCCCATTCCCGAGGCTCCTGTTTGGTTTGGAGGGATGTGGGATCCTGCTGGTGCCCCGATGCCATCGGGGGGGCGAATGCCAGCGCGGTGGCCTGGCTGTGTCCCCGTTCCCAGCTCCCAGGCTGCCGTCCCCTCCCTCCAGGAATCCCCCAGGCATCCAGAGCTCGGTACGGGTCTGACCTCGCAGGTGTGGAACCCCAGGGTTCCATTTCCCGGCCGTTTAGGCGCAGGAAAGGTTGGGATTGTGCCAAAATAGGCCCCGCGGAGGCGGCCGCGCGGTGCCAATCCCTTTCCCGTGCCCTTGGCATGAAGGGATGCTCTGGAGCATCCAGCCAGGATGGGGCTCAGCCAGACCCGGCTCCTGCTCCCTCCCCGTGTCCCCAGGGCTGCTGGGGTGCAGATCCTGTGCCACGGGTGGCTCCAGGGCGACTGCTGCCACCGGCAGGAGCAGGAGCCACCTTTGCCAAGGGCTCGGCATCGATTCCACGGCAGAGCTGTCCCTGCTCCGGGATTCCCATCTGTGCTCTGGGATCCCTGAGGGAGATCTCCGAAGAGAAAAGCTGGGAATCTTCCAGGAGTGAGGCAGCACCTCCCCCAGGGCAGGGTGCCCTGGAGCTTGGCACCCACGGGGGTCACCTGCCCGGAGGTGCCACCACAGCTTCCAGTTCTTGATTCCAGGGTCGTGCTTGGCACAGCAACAGGGCTGATTGTCCTTTCCCATTTCCAATCAACCCAGCTAATCCTGGATTTTCCAGCTCATCACTTCCAAGCAATCCTCCTGGGTGTCACCTGCAGCCCTGAGCCCATTCCTGCCTCCAGCCCCCCGGAGCTGGCTGCAATTCCATCCTTCTCCTTTCTTTTTTTTGGCATTTGGAGTTGAACGGGAGCAATGAGGAGGCAACAGCACCTTCCTCTTCCTCCTGTCCTGGACCTGGCCGTGCCCCAGTCCTGCAGGGATCATCCCAGAGCCACTCTGGCTGGGTCATGGCTGATCCAGAGCTGGAACAAGGACGCTCTGGGGACCTGGGACACTCCATCCAGTCCTGCTGCATCGCCCAATGTCACCACAGCCAGGAACTTTCCCAAATTTCTCCTAACACCAACCAGGCTTTCCTTCATTCCCATTTCCATCCCGGCTCCTTCCCACCACCAAGTCCAGACCCTCTTTAAAGTTTTATTGGAGCCACAGTGGCTCAGCCTGAATTTTTTTTGAGTATGTGAATCAAAAGCAGCTTTTCAGAGGGTTTTGGGCTGCTGGAGGGTTAAAAAATCATAAAAAGAGGAGGAGGAGGAGGAGGTTGCTGCCCTGGTCTGGGTGTTTGCTCTACACAGACTTCATTCCCACCCTGAGGTGCTCGGGATGGAGGGACTGCCCCCAGTTGCTGCAGAATTCCAGAGAAGTGCTTTTCCTCCAAATCATGGCAGAGGAAATTCAATATTTTTTCAGGACTTGGCTTTGCATAACAACAACCAGCGTGGGGAGAACAATTCCAGCTCCACACAAACAGCTCCCAGCAACCTCCCACCAGCTCCAGCCCCACCACAGCCCAGGCACTGCCTGTCCCCTGTTGCCACCTGCAGTGCCAGCACACGGTGCCAGGGCCACCCATCTCCTGTGGGAGGCAGAAGGTGACAAAGCTCTGACAGGACAAAAGGATGTGGCCTCAAGCCGTGCCAGGGGAGCGTCAGGTCGGACATCAGGAGGAATTTCTGCATGGAAAGGGTGCTCAGGCCTTGGAACTGCCCGGGGAGGTTTGGGGTTCCCATCCCTGAGGTGTCCCAGGCCAGGCTGGATGGACTTGGAGCAACCTGGGATAGGGGAAGGTGCCGGGGTTGGAAGTGGATGAGCTTCAAGGCCTCTTCTAACCCAACCCATTCCATGGTTTTAATATGGGATGGGGACTGGGAAAAGAATGAGGACACCCTCAGGGGTGAGAGGAAAGCCCTCTCACCTGGGTGGTGGGAAGAGGAAGGGATTTGGTGCTCTCTGCCCAGAAATGCCCCATTTCCACTGGCACAGACCCAATCCCAGCAGAAATGTAGGGAAAACCATTCGGAACATGGCTCTGGCCAACATTCCTGGAGTTCCAGACCAAGAGAGAACAAATCTATGGATGCATCCAAATGGATGGAGATGAGGTGGTTCCAGCCACCCAAAACCCACTTGGGAATCTGGAGGTGGAGACTGAGCCACTTTTGGGCTCTACTGCCCCAAAAAGTCTCTCCACGGCCATGGCCCTGCATGGCCCCAGCCTGCCCTGTCCTCCCCCACGGTGCCACCAGCCTGGGCCACCCAGCCCCACATGCCAGACCCTCCTGAGATGTTTCTGCAGAGCACCAGGAGAATCCAGCACATCCCCAGTTCCCGGGGGAGCGGGGGACTCCATCCCTCAGCAGCTGGATCCAGGACCAGCCCAGACATGGAGTTATTTGTATGTGGATAAACGCTGACACAAAACCAGCAAAGGGAACACCAGGAGCGAGTTCCCCAACCAAAACCTCCCGGGAGAAAACGCAGCGCAGGTGAAGGACCCCACTCCACGAACCTGACCTTATTTCTGCTTCCTACACCAAATCCTGGTGCTTCTCGGCTCCAGTTATTCCCTGTGCTCCCCTGAAGGGGAATTCAGCCCTCTGTGAGCAGCTGGGAAGCAGCCCCAGCCCCAGGGCTGCTTTCCCAGCACTAAAATCCCACTTAGGGCTGTTTGTCCCGACCAAACAGTAGCGGATTTGTGCCATAAATCCCCGTCCATGAACAACCTCCATTGGCTCATTCCCATTTTCCAGAGGGGGAGAGGTCTGTGGGAGTGGGCACACAGCTCCCTTGAATGTCCGGGCTCATCCACGGAATCCAAATATTTCAAATCCTGACAAATTTAAACACACAGAGGTCTCGTGGAGTCATTTTCCCGAAGGCTTCTTTCAAACAAAAGCCTGACACTTAATCCATGAGCACGTTATCCATGGAAACGGGGGGAGCACGGGGGGTTTATCCCAAGGGTTGGAATATCCCGCACGTGCTGCGTCGGCACCGAGCAGCTTTGAGCTCTGAGGGGAAGGAGGACAAAGCCAGCATGGGGGGAATCCTCTCTTATTGCCACATATCCAAAATATCCCAACTTTTTTAGCAGGGCCTGCTGCAATAGGACACAGGGAATGGCTTCCCACTGCCTGAAGGCAGGGATGGATGGGATTTTGGGAAGGAATTGTTCCCTGTGAGGGTGGGCAGGCCCTGGCACAGATGCCAGAGGAGCTGTGGCTGCCCCTGGATCCCTGGAATTTTCCAAGGCCAGGCTGGACAGGGCTTGGAGCAGTCTGGGACAGTGGGAGGTGTCCCTGCCATGGCAGGGGTGGCACTGGATGGGCTTTGAGCTCCTTCCAACCCAAATAATTCTGGGATTTTATCTGGAGGCTCTAAGAGCTTTCAGTGACTCCCCATGACACGAGGCTGACCCTGAACTCTGGGTTTTCATCCTGATGGCCTCCTGATGGAGAGCTGTCCCATGGAATGCACCCTGGTGGGATTTATCCCAATGGGGTTGTATCCTGGTGGGATTCATCTGCTTTGGGACTTTCCAACGGGCTGCATCCTGATGTGGGGCTCCTTGATGGGGTTGCATCCTGGTGGGATATATTGTGATGAGGCTGAATCCTGGTGGGGTATATCCTGCTGGGGTTGAATCCTGGTGGGATATATCCTGATGGGATGCAGCCTGGTGGGATATATCCTGATGGGGTTGCATCCTGGTGGGATATATCCTGATGGGGTTGCATCCTGGTAGGATATATTGTGATGGGATGCATCCTGGTAGGATATATCCTGATGGGGTTGCATCCTGTTGGATATATCCTGGTGGGATATATCCTGCTGGGGTTGAATCCTGGTGGGATATATCCTGCTGGGGTTGAATCCTGGTGGGATATATCCTGATGGGATTGAATCCTGGTGGGATATATCCTGAAGGGATGCAGCCTGGTGGAGGGAGGGCTGCTCAATGGGGTGCATCAGATGGAGTTGCATCCCAATGGAATATGTATCCCGATTTTTGCATCCTGGTAAGACTCATCCTGATTTGGGGCTGTCCGAAGGGATTTATCCCGGTGGGCTGTGTCCTGATGGGTGCTTCCCGCTGGAGTTCATCCTGATGGGATCCATCCCCGTGGAGCCGCGCCTCGCTGGGATCATCCCGCCCGCTGTGCGTCCCGGTGGGATCCATCCAGCCGGGATTTTTCCCGCTGTACGTTCGCGTGTGGCAAACAGGTGGCGATGTTGTACTCCGGGATTTCAGCTTCCCGCCCCAAAACGCCGGCTGCTGTCCAAAACCTGCTCGGGAGCCTCCCTGGCCCATGTCCCCCCCAGGAATCCTTTGGGATCCAAGGAGAGCGGTGCCGCGGTGATCCCAAGCTTTATCCTGCACCTTAATTAGGATAAACTCAAGCTAAAGCCTCTCCTTCCACTCCCTTTTAACCAAGGCATGGGACTGAACTCCATCTCTTGCGAGTGCATTTCTCCCTAGAGCCTGGAAGCGAAGAGGAAAGTCGGGATGCTTTGGGAAAGGTGCACCATGCCATGGATGCAGACACGGGAATTGTGTTTAGGGTGCAAGGATGGGACACACGAGGGCGTCGAGCAGAGGGAAGAAGTCCCACAGGGAAGCAGAGATCCATCCTGTGAGATGATGCCATCCACAGCATGGACCTGCAATCCCAGGCTGGAATTCTGCAGGACCTGTGGGCACTGGAGCAGCAGGAATGTGACCGGGATGGGAGGATCTCCCTGTGGCATCAGAGAAATTCCTCATCTCCGAGGGAAGGAAGCTCCTGTGGTGTGCTGGATGTCCCCAGGGATTGCTCCACGTGTGATCCCAAGGGATGCAGCACAGAGGGGACAGGGCCGTGCTGGTGGCCACCTCTGCCCCCACATTCCCCCCGGAGCGATGCCAGCCCAAATTCCCACAAAACCAGAAGCTTCCAAGGGCTTTGCATCCCCTCATCCTGATTTCCCAGGGCAGCACATCTGGAGGCGCTGGGGTCACTCTCTGGACCCAGCCCCTGTGCTGGATCTGTCTCCCACCCCCCGTCCTTCCCAGGGAAAGGTGGAAGCTCCGGGAGAGGCTCCTCCAAGCCTTGCCCACACCCACACTGGGCAGTGCCACGTCCTGCAGCGATGTCACCTCCCAGCCAAGCCCTCGTGACTGTCACTGCAGCCAGTCGGGCTCGTGGGTGATGCCAGAGGGATGGAGGGCAAAGGGACAACGGCTCCAGAGGCACCTGGATAAAGATCTCCACCCTTTTCACCAGTGTCACCTGCCCGGGAAGAGCTGGAGGTGGCAGCCACAAATTCCAGGGGTTCCTTGGCAGCTCTTGGCATGACAGAGGCTGGGAAGGAGAGGGAGCACCCCCAGGAATGGTGAGGAGTGGCAGGATGGGAATGCAGCAGCAGTGAAAGCAATTCCCAGAGTGAGGAGGAACGGGCTCTGCGCTGGGATGTGTTTAAGGGTGTTGGGAAAAGCAGCTGTGCTTCCCTGCCACAGGGATTTCCTGACTTCCTGCTGCTGTTCCGTGCCTCTCCCGCAAGAGCTGGGCTCTGCTGCCTCACCCACGCTGCACAGCCCAAAATTTCCATCTTGGAAAGGGCACGGGAGTCATGCAAGGCCACAACCACACCACTGCAGGAGCCAGGTCCCCTCCACCAACCCAAATCCCATCCTTTTTCCACAGCCAGGATCACTGGGCAGTCAGAGCCTGCAGCACAGCCCGTGGGATGGTGAAGCAGCCCTGGCACGGACACCTTTCCTGCAGCAACTTTTCTTTGCTGTCCCCAAATCCTGGGAGATTCTGGGAGCACAAGGTGCCAGGAGAGCCAGGGAACGCCTCTGCAAATGGGCTCGGACAGACGGACAAATGTCCACGGATGTTATTCATATGGAGCCAGGGAATGGCAGCTCAGAGCTGAAATAAATCCACCTGCCCATGGAAAATGCCCTTCCAGTGGCTTCCAGCCCTTCCAGCAGCAGCAGCAGCAGCAGCAGGGCCATCCTGGGAAAGCTGCCTTGGGATAAAATCACTGATTTTTAGAGGTTTTGAGTAAATGTCAGTTTTGTGTTCTCTTGGTATTCCCTGGACTGGGAATCAGCAGCGGGATGGGCACCTCCAGAAGTGGTTTCCTCACCTTTGGATGCAGCCCAGGCATTTCCCTGGGAATACTCAGCCCTTTGAGGGGAATTCTATGGAACAGAATCATGGAGTGGTTTGGGTGGGAAGGGACCTCAAAGCTCATCCCGTCCCACCCCTGCCATGGGCAGGGACACCTCCCACTAGCCCAGGTTGCTCCAATCTGGCCTAGGACACTTTCAGGGATGGGGCAGCCACAGCTTCTCTGGGAAAAAATGTGCCAGGACCTCCCCAAAATTATCCCGGAGCGATCCATTCCTTGAGAATCTGTGTCAAACACCAGTGGGATAAAGCCCTTCCTTCCACACCTGCATTTCCCTCTCAGCTGGTGCCTTGATGACCTCCAAGGAGCCCAAATTTCCCAGGAAAAGAGCACACGGCGTCGGGAACATCCCGTAACAGCCCTAAAAACCCAGCCCAAAGGACGGGAACGTGCAAATCCCAGCTCCTGAGTCCCGCTCTGCCGGCAGCCAGAGAAACGCTCGTTATGTGAAAGCATCATAAATATCCCAGGATCTGCAGTCTCCAAGGGCTGGAAGGGGGGATGCTGTCATCGAGGAAGGAGCAGGGAGCAGCAGCCACCCGCTCCTGACTCACCCAGGGAAGCGGCCGCCGTTCCCTGTTTCCATCATCCCCTGCATTTTATTTGCCTAAGGTTGTTGGTAACTGTTGCTTAGTAGTGGCCACGGGCCCTTTCACACCTTTCTGCTCCAAGCACCGCCGGCCAAAAGGGATGGGGGACATTCCAAGAGGGTTTGAAGCCCACGGGAAGCTGCCCCTGGCTGGTTTTTTGGGTCTCAGAGTCCTGCAACCGCCTGAAATCTGCAGGAGAAATCCCAACGGCACAAGGAGCGACCGGGATGTCTGCATGGGATGCACAACCAGAGGGTTGTGGAGCAGCTCCAGCTGAAACGGGGCTTGGGAGATGGACAAAATCCATGTGCTGGTTGGGAAGAGGAGCATTCCAGCATTCCAGGTTCTGAAACGTGCTCCTGTCTCCCTCCAAAGGCAGCCAGAGCTGACCCAGGGGTCAGGCTTTGCCACCCACAGCTGGCCACATCTGGCCCCGCTGCTGAGTGTGGAGACCAGACCCTACCCACAGGAAAAAAAGGAGGAATTGGGAATTTTCGCTCATTCCTTGGGCAGCTCGGTGCAGCCACAAGCCCGGATCAGGCAGGACTCACCAGGGGAATCTCAGATTTGGGGAATGCCAGGATCACCCCAAGAGCTGGGAGAGGAAAGCTGGGCTGGGAAGGTGGCACGGAGATGGCACACATCAGCAAGGGTCAGGGAATTCCAGAATCCCAGAATGGGATTGCAAGGGACACTGAAGATTATCCAGGGACACTGAAGATTATCCAGTCCCACCCTGGACACCTTCCCAGGCTGCTCCAAGCCCCATCCAGCCTGGCCTTGGGCACTTCCAGGGATCCAGGGGCAGCCCCAGCTGCTCTGGGCACTTGTGCCAGGGCCTGCCCACCCTCACAGGGAAGAATCTCTTCCCCAAATCCGGTCACCTGGGCTTGCCACCACAGGGCTGCAGAGATGTCACCTTAAAGTGCCTTTCCTGGGATCCTGGAAAGGGACAAACTTCCCAGGAAGGCGATCCCACGAGCCGGTGAGGGAACACTGAGCTGTTTTCCAGGGATGGGGTTTGCAGGGCTCTGCTTTGGGACAGAGATGTTGCTTTTAGAGTAACTCTCACTTTTTGGGATCTGAGGAAACGATGCTTCCACAGAGGATTAAAAATGTAATCCTGTTACCAGCCCTGCTGGGAGTCCCTAGGCCCAAAAATCCAGTAAATGTCGATATGCTGCTAACCCCATATGGATAAGCTCAGGAGATTTTGTTTTTCACAGAGGCATTTTTGCAGCGAGGAGCGGGGTATTCCAGGAGATCTCCAAAACCCAGGAGCTGCCTCTCTGCCTGCCTCGAAATCCTCGCAGTGCCACAAGCTTGGACACTTCTCCAAAAGGAAAATTAAAATTCCATGAGGCAGAAAACACAAAATTTGGGAACAGCCAGACTGAGGATCTGCACAAGGCTAAACCCGAGGCAGCCACTGAGTCACCAGCTCGTTTCTAACCGCTGGAAAGTGATCTGTGCTCAGCTTATCCCAGGAGTAATCCTGGAATCATCATCCTGAACGGGTTAACCTCGGCTGTTTAGGAGCAAAACCTCGTCTGCATATTTTTCTTGCATTTCCCATAAACAAAACTGCAATGTTTTCGTGGGGGGACTTCTTATAAATTAAACAGCCCCGGCGACTCATCAGCTCCACCGTGGATTTGGCCACGCTGGAGTTACTGGGTTTAACCCTCGGGCTTAACTAAAGCTTTGCTCTGTCCTAAGTTTCTGAATTACTCCCAAAAATCCAACTTTTACAGCAAAGGTAGGGACCTGTGAGGCGCCGATCCCAAGGGAAAGGATCCAACCTTTGCACAGCTTCTTTGCAAAGTCCCACGAGAGGAGAAGGATGTTTTTTAACGCTCTAAAAAGTGCCCACGGATTTTTCCAAGCGGGACCAAGGTGGCTGCTCCAGCTCTGTACCTGGACACGGCCGGACTCGCCGGGACATCTCCATCCCCCAGACCCCGCTTCCCAAACTTTCCAGCTGCACAGCTTCCCCCTTTCCCCACCCCCAGCAGTGCCACAGCCCAAGCGCCGGCGATAGAGAGAAACCCAAGGGATTTTCCAAGAAAAGAAGGGATTTTCCAAGAGAATGCCCTCACCTTTCCCGCGGAGCCGGGAGCTGCCTTTGCTGCCTTTCCAAGCCTCTCTCTGCACTATCTCCAGTCTTCCCGCAGCTCCCGCCGAGCTGGAAATATCATTAAGCTCCAGTGAGGCGAAAAAAAAAAAAAAAAAAAAATCCCAGGGAAAGCGTGGCAATATCCAAAGGGAGGGGAGCGAAGGTGTCGGGACGGCCGAGCCGCGGGTCCCCGCCTGCCCCGCTCCACCTGCGCCGGGCTGCGGGAATCCTCCGGCGTGCAGCAGGCATGGATTCTCCTCTGCTGTGTGCGGATGACTTCACTTCATTAGCATGCTCCTGAGAGTTCTCCCCGACTGTCTTTTTTACTGACTTTAAGGCTCTGCTAATCAAAATCCTGGAGTGGTTAACTATTTCCTGGCGCCGGGGCTTCGGGAAGATGGAAATCCTCGGGACAGCGGTGGCCGGGCTGGAGCAGAAGAGAGAGGCACCGGCTCGCCCACGGCAATTCCTGCTCCCAGGATTGGCAGGTCATGGCTCCGAGCACGTCCCAGTTTTGTCTCCTCAACCTCCGAGCTCTGCCGGGACCTTCCAGCGGTGACGGAGGGAGAGGGAGAGCGGGGATGGGATTCCCAGCCCGTCATTGCTGTGTTTTGGGAGAGGGTGAAGCGGTTCAGGCGCTGACTAACCTGTGCCACGGCACCAAATGTCCCTTCCACAAGGAGAGATGTGATTCCAGGGGCTTGGAACAACCTGGGATGGTGGGATGTGTCCCTGCCCATGGCTCAGGGAATGGGATGAGCTTCAGGTCCCTTCCAACCCAACCCATTCCATGATTTTGTGACCCAGCCGGGTCCCGGGTGATGCCACCCTCCAGAAAAGCCACCGCTGCCTTCATCCTCTTCCTCATGTATTTCGGAAGCAGAGTTGCCTTCAAGAGGGAAACCCACTCCTGGGACAGAAAAGGGGGAAGCAAAGCATGGAGAAATAGAGCAACTGCTCCGTGAGCACACCTGGAGGGTGGGACAGGGACGGGGACAATTCCCAGGGCTCCCAGCTCCAGCCTCCTGCCTGTCCTTTGGGATTCTGCCTGGTTCCGAGTCCAGGTCAGGTTTTTCTCTGACAAGGAAAAACGGGAGTGGATTTACAACAGTGGGACAGGAAAAACATTGATTTAAAAAAGAGGGACTCACTCCCCTGGCCAGGGGGCACACACGGACACGTGTGTCCATCCATGTGCACTGGACACGCGTGTCCATCAGTGTGTGCAGGGACACGAGTGACCATCAGTGTGACCATCAGTGTGACCATCAGTGTGTCCACGGACATGAGTGACCATCAGTGTGTCCATGGACACGAGTGACCATCAGTGTGACCATCAGTGTGTCCATGGACATGAGTGACCATCAGTGTGTCCATGGACACATGTGACTGTCAGTGTGACCATCAGTGTGTCCATGGACACGAGTGACCATCAGTGTGACCATCAATGTGTCCATGGACATGAGTGACCATCAGTGTGTCCATGGACATGAGTGACCATCAGTGTGACCATCAGTGTGTGCAGGGACACGTGTGACCATCAGTGTGACCATCAGGGTGACCATGGACATAAGTGACCATCAGTGTGACCATCATTGTGTCCATCAGTGTATCCGTGGACATGAGTGACCATCAGTGTGACCATGGACATGAGTGACCATCAGTGTGACCATCAGGGTGACCATGGACATAAGTGACCATCAGTGTGACCATCAGTGTGACCATCAGTGTGTCCACGGACACGAGTGACCATCAGTGTGACCACAGACACGTGCCTGTGGTCACCCTATCCCAGCACACGCAGATGTCACACCAAGCACACACGTGTGCACATCCACAGGTTGGGAATTCTGGGTTTTACCACTTGGATCCCTGCTCCCAGCCCCAACTCCATCCCCAGGGAACAGCCCCCAGCCCCACAATCCATCAGTCCCGGGGGTTTGGGGGTCTTTCCTGAAGCCTCTGGAGCAGGACTGGGAGCAGCTGTGGGGTCTGGGGGTTTGGGGGTCTTTCCTGAAGCCTCCGGAGCAGGACTGGGAGCAGCTGTGGGGTCTGGGGGTTTGGGGGTCTATCCTGAAGCCTCTGGAACAGGACTGGGAGCAGCTGTGGGCTGCTGCCGGGCTGAGCCCGGATTTGTCCCCGGCACAGTGAGGTCGGGAGCAGCCGAGTCCCGGAGCGTTCCCCGCTCCATTCAGGAGCTGACCCACATTTTTTCCTCCTGATTCACGGCTCAGCTGCACTCAGGGCTATCTTTAGCCCCAGAGAGAGACGAGGAGAGGGCCCCTCTGCAATTCCAGCCTCCAAGGGCTGGGATTTTTCCGGGATATAAATATGTGTGCACACCTTCCCTGCTTCCTACGGCGCCTCGCGGAGCAGAGCGGCGCAAGGTTCGATGCACGGAGGAGAATCCCAGAATCAAGACCTCCAAGATCATCCAGCCCTACCATTAACCAGCCCAAAATCCCACGTGGGGTCCCAGGACTTCCTCGGGATCAGCTCCCACCCAGCCAGAGCTGACTGCGACCCGTTTTGGGACCCTCTGGAAACGGCGCCGGCTGCGGAGGATCAGGGCATTGGGAGAGGGACTTTTCCAAACTTATCTTGCTGACGCACCCACACCCTGCAGTCACCCCTGAGATGGGGCCCCCCAAGAAGGATGGGGGGGCCGTTTTTAAGGGCAGACGATGCCAAACAAATCCACTCCCTGCTCCAGCTGCTCCCGGCCAAACTCGCAGGCACTTTCCTGGGCTGGGGAGGAACTCCGGCGGTCGTGGCCGCGTCCAGCACCCCCTGCACAAACGATAACATTGGAGCACTGTTTATCCCTGTCCTCCAGGGCGGGTTTTTTGGGATTTGAGCTGTTTCAGAGCCCTAAAGCCCATGTTTACTTTCCTGATGAGTAAAGCCCCGGCGCTGGTGCGGGGGAGCCTCCGGAGCTGGTGTGAGGTTAAGGATGTGCTTAAAGGGCTAAAAATGGATTTTCTTTCTTTTTCTCCTGTTTTTTTTTTTTTTTTTTTTTTTTTTTTTTTTTTTTTTTTTTTTTTTTTTAAGCAAAGCCACAAAGCAGTAAAAAACCCATCCTTGGGACTGGTACATGAGACCTGCAACCACCACCACCCCCTCCTTGGGCAGAGCCCTGGAGACAAAAATGGACTTTGGACCTCAATTTGGGATTTTTTTTGGCCCTAAACAGCCCTGATCCAGACCTGAAACCTTTCACCTGAAGATGTTGCTTGGTTTCAAGAGCCAGCACCCAAGTTTGTGCCTTTTAGGCCGGACACTGGCACAAATCTGTCACCAACCTCCTCAGAGACCAAGGGGTCTCCAGGAGAGCTGAGTCAGGAACCTGGACAGGGATTGCTGGATCCTCAACAGGAACCTGAATGGGGTTTTGTGGATCCTCAACAGGAACCTGAACGGGGTTTTGTGGATCCTCAACAGGAACCTGAACGGGGTTTTGTGGACCCTCAAAAGGAACCTGAACAGGGTTTTGTGGACCCTCAAAAATCAGGTCAAGTCATGCTTAGAGGAGATTAGGAATGCCCCCCCTTCTCCCACTCCATGAAACCCACAGGGGCTTTCCCAGGAAGCCGGGTTAGGTGGGATTTTTAGGTGAGAACGCCTCCTCTGACCAAAGTTTACGCTTTCATTTCCTTTGTAAGACTGGAAAATAACTCCTAGGAGCTAGGACAGATCTCTTGGCATCCTGAGATCCACTGGCACTCAAGCCACTAGTGACACCTCAGTCCACCCTGCTGGGATGGATGGAGGGAGTTTGTCCCCTGGGATTTTCACGTCCCACCAGGAACCAGGCTGGCACTCCCCATTACAGTCCCAAATCTCTTAAAAATCTCCTTTTCCCAGCAGCTCTGCTGAGGTCAGGACATCAGATCCTCACCATGACCTCGATTCCTCTCCTGGGTTTGGGTGATCTCCCTTTGGAAACGTGTATCCCAACAATTCCTTTCCCTAAAGTCAAGAAGCAGCGATTTAAAAGCCATAAATCCCCCCAAAAAATGCAGCTTAAACCAGAGGTGTCAGATCAGAAAGTCTCTTCCAGCCCAGACTGTTCTCAGATTCCACGATAACCATGGGAAGAAGGTCGATGGAGCTTCTCACACTGATAGTGTAACCACTGAAAAAATGCCAGTCTGGGAATTTGAAGTTATTCCTGACTTATTCCATGCATGGACACCAACCACAGCAAGCTGACACCCCACAAAATCCCAGGTGGAGCAGGTTGGGATGGGTGGGTGCTCTCCATCCATCCATCCATCCATCCATCCATCCATCCATCCATCCATCCATCCATCCATCCACCCCTCCCTCCCAGCTATCCCACGGAATGTGCCTCAACTCTTTCATAACAAACACAAGTTGGGGAAAACCAAGAGAAAAGAAAAAAAACCAAAAAACAACAACCCAACCCAGTCAGCGGCAGCAGCACAGGCTTTATTCAATAATAAACATCTAAAAATGTTAATTAAATCATGCTTTTCATGGAAAACGATGGGAAAATACTTTCACACAACGCTCGAATCAACACAGCTTTTTTTTTTTTTTTCCTTCCCCTCCGTCTCCTCGCAGCCAAAGGGATGGAGAGTGGGATGAGGGGCGGGAGCGCTGCGGATCCGAGGGAGCCACTTTGTGCTGCAGGGAAGCATCTCCGGAGGACGCCAGATGACTTCACGTGCCACGAATGTGGCTCCCAATGAGCCTGTGGTAAACACAGATATCAGACCCAGATGTTCGATACCGGCCGCTCCTTTTGGGCGGCCACGGCCTCCCAGTGGCGCTGGAAAACCGCGGGGAAAGTTTGGAGCTTCGTCCCTCCGAATTCCCAGCTTTGGAATTTGGGGTGGATAAGCCCGAAAAAGGGCAAGGTGGCACCTGGGAGGGTGAAGGGCTTCTGCAGGTTGGGGTTGCTCCCTCCAGATGTGCCAGCTCGGGGCAGCAGGGGCTGAAATCCCTTCGGGCACTAGCAAGGTCTTGGAGCACATCCACCCTTTTCCCTAAAATCCATCCTCGGGGACGTTTTAGGGACAACTTCCAGGGTGTCTCAATGAGGTGAACACACCTTGCAGAGGGGTCTTGGCCTTGTTGCTGCCTCTGCAGCTCCCCCAGAGCTCTGCAGTGGTGCCAGCACTTCAAAAAGGGCTCCTTCCAGGTGGAAATTGATGGAACGAATCCTGCCTGGCTGCAGGAGACACCACACAGCCACTTTTCCTCGTGACTCCTTTCAATCCTGGGTTCCAAAGGGTTGCCTGCAGAGGAGCTATGAGCCCTCTGCTCGTTCCCAAAGCTGGGAAATGACGGATCCTGGGTCCCTCCTGGACACAGCCACTGCCCCAGCAAGACCAGTGTCCCACCTGCAAGGGGAGAAGATGGAGAGGGGCAGGCAGGAGAGGCCAGGAGCAAATTTCTCTGCTGCCCCTTGTGAGGACTTTATGGTCCAGTCATTCCCACAGAAATTCCTTCTGTGGCCTCTCCTGGTGAGGGATCAGTCCCAGGCTGGATCCAATGATCTTGGAGCTTTTCTAACGTTGGTGAACCTGTGATCCTATGGATCTACAGCCTCTGCCAAGGTCACGTGGGGATGTCTGGGACCACCAACCCTCCCATCCCAAGCCCGTTCCCAGTTTTAAAGCTGGGAAACACTTGGTGGGTGGGGAAGGCTGGGGTGGCTTTGGGTGGCTCCTTGGTGGCTCTCCAGCAGCTCTGCCCTTCCTGAAGTGCCTCTGGTGGCCGAGTTGCAGGGATTCCCATGGAGCGTGGCCGGGCTGGGCGACGGGGGGTGGACTCAGCTCCTCACCAGCTGCTGCCATTCTGGAATTGCTATTTAAAGCCTTGAGAATTCCTGGAAAAACCAACCCAGAGCGAGCAGAATGGCAAAGGAGAGGGAGCGAAAGGGCATGTCTGGCACTGTTAATGGGCTCTGACACTTCCAGCAGCCACATTTTCCTGATTTTCTGGGATTCTCCGAGTGCCTCCTTGAGAACAGCTCTCACTAAGCCACCTCCAAAAAACAACCAGACGAAAGCTGGTTAGGAAGCAGTCAAACAATAGACCAGCAGATCCTATGGATGGGCTCCAAGATCCCAGGGATGGGCTCCAAGACCCTATGGACGGGCTCCAGCCTGCCCCAAAAGCGGGAGAGTGAGGAAAAGCTGATTGAGAAGGGACAGGGAAGCAGGAGGCTTCCTCAAAACCCAGCAGCCACTGTGCTCCCGGCTGGGAGGAGACTGGGAGACACTTTGGGGTGGGACTGGAGTGGCCTGAGTCAGACAAAAGCATCCTGACAATAACGCTCCGGGCCAGGAATTCAATGGGAACCGAGCGCTGGAAGTCGCCCAGCAGGATAATTCGGAGTGTGTGGAGCTGGCTGCTCCCAGCTGTTTGGGGAAAGCCAAATCTCTGCCACCATCCCCTGGGTGCTCCCTCCGCCCTCTTGGAGAGAGCTCATCCCAGTTCTCATCCTCTCAATCCCACAACTGATGCCGTCATTCCAGAGAGGAGAGAGCCTGGATCCGCTGCCTCCGCCCCTCGTCCGTTCTCCTTATCCTTGGATCGATGGAAGGATCCTCCTGGAAATGCCGTGGTGGAGCTGCCTCCCAGAGTGGCCAAAAGGAGCCAATGGACCCTTGGACATGGACAGGGAGCCCATCACTGAGAGGCTGAGCTTTGCTTCTCCAAGGAAATCCCTGCAGGAATGCTCCAACATCATCCAAGCACGTAGAGAAGAACAGGTTGGAGCATCACATGGAGCATTCCCACATAACCCAGGAGCATTCCCACGTAATCCACCCCAAAGCCAGGGATCCACCTCAAAGCCCAGTCCTCCCAACCTCGCTCTCTGCATCTCAGAGAGAATTCCTTGTGGAATTTTTCCAGCAGCAGCTCCCTACACGTGGCACAGCCCTGCTGATGGGGAGTAGACGCAGTTGTTGACCCCAACTTTCTCCAGTGGGATCCACCAGGATCTCAGGAAACCCCGCTGTGCTCCCAGGACAAACCTCCCTCCATCCCCAGCTCCAAGGCTGGCACCAGCCAGGAAAACTCAACATCAAAGCCAAGGTCCATCCATCCATCCATCCATCCATCATCCATCATCCATCCATCCATCCATCCATCCATCCATCCATCCATCCATCATCCATCCATCCATCCATCCATCCATCCATCCATCCATCATCCATCCATCATCCATCCATCCATCCATCCATCCATCCATCCATCCATCATCCATCCATCCATCATCCATCCATCATCCATCCATCCATCCATCCATCCATCCATCCATCCATCCATCATCCATCCATCCATCCATCCATCATCCATCCATCCATCCATCCATCCATCCATCCATCATCCATCCATCCATCATCCATCCATCCATCATCCATCCATCATCCATCCATCCATCCATCCATCCATCCATCCATCCATCATCCATCCATCCATCCATCCATCATCCATCCATCCATCCATCCATCCATCCATCCATCCATCATCCATCCATCCATCATCCATCCATCCATCCATCCATCCATCCATCCATCCACTGACCTGGGACAGCAGTGGGGGAAAAACCGCCCCCAAAACTGGGCAGAAAAGGGTCAGGCTGCATTTTTTGGGAGCAGAGTTTTGTTGACACCGTCGCTGCCAAGGGGAGGGGGAGGAGGGAACGAGGAGAGGCCACGGACAGTACAGAGGGTCACCGGGAAAAATGCAGATTCCGTGAGGAGCAGCCGGCGGGCGCGCTGGGAAACGCTTCCAAAGCGCTCCAGAAGCTTCGCCCCAGACTGAAGTAAACAAACCCCATGGAGGGACAGATCCAGCCCTTCCCAGGATGTTGTCCAAGCATCTCCAATTCCTTCACTGCGGGCTGAGAAAGGACAGGATTCAACCACGACCCAGCCAGGTCATGTCACTTTTCCCAGCACGATTTCAGCAGCCACAGCCCAATTTTCTTTGGATATCCATCACCCTTTGGAAGCTGGAAATGCCTTTTCCCCCCCCTCCTTTCTCCATGCCAGCATTTGCTTTCTCCCGTCCCCTAAGATGTAGGGATGCTGCTGAAGTTTGGCTGGGATTTCATCAGTCTGGAGTGGGGAAAAGCTTGGAAAAGCTGTAGGTTTTGTTTTGCACAATACAGTTCTAGATTTGCTTCGGCTATCTAATTCTATTTTATTTTTTAAAATTTTACTTTATTTATGCCTTAATCAAAAAAACATCATTCTCCAAGCTCTGGGACCCAGCACAACCCCCAGGAGCAGCCATGGAGATGCCAATCCCTGGCCAAACCCAGCAAAGACCAATAAACCACGGAAAATTTGCTGTTCCCAACGATTCCTGCTTAGAAGCCCAATTCCCATGGAAAAAGGGGACTTTTCCAGAACAAGAATAGTCACTCAGCACTTTGCAAATCCAAACTCCCAGTAAATCATCCCAGTCTCAGGTGGGGGGGCTGGAAAAAGTGATTTTTTTTGGTTCAAATTCGCAAATTCCAGTGAACTTGGAGGGGGGAATGCTCCAAGGGCAGCTCCAAAAAAACCTGGAGACTGGATGAGCTGAAAAGCCATGGGAAAAACCTGTTTTGGGGGACACGGAGCCTCACCTAGACCAAACCCATCTCAATCATTGTGGCATTTTGACCTTTTCAAAGCAAACCGAGGGTGTTCCCCTTCCCCAGTGGAATTCTGTGATGTTCCAGGTATTTTAGGATGTTTTTCCCTTCAGTGCCCGAGGGAAGCAGCACAGGCTCCGTGTCCTTCTTTTTCCCTTCAACAAAACTGTTCCGACCAGAATTTCCCTTCCATCCACGCTGCCTCGCTAAGGGACAGCCTGGATTTCTCAGGACTCTCATCTTTCCCTTTGTTTTGTTTCCCAGGGATTTCTCCTTCCCCCGTCTTAACTCCTGGAGTTGGGGCACAATAATTTCCTGCAGGCGGCCGGAGCCGTGTGACCTTCATGAAACAACACAGGGAGCACCTCCATTCCCAACTCTGCATTCCAAAATCCATTTCCTTGGAAGCAGAAGGTGCCAGCCAGCCCCAGCTTTGCAAAGCCACGGCACTGAACGGGTGCAGAATTCCTGCTGGAGACGGGATCAGAGCACAGCAGCAACACTTTGGGAAAAGCCAGTTTTTGTGGCTCCTCCATCCCTGCATAGCTTTAACAGCTCTTCCTAACCACAATATCCAAGGAAAATCTGTCCTCTCCAGGTGGGAAACGCCACTGTGCAGGGAAGTGCTGCAGGGCAGCTCCATCCCAGGCATCATTCCTGCACCCCAGCGCTTTCCCAGAGACCCTGGATGGCAAAACGTGACCCCAAAAAGCGACCCCGGAGCATTTCCAACCCCCACGAGCCTCTCTTGCCCTCCCGTTCCTCTTTTCCCGGCAGCTTTCCCAAGGCCTCCCGTGAAAACCCAAGGGAATTGCATGACAAAGGAGCTGTGAGGGCGCGAGTGGAGCTGACACCGCGATCTGCCAGGGTGTGAATCACGCTCACGTTATCAGCCAGCGGGACAGAATTCCAGGATCCAGCCGGGAGCAGCTCGAGGCTGCGGGGTTGTTTGGACAGGAGAGAATTCCAGGATCCAGCCGGGAGCAGCTCGAGGCTGCGGGGTTGTTTGGACAGGAGAGAATCCCAGGATCCAGCCGGGAGCAGCTCGAGGCTGCGGGGTTGTTTGGACAGGGCTTGGCACGATCCGCTCGGCTCCTCTCCCGCTGCTGGTATCATTTCATCTCAAAGCGTTGTGGAAGAACAGGAATCAAGGAAAAAGGGGGAAAAAAAAAGGATTTTCTGGGGCCGGCCCAAGCTGGAAAACTGAAATCTTTCAGCACAAAATGTGTTTTTTTCAAGATATTTGCTTTGCTTCCCATGGAGGGAAAGGGGTTTATTTATGGGATTATTATCCACTAAAGCAGGAGGAATTTGAGAATTCCTGAAGTGGCATCTTGGCCTGCTGGCTTTAGGAGCCTTCAGATTCAGCTGGATCCATGGAAAAGTCGCTTTTCTCTCCACACACCACCCCAAAAAGCCGCTCTCCTCCAAATCCACCCAAACTTTCCAGGGCTTCTCCTTGCTCCAGCGCTCGCCCACATCCAGCCTGCTCCAGCAGATCTTCCCCGCTTCCCTGCCAGCTTGGAGCAAGTTCACCGGAGCAATCCAGCCAAAACAAGCCATTTCTGGGATATTTTTGAAAGGTTTGGGTTGGAATTTTTGCTCCCTTTGGACAGATGGAGCAGCAGCTCTGCCGAGGGAGAACTCGCCGCTCCGAGCTGGGGCAGAACAGTTGATTCCAAATAAAAATGTGGTGATTTCCCAGATTTACAGAGGAAATGAAAATGTAAAGTTTGGTCAGAGGAGGTTTTCACTTACAAATCCCACCTAACCTGGGTTTTGTGGAGTGGGAGAAGAGGGTCCATTCCCTCACATGAGCAGAGGACATTTCCCACACACACAGTTTAAAAAATGCCATGTTTAAATGGATTCCAGGAATCTGGGCCGATATTGCATCCTCTGCTGCCTGGTTATTTTATTCTGATAAATATCTCCCTCTTCCCTTAGAAGAAGCCACCTGCCATGAGGATCAGCTGGGACCCAAAGCAAATCCTTGATTTTACACCCAAATCCCAGGGCACTGTCCCAGACTCTTTTACTTTTTCCAGATCTAAAGACGATTTGAGCCATACAAAGCTGAGATGTTCATCCCACCCCAGCCTCTCGATGCCATCCCACTGGGACTGACATGGACATTGACCACAGGCAGCTGGAAAATCCCATTTTCCACTTCCCCACATGGGCAAACCGGTCCCAGTCACCATCAGAAATACCAGCAGGGGAATATTTGGGATGAAGATTTGTCTCCCAGGACCAATGGATACTTTCTTCCCTGTGAGGGTGGGGAGGCCCTGGCAGAAGTTTGCCAGAGAAGCTGTGGCCGTCCCTGGGTCCCTGGAAGTGTCCAAGGCCAGGCTGGACATGGCTTGGAGCACCCTGGGCTAGTGGAAGGTGTCCCCTGGAAGGTGGAATGGGATGAGCTTTAAGATCCCAAACCCAATCCCAATCCCAAACCATTCCATGACTCCATGGCTGCCCCACCTATGGACTTCTCCACGCTCCCTCGGGAGGAGCGGAGAGGAAGAGCCAAACTCTTCATCCACACATGGATGAAGAATTCCAAAGGCAGAGCCAGGAGGACAGGTACCTCCCGGGAGTGTCTGTCGCTGTGGCTGCCTGCCAACCCCTCCTCCTGCTCCCGCTGGATTTTCCAGCAGCCCGCGGCTCCGCGTTTCCACGGGAGCATCTCCCGCCTCCACCATTGTTCCCGGCCCCACCTGCTCCCGATCCCCCTGTGCCCCCAGGCTTCGGGAACGAGCCCCGGCACGCGGGATGTTGTTTTTAGCAGCCTGACAGATGCCAAATCTGAGCGCAGCGCTTGATAAACCCAAGGTCAGGAAGGAATTTTAACTCCACTTAATTGCTGGGAGGCACCTGGGATCCGAAACACACCCAGGCAGGCCGTGCAAAGGCAGCTCGGGGGGGAAAAGCTACAGAGAAAATGAAGGGATTAACTCGATTTCTTGTTTGGGTTGGGTTTTTTTTAATGGAAGTCCCGCTTTCTGCCAAGTTTTCTTGGAGCAAAGGTTTCTGTCCTGCTGCCAGCCCTGCCAGCCTCAAGGAGGCAAAATTCCTGAGTCAGGTTTCGCCAGGCAAAGTGATGCTGCCTTCAAAGTAATTCCACTGGGGGGGAAAGGGTGGATTTTCTATTCTCTCCTCACTCTGACAACATTTCTTTGGGCTTCCAGTTCCACCATTCTTAGTCCAAATGAACCTGGGAATTGCCAGGAATCTCTGGCAGCTGGGGATTTGAGGGAGTCAGTGAGCACCATGGGATTTGGGGTGCCACTGCTCCAGGATTTGGGGTGCCACTGTCCCAGGATTTGGGGTGCCACTGTCCCAGGATTTGGGGGGCCATTGTCCGAGGATCTGGGGTGCCACTGCTCCAGGATTTGGGGTGCCAGTGTCCCAGGATTTGGGGTGCCACTGTCCCAGGATTTGGGATGCCACTGTCCCAGGATTTGGGTGCCACTACTCCAGGATTTGGGTGCCACTGTCCCAGGATTTGGGTGCCACTGCTCCAGGATCTGGGGTGCCACTGTCCCAGGATTTGGGTGCCACTGTCCCAGGATTTGGGTGCCACTACTCCAGGATTTGGGTGCCACTGTCCCAGCTGGGCACCTGAATTCCCTCTGGGGGGCTGCTTCCCATGCTCATCCCACTGCTCCAACCCTCTCCTCCATCCTGGTCTGGATCCAGCCCCTGGAGGGGAATCCTCCCTGGAGTTTTCCAGCCCAGCACCCATCACAGCTGCGGCCTGCAAGCCAAAGCTCCAATCAGGGACAATTCCCTTTCCCTGCTCTCGGCTGCTGGATGCAGGAATCTGCCCGGCGGATCCCAGCCCGTCGTTCCTCGGCCGCCGCCTCTCGCGCTGCCCTCCCTTCCAAGAAAAATGGAAACAGGAGACAAAGGAACTTTCCTACGCCGCATCCAGGCCTGCCTGCTGCCAGACGAGCATCAGGAGGTTGTCTGAACGTGCAAATCCCGATTGCTCCCAAGGAAAACCAGCAAAAGCCAGAGCCCGAGCACAAAGCGGGAGCTCCAGCTCAGCCTTTGGCAGGAGCCGCCGCCACGGCCAAGTGCAGAGTTGGGATCGTGTCACCAAAAGGAACTGAGGTGGGATTTTCCCCCCAGGAATATTTTTAGCAGCCCAGAATTCCCTCTCCTGCCTCTCCTTGTGCCCAGGTTTGCCCGGAGGGGCTCCTGGAGCTGCTGGGATGTGTCGGGCCAGGTGTTTGAGCTCACCAGGGCTTTGCCAGAAGGGAGAGGATTCCCGTGCTGGAATTCCCAGAGCAGCTGGGGCTGCCCCTGGATCCCTGGAAGGATCCAAGGATTCCAAGGCCAGGCTGGACAGGGCTTGGAGCAACCTGGGATAGTGGGAGGTGTCCCTGACGTGGCAGGGGGTGGAATGAGATGAGCTTTGGGGTCCCTTCCAACCCAAATCATTCCACGTGAGGTGGGATTTCTGAATTTGGTTTGGAGGGATCCAGAACAAGCTGGACCGGACTGAAATTGTTTTTCTGTTGAAGACACGATGATCTCCAAATGGAGAATCCAGACAACAGCAGGGACAATCCCCCTCAGGAATGTTTGGGATGAGGAAGCGTTGCAGGTCCTGTCCCCAAACTGGTGTTTCCACTTTTCCATCACATCCCCATTGAACCCAAGGAGCCGGCACTGGAAAATCGATTCCTAATTCCAATTATTTATGGGTGTCTTGAGATGGCCCCGAGCTGGAGCCCCATCCCAACATCCCCACCGTGGATCTGAGCAAAGCTTTATCTCCAGCCAACGAAAGAGAAATTAATGAACTGCAGGAAATTCAAAATTCATGGGATTTGTCACCATTTCCACCCCACAACTTCCACTTTTTGCTCAGCAGAACCAGGCAGGGACCATTTCTTGATCAGCCTTTTGAAATTCCGACCTTCTTGGGAGGAAATCCAGTAAAATCTGACCTTTCCTCAAACACCCGCAAACCTTCTCAATTTTTCTCATTTTGCTTTAAGATTCCCTGTTTTTATTGGGCCCCAAACGCCGAGTTATCCCTCATTTTTATTTTCCTGCCCTTTTTATTTCCCTCCCCTTTTCTTGCCACCGAATCCGGCAGGGAACATCCCGGAGGAGGGGGAATTTTCCACCCTTTCTGGTAGCAAATTCCTTAGGTTGCATTTGAGCCTTTTGTGGCTTCAAAGGAACAGCTTGAGCTCCACAAGGCTCCGGATTGGCCAAGGAAACCTGAAACATCCCAAGATTCCTAAGGGGAGAAGAATTTTTAAAAGGTTACATCGTGGAAAAAGAATATCTGGAAACCTTGCGGAAGCCAGGAGCTTCCTTGGATGCTCCGGCAGAAAAAGGGCAGCAGAGGGGGAGGGAACGTCAAAATTCCCCCCCTGGAAGCAAATTCCAGCCGACAGAAGGAAAAGCATTTGATGTCCTGCAAAGCCAAAGTGCTAAAGAGCTTTCCTCACCCTTTTCCCCAGATCCATGTGGATAATTTTCCCTCTGTTTTCTGGCACAGCGTTCCAAAGGCACCCTGTGCTGGCCCTGAAGCTTCCCAGGGACTTCCAAACCCCGTTTTCATGGGAATATTTCCATTTCCCATTCGCTTTCCCAAGGCCCTCTTAGCACAAACCCCCAAACCTATGGAGGGAATATCCCAAATTCCCTCTGCTGGGGTTTGGAAGGACTTTGAGGCAAGTCCTGAGTGAGGCTTTGGGAGGAAAATCCAGAGATCCTTCCCTAATATTCAGGCTAAGAGGTAATTTTTGCCACTTGGTTGAGGAATGGAATAATATAAGATAAGAAAACAAATAAATAAGGAAGTAAATAAAATAAAATTTGAAATAAAATTAAAAATAAGTACATAAAATACATTTAAAAGAGAAATGGCATCAAAAGAAGAATGAAATAGAAATAAAAGCTAAAAAATAAAATAAAAATAAAAAATACTGAAATAAAATAAAAAAGAATAAATAAAAAATTAAATTAAAGAAGAAAATAAAAAGACAGAAATAAAAGTAAAATGAAATAAAATAAAAAAAATACAACAAAAGTAAAATAGAATTAAAATCAGGAGTAAGAAAAAATCAAAATGTAAAATAAAATAGAAATAAAAGCATAAAGGAAATAAGTAAAATAAAAAGATAAAAATACAAATAAAAGGAAAATTAATTAAAGCAAAATAAAAATTTTAAAAAAAAGTAGATAAAACAGAAAAAAATTAAATAACAATGAAATGAAATGAAAGAAAAGAAAATTCCCCCTTTCCAAAAGCGCTGGAGCAGCCCCTGGATTGCGCAATGCCACAAAAAGCCGGGCGCCGGAGCGAGGATTCCTATGGGAAACCATGGAGCGCGAGGGGCTGGCAGGGACGGCCCGGGGGCAGCCGCTCCTTTTCCATGGAAAAGCGGGAATCTGCGGGGACCCCCCCCCCGCACCCCGCATCTGCAATTCCCATTTCCCTCCTCCCGCCGCTCCCAGCAGGAACGAGCCCAGGAGCGCTCCCGGCCGGGAGCGATGCTCCGGGGGAAGCTCCCGTTTGCTTTTCCATCCAAAGCTCCCCAGGAATGGGGGAGCAGAGCTCGGGATTGCCAAGCTCAGGATTCCTGGAGTTCAAGCCGAGCTCGGCTGGAGTTAAGCGGATCCTGGAGCTCCCTCCTATCCTTAAAAGCCTCCATCCATCCCGGGAATCGCGGCTCTGCCCCATGGATGTGCGGAGTCGAGATCCCCCAGGCTGAGGCAGGGGCAGGGCGGGTTCCTGTGGGACAGGTTTTGGGAATGAATCCTTGAATCCACATCCTAGCCCTCAAAACCAACCAAATCCCAGCAAACAGCTGGAAAACCCTTTCCCATCCCCGTAAATAAAACACTCCAAACTGGAAAAAGGCTTTTGTCCCCCTTTTCCCAGCGCTGATGGATTCTAATCCTGATTTTCATTCTATTCCCTGCCACGGCAGCCCAAAGCCACCAAAGCTGTTCCCAAAGCTGCCCGGGGATGTCAAATCCCATTTTAAGGCTCCAAAAAATGGGGAAAAGTCCTGGAATCCATAATTTACCCTTCGGCAGCAGCCAAAATGAACAACAATTGAGATTTAAACCAAATCTGCCCCCCCCAAATCAATGAATTAATGGGTTTGAACTCTCTTATCAATTAAAATATCCACAGGGAGATGTTGTCCTGCTTTCCTGCTTTTTCCTGGAGCTGGGCATGGAACAGTGGGACAGGAATTGCTGCTGGAGCACAGCATGGATCCAGAGGCTTGGAGCCACCCCCGTGTCCCTGCCCAGAGGTGACAGCGTGGGAGAAGAGGCAGAAACTTCCTTCAAAAGATGTGGAGAGGCAGGAAAACGGCAGGAAAGCTCCAGAGGGAACTCCCTGGTTGCCAGGAATGCCGAGGTGTGGAAAAGCTCCCTGACTGAGACGAATGGGAAGCGTGGAATGAGAAGCTGTTGCTTCCCACAAATAAACAAATGATGGCAAAGGCGAATATTCCTGGGAGTCTTCCGCAGCCAGGGATGCTCCAGGAGCTCCGGCACCTCGTTCCTTAATTAGGGATTGTCATCGGATAATCAAGGAAAACACAACAGTGCTGGAAGCAGGAATGGGACAGGGGGAGGAAGGAGAGTGAGAGCCGGGATGTGGTGCTTGGGAAAAGCTCGTTAGTGCAGCTGCAATTAGCGCTGCTCTGGGGTGATTGGATCCCAGCACAGCCGGGAATTCCCTCCTTCCCTCCCGGCGCTCTCACAATTCCTTAAATCCGCTGTGTGGGAACAGCCAGAACTCGTTCGGGGTTGCCCTTTTTCCTTGCTTTGGGCATCTCCAAGCCCGAGCTCCAGCTCTCCTGGGAGCTGGGGTGTCGGGAAGATGGGATGCCAGAATCTTAAAGGACTGGAGATTTTTTTCTTTTTTTGGCTTTGTTTCTCAATCATATCCCAGTGATCCATGGAAAACATTATTATCCTACAAAAACCAGCAGAAAACCCGGATGGTTTTGGGAGCCTACGTCCTGCCTGTGAACTCTGCTCACCGAGGGCATTTTGTGTCTGTGTTTCATGACTGAAAACCTCCTGGATCTGTTTTTCCCATTGCTCTTTTCCGTGGATGAGCCTCTGGAAGCTGCGCAGCCAGAAACAGACGGATCACTCAGACAAAGTGGTTTTTTAAAGCTGAATTCCGGCGCTGAAAGAAGGAAGGAGCAGGGCTGGGGGGATGCCTGGATCCCGTGCTGGGCCTGAGCGAGGATCCTCTGGATGAGGACGGGGAGGTTATGAAAGGGAAGATTTCCCAGCCGTTGTTTTTGGGAACGAAGCCGAGGTGGCTCCTGGAGAGGAGCTCAGGTGCATCGGAGCGGGAGGATGGGGGATTGTTCAGAGGGCTTGGAATTGTGTTCAAAGACCTTTCACGATGCATTAAAGGAAAAGAAGCAGGAGAACGGATTTGGACATTTATTATTTCGTCTAAATCTGCGCCTTGGCTTAGCTGGAATAAAGCCCCGGGGTTTCTTTGGGAATGCTGGTGCTCTCCAAGGCAGAGCTGGCTCTGGGACAATCCATGCTGGGATCATCCTGTCTGGATTCCCTGCTCACTGCAGAGCACCTGGGTGAATCCCTTCATCCATTCCCACGCACAGAGCAGCTTTCCCATGGATCAGACAAAGCTCAGCTTGGTCCTACAAAGAGCAGAGCTCGGGGGGACAAGAATATGGGACATGGGGATGAAGGATAGGGGACATGACACAGAATTCGGGATCATCGCCACACCTGGCACAACACAAGCAATCAAACTCTGATTTGAATCTGATTAAACTCTGATTAATTTTAACTCTGCTTTTTTTCTGGCAGCCCAGCCACAGCCACGAGGTTTTTTTCCCCAGCATTTAACTGGGGATTGCTGGAATGACTGGGAGACAGGCTGCACTGGGAGACAGATAAGAGATAAGAGATAAGAGATAAGGACCAGGATCCCGCCCAGCACTCGGCATCCTCACACAATAAAGAGCTTTATTCCACTGCTCCAGGGACTGGTGTGCACTAATTTAACCCAATTAAAGTGCTATTGCAGCAGATTGAATTAATGACTCCTCTGAGGGCAAGGCAGATCTTATCCAGGGATTGGGAAACCTCATTTGCTGCAGAAAATTGCACCGGGTTGGGAAGAACCTCCAGAGGGAGTGGCAGAGCCAAGGAGAAGCACTCGTTGTGTGCAGGTTTGTAGCCCTGCAGATTCCAGAGGGACGGAGGCACGGCAGGACCAGCATCACGCCGGGATATCCGTGGATTTTGCTCTCTTTGGGGGAAATCTCTCTTTATTCCAGCTCCGGGGGAAGATTTCCAGCTGGACAAAAGGCTGCAAGGCGCGGGGTGTTTTCCCAACCCCCCTCTCCTGAGGGAGCTGCCCTGGTGTCTCCTGGCCCCATGGGAAATGTCACCCCACAGCTCCTGGCTCTGCCCTGGGACCTTTTCCATCCACTGCAGTTCCCAGGCTGGAATGTTTCGTGTTTCCCTGGGAATGTTCAACCCCAGCATCCTGCTCCAGGTGAAGGAGTCCTTGCTCCTTGCAGGACCAGGTGAGCTTTAAAGTTCCCTCCCATCCTGTCGGAGTCCAGCACATCCCTGTGGCTGCCCTGGCTGGCTCCAGACCCTGGCAGGGGGCTCGGAGACCTTGGCACAAAGTCAAAAACACCTGTGGGTTTGATTTTAGCCCGTGGGAAAAGCTGCCAACTCTGTGTGAGGAATTACAGCCACAAGGGTTTGAGTAGCGTGGTAGTTGAGTTAACACAGGGTGAGAAAGTAGAATTTTGGGGTTTTTTAGGCTAGGATTCAGGGTGTCAAGACGGAGGGATTTGGGCATGTCCTGACCTTCTTCTCCTTCTCCTTGCCCTCCATGCCTTGGTGTGCTGGTGACACTTTTCTATTGGTTTGAGGTACAGACACAGTGTCTAACATAGATGATGGGTATTGGCACAATATTGTAAATATAATACACGTAATTTTTGATATAAAATGTAAACGCTGCCCGAGGCAGCACACAGAATGCCATGGCCGACCTGCTGGACAGAGCTCAGCAGGTCAGAGAGAGAATGTTCTAGATAAGAGAAAATAAACAACCTTGAGAAGCCAACCCTACGCATTTCTGACTCCTTCTTTGGCTGCACGGGCTGGGAAACAAAAGGACTTTTACACTCTTGGGGTCATCCCGACAGAGCAGACCCCAAGACCACCCCAAACTTTCCATGATTCCGTGATAATGCTGGAAATTCGGATAATTCTCTGGAATTACTGCCCAGCACAGCAGTTTTGTCCCCAAGGGAAGGACACGTGTGCCTGGTGGCCACACCTGAGCTGTGCCAAAGCGGGGATTGATGCGGCTGAAGAACAAAAAGAGGAATAAAATTTAGGTTCCTTCCAGGCTGCCAGCAGATCCTGGTGGGTGCAGTCCAGCAGCTCCTCCTGGGTGTTCCTCACCCAGCCCAGCCCCTGCGGGCTCAGAGGTGCCTCTCCTCAGCCCCGTCCCTGCCCCATCCCAGCCACGGAGCCTTTCCCATGGTCCTGGAGTCAAGTCCCAGAGTGGGAATCACTGCAAAGCCAACAAAGCCTTGGAGAGCGTGGAAAGGCGCCAAAGAGAGAGATGGGAAAAACTCACAATTCCAAGTGCCAGAGAAGACAATGAGACATAACAAAGCTTTGTTTGGGAGCAGGATTTCTTTAGGGAAGAGGGGAGAAGGCTGGACAGGGCGTGGGGGGAATTTTACTCCATCCCACATCCAATCCAGCACTCCAATAATTCAGTGGAAGCCAAAAATTTTTCGTATCCAACGACCACATTTTGGTGCAGAAAACAGCTCGTCCGGACAAAGTCCTGGAGCAGCTGATTCCAAGTGCTGGGAGCTTCACTGGGATGGTGCTGGAGCAGCAAAATGTCCTGAGACAGGGAAACCTTCCTGCCTCATCCAGAGGGATTTCCCTTGGGAAACTTAAGGAGGTCCCAGTGAAGTCCTGGGTCCCTGCAGGGACCCCTGCACTGAGTCCTGTCCCTCCCCTGGGCACCCAGAGGCTGCTCAGACACATCCAGGAGAGCCTGGAATTTGCATCCTCTCGTGCCCCATGTCCTGGGGACTCCTGATGCTCACACAGATCCCACAGCCACCTGTTTTAGGACATTCCAGGTGCCTTTCCATGGTTATTCTGGGATGATCAGCTCAGGTTTGGCATCTGCCTCAGATGCCTGAGGTGAGGCAGGTGAATCCACGCTTCACCTGCCAAGGAGTTTCCACTGGGAACAAAGAGAGGCTGACCCAGAGAATTCCCCACTGTGACAGCAACAAAAAAACCCCTCTGGAGTGCACTGACCTCACTGTGAACTTTACAGGGAGAAAAAACATTCCAGGAGTTGGGAGCTGCTGCTCCCTCAGCTGTCACTGGCGGTACCTGCGTGGTGGAGCTGACAGATCTCACCTGGCACAGCCACAGCCTGGCACAGGGACCAAACCCTGCCCTGGCCCATGGACCAAACCCTGCCCTGGCCCAGGAACCAAACCCTGCCCTGGCACAGGAACCAAACCCTGCCCTGGCACAGGGACCAAACCCTGCCCTGGCCCAGGGACCAAACCCTGCTGTGGCACAGGAACCAAACCCTGCTGTGGCCCAGGGACCAAACCCTGCCCTGGCACAGGAACCAAACCCTGCCCTGGCACAGGAACCAAACCCTGCCCTGGCACAGGGACCAAACCCTGCTGTGGCACAGGGACCAAACCCTGCCCTGGCACAGGGACCAAACCCTGCCCTGGCACAGGGACCAAACCCTGCCCTGGCCCATGGACCAAACCCTGCCCTGGCCCAGGGACCAAACCCTGCCCTGGCACAGAGACCAAACCCTGCTGTGGCACAGGGACCAAACTCTGCCCTGGCCCCAGCCAGGATGGCTTTGGAGGGAGCAGCCCTGGGATGGGAGGGCACAGCCAGAAAGCAGCAGGAATTCCACAGGGAACAGCCACAAATGGTGTTGGGGGTGCACAGGCACGCTGTATCCCAGCAGATTGTGCTGCCTCACAGAATTCATGGAAAGGCCACGGGCAGGAACACCTTCCACCATCCCAGGGTGCTCCAAGCCCTGTCCAACCCGGCCTTGGGCACTGCCAGGGATCCAGGGGCAGCCACAGCTGCTCTGGGCACCTGTGCCAGGGCCTCAGCACCCTCGTATGGAGGAATTCCTTCCCAATATCCCATCACCAGTGGAAGCCATTCCCTTTTATCCTGACACTCCAGATCTCTCCCTGAAAATTTCCCTGCACTGGAGAGCAGGATCCAAGCAGCTGGAGGAGCTGAACCCCTTGGAAAAGGCATCTCCAACACCCCCTCCCCATCAGCACAGCCACCCTCCCTCCCTGCACCTCCCCTGCTGCCATTCCAGGACTGCCATTCCAGGATTGCCATTCCAGGATTGTTATTCCAATATTGCCATTCCAGGGCTGCCATTCCAGGATTGCCAATCCAGGACTGCCAATCCAGGATTGCCATTCCAATATTGCCATTCCAGGACTGCCATTCCAGGGTCGTTATTCCAGGATTTCTATTCCAGAATTGCCATTCCAGGAATGTTATTCCAGGATTGCCATTCCAGGATTTCTATTCCAGGACTGTTATTCCAGGATTGCCATTCAAGGATTGCCATTCCAGGATTTCTATTCCAGAACTGCCATCCCAGGGTTGTTATTCCAGGATTTCTATTCCAGAATTGCCATCCCAGGGTCGTTATTCCAGGATTTCTATTCCAGGATTGCCATTCCAGGGTTGCCATTCCAGGGTTGTTATTCCAGGACGGCCATTCCAGGATTTCTATTCCAGGATTGCCATTCCAGGGTCCTTATTCCAGGATTGCCTTTCCAGGATTGCCATTCCAGAATTGCCATTCCAGGCTCCTTATTCCCAAACCTCTTCCATCCTCCCTGTTTGTCCCGCTGAACTTTGTGCTTCCCCCATGGCAGGAGGGATTTCCTGCTCCCTCGGGCAGCAGTGAGGACTTAAATATCCCAAATATCCCACATTTGGGGAATGTGTGCCTGCATTCTGGAAGAGCTGCCCCCATCGCCATCTCATCCCTCCTGGTTTTCCCTCCATCCTCACCCTGGTGCATTTTTAATTCATTCTTGGCAACAAATTCCCAGCATTTTTCTTGGTGTCAGCAAATACTGTGGCATTGGAGAGAATTCCCAATTCAGCAGGATTTCATGGAGCTCAAGAACAAGTTCACTTTTCTTTCTTTGTATTATTTTTTAAAATATAAATAGAAATCTTTCTCCCTGTTGCTGCTCTCCTTCTAATTCCTAATTGGACAAGGCAGGCTCTTTCCTATTTCCAATGGGGCTCTGCAAAATGATGAGATCCATTCAATTTCCAAGGGGGAAAAAAAGCTTCCAAGCCTTCTCTGCTCTGATTTCCAAACTCTCCTCTGGAACACACACGTGCTCTGGGCAGGGTAATTTTGTTTGGGGTAATTCACTTGTGCTAATTTCCTGGAAGTCTTGCAGGATACGACTCCATTTTTGGGTGTTTTTCCACAGAAATTCAGGATTAATTTATCTGAGAAATATTTAAGTGTAAAATTTTTTTTTTTTTTTTGTTTTGGTTTTTTTTTTTGGTTTGTTTTTGTTTTTTTTTTTTTTTTTTTGGTTTTTTTTTTTTTTTTTTTTTTGGTTTTTTTTTTTTTTTGGATTGCAGGAACAACGTGGCCTAGTGGAAGGTGGACTTGGAATAAACCAATTTTAACCAAATTCCAACCCAAACCATTCTGTGGATCAAATCCCGGGCTCATCCATTGCTGTGTTTTGGAGCTAACAGGGGGCTGTTATCCCAAAAAACACCTCAAACAACAGCCCCAACTTCCCCCAAAACCCCGAGCACCTGGAATTGTAATTCCAGTTAATCTGGGCCACTTCATTCTCATAAATTGCTCCGAACTGAAAAATGAGGGTTCTGTAAATCACCCAAAGGCTGTGAGAAGGTTGAAGGGTGAATATCAGATATTCAGGATGGGTTCATTAGGGATATTTAGGATAAATGCTCCAAAAGGGGAAAATCTGAGGAGGAGGCAGCTCTGGAGTGGCCAGGGAAGGAACAGCTCAGACAGAGCTGCAGAGCAGGAGCAGGAAAATTCAGCCCCCAAAGCCAAAGGGAATGTGTGCCCTGGGAAGGGAGATCCCTAATTCCAACCAGGGGAGATCCCCAATTCCAACCAGGGGAGATCCCTAATTCCAGCCAGGGGAGATCCCTAATTCCAATCAAGAGAGATCCCCAATTCCAGCCAGGAGAGATCCCCAATTCCAACCAGGGGAGTCCCTAATTCCAATCAAGATTGATCCCTAATTCCAACCAGGAGAGATCCCTAATTCCAGCCAGGGGAGATCCCTAATTCCAGCCAGGAGAGATCCCCAATTCCAGCCAGGGTGGATCCCCAATTCCAGCCAGGGTGGATCCCTAATTCCAGCCAGGAGAGATCCCCAATTCCAGCCAGGGTGGATCCCCAATTCCAACCAGGAGAGATCCCCAGTTCCAACCAGGGGAGATCCCCAATTCCAACCAGGGGAGATCCCTAATTCCAACCAGGGGAGATCCCTAATTCCAGCCAGGGTGGATCCCCAATTCCAGCCAGGGGAGATCCCCAGTTCCAAGCAGGGGAGATCCCTAATTCCAGCCAGGGGAGATCCCTAATTCCAGTCAGGAAAGATCCTTAATTCCAACCAGGGTAGATCCCTAATTCCAGCCAGGAGAGATCCCCAATTCCAGTCAGGGGAGATCCCTAATTCCAATCAAGATTGATCCCTAATTCCAATCAAGATTGATCCCCAATTCCAATCAGGGGAGATCCCCAATTCCAACCAGGAGAGATCCCCAATTCCAACCAGGAGAGATCCCCAATTCCAATCAGGGAGATCCCCAATTCCAACCAGGGAAGATCCCAAATTCCAACCCCCACAGCTGGACCCAAGGAGCTCAGCAGTCTCCTGCAGAAGGGGCAGGGATTGGGATGGACCCTGGAGAGCAGCAGAGCAGCTCCTCACACTTCCCCACTTCCACATCCCTCTGCTTTTCCACCATGGATTCTTTCCCTCAATAAAAGCCCACCAGGGAAATCTCTCCCCTTTGGGATTTTTGGGATGAGCTGCTGCCCTACAAATCCCAGCTGGCCCCGAGCTCTGCTGGAATTTGCTTTCACCTCCAGGTGGAGCAGGGCTGCTGTGGCAGGGCTCAGTCCTGCTGTCCCTCCCTGAGTTCAGCCTCCCTGAATTCAGCCTCCACTGGATCCCACAGCGGGAAAATCCCTGCCCTGGATCCCAAATGTCACCGCTGGAGCCATCGTTTGGTGGGACAGATGGACAGAGGATGTGAGGTCCTTGAACCTTGGTGCCCACCGCCATCCTGGGAGGTTCTGCAAGGGACTGGACTTTGGGATATCCCAATGCCATGAGGGGATGCAGGTTTGGAGCATTTTTCTCACGGCAGGAGGAAGATCTGGGGCTTTCCAGGAGCAAGGCTCTCGTTCCAGGGTGGATTTTCACGCTCCGAGAGGCAGAATTTGGAAGCTGCTCGCAAGCCAGGAAGGGAAAATCGCGATCCAGGGAGGAGGGGAGGAAAACCTGGATCCAAAGCCACCCTCCTCACTTACAGGAAGGCAACTGGGAGGACGCAGTGTGGAAATGAACTTCCCAAAATAACGGGAATTTAACACTAAGCAAAACACCCGGCCGCAGACGGACTTAATCACTCCGAAGTGAGGGAAGGTCATTAAATAAACAGCACAATCCAACGTGTTGATTTTGGGGATATATCCAGCTATCAGCTCTTCAGGAGAGCAAATAAACCTCGGGAATGGCACGGCACAAAGGTCCCTGGAGCGCTGAGACAAAGGGAAAAACCCAAACCCGAGCCTTTGCTGGCACACGAGGTCCATAAAGGCTCTTTCACAGGGATGGAGGCAGGGCTGGGAAGGGAATGGGGATTTCCAACGGCACTTTATGGGCATTTTTCTTCCCTGATTCCTTATTTTTCTGCACCATAGTCCCAATTCCACCGTAAAAAAAAAACATTGATGTGGATTGTGGTTGGTGGAACCATCCCTGGCCAAGAGCAGCTCCTGGGCTGCTGCTTCCCTAAAACTGTGATTCCCGGTGGCTCGGCCACTCCAGTGACCTCCTCAACCTTTTCCCTGTGGTAAAACCCGGGATATCACTTTTTATCCTCCTCCTCCTGTTTTCCTTCCTATCCAGCTCTGTTTTCAGAACAGATGATCCAGGGATCAGGGCTCACTAAGGAGTTTCCCGTTCCTTTTGCTGGCACAAGGAAATCTGTGCAAAAAGGGCACAAAAAGTTCAGCTTTTCCATAAATCCAGTATCCTGGAAGTCTCGAATTGGCATGGTGGGATCCTTACACCGGGCTTGCTGGGAGTTCTGCGTGTGGAAATTGTCCCTGAAGCTTGTGGGACCATAAAATGGGAATTCACCCAGTGCTTTCAACCTTGAATCCCTCCCCAGTCTCCTGGATGGGGAATTTCACTGGTTTTATAGGAATAAAGCTGGGTAAAACCTTTGGAATGATCTCTTCTGTCACACCTACATTCCGCAAAGCAGGAGAGGGATTTTCCTGAACAAGCAAAGATCCTTTACAGGGATTTAGGAGCGGGAACGACGCAGAATTGCTGTGGAGCCTCTGGAGAGAGGATTTTCATGGAACAACCACTTGGAATAAATCACCCTCTTGGAATCACAGCTCTACACCACAGAGATGCCCAGATGCCAATGCAAACTCTCAGCAGAAGTAAAGAAATCAAAACCAGAGCTAAAAATCCCGGGAAAAATCCCCCCAAGAACCAACAGGGATGCGAATTCGCCTCTGGAGCTGCTTTTGGAAGGATTCCCCGGAGCTCCCCATGCCAGCAAAAGCTCTGCTGGGCCCTCCTGATTTTCCTGAGTCACCAGACGGTCAAGCAAACATCAGGCACAGGATTCCTGTCCAACTCCGGAGCAGATCCCATAAAGGCGTTTGTTCCATACAGGAATCAACCCCGGCATGGACAAATTCCCACTCCCCAAACAACCCCGATGATTAGCGTTGATTAATGGGGCTGTTAGAGGCTCATTCATCACCAGTAACTCACAACATCTTTTTCCACACGAGTTCCAACTCCCGAGGAGCTGGAAAGGGAAATGGTTCTTTTTCATGGCTTTTGTTGCCTGTTCCCAAGCACACCCCGGGTTTGGGGTTTTTTTTAGGGTTGCCCAGGTCCAAAACCTCTGCACAGCACAGAATCCTCCATTAGTGGCCATCTCTCTCCCATATTTTCTTAAAATCATGGAATAATTTAAATTGGAATAGCCCTCTAAGACTGAGTCCAACCCATCATTCCCTCAGCGCTGCCAAGGCCACCACTGACCGTGTCCCCAAGTGCCACGTCCACACGGTTCTCAAATCCCTTCAGGGATGGGGATTCTACCACTGCCAGGGTCGGACAACCCTTTCCAGGCAAGAGATTTTCCCTAAAATCCAACCTAAACCTCCCCTGGCACACCTTGAGGAGGAGCACCCCTTTACTTGGAGGCTGCTCTGCGTTGCTCAGCTTCTAAAATGATTTTGTTTCCCTCCCACCAAGTTTCTTTTTCCCGCAGGAAAGAACTGCCATAAAATCCTGGATTTGGAAACCAGACAGTCTGGGATGTGGATTGGGAATGATACAGCACGAGGAAAAATTAGGTCAGATTTTGGGCTGCAAACACATCCTTCCACCCAAAACCACAGAGAGTGTCCCACGCATGGGACCTTGAGCTCGGCTCTCTCCCAAAACACCCAGGAAAACATGGAAACAGAGTCACACATCCACCCTCAAGGGCCAAGATTCCACCTGAGATATTCCCTGCTCCCCACATGCGGGACTGGAGCGTTGGATTTCACAGGTTCCTACAGAGGAATTGTTTGGGAAGGCGCAGGATCATTTGGGCTCACCCTATAAAAGGCATCACACCCTAAGAACACACAACCCAACAGATCCATTGGGAAAGGACGGCTCAATCCTTACGGATGCAGGAATCAGGGAGCAGCCAGGGGGGCTGGCAGCAACCAAAACCTCACAAGCAAAATCCACGACATGGAAAACTTTCTCCGCTGTGTTATTTGATTTACCAATCCAGGAAAAAATAAGGAGCTGTTTCCTTACCTTCCTTGGCTCTGGTGGGGATCAGAGCTGTCTAGGATGGCCTCAGTGTTAATCCAGTCCTGCTCCAGTCCCAGCCCCTCATCTGCCCCTGGACACCTTTGGGAGAAATAAAAAAAAAAACAACATTAAGCCATTTATTTTTTTAGCAAACGGGAAGATCTGTGCTGCTGCTCCTCTGTTTTCCCACTTTTCTCTTTATCCAGGGATATCAGCAATGCGACAGCAACAAGGCAAAGCACCTGAGGAACGTGAGGAGAAAAAGCTGCAAGGCAGAGCAAAAATCCCTTGTGACAGTGGAACTGATGCCTGTCCTCCAGGAATGGGGCTGGGAAGGGTTTCCCAGGAAGTTACATGTCTGGGACGATGCTGTGGATGGAATCAGGGCTCCTCAGAGCCCCCCAGATTCCAGTTCTTTCCCCAAGCACTTCCCACCATTCCAGTTCCCAGCCAGGCCCGTGGGAGGAGAGGTTCCTCCAGACTCACGGGGATGACCTAAGGGGTGGAGACCCAAATGGTCCCACTCCAAACCATCTTCCATGTGCCACGTGTGGGCATTCCCAGAGATCAGGCGGCACTGAACCTCAGGAAAGGCAGGAATTTTCACTAGTTCCTCCTCTCCCTCCGCTCCTCTCAAACCCAAGTGGTGGAGGCCAAGTTTGAGGCACGGGCTGGGTGTCCCCCGTCCCCAGGCTCCCCATGGAAGGTCTGTCCCTGGCAAGGGGCTCCCAGTGCAGCCAGCCATGGATCAGCTTCCCATGGGGCCACAGGGAGCTGCCACCAATCCTCTGACAGCTCCGGGGCCGTTTCCAGCCCGCTGGACTCGCCTCCTGTCGCTGCAGATCGGAAAAAAATCTCCAGTCATCCAAAAGTGGATTCCAGCAGGGCCTCCAGGTAATTCCTCAACCTTGAGACAGGCCTGGAGAGCGATCATTCCCTCCTTAATCCCCTAAAAACATCCATGGGAATGGCAAGCTGGCTTCCCCGGCATGTCTGGCCCTTGCCCTGGAGCCTCATCGCTCCCTGCTCGGAGCCGGACAGGAATGGACAGCCTGGAATTCTGGCTTCTCCAGGAGTTTAGTTCCAGGTCAACGAGCCCATGAAGAGCAAGTGGATGGAAGGAGTGGCACATGCCATTCCCATGATGGGATGTGGCCAGAAGGGCTTTTCCCAGCTGATGCTGTCCTTGGGCCACGTTATTCCTGCACCACCTGGACGCTGCCCCATCCCGGGAATGCAGCAGCTCGTCCCAGCACTGGGAGCCTCTGGAAATGGACCCAGCTGGTGGCTGTCCCCTCCTTTTCCCAAGGAATCCACATTTCTGTGCTAACAGCAGCCTGGGATAGTGGAAATTGTGCAACCTGGGATAGTGGAAATTGTCCCTTCCCATGGCAGGGGGTTGGGATGGGATGAGATTTAAGGTCCCTTCCAGCCCAAACCATTCCAGGGTTCTCCAATAATTTATTTATAAATTTTATAAATACATTCTGTGGGTTCATATCTGTGTTTTACATGAGGCATCAGCCAGGGAGGGAGAAGTGATGAAACCACCCAGTGGACCATGGAATTGTAATTCCTAGAGTTAGGATCATCACAGTGGAGAAATTTTTGCACACAGAGGCTGGAAACAGAACTGCAAGAGGGTTTTTAAATCCCCCCCTTTCTATGATCAGTTCATATAAATTATGGGAAGGAAGCACCTCCTAAAAAATGGATACAGCCGCGGGTTTAGGGATTACTGTGCTGAAAACAAGGATCACAGGGAAACAAGGAAAGGGAAACTGGACACCATCCCCCTCTGGAATCTCCTTAGCTCTGCAGAAGAGTCTCTGGAACAAGTGCAGGTGTCCCTGGAATTGTCCCTTTTCCCATTAAAATTCACAGAAGAGGATCAAGGGTTAACGGGTTCAGGTTTCTCCTCTCAAAGCCTTTTTGTTGATCACCACCCACTGGGTCCCCAGCTGTAACTGTGCAGGATATTTCTCCTGCTTTTCCTCCATCCCTTAAGGATTTTCCTCTTTGTTCCCATCAACGTCCTGCACGTTCCTCCCAGGACTGGATCCTCCAGGACTGGATCCACCCTTTGGTAGGACGAAACCAACACAAAGGATCCTGCTCAGTTTGTTTGCACCCAATCCCAAGGGGAAAAAAAGTGTGTCCTACAAAAATGAAAGAGGATAGCAAGCATGACTCCAGAAGTTTTCATGGAATTCAGCCAGGCTGGAAACACTGATGGCAATAATTGCCTGGAGCCTCCCAAAAAGCGCTGGCCACGGATTTTCCAAATGCTGAAAGACCTATATTTGTGAGTAACCACCAGACTCCATCAGCTCCTCCTGACCAAATACTCCACAGTGACATCATTCCACACTGGCATCATCCTGAGAGAAAAACCACAGCATTCCTGGAGCCCCAGCAGAAACTCGACACGTGGAATGCTTAATCCTAGAGTGGACTTTATCCCTGTTTTCCTGTGAGTCATTTTCCATCCCACTGTCTGTCCAAAAATGCTTTTTTGTTGTTTATCTATTTGAGGCTCTCTCAATGGCTTCATTGATGACCGAAGAAAGGAGGGAAGGAGGCAGGGGCTGGGCATCCCAGGGATCTGCCATGAGTCTGGCCTAACTAAACCCATCTGCCTGGGACCATCTGCCACCAGATCTGCTGCCAAAGTCTGGGACAGCGTTGGAGCAGCAGGATGCAGACCAGGCTTTGTGCTCTAAACCAAAGTCATGTCACAAATAATAACAAAAAAAGAGGCATTCCTTGATTTTCCAGGAGTGACATGGCATGGAGGGATGGGGTTGGCTGTTAAAGCTCCATTTTTTGGCACAAAAGGAAAGGCCCCCAGGCCTATCTGACGGGAACTGGAAGAAAACCATGGATCAACCCAAAAAAAGTGAAACTGGCTGGTCCAAATCCATAATCCAAAGAAAATGCTGGATCCAGGCCTTGCCTGTGCAAGAGTCTGTGCAGAGCTCAGCATCAGCCCCGTGGGTGCAAGGCAAAAGGAGGATAAAGCATCCAATTGTTTAATAAATACCATTAATGGTGCAATTTGATCAATGCCCATCATCTCAGCAACCCAAGGACCCCTGGCAGGTCCCAGTGGTGACCATGCCATGAAGGAGCACACTGTCCTGGCACGGGGTGGGACTCGCTGTTCCATTAACACCCAAAATCAGGGATCTAAAACGACAACATCCTCAATCCCCCTGCTTCAAAGAGAGGCTCTGCCTTCCCCAGCCTCGGCCAAACACAAGGAAGGGACTCCAGGCTGTGAATTTCCATCCACGCCTCCATAAATCCGTGACTGTGTTCAGTTCTGGGCCCCTCAGTTTGGGAAGGACGTTGAGACGCTTGAGCACGTCCAGAGGAGGGCAACAAGGTGGTGAGGGGCTTGGAACACAAACCCTGTGAGGAACGTTTGGAGGAGCTGGGGTTGTTTAGCCTGGAGAAGAGGAGGCTCAGAGGTGACCTTGTTGTTCTCCACAACTCCCCAACAGGTGGGGTCGGTCTCTCCCACCGGGCAGCACTGGCAGAACAAGAGGACACAGCCTCAAGCTACGTCAGGGAAGGTACAGGTTGGATATTAGGAAAAGATTTTCCACCGAAAGAATAATAAAGTTCTGGAATTGTCTTCCCAGGGAGGTGGTGGAATCACCATCTCTGGATATGTTTAAAAAAGACTGGACATGGCACTTGGTGCTACAGTCTAGTTGAGGTGTTGGGTCATGGGTTGGACTTGATGATCTTAGAGGTCTCTTCCGACCTCATTATTCTGTGATTCCATGATTCTGTGATTCTGTGATTCTGTGAGTCCGTGATTCTGTGATTCCGTGATTCTGTGATTCTGTGATTCCGTGCTTCTGTGATTCTGTGATTCCGTGATTCTCTGATTCTCTGATTCCATGGTTCTGTGATTCTGTGATTCTGTGATTCCGTGATTCCATGGTTCTGTGATTCTGTGATTCTGTGATTCCGTGATTCCGTGATTCTGTGATTCCATGGTTCTGTGATTCCGTGATTCTGTGATTCTGTGATTCCGTGTTTCTGTGGTTCTGTGATTCTGTGATTCTGTGATTCTGTGATTCCGTGATTCTGTGATTCTGTGATTCCGTGTTTCTGTGGTTCTGTGATTCTGTGACAGGAGCAGGACAGCCAGGCCAGCTCCCGACCTCTCCGTGGCGCTGACAGGAGGTTCCCAGAGCAAATGCTCCACGTTTGTCTTCGATTTGTTCTTCGGCAAAAGGAGCAAAGGCCAAACCTGGCTTCCCCCAGGAGGGCCCATTTGTTGTCCAGATGTGACGAACGTGAAGGACGTTTCTGGGAATGGACAAACAGATGCTCTGCAGCCCCAGCGCCATTCCCACCTCCCCGCTGTTGGGAATGTGTCTTTTCCCTTGGGCTTGTGCATCAGGGATGGGCTTTGGGACCAGCAGAGCAGAGTGCAGGGAGGTGTCTTATTCCTACAGCACCTGGTCTGTACTGAATCGTGGAATCACGGAATGGTTTGGGTTGGAAAAAGATCTAAAAGATCATCTTGTTCCAACTCTGACCCGTGGGCAGGGACTCCCTCCACTGTCCCAGGGTGCTCCAAGCCCTGCCCTGGCCTTGGGCACTGCCAGGGATGCAGGGGCAGCCCCAGCTGCTCTGGGCACCTGTGCCAGGGCCTGCCCACCCTCACAGGGAAGGATTCCTTCCCAATATCCCATCTAAAACTACCTTCATTCAGTTTACAAGCTCGAGGAAGCTCATCCTAGAGCTTGAGCACCTTCACAAATCCCTTGAAGGGGCAAACCCCACCTCCTGTGAAGAGAAGGAGAGGCAGAACCCTCTGAGCCTCCATCCTGCCCTCAGCCAGTGCTTTGGGGACTGCTCCAGGCCCCACGGCGGGGAAGTCGCCCGTGGCAGCTCCACACAGACCACACAACTCCCCCAGCAGCAAGCACTGGGCAAAATCTCAAACTGGGGAGGGGGGAAACCCCAGCAGGGCCATGGCCCAGAGTCAAGGAGAGCCTGGTCCAACGGTCCTGGAAGCTGCAACAGCTCCCAGTGGCTCAGCTTTGTCTTCTTGGGCTGATTGCTTTCAGGCTGTCACGAGCTGCACGTCCTCCACAGAGCCAAGCCTAAGTCTGGTCCAATCCTGACTTATCCCAGAGCAAAAAAAACCATCCTGATTGTCACTCCAGCCAGGAATGCACGTGGTTCCACTGGGCTGGGCAGTGCAATCAACCTCGGAGCACGGGCACTGCCCGCCTGCCACCTCCTCTGATCCCACACAGATCAAGTGTCTTAAACTGTTGTGGTTTTTTTTTTTTTTTTTTGTTTTTTTTTTGTTTTTTTTTTTTTTTTTTTTTTTTTGGGTTGTTTTTTGTTGTTTTTTTTTTTTTTTGTTTTGTTTTGTTTTTTTGTTTTTTTGTTTTTTTGTTTTTTTTTTGGGGGGGGTTGTTTTTTTTTTTTTTTTTTTTTTTTGAGGTTGATCACCGGGTAAGAACAAAGATCTCTCCTCAGCTGGAGATTTTTTTTATCCACTCCCAACACTGAAATTATTGTGATGTGAAAATCATTAACCCAACACAGGGAAAGTAAACTCCCCAGGACAGTCTGAGACGCGCAAATATATCCGTGATCTTTGCCATTTGCAGCACAGTGGAAAATTGCTAAGAAAAGTTCCCATTGTGTCGGGGATGCCACTCCAACCTCCTGGAATTTCTCTCTCTCTGGCAGCTAAAAATGGCTTCAAACTCCCCAAAATGCTGGAGGTTGAACAGTGATGCTGGAGCTCCACGAGGAAAGAGCTGAAGATGTCCAAGTGCACGGCTCACTGCTCCCTCCCAGGCTCAGGGAGCTCAGTGCTCCCAGTCCACGCTCCAAGGATGATGGATGCTCCAAGGGTGGAGATCCTGAAGTGCAGAACGCTGTAGGAATCCCCTCCAGACCCCAGATAATTCCACCCCAAGACCTCGGCATCAAGCTATGGACACGGGACATCCCTCACCCCTGACATCTCCAATCCTTCCCACCCCCACGGAAGGTGGCAGAAGACCTTTCCCAATCCTCAAGACCTTAAAGGCACCTCCTTTGGACACCGAAGGCACCACCTTTGGACACTGAAGGCACCTCCTTTGGACACCGAAGGCACCACCTTTGGACACTGAAGGCACCTCCTTTGGACACTGTTCTCCCTCCTCCTCTCTCTAATGGGAAAACTCACATGTCCAGCACCCATGTGTTGATCCCAGCCCCAGGAATGGAAGCCCAGACACGAGAATGAAAAACCGGGACAACGTTCCCATAGCTGGATGGCCAGAGTGGGACTCCTGGATCCCTCTTTTGGCACGGGAACAAGTGACCTGATTTCTTCACAAGCCACGAGAGCTTCCAGCAGTCTGCTCCTTCAGTGGGGTCACGACTACTGGAATAGCAAAGGAGAGATGGAAAACCCAGCTCCAGGCTCCCTGCTTTGAGGGCTGTGAGACTTTCCTGCCTTAATTCCTTCTTCCCTCATCTTTTAGGCCCCAGGAATGAAGCGGCAGGACAGGCAAGAGAAGAGGGCAGTGCAGCTCTCCTTGGATGGGCACTTGTCTCTCCCACTTTTTCCAACCACATCCCTCCTCCTGCCAACTCCTCGTGCCTCAGACCGTCCCTGTTTTGCCTCAGCCTCTCATCCAGCCTTTCCTCAGGAGGGAAGTGCAGGATTCAAGTGTGACGCGCACGAGACGCAAAACCCAGCCTCGGATCTTGACAGGGAGAACGCCCATTCCAGGGCAAATGGGGGCAACTGGGAGATTCCAGCTGGAACCACTGGATTCGGTGTTCCCCAGGGGCAGCCAGAGGGTTTAATTTCTGTGTGTTCGTTAATTATCTCATTATTTCCAGGACCATGTGCTCCCCACTCTGATAGCCAAGGGACATCTGAGGTTGGTTAAACTGTTTGTAACGGGGCCATCTCCAGCTTTTTGGAATTTCCTGGTTGGCACCTGCCCAAATCAACACATTTTCTACGTAAAGCAAGAGCCCCTCCAAGGAGCTGCTCTAAACAATTCCCTCGCTCAGCAATTTCAAATGCACTGGCTTTAGGGACTTTAGAAATTGCAGGGGGAAAAGTTCCCAAAACTGAAAAACAACAACAAAATGTGAAACCACTTTGACCCCTGCAGTTGTCTGATGAGTGCAGGCAACAGAAGTAGTTTGGGGACTAGGGAGATTTGCAATGAAGAGGAATTTTTGGGTTTTCCCTTCAAACTCATGGCTGACAGAAGCCATGGAAGAAGCCCCATGGAGCAGCAGCCTCCCTTCCTGGATGCTGGTTCAGGAAGCAGCAGTCTGAAATCTCTCATCACATCTGGAGTAGAGGGAATTGTTGGGATAATTCTCAGGTATCTGCTGAGATTCCAACACAGGTCACACCCTCCTTCCAGCCCTGAGAGCAGCTAAAAGCCATGGAAAAATGATCCTGGATCAGCCTGTCTCCATCCTTTCCAAAAAACACCTCCACCATCACGAGCTACGTCACAGAATCCCAGGATGGGCCGGTTTGGAAAGGACCACGCTGGGTCATCTGGTCCAACCTCTCTGCTCCAGCTGGGTCACCCCAGAACACCGGGCTGTGTCCAGATGGTTCTGGAATATCTCCAGAGAGGGAGGCTCCACCACAAACCCAACAGCTTGCAAGCTGCAGCTTGTGACCAGCTCTGGATCCCTCTGGAAGAGCTGGACACGGAGGTTTCCTGGCATTTCGGATTTCTCCGAGGTTCGCGGGTGGCCCGGAGTATGACACAACATTGAGCTGTTTGCAAAGCCCAGGGATTTGGGCTAGAGCTCCTGGCTGGAAGTGCTGGATGTGACTCTTCTCCTCGGAGCTGAGCTGGCAGATCAGCACCGCTGGGGAAAAGCTGGAGGGGAAGGGAAGGAAATCCAAGCATTTCCCTGTTTTCCTTATGCCAGCGCTGCCAGTTTCCTATGGAAAACCCAGCCTGCAGATTGAACCAGTGTTAAATGGGATTCCTCTCCACTCCTCCCTTCATTCCCACACTCCTCTGCAGCCCTGGAGTTGCCATTCCTGAAAATTTCACACCTAATTATTCATTATCCCTAACGAGCCCTCACCAGGCATCCACTGCTCTGTCTGGAGCTGGTTTGAATCGGGCAGAGTTGTGAAATCTCTGGCACCAGCCCTGCTCCACCTCTACTTGAATCCCAAAAAAATGAGCCTGGAGGACTTTCTCTGGTCTGTCCACTCAGTCAGGGCAGAAGGAGAGAGGGATTTGTCTGGGATAATGCTCCAGGCTGAGGTTTGATCAGCACGGTGGCCTCACTTACAGCACGGCCCAGAGAACTCCATCCTCCAGTGCTGGAATTCCTCCAGGCTGAACAGGCACAGCACAAATCAAGGAGAGATCTGGTGGGAAGGAAAAGCCCAGCTCTGCTCCCACATGCTCTGCTTTCCACCCTAAAGGTCCCAGCAATTCTGCTGGCATGGAGCACCCAGAGATAATCAACACCTCCCCGATTCCCAGTGCACCGCTCCCCACCGGGATCCATCCAGTGTGTGGCAGCCACCCGGCAATCCACTCATCCCAAGTAAAATCAGCACCTGACTGAGGTGCTGGAAATCTGTCCCAAATTCCCCTGCAGGACTCAGACCCATCTTCCAGTTTGTTTTCCAGCTCCTCTTTTACTGAGGAGCAGTAGTCTCCTTCCCAACTTCAGTGTACTTATTTTTCCACTTATCCCAGAATTCCTCCTCCAAGGGTTTGCCCTGCAGGGTACTTTGTCGAGAATTTTTGGAAATGAAAATTCCCATTCCAAATGCTGGCTGTGGTTTGCAGCTCTGCCTGACACAGGCAGGCAGTGACTTGGATCTTCTGGAAAGCCAGGTCCCGACTTCCAGCAAGCTTCACCTCCGCCTCCTCCGGGACTTCGGGACCTCTGTCATTCCAAAGCCTTTTTAAAATGCCATCATTCCAGGAGAAGGCTTGAGCCAGGGGTGGTGACGGAGAGCTGAGATCAAAGCTGTGAACTCTGGGCAGCTTGGAAAGCTGAGGGAAGCCAGAGCAGGGGGTGACATCAGGCGGGCTCCGGGGCGAGCACAGGATTCTCCCGGAGCCGCTGCTGCCGGAGGGATCCGGGAAGCCGGGATGCTGAAGGGCTGAGTCACCGCGGCTGGAGGCTCCCCTGGGAGGAAGGAGCAAGATTCCCTCACAAGAAGGAGCTTTTTTTTCCACTGTAAATCTTCGGAGCACAGCGAGGAGGCTGAAAGGTCACTGGGGCTTTGGCGCTGCTTTGGCAACTGGGAGCCAAATGGCTTTGGTGGGAATGAGGATGATGCTGCCTCCTCCCGAGGGGCTTTTTCCTCACAGGCTTCACCCACAGCCTGTCTGGGTCACCGTGGAGCAGCTTTCCTCATTGCCTGGCTGCTCCAAGGTCAAACAGGCTCTGGCAGGGCTGGGAATCCTGGTCCCACCGAAGGAAAGGGGAATTTTGTCTTTGGCTTTCACAACAAGGGAAGGATTTTTAAGCTCAGACCCTAATTTGTATTTTGAGAGGGATGTCTGGTGAGGAGTGAAGTAGATCTGCAGGTATTCCAAGGGTTTAAGTGGATCCAGAGCTGTTGAATTTTCAGGGAACTCAAATCCCACCAGCGCTTTGCCCCACTCAGATCTGGGGGGTCCCTGATACGAATCAGTTCCTTCCACACAAAAATTATTCACTGAATTCCCTTTCCTTGGATTTGGGAGAGGATTGGCAACATTGAAGGGCACACAGATAGGAAACCCTTCCTCTGGAAACGTGGGGGAGATGTGCTGTGCTCCACGATGGAGCTGACCCTGCTCCGGTATCCTGGGGGAAAGAAATTCCACCCTCAGGAGCGCAAGGTGGGAGAGCAAACCCACAAAAGCCAGCCAAGACTGACCTCTTGAGAAAGGCTGGGGGAACCACAGCCGGAGGAAAAGCCAGGGAGCAGCCGAGGGAAGGTGGGAAGAAAAGCAGGGTGAGGATGATGACAACAAAGCCCCCTCTGTGCAGCCATCCCTCAACACTTCCACAGCATTAATTACACCCAGCAGCACCCTGACGACACCAAGGGTGATAATGACTTTCCAAGGTCCATCCAGCTCAGATTTTTTGTCCCTGGAAGTGGCCAAAGGCACATTTTGAGGAAAGGTTTAAGAATACCATAAACACAGTGTGGTGTTTTTTTTTTTAATTTTTCTCCCCCAGCCTAAAACAGCCAGCAGCTGAGGGATTTCCTGAGCTGAAGGAGGAGTTATCTTTGCATTAAACAGGGCTCGGGGGATTTTCCTCCTACAAACCTCTCCATTGTCCCTCAGTTCATAAGGAAAGAAGAGAAAGAAACATTACAACTTTTACAGATGATGAGGTGTCAGCTGAAAATGCAGGGCAAGAAATTAAATTTCTTCACCTGCACCTCAAGTTGGTTTGGAGAAAGCCCCAATTCTCCCTCTGACAACAAAGTCTGGGTTCATTAACAAAAATTGTGCTGTAAAATCTTTCCCCTGACTTAATGGGACGGCTCCAAGGTCCTTGGAAGGATTATTTCAACCCCACAGGCTCAATCAGTTGGTTCATTAAGCAGGAAAGGTTGGGAAAACCCACCAGGGATTCCTCCCTTCAAGGTTATTATTCCTGCTACAAAATGTCCTTCTTGATTTTTCAAGCAGCTGTGAGCGAGTTTTTGGCTTTTAAAGCAAATGAGTGGGGACCCATCAGCACCCAAACACATCTGGGTGGAAGTGTTAAAGGGTCTTTTGGGGTGAACCCCAGCACCGGGGAATAAATGGAATTTAAATGGTATTTAATGGTGTTTAAATGCTATTTAAATGCTATTTAAATGGTATTTAAATGGTATTTTAAGGCATTTGCATGCCTCTCCTCCTCACACATCTGGAAGGGGCTCCAGCTGCACGTTTTACACCTCCACAATCCCATTTTTTTAAAGGAATTTCTTGCGTTGTTCCCACTGCCACAAGCTGGGCAAACACAGAGGCTCTGCCCTTCCGCACATCCCTCCTGGATGGCATCCCAGGAATGCTGCTGGAGCTTTCTGCTCCCTGGAGAAGCCCTGAGTGTGCTCAGCAGGACAAGCCTGGGCAGAAGGCTGGGCCTGGAGGAGCTGCCTCAGCCTAATTCCTGAACCAGGGATTTCTGCCTGGCACCTCCACATCCCACAGTGACACCACTGGGCACAAACCCCATTTTCTGCTGTAAAATGGGACCTGACTCAGTTTCCACCCAAACCCAACAAAACCCAGGGCTGCAGCACCGAGGCCCTTGAGGACAACACGAAGTGAGTGGAAGAGATTGTATCCAAAAGGGAGGAGGGAAGGGGATCTTGGAAAAAAGGAGGAGAGCAGCACTAAATCAACACAGCAGCAGGGCAGGTGAAGAGAAGGGAAAGAAGCTCTTCCTACAGAAACCTTCCAAATTCCTCATTTCCCTGGCAAATACCAATTCATCTCCACGCCTTGGCTTTGTGATCCTGCCCATGGACACAGCACTGGCCCCGCTAATTGCCATTTAAATCATTAGCAGGGCACAAAGGAGTGGCAGGAATTCCTGCCCCCTTGGGCTGCAGCACAGTCCCCAGGCCCTGCTCCCTGTTAATGAGGAATTTCGGCACCTCCTCGGGATCCCGAGGGGTCCCTAATGAGGGGGAGGGTGTTTGTGGGGATTGAACCTGTCCCTGATTAGTTCATGGCACGAGTGCTCCCCGCTGAGCCTGAGATTTATGAGCTGGAGTTGATCCTGGAGAGCTGCAAACCTGGGCTGGCCACGCTCAGCTCATCCCACTGGGCAGGCACCAAAACCCTGCGGGTGGAGATGGAGACAACACCCCCAGGTCTTCATCCTCTCCCCACACCCCCAAATCTGGGTGATCTACAAACTGGTTTTGCTCCAGTTCTGCCCCGTGACTCTGCCTGATGTCCCTTTGGTGTCACTTGAGGTGGGACCAAGCTCAATCCGACCTGAGCTCACGCCACCCCCACCACACCCATTCCCAATCCCACCTCCAATCCCAGTCCTGAATCCATTCCCAATCCCACACCCATTCCCAATCCCACCTCCAATCCCAGTCCCAAATCCATTCCCAATCCCACAGCCATTCCCAATCCCACCTCCAATCCCAGTCCCAAATCCATTCCCAATCCCACACCCATTCCCAATCCCACACCCATTCCCAATCCCAAACCCATTCCCAGTCCCAAATCCATTCCCAATCCCACATCCATTCCTGATCCCACATTCATTCCTGATCCCACATCTATTCTCAATCCCACAGCCATTCTCAATCCAAAACCCATTCCCAATCCCAAATCCATTCCCAATCCCACACCCAATCCCAATCCCACAGCCATTCCCAATCCCACAGCCATTCCCAGTCCCACACCCATTCCCAGTCCCAAATCCATTCCCAGTCCCACACCCAATCCCAATCCCACAGCCATTCCCAATCCCACCTCCAATCCGAGTCCCAAATCCATTCCCAATCCCACACTCATTCCCAATCCCACACCCCTTCCCAGTCCCACACCATTCCCAGTCCCAAATCCATTCCCAATCCCACACTCATTCCCAATCCCACAGCCATTCCCAATCCCACACCCAATCCCAATCCCACACCCATTCCCAATCCCACAGCCATTCCCAGTCCCACATCCCCACGTCTGTCTGTCTCGGAGAAGGGGTTGGGTTCCACTGCTAATGGGAGAACAATTGTGGTGGGACTCCAGAAACGCCTCGCATTAAACACAAAAAGCACCAGAAAATTAAAGCTTGGGCTGAGTCACATCTCAAACTTTTGGGACTGGAAATTCCCATAGGGAATGCAGGACCAAGACAAGAGCTACTATTTGTTGACAACCACTTGAAATCATCCTCTCAAAAATGTTGAGTGACTGGAAATCATCGCCCTCCAAATTTTCAGCTCGTAAAAAAAATGTTACAAATTCATCTTGGATTGCTACGAATGGTTTGCTTTGCTTTCAGCCATTCGGATTCTTCCACATGCATTTCTGAGTGGGATTTAGGAGAATTTCCAAGGAAGAAGCAGTTCTAACCATTGTAATAATTCTTCCCTTCCAAACCCCGAAAACCTTAAACTCTAAAAAATGAGATATAAACGAAAAAAAAAAGAAAGGAACAAACGCAGGGTGCACGATGAGCTCCCTGCACGGGATGAAAAGAACATTTAACACAAAGCACGTTGGAGCAGCTCGGCTCTGCCACGGACTGTGATCCCTGAAAACCCCGACTCCGAGACACAGCCCCGCTTCCAACGCCCTCCTCCCTGCTCCCCTCAGCAGGGAGACTTGTTTGTTTGGTTTTGTAAGTCCCAACTTAATGCAAAGCAGGAGCCAGCAAGGAGCAGGGCTTGCCAGAGGCAGAGCATCCCTTCCCTGCCTTTTCCCGTGGTTCCCGTCACACTTTTGGATCCTGCCAGTGTTTGGGTTGGGTTTAAATCATTCCTGACAGGCCCAACTGGTGACTGTGACGCCAGCCCATGCAGGGAATTGTGGAAAATGGTCTCAGGCTCAGCCTTAGCTTGGTTGGGATGGCATTCCCCCACAAGTGGTGCCTCGTTCCCTATGGATTTTCCCTCCTCTGTCCCCAAAGGACAGATTTTACAGGGGGACACGGTGTCAGAAACCCCCAAAATCCTCATGGTACAGAAATAACCGACCCTAACCCAGCCCCCTTTTCCCACAAAACCCACTCTGGTCCTCAGGAGGCTCCAAAGGCTGCTCCCAGCAGGAATTCCCAGCACATCCCTCATCCCTGCCCAGCACCGCGCCTTTGCCAGGGGGGTTGTGCAACAACTCAAGGACATCAAGTGGAAAAATTACTTCCAAGTGGGAGGTAATGAGATGCAATCCTGTCTGTGCAGGACAATAAATCACCTCTTTGGGCTTTTCTAGCCTTAAAAAATGCAGAGCAGAGGGCAAGGATGTGGCTGGCGAGGGAAGGACTGAGGGAAAGACCAGAAGGAAAAGATCACAGCTGAGGAAAGATGCAACAGCAAACTCCAGAGGGAAGGAATAAATCTGTTCCACATCCCTGTGCATCACCACCACAGTCTAAGCAAGGAATCAGCTCCATGGCACTGTCACATTCCTCAAAAGTCTCAGGGAATGCGTGTTTGGGACAACAACGAAGGAAATCCAAGGAAAATGGGCTCATTTTCCCATTGTCCAGGGCCAGCACAGCTCCCAGCGCTCCTCAGCACCTCAGGGGCTTTTTAGCCATGATTGGATTTCTGGAATCATGGAATGGTTTGGGTTGGAAGGGCCTTAAAGATCATCCACTTCCAACCCCAACACCTTCCCCCGTCCCAGGGTGCTCCAAGCCCCATCCAGCCTGGCCTTGGGCACTGCCAGGGACCCACAGCTTCTCTGGGCACCCTGGGCCTCCCCGCTCTCACAGGGAACAATTCCATCCTGGAGATAATCTGGAGTTTTTCACAGCCCAAAAGACACAATCCAACAGAAAAGGAGAAAAACCAAAATACATTTGGGTGGAAATTCAGGGAGGTTTCAAGCAGGGAGAACTGAGTGAGTCCAGGGGGGTCCGTGCTGGTTCCAGGGAGCTGCCACGGGACAGGGACACTGGGAATCACCCAAAGGAGGCTGTGGATCAAGGGACAGCTCCTGGTCATCCCTAGGAAGGATCCCACCTTCCTGGAACAAGGGGACCTCAAGCTCGATGAACCCCACACCAAACTAGTCAAGTAGGAGAGAGGCCTGAGACAAATTTTGGGTACCACAGAACCAGGGGAATCCCAGCAGGAGCTGAATTGATCCTGAGGGATCAATTGAGGGAATCAGCTGAGGGATCCTGAGGGAAGTTGACCTGGGATTTGGAATCCCACCTCCCTTAATTTGCTAAGCAAGAGATTTTTTTTTTTTTTCCTTTCTTTGGGACATCTCTGTCCTTAAAGCAGCAGCCTGAGAAAAGCAGCAGGAAGGTAATAAATGAATGAATGAATGAACGAATGAATTAATTAATAAGAGGCTGAAGTGCCCGGATCAAGTATCCAGGGTCTGGATACTCGAGGAGTGAAGGGTTTAGAACAAGTAGCACTCGACACACTTGATCTTTTTATCCCCCCTCATTCCCACTCCTTTCTAATGGCTCCAAAGCAACTGGCCTGGGATGTTTCCCATCCTTCATCTAAACTCGGAAGAGCAAAAGCATAAACATTCCAGAAATATCCACAGAGACGTTTTGCTAATTGAGAAATGAGGCAAATCCCCCTCCCGTCCACTTTCCCCACATGTTCCTGAGCACAGCTCCATTAACTGTGCTCCTCCCGGGATCACTGGGAATCACAATCCTGCCCTCAGACAAAACAGCAGCAACCCAAATTTGAGGGAATTAATAACAACGTCTACCACTAACGAGCCCATCCGTAACATCTCCCAAGCTTTATGCAAATCAACAGTTCCCGCAAGTCACTCGAATTTCGGATGATCCGAAAGGATCCTGGGCAACCCCGGAGCAGAAGGAATGAATTTGCAAAGCATTGGCACCCCCACTTTCCCCTGGAGAACGTGGCAGCTCAGCAGGGAGGCGATTCCAAGCTCTCCGTGTTCGTGGCATGATCCAAAAGGACAGACCAGTGCCAAGCCTTCATGCCAGGAGGGAATTCTGCTTCCAAAAGAGGGGTTTAGCAGCTGAAAGTGGATCCAGAAATGACCCAAGGTTATGGCGACAGTCCCCATCCCAGCACGGATACAGGCAGTGCCCACAGAAAAAGTGGGAACAAGGAATGGGAAAAGCTCCTTGGACCACCTTTCTGTGACCCCAGAGGTTGGAAAAGCAGGATTTGGAAAGGTTTCCAACAGGAACACACCCCAGTGTTTACAGGGAGGTGGGAATGCTGCTGGATCCTCAGGAAGGTGTCCCTGCTCACCAAAGGGACCTCTGAAGGTCCCTTCCAACCCGGACCATTCCAGGATTCCTGCCTGCTCACAGGGATCCTGCCCCATGCCAGGAGCACCCACGAGAAGGACTCACCGTGGAAGGATCAACGTTATCCCATCCGGGATAATCCCACAAGGAGCTAAATCCACCTGGATCTCCTCACACATCTCCATGCACCTCAAAAGCCCAAACTTTTGTGGGGATTCACAACCTCCAAATCCCACCTTCCCCCCCCCAAAATCCCAATTCAGCAAACCCACAACGAGCACTGAAGCCCTGGAGGAGATCCCTGAGGTGGCTCAGGCTCCACACCTGCAGGTATCCCAGAGAAAACTCTGCTCTTCCCAGATTCCCTCCACCAACCCAGAGGCTCCAAACCCCACTGGGAGCTGCTCTTTGCCACCCTGGAACCTCCTCCAGGGGGTTTGAGGTCGACCCCACCACTGTCCTGGCTCCAAGCCAAAGATCACAAGGATGATTCTTTAATCTTTAGAGCCTGGTGGTACCCAGAAGATCCAGAGTGGAGCTTCCACTTGGAAAGCAGCGATTGCCCTGCTCTGGAATGCTGCAGGAGCCTCGGCAGAGCCTTCCCAGAGCTCTGCTATCCCAGAGTCCCAGCTATAAAATCCCTGCTGCAGGCAAAAACCAGGACATGGAGAAGGAGATCCAAGGAATTTCTCCATCTATAACCATCACAGCTCCACGGAGTTGTTTAAAAGAGGGAACTGAGCTTGTTTTCCTTGTGGAAATCCTATGTTTATTTTTAGTTCTGCCTCGGAGTATAAATAACTCCAGAATGAAGTGCACGGTGCTTAATTCCCTTCATTGTGCCCTTAATTGCTTCCTTGTTTGCTTTCCACTTTCCACTCTGCTCCAGCCCCATATTCCAGCACCAGCTCCTCCCTTTCACATTTGTTTATTGTGTCTGCATTTCCAGAAACTGAAAGGTCAGGAGAAAATATGGATTTTTAATGGAATTTCCTAATGCCACCAAGGCTTTACCCTCCCTGCCCGCCCTTGGCGTGGGCTCCCTCCCATCCAGACGCCACCAGCCTGAATCCCAGAGCCATTCCAGCTTCCCTGAAACACCCTCCCTGTCTCCTTTCCCGTTTGTGCTGGAGCCCTGAGCTCAGCTCCCTCAGGAGGACATTCCCCATTCCCTTGGATGCTGTCAAAGGAACTGGCGCCGTGCTCACCCCGCATTTGTGGGGCCACCCTTGGATGAGGAAGGAGCTGTCAGCTCTTCCAGCACCATCTCCTGACACTTCCCAGCAGGAACAGTGGGGTTTGCTCCATGGATGCTCCCATGGAGCGCAGCAGCACCTTGGGAGACTCCCAGGGCAGGGGCAATGCTGGACCTGGAGCAGGGATGTGCTCCATGAGGTTTGGAATGCTGGAGGAGTCACACTAGATCTGCTTCCCAACCCCCAGCAGGGCACAATGCACATCCTGGAACGGCCCATCCTGATTCCATCTCATCCCAGCATCCTCTGAACCCCTTCCTTGGACACACCTGGAGAACTTTGCTTGCAGAAGGAGCAGGAGGAAGCTCCAAGCCAGCACATCCCTGAACCCTGAGCCCCCACAGCAGCTCCAGCCCCACGGGAAGGGTTCTTCCAGGTGTTCCATGGGCCAAGCACTGCTCTTGCTCCACAGCAGGGACATGGGTGGGAAGCTGGAGTCAGGAGCATTTTCCCAAGGTGAGTCCAGGGGGAAGGAGCTCAGAGTTCCTCACTGGAAGGATTCCTGCCTGCTCAGAGGGATCCTGCCTCATGCCAGGAGGAACTCACTTCCAGGAAGTGAGGAACACCCCACTTCTCCCAAGCAAACATTCGGGCAGGATGAGGTTTGTGCACGGAGCAGGGATGAAGCTGATGGTCCAGCCTGGAGACTCCAGGGAGACCTTGGAGCCCCTTCCAGTGCCTCTCTCCAAGAGAGCTGGAGAGGGTGACAAGAACATGGAGTGCCAGGACAAGGGGGGTGGCTTCCCAGTGCCAGAGGGCAGGGTGAGACGGGATATTGGGGAGGAATTGTTCCCTGGGAGGGAAGAGGAGAAGAAACGGCTGTCCCATCCCTGGCAGTGTCCAAGGCCACGCTGGAGCAACCCGGGATAGTGGAAGCTGTCCCTGCCCGTGGACAGAACTGGATGATCCTTAAGGTCCCTTCCAACCCAAACCATTCCATGATTTTTGCCCCCAGTCCTGTTGCAGGGGTGGATCAAGCCTTGTTTTCCAGGTGGATCATGCCCAAGGTTTGCCTGCCCTGCCACCACTCCCAGCCCCCAGCCAGCACTGGCTTTTATTTATTTTAATTTTGAAACTTCTCCCCAGCCCTTAAAGCTGCCCAGAGTTTCCAATAAGCCTCTGCCCACTGGGATTCCCACCCTCGGTCTGGTTCTTCCTTGTGCTCCTCAAAAAAACAGGGCTGAGTTTTTGAGAAGCCTAAAATTCCTCCCTCAACCTCAGGAGAGGTAAGGAGAAAAATATGCAGGGATGTGAAGCAAATTCCTGCCTAATTCCTCGGGAGACCCAATCAGTGGGAGACTTCTCCTCTCTGTTTATTTTTTTTCCCAGCAGAAGTCCCAGTCTGTTCTCTCCCTCTTCCAAAGATCCACACCCAGGAGCTGTGACATCAGAGGATATTTTAGGAAGGCAGCTTTGTCCCCAGCCCAGGTCTGGTGTGGTTCCCTTTCCCTCACACAACCCCACAGCTGAGCAAAGGCACCGCTGGCTCCTGGATGCCAAACCTGGAGGTGAAAGGGGAATTTAAAAAGGCAGGAATTGTCTTCTCCAGCCCTTTCCCTCCGAAGGAATAATATGCTTGGCTTGTCCTGGTGTTGACACAAGGGTGACTCACGGGCCCAACAATGTGGGACTGTTTGGAGGTTCAGGGCAGGCATCTGGAACTGGCCCCGTGTCCCTTGGCAGGGGCTGAGCTCAGCTCAAAAATGCACTTTTATCCCTGCAATGCACCCGGAATGCAGCCCTACCTACAGCTCCCATTCCCAGACTCCTTTCCAAGGTTATTCCCTGCGTCCATCGGCTCCTGGCTCCAGGCTGGGGTGGGAAATCACCTCTGCCAACCCCACCCCTGCCCACCTTTCGTGGCTTTGGGATTGCACCCCAAGTTTGTCTCAGCGTGTTCTTGCTTCAGCCAGGTTTGCTCCAGCCCCAAAATCCCTGGATGGTCCTGGATTCACTGCAAAGCCTGGAGCAGGCAGGAGTTTACAACCCTCCCCACCCCTGTTTGACACCATCCCTTAGACATTCCCAAATATCTTCCCACCTCCACCTGGGGGCTGAACAAAGCTGCTCTCCCAAAAGGTTCTCAAGGAGATCTCCAAGAAAACCAACCAACAGTGAGGGGAATTCCTGCTGTGAGTGATCCCAAAGGGCTGATCCTGTGGGGAGAGAGAGATCCCAAAGAGCTGATCCTGTGGGGAGAGGGATCCCAAAGGGCTGATCCCAAAGGGCTGATCCATGGGGACAGTGATCCCAAAGGGCTGATCCTGTGGGGAGAGAGGGATCCCAAAAGGCTGATCCCAAAGGGCTGATCCTGTGAAAGAGGGATCCCAAAGGGCTGATCCCATGAGGACAGTGATCCCAAAGGGCTGATCCTGTGGGGACAGTGATCCCAAAGGGCTGATCCTGTGGGGAGAGAGGGATCCTAAAAAGCTGATGCCAAAGAGCTGATCCTGTGGGGAGAGAGAGATCCCAAAGGGCTGATCCCAAAGAGCTGAGTCTGTGGGGAGAGGGATCCCAAAAGGCTGATCCTGTGAAAGAGGGATCCCAAAGAGCTGATCCTGTGGGGACAGTGATCCCAAAGGGCTGATCCCGTGGGGAGAGGGAGGATGAGGAGGAGCAGCTGCTCTGCCGGGCGTCCCACAGCGCCCCTGCCAGAGGATCGTGCTCCGGATCCCCCATCCTCCTGCTCCTCCAGCCTGGATCCCATCCACGCTGCCCAGTCCTCGGCACAGACCTCCCACATCCACATGTGGCTTTCCCAGCCCGCCTGCTCGTCGCCCAGCCCCAAATCCCAAATCCCACATCCCAGCTGTCCTGGAGCCCCGGGCGTGCTCCCCGCGTGTCACCCTGACATTGGAAATCTCAGCTCCTCCTCGGAAACCTCAGCCTTGGCTTGTGGCACCCCCAGACAGGGAACAGCTGGAAAACGCTTCAGCCCAGACAGCGAGCCTTTTCCCGGGATTTTAAAAGGTCAGGAACTAAATCCATCCTATTGCACGGCGCATGGAATCCCGCCGCGCTGCGAGGCCAGCCCTTCCCACCGCGGGCATTTCCACGGCTTCTGAGCAGGATGCTGCTCCTCAGGGATGCTCCAGACCTTCTGGAGGATGCTCACCCGAGGATCCCACCCCAACGTTCCCCGGGTTCAGCTCGCAGTGTGGAAGGCTTTTCCCTTTCCCAGCTTGGCTCCGTTCCCTGCTGGCTGCGTGCCGGTAGCTGGCAGCTCCCGCATCCCAGCAGATCCATAAATAATTCAACAGCTCACTAAAAAACAGGGATCCATCATGTTTATGGTTCTGAGACATGCACAGAACCGGGGCAGAGACCTGGAGCACCAGGAATGAGGCAGGAGAAGTCAGGGAATATCACCAGGGAAAGCATTGGAGACTCCACCTACAACAGGGCCGAGGGAAAGGGAAAAACCCTCAGACTTGGAGTTAAAAAACCCACGAGTTTCCTAATTCCAGACAGGGCCCTGAGCAGCTCTGTGAAGAATTCCAGCTCCAGTCAAAGCCGTTTTCCACACTTCCAGTAGCATATCCTTTAAAATTCACAGAGAGAGGAGCACGCTCGCCCTTGGCTGTGCGGGCCTCTCCATCCCCAGCTCCAGGAGCAGGGAATGCCACAGAGACAAATTCCACCCTCCCTGCAGCTACTGCTGCTCTGCTAACCCAGCCCTCTCTGAGGCTCTGTGGGAGGTTCAGGATCCTCTTCCCACATTTCTGTTATTTCAGTAACGCCATCCAGACCTGGAATCGGAATTCCATGTCCCGCTCTCTGCAGATATCGAGGGCAGATTAAAAGATCATTTTTTTTCTGCAGAGATCTCCAAATCCTTCTGGCAGGGGGCAGGGCTGACAACTGCCTGGACTGCTCTTTTCCTTGCACTTTTCCTTTCCTTGGCTCTTGGGCTCAGTGGAGTGAAAAAAGCCTTTTTTTTTTTTTTTTTTTTTTTAAATGTGTGTGCACAAAAAGATATCAAAAATCAGGATCTTGCACTTGCAGGAGGAGCACGTCAGCATTCCAGACCCAGCTCCAGGGATCTGGGCCATTCCAAACCCCACTCAAAGGGGTCTGGGCCATTCCAGACCCAGCTCCAGGGCAGCTCCTCCTGGCAGCAGCAGATGTGGAGAGGCAGTGCCAGGCAGCTCATCCCAAGGGAATGAAGGCCAAAAGGGAAAGAAGGGAGAAGTCACGGCCTGGGTGACTGATTTGAGGATGGGGATGGAAAATCCATCTCCTCATCTCTCCACATTCCCTGAAAAAACCACGAGGGGCTTTGCTCCCCATGGGGAGCCACGGAGGTGACGCTGAAAGGTGACATTCCAAACAAAAGCTCAGAGCACTTCCAAGGACCCACCACACTTACAGGGAGATGGGAAGGGAGGGATTTCAGGCTGGGAGGGCGGGATAAATGAAGGAACAGCAATTTCCTCCTTCCCACCTCCCCTCAGCTCCAGCTCCAGCTCCCACGTCAGGGTATGGACACAATTCCCACTCACCTGCTCAAGGAAAACACAGAGCTGAGGGTGCTCCACTAAAATCAAATAAACTAAAATCAAATAAACTAAAATGGGAGGTGACTGCCTGATCCTGCCTGGAATACAAATGACTTGCCAGAGACCAGCAAGAGAGATTTGGATTTCCTAAAAACACTCCCAGCCATCCCAGGAAGGGTAATTCCCATTCGTCAACTTGAGTTTTTCCTGGCAGCACCTTCCAATCTCTTGGCACTGCTTCCAAGCTCCAGCAAACAGCTGTGGATGTTTGGAAATGGAGCTGCTGCACGCGAGTCAGGTGTGGGAGCTGATCAAAGCCCTGACAGATGTCAGGGCTGTGCTTGGATGACTCATGAAGATTTAATTAATTCTTTTAAATGATCCCTTTTCCCCGAAGATATCAGCAATTTGGGAACAGATTGCTCTGTTCCATTTTGTTCTCTCCGGGAAAAAAAAATCCAAGTTTTCCCTTGGGCAAACTCCCTTTTCCCGTAGCTCCAGTCCCCTGCTTGTGCCATCACCAAACTGCTCCGGGAATTCAAGGGATCCTGACAAAGGGCATGGAAGCAGTAGCACCAAGCTGGAATTTTGTTTAAAACACCTCTTTTCCCTGAGCATTCCCACAAATTAACTTCAGGACAAGGCGTTAGCTCCAGAGCAAGGCTCGTGTTGTCTCAGTTCCCTGGGAGAACTTCCCGCTCCTCCCACCCCGCTGAACCCACCCGCAGCCGGACGATGGGATGAGCAGCAAAAGCCTGGATCAGGTGTCCAGATGTGAGTCCAGCCCTGGCAGAGCTCAGCACCAGCTGCTTTACAGGATCCGTGGCTCCCTGAGCACCGCTCAGCCCAGCTGTGCTCCCAAATCCATCAGGATTTCGGGCTCCGAGTTCCCCTCCCAGCAGCGCTTTGGGTACAAACCACAGGATCCACATCAGGTGTGGATCACGGAATAATCTGGGCTGGAAAGGAAACTTCCAGGCCCTGAAGTAAGCAGGGATATCTTCACTCAGAGCCTCGTCCAGCTGCTTGCAGGGATGAGCATTCCGGGGATGTCTGGAGGTGCTACGTGGACTGGCCGGGATGCAGCACATCCTGCCCCCAACACCACCCAGGATTAGGGACACAGGGTGGGACAACCCCTTCCCCGCACGGATTTCTCTTCCCTCCTCCTCTTCCCAAGCCAGCCGTGGCGGGGGAGGAGGGAGCTGTGCTAATCCCAGGGCCCCAGGGAAGCCTCTGGATTCCCTGGCAGCAGCCGAGGCCTCCGGACAAGCTGCTCCGCACGCAAAGCTGCCGGGCCAGCAGGATTCCCCTCCTCGTAACTCAGGGCAAAAACCCCGGGAGAACTCGGAACGAGCGGCCAGTTGGTAACACCCAGGAGCTCCACGAGCTCCCAGATATTCCAGGAGTACCAAAGAGTTCCCGAGTTATGGACAAAAAAACCTCAAAAGGGACAACCAGGGAGGGTGGGAGCTGCTGGTTTCCCATCTCCCGGATTTTTCCTCCAGGAATGGAAGGAGGATGTCCCCCACTGCATCTGAAGGAGGATCCACTCATCCTCCTGCTCCAAGGATGCTCTGGAATGAGTGCCAGGGCAGCTGAGGAGCCCTGGGGCAGAGCTGGCCCCACCAGCCGTGGTGCCACGGTCACAGTTTGGTGGCACAGACTCATCAGCTCAGTGACAATTCCAACAGGAGGTGCCTTACATTTTCCACAGTTTTGTTTTTTTTTTTTTTTCCCCCAGTGGATCTGCGCTGTGGAAATGTTGTCTTGTTGGAAAAATGAGCTCAAAAACCCAATCCTGAGTCCAGGTCTGGGGTCCTGAGCAGGAGAAGCACAAGGACCTGTTGGGGCAGGTCCAGAGGAGAGCACAAAGATGCTCAGCATGGAGAAGGGAAAGCTCCAGGGAGAGCCTGGAGCCCTTTCCAGTGCTTAAAGAGAATTGGAAAAGAGAGGGAAAGTGACTTTTTGCACAGGCAGGTAGTGACAGACAAGAGGGAATGGCTTCCAAGTGCCATAAAGCAGCATTATTTGGGATTTTGGGATGAGACTCAGAACATGTCATCACACAGTGCTCTGGAGAGGGCAGGGGGCCACAGGGCGCTTTTCCAAGTGGTTCTGCTGTTGGGATGGGAAGCAATCAGGAATCCCCCCGGATCTGCAGGAATGCTTGGACTGCTCCTAAGATTTCTCTCACACACGCAACAGAGATGCCTCAAACCAAACCTTTGCCTCCAAAGAAGGTAGAGGGAGAATAGTAATTATTAATTAAAGGAGAAGATTAATTATTAATTAATAGATGCTTTTATTCCAGTCAAACTGAAATCCAGCAATTCCTTTACTTCCCTTTCCTTTGTTCTTTGGAAGCACAAATAACACACCTTGGAAAGGACAAGCCCTGGTGCTCCCACTTTCTTCCGAGGGCCAGAAGCAGCTGAATTTTGGGATGTGCACCTGGACGTGTTCCTGGCACGCTCCCTGTGTCCTCCAGCCCATCCTCAGTGCTGCTGGCTGGGGCTCTCTGGCAGCACCTCCCTCTCCCAGCCCTCACTGCCTCATCCCACGTATTTCAAATTCCTTTAAAGGTCTTTAACCACGGAGCCAGTTTCCCAAGATGCTGGGAATCTCCATCAGCACCAAGGCACGAGGAACCACAAGTGCATCATAGCCCAAAAACCCACACCAGACTTGCTCCAAGAGCATTCCTGCAGCGTGAGCACGGATTATCCTCAGATTTAACAGGACAGAGAGTGCTGGGAAATGCAGGGAAAGGATAAAACCTGACTGGCAGAGAGCAGGGTCACCCCCTGGAGCCACACTCAGGGACACATCCTGTGTCCTGTGGCAGGCACATTCTTTTCTCTCTTAGGATTTTTTTATAGAGGTGCACAGAGGAAAGAAAGAGAAAACAATTTCTATTTCTGCTCTTTGTTTTTCCCATGTGGAATGTGCTTGGAGAATTGTTTACCTGGGGTGATTGCTTGGATGGATTCAGGTGAGGATTGTTTGAGCCTGGTGGCCAATCCAATCCAATCCAATCCAATCCAATCCAACCCAATCCAATCCAATCCAATCCAATCCAACCCAATCCAATCCAACCCAACCCAACCCACCTGTGGCTGCACTCTCAGAGAAGGTCATGAGTTGTGAGTGAGATAGAAAAAGTAGGTTTGCAGTTTTAGTGTCTCCTTTAAATAGTATATTAATGTATCCTAGCACAGTTATAATAAAGAAATCATTCAGCCTTCTGAGCTGGAGTCACACATCAGCATTTCTTCCCACTGGGTTCACTGCATTTACAGTAGCATGAGGAACCACAAGTGCATCATAGCCCAAAAACCCACACCAGACTTGCTCCAAGAGCATTCCTGCAGCGTGAGCACGGATTATCCTCAGATTTAACAGGACAGAGGGTACTGAGAAACACAGGGAAAGGATAAAACCTGACTGGCAGAGAGCAGGGTCACCCCCTGGAGCCACACAGGCTCAGGGACTCATCCCGTGTCCCTTTGCTGAGTGATTCCTTGTTTTCCCCCCCAAGGTGAGGACAGGGGAGCTGCAGCACCGCCCTGCTCGTGTTCCTGCTCAGCTGCAGCTGGGTCTTGCTCTGAGGGAAAGCCGCTGGGATTTGATTGATTTACAGGACGATGGACACGACTCAAAATCACAGCACTGAGAGCTCTGGGCAGTTTGATTAAAGGTGAACATAAATCAATCCCCCCCTGGGATCCTCCCTCTGTCCTTCGTCCCAAAGGCTTCCAGAGCTGGCCTTGTCCCACCTTATAAACAGCTCCTGCCTGGAGCTGCTGCTGGGGCCCAGCCCCAAATCCATTCCCACACGGACAACCCCATATCTGTAGGGGATTCAGTCTGACTCGTCCCCCCCAAAGCAACCAGAACACCAAGGCAGAGTCACAGATACACCCGGTCCTTTATCCCTAAGGATAAAGGTGGGCAGGCCCTGGCACAGATCCCAGAGCAGCTGTGGCTGCCCCATCCCTGGACGTGTCCAAGGCCAGGCTGGACAGGGCTTGGAGCAGCCTGGGCTGGTGGAACTGGATGATCTTGAAGATCCCTTCCCACCCACACCATTCCATGACTCTGGCATCTCAGCTTTTGGCTCCAGGGGTGGAGGGTTCTGCTGAGGGGAAGGAAAATTCACTGCTGATGTCTCTTTATGCTTTACATCCACAATGGCTTCATTTTTAATAACCTTGTCATCTCACCTATGTAAAATATGCGTTCAAATTAAACCCCATAGATTTGGGGGCTGTTGCTGTAGGTTAAACAAACATCCCTGTGATTTAGTCCTATAGAAAATGCTCAAATTGTTCACATTATTCAGCCAACCCATTTTTTATTAAAAAAGAGAGAGCAGGCAGAATAACACAATTCACTCTCAGCAGCCGTGAATTTTCCTCACTCACAAGAGATGACACCAAAAATTCCAAGCCTCTCCCAACAAATCCACGCTGCAGAAATGACTTGGACACAAGATCTAAGCCCTGCTGCAGGTATTTCACCTGCAGAGGGTGTCTGGACATCTGCCAGGTCGTTCCCAAGAAATATAAGCAACCCCAAGCCCCAAAATAAGTTTGTCTTAGCTGGGAGAAAATTCAATGCTACAAAAACAATCCCACAACTGGAGTGGGATCTGAAGCAGGTGGAGATTTGTTCTGAGGGAGGTAAAAGCACTGGCACAGGGTGCCCAGAGAAGCTGTGGCTGCCCCTGGATCCCTGCAAGGTTTCCAGGCCAGGTTAGAGCAGCCTGGGCTAGTGGAAGGTGTCCCCATGGCAGGGCAGGAATGAGATGATCTTTAAGGCTCCTTCCAACCCAAGCCATTCCACAATCCTACAATTTTAAGGATGTGCAGGAAGGCACAGCTCTGCTCTCCCCCTGGGCTCTGCAATCCCATCCTCCCTGATGTTTTTCTTGGCTGCACAGGAAGAAGAAGCGCCTGAGAGCGCCTTGTCCCACTGCCACAGGCTCAGCTTCCCCATCCCAAACCAGCACTGCAGGGATGGTGATCCAGGGATTGTGATGATCCAGGGATTGTGATGACCCAGGGATGGGATTATGGCAGTGTTACAAGCAGGAGGTTTATAGGATTAAACACCTTTTAGTGCAGTACACACACACACACACGGGGCAGGAGCCTTTCCAAGGGAAAACATCTTCCAACTCCCTGCCCACAACAGAGGGGATGGCCCCTCTCCCCCTGCCAGGCCTGACACGGATCAAGCCACAGAAGGGAATTCTTTGTCCCTGCAAGGATGAAATCTGGGTGAACCCACAGTGCTTCCACGACAGCACAAAAACAAGCCCCGTCCGCCACCTCCTTCCCTGAGCAGCAAGTCAAGTCCTGCTCCCAGAAATGCTCTTGGATTCCACGGAGCTGCAGCCTTGCAGGCCTGGGCTGGGGGAGAGGGGAGGTTCTGACAGAGGGATGATTGATTCCCAGACGAGGCAGGAATGTGATGCTTAAGAGAAGTCAGGTCCATTTAGAGCTCTCCCCCTCAGCAGGGAACCGCAGCACTCGGGGCTCGGCCTCGCCAGGCAAAGTGAGCTACTCAAGGGCTGGCAGGGACAAGGGGACAGCAAATCCTCACCTGCACTGCTCCCCCCACAGCGTGGCACAGGAACTGTGGCAATTACACGCCCAAAAAGTGGAGAGAGGAGGAAAAACTCACACAAAAAAAAAAACCCTCCCAGAGGATGGGAACCTACCCCAGGCCCCGGCTTTGTGCTTGTGCTGGAAAACATCTGTGAGCACGCAGAGCCAGGCTTTAACACCTGCCTGGACATCCTCAGTGCTGCCACACAATTCCCTGCATCCTCAGGCTGGCAAAGCTCCCTGGGCAGCACCCATGACATCAAGAGGGCAGTGCCAAGCCGTGCCCAAGCCCTGGATGCCCAGGGATTGCCATTCCCAGTACTCCCAGTGCTCCCAGCCTGCTCTGCATTGCTGGCTTTGTGCTGCTCTCAGCTCACTGCTCCTTGGCCAGCTCTCCAGGACAGCACAGATCCCTCCCCGAGGATGGAGCTGGGGAGGTTCCAGAGCTGAACACGACACCAGGACTCCCACACGTTCCCCAGGGCTGCTCCAGCCCTGCCCTTCCATGCGCTGCTTCCACGGCTCTCAGGTTTCCAGGAACTGGGACCAGGTGCTTGGGAGCTCAGGACGCAGCTAAAGCAGCTCGAGTGGCCTTTGGCCTGCCAGGGCTGAGCAGCACAGGACAAACCGAGCAGGGCCCATTTCACACAAGCCCAGGAGAAGATCCCACGTGGACGATCTTGCGAACGGACTCCGCACAGCTTCGTTAATTTCTTTTGGAATCGGCCAAGTATCTAGTGGTACACCAACTGGATAAGTGAAAATGGTTTGTCTGGGGTTGTGTTCCACAGACATATGGTGTCTAAACTCGATAGATTAGCTAAACATACTTCCCACTTACACTTCCCACTCCAGCTGAGCCTGGGGAGCGCAGCTGTGAGGAGCAAGGCTGGGATCAACGCCCCTTCCCTGCCCTGCAGAGGGGCTCTGCAAACCTGCCAGGCTGGCCCCAAAACCTGCAACCAGCCCAGAGCCCAGAAATAAGCTTGGTTTAGCTGGCGGGAAGAGACAATCCCACAGGAATAATCCCACAGACATAATCCCACTAAAGGACTGGGATCTGAAGCAGGTGAAGGTTTCCAAGGAGGGTGGGGAGGCCCTGGCACAGAGGAGATGGGGCTGCCCCTGGATCCCTGGAAGTGTTCCAGGCTGGACAGGGCTTGGAGTAAGCTGGGAGAGTGGAAGGTGTCCCTGCCCATGGCAGGGGCTGGAATGAGAGGAGCTTTGAGTTTCCTTCCCACCCAAACCATCCCATGATCCCACGATTCTTCCAGACCAAGATGAGGGACACACATCCACACTTTTTTCCCCCCCAAATTAATACATCTAAACTTCACCTGAACTAATCCCAGGAATCACAGCACTCCAGGAACCATCCCTCTCTGAAAGGAAACCATTATTCCTCGTTTTCCCCACTGGCCCCAGCAGCAGGTTGCTGTTAACTTGTCCTGAGCCTAAAAATAGTTCTCCTCAAAGGAAATCCAAACCCTGCACTCTGCTCCTTCCCTCACTCCCTAATTAATGGTTTCCAGGTCAGCCCAGCTCTCTGGGAACATCTGTTTGTTTTCACTCCATCCAAGGAAAGGCAAAGCTGACCTGAAAGGGGAATATGAAAAAGGGTTTGATGTCTGCTGAGCCCCCCTGGCACAGACATCTGGAATTTGGGGCCTTGGAGTGGAAAGGAGCATCCACAGAGGAGCATTCCCGGCTGCAGTGTGTGTGTCCCTAATTCCCAGAGGGATCTCGAGCTCCACAGGAACAGGGGGATCACCCACAGCTGCTTTCAGGAGCATTTTTGCAAAAATACAGAAATAAATGCAATGAAATGAGTTGGAGCCACACGGATCATCCAAATCCAGCTCCTGGCCCTGCACAGACACCCAAACAACCCCACCCTGTGCATCCCTGAGAGCAGCGTCCAAACTGGAGCTGTGACCATTCCCTGGGGAGCCTGTTCCACCCTCTGGGGAAGAACCTTTCCCCAAAATCCAACCTAACCCTCCCCTGATGCAGCTTCCTGCCCTTAAAGCCACCTAAAACTCCTTGCTGACACGAGGGAGTTGCCCTCAGGAATAATTGGAACATTTACTTTCTACATGTGGAGGGAGACTTGAGCAAACCCAGGAGTGGTTTTGTCTTTCAGTTTAAGTGAGGTTTGCACGTTCCCAATCCATCTGATGGCAGGACAGGGAATATTTATCTTGCTTTGCATGGATTTGAGAAGAGGCAGGAGGCCGGGAAGCTCCAAGGTTGTCGCACAGGAACCCCCCTCAGCCACATTCCCCAGCTTCCCTCGGCTCCCCAGCTCCGGGGAAAGTTGGGAGCAGGAATTTGGGAGATCCACAGAAATGTCAGCCCCGAGGATAACAGATGTGTCATTAATAAACGTGGACAATCCTGGACAAACCGCTTCCCACAGCAAAGCTGGAGAAGCGAGGAAGAGGCAACATGAGGGATGAGCAGGAGGGAGATGGAAGAGAGACATCTCCCAAAAGGGAGTCTCTAAATGAAGAGAGATGGGCAATAAAATGAAGAGCAGCAGGGAAGGAGCTGGAAGATGGAGGAGATGGGAGTGTCCTGGTTTTCCATACATCCAGGAAGAGAACCTGGCCCCAGGATCTCCCCCGGAATCTGTCAGCACCTCCAAGAGAGGCATCACTCGTCAGCACAGCCCTGCTGGAGCTCCCAGGCTGTGACACCACGAGCTCAGCTCCAGCTCCCACCCAGCCAGGGATGAGATTCCCGTTGCAGGAGGCAGCGCTGCCTGCATGGGGAGGTGCTGACAGGAATGAAGCAATCCTTCCTTCCATCGCTCTGGCTCCTCAGAGCACCGATCCCCCCCGGAACACGGGGTGACAGCGACTGCAGGGACCCTCGGGGGCTTCTCGGGGGCCATCAGCTGGGATTGCTGCTGGCCATGGCACAGCTGAGTGCCTCAGTGTCCCACTGCACCCTGCACTGCACGTCCCAGGCTTTGTCAGCTCTGGGATGGAGCCAGCTCTGTGCTCCAGCCTCTTCCAGACCACATCAGCCCACGGAATGCTCTCGTGGAGCAGCCTGCCCTATGGAAGGTGTCCCTGCCCAGGGAACAAGAGGAGGTTTGAGATTCCTCTCAATCCAGCCCACCCTGTGATCCTATTCCGCAACTCTTCCAGTTCCAGAGCAGCACAGATCAATTCCAGATCAACAGCACAGAGCAGGAACTCCCAACCCCTCTGCCCAAACTCTGGCAGGGATCCTCCTCAACCCTCAGGAACACCTGGCTGGAAAAGAGGTGAATTTTATGGACGCGTTCCCAGAGCTCAAAGTGCTGCCCTGACGTGCAACACCCTGACCTTTTAACTCAATTTAATTAATTACCCAAGTTAATTGAGGTCTGAATCTGCCCTCCTGGCCTTCACAAGAACTGAACCTGGTTGCACTCAAGGACAAAGTGCCCACGGACAAGGACAGGGACTTGTCTGGGAGTGAGGATCTGGGAAGCGCCCGAGATCAAAGCATTAATTAAATCCTAATTCATCCTCCTGATGAGAAAGCTGCAAAAGCACCCGGGATGTGGAGAGTGGCTCTGCACTCCCCAACCAGGCCAATCCCACAATGAGATTCCCTGCCTCGTTCCAAGGGTGAGGGAAGGTTATGTTTGCACTTGGAGTGAAAAGCTCCGGATTTATTTTTCCGCTCAGCAAAAGAAAACCCCAAATAATCCTCTAAGTTCAGGTCAAGCCCAAAGCATGACCAATCCCTTCGTTTTGGTTTGGTGCTCCTGATCGTTCCTGCCCTTTGCAGGGAGGTTTGGAGGCTATAAAATATTACTGGGAAATGGAAGAACTGGAACGTCGAGCTCTGAAAATGTAGGAACAAAACTGAGCTGCCCTTTACAAAAAGATGAGCTCCCAGTGCCAACTCAGAAAAGAGCTGCAGTCAACCCCAAAATTGCATTTCTCGGCAAATAAACTCCTCATCCTGGAAATAGTTGCCAAAATCTCCCCAGATTCCGAAAACAAAGCTCCAGGATTTGAGGCCAGCTCAAATCTCCATCACCACATCCAGGTTTGGATCCTCTCCGAAAGCTCCCAAGCCATGGTGTGGAAATATTTAAGAAGGACTTCGACAAAAGTGATTTAATGGTGTTCAGCTTTGTTCTTAAGGGGAAAATAGAGAAATAATGTGATTTTTTTCCTTTATTCAGGAAAAAAAAAAAAGGTGTAGGAGATGGGAATTTTGCCCCACCGGGTGCTTAAACTGATTAAATGATCCATGAAGCATCCCTAAAATTGCATGGCCCCACCACCTGGCTGTTAATCTGCCTACATTGTCCTCCCTTTGCCAGCACATTTGGTGGGTTTTCCCAGTGGAAAGAATTGGGGGATTTTTCCCAGTGGTGGCTTGACCCAAAAAGCCCCAAGAGATGCCAAAGGCAGACCCAGAGTCCCACTTGGGTTTGGTTTTTTTTCAAAGTGCTGACAGCAAAATCTTTTCATCTGCTGGGAAAGCAGCACATGGGCTCCCATAAAACAGCAAAGCCGTGACCCTGGGAATTAAAGTGCTCCAAATTCTGCAAGCCAAGGCTTCTCCTCTGTTCCCAGAACTGCTGCTGCTCCAGGAGAGTGGCAGAAGAGGTGAAGCAGCGCCCAAACTTCCCCTATTAAACAGCAAAATAAACACAGACACCACACCTGGCAAAGATCTGCTTCCGTGGGAAGGGAGATCTCAGGAGGTTGCACATTCCATGAGGAATAATATTAAAAAATTAAATCCAGCACAACTCCTGCCACCCAAGGATGGGCTTGACCTGCACACATCAAGTTTTTATCATGAAAATACTGCCCAGAAGAAACATGTCAAATAAAATGCTTGCCCCAAACCCCTAAAATTTGAAAAACCAATGATTAAACGGGAACAGAAAAAGGTTAGAGCTGAGGATTGGATCTTCTGAATGTCAAGGAAAGGAAATATTCCTGTTCTGGGTGGGAAAACCTGCCCAGGGAAACTTAAATCACAGCCACCCAGCTCAGGGCTGAGGCAGCAAGAACCACTCTCAGCTGGAGCCACCACAGAAATATTCCACTTAACCCGGGTCAGTCTGAGCATCTTGCACATCCCTGGACTGAGAGATGGCAGAAGATTCCCACTTCAGCAGGACCTGAAGGGAAAATTTGCCTCAGGAGTTTTATGCTGCTGTTTCCTTTATAAAATCCCCCCACACTGCTCTGCTCCATCCTTCCTTCTCCCTCTCTTCTCTCCCTGAGGACTTCCTTGACTCTTCATCAGCTTTCCCAAGGAGCTGAGAGGGCTGAGGGACAAAAATAGCCCTGATTTGACAGCACATTCCCAGCAATGTCCTGGGTGAGCAGGGCTGATCCAGGCCAGCTCCTGGCCCAGCTCCTCCTGGCAGTGATGACCTCCCAAACCTGGCCAGCACGGGATGGGAGTTCACTCCCTCCTCAAAGCAACCAAACCCAAAACTCTGTCAGGTCTGATCCTGCTCACGCTTCCAGCTGAGCCCACGCTGGGGAAATCCAGCAGATTTCCATGAACTGCTCAGTTCTCACCACGGAGAGCGGGGAAGAGGGGCCAGGGCTGCTCTGAGTGCTGGCTCAGCAGGTCCTGACCTGCTGAGCTGAGCTCAATCCCCTTCTCCTGAAGCCTGTGGGTGGTTCAGGGACAAGAGGGTGCAGCTGGGAAGTTTGCATCCGGATCTCAGCTTGCAAAGAGTTCAGATCCAGGGGGTTGGGTCAGATCCACATCAAGGATTCGTTCTCTGGATGTCAAAACCCACCCACAGGACTTGGAAAAGCCAGGCCAGGCCTGGCATAAACAGAGCGACAGCACTGCCCTCCCTGGAGTCTGATTTACTCCAGAGAGATCCAAATCCATGCCAGGGCAGCAGGGGAGCTGCTCTGTGCTCCCTGCCACGGTTCCAGTGGACACAGCACCAGCTGCTGGCTCCAGAGCAGGCACCATTCCTAATGTGCTTCCCATCCATGGACGAGCGCTGCCAGAACTCCTCTGCATGCACTTGGAGCTACTATTTTTGTTTTGGGGGAAGAGCTGCACAACTCCTCAGCTTTCACATCCAAATGGGCTTTTCCATCCTCCTCCTCCTCCTCCCTTTTTTCCCTGGCAGCTGCTCCTGCTCCATCTGTGCCAGGAGTGGGAGCTGGGAATGGCAGGTGGGGCCTGGTACCTGCTGAGCTCTGGTTTATCCACAGCTCCTCAGGATTCCCATCACTTCACGCTCCACAAAGGATTCTCCTTCCCAGGAGGGAGTTCCAAAAGCTTCAGGGTCAGGGATGGAGGGTGAGGAAGGAAATGCAAGCTCAGGATGAACGGAATGGAGCACACCTTACCCAGAGCAAAGGGCAGAAGAGCTGGGGGCAGCTTTCCAGCAAGGCCACAGGAGTATCCAAAGGCCAGGAAAGGTGGGAAGGACCACAGGAGTCTTCACCCAGCTCCCAGAGAGATTGAGAGCCACTGTGAACCTTTGGATTCAAAGGACAGGGAGTTACTGCAGGAAAAAGCCCGAGGCAGTGGGATCCTAAAGGATTGTATAGGAACATATAAAGTAGGAATGTTGGAATTTCACTCAATATTTAGTGAAATATTGAGGGGAAAAAAGAAAAACCCTGGAGTTTGGAAGGGCTGTGCAGCCCCCTCTTGCTCCAGAGTTTTTTTTGTGAAGTGAAACTACCCAGAGCCAAGGCCACAGGGATCCCCAGGAGACAGAGTGGGCAGGATTTGGGATCTGCAGGTGCCAGATCCTCACAGCCCCCAGGTCCTGGAGGAGAAATTAGTCACAGGAATAGAGGGAGAAGCATCACCCAAGGGAAAAGAGCAGGGCCAAATTCCATCCTCTCATCCCTCTCCCAGGAACAGCAGCTGGTGAAGCCGGCACTGCCCACTCTGATCCCCAATCCCCCTGGAAATCTGCCCCTCCTGGCCACACTCAGATCCCAGCAGCCCTCCCAGCTGCATCCCAGCGCAGCCCCAGGTAGGCAGAGCTCAGAGCACACATCTGGAGCCCAGCCCACATCTGGCTTTGCTCTGGCCTTTGTTCATGCCCGAGGCCACGGAGCATCCACCTCTCCCCGTGCCTTTATCTCCTCCCAGGATCCCCTGGCTTTGAGCTGCTGGGTTTTATTGGAGTTGCACAAAGGAGTTCTTTAATTAAGCAGCCTTTTTCTGGGGCTGTTTCTGATTGTATCAGGTTGAAAGCAGAGCCCCAGGCCCTGCTCTGAGTCTCTGACACAAACCAGAGAGATCTCCCCACAGCAGCTCCCCAAAGCTCCGTTACTTTTGTGTAATTGCTTTTCTGCTTTAGAGGCCAGAACAGGGTCTCGGGGCAGAGGGACTGAACTCTTGGAATTGTCCACGGAGCAGAAACAGAGGCAATCCCAGATTCCCACCCTCGGGAAGGTTCGGGAAAACCACAGGTATCTCATTTCCAGCTCATCCCTGATTTTTGAGCAAGGTTAATGATGGGGCAGCTCAAATTCCCTCACAATGTGGAGAAACCCTCAGATCCCAGGAAAAAAAACCACACAGAACCTTCTGGTCTTTGTCCCAATCCTTGTTTTTACTGTTTGGTTACCACCGCCCTGTGAATATTCCAACCTGTACAGCTCTTTCCCAGGCTGGACAGCAGGTGCACAGTGATGGGATTTCACAGTCTGGATTTCTTTGGAAATCCTCGCTGCAAAAGGCATCGGGCTGGAGCGTGGTGCTGCTCCTGCCTCGAGGTGTTCCCAGCAGGAAGAGCCAAGGAAAACGCCGGGAGCAGCGGCGAGCGGCGGAAGCCGATCCCGCAAAACAATTAAAGGGATGAGCTTCCAAAGGCTCGCTAATTGGCTGCAGGCACGGGGAAGCTGGGAGGGCCAGGAAGGGCTCGGGGAGTTCAGGAGGCTGCTGAGGTGGGGATTTTGTTCCTGGGAGTTCTCAGCCTTCCCTCCTTCCACAGGGACTGGAGCTGCACGGAGCAGCCACGCGCTCTTCCAGCACTGAAACCGCCCACCCAAACCTTGGGATGAGGCAGGGAGAGGCGGATGCAGAGCCCCGTTCAGCAGCACAGAACAATAAATCCTCCTCAGAGTTTCCAGGAACCTGGAGATTGAGGCCTGGAGCTTTTCTTTCCAACACACACTGTCAACACGATGACATCAGCGCATCCCGATACGTGCTGGCCTCATCCAGCTCGGAGCTTCACTCCACTCCCCTCCAACATCCCACTCCCACTCCTCTGGACTTCCAGGGTCATCAATCTCCCTCCTTGGGGCACTTTCAGCCTGAACCTCCAGCGATGAAATCATGGATCTGGGATGTGACTCAGAAGGGCCGTGACTCACCCACCTGAGCGCTGGCACAGCTCCATCCCCACATCCCTGGGAGCAGCTCCATCCCCTCATCCCTGGAGCTCCATCCCCACATCCCTGGGAGCAGCTCCATCCCCTCATCCCTGGAGCTCCATCCCCTCATCCCTGGGAGCAGCTCCATCCCCTCATCCCTGGAGCTCCATCCCCTCCATCCCTGGAACTCCATCCCCTCATCCCTGGAGCTCCATCCCCACATCCCTGGGAGCAGCTCCATCCCCTCATCCCTGGAGCTCCATCCCCTCATCCCTGGGAGCAGCTCCATCCCCTCATCCCTGGAGCTCCATCCCCTCATCCCTGGAGCTCCATCCCCACATCCCTGGGAGCAGCTCCATCCCCTCCATCCCTGGAGCTCCATCCCCACATCCCTGGGAGCAGCTCCATCCCCTCATCCCTGGAGCTCCATCCCCACATCCCTGGGAGCAGCTCCATCCCCTCATCCCTGGAGCTCCATCCCCTCATCCCTGGAGCTCCATCTCCCCATCCCTGGGAGCAGCTCCATCCCCTCCATCCCTGGAGCTCCATCCCCTCATCCCTGGGAGCTGCTCCATCCCCTCATCCTCACGGGCTTGTTTTGAGATGTTGACCACTGAGATGTTCCAAAGTTTGGCACGAATTCACTGGGAAGAACGCTCAACTTTGGCTATTCCCAAGACGACTGTGAATATTTCCGATTCTACGTTGGTAGAACACCAACTCACCAATCCCACACTCCCACTTTTCCCTGCCCCAGGATGAGATGGGAAGGTACCAGCTCAGCAGTTTGGGAACACCTGGATTTTGCTCCCATTCCTTTGCTTCTATCCCATATGGAGGCTAGACTGGGAGGAAAATCCAGACCTGCTCCTTGGCAGAGCTACCCGGGAGCAGACACACAGTGAGGACAGTTTGCTTTGGCAACTTCCTCTAGGAACATATAAATATATATATATATAAATATATACATTTTTAATATCTTTGGCAAATAAAAGATCATAAAAAGAAAAGTTGGTTGGCCTTCCTGGCCGAGCCAAGAATGTACTTTAGGTTAAAAAATAGACATTGAAAAGGATTGAGCCAGAAAAAAAAAAAAAACAAAAAACTCCAAACCAAACATTTTCCCTGCTCTGAAGCTGCTTTAGGAATTGCTGATGCCACAAATCCACGTCAGGGATGGAGCACATTGCTTTTGTGGAAAGGGGCTGATCCACAAAACACGGGCCACACCTTCAGGGAGCCATCCTAGAGACAAATATCTGCTCAAGCAGGTCCAAAATCCCATATTTATTCATCTGCTCTCATGCTCTGGAATGGATTTCAGCCTCTGTAAATCACTGGGCTGATAAAGCACAATGAGGCAAAAGAGCAACCACATGTTCAGCGTGGAACTGTTCTCCTTTTCTCTTTTCCCCTTTCCCTTTCCTGATGTTAATCCCAGAACTCGTAGACTCTCTCTTGCCCCCAGCTTCTCCCTGACCTTAGCTCCTCAATAATGTGGATTTTTCATAAGGAGAAGGAGATTTTTCACTTTGACAGGGCTCCAGGAGGCCAGAGCTTGGCCAACACAAAGCAGTTCAAGAAGCAGGGCAGGGATAGATGGGATACTGGGGAGGAATTCCTGGCTGGGAGGGTGGGAGGGATGGGCACAGGTTGCCCAGAGCAGCTCTGGCTGCCCCTGGACCCCAGGAAGTGTCCAAGGCCAGGCTGGAATAACCTGGGATAACAGAAGGTGTCCCTGCCCATGGCAGGATGTGGGACTGGGTGGGCTTTAAGGTCCTTCCCAACCCAAATAATTCTGGGATTCTGTATCATGGGAAGTTTGATAATTAAATAAGGAGACAACAGAGGACTTCAGGGTTAAAGGAAGCCATGGAAAAGTTCTGGGAAGTTTGCTTGGCACTGCCCCAGTCCTGGCTGCAGCCACCAGAGCAAGGAAGATGAAATGACTTCAAAGGGATTTGTAGAGATTTTCCCTAAACTGGAGAGGCAACAACAGCAACAAAAAAAAGGGTGAAAAGTGAATAAAGAAAATCTCCAAAGAGGGAAGGAACTCTGAGAAAGGAGAGGCTGCTGACAGAAATACTGATGGAAGAAGAGGCTGAGAGAGGAAAAGTAAAGAGATGAGGGATAAGGGCAGAGTCCAGAAAAAGAATCCAAGGAGAGGAAGCCCAGGCAGCATCAGGGAGCTGCGAGGGTGAGAGACCCCTTGGAAACTCCGGGGGGCTCCCAGAGCATTTCCACCAAAATCCAAGAACGCGTTCTGGGGAGAGAGCCAGGGGGAGCCAGGAGATGAGGGGAGCAGGGAAGAAAGAGTTTGTGTTTTATGAGTTTTCCCTTGGAAAAAGCTCGTGGAGAAAGGGCAGAGGGGGCCAGAGCAGCTCCTCTGGGCAGGAGTCAGACCCTGCCAGCAGCAGAGGGGGGACCACCCTCAAAGACACCCCAAAAACCACACAAGAAACTCTCCAAGTTCACTTTTCCTGGGAGGGGGGGAAAACCAGGACCCTTCATATTCCAGCCCCAGAACATCGAGGGGGATGGGAAACAATGGATTTTCCTTCCTTCCATGCGCAGCCAAGATGGAAAGGCAGGTGGAAAGTGGTTTAGGATTGCAAGTCAGGAGAGCTCTCCTCGTGCCAGCTCCCCAAATGACATCATTGCAGCAAACTGGCTGGAATTCCAGCCCAGGAATGCCCGGATCAGGCACTAGAGCATTTAGGAGTGTGCTCTCCTCTGGATGGATGGGATGATTCCAGCAGCTGACCCCACTCCCCCTCCACAAGGCACAGCAGGAACCCCCATCAAATAAATTCCATGGGCTGGGAGGGAACTCCCCGAGAACCCAAAGTCCAGGTCCCAGCAGGAACTGGCACCAGCCCCTCTCCAGTGTGAAGTTTTCCTTACAAACCTGTGGGAATCACATCCACAAACCCCCAGGATTTCTGCTCCCCCTCCCTGGCAGGGTGGGGGGTTCCCCACCAAGGGGATGAACATCTTGAACCAGACAGGAAATTCCCAAATGTCCCCAAAACTGAGTCACGACTCCCTTTAATCTAATAAACACTTCCATGGCTGCTGACTCCATGTCCTTGTAATTCCCAAAATCCCACAGATTTCTCACTCCTGTCCAGTGGTTTTCTCTTTTCCTTCCCTGGGGAAGGCCACCAAGAAGAGCTGGATCATTCCAGGCCTTCTGCTGCAGATCCAGCCCTAAGTGTCACCCCCACATTCCCATATTTTTTCCTGTTCTCCTCATTTCTGGGACAACAAATCCAAATGCCACCAAAAAGCTTGGAGCAGCCCTGGCTGGGGTTATGCTGGCACATAATAAACAGCCCCTGCTCCTGGGCATTTATAACTAAAATAAAATTAAATAAAAATGGGAAAAAAAAACCCCTCTGCAAGTCCCAAGAACTCCAATCAATAATTCTGCTGGTTTTATTGCAAAGAAAAACATTTTTAAACTTAGAGAGCCCTTTCCTTTCTGTGGGTCCAGAGATGAAATTTATGTCCCTCTTGCAACTCTTAATCCAAAGCATTAAAGCAGCAGAGGCATCCAGGATCCTCTGGGAAGCTGGGAATATTTATGAGCAGGCATCGGGCCTCTCTCTATCAGCAAGGAGTGGTGGAGGGAACGACTGGAGAATGCACTTGAGATTTACTTCCCTCCCGCTGGGAATTCAGTGTCTGCAGCAGCCACAAATCCTGCCATGACATAATATTCCATAAAAGAAAAATATGGCACCAGTGTTTTATTCGTACATAAAATGCCTTGCTTTAATTAAAAGGAAAAACACAGAGGGGTCTTATCAGGGGGGTTTGGCAAGAAATAAGTGATGCCTTCAGTGTTATACAACCAAAAACTACTGGAAGATTTTTTTTTTTTTTTTAACTTCATTTTTTATCTAGCCCGAGACACATTTCCCCAGCAGAGTTATTGGGAGGATTTTATTCTGGTTTTGTGTACAGAAGAGGAGGATATGGTGTTCCTTAAGGATATTTTTATTGTGGCACCCCAGAGCAGCCCCTCAAGGTCACTGTCCCCTGTCCCTCGTGGAGGGGAGCAGGAATTCAGCCCGACCCCTTCCCAACCTTGGCTCCTTTTCCCACTTTTGGCATCATCCCTGTGCCTTCATCCAGTTTGGTTTGCCCCGATTGCGATTCCAGCTAATTTCTCCTGGAGCCAAACTCAATGACTCAATCCCAGCACGGTCCAAGATATCAACTCCTGCCTGCTTTTGGGTGCAAACCTGGGATATTTTCCCTTCCTTGGCGCAGCTCTCACCCCCAAGTGTGAAATGACCTGAGCGCCTTCAAAGCCCCAGCCCGGGAGGGCTCCCGCTCCGTTTGGAGCAGATTGGGTCGATTTTGGGTGAAATCCTTCCTGGAGCAGAACCAGGGCACCTCTGGAGAGCGAGCCAAGGTCTTGGAGGTGCCTCTGTGTTTCCATCAGCCATTGCTGCTCATGGAGAGAGGGAAAAGTCCTTCCCATTCCCAGTGCAAGCCCCACTGGCCAATTCCACAATTCCCTGCAAAGCCATCACACCTTGGTCAGCCCAGTTCCCTTTGGCCATTCCAGCGGCCACCATGGAATGGTTTGGGTTGGAAAAGACCTCAAAGCTCATCCTGTTCCACGGGCAGGGACACCTTCCCTCTCCCAGCTTGCTCCAAGCCCCAGCAGCTCCTGGAAAAGCGGGAACGCCACGCGTTGCCCGTGGCCGTGCAAGGAGCAATCCCAGCTGGAAAACCCCAAAACTGGGATCACAGAGAGGCCAAGCAGTCCTCTGCAGTCCATGCTAAAATTTGGGTAACACCCCAATACTCCAGGCACGGAGTCAGAGCAATTCCAAGCATGGCAGAGCCACCTCCCAGTTATTTTTTTCAGGACTTTCCGTGCCCTTCCTGCCCCTGGCACGGAGCTCAGCAGGGATCTGCTGTCTGATCCCACGGAGAGGGGATGGAGCTGCAGAAGCCTGAGGATGACTCACGTCACACACACCAGTCTGGGCTTCTGGATTTTATTTTTACTCCAGTGAAACATCCAGCTTGCCCTGGAGCAATCCCATTAGTCACGCTGGCTCCTGGGAACGGGCAGGATCAGGAGTCAGATGTGGTTTCCTCCTTTTTGATTTGATTATTATTTATCAGGAGTGAAATTCCTGCCTCGGGATGAGCCCTGTCCTGCAGCCCTTCCATGGAATATAGGTCACCTAATTTCACCCCCAGAGACACAAACAGCTGCTGAGAAAAATCCCTTTCAGATTTCCCAAGAAATTTTTTGGGACGGGAGCAGCACTTGCTCTGCGGCCTCAAAGCCTCACTCTGACTCACTTTAAATCCGGGATTTTTGAGTTAAAGCACCCTTGCAGAGGAGAAATATCCATGGAAAACAGAAAGGCTCATTAGCATGGAGGGAGAAAAGCCCCAGGCAGTGATTAAGGGTTTTAGGAGGACCCTGGGGACTTTGTGCACCCGTGAATTATTTGTTGTGTTTATGGCCCTGGGATCCGAGCAGGATGAATCCATCTGCTAAAACTTCAAGCTGTAACTCCAAACCATAACTCAGAGCTAGGCTGGAGCTCCAGGCAAGCACATGGAGTCCTTGGGATGCTCCGGATGACTCAGGACTGCAGCATCTCCTCAGGCAAAGGGTCTCCAAATTTCCTCCCAAACCCAGACAAAATCCTCCTCTCCACACACAGAAAAAAAGGATTTAAACACTGCACGGAGCAAAAAGGAGCTGCTTTTCCAGCCTGTCAGGGTGGAAGTCAGGGCTAGGGGGTTCTCATTAAAAAGCAAAGTTCAAAGATGATAAATCCAACTCTGAGCAACTTCAGGTGCTTGGAGGGATCCTGCCTCAAAAGGGCTCATTCCACACTCTGGGATCATCTCTGGAGCTTCCCTCCCATCCAGGTGAATCGGGAGCTCACCAGCTCTACCTCCCCCTTTCCCAGCAGAGTTTGGAACTGCAAGGCTGGCACATTTCATCCCAGCCCCGAGAAGTTTTTGAGGAATTTTCTGGTGGAAGATTTGCCCTTAAAGGAAAACCCCGCGAGAGCAGCATTTTGTACAAAGCCCTTTCCCTGGGGTGCAGAGAACGTGAGGAGCTGCCACAGTTTGAGTTGGAGCACGAGTACCTTTGCATTAGGGATAAAAACAGCACCAGAGTCTGAGCCAGGCCTTTTCCCAAGGAGGAGAATCCCTCAGATTTCTCCAACCCCATCCAGATTTTATCAGACTTGCTGCTAGTCCAGCAAACAGCAGCTACCAGGAACAGGGAGACCAAAACAAAACTCACTGTGGGAAAACAAACCTTGGTGGAAAACCTCTGCCTGCAGACACAACATCCCTCAGGAAGATCCCTGGCATTTCTCCCTTCCAGGCAACGGCCCCTTCCTGCCAGAGGGGAGGGGAATGGGATTGGGAAAATGTGTCTGAGGGCCTGAGCAGCATCTTGGCTGCATCTGCTCCCCAGCACCCCACTGCTCCCAACAGGAGCTTCCCAGGGCTCCCAGCGCAGCCATCCATCCCTTCTTGTCAGCCTGCTTTGGTTTGCAAGCCTCAGACTCCCAATTCCCCACTCGCAGCCAGCAGCTCTGAGTGCAGACCAGTTGTCTCCAGTTCAGAGGCCTCACACAGAATGGTTTGGGTTGGAAGGATCCCAAAACTCATCTCATCCCACCCCTGCCATGGCAGGGACACCTCCCGCTATCCCAGGCTGCTCCAAGCCCCGTCCAGCCTGGCCTTGGACACTTCCAGTGATCCAGGACAGCCACAGCTTCTCTGGGAAATCCATTCCAGGGTCTCCCCACCCTCACAGGGAAGGATTTCTCCAACTCATCCCTGGAATTACAGCTCCTGCCCTGCCTCACAGCCACTCCAGGCTCCACAACACCCCAGACTAAAATAGTGCCCCAGATTTCCAGCTTTTATTAAAATTTCCCCTATTAATTTGTTTTAAAGCCGAGACAGGCGCAATAATAAATCAGAGGACAAAACCCAGCTCGTTTTCCTTGTGCCATAATGAACCTTCAAGGTCATTCCAGCAATAATGATACTGCCCATGACTTTACCTCTGCAAAGATAAAAGATGGAAAGGCAGACGACAAAAGGGATGTGAAAAACGTAAAATTAGTTACAACAAATGAAATAAAAATCCCCAAAGAACCAAGGGTTTGGTTCATTTAGTGCAACAAAACAGGAATCCCGTGGTGAAAGCCATGCAGGATTCCAGGGATTTCACCTCTGAGATGCATCCCAGGGCAGGATACTTGAGTTACAGTGTGGGACTCAGGAAGAAACGAAGGAGGAAAATGCTGTAATGAGTTCTGAGAGGAAAAGCCTGCCGGAATTGATGGGTTTTAAAGCACTTCCAGAAGTCAGCCTTGTTTTCAGGTTGGATAAGAACCACAAATTGAATCAGAGCTCACTTTGTTAGAGCAGCAGAAGCCACAGAATTCCAAGGAAATAAAAGGGCTTTTATAAATACAAATATATAAATTTACAAAGCCCTCAGCCTGCCTTGCGCAGCACCCTCACATTTGCATTTCACAGCATAAAGGTCCTTTGATTCCCCAAAAACACCCCCTGGAGCTCGGGGCAAGGCTCCAGCTGGAACCAGAGGAAAACCATTCGGAGCAAACAAACAAACAAACCAACCAAGCCAGCAAAGTGCCAATCCCATCCCAACTCCCCCTCGCCGCCTGCTCCCTTCAGGAATGGCCCCGGGATGGGAGGAAGGAGGATGAGCTCTCCTTTCAGGAGGAATGGGTGGGATGGGGAAAACCCCACAGTGAACCATCCCAAGAGCCCAGGGCTCAGCCCAAGGTCCCTCCTGAGGAATTCCAGCTCCACGTGCGTGGCAGGGCATGGAAACAAGCAGCAAACTGGGAAAAACCCTCACCTGGAAGCTCAGTGCCTGCACGCTCCCTCGCAGCAACGGGATCCCATGGGAACCTCCTGGAGACCTCTCGGGCAGCGGCAGCTCCGCTCCCAGCCGCAGCTCCCACGGCTCCATCCCTATTTATCCCGGCATCCCCGCTCCAGCTTCCCCGGCCAGCATCCCTGTGACGTGAGCTCCGGCCCCTGGGACCGCTCCCACTCATCCTCGCGCAGAGCTGTGGCCGCTGGCAGCAGCGGGGATCTCCAGCCGCATCTGCCGGAAGCCGGAGCGTTCCTGGGTGGTCCTGGAGGGAGCCCCACGCCCCTGACAAAGGCCCCACTCGCCCACTTCCAGTGGACACCCTGAACTTTCAGCACGTCCATCAAATCGGCGGGGCAGCGTTGACCTGCAAACGTCCCCGGGCTGCTCCGAGCTCTCCCGTCCGCCCCGTTCCCAAAGGAACTCTTCCAGCGTGGAGAGCTGCAATTCCACGTTCCCCCTCCCACTGCTGGGCCAGGAGGGGTGAGGAGAAGGAAAGACAAGGCTGGCACAGTTGGCTGCTCCTTCCCGGCCTTCCCGAGCCTCTGGATGCTCAGTGCTGCAATCCCTGAACGCCAAATCCCAACACGGATCAACAACGGACTCCAAGGGGAGCTGGGAGGCCACTCGTGTGTCAGGATGCTCTGGGTGTAGTCTGGAAGCCTCCACACCACCATCCTGCTTATCCTGCTCTTTCCCATCCTAAAAGTCCTCATTATCCTCGGAGGCAGCAGGCACAGGAGCACTGCCAGCCCCGGGAGCTGCACGGGGAAGGTCACGGAGGGCAATTCCTCCCTTGGAATCATCTCCCAGTTCCTCCCTGCCTGCCCACATTCCTTCCCGACACCTGGATGTTCACAGCTGGGAATTCTCCATCCCTGGAAGAGCTCAAGGGACGGGGCTTGGAGCAACCTGGAACAACCCATGGCAGGGGTTGGAACTGGAGGAGCTCCAAGGCCCCTTCCCACCCAATCCAGTCTGGGATTCCACACTGGGAGCTCCAAGGGCCCTTCCCACCCAATCCAGTCTGGGATTCCACACTGGGAGCTCCAAGGGCCCTTCCCACCCAATCCAGTCTGGGATTCCATACTGGGAGCTCCAAGGGCCCTTCCCACCCAATCCAGTCTGGGATTCCATACTGGGAGCTCCAAGGGCCCTTCCCACCCAATCCAGTCTGGGATTCCGTACTGGGAGCTCCAAGGCCCCTTCCCACCCAATCCAGTCTGGGATTCCATACTGGGAGCTCACCTCCCATCCCAGCCCTGGAGTTTGGTGAAACCCAAGATGAACAGACCGAGCGACTCCACCCCCTAAACCTAAAAAAAGGAAAACTTGGGGATTTTTTTTTCCCCTCCCTTTTTAATTTCTCCATGGATCCGTAACCACAAAGCAAACAACCTCCATCTGCAGAGCCACGTTCTCCTGCAGGAAGGAGAGGGGGTGTGGAAAAGCTCTGGGGAGAGGGCTCAGCTGCCAAGCAGGATGTTCTGAGGAGAGACAATGGAATCAGAGCTGCTGAAAACAAGGCAGGTGGGCTTTTCCTTCCTTCCCCCACCTTTTTTTTTTTTTTTTTTTGCACCCCCCAATATTTGTTCCAGGGCCCAGCACATCCCACAGCCCATCCTGCCAGCAGAATTCCCACCTGGACTCTCCCTGCTGCTCAGGGGGAAGTTGTGGGGATGCATCCAGGAGTTGGCACCTGCGTTTTAGGGAAAGCATTTTGGGAGTGGTGAACAGCATGGCCAGGGTCGAACAGAGTTTGGAGATCCAGATTCCACCTTCTGGCTGTAACCAGGAGAGGATTTTTCCTCCTGGTGCAATTCCCCTTCCACTGCTCCCCGCAGGAAGGTGAGGAAAGCCCGGCCAGCAAAGAGGAGGGATCCCAAGGTTTATCCCGACTCACTGCAGCTCTCAGAGCCCGCTGACAGCCCAGGAGACAGCAGGAAATGCCTCATTTTCACACGTGTGAGGGAAATTCCCAGAAAAGCTGCAATCCCAGCAGCTCCATCATCATCAGCACCTTAACTCTGCCTTTTCCCTACCGACTCCAATTAGGCTGAATGCTCCCCGAGCAATAAAGAGCAGGAAATTGGAATTTCAGGAGGATTTTCAGACACTCGGAATGCCCAGGTCACAAACTGACTCGCCCCTGGTGGGAGCTAACCTTTGAGAGCTCCACTAAAGGGATTTTTCCCCGTTTCCCTTGAACTCGGAGCGCTGCGATCCTGCGGGGCGCACGGGAGGAATTTCAATTTCACTTCACACAGAGGCATTAATGACATTCCCATCCCGAGGAAGCCCATCCAAACCTATATTCCAGCAGCGCCAGCTGTTTGCCTCGACAATGAGCTCAGAGCAGCTTCAACATTCATTTGCAGCAGCTGGAAATTTGGCAGGAGGGGAGGGGAACATCTGAGTGCCGTGGACACCGTATGGATGTGCTGGAGGAGAGCGGGATGAGGGCAAAAAGTCACCTCCAACCCCCCCGTTCTGGGCAGCAATTTGGTGCCACACAACCCTGGTGATCCTAAAATCCTTTGCCATGATATTTAAGGAAGGCCACTCCTGGCAGGTCCATCTCTGCTCCCCCCCAGTGCCACCACCAGCCTTTGCTCCAGAGGCTCGGGATCGCTCTGGAAAAGTTGAACCTCCACATGATTTGCAGATTCCAGCCAAATGTAAAGAGATCAAAGTCCAGGCTCTTTTTATGACCTCACCTCCACAGAACAGTGGAATGGTTTGGTTTGGAAGGGAACAAAGCTCAGCTCATTCCAACCCCCTGCCAGCAGCAGGGACACCTTCCACCATTCACTTCTTCACTTAAAGCACCACAACCTACTCAAAAAAATATTGAGTTATCCTTTAAAGAAAAAAAAAAAAAATCTTCTCATGCACTAAGATGTCTGGCACCTGGGAAAATGGGTTTTCCAAGTGGATCCAGAGGAAAAAAGTCAAATTCAAAGCCAGTCTGAAAGGATCTGTGAAAGTGACAGGATAAAGATTTACACAGAACACTGACTGAAGTTACTCAGTGATTGATACATTAAATTATTTGGTACCCAGCACATTTCCATCATCCAGGATTCCTAATAATCCTCGAGTTCAGAATTCCCATTTTCCTTGCAAACATTCCCTCCAGATCCCAAAAGAGACACTTGGATTCATTCAACACACGATTAAACCAAAGCAGAACACAAAGCACAGAGTAACTTTTCTCCCTAATTCTCCCTGTTCCACACCAAAAACCCTTCCCTGAAAATCCACTTGTAGGGATTCTGGCCATAACAGGAGGAAGGGGAGAGATCCTGGGCTATTTTTAAGCAGAATTTGGGGATATTTTGGGTATCACCACTGCGAAGGCGACGAGACCATCGCAGCTGGGCTTGCACTGCAAACCCTTTTCCAGCACATCTGGCCAGATGTGCTCCCTCCCTGCTCCAAGCAGCAGGCACAGATGGAATTCTGCACTGGATCCCGATTTAGATTATGGCAAAAAAGAGCTGAAAACTCAGAGTGGCCAATTCCTGCCAGGCTTTGAGCCCCACCAGGCCCAGCCCTGCAGCCCAACACCAACCTGGGCACTGCCCTGGCTTTTCTCCACAGAATTTGTGGGGGAAATCCCATTCCTGTGCCCAGAAATAAGTTTTGGAGATGCCATGAAGCCAGTTTGATTAAAACCACACAGATCAAAGAGCCATTTGTTCACGTGCTGAGCTCTTCCCACCTTTGCTGGGTTCTTAGCCTGCAGAGATATTTGGGAACTCGGCACAAATGGATCAGCTGGAAGAAGAGAGCAGCAGCTCCTCTCCCTGCTTGGTTCCTTGCAAAATGCTTTTTTTTTTTTCTGCTCAAAACTCCACATTTTTCTTTGGACACAGCTCCTAGGGATGAGCAGGGAGTTCAGGAGAGGGACCCACGCCCTGAAAAAATCTTTTATCGCCAGCATTTCAACTCCAGGCATTTTTTGGAGGTGAGAAAACCCTGGGAGCTTGGAAATGTCTCCCCCTCTCTAGGAATCCAGAAAAAGAGGTTTCCTGGGGAGCACCAGCCAGGCTGGAATCCAAAGAGCCTGCACAGGTTTGGGATGGAGGTGTGTGGAATATCAACAGTGACCCAGCCCGGGGCATTCCCGGTTTTGTGGGAGCACAGGCAGGGCCTGGGGGCTGTGCTGACACCTCAGGGGTACCCAAAGGTTTTGGGGGTGTGCTCCAGAGCTCTGGGTTTCCTGGAGGATGACCCAGCTCCCTCTGAACCTGTCAGTCCTGATATCCACGTGCTCCCAACCACACAGGGCTGAGCAGCACAAAGATTTCCCAGAGAAAAGACGGAGCTGCGGCCGTGCCAAGGATTTGGGAAAAGCACAGGGAAGTGCAGCACAATTTACCCAGGGAAAAAAAAAAAAAAAAAAACAGTTCGTGGGTCCTGTGGGCAAATCCCACCGTGACCACAAGTGGTGGAAATCTGAATTATTGGGGAAAAAGTCCCGTTACAACCCATGGAGGTCTGACAGGAGTTACAGGAGCAGACGTTTTATGGCCTTCCTGTGGCTCAGAATTCCAGGTGGGAAGAGAGCTCAGGAAAGTCTGGAAGAAAGAGAGATTCTGCTGCAGCTCATAAATAGCCCCAAAGCAGGAGGTGCTGGGGCTGGCACGGTTTCAGGGCCCTAAGGAAAGAAATCAGATCCAATCCAGGATCCAACCACTCCTGGTGGGAATTTGCTCCATAAGACAAAACCTGAGCCTGCTCCAAATTTAGGCAGCTCAGGCAAAAACTTGGGTTATTCATTCAGTGGTGAAGGGGAGAAAACACACTCAAATTCCCAACAAACAACACCCAGCTCCAAGTGAAGGGAAGACTGAAAGAGCAATGGAAGTTTTCCCAGAATTGATAACATTTGACCAGGAAGGTTTGTGGATGCCCTCAGGAGGAGCAAACAGTTTTAAATTGAGAATATTCCATTGAAAAATCAGTTTTTCTTGTCAAAATTAATTAAAAGTTGATGGGAGGAATTTCACTGCTCCCATTCTTCACATAATTATATATAAAATAATTTAACAACTTACATTTCTGTAAGAATTTAATTAATTTACATTTAAATTTCAAAATTTAATCATTTACATTTCTGGCACAAAACCAGAAATTGCCCCTTTCCCAGAAATCCTTTGCATAGACACCACATCAGTTTCCTCAAGGGCACTGTCGTTCCCTCCAGAGAGAATCATGGAGTGCTCTGGCTTGGAAGGGACCTTCAGGATCATCCCATCCTACCCCTGGGACACCTCCCACTGTCCCAGGCTGCTCCAAGCCCCATCCAACCTGGCCTTGGGCACTTCCAGGATTGGGGCAGCCACAGCTGCTCTGTCACTGAGGAGCCATTCCACCTTTTTTTTTAATTTTTTCTTTCCCTAAGACAGGCAGTTTCCAAGGAAGATAATTCCTCTTTCCATCTTTTTGCACCCCTCATCCCGTGCCCAGCCAGCAGCACGGAATATCCGGCTCCCAAGAACCCAGGATTCACCTGGGATCTTCCCACAAGGATCTGTTTTGCCCTCAGAGGATGCATTCAGGGTTATTAAAACCCTAAATAGGATTTGGAAAAGGTCCTGTTTCTAATCAAAGATAGGGAATAGAGAAGATGCAATTGGAAAAGGATGGAGCTGAAGCCAGAGGGAAATAAAAGCTGGAGAAGTGACAGTGAGGCTCTTTTAGGACTTTCCAAGCTTGTTTCATCCTCTGTCCATTCTGGGAAAGGACAGGGATTCTGTGTAAAGAGAAAAAGAAGGAAAAAACAAAAGGAAAAGGGAAAGGTTTGCTCCTGTCAAGTGGGATTAAACTCCTGCAGGGTGGGATGAAGTCATTCCACCTCCTGTTTTCCATCAGCTGGACACGTGGAGCGTGGATCAGCAGTGCCAGGGGAAAACCCAGAGCACCCCCAGATGGGTTAAAGAACAGAAAAAAAAGCCAATTTCCAATTCCAAAGAGTCCCTTTGATCTTCCCTGTGAGGGTGGAGAGGCCCTGGCATGGATTTCCCAGAGAAGCTGAGGCTGCCTTTGATCCCTGGCTGGACACTGGGGCTCGGAGCAGCCTGGGACAGTGGAAGGTGTTGGGATTGGAACTGGGTGGGCTTTGAGGTCCCTTCCTACCCAAACCATTCCATGATCTTTGTGCTTTCAGGTAGCCAGCCCTTGTGGGGATGAATCGGCAGATCCATCTTTTCCAGGGAAGGAACTGAGCCAAAGAAAGAGCTCAGATCCAAAGGCAACATCCAAACGAATCCTCCAGGCTGCCCGAGGGCTCAGCCCACAGCAGGACTTCTTCTGGAGCTGGATCCATGCTCTGGATCTGACACTTCCTTAAGGAAATGTTTGTTCCTCCCCTTTTCCCTGCCCACAGCTGCTCTGGATGGTTTGGAGGCTGGAATCAGGTGCTGAAATCCTTGTGGGAATCCACCACGTGGAATTTGTTGGTTGTTTGATTCCCTGGAGCCTGGGTCAGGAATATTCATCCTCCAATTAATCTGAGGAGTCAGGAGCATTCAAATGCCCTCTCCTAAGGCAGGAAGCACCTCAGGGCAGGATCCCTGTGGAAGGCGACTCAGCAGAGCAGGAATTTGGGATTTTTCCAGGCTTTGGGAGCTGGGAATGGCATTTGGAGCTAACCATCCAACCCCAACCCACATCAGTAAATCCACGGATGTTTGGCAGGTGCCCAGCCCAGGAAAGGGCCACCAACGCTGGCATCCCTCCCCTGCCATTCCTGAGGGATGCCAGGAGCTGCAAGATCACCCGAGGGAATTTCTCCAGGAATCCAGAAGGTCCCTCAGGCATCTGCCACCTCCTGTCCCCCCTGCCACGCCTCGAGCGAGCTCCATGGAACCACAGCTGGGGCTGGGTGCAGCTGCTGAGCACATCTGGGAGCCCGGGCAGCAGGAAAACAGCTGCAAACAGCTGGATGGGGATAGAAATGCCACCCTGGAGCACTCCACGGGGCTGGATGTGCAGAATGCAAATAAAACCCCGAAATCATTCTGTTTGCTGCAATTCCCAGACAAAACACGGCTGATCCCGACAAACCCAAGGCAGAGGCTGCTCCTTCCCAAGCCAACACAACCAGAGAGACAGTTCAGCTCCATGTTGGCTTTTCCCAATTAAATCCGGGTGGTTTTGCCCAGAGGAGCTGACAGAAATTCCAGCAAACCTCAAAGAACAGGAGAAATCTCCTGCATCCCCAAATATGCAGCAGTGGAGGGGCTGCAGAGATGCCAACTGGCAGAAAACAGGGAGGGAACAGAATATTCCTAAGAAACCTCCTCATTTCCCACATTCAAAGGAGCCAGGAGGAGGGGGGAGCTCAAATTTTTGCCCTAAATCAGAGTGAGAGGGAAAGAAAACTCTGGGATTCCAGAAGGAGAATTTTTACTGCGACCACACAGTAAAAGGAAAATAAAAATAGTAACAAGGAAAGCAAACTTCTGCTCCTTCACCTTTTCCTTGCTTTAACCATTTGCTTGGGAGTATCCACCCAAAATGCACCAAATTTGAAGTTTATATCAATTATATCAGTCCCTAAAGAATGTGGCCCTCAGTGAATGCTCCCACTTGGCTCAGGTGAAGCTTTCACAAGGATTTTGGGGATCTACAGCTGCTGAGGCCAAAAACAAGGAAGAAAAAGTGAGAATGAGATGGCAAGGACAGCAGAGGTGCCATAAAACCTTGAAATTCCAGCAAACTCTCGAGGAGAAAAGGAAAATCCAATGGAGTGCTCTGCTGTTATCACAGGAAGGAGAGAATAGGCACTAAGGTATACCAGAAATCCATAACACTTCAGGAAAATGAGTTATTTTTATCCTCCATGGAAAGAAAAAGCCACCCTGAGCCTCAGGATAAAAGCCATGGCCCTTCCAGGATTGATGGAAAACTCATTCATTAATTGTTCTTTGCATGGCTTAGGAGAATCAGCTGGAGCTGCAGCACCAGAGGGGGAAACTGAACTCCCAGAAGGTCCCAGAGATGCTGGAGAACGGAATGAGGGAAGAAGTGCCACATCTCCAGCTGAAATCCTTGGGAGGACTCACCTGGAGGACACCAGGGAGAAGGGACAGGCAGATTTTTCCAATCCCCCCCCCCAGGAATCAGCTGCCCAAACCTGCAGCTTTTTGGGACAGACTCCCTGGGCACAAGAGGTGGAGGCAGCCAAAGCCAAGGCTGGTCCTTGGGTTTGGATCCCAAACAGCCTCGAGGTTTGGGGTTTGTCAGCATTCCCCATCCCCGCTCCTGTGCTGGGATGCAGCACTGGGAAGAGGCCCCAGACCTATGGAAAGCTCCAGTTTTCCCCCCAGGAGAGCTGAATCCAGGGAATGCCTTCTGCAAAGCCCCGTTTCACACACACACACACTGCTCCAAGCCCACAGCACGGCCAGGCAGCTCCAAACAACTTCCACTGGGGCAGCAGCTGCTCTGGGAATGAGCTGGAAACAGCCTCAGGTCCAGGGAAAAGAGTTCCACCAAAGCAAGAGAGCTCCAGGGCTCTCCCAGGGAGCCTGGTCCTCGCCCCAAGCTCACAGCCTGGGGTTTGCTGAGGAAGCTGCTGTGGGAAAGGGGGAATTCAGCCAAAAGCTCCAAGAATCCTCTCTGCAGAAACCCTTGCAGACAGATTTCCATGGATAGATTCCCTTTGGCTTCTCAGCCACGCTCATGACTTCCCTCGACCTGCAATCCCCCAATCCATTTATTCCCAGCTGCAAACCCCCAATTCCCACCTCACTCCAACCACGGCCACGAGGCTCTGATATTCCCCAGGAATCAAACATTTGCTGTCAGGAACACTGAGACTGGAATTTACAAACATCAGGCAGGAGCTGAGCCTCACCACAAGGACGGGTCCTTCCTGCAGCTGCAGGGGAAAAAAAGTCCTGGAAAACCGTGGGGTTGGATACCCCGATCCTGAATCTGGGATTCTGCCTCCTCCTCTCCCCTTCACCTCATTTGCTCTTTCCTCTGGTTCTTGTTCTGCCTGGGCACCACACTGGGAATGACAGATCCCAGCCCAGCCTCCAGGCACTTCCTTGATAGCACTAAATGACTCTTTTAACAACACAGAGCTCATCCAAGAGCCTCCAGAGGAAGTTTTCCCCCCTCTGTCTCCTGAGCAGTTTTTCTCCTCCATCTCCCAAGCCCTTTCCCCTCCAGGATCCAACTGGAGTTCCCTGGGAGCCTCATACCAAGATGCACAGCTCCTGATAAAAGAGATTCTTCCTAAGCTTCCAATGTTCACATGAAAACCCCTTTTTAACTAAAAAACCTTTGGGCTTGGCTCCTGAGGGACTGAGATATGTGGGAAAGCTGGAGGAAGTTGGACAAGGCTGCACCAGGAGCAGATGAAAACCCCAACCAGCTCCTCAGATCCCTCCTGCTCCCAAAGACTTGGGAATTAAATGGATTTCCCAATCCCCCTGCACTCCACACATTTGCATCTTGTTTTGCTCCTCTCTTTAATCCTGCGGGCTCCCTTGGGCCGCAGTTCAGCTCCTCTCTGACAAAATCAGGTACAACATCAGTTCTCTTCCCACTTTTTTAAAGCTTTTCCAGATTCCAACTGGGGTAGTTCTGACCATGGCTGAATCCTGATTTCTGCACCTGTGAGAAGGGGGAAATGCACGGGGAATTATCCCTCTTTATCCTGCACCTGCTCACGTGCCACGGCATTTTCCATCAGGAATTCACAGGGCACGTGCACAACCCCGGCGTTCCTGAATTTCATGGATTTCAGAGCGCAGAATCAGCTCCTGGGAATTCCTGGCTGCAGGGAATTCAGCTGGACACAGGGCCCTTGCTCTGACACGAGATGCTCCGCGAGCTCGGTGCTCCCAAGCAAGTCCACGTTCCCTCTCTCCTGTTCCTTGGAATATCTGCCTGCTTTTTGTGGCTCTCCCTGCCCCAGTCCTGTCCCAGCAGCAGCGTTCCCTCACGCCACAGACCCCAGCACAGGACACCAGGAACAGCCTGCAAAGGTCAGCGCCATCATTTGATGTTCTCAGAACGTCTGGATTCCTTCAGGATTTCCCTCGTTCCAACAAAAAAAAGAATGGATGGAATGATGGAATGCAGCAACTCCAGGTGCAGCCTACCCCAAACCCTTCCCAGCCAGCTGAGCTCCCCTTTGGGCATCTGCTAAAATCCCCAAAAAGCTCAGGAGCCATCAGGTGGTCACGAGACGTGGAGCTGCTGTCAGGAAATTTCTCCACCGTGGTTTGAGGTTCTGCCTTCCAGCCTAATTCTCCTCAAGCTCCTTTTTCTTTCCTTGAAAATAATCCCTTCGCTCAGATTCTTGTGGTGCAAAGCTTCCAGTAAGTTCCAGCCTGGAATCCAGGCAGGGGGATGGATTATCTGCCTGCAGTAGGACACCTCACTCCAAGCAGTCTAATAACATAAAAATGATATATTTGAAGTGCTGCTCCCTCAATAATACCTTTAAATGGACTCCATTTATTTGAGCATTATAAATAAAAGTGCTGGCACATGTGGAAGTTTCTCTTGGAAAAGGGGAACAATGAACTCTCCAGCTCCTTCAGCCTCTCCGAGCTCTGGTTGCCAACCTCGGAACTGCGATTCTCCAAGTGACTTTAATAAGCAAAATATTCCATTTTCCATGTATTGCTGCTCTTCAGAATGGATCCAGTTCTGGGGAGCAACGAGGAAAAGCTGCGGGTTTCTGCAGAGCAAAACCAAAACTCATCCAAAGCTCATCAGAGCCCATTCCAGGGGCTGTGACCATCACTGGGACATTGGTTTCATCCTTGTCCAGGAAAAGAGGACCAGCTCCATGCTCATCTCCAGCAGCTTCCAGGTGCCTCCTGCTGCTGGAGCTTTGGTCTCTCTTACACTGTGCAAGAAGCCAAAAGATTGTTCCAAGCTCCAAGTCCCCAGAGTCTGGAAAACTGCAAGTCCAGACCCAAACCTTGGTACTTTGAGCTCATCTTTTCAAGGGAGAAGTTGGAGTAGCCCTGTAAAGATCCTTATCAGTGGCATTTTCCAGAGCTCCACGAATGCTTTCTCTGCTTTTTTGTTTTTAATAATTCCAGCATCAATTGGAAGCTCTGGGGGATTTTTCCACATGTTCTGACACATTGCCTCCATCCCCCTTGGATATTCCTGGAGAGATGGATCATATGGTGCTGACAGTTCTGAGCACCTCATTCTGCAGGAAAGACGAGCTAAAAGCCTTCCCCTGGATAAAAAAAACAGACAGGGAATCTCATGAGCTGGAGCTGCTCCAAGGGGGAAATGAGGCAGCACCAGCAGCACTTGTGGGCACGGAGGGCTGGGAACACAAAAACCTGTTTAAACCACGATCCCAAAACTCCTGGAAGCAGGTTGGCCCTCTGGATAAGCGGTTGTGCTGCTTCCAATGACTTCATCCTGAAGAAGGGTGGCCATTGGGCTTGGGGGACTGGATTCTCTCCAATATTCCCTGGCTCAATCCCCTCCCCAAGCCCCATTATCTCCAGTCGTGCTCGGAGCTCATCCCACCGCTCCGGAGATTCCCCAGGCACCGCCTTCCATCCGACGGCTTTTTCCTTTGCCAGAAAAACACTGCACGGCCTTGACCTCCCCGTTCTGGCATCGCCGCTTCCCATGGAACGCGCGGCTGCTTTCGCGTCCAACTGGGATAACTGAGGGCGTTTTGTGTCGTAACTCCGACCCAGCTGCGGGGCTGCGGAGCCAGGCACGGTCCGGTGCTCCCCAGCGCGGGGATGGCCAGCAGAGCAGCTGAAGGGTGGGTGTGGAGCTCCACCAAGGGCTCCCCACCCCATCCACGCTTCTCCTCTCCCCAGGGATCCCGCGTTGTTCCAGAAGGGCGTGGCGGCGGCGCGCCGTGCAACCGGGACTCGGTGAAGCGCGGGAGAGCCGCGCTGAGCCCAGCGAGGGCCAGGGAAAGGATGGCCTGGGATGGAGCTCCTCCAATATTGTTGCCATTCCAACGCTCCCAATCCAGGTGGGTCTGCCCACACCACGTCTTCCAGTGCTTTCTCCAGCTTCCCAAAGGCTCCTACGGCAGCTGGATCCCAAGGTCCCGCATGCTGGGACCACACAGAGCACACCCAGCACTGGAGGAGTCATGGAATGGCTCGGGAATGGACATTAAAGTTCATCCCACTCCACCCCTGCCATGGGCAGGGACACCTTCCACTATCTCGGGGTGCTTCACACCCTGTCCAGCCCGGCCTTGGACACTCCCAGGGATGGGGCAGCCATACTTTCTTTGGGAACCTCTACCAGAGCCTCCCCATTCTCACAGGAAAGGATTTCACCCAAAAATCCCAAATGTTCCATTTCACTTCATACCCCAGCTGTGTGCTTCCACTCATTAAGAGTTGAGTACATCCTTTTAATTAAGACTGGAATTAATTTAGCGCACCCCTGGAACGTCCCAAATCCCTCCTGTAACGCTTCATTCTGAAAATGCATCTCAACTCAAGAAGTTTCTCCTCATTTTTGGGCCTTTTTCCCCCCTCACAGCCACACAGGGAGAGCAGCAGATTCCACTTCCCACTGAGGGCGAGCTACAGCTGCTCCATCTGAGCCAGCCCTCCCTGCAAATACATCCTGATCCTATCAATCCTCGCTAAACTTCTGGACTGGCTCTTGTTTATAAAGGCAAGACCTACAGCAGGACACTCAAAATATTTCATATCAGGCTACGCTACAGTGCCTTCCTGACTGGCACGTTCAGAAAGCCCTGGAATTGATCCGGCTGGGATCAGAGCTTCCAAACCCCCGCCTGGTGATGGGAACTCGTGTGTAAAGCCAGTAGTGATAAGAGAAGGAAATCAGCATGGTGAAAAGATGAGATCCTCATGAAAGCCACTGGCACTGTCCAGACACAAGAAAACCTCCTGGTGGGAGCCACATCCTGTTCCAGACCCAGCTGGATTTAACACTTCCCTGGAATCTCCCTGCTCAAGCCCTGAGTTTTCCAGCAGCACCACCATTAACACTAAAGCTTAACCCAAAATGGCCTGGAAAAAACCCAAACATCACCAAATTCTGCTCTTCATTCTTCCCCAAGGGCAGAACTGGATATACTTGGATTGAGCAAACATCTTTCCAGACAAAAATGCAAGGAAATGGATTCATCCTGGTCTTCGCAGGGATCCTGAGGAATTTTAAGAGCCAAAATTGCGCCAACCCTGTCAAACAGACAGCTCCAAAGTGACAGAGCAAATCTCGGATTATCCAAGTTCACTTCTGAGTTTTCCAGAGGATTTTCCAGCTGTTCTCATTTCCTGGGTACCAAGAAGAAAGGAGGAATGGATCTCATTCCGAGTACGGGGGACATTCCAAGCAGAGCCCTCACCTCAGCCCACTGCTGCTCCTGTAGTTCAAACAGCTCTTCCCTCCAACCTCCCCCAGAACTGCAATTCCAGGTCAGGCTCAGAGGACAAAACATTGCTCAACCTCCTAAAACACAGCGTTAATCCTCGAGGCAAAACCCAGCCTTAGCTTAACTCAGCTCTGCATAAACCAAAACCCCAGCACAAAAATCCTCAATTATTGAATTAACAGAGACGTGGGACCAACTTCCACACATTCCAGTTTTTTTCTTACTGGGAATCTTGGGTGCTGTGAAAGGCTCAAAGTTAAATGTGAGGGAACTGGAGAGAGTTCACTCAGCACAGCTCCTTTGGAATGGGACCTGTGGGTGTCAGGAACTGGCCAGAGTGGGGAGCAAAAAAGGTTTGCAGGAGATTCCTTCTTTTCTCTTCAGAGCAGGAAAGTGCCCGAGGTCAGCGCTGGAGGATTCCTGGTGGGGCCTTGGCTCTTGTTGGAATCAGGGAAGGGAGAAACAAACTGGGCAAAACCTGGGGACAAAACTGAGGGGGAAAATCACAAACTGGGCTAAACCTGCTGACAAAAGTGAGGGAAAAAATCACAAACTGGGCTACAACTGATTACAAAAGTGAGGGGGGAAAAAGCACAAAGTGGGCTAAACCTGCTGACAAAAGTGAGGGAAAAATACAAACTGGGCTAAACCTGATTACAAAAGTGAGGTAAATATAAAACAACCGAGGATCCATAATTTGACAGTGACGTTACAGGGAAACATAAAAAAATAATCCCAGTAGTGATGTCTGAGAGCCAAATTTGATGAATTCATGAACAATGCAACAGGTTGGAAGCTCTGCCTTCACCAGGGACCAGCCCCAGACTTTGAGGGAAGATGAAACCCCCCCAGAATTTGCCTCAGGTTGAGGAGCAGCACCCCAGGGATGTGTCCCTGGCTCGGCAGAGCAGCACGATAAGGAAAGCTGCGCTCACGTGCGGAGCTCTGAGCGACCTCAGACTTGGCTAAACCTCATCCCCTAAACACACTCCAGACCTGGATGGCTCAAAGGGACCCAGCCTCGCCTGAAAGCTCCAGACCTCCAGGAAATCAATGGAAAATTTTATAGCTCACATGCAAGCAGGGTCAAGGGCAGAGCGTGCACGGAGCCTGTCGAGATGTACGTTCAGGAAAACAAATGTGTGCATTCAGCTGGGAAGGGGCTGGCTCATCCCTGAGGGAATCCTCTCCTCCACCCCATCCCACGGCAGGGAGGGACTTGGGGGGATTGTTATCATCCACGTGTGGGCCAGGAAAACCCAAGTCATCTGTTTGCCCTTTCCAACACCTTTCCAGCCGTGCTGGAGGCGAAGCCATGCGTGAATCCATCCATCCCTCCTCGCAGGGAAGGGGAGAGGAGAGGCTGAGTGACTCAGGAATGTGCAGCCTGCTCTGCCATCTGCTCCTGGCACGGGCCCGCTGGATCCCGGCCATCACACGGGGCTCGTGGAAAAGGCACAGCCCGGTGCCAATCCTCCCTGCTTGGAGGTTCTCAGGACTATATTTAGGATTTTTGGGAAGGAGCGGGGTGTTGTTGGTTGTTACCAGGACAAAAACATGTGATTCAATCGGCAACAGCTCGGTTCCACCGGGCCACAGCATCATGTGAGTCCTGGTAACAGCCACATCTGCCAACTTCCCAAGACTTTTGGAGTTTTATTTTTCCTATTTGTTGCTCACTCCTCAACATGTTGAACAAAGACAGGGACTCGCTGCACGCTGCAATCTGGACCCACCGTGTCCCATCCAGATCAGAGCAAAACAGCTCGGGATTGGGAAATGCACAGCGTGATTTAACCCATAAATCCAGGATTTCACTGGCACAGCTGCTCTTCTGGAACATCACGCCAGACATCAATGAGGAAAGGCTTTGCTGGCACTGCGAGAGCCCATCATGTGGCTCAGCTAATTAAAAACTGACCTCGGCCATCATCATTAAATGTTGTAATCACAAGCCTGCAAGTGATTAGATGGAGAAACAACACCCCCCCCTTCCTCGTTCCCAGGGACCAGCAGCTGACTAAGCCCAACTTAAGGCCCTCAATCCTTTTTATAAACAGCAGAGCTCAGCTGTTGTCAGGGATGAGGACACCCAGGAATTTTGACCAGCCAGCATTTCCCTCTTGCTCCACAACCAGATTTTTGCCAGACATGGAGCAGTCAGCGCTGACTCCAACCCCTCTGCTTCCCCATCCCACCAAGAACGGGATGGCAGCCAGGGAATCCAGCCTAACACATCTCAAGCACTGCTGAAAAGGTGATTTAGGTGGACATGATACCATCAGCTACCAGAGGATGAATTCCAGCCTTGGCACTCAATCCTTGACAGGTACACGAAGACAGAGAAATTGATTTTCAATTCTCTGGGAACCTTGCACTCTCTCTTAGGTTAATCTGGGGACGTTGTACGCTCAGCAGAATTGGAAAAGTTAATTAGGGGCAGATGAAAGATGATGGAAGCAGAGAATGGATAAGAGGGGGTGGATAAGAGGCAGGATGTTCCTTGGAGGATGGAGAGGGGAGGTTGCATTGAGAGCCCACGGGGTTCTTCATCCCCCAAAAGCTCCAAAACCCTGGATCACAGGAGGAATTACAAAGGTAATTTTGCTGAAATTACCTGGCTATACCAGAGGTACCACCAGATCTCTTGGACAGGATCCTCACCTGTGCACCACCAGCACCTCAGCCAGCACATGGAGAGGAAGGAACTCCCCCAAATTATGACAGCAAACAAAAAACCCAAATAACTTCTGCTCAGTTATAAATCCCCGTGTCCACCTTGTGTCATTGGAATCCTCAATTCCAGAAAAACTGGAAAAGACCTCTCAGAACATCAGATCCAACCGTTAACCCAGCAGCACTATGTTCACCACTAAAACATTCCAATTACCCTGGGATTTCTACTCCTGGATGTTGTTTAGCCGGGATTTTTGTTGGGGTTTTCTTGGCTGTTGCTTGGCGTTTTATTTTTGGGGTTTTTTGCATTTTGAAGGGGTTTGTAACCTCATTTAGCTCTCATCTCAGTGTCAAGCTGTGGAACTCATGGTCCCAGCCTGACTCTGCAACACCCCCAACATCTGACAACCCAGTGAGGTGATTTTCCTATTCAAGCACCTCTTTTGTTGTGCGTTCTCAGAAAGAACCCTCAAACCATTGCATCTTCCTTTACACTCCTTCCAACCGCTCTAAAAAATCCACTGTGGGCAAAACACCTCCAAAACATTCAACTGCTCCCCCCCACCCCCCTTTTCATTGCTCCTGCCTCTGAATTTCTGATTTTTCTGCCTCCTTGATGGGAGGAATTTACTCGAATGAGAGGCAGCACTTGAGGCACAGGCATTGAGCCTATTTATATAATACAAGATATTTTCCATGTGTTTTGTCGGGCTCTTCACACTTCTGTTTGCTTTTTTTCCACCACTGCTGTGTGTGGTGCCAAAGGCTACATTGAGCAACCACTGAGGGCTTTAAGCACTTCTTCTCCATTAATATAATAAACTCAGAACAGGAAAAAATTGGAGAAGCAGCTCCTTGGCATTTGGCAGGGAAGAACTCAGCTCCCAGCAGCTTCTCCCGGCTCCCAGTGCCACGTCCCAGGTGACAAGAAGCCAACACCAAAACCAGGTGGCCAAAGGGCCACTGGATCTGCTGGTCTCTGGATGAAGCAGGACCACAAGGGAAGCACCATAAAATAGCCTGGAGTGTATTTATCCAGGATTTTCTGGGTGTGGGAAGGGTTTAAACACCATGGGAAGGGTGTGCCCTGGGCTGGGCCCTGCAGAAGCCCCAAAAAGGAGATCCCAGACCCCAAAAGGGGACACTTTTCCAACCCTTCCAGCACCCAGAGGCCAAATGGATGCTCAGAACAAAACCAGCTCCAAAGACAAGCTTTCCTGGAGAATATTTCTCCTGAGGTGTCCAGGATGTTGTGCCACAGGGTTAGGCCCGTGCCTGAGCTTAGGAATGTGCTGAGCTCTGCTGCTGAGCCCGCTCCTCTCGGAGCCACCTTGGGTCACAAGCAGGAAATCAGGGACATGGGATGAGCCAGGATCAGGCTCCCAGCTGTGCTGGGCTTTCATCATCATCCCCCCCCAGCAAGCTCCCTCACGCGTGGGGTCACGCAAGAACCACGTGGACACATCCAGCGGGATTCCCTCAGGAGCTCCAACATGCAAAACTGATTTTCTTAAAGCACTTTGGAAGCTGTTATTCATTCCCACTTTATTTCCAGGTCACAGGATATTCTGAGTGGGAAGGGATCAAGTCCAGCTCTTAAGCGAGGCCCATCCAGGCGCTGAACCACGACCTCGGTGTCTTCAGAACCACACACTGACCAACAGAGCTGATCTCACTGAAGAATTCCAAGCTTATCCCTTGATTATTCCAAGATTCCCTAGTGTTCAGTGCTGAACATCACTTACAGACCCAAAGAGCATCACAGGCAACCTTGAACTTTGCATTACCTGAGACTCAGCCCATCAAAAGAGAGAGAAAAATCAAGATTTATCTGTCCTTTTCACACTCCCTCAGCCTCTAACTCCACCAAATATCCTGGTTCAACGACATTCCACGAAGCTTTTCCCTCCAAAGCCAGAATTTTTACAAACCCCACAGCAACAACACAGTCCATGCTCTCAGGGAAACTTCCAGAAGATCCTGGAGTGCTTTGGGTTGGAAAGGACCTTAAACCTCCCCTCATTCCAACCCCTGCTGAGGCTGAGCTTCCATAGACCAGGCTGGTCAAAACCATGGAAATAAATGTCATTGGGAGCTGCTGATCCACACAGGAATCATTTATTTGGGGAAAAACCAACCAACAAACGTCCAGCCCTCCAACAACCAGGCTGTGAACAAGAATTTATAAATTTATCGCAAATCCCTGGTAAACTTTGGACAAATTTAGGCCCTGGAGGCTCCTATTAATCAGCACTAAACCCCCTCCTATTAAAGGGGGGAAATCCTCCATTCCAGCCTGTTTCCAGTTGTTCCTGGCACAAGGCAGCATTTGTATATTTAAGACTCCACCCCATGTTTGTTATTTTTTTTTATAAGTAAATTATGGACCTACACAAGGTTAAAGGCAACACCCCAGGATTCACAGGGTCCAAAAAGCAGGGAAGAAGCCTCCAGACTGGCATTTTCTCTGGATAAGTTGATCTCGTGTTCTTCCAGCTCTGATACACAAAATAAGTGTCCAGAGAGACTTTTATCTCTGGAAAAAAAAATAACTTTGCTTTCTGATAACATCAAAAAAACTCCCAGAATGGGGAAAAAAATAGAGGAAAAAAACGAAATACTACAAAAACCTGGAAAATAATTAATAGATTTTTCTGTGCTTTCATAATAACATTCACTTGGGTAACCATAAAAAGCGATTATTATGGTAATAAAAGGATGAATAATTTATTATGAATCCCAGACAAACTGTTCCCTTCCAGAATTCTAAGATGACTCCATGCATATGAAAATCATCTCTTAAATGTCTGTGCTCGCTGTAGCCATGGGGCCAGAAAGGTCTTCCGTGGGTTTATAGGATGGATTTTCATTTCCAAAAGCTTTCTTAGGAGTTCAAATGGGAATATAAAGCTGATCATGCTGGAACCTCAATGTGCAAGTTGCAAGCCATTTACTTAGCTCAGGGATCAGTTTTGTCTGTTGCATTTCCAAACACAAATTTGGGAAAGGGGATCCACGTGCAATTCCCTCAAGCTGGCGTTTCCTCAGCACACAGAACCTGATACCCAAAATACTGCTCATGGCTTTTGTTTGCAGCAGCGTCCAGAACTGAAAGGGGTTTTTGTATGGACTGACCCTCCCGGAGACTGTGAAGTGTCACAAACAGGGAAGGCAACCAAAGAAATCCAAATAAGAAATCTGAAATCCAAGAGGGGGAACTTCTCACCACCCAGAGCTGAATGCACGGTGAACAGACCTCGGCGTTAATGAAAAAAAATTCCCAACAAAGCACAAACCCACAGGACGCTGGGGTTTCACCAGAGTAGGGGGAGCTGGGATACTGGGAAGGAAAACTTCCCTGGGAGGGTGGGGAGAAGCTGGGATGGAATTCCCAGAGAAGCTGAGGCTGCCCCATCCCTGGCAGTGTCCCAGGCCAGGCTGGGCAGGGCTTGGAGAGCAGAAGGTGGAACTGGATGAGCTTCAAGGTCCCTTCCAACGCAAACCTTTCCATGATTCCATGGATAACCCAGCAGTTCCCAGCTTAGGAAACCAAATCCATCCCCTCTCCACAGCTGCCCCGGGCAGGAGGCTCCACAGAAGCCCCAAATTCCAACACCAAGGAGCAGCGAGCAGAAGTGGAGCTCCTTCCAAAGCAAACAGCCATAATTCCGGATTTGAGACTTCCCAAAGCACCGATTGAAAAGAGCAGGAGCTCTTTCCTAATAAAGCCCAACTGCCTGCTCTGGCTTTCCCAGCTGCTCCAAGTGCACACAATCTGGAATTAAACTGAGCTAATCTAAACCATGAACATGAACCATCCCTTGGATTAGATCTGCAACCCTCTGCTTCCAGTCCCAGCTCGTTTTCCCAGAGTTCAACAAGCAACAAATAAACCTCCAGAAAGAAAGAGGAATTGTGTCAGCGTCTCATGTAGTCTGCTATTAAATAAGTCCTCACACAAACCATAATAAAATTCAATTTACTGGACTTTGTAAAACGTGATTCCCCACCTTGATAATTAAAAAGATACTGTAATAAAAGTCTTTAGTTCTCGTGTGCTGCACATTTGTTCCCATCTGATTTTTATCCGAGCAGGGGGATTATAAGAACATGGAATTGCTGGTGCAGCCTTTGCGTGCATGCAGGCACAATGTCAGGGAGATAATTCTGGTGTCACAAGAAATTCAGACGAGAAATTCAGAGCTCTGAGGCCTCAGCAGCTGCTGGGCAAGCCCAGCCCAGCCCTGCACCCTGTGGCATCAGCTGGGCTTCCCTGAACAGAACATCCCAAACTTTGGCAGCTCCCTTGGTCGGGACAGTGGGATTAGTGCTGCCTTTCCACTCTGGAGTCAGCACCAAGCTCAGAGCAGAGACTTTTGTAATCAGCTAACAAGAAAAGCAGGGGTGCAGCACCAGCCCTTCCCACCCAGGTTTGCCAATGCCCAGGATCTTCCTGCCTGCCTTCCAAGAGAAAAATGGGAAGCTACTTGACTCTAACTGAAAAATGTGCACACCAAGTCATCTACCCTGACTTGAGCACGAACAGAAGGAAAATTCCCTCCCAGGTTAAACCCAACCCTCTGCCTGAGCAGCCTCTTGTTCTCTTAGCATCATCTTGGGGGCGCAGCACCAGCATTCCCAGGGGATTTTTCCTGGCCCATTTGCCCCTTCTGACCCAGATTCCCCAAGCCAGCTGGAGTTCCAACCCCACTCACAGGCACTCTCTGGGAAAACCCTGCAGATTCCCCAGAGCTGGTTTGGATTCAGCTCCTCTGCAGGGCCAGAGCTTCCACAGGTTGGTTTGGGTCGGAGGGACCCAGCCCTTGGAATGGGAATTCCCATTGTCCCACTAATCTCGGCCAAAAAAACCAAAAAAGGTTTGGCTGTTTCCCCCACCACGCTGGGGCTGTGAGCAGAGGAGCCTCCATGAGGTTCACTCTGGCATCTCCATCCTCACAGCCAGGAACTGCTCAGGAATAGCGCTGGAAGCAAAACAGGACTGACCACAGAGAAACGCCACCAATGGCCACCCAGATCCCACAGAAATTTGGGATAATTTGGGTTGGAAGGGACATTAAAGGTCATCTAGGCCAACCCTTGACAGCAAGATCCTAAAGATACCGGACAGGCCCCGGCTCCAAGCTCATCCACGTGGATGCCATCTCTGGTTTATGCAATTCCAGTCCCCTCCTGACTTCCCTTGGCTGGATCCAAACACGGGATCTCAGCCCTTGGAGCGAGCGCAAAGGGAACCCGAGTGCAAGACAGAAATCCTGCATCCAAACACATCCCCCTTCCTAAAAATCAGGCAAACACACCCAGGGCGAGCAGGGCTGTTTATTTAACACTCATTCCTCCACCTCGGGACAGACTCCATCCATCCCACATCACAGGGAAAAGCAGGGAAAAATCACTCTCCTGAAGCAGCAGGAGGCTCATCAAAAGTCTAAGTTTTACCAGGGTAATTCTTTTTAAATCTGCTCAGAAAACACACCCCCAAATCAGGTTAATTCCCAGCACAGGTTCTGCTACAATCCCAAAGAATATGAATTTGTAGGTCCGTTTATCATAGGACCAGCCTAAAAGCACTGCAGCATTTTTATTTCACATATGGGCCTGGAATGAAGCTGATTTCTCCATATTTACCCAGATATAAAATAAAAACAGATAAAGCTCCAGGCTGGATAACTTCACCCAGATAAATCCCAAACTCAGATCATGCAAGGAGTAGCCAAGAACGTGAGGATAAATGGAGAGAGAGCACCACGAGGACCAGCACTGCCACAGGCTGCAGGGTTGGAACGGGTGATCTTGGAGCTCAGTGATTCCAGGAGATCAGGAATGTGATTTATTATCCCCAGGCAGTGAAATGATGGAGCAACTGGGCTGGACTGGGAGGCTGTGCCCAAAGAGCTGCACAGGTGAGAAGACACAGTTTGGAATCTGCAAAATCTCTGGCAAAAACAAGGATTTGAACCTCACCGAGCACTTCAAACAGTCCCACTGCAGAGACAAACAATGATGGGAAAAACCAAACCAAAACCACCCAGAAATGCAAATATATTAATGTTGGGCTTTCTCCTTTGGGATCATTCTGAAATTGGGATCTGCACCTTAAACCTGAGCTCAGCTGCTGCCAAGACAGAGCAACCTCTGCCAGCTTCAACATCAAAATAAAATAAAATAGAACCGTTATCTTTTCCCCTATTAGAATAAAAAAAATCCAGTGCACTGAACTATAAAGTACATTAAAAAAGAAAAGCTCGTTCATTTACATAATTTAAAATCTCAGTCACAAAAACCTTCCGAGCCGTCGTGCCACAGAGAGGGGAAAAAATACAAAAATCAACCTGTGCACGCAGGCCAGGCTGAGCTCCGTATCCACGCTCCAAAATCCGTGAGGCTGGGGAGGGACTGCAGCCTCCAGCCCTGTCAGCACACGAGAGGGCACTGTGCTCTGCAGGCTCAGCTCAAAGCACCCCGTGCTCCTGCAGGGAACCCCTGGGCTCAGCCCAGCCTGCTCTGCACGATCCCACGTGGAGCCAGAAGCGAGTGGAATCGGAGTCCTCAGCTCCTTCCCTGCCCAGCATCACAGGGAATGAGGATTTCTTCATTTCAAGGCACTTTTCTTGTCCCCAGTTACCAAAGGTCTCATTTTTCAGGCGTTTCGAGACAGGAGCTGACTCAGGGCAAGGTTTTGTTTTGGTTGTTTTTTTTTTTTTTTTTTTGCTGGGGGCATCAATCAGATCTGATGGAGATTCCACAGGGTCTAAAAACCTTCAGGAGACTCCCAGGTCCAGTCCAGGAGGGGAAAGTTATTAAAATTTAGTCCAATATTTAAGGTTTAAACAAACTGATCAATAAACTCAGCATTACAAGAGAGGACTCCATTCAGGACAAGTTTTTTTTTTTTTTGCTGGTGCCACCTGCATTGGATAAATCAGGTGTGATGGAGATTCCACAGGGTCTAAAAACCTTCAGGAGACTCCCAGGTCCAGTCCAGGAGGGGAAAGTTATTAAAATTTAGTCCAATATTTAAGGTTTAAACAAACTGATCAATAAACTCAGCATTACAAGAGAGGACTCCATTCAGGACAAGGTTTTTTTTTGCTGGTGCCACCTGCATTGGATAAATCAGGTGTGATGGAGATTCCACAGGGTCTAAAAACCTTCAGGAGGCTCCCAGGTCCAATCCAGGAGGGGAAAGTTATTCAAATTTAGCCCAGTATTTAAGGTTTAAACAAACTGATCAATAAACTCAGCATTACAAGAGAGGACTCCATTCAGGACAAGGTTTTTTTTTTTGCTGGTGCCACCTGCATTGGATAAATCAGGTGTGATGGAGATTTCACATGGCACAAAAGCCTTCAGGAGATCCCCACATCCAACCCAGGAGGGAGAATTCGTTCAGATTCAGCCCAGTGTTTAACGTTTAAACAAACAAACCCCAAAAAAATTGGATTAAATCCATTGGAAAGTAACCAGCTGGAAGTTCAAGTGACACTCCAGGGCCTCCAATCTGTGATTCCAAGAGGTGCCAACACTTCAGGAACAGATGGGACAGGAGAAGGGTTTTGGCCAAAAAAGCAAATTAACAAACAGGTGTCAGAGAGCTCCCAAGTCCCACAGAGCTGAAGCTGCCCCAGACTAAGCCCTGCTGAAATCTGCTCCTTGCAGTAATTCCAGATCCACTTTGTGCCACCACAGGCTGCCACACTTGTCACCTGCATTTGTGCCACCTCCTCTGCCCTCTGAGCCCAAACTCCTGGTGTCCCCCACATCCTCCCTGCTCAGGGAGCGGCACGTAAATAATGAAATGATTTCAGACCCACTCAGCCCCTCCTGCCCAGCCCCACTCTCAGCTCCTGTGTTTCTCCTGCAGCACGTGTTGACAGATGCCACATTCCTGCTGCTGCAGGGTTCCTGGGGAAGCACAGGCAGACGGGAACAGGAGGAAGGCAGGAAATTGCTCTGTTTGGGATAAAAAGAAACGTCTGCACGGCTCCTCCGAGGACAGCGATGTTCCCACTGAGGCACAGGGAGCTGGGCCTCCAGATTGGATTTCCTGCCCCCCAGAGCAGCTGATTTCCCTCCCATTCCCGTGAAAGCTTTTCAAATCTTGGAGCTAAGCGGCCAAAAAAATTGATCCGTCCAGTCATCCTGGCTGCTTTTTGGGGAGCTTTTTCCTCTTTCTGGGCTGGATGTTATTTGGAATTAGGCATCACCAGCCCACTGTGGCAGCCTGGCACTGCCACCCCCGTGGCCACCACCCTCTGCCATCCCTGTGGCCACAGCCAGCTCAGGGCAAACCCAGGAACCACTCAGCCCCATTTTGGTTTTCCAGAACATCCTCAAGAACCACTCAGCCACTTCTTGGTTTTTTCAGGGCACCCCCAGGAATGACTTTGCCATTTTTTGTTTCTCAGAACGACTCCAGGAACCCTTCTGCCAGTTTTGCTTTTCCACAACATCCCCAGGAACTGCTTTGTCCCAAGGAGGCTTCACAGCCAGATAAATCTTGTGATCAAATCCCTCCTGCAAGTTCTGAGCTGATGGTCCTGGGGAGGCTTGTCCCAGCTTCCACGACCTGGAGATGCTGCCAGGCTGGCAGAGCTGTGTCCCCAAGGCCACCCCTGGGACACCAATCCTTTGTCCTCGGGCAGCCTGAGAACTTCCTGAGCTCCTCACAGGACTCAGGAGCTCGTCCCCATCCCTGGGGGATGTTCATTCTCCCAGTCCCACCCTCCCCTGTGCTTCACAGGGATCTTGGAATGTCTGCTCAGCTCTAAGGGCTCTGAACCTGATTTTTCTCTGCTCTGCTCCTCCCGTGGCTAAGAAAGGCCAGAGCAGATGAATCCCAACGAGCCCAATCCCTGATGGACATCATTTACATTCCAGGGGACATCCAGAGGTGTTTCTTTCCCAGCTCAAACAACAACAAAACCAGGTGGAACACCCCCAAACTCCTCATCTGGAGTCACTCCACACACAGGAGAGGCAACAACTCCTCAGCATCCTTCAGTCCCATCCCTACGGGATCACAGGGAGAACATTTTTACCTACCCTTGGAGGCACCTCACCTCCAGTCTGGAAGCAATTCAGCACAACACAGCTCATTAAACTCGCTCAGGTTTATGATTAAAGCAGCAAAATGGAATTGGATTGAAAGGCAGGACAGGCACGGCGCAGCCTGGAGGAAAAATGGGATTTCAGGGAGCACAGAACCACTGGGATCCATCCCCCAGCACCAGCACAGGATGAGAACAGAACTGAACCAGTCACACAGCTGACCTGGAAGTATTTATTCCCCCTGGTTTTGCTACACAAAGTCAAATATTTGTTTTCCCCAAATGATTTATCTCAGGAAGTGAATTAATGGGGGGGATTTATCACCACCCTGTCTCAGATGTCTGTCCTGATGGACTCTGAACGTGACAAATGGAATGGCACCTATGGAGATGTCTGGAGATAAATCAGGTTGAAAGGAAAAGAAGGAAAACGAGACACAGAGTTTCCTTTTCCCTAAAATCCATTGCTCATTTCAGAGTTCCCAGAGCAAGGCACCAAACTGCCCTCAACTCCAAAAATTCATAATATACAGACACCTAAAAACATCCAACAACCAACTGCTTTCCTTGACCAGTCTGTCCTCTGAATATTATTTTGTGATGTCTGATGAGAGAAAACTCGTTAAGAGTAACGAGCATCATCAGCTCCAAGAACTTCACTCCCTTGAGGACCACACCAGGGACACAGGAGCCAGCACCTGGTGGGACACTGAGCCAACAAGGACCATCCTGTGGCTCCAAGTCTCAATCTCCTGTAAATCTCCAGGAACAACAACCCCTCCCTCTGCAGTACAAGAGGATTTTCCAGTGCATTTCTTCACAAAGCTGTGAGTCCTGAAGGGACCATGAACTCATCTGTGCTGACCTCCTGCACCACCCCAACAATCCCATTTCCCCACTCACCCAACTCCATAAAACCCCGAAACTACATAAAATCCTAAAATGAGGGTCCTGGCTGAGCAGCCTCCCGTGCAGGGCTGGTTTGAGGAGCAGCAGGGGACAGCAAATCCTCTGTGGCACTTCCATCACAAACGCTGGGCTGCGGCCAAGGCAGAGAGCGCTGGGGTTTAGCTTCCAGCTCGGATTCTCACTCTATCTTATCCTTTTGTTTCCAAAGTTTTCTCTTTCAAAACCATCCCAGTGCATAAATAACAAGTCACTCCATTTATTTTAGTTTTTTCTTCAGAAATGCAGTAGATTAAGAGCTTTTCAATCTCTCACTCTCTCTCTTTTTTTTTTTTAGCCCTTTTTTTTTTTTTTTTTTTAAATACTAACTTCTACTTTTTGACATCCTTTGGAAAAGAAAAATAGGACCAATCCCCCCGTGGGCTGGTGCGGGACACGAGGCTTCCCTTCACACCCATCCCAGCACCCCACTGACCTTTGAAGCTCATCCTGCCCTTCCCAAAGGCTTTATTTATTCCCTTGGCAGTGCCACCCGGAGCACCCGCCTGCCTCAAGCCCAGCTGCATCCAAGCCCGTTTCATTTCTTCCCAGCCAAGGCTGAGCCGTGCAGAGCTCCAGCAGCAGGGATTTTATCAGGACTTGGGGTCGCCGATGAGGGGATGGAACAAGAGCGGGCCAAGCTCAACTCGCCCAAGCACCAACCTCCCTGATGAGGAATATTTTTATTTCAGATGTCTCAGCCAGTTTTGGATCCCTTTGGCGTGGCTTCAGCCCGTAAAACGCTAATTGTTCTCCTCAGATGCACGGCCAGCCCTCTGGAAAAACATCTGGCTTTATTCCAGCTACCTTTGTCAAGCAAATCCTTCAAGGATGAGGCAACTTCTGCTTGACCTCCATTTAAGAAGTGTCCACCAGAGCCCACATTTGTCTCCAGAACCACAACTGGAACAGTTTATTGGGGCTTTCTCCTCCCCTGCAGGAAAACAGAGCCATCAAGGGATGGCTGTGAAGTCCAATCCGAGCACTGAAGCCGCAGCTGCTCTTCCCAGTGTTTTCCAAGGAGATAAGCAGGAAAACGCAAAATTATCCATTAGTGCAGGGCACTGGGAGCAGAGAATTTGGGAGCAGCCATCACTCGGGAGCAGCTCTCCGGGCGCACAGGCACTAAGCGGGAATTGCTAAATAAAGTCCTCACGTTTCCCTAACAAAGAACCCTCGGCTCCTTTATCGGGCAAATCCGGCTCTTAGGCCGAGTCATAACAATCCATGGAACTGACTCAGAGCCTTCCAGCAGCTCTGAGGAGCAACGCTGAGCAGGCAAATCCGAGTCACCACCGACAGAAATGAGTTACCGCAACTCAGGGCTACCAGTGCCACCCCATCGCTCAACCCAGGCCAGCTGCTTTCATTCCCACCCAGCCTCAACCATCAAAGGCTCTGACAAATCCCGACTCTCCCCAACTTTCTTGCCCACCCAACAGCTATAAACATCCAGCGAGCCTCTCTGGTGAGTAATGGGAACAGAATCTGCTCCGCGGCCGCGCGAGCGCTCGCCGGGGGCTCTCTGGTGGATTTGGCCTCGCGCAAGCGTGCAACGTGACGCGATTTCCCACAAATGTTCCTGGCCAGCGGGATTCGGCGCTCGTCCCGAGCGGCTGGGGAATAAACAAAGGAGCAAAAAACACCAGCACTGGGTCTGGGATTGGAAAACATCCGCAGAGGACGAGCACGTGACGGGAGCGGGGCCGATGCACGGGATCGGCTTCCCCGTGTTGGGAAAGAGGGAGAGTTGGCCTTGATTCCCTCTCTACTTCTGCAGGGGAAACAGAGGTAACAATTCATAAACCAATAAAACCCCATCTGAAAACCATCCCAGAAATTGATCGAGCACTTCCCAGCTCGCCTCGGGCGCTGCGGTGCCGGCACACGCCAGAACCGCCGGGTGATGAACCGGGCGGGGGGCTCGGGCTGGCAGGAGCATGAAAGGATTTCAGACACTCCAGCCACGGGGATGGCTCGGGTCACACATGGGGCTGCTCCTCCTGACAGGCTCCATCTGGGATCGGGAGCAGCTGGGAAGAGGATTGAGTTACACAGGCACGGGGAGAGCACAAGCGGAGCGGCGGCGGCGACACCCAGGTGCTCATCCGGCCTCACGCCGTGCTCCAGGACAGATCCCAGGTTTTTCCAAGGCCTCCATGAACCTCGAGTCCCTCCGCACAACAAAATCCCCGTTTCCAAGTGCCCTCACCGTGAGCTTTGGGAACAGCTGGAGTAAAGATCCTGGATTTTCCAATGCCTGCACGAACCCCTCCATTCACTCCATACAATATCCCTGTTTCCAAGGACCCTCACCGTGAGCTTTGGGAACAACAGGAATAAAATTCCCAGGTTTTCCAAGGCCTCCACGAACCTTGATTCACCCTGCACAACAATATCTCTGTTTTCAAGGGCCCTCACCACATTATCCAGGAGCAACAGGGAATAAAGATCTTGGGTTTTCCAAGGCCTTCCAGAATCTCAATTCACTCTGCACAATATCCCTGTTTCCAAGGTTCCATCACCTCTTCCTGCAATTAAAATCTGAGATGCCAGGGAGCAAAATATGGAAGTTTTACCAGAAGTAAAATTCAAATGCAAGCACAGCACAAATATTCCAGCATTAAAACCTCTGGAAGTGGCATTCAGTGGGAAAACAGCACAGAAATGCAATGAAAGAAATGCAGTACCTGGTGCAGGAGGAGAATTCCCACAGTGTGGAGTCAATAATCCTGCCTGGAAAAAGAGAGAAGGAAAATTAATATTCTGTTGAAATTTAAAATAAAGATCTTTTCTAATGGAACAAAATAAAGATAATTAATTCATTAAAGATGTCAACACTTAGATTTATTGATTAAGTAGTAGAGACTTTGGGGTTGTGTTTTTCTTTACATCAGGAACTTCTGATAATAATTTTGAATTATTATTAATAGTTCATGATTGTTAATAATTATTAATAATTCTACCTCCTTTTATTCTCCAAAAACAGTTCATTCTAACAAATAAAAAGCTTGGAAGAAAAATCTGGAACAGTCTCAAAGGAATCCTTTCATATGGAAGTTACACGGACAAGTTCCCTCAGCAGCTGATTCCTTCAGGCACCAAATCAGGGAATTTTTTGGGAGTATAAATATTAGGAATGGCCACACATCCCATTTACTCCACAGAACTCTGGGAAAATCTTCAGGAAAGACCATTTTATTTTAATTTTCACAGTTAAAAAAATTAAATTAAAAGTTAAATACCTAAAGCTTTAGGATGCGCTTGGCCTCAATGATCCTAAAGGTGTTTTCCAATCTAAATGATTCTGTAATTCCATTCTTGTCATTCCCAGTGATCTCCGTTGGCTTAACAACCAACCAGGTTCATTAGAGCAGCAAGAACAAGGTCCAAAATCCAAAATGCCACTAAAATCCCAATAAATCCTCATCCATTAGAGCCAACCTGGCGTTTCCTGCCCCTGGAGTGAGGGGACACATCCCTGGAAGTGTTCCAGGCCAGGCTGGACGGGGCTGGGAGCAGCCTGGGATGGTGGAAGGTGTCCCTGCCACGGCAGGGGTGGGACTGGAGGAGTTTTAAGGTCCCTTCCCACCCAGCCCATTCCATGATCTCACCCAGAACCACAGCTCTTGGGAAACGAGCCAAAAATCCCCCTCCATTCCTTCATTTATTACGAATCCATGATTTTTTGGAAACAGCTCCTGATTTCTGAGCGCTCAGGGCTGGCAGAGCCGCAAATCCTTTGGACTCAGAGCATCCATGGGGGAATCCCCAGCCGACCTTTGCTCCACACCCACTCAGGGAACACTGAGGGAAGGGCAGCTCCCACAGGCTCACAAACACATCCAGAGGGGAACGTGCCCCCCTGGCCCTGCTGCCCACCAGGGAATTCCCTGTCAGAGCATCCATGGCAAAGCTGCTGCACGAGAAACGACATAAAGCATCCCGTGAAATCAGGGCCAGGGTTTGGAATGCTCCAAGGAATGCTCAGGATATAAATATTTATGGGGCTTGATGAGCTGCAGCCCTGCACTAATGAAAGCAAGGCTGGAGGAACGGGCCTGCACTGTCCTCTGCCCAAAAGGAGGAGGATTGGAGTGTAAATATTCCTGCTCCGTGAAACAATTCCTGCTCCACGGCAGGGCCAGCACACCAACAGCAGGGAATCTTCTCCTGGAGCTGCAGAGGGAACTTGGCCAAGCCTGGCCCAGCAGTGCCCAGGTGTGCAGATGTCACCAGAACACCTGGACTGGGCTAATCCCGAGCACAGCTGGGATTCCAACCCCATTTCCCTTGGTTTGAACCTTGCCCAAGGCACAGACAGGGAGGAAAACCCTTCTGGGAAGGGGGGGGTGGCACCCAGGAGGTGAGCACAGGGAATCCTCCTGCAGTCAGCAGGGGAAGGAGGGGATTCTTCCCTTCTGCCCTGCTCAGGTGAGACCCCACAGCAGCTCCAGCTCTGGGAACTCCAACATCAGGACATGGAGCTGCTGGAGCGAGTCCAGAGGAGGCCAAGGAGATGCTCTGAGGGTTGGAGCCAGGCTGGGAGAGCTGGGGGTGTCCAGCTGACCCAGGGAGAGCCCAGAGCCCCTTGCAGGGCCTAAAGGGGCTCCAGGAGAGCTGGAGAGGGACTGGGGACAAGGCATGGAGGGACAGGACACAGGGAATGGCTCCCACTGCCAGAGGGCAGGGCTGGATGGGATTTTGGGAAGGAATTCCTGGCTGTGAGGGTGAGGAACCCTTGGCACAGGGTGCCCAGAGCAGCTGTGGCTGCCCCTGGATCCCTGAAGTGTCCAAGGCCAGGCTGGACAGGGCTTGGAGCATCCTGGGGTAGTGGAATGTTGGGAATCCTCATGGCAGGAGCTGGACTTGAGGACCCTCAGGGATCCCTTCCCACCCAAGCCATTCCATGACTGAGCCATTGGGGATCCCCTGCTGGAGCCCACAATAATTCCCATGCCCGATTGTTCACCCCAGTTCCAGGATGGGGAGGTGGCACCTCCAGGAAGCCAAACCCCCCCAGGGCTCTGGAAGCACTGGAGGCTCCTGAGTGCAGGAATTCCAGCTGTGAGCAGCACCAGCCCTCAGCTCCTTCCCAGCAAGCTGCAGACTCCCACAGGGACCTCTTGCAGACATCCTGCTCTTCCCAGCCTGTCCAGAGTTACCCCAGGAATTCCACGGGAACGCCTTTCCCGTGGCATTACATCCCCCTCCGAAAACAACCTCGGTAAGAAACGTCTGCCTCGAACCCGTGGGAACTTCAAAGAGGAAAAGCTGCTCATCCCAGCAAATATTGGCTCCAGCTCCTGCCTCCAGAGCCTCCCAGGTGTCTGATAAATTCATGGCTTCTCCCAGCCATTCCCAGCTGGATGAAAAGCTCCTCCTGAACTCCTCCAAAAGAGGATCAGGGAGTGAGATCACAAAAAAACAAGCCAACCATGCGGCAGCAGGTCTGGCCACGATGGCTTTCCAAGGGAAATCAAAGCTCCCTGCACATTCCGCTCGCTCTGGATGCACTCTGGGAACAGATCAAAGCCACATTTAGTGGCACTCGGTGGAGGCTCCACCTCAGCCACTCCGGCAGAATCTGGGTCAGCGCGATCCCGCGGGAACGCCGGGATGAGCCGGGGGCGCTTCCCAAGGGATTCGGGATCACGGCAGTGTTGTCAGAGAGCAGCTGGCAGCCACCCCCTCCCGCAGCTCCATCCTCTCCCAAAGCCTCCACGAGCCAAGAGTTGGAAAAGGCTTCGAGCCCCTTGGGAAAAGGAGGCTGTGCCCTCATGCAGAGGGAAGGCAGAACGCAGGATTATCCTCAGCACCTCCCCAGGGCTCTCCCGGCACCTCGGGGGTCCTCTCCTGGCACGTGGGGACATTCCAGCCCCTCCAGGTCCTGCAGAGCCAGGAGCCACCAGCTGTGCTTCCACCATCCCTATTTCAAGCAGGGAATCAGGCACGGGAAGTTTTCTGTGGCACTCGATTTAAGCAGGACCATCTTGGCTGGCTGGGAGCGAAGCTTTTCATCCCAGCATTTTTGGGATTAGGGCTCAGGACATGGTTCCTCTTGGCTGCATGGAAGGAACTTGATGTTTTCTGCCCAAACAATCCGCAGGGACTGGGATTAATTCTGACAATATTTGGTGGAACAGAATCCCAGGTCCATCATGATCCCTCAGCTGCCTCCAGAGGGATGGAGGGAGGCAGAGTGGTGGGAGGGGGAGCTTTTCCTATCCAAAAACCTCATGTTTTGACTCCATTCCATTCCAAAAAGGGAAAAAAAAAACAAAACAAACAAACCAAACTCCAACACCAAAGGAACAAACCCACAGCCTCCAAGGTCTTGTTTTCATTCCTGTGTGAAACTCAACCACTCCAGGGCTGTGCAAAGCCCAGATTTTGTTTTCTGGGCATTTTTAACTTTCCCTCCACCAGCACTCCCATTCCAAGGCACAGGTGGAGCTCCCAGCAGGAGGATTGCAGAGGCAGGAAGGGTCTGGAGCCCCCCAGCCCCAGGGATGAGTTACCTGTTTTCCACAGGGATATAAAACCCTCTGGTTCTAAAGGCAATTCCTGAATTTTAGCCCCCATAAAGACAAAAGAATTCCAGGAGAACCCTGTCCTCTCCTCCTGCAGCTTCACCTGGCAAAACTGGGATGCAGCTCCATCCCATCAGAGCTTCCCACTCTCCTCCCTCTCCCAGGGCCAGGGGTTTTGGGGTGGATTTGGGAAGATGCAGGTTTGGAGGTCCTGCCCATGCCACAGCAGCTGTGGGACCAGGGGCAGGCGAAGGAAAATGGGGATGGGGAGGGAAGAGAAGGACAATATTCCCTGATTTTAGACATTTTATGGCAGCTGGAAGTGTAAATTGGTAAATTCTGCTATTTCAAAAGTGTGGCTCTTAAATCCCTCCAGGAATGGGAACTCCACACTGCCCTGGGCAGCTGTGCCAGCCTGGCCGACCCCCCGGGCAAGAATTTATCCCAAAATCCAACCCAAACCTCCCCTGGCACAACCTGGGGCAGGTTCCCCTCGTCCTGTCCCTTGTTTCCTGGGAGCAGAGCCTGACTGAGGGCAAGTTTCACCTCATGTGAGCAAGAAAACAAATCCTGAAGGGGAACCTCCCCCCCCAGCCCACCAAAACCAGGCATCAAGTGGCTGCATCCACATTCCCACCCTGGATTTAGCAAACTTTTCCCATTTGCCTCATTCCATGCCCACTTTGCTGGGTTTATTCCACATCTCCCTGATGCAGGATCTCCTCCAGAGCCTGGATGAGCCATTTATCTCCAAACCCAAATAAAGCACATTTTTAGGCCGGGCTGTTGCATGGGAAAGATGCACTTTGAGTGAGCAGCTTAAATTAACGAGCCAGTAAAACTTAAATTGACCTTTTTTTGTAGTTCTTGGCATTAAAGGGAGCATCAAACTTCCCTTTTTTTTGTTGAATGGCAGAAATGGGTGAACAGAGCTCAGTTACAGTATCAAGTGATGCATTTCAGGTTTGCTGTCAAACAAATAGAGATAAAACCCTCTTTTCTCTGGGAGAGCCTTTTACTGACTGATAACCAGGATAATTAGATTTTAACTGGGCTGCCCACAAAGAACCAGCATTCCAACCATCCCCTGCCTCCTTCCCAGCTCAAAAGGCTTTGAAGGGAGAAGCAGGAAAAAAGGAGGAACCATTAAAACCCCATTTCAACAGAATCCTTGTGTTTCTCAGAGCAAGGCCATTAAAAGATGGACTGATACCTCCAGGATTGGCTTCCTCCATTCGGGGAAAATGGGATGTTCATTTATCAGGGCTGTGCTGCAACTTGATCCTAAATAAAATCCATTTACTTCCACATTTGCTCCAGCTGAGCCCAGGATGCTGAGCCAGCTGTGCTGCAGATGTGCTGCTCCTGCACCCCTGGCAGCGCCCACGCTGCCCCTGCTGCCAGCCTGGGCTTCTGGGGACTCTTCCTGCACATCCCAGGGGAAATGTGGTCTCAGCAGGGAGCAGTGGAGCTCAGCAGGCGTTTGGAGAAGCTGCCAGGGCTGGGATGCAGCAGGATGAGCCAGGGCTGGGATGCAGCAGGATGAGCCAGGGCTGGGATGCAGCAGGATGAGCCAGGGCTGGGATGCAGCAGGATGAGCCAGGGCTGGGATGCAGCAGGATGAGCCAGGGCTGGGATGCAGCAGGATGAGCGAGGGCTGGGATGCAGCAGGATGAGCCAGGGCTGGGATGCAGCAGGATGAGCCAGGCTGGGATGCAGCAGGATGAGCCAGGTCCTGCCCCTCCCCAGCTCTCCATCCTCCCCTTCCCTCCCCGAGATCCCCCAGCACTCCAGGTGGCAGTGAATTCACTTCTCAGCTCCCAGGGCTGGCACTGCACCCTGCCAGCCGAGGATGGGGTGAAATCCTGGCCTCGCTTCACTCATTTCACCCAACCCAGCAGTGCCACCTGGGCAGGGCCATCGCCCCTCCCTCAGGGACAGCATTCCCAAATCCCTGCCTCCAGCAGCAAAGTCCTTCACCAAACATGGGACTTTTATTCCCCCCACCCCCTTTTTTTTTTTTTTAAATTTTCACTTAGGAAGGAAATGGGTGCCTTGGGACAAAGGGGCAGAATTGCCCAGTTAAGAAAAACCATTCCCACTTCCTAAAGCAGGACAACCATCGAGGCACCAGCTCCTGCTTCCCCTTTCCAGGGCTCCCACAGAAACCCCATCCCAGTTTCCTCCAGTGCTAATTCCCAAATCGGTGCCCTCTTCCCACCAGCAGCCCCTGGAGGAACAGGAAAGGAGTCCCTGAGAGAACAGATGTTGTTTTTTTTTCCCCCCCAGGAACCCCCTCCCTTTTTTTCCCTAGGAAAAGGGATACAAGCACTTGCTGCAGAGGTTCAAGAGTGCAGCCAAAAATTCCAGGACCTCTAAATCAGGTTTATGGAGCTCTTCAAACACCTGACAGGTGAGGGCAAGCCCACAGCTGAATCAGAGGCTCTCAAAAAAAAAATGAAAATAAATTTAAAAAGCCCAGCTCAGCTGCTCTTTAATCCTAGAAATATTCGGACCCTGTGGACACGTAAAGGAGCTTTAAAGCTCCCCAGGTATCCAATATTCCACTTCCAGTCAGGCAGGATGGATTTCTTTGGGAGAAAGCTGCAGCTCAAGCCCTGTTTCCAGATTTAATCAGATCACAGGAGGAGCAGATCCCGCGCTCTCCAGCCAAGGCCAAAATCCCGACAGAGAAACTCCTGGATCTGCTGTTCCACACCCCTCCCCTCCTCCCGGTTCCGACAATTCCCTCCGGAGCGGGAAGCCCGGACCCGGAGCAGCCTGAAGAGGATCCCTGGCAAGGCACGTGGCCGTTCTCCCCTTAATTAGCCCAAAGCGGCGGCACCTGCGCAGCCCGGGGGTTAATTATTTAATTAGCTGGGCGGGGCCGGCCGCTGATGAGCGCAAGTGATTCCAGCTGGGAGCGGAGGACACTCAGCTGGGGAAGGAAAGCAAAAGCGACTTTCAAACAAAAGGGAGGAAAACCATCCCAGCATCGCCCCCAAAGCGCGATAAATCCGTGGAAATCTCGCAGGCGGCTTCCCGAGGTTTTGGCTGAGCCCCGGCCGCTGCTTCTCCTGCACAATTCACAAGGATTTGGCTCCAGAGGGAGCACAAAGCCCTTCTGTTCCCCCTTTTCCAGATGTGAGGAGCGGGGAGAGCTGGAGCAGGGCAGGGTGGCACAGCCTGGGATGGGGCCGCTCCTGCTCCCCCCAAAAATCCCAGCGTGCAGGGGAAGCATCCAACCGAGCGCAGCCGTGTCCAGACAGCAGCAAGGGTTTGAATTTGGGGTTTTACTGCAACAACAATAATAAAAAAAAAAAAAAAAAAAAAAGAGGATTTTTCTAGCGGCAGAATGTTGTGTCGTTCCAAAAGGGAGCAGAGGGATAGCAGAGACGCCCCAAAATTCGGATTTCTGCTCAGGCGGAACTCACGGGGCACAAGGAGAGGAATAAAAGAGGAAAACAGCAAAACCCAGCCCAACAAAAGCCAAATAATTCATTATAGCGAAAAATGGTAAAAAAGGGGGGATTAGGAGAAATAACAGCCGTACCTTGGGGTGCCAGCGGAGCACGGGAGCACCAGGGATGAGGTTTGGGACAAATGGAGAGGAAAACAGAGCGGAGCAGGGAACATCCCGCGAAGCAGGAATGGTTTCCATATCCTGAGCCTCCCCAGCCCCAGGGCTGAGGGGCTGGCACCAAACCCTGCTCCGAGCAGAGGGGAAGGAGCGGGACGAGCTTTGCGTCCCGCACAGCTCCAGGCTCGCCTAACTCCGAGCTTTGCATCCCGCACAGCTCCAGGCTCGCCTAACTCCCAGCTTTGCGTCCCGCACAGCTCCAGGCTCGCCTAACTCCCAGCTTTGCATCCCACACAGCTCCAGGCTCGCCTAACTCCGAGCTCTGCGTCCCGCACAGCTCCAGGCTCGCCTAACTCCGAGCTTTGCGTCCCGCACAGCTCCAGGCTCGCCTAACTCCCAGTTTTGCGTCCCGCACAGCTCCAGGCTCGCCTAACTCCCAGCTTTGCATCCCACACAGCTCCAGGCTCGCCTAACTCCGAGCTCTGCGTCCCGCACAGCTCCAGGCTCGCCTAACTCCGAGCTCTGCGTCCCGCACAGCTCCAGGCTCGCCTAACTCCGAGCAGGAGCCCAAGGCGCAGCTCAGCCTCCCTCCCGCACATGCCGGGAAATCCCGATGCGTTCAACTCCAACAGGGGCGGCTTGGGGACACAGAGGGGACAGAGACCTCACTGACCTGCTGGGGACACAGAGGGGACAGAGACCTCACTGACCTGCTGGGGACACAGAGGGGACACACACAGCTCAGTGCTGAGCTCTGGCGCTGGAAGATGCCCCGAGTTCCAAAAGAGGCGACAAAATTTCCATGGTGCCTCATCCCCAAAACCCAGGCGGTCGCCAAGACCTTTGAAGCCCCTCAGAAAAGGGAAAAATCCTCCTCTAATTCACTTTATATCCCTAAAAACTCAAAAATGAGGAATAAGCGCCGGCTCCCCTCGGAGCAGAACCAGAATTTCTGGGCGGCTTCAGTGCCAGGTGGGAAATGGGCCGGGCGGGGCTCTCCCATCCCAATCATCTCCAGCTGCTCCTGGGCGCTGCTGGCCCCACCTGGCAGCGCTGAGCGCCTGGAGGGCAGCCAGGGAAGGGCACTGGCAGCTCCCATCCCTGGGGATCCCAGTCCCGAGGGAGAGCCCTTCCCGGAGCTGCTCTCTCCATGGATGGGTTCCTTGGGGAGCTGAGCAGCTCAAGGGATGCTGTGGTAAAGCACATTCTCCTCTCTCTCAGGATTTTTTCATGGAGGAGCACAGAGGAAAGAAAAACAATTTCAATTTCTGGTCCTTGTTTTTCCCATGTGGAATGTGTTTGGAGAATTGTTTACCTGGGGTGATTGCTTGATTAGATTCTAGTGAGGATTGTTTGAGCCTGATGGTCAATCCAATCCAATCCAACCCAACCCAACCCAATCCAACCCAACCCAATCCAATCCAACCCAATCCAATCCAACCCAATCCAATCCAATCCAATCCAACCCAATCCAACCCAACCCAATCCAACCCAATCCAATCCAACCCAATCCAATCCAATCCAATCCAATCCAATCCAATCCAATCCAACCCAATCCAACCCAACCCAATCCAATCCAATCCAATCCAATCCAACCCAATCCAATCCAATCCAACCCAATCCAACCCAACCCAATCCAACCCAATCCAATCCAATCCAATCCAATCCAATCCAATCCAATCCAATCCAATCCAATCCAACCCAATCCAATCCAATCCAACCCAATCCAACCCAATCCAACCCAATCCAATCCAATCCAACCCAACCCAATCCAATCCAATCCAATCCAACCCAACCCAATCCAACCCACCTGTGGCTGCACTCTCAGAGAAGGTCATGAGTTGTGAGTTAGAAAAGCAGGTTTGTAGTTTTAGTGTCTCCTTTAAATAGTATATTAATGTATTCTAGCACAGTTATAATAAAGAAATCATTCAGCCTTCTGAGCTGGAGTCACACATCAGCATTTCTTCCCACTGGGCTCACTGCATTTACAGTACTCTGCTCCTCCCAGCCTTGCTCAGAGAATCCCCCAGAGCCAGGTGCTCGCTGGAATTAGCCCATTTTCCAGGGGTTTTCTCCAAAAGAAGGGGGAAAGGATCATCCCATCCCACCCCTGTCGTGGCAGGGACACCTCCCTCCATCCCAGGCTGCTCCAAGTCCCATCCAACCTGGCCTTGGGCACTGCCAGGGATGCAGGGGCAGCTCCAGCTGCTCTGGGAATCCATTCCAGGGCCTCCTCACCCTCCCAGGGAAGGATTCCTTCCCAACATCCCACCTATCCCTGCCCTCTGGCAGTGGGAGCCATTCCAGCTGCCAAATCCCTGTTTTTCTCCCCACAGCCCCCCAGTCCCTGTACGTGCCCCCCTTTGCTGCCACACCTTTGTCCCTGGATTTGTTGTGTCCTTTCAATCTCTCCCAAAATAGTCTTTTTTTTTTTTTTTTCCCCACTTGGAATTTATTTCTAGCCCTGACATTGCTTTCATCCAAGCAGGCAGCAAACATTTAAAGATATTTATTTAGCAGTCTGGCTGTGCCTCACACGGTGTGGAATTGGAGAATTCCAGGCTGGTTTGGGCTGGAAAAGACCTTAAAACTCATCCCATTCCATGGGCAGGGCCACCTTCCACCATCCCAGGTTGCTCCAGGCACTGTCCTGGAAATAAATCTGGAGTAAACTCGCTGAAATGCAGGAATTTCATGGGGATAAAAGTAACACCACTCATTCCAGCAGAGAATATTCCTGTGGATTGTCCCAGCTGAAGTCCTTCCAGGGAACCTGAGCTCCACATTTCTGTGCTGGGAGGGATTGGACTCTGTAAAATCTGCCCAAACTGAGGGGAATGGCATTTGCAGCATCCACGGGTTTGTCTGGAATGTTGTTGGATAAAGTTACAAAACACAACCTGCTCTGCAACCCAAAGTTTGGAGAAGAAGTTCCAAACTGAGAAAATACTTTTTTTTTTTTTTTTAATGTGTGAACAGCTTTACCTGTTTTCACAGGGACAGTGCCACGGACTGTGCTGATCATGTGACAAGAATTCCAATGGAATTCCATGGGAAAATGGAGATTTTCAGCATCCAACCCATCCCACTCCCAACTTCTCAGCCTCCTATCTCTGCTGCCTCCCTGGAGAATTCCCAGCCTGTCCCTGTCATGAGGGTTTTCCTTGGATCAGCTGTGGCAAAACTGAAAGGAAGAGAGGAGAAAGTTGAGCTGGAAGAGGAGGAGGAAGAGGAGGAGAAAAGGCTTTTTCAGGCACCAGGGATTTTCCAAGCTCCAAAGGCTCCAGAGCTCTGCCCATCCAAATCCCGGTGTCTTCTCCCACTCCATCCCAGCTGAACCCCCTGGAAGTGCCCTGGGACCTCATTCCCCTGCTCCTTTCCAGGTGAAAATCACTCTGTGGAATGAGACAGCTCTGCTGTGGATCCACCTTTCCCTCCAGCCTTGGGGACAGCCAGGGATCCATCAGCAGTGGCAGCCAGGAGATAAAATGCCCTGCTGGAAGTTTGGGAAGGAGGAGAAGTGGGACAGCAGTAACTGGTGTGGGTTCCTCCCAGCTCTGGAGCTGCAGAGGTGAGAAAACAGAACAAAGAGCAAAGGGAGGAGCTCTGGTGTGAGAGCAGAACGGGGCTGGGGGAGATTTCCAATTCCATCTGCCCTTGGATAAAGGCAGATAATGAAATACCTCTGGAAGGAGGAAAAATATTTCCAGTGTGATGGAAAAGCTGTTAGCAGGGGGCAGCGACTGCAGGGGTTTTATCTCCCTCGCCAGGACAAAGGTTCATTAATCATCTGGCACTGCTTTATGCACCCAATCTTATCTTCCCAGAGCTCCCCGTGCTCCCCTTCCAGGACACCCTGGAGCAGCACTGGAATATTGATTCCTGTTCTTGTGTCTGTGTTCCTCTCTGGAACTGCTGTGTTGTTCAGGGAAGTGGGAGCACGGGCATGGCTCTGCCCCAAAATGCAGCCGAGCATTTGGGATAAGGACTGGAAAATCCTTTTAGTCATGAGGAAAAATCACACCATCGTGGCACGGGTGGGAAGGGACCTTAAAGCTCATCCAGTCCCACCCCTGCCATGGGACACCTTCCACTGTGCCAGGGTGCTCCAAGCCCCTCCAGCCTGGCCTGGAACATTCCAGGGATGAGGAATCCACAGCTTTTCTGTTCCGATCCTGCAGGGCCTGCAGGAAGGTGGGATATAAGGCCACAAGTAGGAATGAAGCCAAAACTGCCCCAAATCCCTTCTCTCTTGGGAAGGTGCTGCCAGACCTTTGGAGAACACAGCTGGTGGAGACCCTGATCTTTCCTTAGCTCTGGAAAAATGGGAATATTCATCTGCCTCTCCTGGCTCAGCAGATGAGATTCCCCAGCCATCAGCTGTTGTTTTTTATAATTTTTCCTGAATCTCTTGGCAAGAGATTCCCTTCCCTGACATCCTCAACAGGGGCTGTGCTCGTGCCTGGGTTGGGAACAGGCAGGGGAAGCCGATTTTGAGGAATCTCAGCTGGGGAAAGCCCAAATCCCCATTTCCCATCAACCAACCAAGCACTTAAGCCTGGCTGACACCACGGAGGAGCTGCTTAGCTCTGGGCTCAGCTTAACCTCTGTAAAACCACCCTGACAGCACTCCCAGCAGCTTCCCACCGGGAATTGTGGAGGAGGCTTAGCTCCAGCTGGGAGCAGCACCACCCTGGGGAAGGGCTCCGGGCTGGGGGTCACAGCCACGAGCAGCCAGCGGGATCCAGGGGTGGAATCCCACCAGGAGCTGTGGGATCAGGGGCTGGGATGGGCACAGGCTGTGGGGAAGGGCTGGAGAAGAGCCAGAGGGTTAAAAAGAAACTCTCTTTGCCTGATAAATGATTCCTGTGGAAACAGCACAGGGGTGTCGGGGATGAGCTGAACGTGGAATGGGTGGCGGGGCTGGGAGGTGATGACCACCAAAACGATGACCACCAGACCTTCTGAGTGATCCCAGCAGGAGTTTGAAGCTGGTTTTGGAGCACTGGGGATCACTGGCTGGGATTGGGATCACTGCTCCATGGGACAGCAGTGGCACCACGTCCACGCCGGCGTCACCGCTCCGCTGGGAGCACCCAGAGCTGCCAGGAACCACTGAGTGACACCCGTGAGTGACAGGAGCCACGGGGATAAAGCAAAGTGGGGAAGAGAAGCGCCATGTCCCTGCAGGAATGACCTTCCAGGAGGAGGAGCCTGAGGAGCTCCGGAGCCACGGCCGCGCTCCTCGCTCGGGCCCGAACTTACGCAATGATTTATTTGCATCCTGCCCGAAAACAAATGGATGTTTTACATATTTATATCATAAGATAAAGTGATCCTGCAGCTGATCAAAGCCAGGGCAGATCTGGAGGCGATTACAGCAAGTGTTTGCTTAACTGAGGTCATGATGCACTCGGAGCGGGCGAGGCTCCGGCTCTGCTCCGCACATGTGAGCGCTCCAGGAAGGTCGGGAGAGGCCCTGGCTCCAAGTGCTGCCTTTCCAAGAGCTCAAGCAAAGCTCAACCTGGCTCCTCAACCCGGCCTTGGGACAAAGCATTGGTCAAGGGGAGCAGCGTTGTGCTGTTTGTGAAATAAAATTGAGTTTGAAGAGGTTTGTGCCTGATGGAAGCTCAGTTTGGCTTCATTTGGAATTCTGGAGGATCCTGAGGGAGCTGGGAAGGGCTGGAGGATCCTGAGGGAGCTGGGGAGGCTCAGCCTGGAGCAAAGGAGGCTCAGGGGGGCCCTTGTGGCTCTGCACAGCTCCTGCCAGGAGGGGACAGCCGGGGGGGTCGGGCTCTGCTCCAGGGAACAGGGACAGGAGGAGAGGGAACGGCCTCAGGCTGGGCCAGGGCAGGCTCAGGGTGGGCAGCAGCAGGAATTTCCCCATGGAAAGGGGGTCAGGGATTGGCACTGCCCAGGGAGGGTTGCAGTGCCCATCCCTGGAGGTGTCCCAGGAATTCCTGAGGTGGCACTCAGAGCTCTGGGCTGGGGACAAGGTGGGGATGGGGCACAGCTGGGTGGTCCCAGAGCTCCTTCCCACCCTCAGTGATCCTGATCCCATCATTCTGTGAAATGCGGATGAGCCTGTCCAGCAGTTTCTGTGTCCTGGCAGGCTGGGAAAGCTGGAGCAGGGACAGGGATGCTCCACTCTGCACACCCTGGGCTGGCCTTGGAGGCATTTTCCTGGTTGGAATCCGAGGTTGAACCACCCAGTTGGGAATAAAGTGGATGCAGTTTCCTCCTGGAGAGCCTTGAAGTGGCTGGGCAGAGGCTACAAGACCCAGGGATGACCAGCCCAGCCTGGCACTGTACTGGGATATACTGGGAATACTGATCCCACCCCTCAAACTGGGAGTCCAGGGGATTTTCCCAACATCCTCCCCCACGGGAAATCCAGGCTGATGCCGGGGATGTCCCTGGTACCTTCCCTGCCACTTCTCTAAATGTCATCACAGAGAGTTTGATTTCTGCCTGCTCCCACTGAAGCAGCAAATTCCTGCTCTTACACCAGAGCCTGGATTCCAGCACGGGAAGAGCCAAATTCTCACTGAAAATCAGTCAGGAATTTGCCTTCTCCCGATTTTCCAGCCCTGCAAAGCCACGTTGGGACCTTCCCCTCTTTCCACGCAGCACAAACTCCCGTGCAAGGCTCAGGAGACAAATCCAGCCAGGATTTGCAGTCCCTGGGATCTCATTCCCGGCCACATCTGGGGCCCTGCCGGCTCAGGAACATTCCCGTCCCGTTTCATGGGATGCTGAAATGAAAACCACGTCCTTATCTCGCCGGCGCTGTCAATCCCATCTCGCGCAGCTCATCCCCGTTTCCCTGGCTCCTGCCGGGAGGGCAGCGCTCCTTGTCCGTCACATTCCCGCTGCACCATCCCTAATCCATCCCGTGTGTCCCGGGAGGAGGCGGGAGGCTCCCGGTGCCTCCGGCAGCCCGAGCCTTCATCGCCGCGCCGGGGATGTCAGCGGGATGCTGATAAGAGCCTCGCCCAGCTCGTTATCAGCGTGTGCGGGGCGGGATGGAGCAGCCGCAGCTGCTCCAGAGGGGGGATTCCTGAAGGCTCGCCTGCCTTTGGGAATGCTGCGAAGCCCCGGCAGCGCAGGAGCTGGGAAACCACAGGAATTTTTGGCGAGGTTTTCCCGTCGGTGCCAGCGGAGGTGACGCCAGGTCAGCGGCTCCGTGCTCCGAGCGCTGAACTCAGGGATGCTCCAGCTCTGTGAGCGTTTCCTCTTCCTCCTCTCCTCTTCCCTGATCCCACGGAATTTTTTATCCCTGTATTTAGTTCCTTACACACCACTGGAAGAGGAGCCAAAGCTCCAGCAGCCCCGACCAGCTCAGCTCACTTGTGTTCAGTGCATTCCCAGCTTCTCATGAACCCCAACTTCCCCGGCAGTTCCAGCCCTCGAAATTCCTGGGGATTTTCCCATGAAAACACCCCGTGAAAATGGCCCTGGAAAACGGCAAAAGCCTGGAAATGTAACAAAATAATTTTTTTTAAAAAAGCTACAGATTTGTCTTTTACACAGGAATCATCTCAGCAGCATGAGCAGGTTGGAGCAATCTGGGCACAGACTCTGCCATGGAAAAGGGATTATTTGGTCTATAAAGGGATTTTGATACAAAATACGTGAAAGAACCGAGACTTCCTGTAGCCAAATTCCTGCATAAAACATAAAACCGGCCCAGACTTCAAACAGCATCACAAAAACTTTCCAGCAGATCCATTAAGAGCTGGGTTTTTAAGGAAGCCAAGGGAACCAGGGCTGCCACCCAGCATTTTGCTGATTTTATTTGGGAAATTTTGTGTTTCTCACCACCTGCACTCACTAAAAAGGGCTCACCAGGAGTTTTAAGGAAATTTCTTTGCTTAAATGGCAGAGGGGGTGAATCCAGGCTGGATTCTGCCAGACTGGGCAGCAGAGGTGCCACAACCTCCACCCCACTTGACACCCCCAGATGCTGACGGTGTTTCCTCAGGTGGACACCAGCTGTGGGAATGGGATGGAGGCCAGCACGCTCAGCTTCCCCATATCCAGGGAAAACCAGACCTTTTGGGATCTGCCCTTCTGCTTCCAAGACCCTCCTCACCAGAATATCCCTGAGTTTAAGTGATGCCCCAGAAACACTGCTCCACCAGGATGGAAACGGGATGAGAATGGGGAAATGACCTCCAAATAAAGGGTCCACATCCACTTCCCTCCCAAAAATCCACCCCCTGGATCAGCCTCCATGCTTTTGGCGAGCCTAATGCTGATTTTCCAGCTGCATCCCCCCCCAACCTCTGCAGAGCCCTCGGCAAAGGGCAGATTTCAAAAAGATTTCAAAGTTTCTTATCGCAGCTTCGGAGACAACATTCATCTTCCTGACAGCAATCAGCTTGATTCCCCACCACGGAGACAAAGGAAAAGGCCACGAGCCTCAGGAGGGCCTGGATTGTTCCAGCTGCTGCAGCTGAGGGGTGAAATCCTGGAGAGGAGGGTTTGTCCCCAGTTTGTCTGCACATGGAGCTCCGGGATGGTTCCAGCACGCTGGGGCTGGCAGGAGCTGGAGCAGATCCTGGCTGTGCACACAGAGCACAGATCCTGATGGATTTTTGGGATATTTGGGATCCTGGGGGCCCTTCCCAGCTCCTGAAGCCACGTTCCTGTTGGCTCCAGGGCTGGCTGGGCCACAGGATAGGGATGAAATAATCTTTGGATTGGCTCCGTGGGAAGGCTTGGGAAGGAGATGAAAGAGCCTTTGCCCCATTCCAGGCTGGAGAAATCGTTCCCAGCCCATTCCCACCTGGTAAACCTGGACAGAACCCTCTGCCCAAAGCTTTGGGATGGAAGGGACCTAAAAGCTCATCTTGTTCCAACCCTGACACCTTCCACTCTCCCAGGGTGCTCCGAGCCCTGTCCAGCCTGGCCTTGGCCACTGCCGTGGATGGGGTTTGTGGTTTCCCTGGGCGAGGTGGGGAAGTGCCACAGGAATGCTGGAGCAGCTCCCTAAAGCCCCAGGCCTGCTGTGCCCTGCGAGGGAAAGTTTTGGGAATTGTTTCCACCAGGTTTCTGGCAGCTCCTCGGCTGCCAGCCCCAGTCCCAAACTGGTTTGCAGGAAGGAAACCAATCCCATGCTGGGCACCACAGGCTCCAGACACATCCAGCAGCTGGGAGAGTGCAGCACAAATCAGGATTCGGGCAGAGCTGGAATCTCCCCCTCTGTGGCAGCTGCTCCAGGACAGAAGGGAATCAAAGCAAATTCCCAGCCTGGGATGGAGATCCTGGGCTTGCAGCCTGGAATCTCCTCAGGAGCCCTCCATCCTGCTGGAGATGGATTCTGGACAGGGAGAGAGGAGGCACCTGAAACATTCCCTGAGCCTTGATTAACACCTGGTTTTGTTTCAAAAGCATCTTCCTGCTTTATCCCGGGTTTGAGCTGCTTCCTGCAGCTCCACAGAGTCCATCTGGGATGTGCCAGAGATCTGCAGCCAGGCAGAGCAGCCCAGCCCCAAAAAACACAGTGTCCTGCCACGGAGAGGGTGTCTGCATGACCTCCTCCTCTCCAGGCTTCCAGGTTTTGTTTGCTTGAACTCTCAGTTCCTTTTTTATGGTCCCCCCGAGCCGACAGGCTCAGCACAGGCTCTGCTCCCATCATTCTGAGATCAAGATTCCAGACAGAGCTTGCCAGCCCCGTGGAAAGCAGGTCCTGGGAGCTGGTGGAACCAAATCCCATGGAAACAACCAGCAAGGCTGCCCTGCTTTTAAAGGAGAAGTTTCCAAGCCCGTTTTTCCCCCTTGAGTGGAGCCAGTGGAGCTGCCCAAGGCTGGGATTATGCCAAGGGCAGGTGCACACATGGATCACCCTCCCCACCAGCCAGATCCCAGCCTGCAGAGCCACCTGGAGATTTGGCACGTGGAATTGAGCAGAACTGAAGCGTTTCTGCCTCTGGCTGAGCTCAGCTCCCTCCCAGTGCAGTCATCCAGGGGCCTCCCAGGCAGGAGCTGCTCCCTGCCCCTGGAGAGGCTTTCCTTGGGATTAAATGAACGGGTGCACGGCTGATCCAAGAGCTCTGGGATCATTCACTCCACGGGGATTTTCCTCAGCCGCTCCTCCCCCCTGGCAGGATTTTGGGTGGCAGAACATTTGGGTTTTGGCAGTAGTTTTCCCAGGATCTGCAAAGGAGCAGGCACCCAAGGCTCATAAACTGCAGAATTATGTGCAAGAACAGCTCAAGCTCCATGGAAAATCCCAGCAAGGGATGTTCCCCTCCCTGCTGGGAGCACCAGCACCTCTCCCTGAGGTCAAGGCAAGTAACAACCCAGAGTCCAGCCTTTGTAATTCCAGCAATCGGGACAAAGGTTCCTTCTCCCCCATCCTTCCAAGTCAACCATCACCAAGCCCTTGAATCCAGGATACTGGAATTGTCCATGGACATCTTCCAGTGGAGGAGCAGCTGAAGTCCCAGCCTGAGGAACTGCCCCTTGGAATGCTTCCATAGTGGACAACTTCAAGCCCTGGGAGCTCCCCACACTCTTAAAGCCTGACTTAACTCCCCAGATTAGGAGCTGGTTTTTCTCAGGGTGACCTTAAATGACTCCCTCAGTGCAATGCACTGAGCCCATGACAGAGGCAAGGCTTGGTTTCAGCTCTGCTGGTTCCTGTTCCCTGACCCCACAGTCCTGTCCCTGTGTTTGGTCCCTTCCCCAGGAGAAGCCAGCTCAGCTCCCTGTGCATTCCCACGTGGTCAGGAATTCCAGCTTTCCCAGCAAAGGCTGACAGCCCAGCCCTTCCATCCCACCCCGTGCAAATTCCCTCCAGCCAGCCAGGGGCTGGACTTCTGGAGGGACTTCCATGGGGGAGGGAAAGAGCTGCTGCCCTGGAAAAAAAGCTGGACAAGACAATTCCACACAAAAGGCAGCAGTTGCCATCCACTGCTGCAGAAGCCAAACTGACTCCCAGTGGGATCCTGCTCTCCCTAAAAGTGCAGCATCCATCCCTCCCACACTGCCCAGCTCTTCCCCAGGACCACCTGGATGGGGTTCCCTTCCCACCCCACATTCCCAGCCCCCAAAGTGCCTCCCGAAACCCCCAGCAGGAGCCCAGTGCTACTGGGAGAGCACAGAATTCCTTCAGTTCATTGCGAGATAAAAACTCTCGCTGGGATGGAGGACGAGGAATGGAATCACATCCTCAGCACCCCCCGCACGGCCCGGCTGCTCCCTCTGGATCCCACCCAGCTGCAAAACTCTCCAGGAGCTCTGCAGGGATCCTTATCCTGGGTGTTGGATCAGCACAGCCTGTCCTTTCCTAACCCTCTGCAGCTCCTGCTCCCAGCCTCCCTGCCTGTTTTCCTCTGCTTCCTAAGCGAGCTCTCTCCCTGGATTTGCTGAGGGATGAATTCCAGGCCCTGCCTGGCTGCAGGAGGCTCTGTGCCCCTCTCGGTCACATTTTGGCCAGACTCAAAGCAAAACTCTGCTCAAGGAGCCAGCAAAGCCCAAGGCCCAGCTTGGGCCTTCATTTGGTGACAAACGCATCATTCATCCCCTGAGGCTTCAGGGGAAGGGGAAAAGGCCCAGGTGTTATGAACAAGTTCAGTACAGTTAAAGTTGTTGAAACACTTACAGTTGTGATAAGCTGAAAAATGTTAAAACTCTTGTTGTACCCCCACATACACCCTTGTTGTACCCCTCACTGTTAATCCCCTCACATATATTTTTTGTTATTAGCACCCTTGTTGTACCCCTCACTGTTAATCCCCTCACATGTATTTTTTGTTATCAGACACCCTTGTTGTACCCCTCATTGTTAATCCCCTTACATATATATTTTGTTAATAGACACCCTTGTTGTACCCCTGTTAATCCCCTTACATATATCTTTTGTTATCAGACACCCTTGTTGTACCCCTGTTAATCCCCTCACATGTATTTTTTGTTATCAGACACCCTTGTTGTACCCCTCCACTGTTCCTCTTTGTTCTTACACACCCTGGTTGTACCCCCTTGTGCTCTCCCCACTGTTAAACCCTCACACACCCCTGCTTGTACCCCCTTTACCTGTGCCCTTATCGAGTCCCTCGGGTATTGCCTCTGCTGCTCCCAAAAACAGTCCTGGTGATATGCAAATTAAGCAAAGCAGAAGGAAACCCAATCAAAGACCCTAGAAACAACGAGCCAACCTAAAATTTGGAAAACTGACTGGACTTGCTGGGGAAAGCCCCTCTATTCCATCAGCAGGGGTTTGGAGGTCACCACCAACAGCAACCAAACTAGAATGAGGCCCTAGCCGAGGCAGAAGATGCTTTCCTAGGCACGGCCGTGAGGATGGAATTCCCAGCTCTGCTGTGAAGCAAAACTGAGCAGCTTCTGCTCTGTGTCACCAAAGGGAGCAGCGGCGGCGCGTGCGACCCCTCGGGCCCCCACCCACAGCTGGCCACTGAATAAAGGTGTTGAAAAGGAGCTGGGTCCTGGCCCGTTTCTATCACAGAATCACGGAATCACAGAATCACGGAATCACGGAATCACGGAATCACAGAATCACAGAATCACAGAATCACAGAATCACGGAATCACAGAATCACAGAATCACAGAATCACAGAATCACGGAATCACGGAATCACAGAATAATGAGGTTGGAAGAGACCTCTAAGATCATCAAGTCCAACCCATGCCCCAACACCTCAACTCGACTGTAGCACCAAGTGCCACGTCCAGTCTTTTTTTAAACACACCCAGAGATGGTGATTCCACCACCTCCCTGGGAAGACAATTCCAGTACTTTATTATTCTTTCAGTGAAAGTTTTTTTTCCTCATATCCAACCTGAACCTCCCCTGACGTAGCTCGAGGCTGTGTCCCCTTGTTCTGTGCTGGAGCAAGCCTGGGCTGCGCCGTTGTTGTACAACCGGCAATGGTATTGCTTTACATATCATTAGTTATAAATATATATTTAGAAATATTGCTATAAACAGTAATATCTTATTTAAAACTATATTATTGCTTTTAAATCGGCAATATTATTGTTTTAATGATTACTATTTATAAATATATGTTTATAAATATTGTTATGAATAATAAATCATATTTTAAGCAATATTAATGTTCTTAAATCAACAATATTATATAATATATAATATATAATATATAATATATAATATATTATATATTATATAGTATATAGTATATAGTATATAGTATATAGTATATAGTATATAGTATATAGTATATATTATAGTGTATATAGTATATAGTGTATATACTATATAGTATATACTATATATTATATAGTATATATTATATACTATATATTATATAAATATAAATATAGTTATAAATATAATTATAAATATAAATATATATTATATAATATATATAATGTAAATATATATATAAATAAAATAATGAATAATAAATATTTTATATACATTTATATATATATAATACATTATATATTTATATTGAATATAAATATAAATATAAATATAAATACAAATATAAATACAAATATAAATACAAATATAAATACAAATATAAATAAAATCTGCAGTATGCTGTTTTGCAGTGCTGCAATGGACTCCTCTGGGAGCAAACCCCTGGGAGGTTTTCCCTGCTGGGCGGATGCTCGAGGCTCTGAGGCTCTCCTGTCTCATGTCCAGTGAGAGGAAGAGGATGGAGATCCCCGAGTGCAGGGACATCTCCATGCTCACCTCCCCCGTTCCTGGCTGACACAGCTGGAAGAACAAATGCTGACAGCTCAGAAATGCACTGGTGGGGTGGGAACATCAGCCTGGCTGCAGCCCAGCAGCATTTCTGCAGGAACATCTCTGTGAGCACTGCAGAGCAGGAGGGGAAGGAGGACACGAAGTGGACAGGCTGAGACCTGGAAGGAAGCAGGGAAATAAAGGGGAGGAAAAAAGGGGGGAAAAAAAGGGGGGAAAAAGGGGAGGAAAAAAAGGGGAGAAATAAAGGGGAGAAATAAAGGGGAGGAAAAAAGGGGGGGGGGGGAAGGGGAGAAATAAAGGGGAGGAAAAAAGGGGAGAAATAAAGGGGAGGAAAAAAAGGGAGGAAAAAAAGGGGGAAAAAAGGGGAGAAAAAAGGGAAGAAATAAAGGGGAGAAATAAAGGGGAGGAAAGGTGAGAAAAACGGGGGAAAAGGGGGGAGGAAAAAGGGGAGAAGGGGGAAAGGGGGAAATAAAGGGGAGAAATGAAATAAAGGGGAGAAATAAAGGGGAGAAAAAAGGAGGGGGAAAAGGGAGGGGGAAGGGGGGAAAGGGGGAAAAAGGGGGAGAAAAAAAGGGGGAAAAAAGGGGGGGAAGGGGAGGAAATGGGGGGAAAATGGGGGGAAAGGTGAGAAAAAGGGGGGAAAAGGGGGGATAAAAAAGGGGAGAAGGGGGGAAGGGAGAAATAATAAAGGGGAGAAATAAAGGGGAGAAATAAAGGGGAGAAATAAAGGGGAGGAAAAGGGGGGAAAGGGGGGAAAAAGGGAGAAAAAAGGGGGAAAAGGGGGGGAAAAAGGGGGGGAAAGGGGGGAAAAAGGGAGAAAAAAGAGGGAAAAGGGGGGGAAGCAAGGGGGGGGAAGGGGGCAAGGGGGGAAAGGTGAGAAAAAGGGGGGAAAAGAGGAGGTGTTGCTCCAGATGGATGGCAGGAGCAGGAACAGCCAGTGGCACATGCTGTCACCCAGCTCTGCTTGGAGTTGGTTGGGCTTTGTTTTGCCAGGAATCAATAGAAAAAAAGTAGAACTCAGAGCAGTGCAGCAAAGCAGAGCTTTGCCCCAAGAGTGGGGAGGAGAGCAAGGCCTGGAGCCCAAGGGAAATTCCCAGGGAATGTGTGTTTGGAGCCCCCAAGGGCTGGATCCCAAAAGGATCCAGGGGGATCCGAGATCCATCCATCCCCAGCTCCTGCAAAGCCTGCTCAGCAGCCCGGGGCTTTTCTCCTCCAGGAGGTTCCTGGCAAACACTCCCAGGCAGGAAGGGTGGGTGGAAGCCAGGGTGGGCTCTGGATGAGCTGGAGATTGTTTTTCATGGTTTTTCCTGGGGTGTTGAAAGAATCCTTGGTTCTGCACGACCTGGGAGCTCTGGGAGTGCAGCGGGGTCGTGCTGGAGCTCTGGAGCTGATTAAATCCCAGCTCCGAGGCTCAGGAGTTGGAGAGAGCTCCCTGAGCTTTATTGGTGATGTCAGCACCACCTCGGGGGCTGCTCACAGCCCTTCCCTGCCTGCAGCATTCCCAGAGGCTCTCTGGGAAGCCCAGGCTGGAAATGGGATGGGTTTTCCACACCACCAGGCTCTCAGTGTTGTGCCCAGGCTCCCTGTGCTGGCACGTGCCAGGAATGATCCCAAAGGGCAGGGAATGGCTGCTGGGAGAGGGCAGAGGGGGCACTTGGAAGGAATTGGCCTCAATGCTTCACCAAGAAATGAGGTTTCACATGAAAGCCTGGATGCAGCCCCTGGCATCCAAAAGCAGCGTGTGGCACACACGAGGCTGTTCCACAGGATCCATCTGCCCCCTTTTATCCCATAAATCCTTCCCTGCATTCCCACTTGCTGGAAGCAAATGGTTTTCCAGAAGGCCCCGGGCAGAGAAACACAAATCCAAGACATTATTTGGATGCAGTGATGGAGCTGCCCCTTCCCTCAGCTTCCTCGTGTCACCTCCTGGAATGTCACAGAGCCACTCCAGCCAATGCAAGAGGGAAAAACCAAATGAATCCCCCCAGTTTTGTCCTGCTCGGGCCCAGCTGAGGGAGGCTGATGTGCAGAGCACTCAGAGGGAGCAGCTCATCCAGCCCCTGAGGGCTGTGCTGTTCAAATCCAGCTCGCTCTCTGCAGGAAAACAACGTCCAAAGGCATCCCTGTGTGGAGCTCTGTCCTTACACGCTCCCTGCTTTTCCAAAAGATCCCAAAGTGACACTGGAGGCATTCCCAGTATCCTGGCCATCAGGAGGAGCTTGTGCCCATCCCAGTCCAGCTCCAAGGAGGCCTCTGGAGCCTCCCACTGGTTGTAATTAATGATTTTTAACCTGCTGCTGCTGAGGGGAGGCCAAGAGCGCTCCCATCAACTCCGTCCTTTTCCTTTGGAAGCCCAGAGCTGTGAACTCCCTCTGGAAAGCCCTGGTGCCATTGTGTGAAAGGGAAAAAGGGGGGGGGGAAAAGGAACAAAGAGAATCTCAGGAGGTGATGGATTTATCATCTGCTCTTGCTCACAGGACGAACCCATCACGAGACAGGCCTTGGAGAAGCCAAGCTGGAGATTTCCCCAAATCCCTGAGGAAAACAATTCCCTGCTAATCCCAGAGGCTCCAGGCCAGCCCTGAATATCCATTAGGCTGGGGACCAGCCAAGACTCCATCTCCAGGCCTCTGCTTTCACTCTTTGTGCTGGTCCTGTGCTCCTTTTTGGGGACTCTGTGGCAAAGACACATCCAAAGGCCACGGGGCCACCAGGACCTCGAAGGCACCGAATTTTCAGGTGTCCAGAAGAAAGAAGCTGATGGACCCCTCCAGCACATCTCCCTCAGCCCTCTGGGAGCTGTGGAGATCTCCCAGAGCAGCAATTCCCCAGCAGAGGAGACCACACAGATGGAACCAGCTGGAGAAAAGGAGCCTGGATTTTTTTATATCTATTTTTTTTTTTTAATTTTTTATATCTCTCCATTTTTTTCTGGTGTTGCTTTAACCTGCAGACAGTAACTTGAGGAGGTGCTGCTCATCTCCTAAAGTTCTCTCCTGCCCAACTTAAATGGCATCCAGGGAGACACAGAAAACCCTCTGAGCTGCCTCCTGGCACCATCTCAAATCCCAGAAGCCAAGGTGTGAAGCCCCCAAAGGTGCCAGCACACCTCCAGACCAGTCTGACACCCCCAGTGTCCCAAAACTCTCCTTTTTCGCCTGAAATCTGAGTTCATTTTTAAGGCAGCACTTGCATAAGCACTTCTGCATGTGGTTAAGTTGTAAAACTTGGCCCAAGCTTTCCCTCACCACGGCTGAAGTGTTATTTTAGGGGGGAGGGAGGTTGTAGACACTGAAAATCCAGACCTACCCAAGCTTCAAATAAGTCCCTTTTTTTTTTTTTGTCCTGCAGACTGAAATTCCTGGGGTTTAAATCCCTGCTCTTTTTTTGGAACAGCACCTGGAAGAAGGTTCAACCCCCTGAACAAGCACTACTTTAGAAAAAAAAAGAAGTTTATTAGTTCTGTTCTTTAGAGGAATAGAAATGTATTATGAAGAGCATTGGGGATTATTAAAACTTAGGGAAAACAAATTAAAAACGAATTCTGTCCTCACCATCTCCTGACTTTTTGTGCTTGTCCTACCCTGGAGTGGGAGGTGCTGCACAAGAGGGGAGGGATGGGTGGGAAAGGCTTCCAAGTGCCTTCCCTGCCTTGGATTTTCCTTTCCTGCTTCTTTTCACTTCCCTGTCTCCACAGGGAAACCCTGGGAGCTCCCAGAGCCAAAAGTTTGGATTTTCTCCTCCTCAACCCTTAATTTCCATGGAATTCTCCTTTTTCTGCACTGCATCTTCTAAAATAACCTGGATAAAATAAGAGAAAATCCAAACTCTGGTGATCTGAGCAAGGAAAACCCAGCACTGGGAAGAGACTCAGGGAATTCCCTCATTCCTGGGAGGGCTGAAACCTGTCCTTAAACCTGTGATTAAACACAATTAACATGAGCTCAACAGCAAACTTTAACAGGAGAATAATTAACAGCCAGCTCTGCAGTTGCTCTTTCTGTACCCTTTGTGATGTTGTCAATTTACACAAATACCAATCATTAGGAGGAAAAAAAAAAAAAGAATTATTTCTCGTGCAAGGTGCAAACAAACCTAGGCTCCTCTTCCATCCAGGATGGATGATGAAAGAGAATAAATTAGGGAAAATATAGATTCCTCTGCTTACCTTGCTTTTGGAACCCCTTTTCCATATCTTTGTGAGACTCCTTGCAGGGGATATTTATCCTCCACACAATAATTCCCCATCCTGCTCCAGTTCCAATGGTTTTAAAAGGATGCAACAGAAAATCCACTGACCTTGAGGCCCTGGGGGCTGAGAGCTCTGCAGATCTCTCACTCCTGAAGGGAATCCTGTTTTTCCAGGTGGAACAGCACAAATTCCTGGTGAGAAGGATCAGAATTGGGCTTTGTGTTAACGTGGTTTGCCTGGGACAAAGCTGCACCTCGAACATTAAATCAACGCAGGAGGCTTGGAAAAAAGTGGGAAGAGATTTCTGTTAAATTCTCCAGGATTTTCCCTGGATGTTGTTTTTAAGACATGGAATTCATGAGACCAGACAGGTGAGCACCAAACCTCCTCGGGTCAGCCACAGGTGTCACCTCCTCACGGCTGTTCCTCATCTCCACCCTTGGAAAACCAGGGTTTTCCAGGGGAGATGCCATTCCTTTGGGAATGTCCCAGCTGGGGGGTGCTGCTGAATTGTAAATGCAGTGAGCCCAGTGGGAAGAAATGCTGATGTGTGGCTCCAGCTCAGAAGGCTGAATGATTTCTTTATTATAACTGTGCTAGAATACATTAATATACTATTTAAAGGAGACACTAAAACTACAAACCTGCTTTTCTAACTCACAACTTGTGACCCTCTCTGAGAGTGCAGCCACAGGTGGGTTGGATTGGATTGGATTGGATTGGATTGGATTGGATTGGATTGGGTTGGATCGGATTGGATTGGGTTGGATTGGATTGGATTGGGTTGGGTTGGATTGGGTTGGATTGGGTTGGGTTGGATTGGATTGGATTGGATTGGGTTGGATCGGATTGGATTGGATTGGGTTGGATTGGATTGGATTGGGTTGGGTTGGATTGGATTGGATTGGGTTGGATTGGGTTGGGTTGGATTGGATTGGGTTGGGTTGGGTTGGATTGGACTGGATTGGGTTGGATTGGATTGGGTTGGATTGGATTGGGTTGGATTGGGTTGGATTGGCCACTAGCCCCAAACAATCCTCACCTGAATCCAACCAAGCAATCACCCCAGGTAAACAATTCTCCAAACACATTCCACATGGGAAAAACAAGGAGCAGAAACAGAAATTGTTTCTCTTTCTTTCTCTCTGTGCTCCTCTATGAAAAATCCTGAGAGAGAGAAGAACGTGCCTGCCACACACAGCTCCCAGAGTGTCCCTGCTGGCAGAGGAGCCACAGCTCCCTGCGAGACCCCGAGGGACTGGAGCTGTCCTGGAGGGGTCTGAGCAGCCCCTGCATCACCCAGGGGAGTGACAGGACTCAGGGCAGGTGTCCTGCAGGGATTCAGTTCAAATTCTCCAGGAAAATCCCTCTGTTTGAGTCAGGGAGCTCAGGCCTTGACGGGTTTCCCTGTTTCTCTGGGATATTTTAGATTTAAGCGACCATAGGTTGTGATTTGGGGTCTCTGAGGAAAAAGCCATTATCAATTCCTATCAGTTTCTCCCTGGGAGGGCAGGGAGGCCCTGGAATGGATTTCCCAGAGGGGCTGTGGCTGCCCCTGGATCTCTGGAGGTGCCCAAGGCCAGGTGAAGCCCTCCCCACGACCTCAGGGGGGATGAGCAGCAGTGTCACCTCATCCCTGCGGAGGGGACAGCCAGGACTGGACCTGCCCTGCCCAGAGTCCCTTTTATTCTACAGTCAGCAGATCCCAGGTCAGTGTGGAGGTAAAAACGAGCTGGTTTCCATCTTTCCAAGGGTCCCAAAAAGCAGAGAACTGGATGAAAGCCACGCATGACTCCTGGCAATTACAAGCTCCTCGTTAAGAGCTTTGCTGAAAGAAATGTAATTTAGCCACTGATGTGGCTCTACCCAGGGACAAAACACAGCAGGAGCAGCGTGGAGCCTTTATCTCCCCACTGTCCCATCCATTTTCCTGCTCTTTCAGCACCCACATCCCTGGCTGGGATCTGCTTTGAAGGTTTGTTGGTTCAGGGTGTAATCAGCACTAATAATTTCTCCACCCCAGGACTATTAGGCACGTTTGGGAAGTGATTTCCCACCCCTCAGAGACCCTGCAACTGGATACCCTGAGTGCTAACCCGTGGATTTCCTCCACTTCAGCAGATCCCGAGGCCTCGAGGAAATTAGCAATCCAAACAAATTCTGCTGGGGTTTCAGAGATGAATTCTTGTAATAACACTGCCCTGAGATTGGATTTGGGGCTGGAGCTCTCTGCAAAAGCAGGAAAATGTCCCAGACAAAGAGAGATTTGCCCAGGCTTCAGCTCAGTGGTCACGTAGTGTTGTGTCCCCCTTCCCTGCACTGATTACCCAGATTATTTCTGTCTCAGCACAAGTTCAGTCACTTTTCCTTATCCAGAAACTCCTCCTTTCCACAAGTTCCAGAGAAAAATGAAAGTGAGCAGATTAAAAATAGAAGAGGGAAGAAGAAAAAACAGCTTGCTATCTGTACTGGCTTTTTCTTCTGGCACTTGCTGTTCCTTGTTTTGTTTGCTTTATTTCTTGCCTTTTTGTCTCCCCTTTCCCAAGAGAGAACTGCAAAGGTCAGACACTGCCACGCTCCCTGTGTCCCAGGCAGGAGCTGCCTCGGCTCTTGGCAGGCTCAGGACTCAGACAATTCCTTAGGAGAGGTCCTAAACCAGGCTCAGGACCCAGAGATTTCCTTAGGACAGGTCCTAATCCAGGCTCAGAGCCCAGAGAATTCCTTCGGAGAGGTCCTAAACCAGCTCAGGACCCAGACAATTCCTTAGGAGAGGTCCTAAACAAGGCTCAAGACCCAGAGAGTTCCTTAGGAGAGGTCATAAACCAGCTCAGGACCCAGACAATTTCTTAGGAGATGTCCTAAACCAGCTCAGGACCCAGAGAGTTCCTTAGGAGAGGTCCTAAACCAGCTCAGGACCCAGAGAGTTCCTTAGGAGAGGTCCTAAACCAGGCTCAGGACCCAGAGAGTTCCTTAGGAGAGGTCATAAACCAGCTCAGGACCCAGACAATTTCTTAGGAGAGGTCCTAAACCAGCTCAGGACCCAGAGAGTTCCTTAGGAGAGGTCCTAAACCAGGCTCAGAGCCCAGAGATTTCCTTAGGAGAGGTCATAAACCAGCTCAGGACCCAGAGAATTCCTTAGGAGCGGTCCTAGTCCAGGCTTGGGAGGAGCAGCAGAGCAGGACCTGGGAATGCTGAGCCATGGGCTGAGATCAGCACAGCAGCCAAATCCTCACCCTGGGGCTGAGCACTGAGGGAAGGGGAACATCCACAGGTGAGGGAAAAAAGGGATTTTATATCTGGGTTAAAAGAGATGGATGAGGGGGAAAAATAGATTTTATATCTGGATTAAAAGAGGTGGATGTGGGAAAAGACTGGATGAGAGAAAAGAGGGGATTTTATGTCTGGGTTAAAAGAGGTGGATGAGGGATTGGAGAAGAGTGGATTTTAGACCTGGCTTAAGAGAGGGGGGGCTGAGGAAAAAGTGAATTTTATGTCCGGGTTTAAGAGAGATGGCTGAGGGAAAAGAGTGGATTTTAGACCTTGGTTCTGTGTGGAAGCAAATAATTTTTCTTCTTACTTTATTATTATTATTATTATTATTATTATTATTATTATTATTATTATTAAGAAACCAAATTTATTTATGGCATATATTAAGACCTAAAATAATGGATTAAAAGAATGTGCCCCAGGATTGTCTGTTCTCACCCATTGGGGTGTTGGTTACTGAAGGTTTCCCTCTGTTGATGAGGACTCAGCAGGTTGAAGATGTAAGAAAGGATTTATTTCAACAGCTCAGCTGGTTTGAGCTGCTCTTCAAGGCACAGGGAAGTTTTTAAAGCAGAGCAAAAACCAGAACAAGGTTTCTCATCTGTAACTTGAGCCTTGGGTTTATTCAGTGTCATAATTCCGAGGTAATTATGTTTATTCTTAGCATAATTACAATAAAAAGGGAAATATCAGTGATCCAGAGCTCTGAGCTGGTGACAGCTGAAATTCATGGATGAAATACTCCTAATATCCCGCCAAAAGCTGGTAGGTGCTGCATGAGGAACATGATCCATGCTCAAAGGGACAGAAGGTCCAGGAAAACAGGGAATGGGCCTAAAGGAAGCACTGGAATCGCATTGGAATTCTGCATTTTCACCGTTTGCATTGAAATTTTGGTCCTGCCAAGGGCAAGGGGGCAGCAGGGGGGGAAGGAGCAGATTGAAACGAGAGCAGGATGTGGGATGAGGACAGCAAAAGTCCTGCTGAGGGTTTGATGTGCCAGGGAGGGAGAAGCCAAGGAGAGGAAGTTTGTGAATGGATGTGATCTGGGCAGAAGGCAGCGGCCAGCGAGGCCAAGAGCAAAGGATGTTGCACTCATGGAGATGTGATGAGACAACAACTTGGCCACGGGTTTCAGCTCAAAAGGTTGAGCTCTTCGGGCTGAAAACATTTAGGGCAGGAGCAGGAAAACAGGAAGATGTCGACTGGCCAGAAAAAGCAGGAAAATCTCTCCCCACCACCTGAACTGCATCAGCTGAGACAAGTCCTCTCAGGAGGTTTTCCTTCCCCTCCCACAATGTCCAGCTTCCTCCTTTCACTCTGCTTCCCATCCCAGCTTTCTGTTGTCATGTGGATGATTTGGATCATCTGTGTCTCTCCTGCACAGGACCTGACCCAGGCAAGCAGGGCTTGTAAACCCGGGGCCTTTTGATGTCTGGAGCAGGCAGCCAGGCTGCTGGAATTTATGGCTTCCAAGGAGCACGGGGAAAGGGAGAAATTTATGTTAGGAAAATGTGACTGTCATCTTCGTTTATCTCCCAGTTTTGTAATGGAAAACAGGCATTTCACAAGCACATCCCCACAAAACCCAGCGTGAAACGGTTCGGGGAGTTAACCATGAACTGCTCCATAAATATTAACGTTATTATTAATAATAATATCAACAATAATGCTGCAATCAATCACACAGCAGCTGCAGCATCCCATCCCCATGCACCTGGCAGGCTTGGAAACCAAAGCTGCAGCATCTCTTCCTTCTTCCTATCCTTGGTGGTGTCAGGATCAATCAGAAAATCCTTGGATGCTCCGGAGCACAAACCCCCCACACTCAGTGCTGTGGAGCATCCCACAGGCAGCAAAGAAAGCGTGGAGCTCCACCAGGATGCTCCAAAGTTCAGGAAAGCCCATCCTGAAGGCAGGGACTACCTGGAATCCTGCAGCTGGAGCAGGCAGATAAGGAGAGCAGCTCAAGCTGAAGGAGTTCAGCCACGCAAATCAAACCGCTCCCATTTTGAGATGAAATCCACACAAATTTGCATTCCCACTCCGTGAGTTTGTTTGCAGTCCTTGGCAGCTCATGGGGACTTTTGGATTTACAGCAGGAAAGAGCAGAGATTCTGCTCCAGCCCCCACCCCAGCTCAGGAAAACCTGAATTAAGAGATCACCTATTGCATCTGGTACCAAACAATCCGAACTCAGCCCTGCTCCTGACCTTCCCACCCAGCCATTCCCAATATTTCAGTCATTTTCCAAGAGTTTAGATGGGAAGTTTTTCCCTACTCACCCTGGAGGTGGTGGCAGTGCTGCTCCTGGGCAGTTCTTTATGTGCTTTTCCTTTGACAGGGAGCTGATTGCAGAGCTCTGGGATTACGTCTGCATCTCCAAATCTTTCTTTCTCAGCTGGAAAGTCTCAAGTTCCAAGCTGGGATTCCCTCTCCACCCCCTTTCTCCAGGAGTTAACCCTCCTTTTGCTGGAAGGGTCTGACTGGTCAGCACCCACCAAAATCTCAGGGACAAAAGGAAGAGGGAAGGGGGAATTTTAAGAGAAAAATCAGTGTTTTCTGGGGTGTTCTCTGCTTACTAACTCTGCGTTGTAGGAAAGCTCTTTTTAGCTACTATATTTTTAATTCTGGACTTTCAAAAAAACAGCCCCAAAGGATTAAAGCTTTCAAGGCTTTTTAAAATTGCTTTTATGTCAATTTTTTTTATTACACTGTTGATCAGTCTGTGGGTTTCCAGATAGAAATTTGCTGTCCCCCACAAACAAGGGGGACAGGAACCCATCGTTCCTCTGGTCAGAACCCAATAAAAAGCACTTTTAGCCTAACTCAACCCTCCCACTTCGAGAACTTCACGTGAGCAAGACATTTATTTCCTCAATATTAGGAACAATTTCTTCCCCAGAAGGGTTGTGCAGCCCTGGCCTTGGCAGTGCTGGGGGATGGTTGGACTTGATGGCCCTGAAGGTCTTTTCCAGCCTGAATGATTCCTGATTCTCTAAATTTAGGATATTTCCCACATAATTGGGTGATGCTTTTTGGGACAGGGAGGGGACAGAGGGACAGAGCCTGGGACTGGGTCCAGTGACTCTGAAATGTGTGGATCCAGGGGCATCCCTTGGGATCAACCTCGCACACCCATCCCAGGCTGCCACACACCATTCCTATTCCTATTCCTATTCCTATTCCTATTCCTATTCCTATTCCTATTCCTATTCCATTCCTATTCCTATTCCTATTCCTATTCCTATTCCATTCCTATTCCTATTCCTATTCCATTCCTATTCCTATTCCTATTCCATTCCTATTCCTATTCCTATTCCTATTCCTATTCCTATTCCTATTCCTATTCCATTCCTATTCCTATTCTTATTCCTATTCCCAATCCTATTCCTATTCCTATTCCATTCCTATTCCTATTCCATTCCTATTCCTATTCCTATTCCTATTCCTATTCCTATTCCTATTCCTATTCCTATTCCATTCCTATTCCTATTCCTATTCCTATTCCTATTCCTATTCCTATTCCTATTCCCATTCCTATTCCCATTCCCATTCCTATTCCTATTCCCATTCCCAATCCCCTTCCTCTTCCTCTTTCCCTTCCCATTGCCAATCCCATTACCATTCCTGTTCCTATTCCTATTCCTATTCCTATTCCTATTCCTATTCCTATTCCTATTCCTATTCCTATTCCATTCCTATTCCCATTCCCAATCCCATTCCCATCCCAAGGCACCTGATGGCCCCATGGGGCTGCATTTGGTGACACTTGGCAGTGGCAGAAGGCACCTGAAGATGAGAAATCCTCCTCTCCAGAGCTGTTTGGGCATTGCTCCTCCTCCACACACTGCCAATCCCTCAGCCTCAATTCCCACCTGGATTTCCTGGCTTGCAGTTCCTGCAGTTCCTTCCCTGCCCAAACTGAAAAGCTTTTCCCCACTTTTCTTCCCCACAGCAAAACTCCAATCGTGAGCTTTTCAATTGACTCCCGACTTGAGGATTTGCACATGGATTAAAGCTGCCAAGATCTGCACTTGGAGCCCAGAGCCTGAGGGACCTCAAATCCAAGGACACCTGTGCAGCACAGAGCTGGGATTCCAGTGGGATTGGAGCAGGGAATGACCCAGGTGAATCCCAAAATAAAACCACAACCAAACACAAAAACCCCACCTCCAAACGTTCAACCACTTCCTATCAGTGAGTTTTATCAGTGCCAGGAGTGTTGTGTTTGCTCAGAGGATCAGCATGGAAAACTGTCAATCCATGCAAAGACATTCCAAAGGTTTTAAGGGAATAATCCTACAAACACTCGATTTTCTGGCAGGAAAAGTAAGACATTCCACTTTTTACAATATGGAAAATAAAAGGGAATCATTCTTGTCACTGAACTCCAGGTTCACTGAGCTCTTTGCCACACAAGAAAACTTCCATGAAAACTCAGGGAAGCGTCAGAGGGGGAAGTGTGGGGATGCAGAGTTTATTTTTGGAAAATCCAGAGGCAGAACCTGCCAGAGGAGCTGCTGGTTTCGTTCTAACGCTCAACTGAACGAAACTCCCAGGAATTTCAGGCAGAACCCAAACCAGATGTAATCCCCCCAGATGTTTACGGACTCCTTCAAAACCCGGCAAGGGATAAACAAAATGGGAAAGGAAAAAAAGATGGAAAATCCCCCCCAAGCCTCTCCCCTCCGCCTCGCCCCTGCCTACCTCCAGCGCTGCTGCTCCTGGGGTGAATGAGGAAATTTGGGGAACTCCTTCATGCCAGAAAATGAGGAATTTCCCAGGAACCCCCTCCCTGGGCTGCAGAGAGGAGGGAAAGGCAACCTGAGCATGGAAAAGGAGGGAGGGATCCAACCAAACCAACAAACTGCTCCTCTTTTTTTTTTTGTGTTTTTTTTTTTTTTTTTTTGTCTGGCTTTTCCCTGGATCCCTCCCTCCTCCTCTTTTCTGAACATTTGGATTTTTTTTTTTTTTTTTTTTTTTTTAATTTCTCTGCTGGTTTTGCTGAGGAGAGCAGAGAGCCCATTAGAGCAGGGGGATTAAGAGAGCTGAGGGAGGATTGAGTAACGCCACGGCTGTAAAATCCCAGGAATTGTGCAAGGCAGATGGCCCCAAGGCATTCCCTGGACAAATCCCATCGGATGGGGCTGACTGACGGCGCCCCAGAGGAGCTGGGAGCAGAATTTTGGGGAGAAAAGGCACCAAACTGGGAGTTTGCTGTTCCACCCAAAGTGGGAACCAGCAGAATTCCCGGGGCCATCACCTGAGCGCTCCCAAAGGGAGGTTTGCTTTCAGTGCCGTGTGGGAAAAATCTGGATATTGCCTGAAAATGTTCCTAATTAGCATCAGACGCTGGAATTTCCAACTGGGCGATTTTGGAATCAGCCCGGTAAAAATCATCTTCCCTGTGCATGAAATGCAGGGCTAAAATTCCTTTAGTTTTTCCTGATTAATGGAATTCAGAATGCAGCAGAGCATGGGGTTTGTAAATGTAGAAATATAGGCAGAAATAAGGATAGATATATAAAATAGAAATAGAAATTAAATAGAAATACACTGTAATAAACATAAAAATGAAAACAAACCCCAAAATATCATAAAAATAAAATGTATATAAAATAAATAAACATATAGATAAACATATAAATATAAAATAACTATAACTATAACTATAAATATAGATAATCATATAAATATAAATATAGATAATCATATTAATATAGATATAAATATAAATATAAAATAACTATAACTACAAATATAGATAATAAGATATAGATATAGATATAGATATAGATATAGATATAGATATAAATATAAATATAAATATAAATATAAATATAAATATAAATATAAATAGTGTGTGTCTAAATATAAATATATGTTGTATATAAGGTGTATTAACATAAAAAGAAATATAGATAGTATCCATGGTGCATCTATAAAAATAAATATAGATATTGTATATATGGTGTGTATATATAAATTATATAGTATATATTATATACACTATATTTTATATATTATACATACTATTATATATATTATATATACTATGTATTATATATCAATATACACTACTATATATTATATATACTATGTATTATATATTACTATATATTATATATTAAACACCACATATTTATATATATAAAAAATTGATTTTTTAATACATGGTGCATATGAAAATAAATATACCTTATATTTTATATGTCATGTATATATTAAAAATATTTTAACATGAATGTATATAAATAAACAGATGAATATCTACATAATTATACAAATAAATATAAATAAATGAGTGTATATATATATAAATATATATTTGAAGCATACCTTTCAGCCACTCACGCAGTGCTGGACACCTCCCAGTTTTTCCCTGCTTTTCCCAGCAAGGCAATGGCAAATGGGATGGAGAATTCCCCATTCCCAACTGGAATCATTTCAGCCCATGGGCAGCAGAGCTGTGTCTCTGTGGCAACAACCAAGCAGCAAAAGTGCCTTTGATTTCACTGCTTCAGAGCCAGCCAAGCCCAGTGCACCTGGAAAACAGAAATCCCAAAGATTCCCGAAGAAAAGCAGGAATCAGGGACATTTCTCATTCTCATGGTCATTTTTTAAAATCCCATCAAAGTTCAGGTCATGGAACACTGAGGGACAATGAGCACAAGCTCAGCCTAAACTCAGTTTTCCATCCAGGTTTTTGTTGTGTTTTGGCACCACTTTAACTCACAGGAAAAACCTGGAATAATCCATTTGCTGGAAAATGGTATCAATTAAAGAAACTATAATAATTATATAAAATAAAATCTCATCATAAACCTGATGGAGAGCTGCAGCTGGGCAGTTTAATTAAACACCCATAACAGATTAAACAGAGGGACCAGATCTACAGAATATTTCCCTGCCTGTTGGTTAATTTAAAAATCCATATGGTGAATAAAATAGGTAAAATATATAAAAGATATATTTTCTGTCCAAAATATAAAATTTTATTCTTTATTATTTAGAGGATATTTTTTCCTTTGCACAAAAAGGAAAAATTGAACAGGAAACAAAGAGGAGAAAACTTAGAAAAGCAGAATTCAGTTTAAAAAAAGGCAAAAAAAAAGTTAATCAAGGAGACATTTGCTGCTGGATTAAACTTTGTATGAGGCACAAATGGGGAAAAGCAGGTTTTCATCCATTTCCATCCAATTTATCAGGATAAGGAACAAGATTTGATCAAAAATCACCTTGAGCAAGAGGAGAGTTGAGCCCTGCCTTGGACTGTGGGCTCTGCACGGCTCCTCCTGCTGAAATTCCCATTTTTTTTGGGATCCTTGAGGAGTGCCAGGCAGCAGCAGCAGCACAGGGAACAGGGATCCCACTTTTCCCAGCTCAGTGATTCCCTTTTTCCCAGCTCCATGCCAGGAAAGGAGCTCTGACTGCCCAGGGCTCCTCCGAACCAGGCAGAGCTTTGGGATGCCCAGGAATGAAAGGAACATCCTTGTCCCTGATAATGGGAACCAATCACAGCTCCAGCTCCACAACTGGGAATTGGGCAGGAAAACTGACTGCTAACAGGACTTGGAGATCCCACAGCCATTCGGGGTTTGGGGTTTTTTGTAGGGATTGGTTTCCTCCCGGTGCTTTTCTAACAGGAAACTCCATATCCATGGAATTGGATCATAAAATCCAGGGATCTCCACACAGCAGGAGCTCCGCCACGCAGATGAGCACCAGAGCAACTTTTTTATTTTTTGGATGGAATTCTTTGCTCTACAGGCAAAGTGTCAATGCTGAAATGCCTGAAAATGCAGCTCACGAGGACATTCTTGTTTATTTGGGTCAGAGAAGGGTGATGGTTTTTATAGATTTGTTTTGCAAGACAAAATACATTAAACTAACAGGGGAGAAAAAGCAGGAAAGAAATTCCTCACACCCCTCACTTTTCTGAGACTGATTCCTTGCTGTACAATCCATCAAACCAGAATATTTCAGCTTTAATCAGGAAACCCTTAAGGGTTCTTCTTTTCAGGCAGGATTCAAGATTAAATGATCTGAAGGGTCTTAATAGTGGTCCACTAAGAGAATTTTAGTAAAAATCAGGATAAATGGTCATGGCTTTAATGAACTGAATATTACAAATAACCAGCAGGGCCAAGTAGGGCAACCAGAGGCTCTTCCCCCCTCCAAAAAAAACCCCACAACTGAACACCAAAATATTGCTCTCACCAAAATCATCCCAGGAAAACTGGATTCTGCAGGGCATGAGGTGAATTGCAATAAAAGAAGCAGCTGATCCAAGCCCAACCCCACAAGAAATGCCCTCTGAACAATCCTGGTCTCCATCTCTCCTGGACAGAAGCAGCATGAGGAAAAGAACAGTGAAAACGAGGATGTTGGAAGGTTTGCTGAGGAAAAAAAGAATGTTATTGGTAGAAAAGCAGAGACTGGGAGTAAGGGGAGATGTAAATTGAGTGTTTCTAGGGGATTTACTGAGAATTGTCTTCAAGGATGGATCCACATCCGTGGTGGACCAACACCAACCTTCCCAAACTCAGAGCCAGGCAGACCCTCAGGGCCCCCAGGAGCTCCTGCTGCCTTAGCTTCCAAAACTTTCAGGATTTCTTCCTGGATTGTGCATATGTTTGGTACAACCTCGAGGTGAAGGTGCCTTCACCCTGCTCAGAACCTCACAGACATTCCCAGGAGGGAATCCATCCCAGAATTACTCATTTGGGGAATGATTTATTTGTTGGTGGCACAGGCTGTGATGCCTGGAGAACACATCCAGCATTCCTGGAGACTTTTCCTACCAGGACAAGGAGATCAATCCAGCATTCCTGGAGACATTTCCTACCAGGACAAGGAGATCAATCCAGCATTCCTGGAGACTTTTCCTACCAGGACAAGGAGATCAATCCAGCATTCCTGGAGACATTTCCTACCAGGACAAGGAGATCAATCCAGCATTCCTGGAGACTTTTCCTGCCTGGACAGGGAGATCCAACCCCCAGAGAGGGAGCAGGGACAGGGAATACTCACCAGAATCCCTGGCTCAGTGCTGAAGTCTCCTGAGTTCAACCTCCTCCTGAACTTCAGCTGGAAAATGCAAAGAGGACAAAATTGTGAGTTCACAAACCAGAGGAATGGAGGGGAATTCCCAACTCTACCTGACAGCACACAGGGAATGGATTCCCACTGAGGGCAGGGATGGATGGATATTGGGAAGGAACTGTTCCCTGGGAGGGTGGGGAGGCCCTGGAATGGATTTCCCAGAGAAGCTGTGGCTGCTCCATCCCTGGAAGCACCTGGAATAACCTGGGATAGTGGGAGGTGTCCCTGCCCATGGCAGGGGGTGGATTTGGATGGTCCTTAAGGTCCCTTCCCACCCACACCATTCCATGATTCCATGATTATTAAAATGTCCAGGCCTGACTTTATTTTTAGGTCTCTCTTTGGGTGCCAAGCTCTTCAAAGTTCCCCCAGGCTGAGGAACACCACTGAAAAAGGAGCTGAAGAGCAGCCAAATTCCTGGCCTGCTGCAGACCCCGAGCCCCACAAGCTGTGGTTGTCTGCATTGTGCTTCTGTGTCAAGAAATATCCTAAAGAGAAGGAGGAATTTATAGAAAGTGTAACACTTACCAGGGACAACATTCCCAGAAGCTGGGGGTGCTTAACCCTTCCTTTGGTAATAAAAAAATATAAAAATTTAAGTTCTCCTGGATTCCAGCATGTGGGATTTGTGGCCATACCTCATTTATCAATTCATTAAGTGCACTGTGAGCCATTTATTGGGAATGACCCCGTGGGAAATCAGCTGGAAATCAAATACAAAGCAGCACCTCCCTCTCTCATTTTCCAAACTCTGTTTTCCAACCCTTATTTATCAAACTCTTATTTTCCAAACTCTGTTTCCCAAAACATGCATCATTAAAATAACCAGGTGACAACAAACAGGTTTCTTTTGCACTCAGGATTAGCAATAGGACAATGGTGCTTTGTCAAAATCTGTATGAAATTTCCCAGAATATTCAGAGGAAAGGGGATTTCACCTGGATCTTGGATGTTGGGTTCAGATGGATGAATCCCACTCTGGGGAATTGCTGGACAAAGGAGGCAGGAGGAACTGCAAGGGAGAGAGCTCACAATTGTTCACATTACATAAAATTATTCCATAAATTCATTGCATTTCACCCACTCAAAAACTCAACTATCCCATTTTTCTTGCACTGGGAATTTAGATAGCAAAATGGTCTGGAACTGGGAATTTAGAAAATAAAAGGGTCTGAGATTGGGAATTTAGAAAATAAAATGGTTTGAGATTGGGAATTTAGAAAATAAAATGGTCTGAGATTGGGGATTTAGAAAATAAAACAGTCTGAGTTTGGGGATTTAGAAAATAAAACAGTCTGAGATTGGGAATTTAGAAAATAAAACGGTCTGAGATTGGGAATTTAGAAAATAAAATGGTCTGAGATTGGGGATTTAGAAAATAAAATGGTCTGAGATTGGGTTCTTCCTTAGAGGCTGATTGTGGATCCATCCCCAGCTCCTCCAGGACAACGTTCCTGCCCAGCCAACCCGGACTCATTCCCAAGGCAGAGCAACTTAGAGCTGCACTATTCATAAATACACATTTATTTTTCATTAGAAATGCATAATTACAGCATTTTTAAAGCATTTTCCCCTAGAAAAGTAGTTAAGCAACAGTACAAACAAAAGTGTTAGTCTTCTGCAAATACAGTTTTCATGACACTGAACAGAAAACACCAGCAAAAGGCCAAGACTTGCTGTCAAGAGATTTTTCCTTTTTTTAAATATTTTCCTTTTTTTTTTTTTTTCTTATAAACACCATAGCAAATTAAAAAAAAAAAAAAAGGCTGTTCCAACAGTGAAAAATATCTGAGCTCTGGAACTTTCTCTACGTGGCAAAGCAGGTAGTGCAGGGCAGCAACACCCCAAACATCTGCAGACATTCCACTTTCACAGGAGGGACCAACGGGATGGGCAGGGATGGAGTCTCACAGTTTGGATGCAGGAGAGTTCTTCCTCTCCCCATGAAGGATTTGTTTTGTCCTCTCTGAGTGGATTTAAGTGCAGCCCACGGGGTTTTTTGTTTTTTTTTTTGAAGGCCAGGACTTGGATTGGTGTCATGATGCAGCTCTGATTGAAGTTGGAATTATCCCAGGTGTGGAGGAGCTGGGCAGGGCTGGAGGTTCTGAGGTCTGGGAGGTTTTTCCAGCCCTTGCCACTCCACCTCTGGCTGGAGTTCACTGCCAGCTCCCCAACATTCCTCAATCCTCTCACTGGATTTGGATGGCTCCATGTTCTATCTGCATTTCTGGCTGGATTGCTGATTGAAGGGAATCAGTGCCCTGCAAAGGGGAACGGGACAGCAGGAAATCAATCCAAAAGTGCTTTTTATTGGTGGAACCAAGAGAATGAGAGCTTATTATACAAATATAAAGTTCTTGTGAATACCAGTGGAAAAAATTCCAGAGCAAAATCCACATGGATGTGGGCTCTGTGACAGTGGGAATGGGAACACACTCACAAAGGTACCAAAAATAACATCAAGAGTCTCCATGAAGCCTAATGAGGAAGCTGAAATAATGTAATTATGATAAACATCTACAAAATCATGAGTGGCACCAAGGCAATTATTCCCTCTCTCTTCCCAGGAAAAGAAGCAGCTCCAAATAAAGGAAATAAATACAGAGTCTGGCACCAAAGTGAAGCTGTGGAAGGCTCATCCCAACAGGGAGACTTTGGGAATAGGGAGCTGGAAGGGGCACCAGGGATGAGCATGGAAAAGACAGGAGGGAATTCTGGAGTGCCAGAGTTGCTGGGGGCAAGGGCAGTGAAATCACCTGATGGCTTTGTCCTTGGAATTACCCCACTGGAGTAGGATGGGGTCTAAAATTGCTGATTTTCCCCTCTGCAGCCTTTCCCTGTTTAGGGTGAAGTGGGACCAGCACGACTGCAGTCAGCTTTTCCTCAGGGGAAATTCCTCCTGCAGGCCTGACTCTCCTCCCCTCCCAGGGAAAACCAGGAGGAATCACGAGTGAGCACAACAGATTGAAACCTCCAAAGGAAAAAAAAAAAATCTCTTTACAAACCAGCTCCCTGCCTACCAGGAACGACTGGGGAGGGAAAATCTAAATTCCTGGGAGCCAGGAAAGCAGAGCTGTGAGAGGAGCAGCATCCAGAGCAGCTGCACTGGCCTGCACAGAGCCCCTCACACCCAAAAAAGCTTCCCCTGCCCAGCACGGATAAAATTCCAAGCACAGGGCAAGGATTTCAGGATTTTTTTCCCTCTAAACTCCCCCTCATCCCAGAGATCTGCTCTTGCTGGATTTTCCCTCATAAACGCCTCTGAAGGATTCTCTGTGCAACACCCTGGCCACAGAATTCTCTCTCTGAAAGGATTTTGGTGATTAAAAAGCCTCATTTGAGGTCCTGCTTTGTGCTCCCAGCCTTGAACCTGCCAAAAGATCCACAAGGGGGAAAATCCACCAGAATTCCCAGCTTTTAGGTTTTATTACACAGCCCCAGCTTATTTATTATTCAAATTAAAGCACCAGAAGTTCAAAATCCTGAAGTGCTGCTCCTAAATGAATTTATTTCTCTCTGCCTTGTTGCCAGTAATTGCATTTGGCTGCAGGGTTTTTTCCCTGTTTAATTTGAAGGGTATTTTGTGTTTTGCTTAAGAGTTCAATAAATTCATGCCAAGGTGCTGAATAAATCTATGAGATTGCTAAATTGGATAGCACAAAAAAATTTAAATAATCCTCAAAGTTTTCTTTCCTGTTTAGAGGAGAAGTGTATTGAGTAAATAGAATTATCAAATATCAGCACAACAGCAACACCAAATATTGATCCAACCTCAGACCTGAAGGGATTACAAAAATTTATATTTGGAATGATGGTGGGGTTTTTTTCCAAATCTAACAAAATTTACCACCAGCATTGCATCTGAGCACAGAATTTTGATCCAAATATTCTGTATTTCTAGACTCTGCAAACTGCTGTCAAAACATGAAAAGAAGCCAAGCAAAAATCATTCACGAATAGACTGAAAATATAAAACTGAAGTGGATTTTGCTTTGTTCCAGCTGAACTTTGAGCAAGGATTCATTTCAGGGAAAAAAAAAAGGGCAGAATACTGGTACCTTGTTGTGAGACATGAAATAAATCCACATCTGTGCTGTTTCTAACAGGGAATTGGCACAGAATCCAACCCTGGTGGAAAATAAATTCCACTTTAATGAGCTTTGATTGATAAAGAGCTGCAAAATCCTTGGGAACATCTCAGCACCTTGACAAAGAACCAGGTGGAAGTGTCAGTGCAGCCGCACTTGGATCTTCCCTTCTCACAGATCAGACTTTTCTCTTCAGATGAGACATCCTTCTCCACAGGAAAATTCCATATTTTTACCCACAAATAAAGCTCCTGAACTATGGATAAACTCAGAGCAGTGCAAACACCAAGTTGGTTTCTCCAGCTCCTGTCCAGATCCTCAGTTTTCACTCTGTGCAAAGGGAGGAAATATTTATGGCCAACTTGTTTTGGGGCTTTTCCTTTTCCTTTTCCTTTTCCTGCCACATTTGGGGCTTGTCTGCTTTTCCTTTTCCTTTTCCTGCCACATCTGGGGCTTGTCTGCCTTTCCTTTTCCTTTTCCTGCCACATTCCTTCCCTGCTCTCCCTGGAAACCTCTGTGGTTAACCACAGCACAAAACCCAACACGCTGCAAAGTGTCCCTGAAGAGGGAGGAACTCCTGGGGGGCTGCTGCTCTTGGGGACTTTGCTCCAGAAATTGCTTCCTGAGGAGGTGCTGGATGAGGAGGGAGCACAAGGAGAAACCCCATGGGAGGGAAATCTGGGAATTGCCCAGGCTTGGAGAGGGGACAGCAGCATGAGGAACACCCCTCACTCTTATTTGGGGTCATGATCCTTGTGAGTCCTTCCCAAGTCAGGGTCTCCCGCTGTTCCTGGATTTATTAAATCCACGGGAGCAGCAGTGATGGAGGATCCATAAAAAACAAGGCACAATCTCTGCAGAACACCCTTGGTGTCCA